>NC_056603.1:38487297-39740319 GCF_018340385.1 Cyprinus carpio
TTACATTTACACACAAATGACCATCAACCACAATTTTCAGATGCCATCTTTATTTGTTAACTCAACTGTTATGGAATGGAAACACGGGATTGTGGAATTTCATAGTCAGCTAAGCACACATCTATGCCGCCTTCAAGAATCGATCAGATGAAGGCATCTCAGGAGACAGGAAGTGACACAAATGTTGGATTTAGACAGGCCTTGTTGCCCTCCTACCTCCGTATACTGTTTGCAGAGACAGCATCTATCAGCTTTTCAGATGCAGCCATTTAGTTCATTTGGTACACTGGAAATGGAAAGTGAAATTGAGCAGTGGCGGCTCGTGGGTTTTAAAACAGAGGCGGCACACTAATTATATTGGTCTGGGGATCCCTGCTGATTATTATTATTATTATTTGCCACTTTAAAATGGCTTTTTGGTTGCTTTTAGTCAGAAAACGTTAAGTAAACGACAGACATACAGCAAGATAATATCATTTCACTTACCTGGCCTATCACTTGAAAAAAACATCCATCCCTTAAAAGTCTGTGCTAAAAGAGAGCTGCCCGTTGTGCCATTTAATTAAGCCACAACTGCTGTAGCCTATATTCAGCTTAGGCATGTCCTCCCTTTATTTTTATTGACAGCTTAGTGATTCTGTTGGCAATCAAATATTCAATATCGCTAATCATAAATACTTGGTACATTATCAGCGCAGCGGGAGACGTTCAAACTAATATCAAGTCATTTATGTCTCTGTGATGATTGGTTGATACCAGAAGGGAGGCTAGCCTCTTCTAAGAGGTTTCTTTTCTCAACACTCTTCAGCGCTGAAAGTGAACACTCGATGCTGATTGGCTAATTTTTTTAACAATTGAGGCATGAGACATCAGCAGATTTAGCACATTCGCGATAGAAGAGCGGCATTTTCCAACTTCAGTAACATGTTATGGTATTACAGCTGTGAAATTACAAACAAAAATATACATTCTGAGACATGAACTGAAATGAACTGTGAATTTTATTAACATTACATTTTACTCCTCTCATTTTCCTCTCAAAATTTTGGGGAAGCCGTACCTCCCCTGCCTCCAACGACGAGCCGCCACTGAAGTTAAATGCACAAAATTGTTTTTTTTTTTTTTTTTTTTGAGTACTCAGACTATTTCTGTAAAATCTACAGACTATTCTCTGAAAAAATGCTGTAAAAACAGTAATATTGTTAAATATTACTATGATAAAACAATAAAAAAGGTAATTGTGACTTGTCTTAGAATTCTGACTTCTCAGAAGTTTATATCTCACAATTGAAAGTTATAAACAAAGAATTGAGTCAACCTCTTGAAATTTATATCTTTGTCTAAGAAAGAAAGACAAACTCAGAATTGTGAGAAAAACAGTTACCTTTTAAAAAAAATAAAAATAAATAAATTATATATATATATATATATATATATATATATATATATATATATATATATTATTATTATTATTATTATTATTATTATTATTATTATTATTATTATTATTATTATTATTACAATCCTGTGGCGGAAACAGGCTTCCATAGTTTTCAATGCTTCTGTGTATGTTTTGTTTCTGCTTGGATTCCTGCAGTCCACTTTGTGGTACCTGTTCTGCATGCTTCGATCACTTGTTTCTCTTCTTTTCTCTTTGTTTCAACAGACCTCTATAAATATCCCAACCACTCTCCCATGGCCCATGCGGCCCTGATCTTTCCTGAGGGAGAGGAAATGTAGGCTGATTCAGGGACCCAATCTTTCTCCTGGGAGAGAGGAGAGCACAGCGATGGGGGTTGGGAGGGATATGGCTTGTTTACAGTGGAGATCTCTGGAGGTTTGCACTGTACAGTTCAGTGTGGACAAAACATGGGCAACCATGAAAGGCAAGAACAACAATGAACATCAGATAAAAGTGAAACAATGCTTTTTTCATGCATATACTTTTGATTGTCTAATGATATAAGGGTTTCAAGTCAACATGACATTGTTTGCAACCCATTTTACTTGTGATGTGATGCATTGTTGAGTTGTGGACAAGACCGGGAATTGGCCTTATGTACAGTAAGTAAATTAGATCAATTTTTATTTCATGTTTTTTGAAGAGACATGTTAAAAAGGCATACATTTTTTATAAGTAACTATGGGACATTCTTGATTCAGCAGAAAGTGGAGACTTAATCCTTTAACATCTTTTTTTCTTTTATTACTGTTTACATGTCCAGCATGGATTGTTAAACACACTCAGAAGATGTGAACAAACACAAATGTATAAAATCCTCAGTTTCTACATAAGAAGAAAATCAAAAACACAAATTGGAATGTTATTAACAAGGTAAAAATCTCAAAAAAAACAAAACAAAAAAAAACCCACACACAAATGTATTGAAAAATATTGAAAAGGTACTATTTACAATTTAAAAAAATGACCAAATTTAAGATATTAAGAAAAAATATGAACTGAAAATATAATTAAACTAAATTTAATTTTACCACCATTAATGAAGATGATGAGGTGTTTAAGAAAACACTGCAGCACAACTTTGTGCACATTAACAGCATTGCTTTAAATGTTAGTGATTTGCTACTACATTTTTGTCTGAAAATGCTTTGTCTAGTTCTAAACAGCATGTTTTTGTAAGGCTTATTAAGATTCCCTTCAGGACAGTGTGCATTGCCTAGATGCATTGTCGCACAACAGGTCGATTTGATATTGAATCTACCCTTGTCACAAAACAATGCAGACAAAGGCAAATACACTGTCACATTCTACTCAGCTGATTCCACAAAGATGAAGATAACATATTGTCTCAGCCTTTTTTGGCTACTTATTTAGTAAGTCAACAATGATTGCAGTCAAATAACTGCAGCTGGTTAATAAATGGTGTGGAGGGATGTTCTTAGAGGCACCTCTGATCAGAGCTCAAGTTTATATCAGGAGAATATACACAGACACAGAGAGAATTCACTCTGCATATGTAGCATCACTGGGTGGTCAGACATAAAGTAGCAGTGTTCCTGAGCTGCGTTTTTGAGAACGGTGTGACCAAAACAGTCAACGTCCACGATTCACACCAAAAGCCTTCTGAACAGAGGCTGCTGTTAGTATGCACTGCTAGTGTGAGGCTTGGTGGGAGGAAGCTTTCTGGCCCTGGCTGAGGGCCCAGTCTATCTTCCTGTTGGCCAGAAGCAATGTGCAGGACAATAATGAAGCAAGAGAGAGGGGCCATTGTTATAAGAGCCAGTCCTAAACTTGGCCAAGAGTTGATTCGAGATGACGGAGAAAATGTTAGACCTATAAATCTACAGTATCACATACTAACAATTAAACACTGTTTTGATTATTCATCAGTCATTGTCTACCATAATTTTGTTTAGTCACCCTTATCGTCTCTGAAAACAATAATAACTAAAGAAATCTGTGTAGAAACAAACATACTAAGTAATAAACTTTTATGCATTCTAAACTAGTGCCCTTACAACCTTACCACAATGATACCACGATACAGTGAATGTATCAGATGTATATTTAACCCAGGACTGTACCAGTGGGACCAGTTTCCAGGGACCGCTGTGTGAAAGATTGCCAAAGGGACTGCAAAGGATACTTGAGTCTCGGTAGATCAAGCTGACCACTAGGGCCCCAGGCCCCTGGGTGCACACAGTGGGACATGATCCTCCGGTGCATACAGTGAGTCATAACCACTAGGTTCATGGCCTGCCCAGTGTATACAATTGGGAATTCCTACTAGTGCCCCAGCCTAAAGTGGGACACTACCAGTTACACTGTGACAAGGCTATGGGGCACCAAACTCCCCAGTGTATACAGTGGGACAAAACCACTAAGGCCACAACCTACCCAGCACATCAAGTGGAACATGACCACTACACTTCCGGGGCTCCCTGGCACATGATGTGAGACATTACCACTTGGGCCCTGGGCTACCCAACACATTAGTGGAACTTGATTGCTAGGGCTCCTGGCATAACGGTGCATTTAGTGGGACATGACCACTAAGGCCCTGGGCCCCAGACCCTCCGGTGCATACAGAAAGTCATAACCACTATGTTTATGGCCTGCCTGTATACAATTGGGCATTCCCACTAGGGCCCCTGCCTACAGTGGGACATTACCAGTAGGGTCTTGAGTGGGACATGAGCATTAGGGCCCCAGACCATCTGGCGCATACAGTAAGTCATAACCACTAGGGCCCATACACTGCTACAAGACTACTGGGGCCCCGAGAACCCCAGTGTATACAGTTGGACAGAACCACAAGGTCACAACCTATCCAGCAGTTCCTGGACTCCCGGGCACATGGGGTGAGACATTACCACTAGGACCCTGGGCTACCCAACAAATTAAGTGGGACATGATCGCTAGGGCCCCTGGAAACCTTGTGCATACAGTAGGACATTACAATTGGGCCCCCTAGCCCCTTGACGAATACAGACCGATCTGACTACTAAGGCTCCAGGCCCCTCACCGCATACAGAGTGAACTGACCACTATGGCCTCTCAGGAGCTAGGGCCCTGGTCACCTTAGCAAAAACAGCATTTGCTGACCTTTCAGCTCCCATTGGATCACCACAGCCCTTTGCTACTGTTGTTTGTCACCTAATGTTATCCTAGCAAATGGTGTTCTCTTATTTTGTTGCCTAATCCAGTCTACCAATAGAGGTGGAACTAGAAGGAATGGGGCTCCAAAGATACATGCTCAGGGGTCTCAAGGAACCATGATCTGGCCTTGAATGCCATACATGATTCAGTATGATTTTAATTCCAAAATACTTCAAAGAATACCACTGTATTTGGTTTTGTCCAAAAATGTTATTACTGTGGTACTAAAGTCTTTCCAAAATACTATGCAAATACCTTGTAAAAGTGACTAATTATGGAAAAAGGCCATAAAGGAGTGTGAAAATCAGATAAAGAATGGACTAAAGTGGGAATAAGACAGCCATAAGGCCTGAGTGAGCCCCTGAGAGTGAGCGTTTCAGATATCCTTCAAGCTTGTTTATGTATTCCTCATTGATCTGGGTGACTGGAGGAGAAGGTAGAGGGCGTCGGGGGAGGGACAGAAGAGCTTTTATGTCTGATTAACTCTCCTCCAAATCTCCTCGGACGACAGGAGCACTGTGAGGAGGGGCGGATCGCCTGGCAACGATATTCAGCGGGATTCATCAGTGACAGCATTCCGATCATGACTGTCCTTTGTCTCCTCTACTCTTCCAATAATATTTATCAAAGTGCTTTTTTGCTCTACCTTGTCTGACAGGGCAATATTTATAATACCACTCACTTTCGTTCTGTCCTCTATGACTGCCTCTCCCAGTGCAAAAGGAGAAACTCTCTCGCTGATTGTGAAGAGTAAATGACTGAGATTTTGTCAGAGGCACTTTAAAAAGTGGCGGTGGTTTGTTTCTTAATGCTTTCTGTGTCCGAGTATACTAGCTGAGTTTATGTAGGTTAGACACTAGACTAAGCAAACACCACAGAAAGCAAACACAGACCTACCTGACAGCGGTTATATCTTACATGTTAGGAAACTTGCCTAATTTGTCTACTTTGCCTAGTAGATCACATCAGCATGAATAAGTCGTGAATGAAACAGGGATCCTGTTTCCGATGCTGGTCAAGGAATGCACTCCAAAAATAACTGGCAGTGGACCCTGGCAATGTGGGCCATGAGATTGTGTGCCAGCAAGCTCTCATGTACGGATGATATTGCTACACACTCTATCTACCAAGCATCTCAAGCTTAGGCCAAAAATATACTCTACGCAAGTATGCTGAAGCAGATGTGAATGCTAGGCCAATGCACTTCAAGTGGACCGTCTCATCAGATATACTTAATGTACGTTCATATTCAAACCTCAAGTACTCAAGGTAAGGTGATAATGTCAAGTATTAATGAAAGCTTTATTCAGGTAGCTAGCTAGAAACATGTCGAGAGTTTAACTAACCTAAACTTGCTCAGCAAGATTCGCTTCAAACTAATGTTGCCTAACAGTAAGAGGCTTGAAGAAAACATCTAGCCACAGAAGATCCAATTTGGAAATGAATTTACTTTTACATTTATGCTACTATATGCTATAGCGCCCCTTGTGGAAATGCTGAGGATGCAACATAAAATTGAGGCACTGTAACTAAACACGTCCACATACTTGCGTATGAGTACGTTTCAGCCTTCTAGAGGGAGCTTGCTTTGGGTTTATCCCACTCCTGCTTGTTTATTACACCCCCACCACTGAAATATCCCATCACTGTAATACAATCCAGTTCAGACTCTTACTAACACACCATAAGCCCTTTCACAAAGACTTAAGATATAAGGTTTCTGCGTCTAAACCCTTTTCTTTTGAACTCACAGTTATCCCTGCTTCTTTCCCTCTCATTTAAGCCCACCTATGTCAATGCAAGTAATATTTCTTTAGTAGGGAGAGCTTTGGGTTGGGGTAGAAAGAGGTTAGCAATGGCTTTCACCTCCTGCTGTTTTTAAAATTAGACTATTACCTAACATCCCCTACAACAGTGGGCCCCACTAAGGCTTTTATTTCTAATTGGGCCCGAGAAGCTTTCTCAAGTGTATTATATGGAGTTTCAAATTGGTGTACGTACACTAGTGGTACTCATTTTATAGCTCTTTTGTTCAATCAAATGAAAATATGAAAATGCTGTTATATAAATATGCAAGCAGCAAATTAAAATCTTGCTCACTGCCTCAAGTTTTTTCAAACCCTTTAAATGAAAGCAACCTAAGTGTTATGTTTCTCAGACAATAAAATGTATAATTGCCACAGTGTCGTGGGACTTTTGGGAGATAAGAACACTTCAGCTTGCAAGGAAGAAATCAGGAGGGCTCTAAAAATATGGACGGAACCACATAAAACATGTCTGGCTGGCACGACCAAGGCACAGTTGTTAAAACAAGGGGCAATAAAATATGACTTTTTGTTATGATCGCAGTAGCAAAATTTAGAGAAAAGTCCCTATTTTATAACATCAAAACAAATAGCAGGTAAAACTCAGCCAAATGCAACTGGACTTAGTTACTGGTTCAGTTAACCAGGTCTAGCTGATCCAAAAAGGAGGGTGTCGAAAAGTCAGAGACCTATAGTAGAAAAGGTTAATGTAATATTTTTTTTTACGCAATAAATGCTTTCTATATTAAAATATTATTAGCATAACAATTTGAGCTGAAAAAAAATTACCATGATTTTCTTCACTCAAGCTGTATGAACAAAAAAATAAAAAATGTAAATGAAGAAAAAAAAAATCCTAAAAACTTTCTATTTATTTTTAGGTTTCAGTTAGATTTTGAATCCCAGATTGTCCGTGTGGTCTCAGACGTTTGAAGCCCACTGTATATCAACATTTTATCAGCAAGTTATAATGCAAGTGGCCACAGTCCTTACAGTCTTTATGATGATATATTATGACTTGCCCGGTCAGTTGGAAAACCACAGCTGAGAGTCCTGAGAAAAGGTGAATGGATGCAGAAATATTCCTAAGAGAGATATTCCTTTCTCCGCTTTCCTTTTCCTCTCTTTTTGCTCTGCAAGACTTCCTGTTCATCATTCATGCTGTGATTGCAGATGACTAATTGTGACATCCTAAAATTAGAAATTAAGAAAAAACCCACAAACAACTAATTTAAAAGAAAAGAAAATATTAAAAGAAAAACTGAACAAAAAAATCAATGTGCAAACTTTCTGATATAAATAGACTAGTCAATATGTTAGGAGAGCACCATGGGAAAGGAAAAGAAGGGTGAAGATGAACATGATGTGTGTCAGTATCTGTATGTATGTGTGTCTGTAAGCATGTTTATGGTGGTGTTTTGTGTGTGCAAAGTTTTTGGACGTGTGAAATGAAAGGGCAGAACAGGGATCGAGGGTCATTCTGAGAGGTTAAACCCAGTCCTGCAGTGAACGTTTGCAGTGAACTAAATACTTGGGTGCTCCTTTCCTCTGTAGTGTGTTAATAATTGCGTAGATCAATCCCAAGATGCACAGCACCAGGACCAGGGGTACCGTCACCATGATGATGTTCATGGTGCGCTCTGTCTCGTCTATCTTCAGAACCACATCCACGTCATTCGTTTTCTCTTCAGTCTCCTCTTTAGAGTCAACATCATTGGTGTTGTCTCTGTCTTTGTCCTTTTCCTTGTCCTTGTCCTTGTCTTTGTCTTTGTCTCGGCCAGCGTCTGGGTTGAAGGGGGGCCTGTCAGGCCACTTGCGTCCCGGATCCACATCAGTGTCTCTGTCAGGATTGAGGTCCACGTTACAGCCCATGAAGTCTCTAAGAATGGACTTTGGGTAGCCCGGCTCGCTCTTCATTCTGTGGTTGTCAAATTTCCAGTACTTTGTACCCTTGTAGAAGTACGTATAAGCTGTGTGAGAGACAAACATTGGAGAGAGATTGGAGAGAGAAAAATGTGTTAAAAGTGCATCAGTGAAATTACATAAAAACTAAACCAAAATTATAAACTATAAAACTATACAAAAATAACACACACACACAAACACACACACACACACATATACATATACACAAAGTTTTCCTTCAAATGTGACGTGAATGCATTTTCTTGGATTGAAAAAATATGGATATGGAACAAATAACTTAAAAAATATATTGCCATATGGGTTGAGACTGTCAGGTTAAATGAATGTGAAGCTCAACTGTAAATGTTTATTTTTAGTAATGTTTATAATGGAAGTCTATGGGATGAACATTAAAATACACACTTGGCCTATTGACACTTAGTCACCTTCTTGATGGATCAGACTGCCATCTCAGGTTATGCGCAATACATTTAGAGCTGAACATGAAAATAAGTACATTATAAATGAATTAAAATCTGAACTACTATTTTTGGTCTATGCAACAGATTTAAATTACATGCATTTGGCAGACAGCTGAGGTGATCCTGAGGTGGTCTGAATAATCAGATTGCTAGCGGTCTCAAATTTTGTAATGAAACTCTATACCTTTCACACATTACCTACAAGAATACCAGAACGGGACCATTTACAAAGACAAATCCAGCCACTCGAATTACATGGGTAACACATGCCTAGAACTTAATCCAATAAACAGACAATTCAGACTGAAATTTGCAGCTCAAATAACATTAAATAAGAATTTTTGCTTTAACAAATCTACAAGCTGCACATTTCTGCTTTTAAACTCATAAATGTACTATTACACGTCCATTACTCTACTTTTTTCAAACTTAGGACTTTTAGAAGGCAAAATTATAGTCTATCTATGGTAATCGATTGCTTGCCACAGATCATGTCGACAAATTTTAATTTGTTTTAAACCAGCAACATTCCAATAAATGGGAAAATGCTTTCAGTGATATAAGTGTTTCTAAGTAAAATCACATTATTTCCTCAAATCACATTTCACACATTACATTCTCTCACTTCCTTTGTTTCACCATCTGATTGATCTTATTGATATCCAACCATTCTGTACATTAAGGTGACAGGCACTGGATGACCCCTCAACCCCACACACCATTTCACTCACTCACCTCCATCATCGCTGAGGAAGGCCCCCTTGGGAGAAGACGGCACAGAAGTGCCCCACACACTGATTGGTTTAGGGTAGTCCTGATCTGCTGCTCTGGAGTGCTCATTAAAGCGCCAGTACCTATAGTTTATCAAACACACCTCAATGCAGCTCATTCTGCCTTTTCTTGATGCAGCCATTTAAGCAACAGCACAGAGACCCCATTTACACATGCTATTAACATTCATCACAGATGATCTGATCACAAGGGCATAGCACTGAAATCACTAACCATATTCCATGTGGTCACTTTGCATTTTTATCATGAATGCTGATGCAAAACAAACACAGAAAAATCCTACTTGTGTAACATTTTATCATTGTGCCAAATATATATGAACAAGGCAGACATCTAGATTTATCAGATTTTAAACAAAATAATAATAATTTTACATGTTGCAACCATGTTGACTTTATGTATCCTCCAAAATGTTTAAATTAATTTTAATTTAGAAATTATATATATATCACATAAAGGGTGTATTGAGGTCATTGTATTTATAATCAAAATTTATTGTAAAAGAATAGATTTTCATGTCATGTCCCATTGACCGATTTAATGAAAAATGGAAGAAAAAACCTGATCCCCTCCCCTTGATGAAATCCGATCTGGGGTGGTCATTAAAGAAGCATGCAAGACATGTTAATACCATGAGTAAACATCAGTCTGTCTCGACTGATCACTTGTGATCAGGTCACCCGAGACTGATGTTAAGAGCAGGTGTAAACAGGGTCAGTAAGGCATCAAAAACAACTCAAGGGAATGATTAGACAATAAACATTAGAGGCAGAATTATTTGCAGAACAAAAAATAAGAGAATCCCCTTACCAGTCTCCTTTGAAGAAGTAAGTGAAGCCAGAAGGTTCCCACCAGATGGCCGTCTCTATCTTGTCATACGGGATGTCTCTACCATAGTCCATCAGTTCTTGAGGATAGCCGGGCTCCAGGTTAGCTTCTCTGAACAACCAATACTGATTCCCTACAGGTGGATGGACACGAGAGAGAAAGAGGGAAGTAGTGATAATCTGACACTTTTTTGTAAATTTCTAAAAAAAATTGTATAAATGTTTTTTGAAAGATTTTTTTATAAAATATTTCAGCAAATCTATGTTTAGTGGTGTCCCAATTCAGAGGCTGCATTCCAAGACCGAATGCGTCACAGCGGCACAACAAAAGTCTGTCCCCATTCAAATACTCCTTCAAATGCAGCCTTTGTTTCCTGGGCCATGAAGGATACAAAGAATGGATCCTTTGCAGCACAGGCTGTCCCTAGATTCATTGCGATTCATTCATTCATTCAATTTTTTTAATTTTTTTTTTAGAGAGAGAGAGAGAAAGTTTGAGATTATTTGAGCTTTGTGAAATGGTGCGTTATCCAATTAACAAAGCTTGGTTTGACCTTCTCTGACTATGGCCTTCGAAATCTGTATCCAATACAGAAAATGAGACACAGCTTTATTCTCATTTACTATCATACAGGTTTAAACGTCATCCACCCTTTGAAAAAAACATATTGGTTAACCACTAAAAAGCAGGTTTTAACAAAACCCTCAAAAGTTCAAAAATTGACATGAAGAAAGAGAACAGAGGTGGAAAACAATGGCAAGGAAGCAGAAAAGACAAGAAGTGGGAGGCAGCAACACTCAGGATTTCATGGTGCATGTGCAGGGACTTTCCAACCTTTGGCACAGTAATACAAACTCCAAAACTCAACCACAGATTTGTGTTTACTCTCTGTTATAACTCAAATAACTGCACTACAAGAGATGCACCAATAACGCGGGTTTGGTTCAAATCCCACATTTTAGTGGTTTAAGCAACAGCGAAAGCATCGCATGGAGTCATTACAGAAACACTGGGATAAGCTTGAGCTTTTATTATTTTACAGTATGGCAGACACTGAGGCACCATCCTCATGGACCCGTTTGATTCAATGGGCCCATGTCCAAGTCCAACCGTTGCTGTCAGCATCTGGTAGAAGCTCTAGCTGACTCAATGGCCTCGCCTCACTAAGAACAGATGTTGCTCCTTAGATTTTGGTCTCCTGGTTTTCTCCAATGGCAGAAATCCAAATTTTAAAGGGTCTTGCAAATGACATCATTACTTGCCATACACGGTTTTCTTATGGGAGCCAGCTTTCCTCAATTGTAACAATTATACATTCATCTTCACATAAATCTTCACCAGGAAGTTCACTGTGGTTTGAGCAGTTTTTGATCTTGATAATGATGATTTTGAAAATAGAAGTGGCCAACTGACCGAGTTACAGGCCAGTTGACTTTGCACCAGAGCCATTCATTGACACTGTTCATGTAGTTTTATGACTTGGAAATGTAAACATTTGGTTTCCTGTTATAAATTGGGCTGATTAAAATATGACACCAGGGTAAAGTTGTCTAGTGAGATATTAGCATGGATGTTGTTGAAATTGCAAATATGACCTGGAAAAGTTCTGGAAGCCCTAGTAACAATGGATTAAGAATTACAAAGCAATCTGCAATGTTTGCACAGCAAAGTACATTTATGCATAATGGACTTACATTATTATGTAAATAAATAAAACAGAGTAACATTTGTTTATTTTTATTTTTTTTTTACTTTAAAAATATATATTTAAAATTCAGACCCATGCAAAAATTTAAAATTCTAAATAAAAAAAAAATTCACTCCACCTTATTTGAGCCAAATTACATTTAGTTCTTAAACCCATATACTATACGAACCAAAAATCTATGTCTCTGAAACTCTACTTTTAATAGTTCTGAAAACCCCAGTATGAATGGATAAAAATTAAAAACTAATTAGTGTTTGCACCGTGACAAACTGAGCAGACAGCAAAGTATATTTATGAATTTATAGGCATAATGGGGCTTTGCTATAGTTGTTGAACATTGTCTTAGGAACATTTTTAATGCAAAAAATTATTTTTGGTGGTGGGGCAGAGAACTGCAAAAAAAAATAAAAAATACATCATGCAAAATGTTAAAGTAGCCGGAAATAATAAAAAAATGGCAAAAGTACTTACTGTCCTGATTGAAGCAAAGCAAATATGAGTTTTGCTTCCTTTGCGAAATTTATGGCCAGAATTATACGGCTTAAAAATAAAATTTGGTCAGTTTACCTTAAACTCATATATAAACCGCAAAGTCATGTCTCTAAAACTCTACCTGTAAAATCCATCAGACTAACACATTAATGGCTGAGGGGAATCAAGGGCACTTCCTGTACTAAATGACAAATGTCAAAATCAATGGTTTGTTCTAATGTAAAAAGCACTTCAATGTGATGTAATTCTGACATCTTGGGTAATAATTTCTCTCATGAATATAGCATTTTTATGGTCTATATTAACTTTTAACAGCACAGAGCTAAATCAGTTTTCAAGTCCAGTCGGAAAGGGAAAATACCTTTGAAAAACACAAATCGCCCATCATGCCTTTCATATGCAGCATCAATGTCTCCCGGCAGACCCCTCCAGAAGTGTCCAATAGGCATTGGGTAGTTATCCAGCACTCTGTTCCTCCTCACTCTCCAGAACCAGCGGCCCTAAGGAGGCAATAAGACATGAATCAGCGACCACATGATAATGGTTGTGTATTTCTCTCTTAATGGTGGTCAGGTTTATTAGCAGTCCCACAACCCTCAGTTGACATGTGCACTGCTAAGAATAGGAGGGTTTATGGTTCTCCACCAGACCAAGACGTCTTGCCCCGCGATTCTCCGTGAAAGTCAATAGCTACCATCAACTGTTTGTTTACCAGCATTCTTCAAAATATCTTCTTTTGTCTTCAACTGACAAGTTATGCACAGAAGAATATTTTGGACGTCTGACCAATAACATGAGCAGCTGCATTAGTAGTAATGTTTGCAGCACAATCAAGACAAACACATCAGGTACATGCACACACATACACTCATTGTATCCTTTACACTTCTGGCTTTCCACCAGGACCTTCAGTATGTTCCAAACCAAGCCCAAATTAAAACCAGAGCCGAGTCTGCGGCCAACACACTCTAAATTTATCCTGCTTTCTCCCTACACACTCCTCAACCCCAACACCTCATCACAAACAGACACACGTGCACACACACACACACCCCCTTGTTGTTCCACGGAGGAACACAATCTTACATGAGGAAACTTGTAGGACTGTGTTACATGGGGAATGGCCTTATTTCAGAAAACTGCCTTTTTAAGCATGGAAAATGCAGATTACTGTTGGGTGGTCCTTCACGCAAGGGCATCTGATTGTTGTCCAATGGATAACTTAACTTCTGTGGCCAGTTAAACAGTAACACCTGTAACAAAAACGCATGAATATTTGCCAACAAACTGTACTTGTCCAAGGTCTGCCTCTGGCTCACCACATCTACAAATAAGACGGCTAAAAACGATTTGAATTGAATTTCAATGTTTTAATAATGAAGATTATATTTACATTTAAATAATAAAATATAAAAAATATATATATTTTTTTTGCTTACAACATCAATAAATTAAAAGGATTATTAGTACTATTATTTATTTAAATTAAATTTAAAGATGTAAGCAAAATTTATTATTATTATAAATATTATTAACAACAATAATTACTTATATATTAAAAACATTTTTTTTCTTATCTTAGAAGACACAAATGTAAAATTCACATTTTACAAATTAGTCAAAACAACCCACCCACACGAAACCATGCAATTTTGGTCCCTAGATATCTATCTGCAGTAAAGTTAACTCTAGCACTGACATATTTGCTAAATGACCTCATGAGAATTTTTTTTTTAAATAACCTAGTGTTGTATGTTTTGTCAAGCATTTCCAAGTACAAACATCTTTTTGTTCTTTCAGATACTATACATTGCTTCTAATTTCTCCAACCTCAAGACTAAAGCCTTTTCATCTAATGGAAAGAAAGTGAAAGATCACATGATGTGGACAGTGTTGTTCCAGATAAATAGAGAGAGGAATTAAAGACACTCTGGCACAGAGAGCACTTCTTTCATGCAGGAACAAATCACATGATGTGACCACTAAACCGCAAACGGCACAAAGCAGATGTAGTCTGATGTATCTCCTGATCAACTCCAGACTTTAAATACATGACTTCTTTCCTCTTTATGGAGCTCTGCCCCATAACAAAGCCTGATTGAGAGCAGGCCGGCTGGCCTCAGCAGGCGTCCACCTGCAAAGCTTTCACCTGCAACCGTGCACTGTTATTGTTTCAGCGCTTGAGCAGATCTGATTCAGAAAGCACTACAGCGGCTGAGTGAGTGAATATCATGAGGCCTGTCAAAAAAACATGCCTGGGACATATTATATACAAAATCCAATGGGGAAAAATTTAATTCTATTTTGCATAAAGAAAATGCAATTTTAGACTTAGTGATTTTATTACTATGAAGCAAAAAATTTGAAATGTAATTCTCATTGCCATAATGCAGAGAAATTTTTTGGGATATGTAGGGTCTTTAGCTCACCTTAAAAACAAACATTTCTCCCCTGAGCATGGTGACTGTGTCAAAATTGCCCTCGCAGATGTTGGGGCCGTAGTGATCTGGACGATCGGTGGTGCGAGGCCTGTCCGGCCGGCGAGGGGGCGCTCCGGGAGGGTTCTTAGGAGGATGGGGTGCCCTGGGGTCTGGAGGGGCTGGTCGCCGGGGGGTCACAGTGGGGAGAGCCTGAGTCGGAGAACTGCTAGGGGGTCCTACAAGAAACAAACAAACTCAATATACTTGCAGAATTTGTATAAATAATAGAATAGCATTGTGGCAACCTCTTAGTTCATTCTTTGATAAATATAAGAATTTATGCAAATTTTACAAAACAGAACACGTCCAGGTCACATTCCATCCCATAAAATAAGAAAATATATTTTGATTAAAAATAAATGAAGCCTATTTTTATTTTAATTATAATATTTTTTACCATTATTTCTATGAAGTATTTGTTATAGCTTCTTTATATAGATTTAAATTGGTATTGGTATTTCTGTATTATTGGTATTGGTAAATTGATATTTCTACCAATATTTTTACCATTATTTCTACCATTTTTAAACAACATGGAGGTATTTGTTGTACTGCCTTTATTTAGATTTAAATAAAAAATCTTACAGTATTACAGTCATTAATTAATTCAATGCGTTAGAGAGACAACAATGAGAATCAATATGGAAAAAATAGTAACTGTTACAATAATGAGATTTTGGAGGAAAAAAAAAAATTGCTTATTTGTCATGAAAACAAATGTTACAAAACTTTAAATCCTAATGGTCCTAAAACAAGGTTTAATTTTTTTGTAAGCCAAAATAGAAAATATTTTCTTAAATTTGTAATGCATTAGCAATAATAGTGATGCTGGCCTTCGCAAACTCCAAAAATAAGTTAAATGATTTATGAATTTGCCATGAGATAACCAAAATAACTTTCTTCTAAAGTGGGAATGATGCATGCAGTTCTCCCCACAGCTGAAACTCCCTCATGCAAAGCTAAAACAAACATTACTAGAGTCCACAAAGACTACAAAGTTTCAAAGAAACATGACCTGGTCAAATGCAAACTAAACCAGCTTAACGCAAAAACAAATATTAGAAACCTTACACCATAAGCTTGAATAGCACTTAAACGACTTACTGTAAACAAACCAACAAACTTTTACAACACAACATGTTTCTGAACCAGGAAACTAACAGCTATCTAAATGTATAAAGTGCCTATAAACATTTTCTGCACTTCTTACTCACAGGCAGATGATAAGGAGAACAACACATAACAGGATCCAGAAAATTAAAGGCACCAGACCTGAACAAATGTTGCACATTGATTAATGCACTGACCGCTATGCAATAACTTCAACTAAACACTTATTCTGTTTTAAACTGCACACAGTATGAATGCTTATTTTCACAATTCTGACTTGTACAAAATCTTATGAACTTATAAACTTGCAATTATAACAAAAATAACAAACAAAAAATGATATTAAAAAAACAGTATTTGACTTCTCTCTTAATTGACTTTTTCCCCATCACAATTTTTATTTCTCACAATTCAGATTTGCATTTAGATTTTATTTAATTTTTTAATGTAATTTTGCAAGTTTATACGAGTCAGATTTGAGGGGGAAAATGTACTGAATTGTGAGGTATAAACTTGCAATTCTAAAAAATACAGCTTGTTTCCACCAAGAAATACAAAAAATTACTTGGACATATCGCAATTTAATTTTTTTAACCTCACATAGCTGACTTTTATTCTCAGAATTTCACGTTTGTACCTTGCAGATTTTCATGAAATATTCAGAATTTGAGATAGAAATTCAGAATTGCAAGAAAAAGTCAGAATTGTGAGACAAAAAGTCTGAATTATTATTATTATTATTATTATTATTATTATTATTATTATTCCAAGGTTGAAATCTGCTTCCATAGATCAGAGACAATATGCTGCAAAATCAGAAATGCCATGTTTAAGACATCACAATCATCAGGTTACCGTAAATCTGCTGGACCCCACGGAGATCATCTTCAGGCAGCTCAAAGTTCTCGGTGTCCATCCACTGGTAGAAAGGAGCCATAATAGCCAAAGGATTATTGGAGTGTTCCAGTCCAAGGGCATGGCCCAGCTCATGTACGGCTACCAGGAACAGATCATTGCCTAAGGGGAGACACATATTAAATATCACAGGCTGTGGTATTAGAGAGATCTGACGGTCAGCAATGAGCTGATTTACTGAGGTCACTAGTAAAGAATGTCTGATACAACAGCTTATTAATCTTCATTCGCTCTGGGAGATCACAGCTGCATTTTAAGGGCACTCTGACTTAAGGACACATGATATACTGCGTATCAACTAGAACATTACATTTGCTGCAGTTAAGTGCGCACATTAAACAAAATCGCTACTGGTCTTGCAGAAGATAAAGAAGTGCAGCTATATTTAGATGACTGGGTAAATAGGACACATGAGTGAAGAGAAGAGTGTGGACCGTTTTAGGGGGAGTTGGGAAAAGGGTTCCCGCTGTTAGTTCTTGCTTAGTGCTGAGATGATGTGCACTTTTAAGTGGCATGAAATCAAAATGAACTCTCTTTATTATCTTAATGCATATTCCTGATCTAAACAGTTAATATATGAACACTCTTCCAAAGAAAAATGTTTGTCTTTGTGATCTATAATCAAAATGAGACTGAAATGACTTTCCTTTTTGGCTGACGTCACTAAAACTGCTTAAGTTTTGACCTATGAGTGCTGGCAGGTGATTCAATAAGGAAAATGGTTCCAAAAATTCCTGCTTACTCTAGTATGGATCATGTTTGGTAGTATGGAACAGTTACAACAATTCAGTCAAGTCCTGCCCTACCATTTTTCCCTCATTGAAGTTTCACTAAATACATCACTTTATAGAAGTAAAATAGGTAAAAACTCTTAATTTAAGATTTGACTTTTAAAAAGTGCACTTTCATACTACTAAAGTGTGTTAAGAAATAGTTGTGAAAGTGTACACTTTTAATAGACTTACTGTAAGCGGCCTTCATTAATATTACATAATCTGCAGTACATAAAAAAAAAAATACAGCAAGTTCGATACATATTCATATGAAAGTAGTTTGTGGATCAGTGCAGAACATTTGCAATTATCTGCACACTACAGAGATTTATTGAAATGTTCACAGTGATAGTGCACTCAGTCAGTCGGTGCACTAATCACGTTCTTTCTCCATTTTCCAGCTGTCACAATGATCTGTGACTCTGCGGGTGTAAATGGCTCTATGCAATTCTTAAATCCTGATTTCAGGGGGGAAAAATTATTGACTGCTTCCTTTTAATACTGAAGATATCCATTATTATCTAGTGTGGACAATCCAAACCATCCATGCAGAACGTCTGAAGTCATCAGACAGTAATGTTGCTTGTTCAGGGTTTTTTTTTTCAGAGAGGCAACATCATTAGGGCTAATAAGTGTGCAGATAAGAGAAGTACTGAACTTGCTGTCCTAATGCTTTCCGACAGTTCAATCAATGACGGCTTTCACAGACAAACGCACTCATCATTCAAAGCTGCTCTTGTGTGAGAGACACGACTGTTAAAAGATGCAACTTCAGAGCAATAGGAGACATCTCTCCTAACAGCTGTGTCATTGTGACCGAGACTTCAACTGTTGCTAACAATGATGATCCTGTAGCCAGACGTTACAAAACTATGGAAATAGACTCTGGAAAAGATTCCTTTTGAAGATGCATTACGTGTTTCCTCAGTGAATGTTGCAGTCAGTGTGTCGGTAATCAATCAAATGTGACATGTTGTAATGATTCATTGAAGCGTTTGAAAAACTAGACATCCCATGATTAACCTTAAACCCTTTTATAGACATAGAGGTCTTTCCAAGTTACTTTCAAAATCAGGAGCCGTATTACTGCGACTTCCCATCTTAAGACCGTAATACACCAAGCTGACTTTCAAGGAATCTCTCTTCAGCGTCTGTCAGCTTAGTTTTTTTATGTTTATTCACACCATCTGTACCCCTTCGAATGATGAAACGGCATTCTGTTTTTTTTTATAATAAAAAAAAAAAAATCAAACTTTTAGATTTTATCAATATTTCACAATATTCCTATTCTACTGTATTTTTGATCAAATAAATGCAGCCTTGGTGAACATAAGAGAATTCTTTAAAAAAAAAAAAAAAATTAGTGTCAGTGCACCAACGTAATTTTACATATATGCATATTAGATATTACACAATATAAAACCTAAATGAGTCCTTTTGACCCACCTTGTAGGTTTTCTGAACCAATGGTCCAAGGCTCGTCTGAGTCAAAGTGAGTATCTCCACCCATCCCGGGACCAGGGAAGTAAGCATGTGCCAGAAAGCCCCCCTCTCCGTCAAACGGGGAACTGTCACCATGAAAACCAGACGCGAAGAAGATCATAATATCAGGTTCCTTCCGACGACCGTATTTGACCTCATGGAAAGGGATCTCATCAAACGTCAGCGGCGTCACTTTCTCCCACACTTTGAAGGCCCGTCGGATGGCCTCATATGAGTTGTACTCCCCGATCTTGGGCGTGTAGTTCTGAATACTACAGCCATGGCAGACACAAGAAGAACAGTGTTACAATTACAATCAAAATCACTAGAATAATGTGGACTGAAGAGTCAGATCCAAACCCACCTGAAAGTTATGTGGTTCTTGTCCCACTTATGGCCAGTGAGTGCATAACGTTTCCGTCGTACATTGGTCTTGATCTGACCCCCAAACTTGTCTGGGACACCACAGCGGGGTCTCTTCATGGATCTAAAAAGAAAGAAACAGATGAGGGCTTAGTGTACAAAAGAAACTTCTTTAATAGGCATGTACAAAATAAAGGCATGTTAAGAAAGCTGAACAAATGGAGGCCTCTTTATATCCACCACTGTACATTTTCAGCCAATTAAAATTTTTGGGTGAACTATTCCTTTAAATAGGCAACTATCACCCTGTTTTGAAACTAACAGAAATACTTCAACATTATGTGTTGTGTGTTAGTATTGTGTTATCATAGATTGGTGCAATAGAATCACCTGTTAAACCTTTATGGAAATTTACAATCAAACTCATGTCATAACCAGCTTTTAAAAAAAAAAAAAAGTTACCACTGATATTGAATGACCACAGGATCATCCACCTATAGACATTATATAACCTGTAATATTTCTTTAAGGTTCTCCTTCTCTGTAAGGTGACCTTTATTTTTCTGTTCAGTTACATGTTTAACAGGATGTAAGTGCTTCGTGAAAAAGAAATAGTTTGATAAAGATGAGCTGAGGTGGAATTAGTAGTAGCTCTAACAGTGTAGCTGATACATTAAGATCATGTGGTGGAGTGAGTGTCCTACTCGATGGTGGCGGGGTCCAACACTCCAGTGATCTCCAGCCCATAAAAGCGCTGCATGTCGCTGATGGCGTTCGACAGGATTTGAGCCGAGCGCATGGTGGACATCTGCTTGCTGGCCTGCGGGAGGTAGCCGTACTGCCGCAGCCATGACTGAGACAAAAACACAGACAGAAGTGATCTCATTAGAAATCTAATTTTGAAATCTAATTGACCTTTTGTGATCAGGGATGTTCATGGTTATTGTCATTAATAATCCTGTCAACATTTATATTAATATTTCACAATCCACAAAGTGAAGCCTTAATGTAGAAAGAGTCGTACTTGTTTTGTTTTTTTTGTTTTTTTTGCATGTTATGCATGTTATTAACAGTAATTGCAAACATACACTGCATATTAAATTCAAAGTTAAAATGTATCCAAATTTGGTGGACTGAAAATATGTATTTATTTATTTGAAAAAGTAATTTGTAGTCTCCCATATTCTGCAATATTAATGCAAGGAATATTTAATAAATTAAAAAAAAAAAATCCTGAAAATTAGCATTCCTATTTGAAAGAGTTTAGAGTATGAAAACTGATATGAATGGAACTTCCAGAACTCAAAAGATTATTAAAAAGGAGATAACACTGTATCATTCATTTCTAGTGTTTACATAGATGTCTTAAATGATCTGTGTAAAACAGGACCCTTCAATTTTTGGAATAATTACATGACCCCTTTAATGCCACAGCAATTCAAAAAACATCTGTCTGTCACTGCCATGAGAATGGAGGAGAAAGAAGATATTGTCAGAGACTGAAAGAGTGTCACACCTGTTATAAGCGACACCTAATACTGGTACAGACTGTGTGAGAACACTTGAGGCGGATGTGAACACAGATTGAGGGGTGACGGCACCAGCAGGGCAGGCCAATTTATGAGGTTTGAGAAGCAGCCACTCTTCCCTCACTGCTGGGGGACTTTCCTCAGGGCACAGACATGCATGGAGGCACAGCTCCAATCCCATCTGGCTCTCGCGTTGGATACAGTGGGCGAATCCAAAAGGCCAGAGGGTCCATTAAAGGGGATGAAAGCTGGACATGATGCTTTGATTTGTATTAAATGTGGTTACACCTACTGCTAATCATCATTAGACAGGTAATCAGCACAAATTATGTAATTAAACTGCCTCATTATTAAACCCACCCTGTGGCAACAGTAAACAGGCTGTCCTTCACAGTGTTATTATAGTATCACTGAGATACTATTTTAGTTTTTATTTTATTTTTAGCTTTAATAAATGTGCTTTTTATTTTATTTTGCCTTTGAAACTAGCTGAAATAAAATAAATTGAATATATTTTATTTCAGTTAACATTTAATTTAATTCAAGTTTTAAGTTTTAGTTCAAGTTTAAAGTTTTTAAATGGGTTTTAGTTTTAGTTAAATATAATAACCCTGGTCCTAAACCAGCCAGAATAGAAAACCAGACCAATTTACTATATCAGTTGTCTCTCCTAGACAGTAATAAGATCAAATGGAGAGCAGATGGAGAAATGTCTTGCTTCACAGTTTAATCTGGAGAGTTTCAAAAAGTATGAATAATATCACAAATTGTTCAATATCACCATTATCTACAAATGTAACCTTCTCATCAAATACTTACTGATGTGAGTAATGATACATTTTATAGCTATACTCTTACTCTAACAATTGTGTCATTTGTTTCTATTATATGTTTTTCTAAAGAGAAACGTCTGAAAACCTGATCATAACTGAGAACAAATGCAATACTAAAAGCAAAACAGAATTAATTGCTTGGATTTGTGTTCATGACTTTACAGAGCTGTTTTTCAACTGGTATTAATTATCAGAAGGCTAATGTGTTCCTCCCAATGGACTCAAGGGGTTAAGGGGTCACTACTTTTATAACGTCCCCTTCTCTTCCAACTCTGTAACCAGGGCCTGTCACACAGTTGCCTGGTCTGGATCTCTACTTTCCACAGCCACAGAAAACACAGGCCTTTGTGCCCTTATGTGTTGTGAAGGCAGCCGATTAACAGTCTAACAGTTGAATAGCTTGCCCTGTTCTGGGAAAAAAAAGTGACTATACCCTAGCAATAGCATGCATCACTATTTCTATGTACTTAAATCTGTTTTTAGAACAAATGATGCTTTAAATTCTGCGGCTTGTTTTATTACTTTTTCTAAGTCATCAGACCAACAATTCTTGTTTGTTAAATGATACAATATGTGAAAATCCCACACAAATATGGACCAAAATTGCAATATGGCTTAGTGTGATTATCATTTTTTTTTTTTTTTTTTTTTGCCAAAATAAAGTTTTAAAGTTTGAATAAGAAGAAATTAAGACAGCTGTAATTTTACAGTCATACCGTAAAGTGAAAATATTATTTTCCCTAAATTCCTTTTTATTTACAATAAATATTACAATAATAATATTTCTCATTTTGCTTTATTTAGCAAATAAACATTTTATTTTGTCTTATTTCATAGTAATGACATAAGTAAATATCATTATTATTGTCATTATTATTATTGTTATAATTGTTATTATTATTATTATTATTATTATTACTACAAAATCATATTGGTATTTAATAAAAGTCGTATTGGTATTAAGCAGCACTACTTAATTGGTTTTTTGTAAAAGTCGTATTTTTTTAAATAGGCATTAAAGTGCACTATCCAAACTTAAATTGTTGTATTTTATGAACACTTTGGAATATAGACCTATGGTTGGTCTCTTTTTAAAGAAGAAAATTAGCAGATTTTGGCTAAAGTGGAATTTTTTCAAAAAATTAAAGTATCAAAAAGTTATAGAAGTTTAAATGTACTGTAAATAATATGCGCTATATTAATTTTATTTTAATTTATTTATTATAAATATTTTACATAACAGGTTTTACTCTAAAATTGGTATAAAATTTAAGCCTTGTGTCTAAATAAGTTATGTTCCAAATTTGAAGTTGATATGAAATTGTTTGTGTTTAATTTGAGATTTTATTTTTAAAGTTCTAAGAAGTCTAAGAAATTTTGTGCCATCAAAACTCCTTTGAATTTTGTTTAATGAATTTTTCCCTAGATTTCTCTGTCAATTTTACTTCACTACTCAAAATAACCACCAAATATGGAATCCTGAGACTCAGACCTTTCCAATGATATTTTTGTTGCCAAGATTATAAAAAAGTTTTGATTCTAAAAGACCGTAATGCATTTTGTAATATGAAACTTGACACTGCCCACTAAGGGGGAGGAGACCGCCATAAGATTTTAAAGTACCATGTCCATGGTAACGCAATGTCCGATTTCAAAATGGTTTTCACAGGATGAATCTTGGGCTTCTAAGCTTTCAAATGATATATAATTTATTATGATTACTAAAAGATTTTATAGAGAAAAAGGACAACAAAAAAAAGAGTGCCAAGCGTCCCACAGGTGGGACGGTGACAGTTAAGGGGTTAAAACATGCACGCACACAGACACACGCACTTTAAATTGCAATTACAATTTCTATCAGGAAAAAATAGCACAAAAGGACTTGATGTAATAACCACAATAAAAGAGATTTAGGCATAGGCTCTTTGAACTTGGGCCAGTAAACAACCACCTAGCAACTAGCATCTACCCTAAAAACTATTTAGTAATACTCTAGCAAATAATAACAACTCTAGCATCACGATAGTACACTGTAAAATAAATCCATAAAATTTACGGTAAAAAAACGGCAGCTGAGGTTGCCAGAAATTTACCATAAAAATACGTTAACCGCATTTTAGGTTTTACGGTTTTAACTTTAATTTACAGTTAAATACCGTGATTTCATTAACTGATATAATGTTAATATACCAACCTACTGAAGTATTGAATCTGTTTTGTACCTTTGAAATACACTGATAACCACCAAATGCAGGTGGTGACGAGAAAGTCACATGATGAACCAAAGCTCATCACAAGCAGCTTTTAAATAATAACACATATAGAAGCACAGCGTCATTCACACAAGCACTAAACACCATCATGGTGAGACACATTAAACTGAAATATGCAATAAACATTAATTTAACAACATTATATGTAACATACAAACCTAATAAACATAACTGCTAAGAAAAAAACTAAGAAGAATTCTGGGAACGTCAGTGTTTTTTCCTGTAAATTTTACAGGAACTTACCGTTAACCATTTAACAGGTTTTTACTGTAGATTTTTTACAGTATTTTACTGTTAAAATCACAGTAATTTTTTACAGTGTACCTTTTGGTTGTACAATCACAGTGTTTTCTTCGAAAAATGTATACTTTTAGCGGCCACTTACAGCATTTAAAATCTACAGTTTTTCCACAATCATTTACAATTAAGACATAAAAAGTGTCATTTCCATATCATTTGTCAACTACTCATGTATTTCCACACCAAATCCAACAGTCCCAGCTTTCTTACTCTCCCTGAACACAATCCTCTTTGTGTCTCCCATGAGGCTGTGAGAGAGGGAAGTGCCAAAGGGCTGTGCAGGGCAGGACACACCTTACCCCCACAGATAAGACTGCCTCGCTTTCAGTCACTCGGAGCCCTGGGGCTTTTAGCAGGCGGGAGGTGGGAGGTGTGTGTACTCCTACTAGAGAAAGACATTACCCTAGTGTTCTGCTTACTGGCTCATAAAGGACAACAATACTCTTGCTTTCATGCTTTATGCTCCTTCTTTAGGTCAAGGGCACCTGGAATCATTTGTTGCCGGCCGTCGAAACAGATGAAATTAACGAAGACCTGCTTTTATAGCATCTAAAGTGTTTCCGCATCCATTCCACCACCACAACATCCCATGTCATGCATACAGAGTAAGGCTTTGCAGAGAACCGAGGCAAGGAGAGCCATCCTTCTCTCCCATCAGCCCCTGTGCCAGCGCTGGCTCAATGGGACCTTGAGAGCTGCTGCCAACAGCACGTCCTCCAGGAACCTGTGATTCACAGCGCATCGTGAAAAGACTTGGGTTCAGTGTGTGAGAGAGCGTTTGTGTGTCCAGAACAATGTCAGCCAAGAATCTAACGACTAGAGAGCGCTATTATTCCTGAGCTTTGGGTGCGTGCCATTTTTTGGTCATTAAGTGAGAGGGAAGAGGGATCGAGCGAACCAGATCAAGTGAAAAAGATTAAGAGGAAGACAGGAAAACAGAACATGATGGAGGAGGGGAGGAGTGAAATAAGTTAAGGCAGACTGGGCTTTTGGCATTTCAGATGTGATTCTGGCTCTGATATCTCAGGTAACTGCTTTGGGGAATAATGCAATGACAAATTTCATTTAAACTCCATGTTGTCTTCACTCTCAGCTCTGCACAACCAATCTACTGGGCCACGGGGAGCTCTGTCACTGCAGAAAATACAATAAATAGATTTTAAAAATATTTTAAGGCTATATATCTTTAATGGCAGGCAGCTGGGTAATGAGACTCAAAGCAAGGTCAAAGGACAAAGCACATCAATCAGCTGTCAGTTTCATTTTCCAGCGGTGTAAATCAATAACCTTAATCAATGAGAACAGCAACGCCAAACTAAATTAAATAGACAATCAAATAAGAAGTTCTCGGAAAGAGGTGGAAGTATCACCAAAAGACATTTTAAATAGGGATGCACAGCATACCTGTATATCAGTTATCAGAGTATTAGTGTTTTTTTTTTTTTTTTTTTTTTTTTTTTTTTTTACATGTTGGTTCATATTGAACACATACAGTATAGGCCGATATAGAATATTTAATTGTGCATGCTGAACTAAAAGTAGTAAACAGTTATAACCACAAAAATTCAGTAGATACTTGAAATAAAATAAACAATATAACTGGGCTACAGTAAAATGAAAAATAAATAAAACGGGGTTTTTTCATCAACATTTCTCATTTTAATTTAGTTTGCTTGATGTACTAAAAATTTTGTACAAAAAAATAAAATAAAAACTTCACAGACATTAAAAGTACTAAAAGAAAATTACAAAATCACAAACACAAGACATACAAAAAATTTAGAATTAAAATGGAAAATATAAAATTTAAATAATTTATAATATTAAAAATATAGTATCTAAAAAGAAAAAAGAGTCTAAAACAACATTGATTATATAAGATTATTTAAAGCATTTATTACTATTTTTTACTGTTTTATAAAAAATATTATTTTAATATTGACAATAATATCAAAATTCAATTAATTAATTTAATATAATTTGATTTTTAATTTATCAGCATCGCAGGTATCCTCCACTGAGAGGACAATGCCTGATGCACTGAGGCAGATGTTGTCAAATTACAGTGTCATTTTTATAAATATATTTCATTAAATACTAAAAAGAATTCTTTAAAAAGTTCTGTCAAATTCTCTATTTTACCAAATGTGTTTGTTTTTTTAGGGCAACATGCACCAAACTCCATTGGATTTTCCATCAATTTTCGCATCTGCTTCATGCTTCACATTAGGAGCATTATTTGTGCAGCATTCAGAGTTGCTGCCTAAAGAGCGTTTCAAGTCAATCACAAATGATGGTCCATTTCTGTGTTTATAAAGCAGCTGCCTATGTACAGTAGACAGCAAGACAGGCCTAGTGAATCTGGCTCAATCCCCTCATGACCGTGCAGTAATTGAGCTGGTGCATGTGGCCCTGGTTCTTAATAAGAGAGGAAATAGACCTACCAGTCAGAAGTACAAGTCATCCACTGAGACATGGACACAATTAGCAGTTAATGCGGCTCCACGGTCCAATCACATCTCATTATCCCTCTCAGTCAAAGTGAGGCAGCCCAGACCCCACACAAACAGCTCACCACGAGTTTGTTGGAAATCACAATGATGCTACATTCCATGGATATAGAGGGCGGATAAAAAAACATAATGGATAAGCACGACTCCAAGGGTTAAATGCAGGATAGAGATAAGGTTGCAGGAAGTGATACAGTCTGCTCCATGAAATACAGTCCTCATAAACCCCCTCCTCTCCCTGCTCCATGAGCTCTTCCTGTCTCTCTATCTCCCCGCACCTCTGAACACAGTCAGCTCAACACAAGAAGTCTCATTGTTGCGCCTCAGCTGCCTGAGAGCCCTGCAGTCCTAAACGTCTCTTAACATCTCTTAAAGAGGAAAAGTAGAAGGACAAAAAAAAAGACTGCTGAAAATTCAGGTTCACCATCACAGGGATAAATTAGATTTTAAAATACATTCAAATAAAACCAGTTTGAACTGGTTTTGAGGGTAATACACTTGGCATTGCTTGAGGATCTCACTGCACAAGCTCTCTCAGGCAGGAGTGTCATATGTTTGCTCACAATGATGAATGGCTGTTAAAGAAAGGTTGTGTGGAAAACCCTTATGGAGAAAGCTTGGGTGTGTTTTTTGCAAACAACGAACCTCAGGCACATGGTCGCTCATTCAGAAAACTCCAAATTCAAGAACGTTAGAATAAGGATAAGCACAAGTTCGTCTCCTGAGTTCTCTTGTGCTTCTAAAGACAAATAGTCCATGCATTTTGAAAGAGTCCCAGTTTCTATAATATTCATGTCCTTAATTGTGAACATCGAAAACATCCTAAATTCTTAATGAATTAATGGAACGAGATCCAGAACAATGTTTTTATAAAAAAGATAGACTTTAAGCACTAGATAGAGGGTCGGTCAACTTCATAATCACAACCTTTGAAGCTGATATACTGTAGAAAAGGGAATGCATGCATACTATACTTTTCTATAACTGCATTTAAGACCTTGTCCCCACAGTTGTCTCACCACACACTCAAATCAGTGGGACGTACAGCTTTAACACATAATCCCCCAACAATCCATCTACCACTGTGGCATGTGCAGGCCTATCTGCTGTCATTCAACATTTGTGAGATAAGCTGCTTCTATCTAAAAGGGTTTGGGTCAGCTGTAAGTTTAAAGAAGGACAGTGATGCAGGAGCCCAGATATTTCAAGAGGTACACTGTAAGATGAATAAACTGAATTGAACTTCAAAGGGTACAAGTATACCTTCAGAAAAAAGGGCATTTTTCCAAAAGGTTCACCTTTGTACTTAAACGGTGCATATTGGTAACTTAAAGGTACATATTTGTACCTAAAAAGTGTGCCTTGAAAAAGTGTCAGCTTTTGTACCTTTTTTTCTAAGAGTGTTCTTTTTTTTCTAAAAGTTGGCTTCAGTGTCCGAAAGTTGCTTGGCGATAGCATAGCCGATATGATAGCCAGGGGTGTGTGAACTGCCCAATGTGAGGTCAGTGTTACTTCCAGCCCAGTGGAGCTCATCTAGTTTTATTGTTAATGTTATTCCTGATCATTCAGGTTAATCTGGGTCAGGCCTGATGTAAATGTTTGGGAAGGCAACAGATTCCTGAAAGGATCAAGTTGAGGCTCCCTGCCAGATTTGTGAATCTGATGAGTAAAATAATAATTTCAGAGACACAGTTTAGATCTTTGGCTTCTGTCAGTCTCTTTGCACAGTGCCAGACCACCAATGACAGGGTTTGTGCCACTGCAGCACTGCATACATGGAGTGGCACACCGCTAACAAACCTCAGACCACACAGACTACAAACTCTTCATACCTCCAACCACTTCAAACTAAAAACATCCCAAAGCTTGGCTACAAGAATTTAAGAGGTAAGAATGTTGGTGATTCAGAATGTTTAGTGAAAAGCTAAATAACTTTCTAATTTGCTCTCGGATATTACAGCCATTCACATGCTGAGTTACAAGCATTCAGCTGAAATCAGCTGTCATATAAAAACCAGACCTGAGACTCTGAGACAGTGCATTAAACCTAAATGAGAAACACAGCAAATATTTAAGTGTTGCCAAATGATTAATCACGATTAATTTTGTTTACATAATGTATGTGTGTGTACTGTGTAAATACATACACATACAGTATATATTTTGAAAATATTTACATGTATTTACATGTATATATTATATTCATATAATTTATATTATACATAAACGTATTAAATATATAAATAACATTTTATTCTTAAATATATACATGCACAATACACAGTACAAACATATATTATGTAAAGAAAAACATATATTATACTTATATATAAAACTTATATATATATATAAACTTATAAACTATATATATTAGTGCTGTCGAACGATTAATCGCGATTAATCGCATTAAAAATAAAGGTTTTATTTGCATAATATATCCGTGTGTATGTACTGTGTATATTTATTATGTATATATTAATACACACACCTGCAGTATATATTTTGAAAATATACAAAATAAATATACACATAAACACATACTATGTAACCAAAAACTTTTATTTTGGGTGCGATTAATCGTTTGACACCACTAATAGTGGTGACCAAAACACGTTTTCAAACTTAAAAAGTAATGAATTCTACGATATGATTTTTGATACAAAAATGTGCAGTACATTGATCATTTGTAAATAAGTATAATTACCTCTCCATTAAAGGTTTCATCTCCAAAGGTGCGCGCTCCACTCATCAAGAGCACCAGAAGAGAATAAATTACAGTCCGTCTCCAGAGCAACGTGAACGGGTCATCCCATAATACTGCCATCATTCTCATCTCGATCGGTGATAGCAGCTAAAACTCTTCAGAAGTGTAACCAAAGAAGTTAAAATCAAACAGTCTGCAACTAAAAACGCATGAAGTCCAATGCACTCAGATTAAAAACAACATCATTCTGACAGGGTCTTCTGTAGTGGTGCGTCCTTTCTGCAGAAGCGCGCGCGGCTCTTCAGCGCTACAGTCATTCAGTGAGATTTAACGCCAGTCCCAGGCGCTGCACCGGGAGTCAAAGAGGTCCGATGCTCTGGCTGAAGTTTCTGAGTGTGTTAGGTATCATATCCAGCGGGTGTGCCCACTTAATGGTCGTTTCATCCCACTCACGTGGTGCCTATAAATTAATTACAGCTACAACCTACTTCAAAGCAAGCGCTGTGCAAACTTACGCTGCAATTTCCTCTTGTAGTATGACTCGGTAAACGAAGCGTGAATAACAGCTGGTGTTATTGCAACAGAGCTTTGCGTTTCTTGGGACTGACACTCGGTCTTCGCACGACTCGCGCAGGAACCACAATACAAGAGCGCACAAATTATTATCAGATGACCGCGACACGCTCCGACACCTGTCTTGGATCACCGCCCTGCTTGTAAAGATTTAATACGAGAGTTTGTTCTCCATAAAATCCATGGTTTCTCTCGGTTTTCTTGGGCGGGTTGCAGGTCGTCGGGGGCTTGTTGTGTCGCTCCTCGTGTGTGCAGCGAGTGACTCGGACTTTGTACTGAGTCCTGCGGTGTGTCCCGCTGAAGCTGGAGGAGGGGCCCAACAGCACGGACACCAGCAGAGTGTCCAGTGCCACCTCCAGTCTGGACATTTATCCAGACACAAAGACACTTGTTAGTTCTTCTTTGCAGTACTTTTGAGCTCTGGAATTAAAAAAAAAAAAAAAAAAAAAAAAAAGCCTACCCATATGCGCTTATTTGTCACTTTATTAAATACATTTAAAACTATAGGCCAGACATTCAGAAATAGCTTATGCTCTGGTTAAGCTCTGAAAAGTAAGAACTTTGAATTATAGATTATTTATTTACACAATGCAAAAAATAAATAAATAAATAAATAAATAAATAACAGGATGCCAGGTAGGCGATATGTGTTGAATTTACTCAGTTATTGTGACCGAGAGACAATATCGTTCTTTTGCTTATATATATGACCACTAGAATGAGATTGTGTGACAGCCGCATTTCTGGGACCCTATTCTCTTGTAACAGCGCCACCTACCGGGTTATATAGCGGAGGCTGCAGTTTGGAGGCTGCTGGTGGTTTAGTTTATAGTAATGTTTGTACATGTTGTTAAAGATATTGAATCCCAGGAACATTTTTTTTATGTATTTCAATTGTGAATTTTGATTTATAAATGCATCAGATGTTAATTACAAAGTGTGAAATACCTGCTTTGAGTTAACAATTTTAAATTTAAATGAATTCACACTTAAAATATAAATGAAAAATGTAATTCAGTCTTTAAACAACTGAAAAAGTGGAGTACATTAAGTCTTAGTTTCTTGAAATATACTGTATATTGATTAGCCACCTTAAGTTTAACTAATTAGCTCATTATGAGGTACTATAATACAGATGGAATCAAATGAAATCAGCATTTGCGGTCACTAAATTACAGACAGATATTTAAAAGTTTGCTGAGAGGCAAGACACAAGACTCGATGATTCAAGAATGTATAAATATATACTCATTTTTGCATTAACACATAATACAACATTTCCATCAGTTGCTGCACAGACAGAAAGGCTGTAGGCTTCAACTCCTGAGAGAGATAAAAGAGAGAGAGAGAGAGAGAGAGAGAGAATCAAATAAGAAACATGTGCTTTTACATGTTTAAACTCTGTAATATATATTTCTGATTTAACACTTATGCACTGTTGGGGTTGTAGTAAGAGAACCAAACAGAATAATCATGTTACTGACATCTAACTCTAAACTCTAAACTCTAAACTTTAAGTATATAAAAACTGTTCTCCCTTCTTTCCTCATTTGTTTGTCAATCCGGTAACATTTTCAATATAATACATTATAAGGGTTTTCTTAATAGCATTATAAAAAACCTTAATAATATGTTGTATCATCTCATAAATAATAATAACAATTATAATACATTATAATACTTACACATTTGTGGTTATAACTTTTAAGAGTATGATTACGTATAACACACAATGAATACCATAATAAATCCGCTTAATTTAGAATGGATTATCTTGTTTGTCTTGTTATCCAAATCAATGGACATTGTTTATTTAAGATCTGGACAGTATCTTACTACATCTTGTGTGTGGTTAGGAGTGGTTGAGAGTGTTTTTTGAGTGTTTCCTTTGACGTTAATATTAATTTTGCTGTTAGTTAGTTTAAGATCAGTTTTAATAATTTAAAATAAAAAAATGCAATGTGTGTGTGTGTGTGTGTGTGTGTTTTATTATTATTGTTATATACATGTCAACTAACTGTCACAGTGTCTGGTTGTTGTGCCCTGGACTGGCCACTTGGTGGTGCTCTCCCCTTTCACTGTTACATGCTTTGGTCTCTATTTCCCACAGTCCTTTGCCTAGTCTCTTCTGTTCTGATTATCATCACCTGTAGGTCATTTACTCATTATCTCATCACTGTTTATACCATGCTCTCTCTATCTTTTGTTGCTGCAGTATTGAATTTTTTACTTTGTGTTTTCTAGTACCCTGTGTTTTTGCTTGTTGCTTTGTTCTGGATTATTATTTGTATTTAATTAAACTGCATTTGGATCTAATTTTGCCTTCTCCTGCTATTCCGTGACACTAACTCTCATTAGAGTAGTAGGCTTAGTTAAGGTTAGGGTTGGTAAAATAAGTTGATGTACTTGCAAAGTTACTTAAAGTCAGTTTGTCTGTTGGGGAACCATCAAAAAAGTGTTAGCAGACATACTACTAATACTCTAATGACTGCTAGACGACATGTAGTTGCAGAGTTACTAATCAACAGTTGTCTAAAGGGTAACATCAAAATAATCAAATTGATATTACAATAAAAATAGTTCAAAGCAAATGTGTACACATTCATATGATATGATATCTGATCTTATGGTTGTTTAAGTACAGTGAAGTTACTTCACTTAATGCAGAAAAAGAGCACTTATAAATAAGACCACATTAAAGCATTTTGGAATGTTTTCATGAAGACTTTGTATTTGGTATTTTACAGTAAAATCACTAAGATGTACTAAGTTGTTATGCAGATCTTAAACAATGGCAACATATGAGACTTACATATAATCCATTATAACTATGAGAACCATTGTAACTTAAGTGGATGCAACATGTTCACTGTGTTATAAATCATCATACACTTAACCACAAATAAGTATTATAATACATTAAAACTGTTCTTATGATTATTTATTAGATGATGCAACATATTTTAAGGTTTCTTAAAATGAATTATTCATTCCATATAATGCTTTAAGAATACCCTTATAATGTATTATAAATACAGGCTTAATAGGAAGTGTTACAGTCAATCCTTTTATTAAAATCTACCACTTCACTGAAATAGTTATCAGAGAACAATCACTTTTGGGTTAACAGAAATATAAGTAACAAAAGGGTGTACTGGGCATTGTGCAAAAATAATTAATATTCCTTTCTGACCTGTAATGATAATCCGGACCAGAAAGGAAGACCTGCTCAGCCTCCTGTAAGGACAAATTCCGTAGGACAGCCAGGGCATATATGATGGCCTATGAAAAAACAGTTAATTTAAGTATACTTAATGTATACTTACAGCAAGCCATTATACATGGGTTCATACACGAGTACCACCAGCATGCAGTTTATACAGTAGATTTTGTAAGTGCAGGAGAAGGACACCCTTGTTAATCATGTGTCATTTCACACTGGTTTTAGGAATAAATTATGGGTAGGGGAAGGTTAAGGGGTAGGGATTAGGTTAAGTCTATATTTTTGGACATAAAAGATGTTGATCCAGTAACATGTCTTACTTGACAAAATCACAGCATCTCAGAGCATTTGAATAATTAATTTCAAAATACTTATGGGCTATAATATAGGCTGCATAACTTGAGTAGTGGTGTGCTTCATCTTCACAAGCCAAACTTGAATATGACCTGATAAAGGAGTTCCAGTTTTGTTAAAATTGTATAATGCAACTTTTTATTAAAATGATTTCTAATAGGAAAGTGCAAAAAATAATAATAATAATAATAATAATAATAATCTTCCAAACCATGTTTTTGTTTTACTCACATACATTTTGTTAAATCTATAACAATGGCTATTTATGGGCTATTTTAGGGGGACGGATTTCATGGGAAATTGCATACATATGTTATTCTCCCGCATGGCAGTACCGTGAAGATGAAAGTATATGAAGATGAAAGTAAAACTTGTTTACAGTAATTAAAATTTTTTGATGCGACATTCTTGATTTTATTGAATGTTATATTAATCATAATTTTGAAATTACATAGGCCCTATACAAATGTTTTTGGATTTAATGAATCTGTAAAGAAAAAATATTATTATTATTATTACTGATTTAATAAATTTCATTTAGCTAAGTATTACATCCATAAATATACATTTTCTAAATGCAAAACTCTTTTTGAGATTCAAAAGTGAAAATGTACATTGAATTTACTGAGTTCTCTAAAACATTAAAGCACTAAGAGCAATGATTTGTTTAAGGACTGGTTCTTGAATTGTTAAGGTATGACAGTGATGAAAATTGCTTTGATTTACAAGCATCTTTATTAATTAATTAATTAATTAATTAATTTAAAAAATATATTAAAACTAGAAAAATTGAAGATGGATTATTCAAATCAGTAAACCTCCAGAAAATCACTGATTGTAAAATCAAAGAAACAGTTATTTATTTGTCCATCTGCTTTTAAAAGACAAACCTAACCACATGTGTTCAAAACAATGTTCTTCTGCAAGACACGTTTAGTTTTATATTTTTAACTGAGGCCCAAAGGTTTTCATTCCCAATTTATATCCAAAAAAATTGGCCATATTAATTTCATAGAAACATATTGTAATTCTGTTATGCACAACATGCTAACAGACCAAATAACACACACACAACCTAGTCAAATAATTGTCTTTTCAATCATGAAAATTAGAACAACACAAACTACTGATTTTCGGCAAAACAAATATAATAAATGACATTGTTACCTTTCCATTTCCATTGTTTTTTTTGTTTTTTTTTAGTAGTAGTCATCTCTGCATCTGTGTATAATTGCATAATTGCTACAGAGTGCTCTGTATATTTTTTAAACCATTTTAATTTTTGGATATTTTAATGACTTAATTTTATTTTTATTTTAATGACAGCTTAATAAAAACTGCAGAATTAAGTAATTAAGTAATTGAAGAAGTAATTCTGTACAAAGCTAATGAAAACAACAACAAAAAAAAAACAACTGATTTACATGAAATCTTCCTTTTAAATGTAGCACAAGTATGCTTTTAACTGTTGACTCATTTCATATATTTGTGTAAAGTTTGTACACTTAAATCTATCACAGTCTGCATTCTTGAGACTCCTGCACTTGTCATTACCAGGGCGTCTGTCTTGTGTTCACTCCTACCTCTAAAAAGCTTAGTCTGTTTGAACTGTCTTGTGTTTTAGACAGCTGTATTAAAGGACTGCAGTGAATGTCTGAGATAAGAGCATTATTGACTGTGTGCTGAGAGCAGTAGAGTGTCTAGAGCCGTCAAATTAGAGTGCTTTCTAATATCCGTCAGTGCAAACAAATGAAGGCTCTTTTCAAATCCCTTTATTCAAACACACATGGAAGTAGAGCAGTTAGACCTGCCTAAAGAACATATAGACCCACACAGACCCACACATTCTAGATGAGATAAAACTGTTAATGGGAAGACACTGGCAAAAACAAGTTGTTTTTAAATTTCTCTTCAGCAGAAGTTACACTGAAATATAATTTAGTTTAACCATGTGTTCTATCAGATGCCTAATACTTAAAATTAGGCCATGTAATATTGGAGAAAACAAGCGAACTAACTGTTTTCACTATAGGTTTACACATTACTGAAGGAAATGTGCTGTCAAGTTGAAGAATAGTGATAATATATCTCGTATAATGGCTAAATAAATAAATGAAAAAATAAAACGTCAGTTACAATTTAGTATACAAATATTACAGTGACAATTTTATTGCAGTTTAATTAGTTTTAATTTATTTAAATTTGAATAAAGAGCTATCTACACTGTAACTAAATCAAGATGTAGAGGGCCAAACCAGTTGTCGAGAAAGTGAGCAACGAGTTGGTGCTTGTCTTGTTTACATGAAATGTTAAAAAATATCACATGAGTAGTTTCATATTGTGTTAATAATGGAACATCCTGTTTTGGTTATGATAACAAACAGAGATAACACCCATTGTACTGTTTTTTTTTTTTTTTTTTTTTTACCGTAAAGATGATTATCATGAATATCATGCAAGTAAGTTATTTAAAAATAAAGACACTGCTTATTTTGTGCAGCAGTGATAATTATTAATGATAATTCCTGTCCTAGCGGGAGTATTGTAAATATTGTAAAATACCACATTTGTTTTACGTATGTAACACAAAACACAATTCATTGCTATAGCATGAAATAAAATTGGCTACATTTTTTTTTTTAAATACCTTAGTTTTGTAAAATGTTCTTTGGTATTTATTTACATGTTTGTTTGTTAGTTTCCAAACTCAGGTTTCCACAGTGAGTCAAATTACATTTTTGCTTTTTCCATCAGTGACCTCATTTATTCAAATCAAGTCTTTGAAAGAAAGTTATCATCTTTTATTATCTTTTTGTAAAGAAATGAAATGTTATTTAGAATTGCATGGTTAAAATCTTTATATGTATGTATATATATATAGCATTTTGTGGCACTTCAGTAAAGTATCATAATAAAACAATAGTACTTTTTGTAAGTATAAGGTTTTATTTTCAAGTTTTGCTTTATCATAGTATTTTATTTTTTCTGTTTTGTTTATCTGAGATAAAGACTTGAATGTTTATAATGATGTAAAATAATCCCAACTGGCTAGGTAACTACCAAAATGAGCACATTATTACAATATGATCAGAAAGTGACAGTAAATTACACTTAATCTAGAAACAGTAGTGCTGAAGATTTGGTCACATCATATTGTTTAATTATATCATGTCAGTTAGTCAGTCAACCTTTTTGTGCTGGTCATTGTGATTTTCCAGTAGTATGCAGATGTGTACAGTATGTTTATGTTTACTGTAATGCTGAAAACCAAATGTGATGACAAGGCTCATCATTGTGCTCCGTCATCATGACAGAAGCCACAAAATTTGAATTTAGCTCTTCATTTCTCAATGTGCAAACTTTCCACAGTGCTGTCACATTTTCATCCTTGATGACTAGAAAAACAGAAAGGTAAGAAAGACCACATCCAGGTTATAGCTATATATATATATATATATATATATATATATATATATATATATATATATATATATATAAACAGAATTGTTAAGATAAATGTAAATATTTATGTTTGGATTATACATATTAAACCTATATAGCATACATACAGTATGTTTTATTCATGTATTTAGAGGGTATTTTTTATACAAACAATTTTTACATTGAGAAGAGGAAACCTTTTGTATTATATATTGTGTATTCAATATTTTGTAATCTGTGTCTTTTGTATTTAATTTAATTACATTTTTGTTTGCATTCTACCAGAGATATGACACTCCTGCTACTTCTGATTATGATCCATGTAGTGGATGAAGTAAACACACATACGCAAACATCTAACAAAATCTCAGGAAATTTACAATCCACCATCAATCCAAAACACAACATCTGGTCACCCACTTGTAAGTTCCTAAAACCCTCCTGAAATCAGACTATTATGCATTCTTACATTTGTACTTTAAATCTTAGTATAAGAAACAGCAGTCAGATATCATTTTCCCCTTCACTATAAGGGAATGTATTTGTATAAGGTCTGCATGTGGTCCACAGTTTTGTAAACATATATACACTACTGGTCAAAAGTTTTGAATGTTGTTGTTTTTTTTGTTTTTTTTATGCTCACTTTTTCTGTTTTAATTTATTTTAACATGTAATTGATTTTTGCCAATATGCCAATTTCGTGCTTAAGAAACATTTATTATATTTATATTATTATAATTATTATTATAAATTTACATTTAACAGTTTTTGTTTAATATTTGTGGCATCCGTGTGACAGTACTGTTCAAAGTTTGGTGAAAGTAAGATTTAAATAATAATAATAATAATAATAATAATAATAATAATACTTTTGTTTAGTGTGGATGCTTGATTAAGTTGATCTCTCTCTCTCTTCCTGAAAAAAGCATATTAGAATGATTTCTAAAGTATCATGTGACACTGAATACTAAAGTAATAATACTAAGAAAATTCAGCTTTGCACAGGAATAAATTATATTTTAAAATATATTGAAATAGAAATTTTAAATTGTAATACTATTTTACAATATTACTGTTTTTTAATGATTAAATCAATTCGGCTTTGGGAAGTATAAGAGACGTATACTTTCAAAAACATTAAAAAGATTCTTTCCTTTCCAGTCTTTTGACTGTAGAGTAAGTTCCTTACACAAATTAATTTTTTACATTTCAAGCTAATCAGTTTTCATTTGTATTTTTCCTTTGAAAAATTAAACGAAATAGAACATAAAATAAATGCATAATAAATATAACTAAAATAAACATGAATGAATTAATTAATTAATCAATTAAAGGGTTAATAATAACAAATCTTTTACCAAACCATAAGAATTCTAGCAGACCTAAATGAGGAGAAAAGATGGAAAGTTGCTGATTACTTACAGTCATTCTTCCCTCATCTATTTTTGTAGCAACTCCAGCATGTGAAGTCAACCGTTCTAACACAAATAAAAACTATGCTTGCTTCAGAGGGCCATTAAGTGATTATGTAAAAAACAGTCCAACAACTGAGGAATACAGCACTAGGTATCATCAGTTTTATTTAAAGATCTAAATAATCTATACACTGTATGAATCTTGTGTTGATTTGGTTGTATCCCTGTTAATGACTTCATTGTGCAGTACAGAGAAAGAGGCCATACACAACATTATACAAACAACGGAGCAATCAAAGGACTACTATTTTGAGGATCTTGCTATTTCTGTAGTTAAGATAATAGCGACAAATGGTCTGCTACCAGTCACCGCTCCAAAAGTAAGACTCTTCTCCCAAAGCTCCAAAAAATGATAGAGATAAAACATTTTAGGAAGACTTTCTTTAAGATGACACTGAGATTATGTAAGCGCTTGCAGCTTCAATTTTTGACACTGTTTAAAAAGGTCATTTAAAATAAATTATATTTTAGAGTTCTGGATACAGCAAAATTACTAAAATAATTTCTTTTCATTTTAATGAGTGTCTGATCAAACTCGGACAGTATATATATGGATCCCAGTGGAACCTTTCCTAAATGTCCGTGGGGCTGAGGAGAAATTCGGGATAGTTACTTACAATTCTAGTCAGCAGTTTAATGTAAAGTTTTTCATTTGGTGTTCTGACTGTTTTATAAATCTATTGAAACTGTTCTTAACCCTTCCGATTTTTATTATATTAACCTACATGTTGTCTGTGATTGTGTATTTACAGCAGAGAAATGCTTCTATAATGTCTGAAGTCATACGGATTGAAGTTGTTGGACGTGACATTGTGAATTTAAAAAATCCACTTAAAATACGTTTCCCAGTGAATAATTACAAAAACGACTCAAACGTACGCATACCTTTTCAAATGTTCTCAAAATGTCCTAAAATTTTTAATAATTTGTTAATTCTGTTTTGTGTTGATATTAATAGAAAAGCTACAAATATTCCTGTCAATACTATGATGAACAAGGTGGGTGGGAACTAAAGTGATAGTTCACTCAAAAATCAAATCTATGTCATCATTTACACACTCATGTTGCTCTTAACCTGTATGCTTTTAGTTTTTCTGTGGAATACAAAAGAAGAATTTATCAAGAATATTCATGCAGTTATTTTCCAAGTAGTGTGACAAGTTCCATAAAGACAAGAAATCTGTAAAATTGACATAAAAATGGTATATATGTCAAACTTACTGGAATTTAAGTTATTCTTCTGTGTGCACTCTCAGAAAAAAAGGGTACAAAAGCTGTCACTTTTTTTTTTTTTTTTTTTTTTTTGTTCTTAAATGTATTAATAATATGGAATATGTAGGAAACAACACCTGGAAAACGGATGGCTGCAACACCACTCAGATCAATGATACTGTTGTGGAGTGCTCCTGTGACCACATGACCCCTTTTGCTGTGCTTCTAGTGAGTACTGATCCATTTATTCAGGCCATTATTAAACGTTTAAGGCAGCAAAAATCACTCTGTGTTGATATTAATTTGATTCCCTCCTTCAATACCACATTCCCGTTATCTCTTCTGCACTCTGAATAGGTTGATGTGAAAAACATGGATGTACAACAATGGGAAATCTTGTCGTACATCAGCTACATAGGCTGCAGTCTGTCTGCGGTCTTTTCTGCTTCCTCCATCTTGTCGTTCATTTTCAACAGGTGCTGTTCCATTTGTTTTCATATAAATGTGTATATAATCTGCACTTTAATTCACATTCACATTTACACTTATCCCAAAAGTATGCATATAGATTTACATTAAAGCATGTAAAGTGGGTGGCAAAAAAAATAAAAAACATTTAAATGCATGCATGTGTTTCACAGGAACGCAAGAGCAGAAGTGTCCAGCAGCATTCATGTGTCTCTAAGCGGCGCTCTGTTTCTCCTCAACATAAGCTTCATGTTCAGTGAGTGGGGCGCCACACTGACAGTGAAAGAAGTCTGCGTGTTTATTGCCGTGACGATGCACTACAGCCTGCTGTGTTCTTTCACCTGGATGGCTATTGAAGCCTTGCACCTCTACCTTCTTCTGGCCAGAGTGTTCAACATTTACATCAAATACTACATGTTCAAGTTGTCCCTAATCGGATGGGGTGAGCATCAAGATTAAATGTACAGTAACATTACAAAAATAGACTCATAGAACAACTCATAAGTCAATGGAGGCAGTGTTTTCAACATACAGTATTCAGGGTTTCAAGCGCAAAGCATTGAAACCCTATCTTATCTTTTTATTATTCTCTCATAAAACTGATCAGCCAGGCTGAAATGTAAGACATAGAGACTTGAAACTTGGTCAGATACAAGGACTCTGCCTACAGCAATCAAAATTGCGAAATTGCTAATAACTCGTAATAACCCGTTCTATTATTAAACTGTTTGCCATAGACTCAAGTGTCTCATTTCATTGGAATCTTTTGATCAAGATGAAGAAGCTGTATAAGTCCTATTTCATTTCCGCCACTGAAATTTTCTGCCAAGGAGAAGACTCAGAACTATAAAATATAAACTCAGAAGAGTGAGACATTCAAAAAGTCAGAATTTTGATGTCAACTCACAACTCTAAGAAAAAGTCTCTAGATTTCGCATGTAACCATGGTTTCCCGAGGGAATGAGATGCTGCATCGTAACGCTATGGGAACGCCTTCAGTGTGACTGCGCTCTGTATCATGTGTGTAATCAGTCCAATGGATGGGCAAGACGTCAAGGGCGGGGTAACGTAGAGACCAGCACACTTAAAAGCACGTGCGGTGGATATAGTGGCAGCTTCTGGGAAATGAAGTAAGCACTCGCAGGGATGCCGGAAGTATGGCAATGAGATGCAGTGTCTCGTTCCCTCTGGGAACCATGGTTACATGCGTAACCTAGAGACATTCCCCTTCAGGAACTCAAGCTGTGTCGAAACACTATGGGAACGAGTATGACCACGCCGCCAGACTTACAAATCTCTGCCTAGTGTGGAAGAGCACAGCTAAGGTGAGAGAAAGGGAGCCAGGAGTGGCGAAGAATGCAGGTAAGAACCTGACAAAGTAAGAGGGGTGGACATCCCGCAGCATCCTGAAGGCCAACTTCTGAAGGAGTGAGCCTTGACCCTCAAGGGAGCTTCTCTGGCTGGAGGCCTCAGCCTCAACGCACCATGGAGGAAACATGAAACTAGTGGGTCTCTCCCGAAAGACCGACCACCGAGAGGGGCTTGGTAGGCAGCTAGAGCCACCACGGAAACCTCCAAGGTGGAGTGGGATAACCTCAGTTGAGAGACCAGATCTTATGAGCTGTGCCACCTCAGGGGCCACATCCACAGTTCCGGGAAAACCCCGCCTGAGAGAAGAGGTCCCTCCTGACAGAAATCTCCCACGGAGAGCGATCGAGAAGGGAAATCAGGTCCGAGAACCATACTGGCCCAGCCAGAATGGGGCCACTAGCAGAAGACAGACCCCATCCCGCTGTACTCTCTCAAGAACTCCCGGGAGCAAAGCGATCAGGGGAAAGGCATACAGACGAAGCATCAGCCAAGTCGACATAGCATCCAGTCTGAGAGGAGCTGAATGCATCAGAGAGAACCAGAGGGGACAGTGCAATGTCTTCTGAGTCGCAAACAGGTCCACCTGAGCCTGGCCAAACAGTCTCCAAATCTGCTTCACCACCTCGGGGTTGAAGCCTCCATTCCCCGGGCCTCGGTCCCTGCCTCGACAGGATGTGTGCTCCCATATTGAGATGTGGGTTGAAAGGGGTGGGATGTGAAATGCTCTCAACGAGAGGAGATTCCCCTGGGACCACACAAGGATCTGGTGCATCAGCCTGTAAAGGAGGCACAAACGCAGACCACCCTGGTGGTTTATGTAAGAGACCACCGCTGTGTTGTTGGTGCGCACCAACACATGGCGATCCCTTAGTTCTGGGAGAAAGTGTTTCAATGCTAGATACACAGCCAGCATCTCCAGACAGTTGATGTGACATTAAAGCAACGAAGAACTTTAAAGCAACCGGACATTTGTTCGTTTATGTTGAAGATTTGATGTCATGAATGGATATTCTGCCTTTATTTCTACGTTTTCAGACACAAAACTAGAATGAATGTCATCTTTTGAACTCGCATAAACTCTTTGCATTTTACATGCACATCTCGATTTCATAATAAAAGTCCGAACTTGCCTTATTATTTTGATACGTGCTTGTAACAAATTTAATAAATTACTTTCCAATATCATTTCATTTGAAACACAGAAAATCACCCAATTTGAAAACAATGACAGTTCACATGTTAAGTATTACAAAGAAATAAATCCTATGAAGTTATAATAGAAACATTAAGAAATTATGACTTAAGTGTAGATTTGCTCATCCTGTAATCTTTTCCTCTTGACAGGAATCCCTGCTGTTCTTGTTGGAAGTTTGCTGTCAGTTCAACAACTCTCCCGTCCATTCTATGGCGCCATAGGTGTGACCTTATCGAATTCGAATGCAACAAATGCAGTGTGAGTCCTCATTTTATAACTTACCCTGTTTATTTTTTACCTTGCTTTTAGCTCTTCTTTAGCTTTCGGCATTTTTTATTATATGTTGTACAGCTGCTGGATCACAGAGCCTCTCATCCTGTATGGCGTGAACCTTTCCTACTTCACCATCATATTCGTGTTCAACACAATAGTTCTAATCACAGTGTCCAGACAGATCTTTAAGCTAAAGAAAGTGGACAACAAGCATAAGAAAATACCAGTGAAGGATGCCAGCACAGTGCTGGGCCTCATGTGTCTGATGGGAACATCATGGGGTTTGGTTTTTCTTTGCTCTGGATATACCAGCTACCCAATACTCTACATATTCTGCATTTCAAACACAATGCAAGGTAGGTTTACTCTAAGTCACAGAACTACAGTGGAGGTAAAAAAAAAAAAGGGAAAATATGCCTATAGACATAATGCTGTACAATATAAATGCTTTCCGATAATATAATAATAAAGTTTGTCAATCATCTTTATTGTTGACAGGCTTTTCTATCTTTCTGTGGATGTGTCAGACAGCAAGGTCAGAAAAACAGAAAGCAGCTCATACCAAGTCTGCATCCACTGTGGACACCTTCACTATTGAAAAACAAAAGGAACCAAAATGACCAGTCTCATGATGAGCTGAATAGATTTATGACTACAAACCATTGTTCTCAATAAGGTTTTTTATTTATATTTATATTATATTTATATTATATTTAAAAACAATCTCTCTTTTTTCCCAGTCCATATGGTTCCTCTAAATGCGAAACAATTCCACACTCTCGCTGTGTCTGAAATCACACCCTTTATCCACCTTATTTTGCAATGTGGGAGTAAGTCTTTTTCTTTGAATATGCGATTCATTTGCCGCTATAGGTAAATAACTAGAAGAATAAGTGCAGTCTACCTATTTGCACTACAACCAGTGTGTTTATGATTATGGTAATGAATTAAAATACTATATCAAAATAACAGATTGCAATATCAAGCAGCATAACAGACTGTATTTGTAGGGGTAAAATAACTGGAAGTGAATAACACTGAAAGGCTTGCAAATTCAAGTTAACCCTAACCCAAAATAAAATGTCCAAATACTACAGATTCAGATGCAACATCACTGTCTGAGTTCACTACTTGTTTTCATTTACTCACTGAAGTGGACTTATGTTGGGAATAGTGAATGAGGGTATTGGGGGCGAATTTTGGATACTGCTTTGTTCTCAATCTGTGATTTACTTTCTTCTGCAGAATACAATGTGTAAACTGTTTTGTGTATTGTAATGTAGAAAATAGTGTATGCAAAATAACATTTCAATGTTGAACTTTATAGAGGTTTCACTATATTTACGATACAGATGCACAGTGCTATGTATTTCCTTTGTTCTATTCATAGTAAGTAAGAAGACATGTGATGGGTAACTTATCTTTTTTCCCCTAAGCTGTACATTTATTCAAATTGCAGTTTCTTTAAATTTCTTTAGAACTTTAAGTTTATTTACATTTAGCAATAAAGCCAAGTCTAAAATTCTGAGCTTCTGAGCTAAAATTCTGTGTGGGTCTGTTGAGTCCATTAGCAACACAAAAATATTGTCAGTACATTTTAACTGTTCCTATAGCTCAAACAGTACAGTGTGGCACAAGCAATGGTAACAACATGGGTTTGATTCCAGCGAATGCATAAACTGATCAAATGTATACCCCTCGATGCAATTAAAGTTGTTTTGTACAATATAACTACAATATAAAATGCATTCAGAAAGTATTCAGACCCCTTAATTTTTTTAAACATATTTTCTTATGATGCATCGGAATGCAAAGATGTTTTAAATTCATATTTTTGTTTGTTTATTTGTTTAAGTCTATACTCCATACCTCTTTAAGGGGAAAGGAATGTAGAATGATTTTGATAGATGATGAAAATAATCTAAAAACTTTTATCATGAGGCTACAAACACCTAATAAAAAAAAAAATCAAGGGGTCTGATTACTTTGTTGGAACAAGCTCAACATACAGTGTTCTGTGTTCTATTTTAAATTTCATTATATGATTTTAAAACAGTGGGTAAACAAGAAAAATGTCCACCACATTTAAGCAGGTTTGGATAAAAGGATCTCTGATCACAATTACAGAACATACCTCCCATTTAGTGGTGTTAATCTGGTACCTGATACTAATTTTCTTAATTATCTGACAAACCGTATTTAACTGGCAGCATTCCTATAACTTTCACTGAAAATGCAAGATGGCGGTGTTGCTCTAAGGTGACTGAAAACCTGTTTTGTGCAGCAGGAGTTTGGCGTATACATGGCAGAGTGAAAGCAAATGTTTATCACAACCAAGATTTTAGTTGGAATCTTCTATCGTGCTACAGTGGTTTGTTCTGTAATGAATTGATCTCTGTGTCCACAAAATAAAGGTTTTTGCTGAAATGCCTTGGTTATTTTGTCAAACATGTTAGTAGAACAGTGGTTTGCACTGCTAATATTCCTTCAAATTTTAAGTAATGAAGATTAAAATTATTTCAGAAAAAAATCAAGTATTTATAGATTGTTCTCTAGTTTTGATCTCCACAGTAAGTTAGTATGCCAATGTAAAACTTTTAGTTCATAATATTTGCATATATGGAAAATGAGCAGCTCCGAGAGATATTTAAATGTCAAAACACCAACATGCAAACAATCATGACAGAGATGATGTTATTCAATTTCTTTATTAAAGTTACAAAGCAAACTGTATGTTGTGGGCTCAAATTGTGAAACACTTTTTGTCACATATCCCAACTAAATCCCGACTAAACTACTCTGAATAATGGAATTCACTGAATTTATTTTTACTATTTTTTACTTCTTTTCCTAGATCACAGAACTTAAAATTTCTTGTTGAGTAATCTGACTAAACTCTTTAAATTTTTTGTTAAATAATTTCCCTTCTTGTTGTTTTTCCCCAAAGGTAGAATCAAATTTTGCACCTAAGAAGGTTTGAACAAATCAACACTAAAAAAAATAGTGAAACATATTGGAACACTGGCATGCACGATGGCAATAATTAATGAAAATGAGTTTTTAGTGCCATCTAGTGGCTGGTAAAGGAAACTACATCTTCTTACATTGTCGAAAGTTGACTTGTAAATCATTGTTTGAAAATTAAAATGTTTCGCTTTAAATCAGATCATAGAGATTGTCGTTGAGATTGCAGGGTTGCCTTACTTGGCTCAGTTAGGAAGTGGAAAGTGTCACCTTACCGACTAAAATAAAGATAACATCAAGGTATCAAAGTATACAAAACAACAATGAATATGTTCCCATAAACTTTTCCTTAACTGAATGGGAAAAGCCATGGCTCATAGTTAATAGGTTTAAAGTATTTGTATTTTTCAGACTTGCCTACTGTTTGTGTTTTATGGAGCATCATCATTTCAGAACCTATAATCCCTTACAGCATAGAGACTCATAGAAATGTATTATTTTCAGTTGTTTTCATTTGAATAAGAAAGTATATACATCTGGGATGGCATAAAGAGTATTTTCATATCAAATAAATAAATAAATAAAAGGCTGTAGTTTGAATGACAACGCTATATATGGCAGAATTATTTTTCATGAAAACCAGTGGGCAATAGGCAAATTCATTCAAATGCTGCCGTTAACAATTTGCATTGGATTCATTCTAATGACTATAATTTCCAACATAATTTATTTCTGGTTAGAAAAATGTGATGTATGACAATCAAGATGGGATGCCAAAATCATTATAATATATAATATATAATGCCATAATAATATTCTGAAGCCTGTTAGTAACGAACCCGTTTCACGCTCACTTTCTTGTAAATAATTAACATTTGCTAAACATTTACAAAATCGCAATAAGGTAATAAATGAGCTCTTCCTGAAATAAGTAATACTTCATAAGAATAATTTATTATTAATTATTAATACTTGAATATGTTGTATTTAGAATTTATGCTTTGGTACCTTGGTTTTGCTCCAAGGAAAATATTTGCACAGGATTTCCATAATGAAAAAACAGGTTGACAGTGCAGACCCATGTGGGCCATCAGGCTTCTGACTTCAATGGATGACTTCAGTGAAACACAATGGCTACCAAGCAGAAAACCTCTTTTTTTTTTTTTCCTGTTGTGAATAACGAACACAGATATTGTGCAAATGTGAAGTTCTTGCATGAACACAAGCTATGTCTCATTTAAACCCTTTCAAACAAAAGCCAAAGCACGATCATCTGTTGAGTGTCTCCGATCAACACAGAGTGTTTTTGAATGAATTGGTTGAGTAAATGACTAAAGAACTCATAAAGGCTGTCCCTTGTCACTAACAGTGGAGGATAAAGTAAACATTACCCTAACAATGAAACAGCATAGGCTACTTGTACACTACTCTTACAATGCCAGAAATGCCAGATAACTAATACGCTAGTCTGAATTTATCCTACAGTATGTCTCAGTGTCAGACGGCACATCATCAGGCCAACCACAGTCTGTGCAATAAATGTCTAATGCATACTGTTTACGAAACTAAAAGTACATTGTCAAACTAGCAAGCACTTCCTCAAATGGCACATATGAACTAAATATATCATCAATGATCACAGTCTGTCTGACAGTCTTCCTGTCCAAGTGGGTGTTTGTTGACCAGAATAAGCAGCGGCATGCAAGAGGTGGTATAAACCAGACCTGATCAGGTCGTGAGATACAGAAAAATTCCCACCATTAATGCACAGACTGACAGCCATTTAGAGCACACAAAACAAGTGTGCTCAACACAATGTATATCTTTCTACATATCCAAACCTAAGACCGGGACTAACTCTATCGTCTTTACTAAACCACCAACTAATTACAAGCTCTAGTGATCCAGAAGTGGTCAATAAATCTGTCAACCTTGTAATCACAAATAAATGCTTGCTTTTAAAGGAATTTACCCACCCTTAGGCCATCCAAGATTTTTGTGTCTTTGTATCTTTTTTAAGTTTGTATCTTCATCTGAACAGATTTGGAGAAATTCAGTATTACATCACTTGTTCACCAATGGATCGTTTGCAGTCTCTGAATGAGAGTCCAAACAGCTGATAAAAACATCACAGTACCCACATGTAAGCAATCCACTGAAGGCTAACATACAGTCATGGCCAAAAATATCAGCACCCTTGGTAAATATGACCAAAGAAGGCTGTGAAAATTAATCTGCATTGTTAATCCTTTTGATCTTTTATTTAACAAAATCACAAAAATCTAAGCTTTCATTGGATAATAAGAATTTAAAATGGGGATAAATATCATTATGGAATAAATGTTTTTCTCAAATACATGTTGGACACAATTATTGGCATCCCTAGAAATTCTTAGTAAAATATCTCTGAAGTATATTCCCATTCATATTAACAATTTTAAGCACTCCAGAGTGATTATGAAAATGAAATTATCCAGCTATGGCTTACTGTTTCACAGAAATATAAATAGGAGGGAAAACAAAGCCTAAATCCCCTTAATAATCCATCACAATGAGAAAAACCAAAGAATATATTTCTGATGTGCAGCAAAAGATTATTAAGCTTCACAGATTAGTGAAGTGGCTTTAAGAAAAGAGCTAGGGCAGTGACAATTCCCATTTCCACCATTAGGGCAATAATTAAGAATTTCCAACCAACAGAAAATGTTAAGAAACTGCCTGGAAGAGGAAGTGTGTCTATATCGTCGTAATGCACAGTGAAAAGGAAAGTTTGAGTGGCTAAAGACTCTACAAGGACCACAGCTGGAGAATTGCAGAAAATAGTCTCAGGGTCAGAAAACCTAACCAAAAAAAACAGCAAACAGCACCTACATCACCTCATGTTGTTTGGGAGGATTTCAAGAAAGCAGCTACAGCAAGAGAGGGACAGGCTAAAGGCCCAACTGGATTCCCAGCTCTCACTGCAGACTCAGAGCCACTGGGCCATGATAACAGCCCTGAGAGAGGAGATGAGAGAACTGAAAGAGGAGAAAGACACTCATCGCAAAGACCTCACCCCCACAGAAGACTTCTGTGAGAGTGGTGACAGCACTACAGAGGGTGGTTGGAAAAGCCACAACCACCTTTCCAAGTGCAAAAATCACCATCTCCACACTGCTGCCACGAAAGAACTTCCACCCAGATACAATTCAGCAGGTTAATGCAAACTTCTCCAGAGCCTGTGCACTCCAACCTCGTGTACACCTGGCACATCACCCCTCCCTGGACCTCATATGCCTCTACGACCACGTCCACCTGTACAGAGCAACTGTTCCTGCCTTTGCAAAGACACTAAAAGATGTTGCACTAAACCGTAGCATCCACACCACTCCCAGAAGCAGCAGAGCTAGGCAGAACCCAACCAGACCGGGAAACAACCAGCACCAGAAGCAGGCCAAAGACCCAAAGACCCCCCTCAAAACCAAAGCATCCTCGTCCAGCACCTGATCAAAGCCTGCGATCAACTCTCTACCCCATCCACAGTCAACAGACTAGAGTACAACCTCTCCTGCCTCGGAGTGAAGGACATCTGGGAAGATCGCGTCCTGGGTGCCCCGGGTCTGTGCAGAGAAACACACGGAGTAGAGGTGGTGGGACTGTTAGCAGCATGCTGTATACTTATCCTGGACTTGTGAGCGTCAGCCCGGGAGGTTTTCAGCGCGGCTCTCCGCTCTCTCAGCTGGGCCTGACTCTGCTCCAGGACCTGAATCTGCTTCTCCATGGCCTCCAGCTCGAGCTGCAACAAATGCAGCTTGAATGTGTTGTCACCTGCACTCAAAGGTAGACATACATCCGCCATTAAAGCAAGTAACAGTAAGTAAAGCAATGGTAATGTGTGTGAATAGAGTATTAGCAATGCACGCGGTTTTAGCGGCAACCACGCTGGTGATGCTAACGGGCTATAAGCTAATAGCGGACTCGGGATATCAAAATAAAACTAGTTATAACAAGGCACTTTGACTGTTTTTGTTGTAGAATACGATAGAGGATATATTCACACGTTATAGAAATGAAAATGATGGTGTATAAAATAGATTTTAAGATTAAAAAATAGACAAAGAATTAACGTGACGGAGCTCAAACTCGAGACACACGGCAGCAACAAACAGGAAGTGAGTGATCCAGATGTGTGGATAGACCACTTCTCTAACCTCTTCAGCAATATAAACAAAAACCAGGAACAAAACTCTCTATACAATAGGCTATGTGTTCTAGATTATCCCGTTACACTAGCTGAACTGTGCGATAATATACAAACACTTAAAACCCAAAATGCATGTGGTATCGATGGCATTCTGAATTAAATGATTAAATGCACAGACCAAAAATTCAAACTGGCCATTCTTAAACTGCTTAATATATCATCCTTAGTGCAGGTGTATTTCCCAGCACCTGGAACCAAGGCCTCATCACCCCAATTCATAAAAGCAGAGACAAATTCGACCCTAATAACTATCGCGGAATATATGTAAACAGCAATTTAGGTAAACTCTTCTGTAACATCCTAAACAGCAGACTCCTTCATTACTTTACTGACAGGAATGTCCTGAGTAAATGTCATATTGGCTTCAGACCAAAATACCGCACATCAGACTATATATACACTCTACATACCTTAATTGACAAAGAAACCAAACAAAATAAAAGAAAAATCTTTTCATGCTTTGTTGACTTCAAAAAAGCTTTTGACTCCATCTGGCATGAGGGGCTTTTACTTCAATTAATCCAATGTGGCATCGGAGGAAAAACATACAACATCATTAAATCCATGTACACTAATAACAGATTTGCAGTTAAAATTGGCAACAAACAAACAGATTTCCTCCCCCAGAGTCGTGGCGTGAGACAGGGCTGTAGCTTAAGCCCTACATTATTCAATATCTACATCAATGAACTAGCAAGAGCTCTAGAACTGTCCCCAGCACCCGGTCTTACCCTACTAGATACTGAAGCTAAATGTCTTCTGTTTGCAAATGATCTAGTGCTGCTGTCTTATGATTAAGAAAAATATAAAACTTGACATCCCAATTGGAATCTGGCTAAAAATAATCCAATCAGTTATAGAACCAATCTCACTCTACGGATGTGAGGTCTGGGGTCCACTCACAAACCAAGACTTCACCAAACGGGACAAACACCCAGTAGAGACTCTGCGGGCAGAATTCTGTAAAAATATTCTTCGTGTACAACGAAAAACTCCACACAATGCCTGCAGAGCAGAATTAGGGCTGTACCCACTAATAATTAAAATGTAAACAAAAGCCATTCAATTCCATGCGCACCTAAAAAGCAATCATACTGAGACCATCCACCATAAAGCCTTAAACTACCAAGAACTGAACCCAGAGAAAAGCCCCCGCAGCCAGCTGGTCTCAGAACTGACTTTACAATCCAAAACCCCAGCTAGACTAAACCAAATCATTAAAACACAGAAAGAGAAATATCTGAAACATTGGACAGAAGCAACAGCTCAATAAGGTAAATTAGAATGCCATCTGTCTGTAAACAGAGAATATAAATTGGCAGAATACCTAAACACAGTGGCAGACCCTAAACTAAGAAAAGTCCTGACCATGTACAGACTCAGTGACCATAACCTCACTATAGAGACAGGCAGACAGATACAACAAAAGGACAAACTGCCATACATTCTAGGAGAAACCTCAACAAGCTCTAACCTGGCTGCAAGGTGCGTCCTGCCATGATAAAAGGACAAGCAGTAGAACAGAACCACAAGTCACAGCTGTTCAGCCCACATAAACTGACATGACAGGATCCACTCCTTCTCCTGTCTCTTTATTTGAATTTTTATTAGTACTTTTGTTTGACTGAATACAGATATATAGACTCTATATATATCTATTCTTATGTATATTTGTGTTAAATGTCTTTTAAAACGTTTCTATGCTTTGGCAATGTAAATATACTTTTTTACCATGCCAATAAAGCTGCTTGAATCTGAATCTGAATCTGATCAAGGAAGGGATAAAAGAAGAGTGTAACTGTTGCTCTGTCTCTTTTTCTTTGCGGACTCTTTCCTTTGCTGACACTCTCTTCTTGGTGCTCTGCCCTCTCTCCCTCTTTTTCTCCCTCTCTCTATCTCTCTCTCAGGTTACGTTTTACATACATGTTTGGTACAATTAACTATATGTTTTACCATCCTTCATCTATTTTGTAACCAATTCAAGTGTAAACATAACAAAATACTGTCATTAAACCATTTAAATGATAAATTGTGTGCTAACTAGTCTTGATTCAATATTAACTTTACAATGCTGCCTATTGCATACAATATTGTCACCCAATAGCAACGCTCCCCCACATATTTAGCTATTCTAACTGCGCTTATTTACGTTGTTGGTATAAGTGGCAGTGGGTGATAGACTAGAAATGTACAGTTTTATACCATCATGCTGTTAACGTTTCTTTAGTCATTCTGCAATCCTACAGCCTGAACCACTGTAATAAAACCACCCTTACATCGCTTTGGATAAAAGCGTCTGCCAAATGCATAAATTTAAATGTATTGTATTGTATTAAAATAGATGTAAATGGCTATTTTGGGGTATTTTTCTAAATGAACAAAGATATTTGATCAAATTATGTCATTTCCATGTCTGTATTCTTACCTCCATAAATCCTAAGATGTCCTTGAGAGCTAAAGATATGTCACTTCTTCTACTTCTGATCCTGATTTATGGCCTGGATGGTGGAGAATATAACAAGGGTAACTATTGAAAGCATTTACCTTCTTGTAAAAAATCAATGAAATCATATTAAATTGGTTCACATTGCTAGTTTAACTATAAACAATTATTAAAGCTCAAAGAGGTAATAAATGGTTAAATCCCTCTTCCTGAAATAAGTAATGCTTTCTTTATTTAAATATTTGATTTCCTTGTGTTCAGAATTTGTATTTTGATACTCTGGTTTTGTTCTAAGGAAACTATTTGCATACAATTTCCATAGACATTCACATTCAGTAAACAGGTTGACACATAAATAGATAAATAGATACAGGGGAGACCGAGGCTGGTCCTCACGCTTCTGACTTCACTGAATAGTTCTTTTAGGTAGCTTTATTTTTGAAACTCAATTTTCTTTTAAACTATTATAGGATTTCCATTGAAATTCAAATAGAAAAACAAAATATAACAGTATTATAAGAATGAAGCAATACTATAGAAATCGTAAGATTAAGGTCTGGCTAATGGATAAGACATGCTTATTGGGACAATAGTCACAAAAACAAATTGAAATGAAAAGATATTAAATGCAAAAGACGTTAGACATTTTAGTAGGTGAAGAATTAGGTGTTAAAAGAAGAATTAAACCATCAGGAACAGAGTGGCCAAGTCTGCATATTATACGCCACTTTGGGCTTCTTTTATTGTAAAGTTGCTGAAATAATGTTGCGGGTTGCATTTTTTGGGCTTATTTAATAAAATATAGCTTAAGATATATTTTCCAGTGCACTGAATAACACCCTGTCTGCTTGCAGTTAAAAGCCAACCAGTGCAATAATATAAGTGCTGCAGCGTAATTTGGCAAATGTCCCGCCCCTCCTCCCCCTCGTTGGAGAAAATCACGTTCAAAAAGAAGGCGCGTGACGCTGTAATCAAAGCAATGATAGAACTAGATGTAGAGGAGTGGGATGACTTTCTTTTAGCCTAATTTAAATTTTATACATTGTTTTTGTAATCTATTAATTATCACGGGCTGTAATAAAAAAGTAGTCCTATACTAATACTAAGAGTAAATATGTTTCGAATAGCCTATATTTTAGTAGGCTATATGTGCCTATGTAACAGCTCCCCTTTGAATCTCTTGTGTTTTTCTCCTTTTACATCTCTCCAATCCTATTCTGTCCACAGGTGATTGTAGAGGAGTTTTGTTCCCACTTTTGTTGCAGTTTGCTGATTTTTGCAAACATGAAGTTTTTGCATGAACATCAGCTCTGTCTCATTTAAACCCTTTCAAACAAAAGCCAAAGCACGATCATCTGTTGAGTGTCTCCGATCAACACAGTGGTGTTTTTGAATGAATTGGTTGAGTAAATGACTAAAGAACTCATAAAGGCTGTCCCTTGTCACTAACAGTGGAGGATAAAGTAAACATTACCCTAACAATGAATCAGCATAGGCTACTTGTACACTACTCTTACAATGCCAGAAATGCCAGATAACTAATACGCTAGTCTGAATTTATCCTACAGTATGTCTAAGTGTCAGATGGCACATCCTCAGGCCAACCACAGTCTGTGCAATAAATGTCTAATGCATACTGTTTACGAAACTAAAAGTACATTGTCAAACTAGCAAGCACTTCCTCAAATGACACATATGAACTAAATGTATCATCAGTGATCACAGTCTGTCTGACAGTCTTCCTGTCCAAGTGGGTGTTTGATGACCAGAATAAGCAGCGGCTTGCAAGAGGTGGTATAAACCAGACCTGATCAGGTAGTGAGATACAGAAAAATTCCCACCATTAATGCACAGACTGACAGCCATTTAGAGCACACAAAACAAGTGTGCTCAACACAATGTATGTCGTTCTGCATATCCAAACCTAAGACCAGGACTAACTCTACCATCTCTACTAAACCACCAACTAATTACAAGCTCTAGTGATCCAGTGGTGGTCAATAAATCTGTCAACCTTGTAATCACAAATAAATGCTTGCTTTTAAAAGAATTTACCCACCCTCAGGCCTCCAATATGAGTTTGTATCTTCATCTGAACAGATTTGGAGAAATTCAGTATGAAAGAAAGTGAAAAGTGAAAGTTGTGACATTTGCCAAGTATGGTAACCCATATTCGGAATTGGTGCTCTGCATTTAACCCATACAAGTGCACACACACAGCAGTGAGAAGTGAACACACCGTGAACACACACCCGGAGCAGTGGGCAGCTATATCCAGTGCCCGGGGAGCAACTGGGGGTTCAGTGCCTTGCTCAAGGGCACTTCAGTCATGGGTATTGAGAGTGGAAGAGAGCGCTGTTCATTCACTCCCCACCCACCTACAACTACTGCCAGCACCGAGACTTGTTCACCAATGGATCCTTTGCAGTCTCTGAATGAGAGTCCAAACAGCTGATAAAAACATCACAGTATCCACATATTAGCGATCCACTGAAGGCTAAAATATGAGTCCTTTTTCCATAATAATGTTTCCTCCTGTAAGGATAAAAGAACCTCAGATACTTTGATCTCACGAGAAACAGACAATACAAACATACACAGGCATCTTCGAGACACCACAGAGTGGAGGTGCAGGAGACCTCCTTCCCTTCTGTCCATTTGTTTCATTTTAAAACCCTTCACCCATCCTTCCTTCTACTCAGTCTGCTCAAAATGATTACATGGAAATGTCAATGCAAGTGAACTAACAGTCATGTCTGGTATCATTTGAAATGTCTCAGTGCAACTGGTACAATGGTCTCAATTCTTACAAAAGTAGACTAAAAGATAATACAGATCCTAAGAGTTAAGATATATTTTGCTTACTGTAATGGGAGTGCCCTTTCCCAGGGTATTCCATGTAAATTACCTTCTGTTCCCATTGAGCCACCCACCCATTGAGCTTAATGCCAATTGTTAGTTCCTGTCTCCATCTTGGGGGATGCATGTCTTGGTCTGAGGTACCTAAGGAATATTGCAAGAGGATCAGGGCGATTCTGTAGCCAGAAAGCCCGTAGTGTGGTGTGTGTCTCTGTACTCCATACTATGTATTTTCCGGAAGTCAGGAATGCATCCTTTACTCTTAGATTTATCCTTGAGAATTTGATGTCTTGTATTGACTTGATAACTTGAATTGGCATAATACATATTTACCTGAATGATAATAAATTGTTACATTTGATTCTATTCTGTTTTACTCTGTAATTATTGACTCTAGTAGATTAAGCTGTATCCTTGTTACCACATTTCCTGCGTCAGGTTAGTAATGGACTAAAATTCAGTTGATGGAGCATAGGGCACACCAATTGTATCTTTAGAGATCCGGCTAACACTTGGTATTAGTTCAAGTGTACTTAGATTGTAAGGGCTTCCAGGGAATTTCCGTTTAGGTCAACTCGATGTTGTTCGACCATCCTAAATAGGGTGAGCCTAAACTCTGTTTACTGTAATTAGATTAGATTCAACTTTATTGTCATTATGCAGAGCACAAGTACAGAGCTAATGAAATGCAGTTAGCATCTAACCAGAAGTGCAAGAATATAGTGTTTTATATACATAAAAGTGCAGAGTAAGTGAAGCTATGATTTACAGAATGTACAGTGGGGTTGCTATATACAGTTTTGAGCAGAGTATATACAGAATATAAATAGGAATGCAGTGAAGGATTGTATGTACATTATGAACAGAGCAATGTAGGATTATATATACACATTATGAACAGCAGCAATGTGAGAACTGGTAATAAATACAGTTGGATGAATGTGCAAAAAGTATTGTTAAAATGAATTCTATGTAAAATAACTAGTGCAATTAGATTTTTATAGAATAGTTTACTGTGCTTTGTACAGTAACAACCCACATAGCAAATGTCTTCTGGCCCAGATCCGGGCCACACAATCACTTTTCCCTCGGTCCAAGTGCCACAAAGAATGACGGCCCTGAAGTGGCCCAGAACTGGATTACAGACAAGAGCCACACATGGGCCATAACCGGGCCGAATCTCAGCCAGTTAATCACCCTGAACTGGGCCAAAACAGGTTTTATTATTGGTGCCAATTCTCAGCCTTAAGTAAACCAGAATCTCCAAATCTGAGCCACACCTGAGCCTTATATAGCCCAGACCCAACCAAGACAGCAAGCAGTTTGTTGGATTTCATGCGGGCCAGATGTGGGCCGGATCTGGACCAACACTATATTGCTGTCTGGGAATACAGAATCTTAATATTTCAGATTATTGCCTTGTATATTACTATAATCACAATTATTCATTTTGTGACATGCTTCGGTAAACCAGACAGCAACATAGTGTTGGCCCAGATCCGGCCCACATCTGTACATTAGTGTACACACAAACTATGCCAATAAAGTACATTAAACGGAATAGAAAATCAGACTTAAAACTCACACATCATGTAACTGTGCAATAAAAAAAAAAAAAAAAAAAAAAACCTTTTGCATTGATTTTTCTATTTATTTTTATAAAGAACAAATCAACCAATAAAGAGTGAGTATATAAAGAATGCATTCTATAAGAGAACCAGTACCACAGTAGTCCAAATGACGATACATTGCAGTTGCAGTCCTCTCTGGCAGAATATAATAGTAGTGCGAGGAGCAGGGAATAATCTAAATTGTTAAACGCTGAAAATACTATCCCGATCCACTCCGTTAAGGCGCGCGTTCCACACATGGTTCCACATTCAAAACACGCATCACCGGAAACACGGCATGTCGCAATCTATGACGAAACCGGCGAGAGCCAATGAGCGTTTGATATCGCTGCCGTAAAACTTGTTGTAAAACTTATTAACAGCACATTTTTCAATTGTTACTATAGCTACAGAGGAAGGAGATACATATCGCCGATGAATGCGGTTTGAATTTGGATCTGTTCTGTTCCTCACACCAAGCATTACATGGATACAGAGGATTTAAATAAAAAATAAAATACTTTCATGATAATTTTATTTAATGCTTGTGCATGACAGCATACTAATAATAATGATGTGCCTCATGGTAAACCAAATAATTATTACATGATGGTTAAATGATCTCTCTCTATCTATATATTTATTTCTCTCTCTCTTTTCATGTAAGGATTCTAAGATTATTTGTACCAAGAATAATAATATAAAATTTAATAAAATTTTAATTAAGTGCAGTTTAATGCACTTGACTAATTTGCTTAATTTTGAAATGATAATGTTTCATTCTGTTTTGACTTGCCATTTCAAAGACTACATATTACCAATACTACACTTCGTTAAAAATGTATGTGATCATTTAACCATTATCATGCATCTTGTTTATCATGGGTCAACATAATATGCTGCCAGATCATAGCCTGATTTGGGCCAAATATCACCTGACTGATCTGGGCCACACTCCTCCCACCAACAATCGGCCCTCAAATTGTTTGCCGGATCCCCGCCCTGCCGTCATTGCCACACATGGCCCAGCTCTGGCTGAAAGGGTACATGCCAGTGCCGACAGGAGGCCAGCAGTGCCAGCTTGAGGCCACATTTGGGCCAAGTCCGTTTGCTATGTGGGAACTTAGTTTACAGTGCGATAACTAGAACAGTGGGCAATCTGTGCAAAATATGAGTAGTGCAAATACATGTATGTAAAGTACTTTGAGCAGTGCAGTAATAAAGTACAGTAGGTGCCGGTTAGATTGGTGGTGTGGCGTTCAGAAGGGTCACGGCCTCGAGGAAGAAGCTCTTCCTAAGCCTGCTAGTCCGAAAGCGTAGGCTCCTGTAACGTCTGCCGGATGGAAGGAGAGTGAAAAGTCCATGGTTAGGGTGAGAGGCATCCTTGATGATGTTTCTTGCCCTGCCCAGACAGCGCTTGTGATAGATGTTCTCAATGGAAGTTAACTGGGTGCCGGTGATCCGTTGAGCAGTTTTCACCACTCGCTGGAGTGCTTTGCGGTCAGATGCGGAGCAATTGCTGTACCACACTGAGATGCAGTTTGTGAGTATGCTCTCAATGGTACAGCGGTAGAATTCCACAAGGATCCTGGGATTCAGGTGAACTTTCTTAAGGCTCCGTAAGAAGTAAAGGCGCTGCTGTGCCTTTCTGACCAGGGTGGAGGTGTTTAGGGACCAGGTGAGATCATCAGAGATGTGGATGCCAAGGAACTTGAAACTGGACACACGCTCCACTACAGCTCCGTTGATGTAGATGGGTGTGTGTGCATGACTCCTAGCCCGCCTGAAGTCCACAATGATCTCCTTTGTCTTCTGGGTGTTTAGTTCCAGATTGTTGGTGGCACACCACACAGCCAGGTGCGGCACCTCATCCCTGTAGGCTGACTCATCATCATCTTTGATCAGACCTACCACAGTGGTGTCATCTGCGAATTTGATTATGGTGTTGGAGCCATAAACAGGAACGCAGTCATGGGTGAAAAGGGAGTACAGGAGAGGGCTCAGTACGCAGCCCTGTGGCACGCCAGTGTTCAGGGTGATGATGGAGGAGGAGAGGTTATCTCATTTAACAGACTGAGGTCTGTTAGTCAAAAAGACTAACAATATTACAACAGTAATATTACTCTAGCTAAGTGTACATGGGGAAACCATGGCATGACCATACCAAAACTACTATCAGGGAATGTAATGTAATGTAAAGTAATGTTGGTTGGCTTATATCTATAGTAGTGGTCGTGACCTCTGACTAGAAATAATGTTGCTTTATTTAAGTGTGTACAAATTTATGGGGGCTTATTAAAAGTACTTTTAGAATGAGCAAGCATAGGAGCGGCCGTCTAAAGTATTAGCCAATTACCTCTGTCTAATAACCAAGACTGACGAGAATGTGACCGTAAGATACGCAAAGGCCAAAGCGATATCTTTGAGCAACATGAGCAACGGAATGAATGAGTACAATAATATTAAAGAATAAATGGAATAATCAAATGTAAGAATAATAAAACTTAGAGACAGACAAACAACCAATTTGCCTTTCAACCTAAATTCGAGGTCATACTAAAATGGAGTCAGATTAGATCATTAAATGGAGTCAGATTTGAGTTTAACCTAAATTGAATAACTCTACCCGCTGAAAAGACCGAACACACAGGAAACCTTCCTTGAACAGAGTGCGTTGTCCTTACACTCCAGTGAAAAAGTCATCTCTTCTTAATCAGGAGGAGAGAAATGTGAACAGATCAAGCACTGTTTACAAGTGTCCAAAACAGTTCTAAACAAATATGTTGGGGATTTTGATGTGAGAGGACAACAAGGGATGGACGTTTTCACCTGAGAAAGCGTTATTATGGATTATGGACTGGTATTATGGCCAGAAGCGATGCTTTAATATAAAATGCCTTAATGACTGATTTGTTTCTTACAAATGCAGCTTTGTACAGTCGTTGACAATTTTTTTGGGAATTTGTTAAATGTTGGTGTTTTGGTGATTTGTTGTTTATGTTTTTATAATAGCAATTTGCATATACTCCAGAATGTTATGAAGAGTGATCAGAATTGCATAGTCCTTCTTTGCCATGAAAATTAACTTAATCCCAAAAAAACCTTTCCACTGCATTTCATTGCTGTCATTAAAGGACCTGATGAGATCATTTCAGTAATCATCTTGTTAACTCAGGTGAGAATGTTGACGAGCACAAGGCTGGAGATCATTATGTCAGGCTGATTGGGTTAGAATGGCAGACTTGACATGTTAAAAGGAGGGTGATGCTTGAAATCATTGTTCTTCCATTGTTAACCATGGTGACAGGCAAAGAAACGCGTGCAGCCATCATTGCGCTGCATAAAAATGGCTTCACAGGCAAGGATATTGTGGCTACTAGGATTGCACCTAAATCAACAATTTATAGGTTCATCAAGAACTTCAAGGAAAGAGGTTCAATTCTTGTAAAGAAGGCTTCAGGGCGTCCAAGAAAGTCCAGCAAGCGCCAGGATCGTCTCCTAAAGAGGATTCAGCTGCGGGATCGGAGTGCCACCAGTGCAGAGCTTGCTCAGGAATGGCAGCAGGCAGGTGTGAGCGCATCTGCACGCACAGTGAGGCGAAGACTTTTGGAAGATGGCCTGGTGTCAAGAAGGGCAGCAAAGAAGCCACTTCTCTCCAAAAAAAACATCAGGGACAGTTTGATCTTCTGCAGAAACTATAGTGAATGGACTGCTGAGGACTGGGGCAAAGTCATATTCTCCGATGAAGCCCCTTTCCGATTGTTTGGGGCATCTGGAAAAAGGCTTGTCCGGAGAAGAAAAGGTGAGCGCTACCATCAGTCCTGTGTCATGCCAACAGTAAAGCATCCTGACACCATTCATGCGTGGGGTTGCTTCTCATCCAAGGGAGTGGGCTCACTCACAATTCTGCCCAAAAACACAGCCATGAATAAAGAATGGTACCAAAACACCCTCCAACAGCAACTTCCAACAACCCAACAACAGTTTGGTGAAGAACATTGCATTTTCCAGCACGATGGAGCACCGTGCCATAAGGCAAAAGTGATAACTAAGTGGCTCGGGGACCAGAATGTTGAAATTTTGGGTCCATGGCCTGGAAACTCCCCAGATCTTAATCCCATTAAGAACTTGTGGTCAATCCTCAAGGGGTGGGTGGACAAACAAAAACCCACTAATTCTGACAAACTCCAAGAAGTTGTTATGAAAGAATGGGTTGCTATCAGTCAGGATTTGGCCCAGAGAGCATGCCCAGTCGAATTGCAGAGGTCCTGAAAAAGAAGGGCCAACACTGCAAATACTGACTCTTTGCATAAATTTCATGTAATTGTCGATAAAAGCCTTTGAAACGTATGAAGTGCTTGTAATTATATTTCAGTACATCACAGAAACAACTGAAACAAAGATCTAAAAGCAGTTTAGCAGCAAACTTTTTGAAAACTAATATTTATGTAATTCTCAAAACTTTTGGCCACGACTGTACTTCACAAGACGTTAACTGATGGACTGGAGTCGTGTGGTTTACTTGTGTATTATTATGATGTTTTTATCAGCTGTTTGGACTCTTATTCTGACGGCACCCATTCACTGCAGAGGATCCACTGGTGAGCAACAGATGCAATGCTACATTTCTCCAAATCTGTTCTGACGAAGAAACAAACTCATCTACATCTTGGGTACATTTTCAGCAAATTACTTTTACTTTTGGGTGAACTTTTCCTTTGAACCACAGTCTGTTATGCAATGTCAGCACTTCATATTTATGACTATTATGACAAGGCTTGTCGTTGTGCTCTGCTGTCAGTAGAGCTCATTGGATATATCTGAAGCCACAACATTTGAGTATGGCTGATGATCAACTCTCAGCACGAGTTCTGAACTTTCCATACAGAGCTGCCACTGCACTTCAACCTGCTAGGAAAACAGAAAGGTAAGTAGGTTCTTTTAGGATCATTTTGGAGTTCTTATAATTAAGTTATTTAAAGAGATTAAAATTTCTAGTCTAAACTGTCACCGCCTGATGCCTGATGAAGTTTACTTCACTATATTACAAATAAATCCTAATCTAATCATGACAAACTATATATCGCTGGAAAGGTCTAAGAGTACTGAATAGATGTTTTGCTAGAAATTATGTAGGAAAAGTAATAGACTAATTCATGACAAGAGTACACCTCAAAAAGTTCCGACCTGTCACAATTTTTTTTTATTTTGCCTTTTTCCCTGTCATGCTTTATAAATCATCATAAATTATATATCAATTTAAAGCTTAAAACCTCAAAATTCATACTCCTCAAACCATTTTAAAATCAGACATTGGAAACTTCAAAATAATTTTTCAAATTGTTTTCATTCATGAATTATAACTATTTAAGTTTGGATAGTCTATGTTCAAAAATGGGGGTGACAGTTAAAGTACAATATAATGTATCGTATTGTATTAAAATTTTGGGGTATTTTTCTGAATGAACAAAAAAATGATCAAATTATGTCATTTCCATGTCTGTATTCTTACCTCCATAAATCCTAAGATGTCCCTGAGAGCTAAAGATATGTCACTTCTTCTACTTCTGATCCTGATTCATGGTCTGGATGGTGAAGAATATAACAAGGGTAACTATTGAAAGCATTTACCTTCTTGTAAAAAATCAATGAAATCATATTAAATTGGTTCACATTGCTAGTTTAACTACAAAATATTATTAAAGCTCAAAGAGGTAATAAATGGTTAAATCCCTCTTCCTGAAATAAGTAATGCTTTCTTTATTTAAATATTTGATTTCCTTGTGTTCACAATTTGTATTTTGATACTCTGGTTTTGTTCTAATAAGGAAACTATTTGCAGACAATTTCCATAGACATTCACATTCAGTAAACAGGTTGACATATAAAAAGATAAATAGATACAGGGAAGACCGAGGCTGGTCCTCACGCTTCTGACTTCACTGAATAGTTCTTTTAGGTAGCTTAATTTTTATGCAAAAGACGTTAAACATTTACATAGGTGAGGAATTAGGTGTTAAACCAAGAATTAAACCATCAGGAACCCTTTAGTCTCCAGTGCCAGCATTTCCAGAACTACCTGGAGTCTCTAGAAGTACAAAGTGTCAGAGTTCCTGAAACATGACCCTCAGTTTATAAGAATATCACAGGCTGAAGTGTTGTTAAATAAATAGACTGTATTTTTAAGGCTTTACAGATAGATAAACCCATAATGACAAATTTCCCGTGTGACAACTAGCCCCGGTTTCCCATACAACAGAACTTATAAATGATAAGCTCTTTTAAACGCATGCATTTCATTCTGTAATTGTGTATTTTCCCTTTGTAATGTCAAGTACATCTAATATTAACAAATGAGACCATGGAGACGAGAATCTCATTTACATCTGGACGCAGAATTACTGTTCGGGAAACTCCAACACAGTTGCTTTGTAATTCAACAACAAAATCAACAATAAATTCATGTTATATTGAGTGCTCCAGTTTCAGTCAAAACGAAGGTTTCACAGAACCAAAAATATTTGACCTGGAAATACTTAAGGAATGGGATAGCACAAGAGTTGACTTCAGCATAGGTAAGCAAGAATTATTTTCTTCCATTGCATTAAACCGGTTACACAACAGCTTTATAAGAAATGTGCACTGAGTATGATACCTTGGTGGTTCCCAGGACGTTAACTTTTCCTGTCATCTATTACTGTAGGCAACCATTCATCCAACTGTACAGTGGTAGATTGCTTGCCTGATGACATACGTAAGCTCCTGGAAGAGAAAGCAAAAACAATGAATATACCAACAGACATGAGAAACATTCTCAATATTAAAACAATGTGCAAGAATGTGATCTTTCATGAAGCTGTTCTGGATACCTACATTAGGTAAATATAACCTTGTAAAGATTTTAAAATGCACAATTCTTTCAGTGGACAGAGGTTCCAAACCATTTTACTGGAAGCACCTAATAATAAATCAGGTGTGTTTGCTTTTGTGGCGGCCTACAAGAGCTGTGTTGGAAACACTGCTTAGAATTTTTTGCTTCTTTTTTTACCTTTTTGCAGTGTGGAAAAGAAAGCCATCCATGGCATTATAAATATGAATAATTCTGAGCAATCCAAGACGTGCTATCAGGAGGATCTTTCCATCCTTGCGGTTAAGATGAATTTAAGCAAGACAAATGATTTTGTACAAATCGCCGCTCCAGGGGTAAGACTCTTGCCCCATATTGTATATGCTAAAAGTCCAAGCTGACATAATTCTGTAAGTTACTAAACTGCTGTAAGTGATTTCTTCATTTTTCATTTTTATCAATAGCGACTTAAACATTTTCAAATTGAAGTCTTCTAAAGCATTTATCAAACTAAGCACCTCTAAAGGTAAATCATATCATCACAAACTTTGGTTTAAAGAAAAGGCATTTCAAAATCTCACATAAATACGAGTGTACTTAGCAACGTGGTCTTGCATGACCAAAATAGCTGCTCAAAGGCATTGCTAATATGGCTGCTTTGATGCCAGAACAGAAGTGACAACAGGAGGAAACGTGGATCTAGTTGTAGGATGATTTATTAAACAATACAGGCAAATAACAGGAGACAAACTAAGCACGATCACAGCTTGGTGAATGAGACATGAAGAGCAAAAAATTTACCTCTTATCTCTGATTGTGGCTGTGCGTCTTTTTTTTATTATTATTATTATGACAAATGGTTATACCTTAGAAAGTGTAGACGGCATTTTGAATTTTTCTTGGATAAAAATAAGGCTGTGAGGGATAAACCTAGTCTTTACAATGGCACACACTGTGCATAAAAGCCATACATGTAGACTACTTTCCATAACTCTCAGCCAACTCACAACTTTTTTTATTTTTGAATGCATTTATAGTTAATAAATGACATTATGTAAGGAATAATTTGAAAACTCACACCCAAGGTGGTTTTGGACCCATAAAAACTATTTAAGCAAATATTTTTCTTTGAAGCTTGATGCTGCCACTATTAAAAATAATAATAATTTCGAAACAACAGCAAAAAATAATGCTAACCTAATGTAAGTTACACATTCTCAAGCTTAAAGGAAGTAAACAGTCTTTATTAATTAAAATCAAAAGGTTAAATAAATATATTAAAGGTGCACTAAGCGATTTTTTTTGCCAAACAATGTTTATATTTAAAGAGCAGGTCATTTGGGTTTTTGAAAAATATGTGTGCATATGTGTTTTGTGTACACTTTCAACTGAGTGCTCAAAATACCAAGTTTTTGTGCTAATATGTGATGTATACCTATAGTGCAGCTTTAGGTTTCCAGGTAAAGCACGATATTACTGTCTTACTGAAGTAGTTCTGATAATTCGCTGTGAACCTAAGAATATGTTGATTATTGTAGACTGCCGTTGTTCTAATTGCTTCGTTTAATAATAAAGAATGTAGTGTTGCACACAGACTTTATAATCATTGTGAAATTGCTGTTTATTTTCCTGCACCGGCAGTTATAGGGTTAATGCGGGAGACACGAGTGAGTGTACTGCATTCTGATGTAAGGAATAATTGACTCCAAGCCATTGAATTATTAGAAAAATAATGCACAACAGAGGTGGTGATGCACGTTGTGGCCGTTATACCTCGGGTGTGCATTATTTTTCTAATAATTCAACGTCCTGGAGTTAATTATTCCGCTTATACCATGGTTACCACACCTCAAGACATCGATCAGATGATATCTAAGGGATTCATCCGGTTTTTGTACTTAAATCGCTATTGTGAGTAGGATTATTTCTTCGACAATTCATCCAACGCCTCTTTTGCTGGTTCCAAAACGTCATTTTAAAGCTGGTAATGGAGGCTTGAGCCATTGATAGCATTCTAACGCAGTTATTAATGAAGTTATTAGAAAGAGAGTGAGAGAGACAGAAACAAACAGAGAAAGAGAGAGAGAGCTTGTGTGAATTAGGCAACCTATGTGCATCCCTCAACAGTGTTCTGCAGCAGCGTCTCTAAACAGCACTGTTATTACCTCGCTAGTGAGAAATGTCATGTGTATTTACTTTTGGAAAATCGTCTGTCATGTTTTTGTTAGTCCTGTGTGCTGAATAGGTGTATGCTAATTTCCATTATTACAGTTTCCCTGAAAATAATTGCACACCTCAGAACGTTCCTTAGCCAATCCCCGTAGAATAATAAAAGTAAAGACAGAGCATATTTTGTCTGTAATTCTTCAAACATTACAGCGGACATATTTTGGTTTACAAACTGTACTGTTTCATCAGTCAGTCACGTTAGCACTTGGCTAACATATCCACCATTTTTATTTAAGTGTTTACAGTTTAGCAGCTAAACTTTAGCTGTGGGTACGATTCGCTTGCATAAGCATTTTTGTATTTTATGTTATTATTATAAGAATGGACTGGTGCACTATATTGTTGTTTTATGTAAAGGTGCTTTGTCAGCGGTAGCACTCATTGCAACAAGCTTGGCCAGCTGACCAATCAGAGCAGAGAAAGCTTATGGAAGGGAGGGGTTTGCTCCGAACTTGCTTGGGACGAATCGTATCGAAATCATTGCCAAATGACTCTAATATTAAATGTAAAGGCCTATTCTGAGAAAATTACAATGTTTTCTGACCTTAGATTAATTTAAACCTGTTGTAGGGGACTCCAAGACAATGGTCTTACCTCTTGTCTGATCGTAACCCTTCTTTTTAATGTTTTGTTTTTTTCTTGATATTTTGCTCTTTTTATCTGCCATCCCTCTCTAGTCGATCTGCTCATATCCGTCAGTGCACTCAAATTGAGCACTGTCTTTTCTCTATCATAGCAAGACACACCCCTTTACTGCTGATTGACTACAAGTGCGTTTTGGACCTCGGACCGACAAAGAGGTCAAAAGCGTTTTTTTAAAAATCACTGCACCTTTATTCAAAAATACAAATGAAATCATTAAGTTTTTCACATTTGTCTATACAGTAAAGGCTACTACAGTGATAACCTACTACCAACATTTAATGAAGTAATAAATGTAAAAAATAAAACAATGCACATGTACATTAAATAAAGATGATTTGTGATAATCAAGTCAGTGACATTTCTGTCAACTGTCCCTGGACTCGGAAATAAGTCCCAAAGGCTTGAGTCAGAATAAAAATGCATCCGAATCTGTGACAAGTCCAAGGCTGTGTTCCAGTCCGTTTTTTTTTTATACCCTTCACTGGCAAATTTCCCTCCATCGGGTTTACTCAGATGTACATTATTGATTACATTGCATAAGTGTCCACTACTGGAGAACCCCTTGGAATGGGCTGAACTGGAATGTCCTAAGCCCTTGATCACTTAGAATCCGCTATGGAGTTGGTTTATTGTTGAAATTTTTGCCCTTATGAATTTGTTTGGTGCAGCATTCTATATGTATATAGGTATGCTTGGGCTGTTATAAATGTAAAGTGTGCCGGAAGTGTGCATATGAAGCAGACTTGCTCCCTCGGTCAAAATCGAGGGGTCAAGGGTCTGTCCATATAAACTTCCCTAGTTCTCCTCACGAAGTGGAACGCACTTCAAAACGGCAGCGGGGATTCCCCTGAGGGGAAGTGCTTAGGAAAGTTCACAAGTGCGTGTCTAACAGTGGAGTGGCACACAGCCCAAGTAGCTAAAAGTTGTACTCGAGTCCGAGTACCCCAACTCTATGAAACATAGAGGCTATATACACAGGGCTAATAAGCTGACAAGGTAACAAGATAAAAAGACACACCTGGGGAGATTAATCAAAAATCAAAAATACAAACTGACTACAAAGAAAGCACAGGAAACACTTCACCATGTAAGTCTAGAGAAGACACAGGGAACATGTAACAGCTGTGGAGTAAAAGTACTTTCCTTGAAAGTGACTTTAATATTTAAAAAGTCACACTTTAGCACTTTTTTAAGGAAAGTCAGTTCACTCAACAGCCATGCCTTCGATCAGCTATTTTGGTCATGCAAGACCAAGTCTTATCTATTTAAAAGGCAAAATACTGAAGTCTCTTTTTGGCGAACTCACATTCAAATTATCAATAAAATGATGAGCTGTCTCATAAATTTTGTTTCTTACAATCAGAGAGCGTTAAAAAGTGGCAACCATTACATTCTCCAGTGGTAGGCCCATATAGTTTGGTATGGCTTAATGCTAATGCTTACAAATCTTCCATCAACCAAGCAAGCAAGGTATAAGGTGTGTTTGACTTCAAAATAAACATTAAGTGTTTCATCTTGTCAGTACTAATAGCCATTTCAAAGAAGGTCAATTGGGTCTCAGTTTAGACCCCAGTATGCTAGTATGTATTTTATATATATATTTATATTCAATATGTTAGTATGTATATTTAGCAAAGTACTCTGTCCATAAGCACCTCCAAGTCATAGTTTTTATCTTATAACAGCAACTCTGGGCATGTGACAAAATGGAAAACTTCCCCATAAAAAAAAATATCACATTGACGGCATGCAAATGTTTCTGTTAGTCTGAATCTGAACAGATGCATGAACAGTCATTCATTCAGAGTGGGCGGTCGAAGTGGTTGGGAAACTCCCATCCTGGCCATTTTGCTCCTATATAGAGACCATATCCACTAACTACTAACGAAGATCTAATTGACCATGGCCAAGTTGCTGCTTTTGATTTGCTACTGTGGCACTTTGATGGCATGTGACCAAACGGAAAACCTCTCAGACTTGAGAGTGCCATTCGTGAAAATTTGTGAAAACTGACATGCACTGCTTCAAGTGAGATACCTGGGTATTCATAAGTCGACATTTCATGTACATTCCTAAACACTGGGTTAATGTTCTTATTTGTATATTTGTGATGTCACTGTCATTGATTGGATGAACACAGCATGTGACCTGTCTGCATCATCACATTATTGCAAATTGTCTTCTTCTCTCCGTCTGATGCATTTTCTGTCACCTTTTGACATTTTCCTCCCAAACACTGCAACGACGGTTTATACAATGTACAGTGTTTTTGTGACTGTGTCCAATGCATAGGCTGTCTGTTGAACACTTGAACACCGCTTTGTTTCACTGTGCAATTTTGGCACCGCTATGCGGCGTTGTCAGTGCATAACCCTGGGTAAAATATGGTGCTTACCCCACTAAATAAATAACAAGTGTGAAAGTTCCTTTACCCAAGGTTAGAAGCAGGCTTTAGAATGAACTACGCCATTCATAGTAGGCAGTAACTGGCTATCAAAACAAATGCCTCCTACGATCTCCGTCAGACAGGAATGACATTTTATGTAATGCATAATTTTATTGCTGCTGTATATTTAATTTATTTGCTGAATGCATTAGTTTTAACTGAAAGGGTGAAATGCCATTTCACATCTCTTGCATCTGTTTTTCCATCCCAGTTTTAAATGGCTTAAAGAAATGGCTTACAGCAGGTTTTTGATAACATCTGGTTGCAGCTTAATTTTTTTATTTTTTAACATCATATATAAGAATGTAAAAGATGCTGACTAAACTTTTTTGTGTGTTTGTTTTTGCTTTTAAGGTATTCAGTTATGATGAAGTAGCAGATACACAGATCCCAGTTGAGGCTTTCAAAAATGAGAGCGAGAGGAAATTTGGCATAGTTACCTATTATTCTGATCAGCACTTAAAGGTTCAAATCACACCCATTTATGATGTCTGTATTGTTCTGTTGAGTGTCATACTGATAAGAAAACTTGTTATTGTCACATTTTATTAAATTTACAGTTAGCTTAAATATACATATCAGCATATTGTCTTTTTTTTACAGTTTAAAGTGAAAAATAAATATTTTGCCTCCAATGTCATACGGATTGAAGTCCCTGGACGTCACATTGTAAATTTGATCAATCCACTTAATGTTAGCTTCAAATTGAATTACATAAAGGACACACCTGTAAGTGTAACTTGGAATACAATTTTATTTATTTTTTTTAATATTCGCAAATTGCCCAAAAATGTCCTGCTAATTATTTATTTCGGTTTTGTAGTTAGATCTAAAGAACTACAACAGGTCCTGTCAATTCTATGATGAAAACGGTACAGTTATGGTTAATGGTTTCTTATATGAGGCTAATACTTTATGAGGCGCATATGAACTCTGTTTACTGTTACATAGGAGACAGAACCTGGAAAACGGATGGCTGTAACACCACTCTGATCAGTGATAATGTTGTTGAGTGTTACTGTAACCATATGACCCCTTTTGCTGTGCTTCTGGTGAGTTCTGAGATATCAGTCCATGAAATTAGTTCAGTAAAAGTAGCACTTCAAAATAATTCTTACCTCTAATACTTCCCCTCTCATTTATCCACCTTATTAACTCTGAATAGATCGACTCAACAATATCCGAAAAGCAATGGGAAATCTTGTCGTACATCAGCTATGCAGGCTGCAGTGTCTCTGCGTTCTTTTCTGCCATCACTGTCTTGTCATTCATTTTCAACAGGTGCCATTTCTTCTGTTTTCATAAGAATGCGTCCAGAATGTGTGCTTTGATTCACATAATGTGTGTTTTTGCAGTAATGCAAGAGCAGAAGTGTCCAGCAGCATTCACGTGTCTTTGAGCGGCGCTCTGTTTCTCCTCAACATAAGCTTCATGTTCAGTGAGTGGGGCGCCACACTGACAGTGAAAGAAGTGTGTGTGTTTATTGCTGTGACGATACACTACAGCCTGCTGTGTACTTTCACCTGGATGGCTATTGAAGCCTTGCACCTCTACCTTCTTCTCGTCAGAGTCTTCAACATTTACGTCCGATATTACATGGTCAAGCTGTCTCTGATCGGATGGGGTGAGTATAAAAACATTTTTAAAAATTTTTTAAAATAGTATTAAGAAAACATTAGAAGCAGTAGTAGACGAGATGGATGCGTTGGAGGGATGCTTAATAATGAAAATTTTAATCTCAATATGAAATTTAAAACTTACCCTTAGGGCATCCAAGATGTGGATGAGTTTTGTTCTTCATCAGATCAGATTTGGAGAAATTTAGCATTACATCACTTAATCCTCAGCAGTGAATGGGTGCCGGCAGAATGAGAGTCCAAACTGCTGATAAACACATCTCCGTAATCCACAAGCAATCCAGACGATTCCAGTCCATCAACTAACACCATTGTAAAACAAAAAGCTGTTTTTAATAAGCAAATTCCATCATTAAAGTGTTTCATACTTTTCTTCAGTCAATAATACCAGTCAATAATCCATAATAATGCTCCTGCAGTGAAAAAAAAAATAATAAAAATCATCCCCCGTTGACCTCTCATATTAAAATTATACTGAATTCAGAGCTTTTTTCAATTGTAAATTATGGTTGATCTGTACACATTTCTCTCCTGATTCAAACGAGATGACATTTTTTCTGGAGAAAGAAATATGGACAGAGAGACTCAAAGCAAAGGGTTGAAGTTTAAAACATCTTAATGATGGATTCATTACAAATGAGCAGCTTTCTGCACTAGACGTTTACTGGTGGGCTGGAGTTGTGTTGATTGCTCTTGTTCAGCTAACGTTCACTTTTTGCTGTAATCCCCAGAACTTATTTCAACTCAAAAAACTTTTTGTTTTTCCAAACCTTTATTTACTTTGCAGAACACAAGATAAGATATTTAGAAAAATGTCACAGTCATCCATCCATTCATTCTCTAAACCACTGGTCAAGTGAAGTCAAGGCAAATGCATTTGTATAGCATTTTTCACAATTCACATTGTTTCAAAGTATGTATCATATGTACGTGCATTTTTACAATGAAGATCAGTAAGGGTCCAGTGTTGCCCACTGAATGGACAAAACAGTTAAAACATTTTTCAAAATATCTTTATATGTCATACAGGTTTGGAACAACATAACGATAAATAAATGATGAAAGGTTAATGTTTAAAAAATCAAATGTGATCAAAATTGAGCTTTGAAATGTGGTGTTTTTATCCTGTGATCTTGTCCTCTTGACAGGAGTCCCTGCAGTTATTGTTGGAGGTTTGATGTCAGTTAATAACATTTATGGTATAACTGAGATTACATTTTCTGATACCAATACAACAAATGAAATGTAAGTCTTTACATTATAACTTTGCGTTACATACAGACAAATGTAGTTAAATTATGTAGCTCACTTTGCTTTTCAAACATGTGTATGAAGTACAGGCTGCTCAACTTTCTTTCATACAATACAGTTGCTGGATCAGAGACCGTCACGTCCTGTATGGCGTGAACATTTCCTACTTCTCCATCATATTCATGTTCAACTTAGCAATCCTAATCACAGTGTCCAGACAGATCTTTAAGCTACGACGTGTGGGCAACAGGCATGACAAGATGCCAGTTTGGAAGGATGCTGGCACAGTTTTGGGCCTCATGTGTCTGGTGGGTACAACATGGGGCTTGGCCTTCTTCAGCTCTGGATATAACAACTACCCGATACTCTACCTATTCTGCATCTTAAACACAATGCAAGGTAGGTTTACTCAGGGTTAATGACATATTAGAGTGTTCATGATAAAACTCATGCCAGTTTCTTAGAAATGCACAGTACTTTTAATATTAATGTTGGTTTCAATTAGTTTTTCAATCTGAGTTCAAATCGAATGACTCTAAAGTGTCATATGGTGTAACCATTAGGTACAATGTAATAACCTATTTGCGTCACATCTTAAATAGACATGAATGTACGCATTAACATTTTTCAATGTAAAATGCTTTTTATTTTTTACAAATTTCATTCATTATAAATTCATGACTATGATAAGTCTTTGGAGAGTCTTTTAATTTCCAGTTTGATTTTTTTTCCACGTTGGTTGTACCACATGATCTTGTTTGTCAAATATTAATAAGATGTTTTGCTAAAATATTACACCAAATCATTTAAAGTTATCTTTACCAGAGTTTCATTCTTTTAATGAGGCTTTTTCATCATTATTATCGTATCACCCTGATATTTTTGACTTGCGTTCCCCCCCAAAAATACCAAATAAATTGTAATACTCGTCATAAAAGAGATGTGTTCAAGTCATGATCGTCATGTAATTGACTGTAAAAAATGAAGTGATGTGGTTTTCCATGGTGTTCTGGTCAGGTGAACAAGAGCAGGGAAAAAATTAGGAGGAAATATTAATCACAGTGATACGCCATCTGCTAGCAAAAGACAGTTAGGGTCAAAACAGGGGTTATTATGAAGTCATAACACTAGTCTAAGAGGATGTGAAATACAACAGTTTGGGATCTTCGTTTCCCTGTTAAGTAGAAGTAAAAGAAGTAGAAGAATACAGTGACGTAAAAACTAAAAAAGGGGAATGGAAACTCTTAGAAAACAAAAAAAAATGGTGGACTGAAGCATCATGTTTGTTTACAGGGTTTTACATCTTTGTGTGGATGTGTGGTACAGCGAGGAAAAACAGAGCACAAACATCACATCCCAAATCTAAATCCACTCTGGACAGCTCCAAATAAGGTCCTCTCATTCATTTTTCTTACTAAAACCTCTGGCGTGATTTTACAAGAAGACATCTTCCAGCTGACCTACAGAAATGCACCTGGGTTAATGAAAATGACTCTTATACAACAGGCAAAAAAAAAAAAAAAAAAAATGGAACATTTGGAACGTTTCATCATGAGCTGTTCGGTTTAATTTTTTTGCAAGAGTACTTCCTTTGGTAATAACAGTACATCGAAGAAATAACAAATACAATTTCCTCTTTGTCAAACCTTATCTATAATCTAATAAATCTAATCTCAAACCTATCTAACAAAAATATTCAAAGCTGTGATTTGTAAATAAATATGGTAAATGTACAGTTGTTCTATGGTGTTTTTGAATTTTATAATAATTTCATAATAAATCTATAAATCTGAAATGTATGTTTGAGCCTTTTAAAAAAGGCATTACAATAATAGCATTTATATATATGTACATTAAAATTTTTATTGCATTTATTTATATGTAAGTAGTTATTAATTTAGAAATGTCTGGGTTCTTTCATCACATATGTTCCGTGATGGTATGTTGGTAAGTATGCATCAAGTTAAATGTGTCATGGGTTTTTATGATGCGATATTAAAACTAAGCGTTTTTAGACAGGAAACCACAGCAATCACATGGTACCTGCTTTTATAGAGTGGTTGACAGAGGGTGCACACACTAGAGAAACAGAGCATTCAAAGAGAGAAATGAGAGGCTTTTGCTGTGTTGTTCTTTGGATATTTCCAATTTTTTCTTCCACAATAGAGACTAGTGAGTATGAATATGCTGTACATTTGTAAATTTCAGCTCTGAAACATTACTATAATCACGTAATTTTAACTCGATTAATGTTTTTATAAATCTGCGAATAACTGTAGTGATAAAGATTTGGATTGAATAATTGATTGCAATGCTATTTACCTTCCATGACATGTTTGCAGGTGAGCGTTGTTATAAAGTTCCGGAGAACTGTCAGATGGAAAAGAATGTTCCATTGTGAGTTTTGTTATCTTCTTGATCTTGTAACATTTTGCTAACTGCAAACTGGCTGAGTGAACATTAAAGATTAATGGAATGTTCCGTTTATCATTTTGGAAACATTATGGGAAATTTACTTTTGACATATTAGAAATATATAAATAACGTTTTGAGAATAATATTAAAGACCAAATAACTTTGAAAAGAATGTTCTAGTAACATTATTGGGAGAGGATCTTGCCAGAATATTAACCAAAGTTCTGAGAACGTTCCATGTTAGCCAGGAAGTATAAAGAAATGTTTTTTTTATTTTATAAATTTTTTTTTTATATGTAATAAATGTATAAAATGGACAGGTAGGTTTGCTGTCAGGTAATATTTTATAATGTTTAGAGGTATAAAATGTGTTGAATGTATTTTTTAACAGGTGTATTGAAGATAGAATGAGAAATTGCTCATCTAAAGGCCCTAGGATAAACGACCCAAAATATTTCTCTAGACAAATTTCCTCAGAGGTAAGACTTAATGGCAGATGAAAAAACTAGTAGACATTTACTGAACCCATATGTATACAAAGTCAGTGTTTGAATAGTATTATGATCTATACATACTAGAAAAAGTTATTCTATAAAAGTTATTCTATGTATTCTATAAAATTATTTCCATCTTATGGTAAATTGCTTGTTGTATTCCTCAATTGTAAGTCGCTTTGGATAAAAGCGTCTGCCAAATGAATAAATGTAAATTTAAAAGGTATATTAGGTTTAAGACAGAAGTTAAGAACTTCAAAAAAAGGCCAAAAAATCAAGAAGCAAAGTTCAAGTGTCAGCAACATAGTCAGCAGTATAGCAAGATCAGTTAGGTCACACGCTGGATTATGTCTTCCCTTTTTTTTCAGGAAACAGTCAATACAGAGAGAGGATATGTAATCCACATCTCAGGCGAAGCATTACAGAGGAGCAGTAATGGACGGGGGGATGCAGATTTGATTGTGTCTCTTCTCAATGAGACTTTCTTCAGGGTCAGCAGCAGTTTAAACACCAAGGTATACAGAATTACTGTATGTCTGTCCCTTAAAGACTTGTTTGTGTCTATTTAAAGTCCGTATGAACCTGAAGTTGCTGCCTACTTTATTTTAGTGTAGTCACGTATTTCCAGCTGAAACAGAATATTAAATAGAGGGCAAGGTTTTATTTTTGGCACTTCTCCTCTGTCTCTCACTCATAGCAACTTAGAGTGAGAGGGGTGTGTTTAAGGATATTCTGCCCAAGCCGTCAAACTGACGTCATCAGAGAAGGAATGCCATTCCTGAGCGGAAGTAAATGTTCAGATTAAAGATTACCAAAACAAACTTTTTTTTTTTTCAGCGGATTAACTTGCACGGATTAATTGTTCACATCAAGACTAGCAATGTGCGCTAATAAAGTAAATAAAGTCAATTTTGATTTCATGCGGACTTTAAATGTGATTTTATCTACTTTGGGCAACATCTGCTTTTCATAACCCAGTGGTTTATTCTTTAAATCATTTGTCATTGTGGTGTTGACACAGAAGGGGAAAGACTCAAATAAGCCAGACACAATATTGCACGGGCAAACTGTGTTGGGAGTTTGGCTTGGTAAGAATGAAGTTCAGAACCTTTCTCAGCCTGTCCAGCTCAGATTCATAAACACCAATCAGGTGAGATGATTTCACATCACACTATAATGCGATTGTAAAAACACACCGTGGCCCTTGTGGATTTTACTGACCAGTTGCAAAGTTTCACTTCTGTAAACGTTTGCTTTTATTATTGCAGAGTAAAAATGGGACCTGTGTCTACTGGCATCTTGACAAAAATGGCAAAGGTCTGCAAAAATAAACCTCTATAAATAAACTAAAACAACTGTTCAATTCTCTATAATCTAGATCATTCTCAGATGGTGGCATTTGTGTGTGTGTGCGTGCGTGCGTGCGTGTGTGTGTGTGTGTGTGTGTGTGTGTGTGTGTGTGTGTGTGTGTGTTTGTGTTGATTTTTCATTTGAAATTGTTACTGCAATAGTCTTAAGCAATCATTTTTCCCATCTCAGGCCCAAAGTACCAGCATGGATTCAGACTCTTCATATAGACACAGTCATCACAGTTCTTAAAGGGGTCATGAAATGCAGTTTCAGATTTTTATAAAATGTTTCTTAATGTTAGTTTATAAATTTGCAATGTTTTTTTTCCATCAAAAACTGGTCCAATATTTATAAAAATTATCAGTTTCGGTCACTGAGAAAAACAGTTTCAAAGGGCTTTACCTCTTGTAGAAATGGAAATAAATGCCCACTGCTGTAATTGGCTAACTTCATCGCACTCTATTGTGTTCTGTGTTTTGATTGTCGAGATGGCAAATAGTTAAAGTGGTTTTAGCTATGAAATTACCCAAGCCTGCTTATCTATGGAGTGAAAGTTGCTAGTAATAAGAGTTATGTTGTTGTCAATGAGAACGAGTAACAGGAGAGATCTGCTTGAATGGCAGACTGGGGGGTTTAACTTGTGTTGGCCTGTTTAGAGTTGAGAGAAGAGACATTGTGAATGCAAGATAATAAAAATGTCACTGCAACGCCACTTTTTCCTGAGAATGTCCTATATATTTTGTAACTGTCATATAATGAGTGCGAAAATTAATGTGAATATATTACAATTCTGTTTTGAATAGATGTTTCTGGATTGACTTTTTGTTTTAGTGTACGTATTTGTGTCTGTTTGTCAGGTACCTGGAGGACAGACGGCTGTAATACTACCATTGCCAGAGAAGACTTTGTATGCAGTTGTAATCATCTGAGCTTTTTTGCAGTGCTCATTGTAAGTGCATTTGTCATGTGATGCTCTTCAGTCACCTTTTTTTGTTTTAAAATGTTCCCTTTAAAGGGGTCATTAACTGTATTTTTTTTAATTATCTGATAATGTTACCAGAGGTGCACTTATAATGTTAATATGATTTTTACATGTCAAAATTTTTAAATAAATGGGCATTTCTACCCTGATTTTACACTCTAATTGGAAGGGGCATGCTCACTGTGAGACTAATCATGCATTATGTTGATTGTAGCATTGGGGGAAGTCATGGCCTAAGAGTTAGAGAGTTGTCTAAGGTTGTGGGTTTGAGTCTCAGACCGGCAGACTTTCACTTTCAATTATATTTAGATCTAGTCCTATTCCATCGCATGAAAGGTTGCGGTGATGAGCACTGTAACCAATGACAGAATGTTGAGCACATGCATGCAGTTATCTCATCATTGCAACTCGAGTTTTGCACATTCACAAATGCTTTCATCGTAACTAACAGTGCAAACATAATGTAAATAATATTAATTGGGTAGTGTAGACTGTCACTGAATATGTACTTGTGCTCCGTGATTGACAGCTCCAGCGATTATAAAGGGAGCATTCATTGATTGTTTTCTGTATGTAATTTAATCACAATTTAAATAACAGATTATTTACATGCTTATAAGAGAAATGTCATGTAGTTAGTCACTGGCTTGATTTACTTATGCATAAACACCAGTAAATGATATTGAGACAAAGAACATCTGACTGAACACGAATCATTACATATGAGAAATCATTGATCACAGATTAGGCATTAGAACGAACACGTACTTAAATGTTGTGGTATTTTGTCAGGTCCATATCTTACATACATCGCTAGTGAGGTGAAAGGTGTTGATGATCTTAGGGGCCCACGGCTGAAGGGGGGCCCCTCGACGATTTAAACTGACTGGCCGAGGCCAGCCTAAAAAGTCGCTATGGGGTGCGTTTCCCAAAAGCAACTATGGTCGCAAGTTCCGTCATTACCAATAGATTTCAATGCAACTAACTACCATATTTAGCTAACGATGCTTTTGGGAAACGCACCCCAGGACAGTTGATGGCCCACTGCTTCGCATCGTCACAAAAGCTTGTCAATTGCATGTGTTTTTAAGCCTTGCCAACTTAAATATTCAAAAGAGTTGAAAGCATTGACACACAAAATGAAAAACAATGCTCGTGCTCCAAACTAAAGAGTCGCGTCAGACACTGCTCAAACACTGAACTGAGCTCTTCTTCGCTTCCTCCTGCGAAAGTGTCGGTTATGTTTTAAGTGAACGTAAACAGTTGAGAAAGAATTTGGATGTTTAACATTATATAGGATGCATTGTTTCTTAAAGTGACTGCACCTAATTTACTAGCTGCTGTCAGTGTCCTTAATGTTAATAAACCACTCACTGCTCTTTACTGAATTACTTTGTAGTTTTAACAAGAACATTTGATTTGTACAGTGAAGACTATTGATGTTTTACATTTACATTCGGTTTCTGCACCTGGACACCTACAAATGTGAAAAAACTTGTAATAATGTGAGCTTGGTCTCAATAAAAGCTGTTTTAGGACTAACAAGGAAGTTTTTATAGTACAATGACCTCTTATGTAAAAAGTTCCATGACCCCTTTAAATTACACTGGGCTGTTTAGCAGTACTCATTTGAATATCCTCTTTTGTCCTCAATGTTTCTGAAAGAATCCTGAAATTCCTGCAGCCTCCCATATTGTCCCTCTCAACTACATTTCATACATCGGCTCTGCCCTTTCAATAGCATTTACAGCGCTGATGATTGCTATTTTTGTGTGCCAGAGGTAAGCTTTTAAATCAGATTTCTCATACATTTTAAGAATGAGATGTTCTGAAATTTTCAGAATCAGATAATATCTCTCAGCATTCTACCCACAGGAGGAAGCAATATGACCATTCAGTCGTCATTCATGTGCAGCTCTCAGGCTCCCTCTTCTTGCTGCACATCTCATTCTTGTGCAGCGTGTGGTTTTCAGGCCACAGAGAAAATGATTCAGTGTGTCAAGCTCTAGGACTTCTCCTACACTGGTGCCTTTTAGCCACCTTCACTTGGACAGCCATCGAGGGCTTCCACTTGTACCTGCTGGTGGTGCGGGTCTTCAATATCTACATCAAGAGATACTTGCTTAAACTAAGTCTTGTGGGATGGGGTGAGTTCAAATACACATTTTCTGTATCAACAGTAACTATACTATTTCTACATTAATCATCTAAGGCCCTATATTGTGGAAAACCATAATTATGAAATTCCAGTCAAAAAAAAATGTAATTTACTGTCTAACACAGAATGTCATACAATTTAACAACATTTGGATGAATAAATCAAAAGTCAGGTTGTACATTTCATCAAATTATGATATTAAGGACTAGTGTCTGTGAATATTATACCTCAAAAAGACCATTTAAAGGGTCATGAAACCCCCTGTTTCACTTTTAAGGCTTATTTTGCAGCATTAATATAAGTCTTTTGATGGGTTGCGTCAAGGAACCGTAAAACCGGTTACACTCACTAAATGAATGAATCGTGTTTATGTGCTGAACTCTTACAAAGCAAAAACAAACACTCTCCTTCGAGCCATGAATGTTTCTCTCAGTTAATGTGTGCAATCTCACAGTCTGATAAGTGTTGCCAGATTGGATGGACGATTTCCAGTCCAGAAGCTCACAAAAACCCTCCCACTCCAACAAAAAAATAAAAAGCTCAAAACTTTAACTGACAAATCACGGTTGAAAATCAAGGGTGATAAGGGCCATTTTAACTCCTTAAAACAAAATAATGACAACAAAATAATATAAATATAGGCCTATAACGTAAGATAAATTTAAATGGATCAAATCGGGGCAAATAGCCTACAATACATTAAAGAGAATTACCAAACATGAATAAAATATGCAGGCAGACCATTTCAAAACGGCAATCAAGAAATTAGCAGATACCCTCGAAACAACACATGCACCAATTTCAATGTCAAGAGTCAGAATAAGCCCATTTAAATGCAAAAAGTGCCCATTATAAGTGATAGGAAAAAGCAACGTAATTAGCAGGCTATTTCACACTCGTTCATGCACACACCATGACAGTCAAAAAAACTGTGTCATTCATTGATACATAGCTACTGTACGATAATCCGACCATTAAAAAAAAATGTGCTTACCTTTGTGTCACTCCATCATTTTATACAGAACTAAGTCTTTTGTGAAGTTCATATTGTAGAACATAATACAGAATTTGCACAGTAATCAAGTCTAGCATTCTAGCACATCTGAACAGACAGGATTGTATTGGCATAGACCCAGATATTTTGTTTCGATTTTGGAGTTGCAGTGCTCTCTTGTCATCTCACTCCACAGTAATCCTCATTTTGAGAGTTGAGTCACTCTCCCACTCTTAAACTTATATTCAGGCATTGTGATTACTTGAATATACAGTCATACATTCCAAATTAGATCCGTTATCACGCTGAAAACCTTTCACTCATGAATCATCATGTGTGACATCATTGGCTATAAGTGCAGCTGTTGACATTAACATCAGCATCAGCACCTCTGCAGTGTGCATGTGTTTAGTATCATTGTGATGACTGACTGGATGCAGTACATGCACAATTGGGCTTGTTTGTTAACCACGTAGCCTATACAGTTTGTATGTTTGAAAACCGTCAAACTGACCCCAAACCATCCCAAATTTTGTCTATAGGCCCAAGACAAATTTTACCCGCACAGTCAAATACAAAACTGCCCACCCAATCTGGCAACACTGAGTCTGAAGCGTCCGTCACACATGCTGTTGTGAATAATTAAGCGAAGCGTCTTCTCATAGGATAAGGACATGCAGTCTCATGAATAATTATGAGACACAGACGCTTCATCGATGTACAAATTGTGATGTTGACATGATGTAGATTTTAAACTCGGAAGATGAAAATAGCACAAAATGCTAATTGACCAGTTTTCTCCAACAATTTAAATTAATGGATGCTAACCTTGTCTTTGATATGCAACACAAACACCTCTGCTAAAATCTCAGAAAAAGCAGTCTGGGGTTTCATGACACTAAACCATGCCTTAAAATCGAATTCCAAAAAAATATAAATAAAACAGATTTCATCCTGGACTCTGTTTCCAAAAACACAAACGGTTAGTTAGGATTATGGTAAGTTACTCAAAATAGTCATTAACCCCTATGACATGCTGTGTAATTTACTTAAATTGCACCTTTACTTCAATTTACACCTAACTGTTCAGAAATCCAAACTTATTGTTTTGAAAAAAAATATCATTCAAGAGCTGAGCTAAAATGAAAAAATTTAATTCTAATTTCAAATTAGCATTTCATTCATTTTTTTTATTTAATATTGAAAGCAGAAAAATAAGATTTGGCTTCTTTTTTCTTTTTTACGTTTAGGGATAGAAAATGAATACAAAGCTTGACTATTCGATCTCTGCATGTGGGCAGCAATTAAACACACCTTCCCACTGACTGGTCAACCAAACATTAAACCGTGCAATCACTTATTATTCTCTAGTTCCATGCAACAGAATAATAGTCCTCCAGTGCTACAGTTGTATGGATTCTTAATTGCTTTATTTGAACTATATTAAATCTCTTTCTCTTTATAGGCAACCAGGCTAATGAATGGCTTGATACAAACCGTGTTAGCATAAATTCAGCAACCCACCTGTATTAATATTAGTTAATCTCATAAATATTAATAAATATTTATTAATATTATGAATCACCGAACTGGGGAACAGGGTATGATGTTTGGTTGACCAATCAGTGGGAATGGGCGTTTAATTCCCTCCCACATGCAAAGATTAAATATTCAAGTTGTTTATTCATTTTTTTTTTTTTTTAATCCCTGAATGTAAAAAAATCAAGCCAAACTTTTTTTTTTGTTGATTTTGAAAAATGAAAAAAGATGGCATTTTCTTATTTTTCTGTTTTTTTTTTTTTTTTTTTTTTTTTTTATTAAATTAAAAATTCTGGAAGCAAAGTTGACTGTAAAAGGCAAACTCAACTTAATCCTGAATAGCGTACCAGGCAGAACAGAACATTCTGCTCAACAACTTTGTGTGTTCCATGAAGGAACACAGGGGCAAACTGATCTTTATATAACAATTACATTTGAATTTAACATGTATTATAAGCTTGTTTTATTGTATTAATAGGTGTACCTACCATAACCGTGATAATATGCGGTGTGACTAAAGTGTATGGCAAATATACCTTTTACACGGGTGAAGAAAACTCAACAATCACACCTCTGTAAGGTCAATCTATTCAAATTGCACTGCAGTTTTACTTCTCCATCATCTCTCAGGCCTATAACAGAAGTGTTTTCATTGGCTTCTTCTCCTTTAGATGCTGGATAAGCACACAGATAGTGAGCTACATTACTGTCAACGGTTATCTCGGGCTGGTGATGCTCTTTAACATGGTTATGCTGGGGGTGCTGCTGGTTAAGATGCACAAATTGAGGTCACAAACTCTTCAGATTAAAGACCATCAGAGGAGGGCATGGAAAGAATGGGTGTCTCTACTCGGGCTCAGCTGTGTTCTGGGAGTGCCCTGGGTACTAGCTTTCTCCACCCATGGCCCCTTGAGTCTCCCTGCGCTCTATGTTTTCACCATTCTCAACAGTTTACAGGGTAAGAAATTGTTACAGTGTTTTTGAAACTGAAGCAGGTGTTAATTAGGTACAATCATACATAACTGTCACTTTCATTAATACTGCTTTCCCATCACTTTTTGAAAGAAAGAGAAAAAGTACTTTGGTGTAAAAACTTTTAGATATGTGAAACAAAACTTAGTATAGCATGAATACACTCTAAAAAAAAATATGTGGACTAACCCAACTTTTGGGTTAAAAATGTAATTTAAAAATTTAACCCAACTGCTGGGTTAGTCTATATTTGATGACCCAAAGTTGGGTTGAAACAACCCAGCATTTGTAGTATAGCATTACAATACAGTGTTTTGAAAATGTAAATAAGTTTTTACAGAGCTTTATTACATTAAATGCCAAACCTTTTTATGGCTTTTTCTTGGTCACCTGCTGGTCAAAACGATGCAAATGCAATTAAAACTCACACCAAATAGTCTTAATGACACATTTTACAGAACAATTGCAAATGTGTTCATGAAAATGTAATCTACAAAATGCATTGAAAAATACAAAATGTAATAGGCCTACTGAAAAGGTATTCTACAAGTAATTAATCAGACTCGAGATCCGTTCAAACCAGTGTTAAATCCGATTCACGGTGTTTCTGCCATTTATAGACGTCCAGTACAATCATTACACTGATAATAGTGAGTTTTAGAGTGGTCTACACTAGAATTAAACCCCTCACCGATGTAGTTTACGCTCTTTTATTGCTTTTCTCGCACTTTGTTGCTTCTTCTTCAGTACAGTTAATTCTCTACAGAATCTCTCGGTGCTAACTGGTCTAACCAGTCTTGGGTGCAGATTAGGCTACATGTTGTTTCTTTACAGCCATATGTAAAAGCGTTGTTATTTCTTGGATTTTCACAATTTTAAAGTTCATAACATTGTGACACCAGGAAAATAATGGTTTGGATCTTTTCTACAGCATGACAGGAAGAAAAATAAATGAGCTCATTTAATTTTCTCAGTTGTTGCACAAATTGTAATACTAACCGTGTTTGTCAAGCTCAACCATTCAACCCTATCAGCAATGTTATTGTAAGAAAACTTATATTTTACAAATATCTTTCTTCAGTTTATGATACTAAGAGACCGTTTAATTTTGTCTCAATCTGCAATGCAGTTTTTTATTCATTTTATTTGATTTTTCATGTTTAATTTTTATTGCTATAAAGTTATAATCATTTCAGGGTGCACATGTAACATATGTTAAACAATATAAAACTGTTCATGTATTATTAATTTGACCTTGTCAGTTTTTTTTTTAGTTTTTGTTTATTTTTATATTTATGTTTTATATATTTTATATTCAAATAAAAGTATTATTTTTTTTTTATTCCTTTGGTTGACCATTTGTTAAAAAAATTAAAATAAAATGACGAAGTGATTTTTTTATTATTGATTTTAATGCATATTGAAGTGGCAGTGGTTTATTTATTTGATTTGAGTCGGGGTCTTGGCCCTAAATTTGCCATATGAAGCCAAAGCTCGTGATTAAAAAAATATATTTTCTGACATTAATACTGTCTATTTCATCATCTAGGTCTCTTTATTTTCTTGTGGTTTTTGACTCTCATGTGTCAAGCACGGAAAGAGGAACACAGCTCATCAAAAGGCACCATTCAGGTCAGCTTCAACAGTAATGATGAAACTGTGAACACAAGATAACCAACAGCTGTTCAGTGACATCACACAGTGGAGTTTCAAGGTGGATCCTCCATTCTACACCAAATCTTCACTCTAGTCCTTTTTTATTTTTATTTTACTCATTTGGAGCTTTTGATTTTCAAGCTGGGCTCTGCAGAGCCCCTGGGGACTGCAAGGGGGCGCTAAAGGGAATCTGCATACAGTATTATAGGGGGTGGGAATATTTATTTCTAAATGTGTTGATCTGAATAGTTTGTTGTGTTTTACATTCTTTTCATTGCCTCTATCAACTTTCTGCTGGCAGTTGAGACGCTGATCTGTGTAAAGCAAGAAAAAGAAAAAATGCTATAAAATAAATCCAAAGTTGTTCTAACATTGGGTGAAAAAAAAAAAATCCTAAATATGTTCTAAATAATATATAGTGCAATGATAAAAGTAAATGTATTTGTTTAGGAAATCATTTATTTTGTGATTCCTTTTTTTTTATCACGCATATACAGTAAATGCAGCTTTATACAATAAAATATATTGCTTTATATTTTTGAAAGATTGTCATATTTGGGGGTGTTTGCTGTTAAATGAAAGCCTCTGTCCCATTAAAGTATATAGAGTGCTCTATATACAAGTCAATGTGCTTTCAGAGATGCAAGTTTGGCATCACCTAGTGTTCAGAAAGCACATTTCTTAACAGGAAACGACCTTATTAGAAAATATTTTTTCTCTCTATTTTTCCTTTTTTTTTTTTTTTTTGCCCCTAATTTAATATATGCAGAAATAACACAAACAAGAAAGACAAAAATGTACTTTAAAAAATTTATGAAAATACCAATGTGAGGAAAATTGAGATACAAAATTTTATCAATGGTAATATTACAAAAAGTATAAAAAGTGCACAAAAACTTCTTTACAGCATTAATTGTACAGACAGCTTTGAATAAATAGCATAAGTTAAAAATGACAAATTAACGAAATGAAATGATCAGCTAAATCTCCGGTAAGGCACATTGACTGAGAATGTGCCACGTTAACGGTTGAAAACATTTTTCCCTGAAATTTATCGACATCTTGTATTTGCTCTCATGCATTTTAAGAACAAGAGCTTGAAGTCAACAGTTATGCGGACTCAAAGTATTGCTGGTGAATAAAAACAAACATTCATTCAAATAATACACTGAAATACAACTAAAATCTTGAACCTCCAAATTCAATTGCAAACTCCATAATATTGTTGAACTTCAGAGTCAACCCCCCCCCCCCCCAAAAAGGCAATTCTGTCATATTTCAATTAATCCAAACAAGGAAAAAAAAAAATACAAAAGGCTGCAGTCAATACATTAAGGCTGAAAGACTGTACAATTTCATTTTCGATTACATTTAGTGTACAATATTGAAACATGTAAAAGCGTGGTAAAAACACAGTGTAAAGCCTGGTTGGAAATTCATCAATCAGTAATATCTCTTACTTTCTGTATTATAACACTCTCATACAACACTAAAATAAAATACAAACACCACCAAGTCATAAACTGATCATGCCTACAAATACATTATGCATGCTCTCATATGCCATTGTGTAAATGATAACCGTTTAAATACTCTGAGATAATGTATTTTTTGCATCTTGCTTTTAAAAAGATTTACAAACCCGTAACCATTTTTAAATATTGAGCAACATCTTTATGCCAAACCAGAAGGAAAACGAGATTTTACAAGCACGTGTCCATATTACAGACCAAAAGCTGAGGTGAATTCACATTGTGAATATTGTGCCCAAGAATCCTAGTCAGTAAATGCATGTGTGTGATATAACTTGAATCAGAGCAGAAGACTGCAAAGCTGAGTAAAATATTGTATTTGCTTAAAAGTACACCCATCTCATTAATGCCTTGGCTATAATGTTAGATACAGCACTTTACATTATTCATCTGTAACCCGTCAAACTAAATGCCAAATAGAAGTCTTTTGGTGCACTGGTATGGAAAATAAGATTATATTTACAAAACACTGGTAACTCCCAAAAAAATTACAGTAATAATAAAAAATGGATTACATTAAATTTCCTAACTCAGGCCTATAAATATGTCCTAATGCCCAATTTTTTCTCCTTTTCTGTTATATATAAAAAAAAAAAAGTACAAAAATTATATTTTACAAAAGAGTAATACAAAATACAAAAGCAAGGGGAAAACTCAACTCATACACAGTCATCTAACAAAGGGAAGATATCAGTGTCTACCACTGGAGACAAAGCTATGAGGGCCTCAACGAGACAGTTGGGAGGGTGTTTTAGTTGGTTCACCATGCCTCCTTCATGTCCTCCGGAAGAGGGGAAGGAAGTGTTTGTGAGATCTGAGAGTCCGAGGAGGATGCCAGAGCTGGACGCTTCTTATTACAGCAGGGCTTGAAGAGACGAGGATCGATGATCACCTCTCCGAAACGCCCCTTGTAGACGATCCCACAGCACACCTTTTTCCTGAAAACGAAAAGAAGTGTGATTTTTCAGCTCAACAACTAGCACATCTCTTAACACGCATTCGTGAAAAGAAGGAAAGGAATACCTCTTCCAGTAGGACAGGTCGAGAAAGGAGAATCCGGATGGGTTTGGGCGCCTCTGCTTGGTCTCGATGTCCGACCCGTCGTCAGACTGATTACTGTGGCTGGGAGACTGAGAGGGAGACATACTGGATGTGGTGCTGTGGGCATCTGAATCTGTAAAGACATGACAGCAAACATTAATATGCTATCTACAAAAACTAGATGATGTATTTTTCCACTTCCACAAACTATTTTACTGTAAAATTACATGAAATGCCTCAGATTTCAGTGAGTATAGTAAGGGAACTTATGACCCATAGCATTGTTACAGTCTTTCACCAATTAAAATTACAACATTTTATAAAAATAAAAACACTCATGCATGTTTGTTGTTATTTAAATATCTATAAAGTTTTTATTTTAGTCCTTTATACTAAAGTAAATGAAAATGCAACTGAAATATATATTTTAAAAAAAAACTGTATACACACGTTTTGTATTTTTATAGGTTTATATTACAAAACGTGTGTATACGTAATTTTTATTTTTATAATTTTATTATATTTTATTTCAGTTACATATCATTTCCGTTACCTTTAATACAAAGACACAGTTTAAAAAATAAATAAAATAAAAAATAAATAAAAAAACAACTCACTTTGTCTTTTGAATTTATGAAGCTTTTTCAGTTTACTTTTCTTCTTTCCATCACTATTTTTGACTTTCTTGGGTTTGGTCAGCTTGAAGCCAGGTCCTGCCCTTGCATCCACCACTTGGGGGGGGGGAATAAATAAAATATTATTCTCACGATGGCTGTAAGGAAATGGATGATTCCATTTAAAAAAAAAAAAAAAAAAAAAAAAACAGTCTCTTACATGGTTCCAGTTTTTCTTTGATCCATGTGGTAATTTCTTCCAGCGTTTCACCAGCAGCACACAAGCATTGCAGATGTCTCCAACCCGATCCTCTGACAGACTACCAAACATATCACAATATGAAATACAGAAAATGAATTTGCTAGGACAGAATAGATTACTCAGATTTAGAAATAAAAATATGAACATATTTTGCTGAAATGTTATTACCCTTTATCAAAAAAAAAAAAAAAAAAAATCTTAAATGGAATTTCTGATTTTTTGGAACCTCAATCTCAATGGGATTATACAGAATGATATTAATTGATTCGGTTGATCTCATTAGGCTCCAAACTGTGATAGAAATTCCACCAGCATTCCTGGAATTTCTGGGATACGAGAGGTGTCAGGGGAAAACACTCACCCAAAGCAGAGTCTGAAGTTTTCCTCGTATCTGCTGCTGTCCGTGAACCGAGAACTGGACGACTTGGTTTTGCAAATACAACAGCCTTCGTTGCTGCGGTAAATCTTGGATTTATGGAAGCCGAACATCTTGACGGGCTCTAGACAAGAATAGAGAGCGTCATTAAAACAAAGATCTCCTGCACGGTTTGCGCGGGGGATCGAAGGGGGCGGTCACAGGAGTTCATCTCTTGCGCTTGACAATTTCACTCTCTTCATTAATGTAGCAGAAGTTACGCGAAAACACCAAATCACAAGCGTGCGTCTGGAAACGTGCGCGCGTTCGCTTCGAGTCTGTCGCGTCTGCTGCAATGACCTACTTTTGACAAAAGCCTTTCGCTACAGCCACCTTTAACACATGATCATGGACTTGTGAGGAGGGGGGGAATAAATAAATAAACAACAGCAGCATGTGTGCACTAAAATAGTTAATTCGGAAATCCTAGAAATTATAATAATGGAATTTGTATAATAACTGGGAACCAATATTGAACAGGAATTGCATCTGTTCTAAGTGGATACACCGATTTTTTTTCCCGAATCTTTATTGGATTCTAGAATGATTTACATTCGTTTCGAATTATGATAATTCCTTCAGGAGCTGTGACGTGAGGTGACGCTGGTGTCAGCAGAAGCAGTTGTAAAATCGAAAGTACAATTAAATGGGCGCCTCTTGTCAGAGTTTAAGACACGGAAAAGCCTAAACGCACATTTGGAGTACAAATATTCAGGTAATAATGTTTTCAAAAACGCCTCTCAGACGATCTGTGTGCATAACATAAGGCACGCGGCGCGCTTGATGCATCAATGCGAGCGCGTGAAACCACATCAAGCATGACACAAGCCACTCATTCACGAAGACTCCATAGACTACAAAATCATTATTCAGAGAAACTATGCCTTATATGACGCATTGTGTGTTCTGGTTTATTCTGTATTAGTTCATACGCACTGTGTTTGTATCTATGGAAACCAAAAGAAAAATGGGTAACGCTGCGCGGAGGGAGATCTGTCGTAAATTAACATTTACACGCGTTCCTAAATCAAACGTTGGTTCTTAAATCGAAAGTTGTTTCTAAACGACACACGGAGGGTTTATCAGTTAAAACACGGGTTGAACGCTACCGTCTCGTTCGTCTAAACTTTCACACAGTGCGAGAGCGCCAAAACGCGCGTCCCAGTAACAATAACAGCTAACTTAGCCCGTTAGCACGCGACCATGCCACGCTCTAAATCCAAGCGCGCAAAGCACCATCGTTGATGTAAATAACCGAGATGTAAAACCACTAACATCACACATACAACACGCTACACACTCAAGGACTGACAGCACGTACAATTAAAACGAAATGCTACATTCGTACTGCTAGGTCGTAACAATAACAAAGGACTTACCGTCTGAAACTTTGAATTCCGTCCGTTTTACTCGTCTGCACTGCGCATGCCTTACTACGGCCACACACACATACACAGATGAATGGTGGGGGCGGGGCCTGCGTACAAACATTGAGTAAAGGGGTTTGTCGGAGGAAGACCATATAAGGAGCGTAGACGCCAAGTTTAAACATCATTTCAACCTATCACTGCACTCCGCTCTTTTCCCAGTTAAGAATGCTGCATCCGGGGAAGTACAGACCAGTCCCGTCCCGCACGTATTGTTCGTCTTGAATGTGAGTGAATGGACCGATTTTCCCAAAACATTGTCGCTCGAATGCTTTAAATACGCTACCTTTTTCTATTTAATTAGCATTATGCTGCATGACATTAAATTGCTGAACGCTCCAAAATGTGCTATATTGTTTCTGTACGTTCTTTTATTATGACCGAGTTAGTGAAACGCAGGCGCCTTTTTGTAAGCGATATTATACTCTGTGTATAGAGTTAAATGTAATATACTTTTTTTTGTACGCGATATTAGCCTTAAAATGGCTACTTGACACATAAGATGTCCATGAATTTTGAACAGAATCTTATAAAAAAGTATCCCATATTGCTTAAGTTCAAGATTATGACCTTTTTGTTTACACTTACAGTAATACGTTTAAGATTGTATATGAATGTATGTGAATAAAGCATATTTAGGTTTTCACACATATTTTTAGTTTTCCTTATTTTTAATCACCTTTCTGTCTTCACTGGTTCATTTTAAATTATATTATTACTTTAATTTTTAAATCTTCAGTGTCACATGCTCCTTTAGAAATCATTGTAATATGATGATTTTGTGCTCAATTATTTTTGATGCTCAATTATTAAAAATGTTTCTTATTATCAATGTTGGAAATATTTTTTTGCTGCTTAATATTTTTGTGGAATTAATTTTTTTACAGGATTCTTTGATGAGTAAAGTTCATAAGAGCAGCATTTAATTGAAATATATAGGCCTATATATTGTGTGTAAATATGTCAATTTTTTATCCATTTAATAATTCCTTGCTCTCTCTCTCTCTATATATAAACCCTTTAATAAAACACAGTCTCTTAATTATTACGGTTATTAAACAATAAAACTTGATACATAGGGAGGAAAATGCTTTTGAAACTAGTCATTAAACATGCAAGTATTTAATTTAAATGCTTAAATTAAAAATTTAAATAAATGTGACTGATTGTACTGCAGTTCCATTTTCAGACAGATTCTGCTCTTGAAAGTCAAGACTGAAGCATAATCATATTGAATTGCCACCTTTAATACATTCTATACACTGTACACAGTTGTTCGATATTTAACACTACATTACACTGCTTTTGTCTATAAATGTATCAAGAGATAAAACACAAGAAAAAACAACTCCCAGAATGCTCATGCCAGCTGTGTTTGGACAGGTACCAGAACAGTCATGATGAAATTGGCACATGAATATCAGCCTTTAATGTGCTTCTCCCAGTTATGTCCTACCAATTATGCTACGCTCTAAAACAGGTGAATGATATTTCATCAATATTCAATAACAACATTTTGGAGCTGTAAATATTGCATAGCAGAAACAGAGGGGATGCTGGGGTTAACTAAGGACAGGGACACAAACACAGCAACTGTGCCGCAAATTAATTCTACTCCAGATATGGCATTGTAGTTGGCCACAGTCGAGACCTGAGGGCTGAAGAGATGAGGAATGTTACGGTACTTTGAAAGCATTGAAGAAACATTATAATATTATCCTTTCTGCACTGATTGTTTTTAGTTTTTACAGTCCATCTTGTAAAATATGCCTGAGCATCACTTTCATGAGTCCTATCTTTGATTTTAGGGGTTCACAATAAGCTCAAGAAGACAGTTCACTCTTTTTCTTGTGTGGAAAGCAAAAGGAGATATTTAGATGAAAGTCCAAGCTGCTCTATTCCCAGACATTTATGGCTGCCATTCACTTTCATTGTACGGGGAGAAATGACAGGATGATGAGTAAATGATGACCAACTTGTACACTACCAGTCAAAAGTTTGAAATAATTAAATGTTTTTTGTTTTTGAAACGAATCTCTTACGCTCACCATTTATTTGACCAAAAATACAGTCAAAACATCAATACTGTAAAATGTTATTACAATATAAAAACTGTTTTCTTTGTAATTTGTAACCAATTTTTAAAATTTATTATTTTTACAAAAACTGTCACATGATCCTTCAGAAATCATTCTAATACGCTGATTTTGTGCTCAATTATTTCTGGTTCTCAACTATAAAAATGGTTCTTATTATCAATGTTGGAAACATTTTTTGCTGCCTGATATTTTTGTGGAAACCTTTTTTTGTATAGGATTCTTTAGTGAACAGAACGTTTATAAGAACAGCATTTAATTGAAATAACAGAGCAAAAAAATTAGCATATTAGAAGTTCTGAAGAATTATGGAACAGTGAAAATTTGAGTAATGACTGCTGAAATTTCAGCTTTGCCATCACAGGAATAAATTACATTTTTAAAATGAATTCAAATAGCCTCGATGAACTTTTGACTGGTAGTGTAATTTTTGGGTGAACTGTCCCTTTAAACTGATTTGCATTTAGAGGGAAATGACACAAGTCCCTGGCATTGTTACAAAAGAGAGCCGTTTTCCATTTTTCTCATCTTTCCATTCTTTAAGTAAAAATATGAATTCCCCAAAGTTGTACTTATAAAGCATACTTCTAAATCATTTGCTTCGAACTCTGCATTGTGACAGTATGGATTAGAATAGAGCACAGAGCAAGCAACCTGACACATATCAAAATAACACTGTTCTTCTTTGAAAATATAATAGCGGTCTTTCTTACATGTTTTCCTTTTAAATATAGCCATTGTCAGCAGTCCACAACAACGAAAAATATTGAGCTTTCAATAAAACGCTATAGCACAGGTGGGGGTTTTCACCTTTCGTGAAAAGTATGGATCAAAATAGGAGACATATTTGAATGTCAGTAACGTTGTTGATAAAAATCATGACACGTTTGAAAAGGCTCATTGCACTTAATATATGGCAAACATGACAGTAGCTTTAACGTAAAACCAGGTTTAGTCCTTTTGTTCAAGTCTCTCCATGTAAAAAAAAGTTAGTCCATGGTCCCGCTGATCTGTGTTAGTTCTTTATTCAGACGGCGTTATATCCCGATCCCTTTGACGAGAGAGGCCTCCAGAGTGATATTGAATTCCTGCAGAGTCTGTAGCACTCGAATCAGAGAGTTCACCAGAGAATGGTCCTTTAAGAGCGCCATGTCCTCGTACATCTGTGCTGTGATTGGACACTCGGCAAGAAGCGCAATCCAGTGGTGCAGCAGGTGATCTCTGCAAGCAGAAACATATTTGACTGATAGATATGACAAAAGAGTACAAAAAAATAAATTCTCCAATGCATGGCGATTCTTTTAAATGGTTTTGAAAAGTTCAGAATCAGTTCTGAGGTTAGTTTTTAGCCTCACTGCCCTTAAATAGAAAACTTTCAGATTCACTTAAAGCATTCTCAGATACTTAACAAACTTTTCCTTTATTGCTTGTATTGTGTTTTAATCTCCTTCATTATTTTACATTTGCTTGTATGTTTTGAAGCTATACTTAGTTAGTTAACAATTCTTAAAGGGATAGTTCACCCAAAAATGAAAATTTGATGTTTATCTGCTTACCGCCGGGGCATCCAAGATGTAGGTGACTTTGTTTCTTCAGTAGAACACAAACCAAGATTTTTAACTCAAACCATTCCATTCTATCAGTCTTATAATGTAAGTGGATGGGAATCATGGCTTTGAGAGTCAAAAAAACATACACAAACAAAACCAAATTAAACCCTGCGGCTCGTGACGATACATTGATGTGTAAAGACGCAAAATGATCGGTCTGTGCAAGAAACTGAACAGTATTTATATTGTTTTTTTTACCTCTGATTCACCAAAATGCCCGAACTGTCCTGAGTATGTCCTGAACACGTTCTCAACAACCACGCAGAATTGTCAGTATTTGCAAGAAACTACGCATCTTCTTCTTCTTTCTTTATGGCGGATCTATAAGTCTGTGATCCGCCATAAAGCAAGAAGAAGAAGAAGACGCACAGACCAATCATTTTGTGTCTTTACACATCAATGTATCGTCACAAGCCGTAGGGTTTCATTTGGTTTTGTTTGTGTATGTTTTTTTGACTCTCAAAGCCGTGATTCCCATCCACTTACATTATACGACTGACAGACTGCAACGGTTTGAGTTAAAAATCTTTGTTTGTTTTCTACTGAAGAAACAGTCACCTACATCTTGAGCAGATTGGGTGAACTATCCCTTTAACAAAGTTGTTTTGATTTATTTTTAATTTGTAATTATTCTAAAAAGTACTTGTATAAGTAATTTAATAAAAATGCACAAATAAATGTAATACATCAGTAATCTCACTAATTAATCAGAAAAATATAGATTAAGAATCATTTTTGAATCGGATTGTGATTTCTAGAGTCAGAATCAGGTTTTGAGCTGCCTAAAAGTTCCCATCCAACAAAAAGCTCTATTCAAATAGTCAACAATTCAATGTAAATAATGACCAACCTTGCTCCGAGACACACGAGCATCTGAAACTTCCCGTCTTTGCCGATGTTTCTGGGTGTGCTGTTGATGGCACGCATGAAATGGCAGAAATGACGCACCCTCATCTGCCAGTTCTCATCCTGGGTCACCTGACTCTGTTCCGCACTCTCGAAGTAGACCTGCGCTTTTTCTGTGGAATAGAAATGGGAGGATTTAGGACAATTTACAACATTCTGAGGTATAATTTATGTAACTAGAAAGATTTAGGTTTGAACAAACTCCTAGTCTCTGCTTGAACCACCCATTGCTCTTACCATCTGATGCACTTTCTCAGTATACTAAGATTAAATCTGATTGGCTGTTTTTACAAAACCTCAGAGAGTAAGGACACAGATGTTTTCTATCAGTCTGGAAACACATTATGTTTCAGTAAGCACTTTTGAAAATGAAAGCTCAAAAGTGACTTCATAATACACTTTGAAAAAAGCTTCTACTTCTTCTTCTTTTTTTTAATTAGCTTTTTCCATGCTAGTGTGGTATATAAACTGCTGTTCACAAGTTTGGAATTTTTTTTGTGTGTGTTTTGGGAAAAGTATTTTATGCTTGCTCAGGCTGGATTTAAAACTTTATATCTCACAATTCTGAATTTATATCTCACCATTCTGTTTTGTGTTTCCACCATGAAATAAAAAATAAAAAGTTAACTGCAACTTTTTATCTCACAATTCAGATTTTTTTTCCACGCAATTGCGAGCTTATATGTCACAATTTGAAATGTTTCTCTCAGAATTGCAAGTTTATATCTTGCAATTTTGAGTTAACATCTTGTAATTATGACTTTGTGTTGTAATTATGTTAATGATATAAATTATGAAATAAAGTCAGAACTGTAAAAAAAAAAAGGTAAGAATTATCTTTTTTATTTTTTGTCCCGTGGCAGAAACAACCTTCCATAAAAAAAAAAAAAAACAGTACTATTGTGAAATATTATTAAAATTAAATAAATGTTCACTATTTATATTTATTTTAAAATAACATTTGTTCTTGTGATGGCAAAGCTGAATTTTCAGCAGCTATAACTCCAGTCTCCGGGGGCACATGATCCACGTGGGCGGTTCTTGACCAAAATATGCTACTGTATGCACAAAATTGTAAGTACAAGCAATTAACAAACACTTCTTCTAACAAAAATATTTCATGAAATGTAACAGTATTTGTTACCTAAAAAGTCCCAAATGAAGACGTTCTTGAAAAGGCGCGGTGACTTGAAGCCATGCTGAAACACCTGCTCAAGAGCCCATACTAAACCATACTCTCCACACAGAAGCAATGTGAGGCTTCCTCTCTGCAACAGAAGAATGAAGAAAGATCATCCATATGTGACATTTTCATTCACATTTGCCTTTTCCGCTGCAAGTTTTCTCTGAAAAAAAAAGACTTTACCTCTTTTTCTGGCTTATGGAAGTGTTTGACGATACCGTTGATCGCCTCCCCCACCCCTTCCTGGATCTGGCCCGTGTTTAACTCTAGTGGGCACACAACGGTAAACGTGCTTGAGACAACAGCAATATCCTCCAGCAATAAGTGCAGTTATACAATCTATGATATATGACTTTTGACTTTTATGAGATTTCAAAGTACGTACTTGGTTTGCTGTTTGGCGAAATGGTGACAAATCTTCGCATCATCCCAGGGGATTGCTGCGTTGGAGGAGTCCGGCACATTCTGTCTTCGTTCTCCATGCTAGTCACCAATTCGCCCACCAGTATCCTCTCCAAGCTGCCATCATCTACTCCTTTCCCGAGCCAACGGCCGCATGGAAACCTACGCAACAACAGTCCGGCATTCAGTTAAGGGTTATAATAATGAATAATGTGATTATGGAGCTACCTAAATCTTAGTACTCACTTGTAGGTGTGCCCTGTGATCCCGTTACGGACCATTACACACTCCACTAGCCACTTAGCATACAGTCCCGAGTTATCATGGCCCATCTGTACTGTGGTCAGCTTCCCCAGGTTCTGGCACTGTGCAAAGTACAGACAGAATTATACAACAAACCTCGACCCAACAGATTAACACAAACTCACTTTGGAGTCAATATCTAGCATGGTGCTCAACAACAAATCTCTCTCTTTCTCTCTCTCTCTCTCTATATATATTTATATATACACACACACACACACACACACACACACACACTCACTCTATCAACTAATGCTGTAAAATATACAACAAACCATGTAATTTGGTACATTACAATATTAAAGTGATTTGTAATCAGACTTTTAAATTGCACATAAGATATTTTTAAAGAGTTTTTAATAATAAAAATGTATTATAGTAACTGTTATAAATACAACAAACCATGTAATTTGTGCTTTTACATTGCACATTATTTTAAATGCTGGTTTTTAATTTTCTATGCTGGTGTGTACTTTAGATTTAAATGTGTTGTATTTTATTTATATGATTGTTGTGAAATAAAAATCTCGAATCTTATATATATGTACTGCTAGTATTTACATTTAGCACTGCTGGTTATTAGGTTTATGGTCTATGAACAACTGTGTTCTGAGGTAAAAATCTTGACATCTTGTTTGTTGAAACACCGATTTTTAAGCAGATTAAAATGAGAAATTATAGTGATAATTTCGGTGAATGTGTTTCATTGAAAATATAATGTGTTTTTTGATGTTCGTTTCGTGCAGTAACTATTAGTAAAGAACAAGAGATGATCAGTACACTTGTACAGAGGTGCTACAACGATGTCACACTACATTACAGAGTGCCAAAACAGGATTTATTGTTTGAATTTTTGTTATAAAATTTACAGAATTTGTAATTATTAATTAAGAATTACTGAATGGGAGACGCATTACAAATAAAGTTTCAGTAAGTTTTGTTCATGCATCAACTGAAAACAGCATAGATTCTTTGTATTTTATTACATTTTTTCTGCTACTAAAATCTAACGGGTAGGTCGACCATCTCTCCAAATCTTTTTTTATGTTATTATTTATTGGCTTATAGTTTGCTTTGTATAGCAGCTCAGGGTTTTTTGTTATGATTACGCCTAAATATTTCAGTGTTAGATTCTTTGTATTTTAGAATAAACATCGGTTAATCAAGATGAGAATCGATTAAAATTGAGAAATCAATATTTTCAACTCAGCTGTAATAATAATAAAAATAATAAACTTTATTTTATAAAGCACCTTTAAAGCAGCTTCTCAAAGCACTGAACAAAATATAATCAATACAATAAAAAAAAACTATACAAAATCAACAAGCAAATGCAAGTCTAAAAAAAAAAAATGTAAAGTTGAACTTTAATAAAAAACATATTATTTTTGTGAGTTTCTATGTTTTAAAGAGGCAGAGAATTCCAAAGGACAGGAGCACAGAAAGAGAAAGCCTTATCACCCATAGATCTTAGACGAGGAACAACCAACAAGTTTGATTGAGAGGAGCGCAATCTATGACTAGGAGTGTATGGATGTAACAATTCTGTAAGGTAATGTGGTGCCAGTCCATGTAATGCTTTAAAAGTAAGCATCATAATTTTGAAATCCATTCTAAACCTTACCGGGAGCCAGTACAAAGACTCTAACACTGGAGTAATATTTTTCATATTGCAATTTATTAAGTGTAGATTTAGAAGCTCCGGCTAAAAGAGCATTACCATAGTCTAACCGTGAGACGACAGAGGAATTTATCAGCAATTCCGCAACTGTAAAATTTGAAATAGGGCACAATCTTGCGATATTTCTGAGGTTGAAAAAAGGAGGTTTTAACAGTGCTCTGGATAAAAGAATCAAAAGACAGATTTGCATCAAAAATAACTCCAAGATTCCTCACTCGACTCTAGATTTCCAAAACAGGGCCATCAAGAGTCAGGGACAGACAACCAGCTTTTTTTTTTTTAGAAATTTGATAACGGGAACCAATAAGCATAACTTAAGTTTTACCATCGTTCAAACACAAGAAATTACTATCCATCCATATTTTAATCTCAGTAATGCAGTCAGACAAATAAGCAATGTCAAGGCACTCATGAGGTTTTGAATGTATATAAATCTGCGTATCATCGGCATAGAAATGATAATGAAAGCCGAGCGATCTTAAAAGGTGGCCTAAAGGTGACAAATAAATGTTAAAAAGTAAAGGACCTAAAACTGACCCCTGAGTGATGGATGTTGGTTGAGAGATAGTTTATGTCATATATATACCCATAGAAACAAACTGGGAGCGGTCAGTAAAATAAGACCTCAACCACCTTATGGCAGTCCCAGACACACCAAACACTCTTTCAAGATGAGTAAGTAATAGACTGTGATCCACAATATCAAACGCAGCTCTTAGATCAAGAAGAATAAGAACAGATGTTGCACCAGAGTCAGAAGCTATAAACAAATCATTTGTGACTTTGACCAAGGCCCTCTCAGTACTGTGAAATTTACATAAACCCTAACTGTGAAAAGATTACACAAATGAGAGGCAACAGTACGCATATGTAATTTTGCCAAAAACTGAAGATTTGAAATAGGACGGAAGTTACTGAAGTCTTCCAGTGCAACATTTTCTTTTTTTGGTAGTATATAGTGAAACCAGAGTAATAGACATAATTATGTGTGTGTTGAAAAACATTGGCTCACCTCAAACGTAATCTCCAGGGTGTTTTTGGGGACCTGCAGAACCCCAGTCTCAGCTAGCTCCCCTGAGACGCACACCCAGGGGTTGGCTGTAAACATGGAGCCACCTAGTTTCTTGCTGGGAATGATGACCACATGGTATGGTATCACTGTGAACAACAACAAGGACAAGGTCAAGAGAAGAAAAGCAGAGTGCAGACAGAGGTTTTTGATACTAGAATGAAAGGGATAAAATGAAAATTCTCATTCATCATTTAATCATCCTCATGCCGTCCCAGATGTATATGACTTTCTTTCTTCTTTCTAAACACAAAGATGTTTCAAAAAATAACCTCTATAATATAGGATTATTTTCCCTAAAAATCTCTGTTTGTCTTCCATTAAAAAAAAGGTCATTTGGCACGGAATCAGGGTGAGTAAATGACAAATTTTATTTTTATGTATCGCTTTAATATATTTAATATACATGATACAGTCACAACGATTATGCTAATGTTATATTAGTAAGCAACCTCATAAAAATTATTATTTAATGTACATTTTATTACGCCATTATGTTTCCTTAAACTACATTACATTCACACTCTTTAAGCAGTCAGACCCTGAGCATGCCTCCAAAATTCTCACAGAGTTCATGCTATTTTATTATATTAATACGAAAATTACATTTTTTATTCTATATCATTTGTACATCTAGGAAATTATTAAATATAATTCCTCGTTGTGTCTTGCAGTTATTTTGTGAAAAAAGTGGGATTTTTTTTATTCATAACTATTTCTAACTTTTTTTTTGCATCTGTTTCGCCTAAATTTTGAAAGAAAAACATTTCAGTTTCAAGATATATATATGAATATAAGAATGCAAAATACAGAATATAGATCATTCTTCTGTGAAATGCAAAGATATTTTGTTGGTAACCAAACCGTTTCAGTTCCTATTGACTTCCACGTTATGGTCAAAACATATAATGGAATAAAATAGGAACTGAAACTGCTTGGTTACCAACATTCTAAAAATGGTTACCAACATTCTTAAACATTCTTCTATATCTTCTTGGCGACATCAGTAGTGAGTAAATGATGAAATTTTTTTCATTTTTAGGTGGACTATCCCTTTGATGGTATACTGTGTTTGCAGAGAGATTTTGGTGACTCTTACTAATCGTGGTGAAGACGTTGGTAAAGCAGAAGTAGTCCACAGCGTTGAAAGAAAGGAGATGGTAGAGGAACTGCTCCTTCTCATCATCACAGCGCAGGAAAGCATAGCGCTTATAGAGTTTCCTTCAAACAAATACAAACACATTAAACCATACAGTACAAATCTAAACACAAAAGCTTTAAAGGAAACAGTTGAAAGTTAAGTGCATGAGCAAAGAGCCTTAAAAAATCATTTCAAATGCATTTCAGGTCAGAAGAGGACACCACAAATCATTCTTTACTGAGGATGAGCCACTTTACGGTTCAAGGCGCATTAATAATTTAAAAAAAATCTTCATTTTTAATGGTGCCTTATTTTTTGCTCTGCTACATCTCTTGCATTTTAACTGTCTGATATCCAAGTGATCCTCTACAGTAATTTATAACACTGCCCTCTTTGTCACTGAAGAACTAGTCAATAGGTCTTACTTGGTGAGCTCATGTTCAGACAGAAGATGCTTCAGGTGCCTAGACAACAGTTTCTTCTCCATGGAGAGACGCACCCATGCCCTGGCCTTCCCAACGTCTGTCTTGATCTCACTGATGTTCTGGATGTGCCTACAGAATGACATACAGCGAATTGCGGTCACAGGATATTGATAAAAAGATTTCAAGTTCCACTAGAATTAAGTCAACGAGTTTCAGCATGTCCTAACCAGACATGAAACCTTGCTCCAACACGATTAAATATTTTCCTTTATCACAAGAATCTTATTCAAGTTATTGTCCTAACTAGCCACAATTGCGATATGCTACGAGGAACAGGGGAACAGAGTTCAAATATCATTTTTGCATGACTGTAATATTCACTGTCAAAGCGACAGTTGAACCATTTAACTAAGATCTTGAAAATAACATAAAGGAAAAAGGGCAGTTCAAACTGTGAACTCTAAAGTAAACAAACAACTGCATTTGCATGACAAACAAGTCACTGGGTATGTATTTTGAACAATGTTCATATGGTTTAATTTGAATTTGAATGCGAGACAGAAGCGCACTTGCAGAGAAAGCCCGCCCACACACTCTTCTGAGTGGCTGAGTGATTTGTGATTGATTTTGTTGCGTCTGGTGTCGACAGACAAATTGCTTGTCACTGGTATCTAGTCGTATCGTGTCTGTTTAGGACACAGTCTTTGTGTCAATCATTTAATTTTTAATAACAATGCCAGAGATCCATCAGAATGAAATATTACACAATATAAAAATTGCATCATAAAAACATAAACTTCAAAAGGATGGTTTGAAAAGAAAGCTTATAAAAATTGCAACATTTTTCTGAAGAAAATATGAGTGGTGCTTGCCTGTAAACCATACTAGAATGTTGCAGGAGAGTGTCAGTGTGTTTTATTTTGGTTAAATGCCTGAAATAAGGTCTGCGATGAACACAAGCTCAGGATATTTCAATGTTTTCTTCTACAACATTAAATACATCAGTAATACAAATCTGTGATTGATTTTAAAGCTTTTACTTGTCTTTAGTAATACGTCATCATACCTAACAGGTAAACTCATCTACTAGTTGCTTTCGCATCCTCACTGTGTTTATAATCACACGCTTGCAAACTATTCTAAAACTTCTCAAACTTTCAGAGATTTTGAGACTAAAAGAGCTGTCAGAAGCTTAATGGTAGGGACGATGAAGTCATGTGACTTTGGTGTAGTTCATATATACTCTTCTTTTAGCGTTATACTTCTGCCGATTGTATTTAGGCTTCAAAATTCATAAAAGCTGTGTACATTTTTGAAGATTGTCATGATGAACAAAACTTGTTAGAATGCCAAGCAGATCTTAAGCCATAGTACAAATCTTTTCAAAAAGCTGCATGATTTGAGATTCATTTTAACTCCATGGAATTCACTGAATATAGTCCATTTTTAGTATATTGTCATATATGAAATGAACTCAATATCCTAAACCTAATTAGAATTAGTATCCAGGTGTGGTCACATTAGCAAAATTTCAGAGAACTACTGTCAATAGTTAATTGATGCATGAAGCACAACTCACACAGAAGTCACTTTCAAACCAGACAGCATTCTGTTGGTCAGTGTGGCAAATATGCATGACCAACTTAAACAAGTTGCGAAAGCTGCCTGGAGAAATCACGGAATTCCCTATTGCATGTTTTCCAATTGAAAATACTGTATTTCTTCCAAGAAAATTTGCCTGACAGTAAATGTGATTGCAGCTTAAGCAGTGACTCTATAAGAATCAAAAGAGCTCTTGCTGAGATACGGCCGTAACCTGTCGTGCACAGGTTCACTGAACCCACTGCGTGCTTTCAGTGCACTCACGAGCTATTCAGAAGAGAAAATGGGGGCAGGAGAAATGGTTCACAGACTCCCTGGAGCATCAGCCAGCCTGCTGTCATCGCTCGCAGCCGCTATCATGCATGCCACGTCCAGACACATTCTCTTCCACTCCACCTCTGGTAGTCAACACTGTCTGACCTTCCATTACATAAATGTATTATAGCTTTTAGTGCTGCCCTCCAGACTCTACAAACCTCAGATTTACAGACTGCTGAATCCACATTTGAATGTGTAGACCTGCAGCCATAATGTAATATACTTAATGTACTAAACAAAGCCATTGTCATGCTATATTATGCTGACATCAGGAAAAAAAGCTTCTTCCACAAATATTATTACTGAAATACTATGTTTATTGGTTAGCATTTTCAGGAGGAGATGGTGACATGGCTAAAGAGAGGGATGTCATGCTAAGGCTTTCCTGCACTGCTATGTCACGGCACAGCTCAGCAGGGGTCTGGTGCTAATTAGGCTGGAAATAATGTGGTAACATGAAACGTCTCGGTGCTTTCTTCACGCAATGTGAGGAGTCGACCCCCCTTTGCATGCACTCACAGCACTCTACCTATTATTTTCATAACAATAAAAAAGTAAAAATGTATTTTCCTTTCAGATTTCATAAACTGTAGAACTATTAAAAAAAAAAACATAAAAAAAAAAAAAAAAAACATGATGCCATATTTGAACTTGGATTTCAGGGTATATTTTCTTTTTTTTTTATCATGTTAGGAATATTCCAGTTTGTTTTTGATTTTTTATATTGTTTTCTAATATTTTTTTAGACACAAACCAAGTTAATTTTGATGTATTAACAGATAACACTTTAAATGACTAATGTAGTGATGTAAGTTCATTTGACAGACATCCTGTTTCTGTTTTTGCATTATTGCAGTAACTGTTGCAGCCACTATTTTTCACTTTCTTTCGTTTTTTCTTTGAAAGTACACATTTTATGCTTTTTTTTATCCATTTTACAAGCTCATAATACATTTTTTGGGTTCCACAAGAATATATTTACATGATTTAAAGATCAAAATGCTGATGCTCCAGAAGGAAACACGATGCATTAACTCTTTCCCCGCCATTGACGAGTTATCTCATAATTTAGAAGACAACGCTTCCCCACCAAAGACAAGTTTTTACGGCTTTTCGTGTTTTCACTGTTAAACACTCGGGGTGCTATTACACATCTTCTGAACGAGTACAAAACCTCCCGAACAAAAAATACAGGTTAACAGGATGGAAAAACTAGCGATCTCTTATGTAAACAGATGCATATGATAAATAATGCGATCATCAGCAATAGACAGCATATAAATGAAAACTGCATAATGTTACGGAGTAAAATGATGATCCAGGAAGTGGTAAATGGCTGCGCAAGCTTTGGAGGAGTTGATGGAAGTTATTTACTGATTTCTGCTTTGATAATCATACTGAATATTATCCAGATGTAGTTTTTGATAAAAATACGATTTTCTCACCTTTTTGCTCAAAATTATACATTTTTATGAAGCCTACCTATATTCAAGTGTTGATAAAAAAATAATGCTTTAAGCTAGAATAAAACTGATTTTGTTTAAAAGTAGAGGCTTTGATCTTTATTTTGGTGTATTGCATATTCAAATATTCATACAGCAAAATATACTGTAGGCCATCAAATTTGAGTGAAAATCATCAAAATCGCTGGTGGTGGCTGAAAACTTTTTTTCAAAAATGCTGGCGGGTTAAGAACCGAGGGTGAAATCTTTTTGAATTTGAAGATCAAGGTAAATTGTACTTAATTTGTCTTCAGGGAAACATGCAAGTATCTTCTGTTGCTTCCGAAGGGCAGTACAAAATGGAAAAATATGATATTTCGACAAAATAAGAAAAATTTGGACATCCTCAACCTGTTCAAAAGTTTTCACCCCCCAGCTCTTAACGCACCGTGTTTCCTTCTGGAGCATCAGTGAATGTTTGAACCTTTATTAATAGTTGTGTTTGAGTCCCTCAATTTTCCTCAGTGTGAAAAGATGGATCTCAAAATCATACAGTCACTGCTGGAAAAGGTTCAAATATGCCAAAGATGCTGAAAAACTGAAGAATCTGCAGGACCTGGTGGATATTTCTCAGGAACAGTGATCAGTTTAACTGTTCAGAACAAACAATGACAAACTCATGAACAACCATCACAAAAAAAAAAAAAAAAAAAAAAACAATCTGCAAAGTTGTTAATCAAAAAAGTACATGATAAATAAAGATATTGTCTCTCAAAAGAGAAAGTCGACTCAGAGTCGCCTTAACAAGTTGTTATATTTTCGAATCTTTTGCCTGTTACCGGTATACGTCACTGGGTAATACATTTGCATAATTCCCGCCTGCCCGCGAAATACGAACAGAGTATGACCTACCCACAAACACTTCTGCTAGTTAGTGTGTTTAACGTCCATGACACTGAGAAGACGCTGTGAAATTGCTGTTTATTTTGCTGTACCAGCAGTTATAGGGTTAGTGCGGGCTGGTGCGCCTGATACAGCTGTTCTGCATTCTGATTAAAAGTAAAGACAGAGCATCTTTTGTCTGTTGTTCTTCAAACATTACAGCAGACATATTTTGGTTTACAAACTGTATTGTTTCATCAGTTAGTCACTCGGCTAACGTTTTCACCAAGTGTTCACAGTTTAGCAGTTAAACTTTAGCTGTGGGCACGATTCTTTTGCGTAAGTGTTTTTGTATTTTATGTCATAAGAATGGATTGGAGCACTATATTGTTTTATGTAAAGGTGCTTTGTCAATGGTAGCGCTGGCTAACTGGCACAAGGACTCCTCTCTGTGCCAATCACAACAGGTTTGGCCAGCTGACCAATCAGAGCAGAGTAGGCTTGAGGAAGGGAGGGGCTTGCTCCGAACTAGCTGGGAACGAATCATTTCCTAATCATTGGCAAATGACTCTTATATTAAATGTATATTCTGAGAAAATTACAATGTTTTCTGACCTTAGATGAATTTAAACCTGATGTAGGGGACTCCAATACAATATTAGGACACTTTAAAATACCATATAACCTGCTCTTTAAGAACTTTTGAATGGGGTTATTTTAATAATTTCAGCTTTTTTTTGTCATCTTTTACATTAAATATCTTACTCAGCACAGTACTAAATAAAAATAACATGCATTTTGTATGATCTCTCTTATTTTGTTAAAATTATTCACATTTTCACAGATTCTACAAGGGGTTCCCAACCAAACTTTGGCATACCACTGTATATCTATGGTAACTTTGATGTTTATATTGGATGTCCATACATGATTTTTGTCTCGTTTGTTTGCCTTTGCATCAAAGGCAAACAAACACCTCAGCAAAAAGAGAGAGAGATTATATCCCCTACTTCAGAACCTGGCCCCACCACAAGAACCAGGACCATTTTGGTGGAACAAAAAGGTAATATGATAAGCAAACATAATATTTAAGACTAAAACCACTCATACCATACAGCCAGAACCAAAAACTGAGAGTACAAATGAAGGTATCAGCACTTCTCTGTGTAGTGTGATTGTTTTGCTCTACACTATAATGGTTTAATTCTCACCTCATGTCCTGGATCAAAGAGACTTTGAGAGGTGGCATTGCACAGCCAGCATCTGACTTCCGTCTCTCTGTGTCATGAATGATACCTGAGAAACAAAACAGGGAAAATATGCTGAAAAATCAAACCTATTCAGCATGTTTTCAATGAAAGCCAGCTTCATAAGCACTATACAAGCTCTGATCCAAACCCTAGAGAGATGCCTACCTAGAAAAGATTTTTGGCATCTGATGTGGAGGATGTTCCAAACAGCTAATTTGTACAAAATTCTAAAGCAATGCACACATCGCAGAATGCACTACAACAAATTCAATGCAAGTAAAATAAAAACACTTGTACTGCTGTCAGTATTTAAAATGAAAATGTAAATGCAAATGTAAAACGTAAAAAAGGTTCAAAATCTTCAAACAAATTACATTTTCACCTATATGTGTGCAATTTGTGCATTACAGAATACAGAATTATTTTAGTTTTATTGATATGCTATTATTGTATATGTTAATATTTTACTTTTAAATTTCTTATAGAGTCTTATAGAGTCACTGCTTAATTTTTTTATAATCATTCTATTGAATATTTCAATTTACCTTTCATTTATATCTATTTCTTTTTTAGTCATTTTAGTACTTAAACTTATTCTATTTCAGTTTTTTCCAAAGCAACATTTCTGATTTTTGTTTAAGCTTTTTAAGTTTTTGATTTAATACAGTTTATTTGATATCATCTTTATTTCAATTAATGAAAATTGTCGTAAGTTTCAGTTTTAAAGCCCTTTACACTAAGAAAGAGATTTTTTTTTGTAGTCAGTCTGTCAACTGATGTTTTATATGCTCAGGTTCTTTAAAGTCAGGATTGGCTGTCAATGATCTTATGATTCATCAACTGGATAAAAAAAAATGTTTTGAAAGTGATTCCAATAATAATGTTCTTCTGTGTTGTTATTGCTATAGTTGTGGAGTGGGCTACCATATTCTCATAGTATTAGAACAATTGTTAAAACTTTATAGTAATAGATTTGTCCTTGGCTTGAACAAACCTTTAGTTAAAAATAACAACACTGACAAAATTTCAAGTTGTCAGCATAGCAACACATGCACATATAATATAAAAACTCATGTTAGTTGAGTCTTTTGTATGATTAACGTGAGGAGTTGCCTATGTAGAGAGTTTCAAATCAGTCACTTATGAGGATCTATTTAGGTTAACATGCTGCCTTAGAAGAAGAATCCTATGTCGGCAGCTAGATCTAAATGTGCGGAATTACAATGTGCAAACATTACCTGGAGGGCCAAGGCCTGCTGGAGTAGCGTCTCTCTTCTCTTTACTCTCTTGATAATGTAAGAGGTGCGACCACAAGGCGGATTTTCCCTGGCAAACACAAAGAGAAGAACCCGGTCAAACAAGCCCACTATATTACACATTACCACATTCATAAGCAATGACTGTATGCCCAGTCTATATTGTCTATGTACCTGTTTGACCTGCAGACCGTGGCTCCAGATTCTTTCCAGCAGATCACACAAGCTGGCGATGAGTGTGTTCTCCTCCACTCCAGTGATGCTGACCTCCCCGTGGCCCAGCTCCACCGCTTCCCGTCCCATCTTCTCCACCAGCATGCGTTTGGTCTAAGCCACAGATCAAATGGGGTTAGTTATAGTTTAAACGCTGGTCTATATGGATCACCCAGATGGATATCAATACCAGTTTTATTTAATAAAATCTATAGGATCAAAACACACCTTATTTCTGCATTCCTTTAACAGTCCCTCTACGAACTTCCAGTTGGTCTGTGCGATGACTGAAGGTGACAGGTTGGAGAGTTTGGGCTGGCGGAGAGTGGTGCCCAGGTTCCTGGCCTCCTGGATGTACTTCTGCATTGACAATATCACAAAGTCACATGACGCCCAACAAACGACTGATGTAGCTTGTGGCTTTTGAGTTACTTCAAATTTAGAGTTCAGGTGGCTAAACACCCCCAAGTCCACTGGGTTAAACACCACGGTAAGCACAGGTGGTTTACAATATACAGAACACCTACAATACCTACACTTCTAAACGTTTAAATCTTGGTATTGTGTTCAGTTAACCACAAAATAAAATTCTTATGAGAAAAGTCATATTTTATGACCCCCCAGCCCAAATAAAAAAAATCAAATAAAGAAAGAAAAACAATCAATTGAAATTAATATATATATATATATATATATATATATATATATATATAAACCTATTTTAAGGACCATTAAGATTTTATGAATTTTATCTCTTTTTTTCATGCCAATTAAGGCTATTATTTTTCCAAACCCATGTGACTTTTCTTCCATGGGGCACAAAAATAGGCATTTTGAAGAATGTTCTGATGTTTTACCATAAAATTACAATAAAAAAGGACCGGCACTGTCTAAAATCACACAAAAGCACAGTAAAAAAATCTTAAAATAATATAAAAATGGTCCACAAGACTCAAGCAAGTAGACATTTATGACAAGATAAAAGCAAACTGACAAATGAAGGAGAGGGGTTTAAATGAGTTTAATTCTAGTAAAAAATGATACGGCAATACAAAAATCTTAATGGACTTAATAAATGTTTTCATTTTCTGTGTAAATTATTATTTCTAATTTCTTTTGTTTAATTTTGGAGCAACATAAGACCTAGTTTTTTTTCTGCAGTAAAAATAAATGACTCTTAGATCTTGCCTGAATTGTATTCACCTGCCAAATAAAACATAAGGGAAGAGATTTCATTTTACATTTGACAAAAGTGTCAAAAGCAGGAAGCTACAGACACTGATGGGGATGAGGGCTCAAGCTTTTGAGATGGGAAAGGCAGTGGGGAATGTCAAAGTTGGCAGATTGAGATTCACAGCCTGAGCGCACATACCACATCCACCTTGACGGACTTTAGACAGGGCCTGAAGGACTGCGAGAACCAGTAGTAGTCCAGAGCCAGCAGAAGCTGAAGCTCAGAAAACAGACACTCCACATGCTGAGAGTGTGTGTTTGTTTGTGTGTGTGTGTGTGTGTGTGTGTGTGTGTGTGTGTGTGTGTGTGTGTGTGTGTGTGTGTGTGTGTGTGTGTGTGTGTGTGTGAGAGAGAGAGGAATAGAGAAGAGAGACGAACAAGTGTGAAAAAAGAGGGGCGAAGAAAAGAGATCCAGGACAAGAAAGTTAACGAACAAAAACAAAAGAAACACATTAATCATGCTATGAAAGAAACTATAAGATAATGACAATGGACAATAAAACAACAGAGAGTACAAAGGAAAATAAAGAACAGGAGAAAAACATTCAGAAACTAACTAGCAAAAAATGCAAAACTAACAAACATGTACACTACCAGTCAAAAACTGGGAAACAGATAGTTATTCTTTACTATTATTATTATTATTATAAAATATAGATAACAGTTAGAGTATTGGTAATAGTAATAATATTACACTGTGAAATAACACATTTGGAATTGTTGTGACCAAAATATTGTACTGTATAATACTTACTTACATACATATATATATATAAATTTTTTCTTTTTTTTCTCCATTTACTGATGCATTATTAAAATCAAAAGTTGTATCTGTTAATATTATTTAACGGACCTGAGCTAACATTAACTAACAATCAACAGCTAACGTTGACAAAAATTAATAAATACAGTAACAAATGTCTAGCTCGTTGTTGCTTAATGTTAGTTAATACACTAACTACTATTAACTAACGGGATCTAATTGTAAAGTGATACTGAAATGTTTCTTAAGCATCAAATCAGCATATTAGAAAGATTTCTGACAGTAAAAACTGGAGAAATGGCTGCTGAAAATTCAGCTTTGCCATCATTGAAATGAATTGTATATAGAATATATTTAAATAGAAAATTATTGTAATAATACTGTGCAATATTGAGTCTTTTTACTTTTCTTCAAGTAAATTCAGGCTTGGTGAGCAAAAGAGACTTCTTTAAAAAATATATATATATTTTGGCCAGCAATGTAAATATAAACCATAAATAAATTCTATAAATAAAATTAAAATTCATGTGTAGCCACAATTTATATTTCATTTTGAATTCTATCCATACCTCTCTCTGGTCATTGTCCAAATAGAGATGTTCAGCGTGTTGTTTCTGTCTGTCCTTCCTCCGCCATTGTGCCGGTGCACTGCGCTTCGCCCATCTAACACACCACAACAACAACATTAGATTAGAAGAAAAATCACAAACAACTGGCCACCAGAGTTTGCATATGGATTATGAGAACCGGTCTCAATGCTTGATTTACCCAAGCAAGAAACTTCTTGGATCAGCATCCTTGCTGGTCTTCAAACAGATCTACAGCTGGAGTAATATAGCTAAACCAATACTTTGTTGAGCTGCTACCATCATTTCAACAAATCAGTCACAGTTGTGGATTCAAAATATTTAAGCAATAATTAAAATCTTGTTCTAAAATCTAAAAGCACTGACTCACAGGACTGAATACATCTAGCTTTACGATCAAACAGTCATATATTTTAGGAAAATCATTCCAGGACTAACAAATTATGTTGATCAAGGAGCCAATTTAATCACATCATGCCAGCATCAACAGGTCTGAGAGCCTTTGTGCTCCAGTTACTTAATTAATTGATGTCTCAACACTTCTAGTAAAAGCCAAGCTATTTATTCTCACTTGTTGCTGGTGGGTCCAGAGGAGAGAACATCGGACTGTAAGCGGGGGAAAAAGCCCGGCTCATAGCGGCCCTGACCGATCTTCATGTCCAGCAGGTGGGGATGCAGAGCCGTGTGGTCGATCTTACACAGCCTCATCTCAATGGCCTTTTCTAAAGCGGCACGAGAGGAACACGTCACACACATATTACTCATGAATCACAAAAACCCTGTATAGAGTCATCAAAGAAATTATGTCCTCGTCACAGAGACACGAAACCCACATGGTGGGAGGAGTGTGAGTTAGCACTGTGGTAGAATGAAAGAGACAGTTAAGCCACCGATGTTAACCAACACACCACGCTCAAAATATCTCTTACACAATACAAAATCTATCAGCCATTAGAGATGCTACAGTGAGAGCTGTGAACAATGTTTTAGACATTAAAAAAAAGAATATAGTCAACATTCAACAATATATATATATATAAAAAATTATTTAAATAAATTTAAATTAAATGTCAAATTAAACTGAATTCTTAAATTAAAATAAATTTTAGTAGCTAAAGCAAACTACAGATTTATGGCTAAGTTATGCACCAAAATATCATACTCGAGGCCAGTTTTACTAACAGTTAAACAGTCTTTTGGCATTAAAATAGTACTGTCCAGTTTTACTAAAGATGCTCAGTAACGAATTAGTGCTGAAAAGGCATGGACACAGTTTTGCGCCTGAACTTATTGAAGGAGTTTCCCTTTCAGATGCAAAATTTATGGAAGGAGAGTATTCAAATAAATCATGCAACGATATTTACTTACGTTTGCGCTCGTCTAATTACTGGTATTTGCGTTATTTCATAATGCCCCAAAAAAGCATGTCTTAAACTATTTTGCGCTTAAAATGGATATAATGTGTTGCTAGGAGAGGCACCGCAGAGAACAGAGAAAGTGTGGTAGAAGGGAGAGGATTTTTTCCACTTGTATTAATTTATTTGGAATGCCAGAAGAACACATTATCCGAACATATCGTTTGCCAAGCCATGTTATTTTTAATTTGCTTCAGGAAATAAAAGACGACTTGGAACCCTCAACTAGGAGTCTCGCAGGTCCAGGTCTATCAAAACTTCTAGCAAACCTTCATTTTTTGTCCTCTGGATCTTTTCAACGTACTGTGGCTTCTTAATTTCTTTATTTGCGACTATGCTAATTTACATTTATGCATTTATTTACATTTATGCATCTAGCTGATGCTTTTATCCAAAGCAACTTACAGTGCATTCAGGCTAACATTTTTTACCTAACATGTATTCCCTGGGAATCGAACCCACAACCTTTTGGGCTGCTAACACAATGCTCTACCACTGAGCCACAGGAATAATTTGCACTGCGCTTGGTATATTGCGTTGGTCAATATGTAAAAAAGATGTTGCACCTGTGTTCTTTAATTTGCGCGTTGTTAGTAAATCACCTGCAGAAATTTCCACGCCCATCGGTGCTGTTTTGGAATTACGCTCGCACTAATTTGCCCTGTTTAGTAAAACTGGCCCTTAGATTCAGGGGCTTACATCTTAGCAAACACCACCAATGAAAAAAATATTTTTCAAAATAAATGAAATGCAATAAACTAACTTTCCAATGAGTTCTATGATGATAAATGAGAGCCTTTAAAAGGGTTTTCATTATTCACGTTAATAATAAATAATATTTCCATTTGGCTCTCTATGCTTGAACTGTCCTTTTTCATCAGCAGAGCTAATGGAAGACATCTAAATGTAAGGCACGCGATTCAAGAATCCTATCCATAATGCACTGCAGGAAGAGGAATTTAGCATGACCGTTGCATGAAGTGAGCTGTCTGTGTATTACTAAGCTAAAACGTATAGATTTTCTTATTAATGAGGCGCCATGAGGAAAACGGATCAACTTTCCAGTAACACTTTAAAAGCAAGACGTCTGAAAATAAAAGTCACAACCACAATCAATAAGTTCTTCTTGCATTCAAATTTGTGCATAACACGATTGATGTACATGAAAAATCTGCACTATGACATTTGAAAATTACACAAAGAGAGAAATAAATGCACGAAGTGTCCATATTTATCAGCCGCCAAATGCAAAATGCAATAAAAAAATTGGCTTGGTAAACAGATTTGAGGTATTGGCTGCTCTAATTATGCAATGGTGAAAAGCTTGGTTATTAATTAGTGTATTATTTTATTTAAAGCTGACAGATATAAGAAGATATTTTGAAGAATGTAGGTAACCAAACAGCTGCTGGTAGCCATTGAGTTACATAGTTTTGCATTCAACAGAAGACAGAAATTCCAGTAGGTTTGGAACAACTTGAGGGTGAGTAAATGATCAATGACCAGTAAAACATTTATGGCTAGTAAATTTCAATTTGCCCTATATGGTTATGGTAAAAAAAGGCATTTCAGTTTAAGTAATCCAAATAGCTCCATTTCTAAAACAGATTGGTCACCAGGTTCATGCCGTCTCACCTGCTTCATCAATATTGGTGCATTTCTGGTACATGGAGGTCCGCAGGGTGGGTGTCCTGACATTTAGCATGCGGATCTTGTCAACACGGGAATCAAATACTCTCAGCGTGTGCTCTTTGTCCTCGTCATCGTGGCACAGGATCTTACTGTCGATGAAAGAGGCAAACATCTGCGTCTCCAAGAAGCGGGAGAGGAACGGCAGGTAAGGCTCGGGTTGATCCGAAAGGAAGGAGGCCTGCAGTGGGCAGAATTCAGAAATGGCAAACAGCATGAAGCTGCTGTGGGCTACAAAGTGTATCAGCATCCCAAAACATCTTACTTACTTTTATTTTTCCAAAACTCTTTATTTTTTGTTTTATTATCGAAAAGAATGGCTAATCAATTTAATTCTTAAAACTTCTTGGTCAGAGCTGGTTGTAACGTAGTAGGTCTTAAAGCTGATCATAAGTGGTTGACCAATTTGAACCGGGCAATAAACCAACATGACTTTAATTTATAAATGGATAGAGAAACATCACCTTGTCAAAGTTCTGCATCTGGTCTCGGTTGCTAAACCAGGACTCTTTGTCTTGGCTGGACTGAATGACGAACACCTCATAGTCAGAGAACATCTGCGTGAAGCGGTTGGCAAAGACCTCTCGCACTCGAATGTTCAACTGATGCATTTTCATCTCCTCTTCATCACACTGCACTTTTGAATCCTTATTAGTGCTCGTATCCTCCTTCACATCCAACTGTCAAATACACCAAAAGAAGAATGCACTTATAAACAGGCCCAGAGGTGAAGGACAAAATAAGTGCCCCATTGTATTAAAACGTGCTGGTGGGGTCAGTGGCACACGAACCAGAGGGACTGCTTGTTGTGATGGCATGACAAGTCAAAAGTGTAGCTCATGAATATTAATCAGTTTAAACTCAAATATTTTAAGTGATATTGTGATATAACTGTTTTGATAAACAGTCTATGTGATGCATCAAACCAAAAAACAAGTCTGTAGTAGAGTATTTATTCATTTCAGGCAGAACTGAAACGTAACAAATTAATTCTGATTAAAAATATTAAATAATTTGTGGAAATACGTCCCCACAGAAAACAACACCTCTCTGTAATAATAAAATAAAGTGGCAAACAACGAATCTCCCCCATGTTAATCTGACTTTTCAACAGTTTTTTCTAAACGATTTTAGTAAGTCCAGTGTTTGCTTAGTATTTTTGTTCATTTGAATTTTGATTTTATTTTTCAGATTTTCAATTAAATTTGAATGTTTTAGTACTTTTCCTGTGTTTTTGTCATTTTATTTGTTTTTATTTTTAAATATGTCTAGATATTATTTTTTATTTATTTATTACTTTTATCTTATTTAGCTTCAGTTATTTTAGTACTTCAACTTTAAATGAAAATGAGAAATGTTGCTTTGGCAAAAAGCTGAAATTGTAAAATTTATTTCATTTGACTTTTTTTTCTTCAACTAACACATTTTGTTTATGGATTTTCTTTTAGTTAACATTAATAACCCTGCCTCTGTCACATGGCAAGTGTTGGTCCAAACTGTTATATTGTTCATTCATGCCACATTTAGGGCCAGTTTTACTAAACTGGGCAAATTAGCACGAGAGCGCAATTCCAAAAGAGCTACAATGGGCGTGGAAATCTCTGCGGGTGATTTACTAACAATATGCAAATTAAGAACACAGAAGCAACATCTCATTTACATATCGACCAACACAATATACTAAGTTCTGACATAGTTTAAGACATGCTTTTGTTGGCCGTTAAATAATGGCGCAAATACCAGTAATTTGACGAGCGCAAACATTAGTAAATCTATGATTCATTTGAATACTCTCCTCCCATAAATTTTGCTCTGAAAGGGAAACTCCTAGAAATGCATATTCAATAAGGTCAGGCGCAAAACTAACTGTGTCCATGCCTTTTCAGCGCTATTTCTTTACTGCACGTCTTTTGAAAAACCTGACAGTACTATTTTAATGCCAGAAGACTGTTTGCGCTGGCGCTAACTGTTAGTAAAACTGGCCCTTAGATTCCAGTGCTGGATGATGATGTACTTCATCCTTGAAACTTTGTTTTGGAATGTCATCTTAATATAATCTCAGCATAAAAAAAATTAACAAAAGATCACAATCACCACTCTACATTTTCCAAATGCTAAATTACACTCTTGACATTTTCCAGGAAAAATGCTGAAGTTGCAATGTAACTGAAGTAGCAACAGATCTTTTCTTGAGTGAAATGGATAATTAAAAAAAATTAGTAATTTGGAATTGTCTATCAATTGCTGTTTGGATGGAGGCAAATCTGAATACAAACTTAATTGTAAGAAAAGGGCAGGATTTAAGCAGACTAAATAATTGGAGATGCCAGTATACATCCCCGGAGAGAAGTCTTTCAGAGTTATGACATTTTTAGATAAAAAGAGCTTTTTTGTTGTTGTTTTCTAATAGAATGAAACATGCATAAATGAATTGATCAAATCAAGCAATTTATAAAATAGGGTGATTTTCCATTTAACATAAACTTTAAGAGCAAAGATAGGAGTTAAAAGAGAGGAGGAACAAGTGAGTGGGAAAATGTGGCAGCAAATATCAGCGCACAGCTTTCGTAGCTGATCTGAGTTATCTATTCTCTATGGTAACACCCTGAATGGAGAGCAGGGAGTGCTGGGAACGGAAGTCTACAAATCTGCCTTGATTTATGAAGCAAGTGAGGCTTGTTCCCAAGAGAATATAACCATACAGAGCAAGCGGCGGTACACAGAGAGCAAGAAAAGCAAACAAGTGCCTGACAGCTCATTCTAAATAAGGAAATCATTGAATATCAAGTCAGTATGATGGAATTTAACTATTTCACTGTCACTGCTGTGACAAACTCTCTCTAGGAGCTATATTAAGAGTAAGGGGTCAATCCCTGGTCTTTAGACAGAGTGTGCCCTTAAGCTGCTTAATGTCATCGAGAGAGACCTCAAGCTTTCTGAGGATCAGAACAGAGCACGCTCAGTCTTTACAGCCATTTGTTCATCTTTTCATTGCCCACACAATAATTATAATTATTGCCCACACTGAAAAGATCTATTTTCCACAAAGCAGCTGTCATCACTGCTCAAGTCATTGTTCAGTTCAAAAAGGAAAATGATTGAATTCACAGCAAATCCCCAGAGAAACCAGATGAACTTAATGTATTTGTCTGAGAGAATTTACAGCATAATATACAAATTCATTTTCATTAAAACTATATATATATATATTAGTTTTAATATATATTTATACATGGTCATTGATATATTAAAGGGGTCATAAGATCAAAATTTAAATTTTTCCTTTCTCTTTGAATTGTTACAAGCTCTTGGTGCATAAAGAAGATCCGTAAAGTTGCAAAGACTAAAGTCTCAAATCCAAAGAGATATTCTTTATAAAAGTTAAGAGTCAACCACACCCCCCTTAAATGCCTCGTTTAAACACGCCACATGTCTACGTCACTGTGTGGGAAGATTTGCATAATGCCACCCAAACGTTCACGCAAATAAAGAAGGCGTAACCTTTGATTCTCGCTGTTGCCGCCGGCGTCATGTCGTGGAGACGCTGTTTCGTTGTGAAAGTAAAAATACTTTGTTTGGCCTTCCAAAAGAGGACACAACTAGAAATCAGTGGTTAAGTTGAATTTACAATCCAAATATTTAGTGTGCAGCACATTTTATGGAGGACTGTTTTCTGATCCTAGGAGAGAAGACTACAGTGCTGGCTGTTCTGACTCACAGTCTGTAAGTACGTTTACATATGTAAAGGATTTGCCACTGATGATTCAAACACGAATCACACTTGTCCATGAGTGAAGACGCTGCGCAGTGCAAATCCGTGAATGAATGTTCTGAAGTGAGGTAAACTTCAACAGATTTCCCCTGCTCAGGGAGTAGGTTAGCAATGAACACTGTGTAGGGACCATGTCAATGAGAACACAGTCCATCCACGGAGCTCACTTCTAATGAGATGATTATCTGAATCAGGTGTGTTAACAAAGAGAGACATGCAAAATATGCAGAGCTGGGGGGCACGAGGACTGGAATTGAGAACCGCTGGGGTAGAGTAGAGCTTGTTGTTTGTCGTTCCTCCGATCACAAATGCAGACATGGTTTTATGTTTACACGGCTCGATGCAACGAAACGCATAAAAAGACAATATAAGTCATTATAATCCGTAATTATGTCCCCACTGGATGCAACAAATGCCTCGTTTGTAATGGGTTTTATTGTTTTTGTCTCGTCGGCGTTCTGACTGGGACACGCATCACAGTATGGCAAGGGGCTTAACATTTCCGTCACACGCTTGAGGTATTCGGCCAATCACAATGCACTGGATAGCTGGCCAATCAGAGCACACCTCGCTTTTCAGAATGATGAGCTTTGTAAAAAACAACGCGTTTCAGAAGGCGGGGCATAGAGGAGAAACAATAATGTACAGTATGTTGAAAATAATGTGTTTTTTGAACCTTAAACCGCATAAACACATTTAATTACACCAACTACACAAAATAATGTTATTTTCAGCAACATCATATGACCCCTTTAATTTTATGATGGCACTGCTATACTGTCTTATTACATATTTCCTATCACAAGAAAATTACATAAGTTTAATGTGTAGAATAAGTATGTGAATTGAGATACAACATACAACCAGAACTTGGTGGATTTTTTAAGGATGTTTTTTTTAGCTTTTTTGTTAAAGCACTTAGTGCTTGAGGTCTGAAGTAGTTTAAATGATAATTTTGAGATGTTTTTTTTTTTTTTTGAGTCGGATAAAATTTTATTTATGCTTTAATCATGCTATTCCCTCAAGCAACAGTGCAATAAACGGTGCTTTACAAATTTTTATGTCGTGTCCCTTCCAAGTCCCTGTTATGTTATCCTAATGTGGATACCAATCAGTGTGATAATCAAACACTGCAAATGTTTATTCGCTTGCCTGCTAAAAATCATAACAAACTTTTTAAAAAAACTTAATTAACACTGTTTAATATTTAAAACAGACACACACTCTGTGTCCTCATTCCCATGCTCACCTTCTCCAGACTGACTCCAGTCCTCTTGACCAGCGCTTGCAGACGAGCTATGGTTTGGTTTTCTCTCAGCAAGTACGAGTTGAGCGGTGAGCCGGCCAGGTTGCCGTTGCGCTTGTCAGAGGCCATGTCACCCGAGCGGAAGCCCCTGAGCTTGCCCAGGCCCTCGCTGCACTGTGGGTTTGCCTCTGAAGATACGCCAAACGCCAGCAGAACCTCCGAGATCTCCTGGATGAACTCCAGCTTGTTGGGGAACTGAGGCAGGTCCTCAGGTAGCTCGATAAAGTGGTTGTCAATATCGACGAAACAAAGGTTGGCCTGAAGGGTACAAGAGTTATTTCATTACAAATATTGATCTATGCGATTACATAACAGAAATTTCTGTAAGAGATTAGGAACAATGTGGTATCACTGACTTTCATCAACTAACAAACCAATGGTGCTCAGTTGAGATTTATATACTCATATAATCATGTTAAAAAAACGGACAAGGTTTGACAATTTTATACATTTACAAACAGGCACAAATAGGAATGCACACTACCAAAAAGGTACCAAATAATACTATTGCACTACTATGTACCATGGTATTCTTTGTCGTACCTTTGATATATAACAGTACTCCATTATTATCACATTTTATATGGTTCTCATCATTGCACCAGGATGCAGCCACAGTAAATTTTTTTAAAAAATGGCACATTGCAGTGATACATCAGAGAGCTTGCTTTCCCTGCAGGTTGGTGCCACCGATTTCTTTCATAAGCACTAAAAGAAGAAAAGTGGCAGTGTTGCTGACAAATGTTTGATAGAAGATTTACTCTAAAAGGAACTCCACACGAAGAGCAGACTTTTTACTGCTGCTTTTCAGGTAAGATCAAGGAAAGAGTGCATGTCTCATCAGTGAGCAAGGTCATAGATATTGTTTTCCAACAAAAGGTTTTACCATTTCAGTCACATCTCAGTAGGGAGATGAAGAAGACCAGAAGGGTATTAAAGGGAGATATTATTACTCTAGACACTGAAAAATACACTCCAGTATGTGTTTTACAGTTACATTCATACTTCCATGGTATTATAGCTTTATATGGTATATATATTATTAAACTAACATTATTTTTACAGTACGTATGACTAAAAGAAAAGATGAAATTGACATTGTTATTGTTAGGAAATGTTTCTGTTGCAAATAAATGCTGTTCTTTTGAGCTTTCTATTGATCCAAAAATCCCAAAAACAAACGAAAAACAAATATTACACCATTCTCGTTGTTAATATGAATAATAATTCACCAAATGAATAACAATTCACCAAATCAGCATATAAGAATGTTTTCTGGAGCATCACGTGTCTCTAAAAACTAGTGTAAAAGCTGCTGAAAATTCAGCTTGTCATCACAAGAATAAATTTAATTTAAAAATACCATAAAACAGAAAACAGTTATTTTAAATTGTAATAATATTTCACAATATTACTGTATTTTTCATCAAATAAATGCAGTCTTGGCGAGCATAAGAGCCTATCAAAAACATTTTAAAAATCAGAAATATACATTTATGTATATCTCTTTTAATTGGGTAGAATTAGGATTTCAGCCTAACTGCCACGAACATCTAACGGCCGGGTGATGTTGATGCATGACCTAATGAGATTTAAGCATGAGTCTTTTCTTTAACTGGGATGCTTGTGAGGCCAAACAGACTGTGATGATCACCAGCTATAAGGCTGCAGCACTAATTCTTTAATAAAACCACATGACATCATCCCTGAACATGAATTCATCCTGTACTGAGTCAGTTCTCTGGGAGCGAGTGTGTGGCACGCACCTCTTGGGGAAGTTCCAGCTTGGTGCGGTCATCCTGACCGTTGGAGTGCAGACCCATGAGGTAGGGCACAGGAGCGTCCAGGAAGTGGAGCAGTGAAGCGGGCAGGATAGGCACGTACACATGCTGCCATTGGAAGGGGAACATTAAAGCTGTGATGCTCTCAGCTACCGTCATCAGCCGCTGGTAATCTGGACAGAGACACATTCAGACACGTCACTCTCTGAGCAGGGTTACTCTACACAGAGCTAATTTACAGAGTGATGTAGATTATCCCTGCAGAGACAGAATAATCAAACCTGAGACCACAACAGAAACAGATTTTTGCAAATTATAACTTATGAGTGTAACACAGAGGATACTGTCAGCATTAGGTGATGCGCCGACAGCCCACCCACAGAGGGCCCTATCATACACCCGGCGCAATGCGACGGAAGGCGCAGCGCAAGTGTGTTTGCTAGTTTCAGTCCGGCGCATTTTCCATTTTCCCGTCCAGCGCCACGTCGTTTAATTAGCAAATGCATTTGCGTCCATTTGTGCGCCCATGGGCGTGCTGGTCTAAAAAAGAGGTGTGTTCAGGCGCATTACTGGCGCATTGCTATTTTAAGGAGCTGAAAATAGACTGCGCCATAGACCAACTCAAACCTGGTCTTAAGTCTGGCGCAATGTTTTTTCTTTGTTATTTAAAGAGCGTGTTAGTATAGGCGGGTCCACAACGTGCGTACAAGCTGCTTATTAAACACAGGGATGCACAGCAGCACACAAACATGCCAAATATTCAAAATTAATGGATTGCAATGCATAAGAATTTTTTTGTAGGCTAATTAAATCTAAAAATGCCTACATGTCATAATGGATAGTCATCGCATGTATCAGAATTAGACTATCTATTTGCTCGCACACGAGGAGCTCCGTTTCATCTCGGAGACGCGTTCTGTCTTTGCGCTTGCCAAATTCCGCCGTGTAAATAGGGGGCAAGTCATGGCACGAGCACAAATGGCTCTTAAAGGGAATGGAAGATGAGACTCTGATTGGTTTATTGCACGTTATGCCCAAAAAACACCCATTACTCATTAAGAGAATAGGGACAACCTGTTTAGACCATGCGCCTGGGTGCGCCAACCGTTTTTCCGTCGTTAAAATAGCAAAAGTGGATGCGCCGTACGCTTTACACTTTGCGTTTAGATCGTTAAAATAGGGCCCATAGTCTGTTTACTGAAACAACATTTTGTTTATTACATATAAAAATGGCAAGAGCTGTCTGCGATCACTATTTCGACTCTGATTGGCTAATATCACTATCTAGATATAAATCAGATTAAATGAAAATAAACAACTGTCAACCATTCTTTTTTGAATGATATAAATCCATATATCAGATTTAATACACACACACACATCAGATTTAAAGGGACAGTCCACTTTCTTTTTCTTTGAAACATAACAGAAGATATTTTGAAGAATTTTGGTGACCAAACAGTTCCGGTTCTCATTAACTTCCATTGTATTGTTTCTTTGTCCATTCAATGCAAGTCAATGGGAACCACAATTATTGAGTTACCGATATATCTTCTAAGTTCCACAGAAGAAAGAAAGTCATACAGGCTTGAATTGACATGCACGTCTAATGTTTAATTTTTGGGTGAAATAACCATTTAACTGTCTAATTGCTCTTAATGAAAACCAACAGACATACGTTACTCCATTTTTCCATTTTCAGTACTGAAATTGTGTGTGTGTGTGTGTGTGTGTGCATTCACGCATTTGGAGATTGTAGAAATGCTTTAATTGTGTGCTTCATAAGTGACTGGCACACAATGCATTCTCAAGTGGGCATTTAAAAAAGAAATATCACAATAAAGAGGATATATTACATGTCATTCTCATACACACAAAATCCAGACAAAATGGGCAATTTTTTTGTGATGGTCTCCACCCTGCAGTCCCATAGAGTGTCACGACTGTCAGAGAGACAAGAATACTAAACCAGTCTCTAAGCACCCTGAGTAACAACAAAAAGCCTATTCACACACACACACACACAGTCCTCACATCCCACACTTATTTTTACTTGGCTTCAAGGAAACAATTTTCACTCAGAAATTGCTAGTAAATGTCAGAATACAGTGAAACATTAAGAATTACATATGCCATTTTAAAGTAGAAAGTTCTAAAAATTATTTGTCGAATTTATAAATAAAAAGATTACTGGAGCACATTTTACAAAAAAAATAATAATATTATTATATATATATATATATATATATATATATATATATATATATATATATATATATATATATATATATATATATATATATATATATATACTATTTTAAAAAAACCTGCATTTCTCATTTGTATATTAATATAATACAATATAATTTTATTTAATTTTTAAAGAAAATGTGCTTTCATAAATGTAAATATTTTAAACAATTAAATATTATTTAATATAAATTATTATCATGTTTTGTTAAGTTATAATAATATATTAATTCAAGTAAGAAATCAATGTAAAGCTAACTGACTGTCCTGCACTGAGGCAGAAGTCTATATATGGAAATGAGCAGTGACCGGCAAACATCCATTGATCTAGCAGCAGATGCCCGTCTCAAGGATTCACGTACCTGGGAAAGGGCCAGGGTATTTATATATGCTACATATGTGCCAGTTATTTATAGAGCAACGTAGGCTATCTTGTTGTTTAGCACTAACACCCTGCTGTGTGTGTGTGCGGATGCTCAATCTAATGACATCAAGTCCTTTTCTCACTGTCCGCATACATTTCGCTACAAGCACGAGCCTTCTGGATACAGAAAGGGATGATGTCATTTCCAGCCAATCATATTTCTGCTGCATCACCACCATCCTCCTTATCTGGAGGACGGTTGCTAAGCAACACCACAGCAATGCATCCACCCAGCCCCCTGTCGCTGTGTAGTTGCCTCCTGTAATTCGCTCTTCCTTGTTGGTGTAATTGATCCAATCAGCACATCTGCCACTGAATCGCAAAACAATCTTCCCATGCTGCTTTAAATTCAATCTAAAATGGCCTGCTGAGGATTTCCAGCAGGAAACACTGCCAATTATATTTCGTGTAGCATGTGAATCAAAGAAAGTACATGTTAAGTGGCATTTTCATAAATATAATAATGATATTTTGACATACTGTGAGACATACTGTGAGATTATTACGAAAACTTCAAGCATATGGCAATGACAAACACGAAAGACTCAATTGCTACAATTTTAATCAACTTCTAAACGTACTATTCACTTAAATATTCCACAGAAAGCTTCGAGTTTAATTTTGCAAACTACCAGGTGTTTCTGAGAAAAGGGTGGGCTGTGAGTTTAACAAGAACGAGAGCGAACAAAGCGCTGAGATGAGCTCACACGGAAACTGAGACGGAGGGAGAGTGTGAAAAGAGAGAAAGAGCATGTCGCAGGACACTGCAATAGAACTGCTCCTGTTTATTCTCTCGTCTAAAACTAGCCTGTACTAAACAGGACAAGCCAAAAATCAAGAAAATGAGCTAAAATCAATGTTTGCATGGCATTCATTCCAAACTGTGTTAGGTTACATTAAGGTCATCAGATTTAAATCAGCTTTAATTTGAAAAGGCTGGTGTAAGTTGGCAGCAAAGGGCAATACTAATCTATGTCAAAAAGCGTTTACTAAATTAAAGTCTCTGCGTTTACTCTCTTTGGATGATTAAGAACAATGATTTATGACTTTGAGCAAATTACAGCCAAGTCGTTAAAAATTAATAGAACCTTGATGAGGTTTTCCTATTATATGTCCTATTTAAACAGCAAGCTGTATGGCACATATTGAATAAAACAGCCATAGCCTTTAACTTACATTGCAGCCATAAACCAGAACTAGTTGTTCTTGTTAGTCAGTGGTATGCAGATGGTCAAGGTTTGGTTAGTTAGCATCAACAGTCAGCCACTGTTGGCAGACACTGTAAACTACGCCATTAGGGGAAGTTGTGGGCTAGTGGTTAGAGAGTTTGACTAAGGTTGTGGGTTCGAGTCTCGGCCGGCAATACCACGACTGAGGTGGCCTTGAGCAAGGCACCCCCAGCGAACCCCCAACTGCTCCCCGCAGCATAAATGGCTGCCCACTGCTCCGAGTGTGTGTTCATGGTGTGTGTGTGTTCACTGCTGTGTGTGCACTTTGGATGGGTTCAATGCAGAGCACGAATTCTGAGTATAGGTCACCATACTTGGCTGCATGTCACTCACACTTACAAACTGATTTTTTCTCCAATGACAGTCATTCAAAAGTAGTCATTTATTCTATGTAGGGTTGCAAAGGGATGGTAAATTTCCTGAAACTTTCCAAAAATTCTAGGAAGTTTTCTAAATTTACCAAAATGTTGCCGCTCCTCTGCAACCCTAACTCTATGTATATGTATTCCATCGACATTTGAAGCTAGCATGTTTACATTAGCACATGCTAAGCTAACATGATACTCCATTTAGCATAAAAATACATACACTCAAATGCTGTTAAAAAATCTAGTATAGGTATAATTTAATTGTTTAGAACAGATCTCTATGCAGGCAGCTTACTAGGTTTTGTAAGCAAATACCCACAACAATAGTATCTCTGAATCAAAACAGAAGTGTTGTTTTTTTTGTAGGACAAACGGTAGACAGACTCGAACTCGGGACGCAACAGCACTATATGTCGGCACCAACAAAACTTGTAAACTAAGTTTTAATTAATTATCTCAACAATCAGAATTCCATCAATAGTCTGGTACACTTTACTCTTCTGGCCAAGAAAGGCCCGTTTAAACAGGAAGGCGCCATCTGGCTGAGATGATAGGCCCCCAGAATTTGGTAACTGGCGTTTACATGTGAGCTACCAAGTGTCTAAACCCAAAACACTGTTAGGCATCTTTAAAAGGCACCACAAATCTTGGTAACTCTGTCAAATTCAATTTCTCCTTACAAGAACTCATAGGAACAGTCTGGCAACACAGATTTCCTGCAGTCACTTTCCCTCCTAGAAATTAAAAATCATACAATCAGCATAAAATCATACAATCAGATTAGAGCTTGCCGTATTGAGAAACCCCTTGCCATTTTTGTGTGGGATTTGTCTGACGCTGAGATTAATTCTAAACAGGCATTAGATCTACAGAAGTATGAGCGATAGTTACTCACGTTGCGAGTACAGAAGGATCTGGATCTCCAGTAGTGCACAGGTGAAGAGCTGTAGCACGTTCTCCACGCCTAGCAGCTCAAACACCTCCTGCAGGGGGAAGTCAAAGAGGGGCAGCTCAGCCGTGCTGGGTCTCTGACACACCACTGGCCCGTATACACCCAAGAACTTCAAGGAACGCCCGGCCGGTGGTAGCGGGACCTCGTAGAGGACATTGTAGACGTAGCTCTCCAGCGGCAGCGGCGGGGGCTGAGGTGAGGTGACGGCCTGGTGCAGCTGTTCCAGAACCCTTCTGCAGGCCTGGGCGAAGGCCATGGGTGTGATCAGACAGATGCACTTGGACACATACAGTGTGTCTCGGCTGATGTCGTAGGAGTTGAAACGCTGCAGCCGAGACAAGCAGGGAGCAGCGTGCAGTTGTTGAGGGGTGGAACGGGTGTCTTCTGGACTGCGAGGTGTGGGTGGAGTGTGCAAGATGTCGTACTGTTCTGCATTGTGCATGTGGTAGAGCGTCTGCATGGCACTGCAGATCTGTTTGCTCGTCACCTCCTCGAAGAAGGTGAGGGCAAAGCCGTAGGTTCGGGAGCCGTCCTCTCTCGTGATAATGAAAGAGTGGAACTGGGGCTCACGGATGTCTGTCTGGGTGCGGAAGGACAAGCCCTTTGGCATACAGAGCTGTGGAGGAAATAACAAAAAAGTCTGAGGCTCTACAGATATTAAAAAGATCTTCAACAAGTTCCCTTAATTGGAGGCACTCTGATAGACCAATATAGCAGTGGTTCCCAACCATGTTCTTGGATGCTCCCCAAGACTGCACATTTAGTAGAGACTCCACGACCTGAAATGGGCGTGTCAGACAAAAGAAACATGCAAAATGTGCACTGCTGGGAGGCCTTTAGGAAGATGTTTGGGAACCACTGCAACATAGCGCCCATGCATATTAAGTGACTTGTTTGGACAATTAACAGACATCTGGAGAGTGCAATATTTTCTGTTTTCAAACATTGAAAACAGTGTATTTTAGCATATTTATTACATTTCAAATGCTACCATTAACTCTTTCCCTGCATTGACAGACTTTTCGCATTTTCACTGGTATATGGTAGGAGGCGCTATTACACATCTTCTGAAATAGTATTGAATAGCCAGAACAAAACACAGTGAAGAAGCAGCAAAAAGAGTGATCACATATGTAGATGCATATGCAAAACAACACGATCATTAAACATTAAACAGCATATAAATCAAAACTGCCCAATGTTACTGAATGAAATGTTGAGTCAGGAAGTGGTATCAGACGGTGCAAGCTTGGGGGTGTTGATGGAAGTGATCTACTCCAACATTTTGATCATCATTCTGAATCCGATCCAGATGTAGTGTTTTACAACAAAGCCATTTTCTCAGCTTTTTGCTCTCTTTATGAAACTTGCTTACATTCAAGTATTGATGAAAATGCATGAAGCTAGAATAAAAAGGTTTGTTTTGTTTAAAAGCACATATTGCATGTTGCATGTTCAGATATTCACACAATGAAATATTCTTGGGACCTTGAAAAATTTGTGAAAATTATCAAAAATGCAGGTGGTGGCTGGCAACTTTTATTTAGAGGTGCTGATGGAAATAATTAAACAGTATATGATATATTTAAGCGATACTTTGCAGGAGGCTGTGCTTTATTCTAAATATAGACTGGCAAAAGGGCGTTGTTAGGCATGACCCACAACACCACCTCAAGTGCCTTTCTGCTTTATGACAGGGTGTAGATACTGGAGGGATTGGTGTGGATCCTAAAAATAATCACATTTTTGCAATTTTGAAGAATCAGGAATTGTCAGTCTACTCTAAGAGCCGGCTTGATCTGGATCTAAGATCGTCTGCGTGATGTCATTTTCATCAGTAGCATAGTCTGCTGTTGTCCTTGAATGAAAAAACAGAGCTTCTGATATGAGTGCTTGAATAAATATGGTCTACTAGCCACATCTATCCATGCTCATGGTCAAAAATGTATATTTTGAAAGGCTTGCACGATTAACTGTGCTTGAGACAAAGTGGAACACAGAATATGAAGCATACCTTGGCTTTAAAAGGAACAGTTCACCCAAAAGTGAAAATTACCCCATGATTTACTAACCCTAAAGCCATCCTAGGTGTATATGACTTTCTTCTTTTAGACGAATACACTCAGAATAACATTTAAAAATATCCTGGCTCTTCCAACCTTTATAATGGCAGTAAATGGGTGCTGAGATTTTGAAGTCCAATAAAGTGCATCCATCCATTATAAAAAGTACTCCACATGGCTCCGGGAGGTTATTATGGATATTTTTCTTACACACACACATCAATTCACTTTAGAATTAACCCCCCAAAGCTGTGTGGAAAACTTTTTATGATGGATGGATGCACTTTACTGAACTTCAAAATCGCAACACCCATTCACTGCCATTATGAAGATTTGAAGAGACAGGCCATTTTAAATATAACTACGATTGTATTCATTTGAAGAAAGTCATATACACCTAAGATGACTTGAGGGTGAGTTAATCATGGGGTAATTTTCACTTTTGGGTGAACTGTTGCTTTAAAGGTTGGAGTGGAATCAACAACTTGTTCATGCACTGATTAATTTAATGACTCTTTCTGCAATTTACCTTATTTTTTCAGTATGTGACAACCAGTAAGTGTCTTTCTGAATATTATGAGAGTCTTTGAATCATTCAATCAAAAGATTAGTTGACAGTTGTCCAATTTCATTCAGAAAATACACTGAGTACCATATTTTCAGTTCCATATAGTCCCTGAAAGGTATAATAACTGAGCAGGCAGTTGAAAAGGTGTTTTGCATCAAAGCTGTTATTATATTGCAAAACTATCGCAAATTTTCATTTTATTTGCTGGTGGCCAGCCACCCTGCTTTCTAAAAATTAGAACTAGTTTTTGGAAAGCCTATATTGGTAGACCTCTATGTGTGTCACTCACCATGCCCACAGCATCCTGGTCAAACGGGTTCCACTCCACATTGTCGGGATAGTGCGCTAGAACTTTAGATTTAAAAGTTCTCCGCAGTGGACTCTGCTCAAAATTCTCACCTGAGATTCGGACAGAAAGAGAAAGAGAAAAGAAAAAGACAGATAAGCTCAGAAAGCTCTTTTCTGGCAATCATCCTCAAACCTTCATGTCAATTCAAGAAATTCACATCACATAAAAGTGATATATTGGTGTATATCTTAACATTAAATATATATAACAATTTCTGGAAGAAGACATTTGTTAATAAAGTTGCGAAAAACATAAGAAAACAGAAATCAAACCCAGTCAAAGCCAAAAGTGCTAGAACAGTTGAAGCAGAGAAGTGTTGCAACGCGTGGAAGAGACGTGCCTCGAAAATCATTCCAAGTGAAGGAGTTACAGCCCACCAAGCAAACCTTGGTGAAAGTTCACCAAGCAGTGACTGACAAACAGTTTGGAGTGCTAATAAGTTGCTGCTGCTGAGAGAGGAAGAGGGAAAGGTGTTGAGGGGGGAAAGGGCGGGAAGACAGGTGATCCCACGCTACCCGACCACGCAGCCATCTCACACATGAGCAAACAGCGGTGCTGTGAAAGAGGTGCGTGGAAAGGTTAAAGGTTAGCGGGCACAGGCCGAGCTGTGGTTGATTGTGATACAAACAGGAGCACTGACTGCAGGAGAGGAGAGCATAGTGGGGGATGGAGGTTACCTGCGTCTGCACTCGCCAAATTTCCTCTGCCAACATCTCTGAATTTAGTAGCCTGTATATACTGGCATAAAGCTACACAAAAGATAAAACAGTGCAATTAATCACTTACATAAGGAGGGTGAGTAATCTTCACTTATTACTCATAGACAACACCGTTAAGGGCACTTCTTGAAGTCCATTATGGAGGACAAGTAGTGTTGCTTAAAAATAAAAGTAAGGAACAAAATATCAGTTTATTAATTACAAAATAAAGCAATATTTATATCGTAGTTAACTGTCACATAAATAAATCAATAAATCATTTTTAAAATAATAAATAAATTTACATATAAAAGCATTTGATTTCATGTTTAAATCTTTGGTAAAAATGTACAAACAATAAATCAATAATAATTAAAAAAAAAATAGATTTTGTTAGTCATTTGCGAGATGCTTTTAAATGTTTTCCAACAGCATGTCAATCCAAAGGAACAGTCCACCCAAAAATTTTAATTTGCAGAAATTCATCCACCCTCAGGCCATCCAAGATGTAGATGAGTTTGTTTCTTCATCGTAACAGATTTGGAGGAATTTAGGATTTCCAACTTTTTTAGGACACCAACATATTTGATTAGAATTGTTTTGGACTGTTTTTGGACTTATAAACGATCCATGAGCTGTGCATATTTCTCTTCTGATTCAGACGAGTCAACTTTATCACTGAAGAAAGCGATATTATAGACTCGTAAGTTAGCCGGAAGCAAAAGTTAAATGATGGACTGGAGTGGTGTGGATTACTTTTGAATTATTGTGACGTCTTTATCAGCTGTTTGGACTCTCATTATGACGGCACCCATTCACTGCAGAGAATCCATTGGTGAGCAAGTGACGAAATGCTACATTTCTCCAAATCAGTTCAGATGAAGCAACAAACTCATCTACATCTTGGATGGCCTGAGGGTGAATACATGTTCACCAAACTTTCATTTTGGTGGACAATTCCTTTAAAAATGTCTTGAAACCCCTCTGTTCAATTCTGTTGCATTCTGTCTATTGTTGCAGAGATGTTAACTCCCTTTCCTGCTCACAGATTCTACAGATTGACTGTTCTGCTCGCTGTCACACACATTAGACACAGCAACTGAGACTGAAGGCGGTGTGCGCAGTGCACACATGAATGTCACGGGTGTTTTCCTCTCCTCTGCTGCCCACACAGTAAAAGCTGACTAATTTAAAGCATTTCAGCTTCCATATCAGAGAAAGTGTAAGATATATAACTGATCTGCCTCAGACAATGAACAATACAGCCTTGATGCAACAAGAGCAGACTTGCCTCTGAGGGATATTTCCCTGAGGAATGTGTTCAGGTTTAAGCGGAGGCTAAGAACGTGTTTATTTGTCACCAATCTTTAGGGATGCCATGTGTTTGAAGAGTTAATGGATTCTTTGTGTGGCATTTAAAGGGCAAGCAACAAATCAAATCCGGTGGTTTCACCAGTCTGGGATCTCTACAGGGATAAGACCAGGAATGTGTGGAATTAACCAACACAAACACTAGGGGCTGCTGGGCTGGTTTAAACACTGACAGTGTCAAGCTACAAGTTACCACCAAGGACAACATCACAATCATAATATGACAACATGCTACAATATATAATATGTTGCTAAATTATGCATTTTCCTGTACTTTATTAATGTATCTGATCCGTCATTTTCAATGACAATCTTGTTCCCATGTAGGTTCTTTTCTCTTTCCACTCAACTTCTTTATAATATGTCAAATATTTAAAAATAAGATTCAGTTGAGAATCGGAATAAAACTAGTAAAAGATCAACAAACTCTTAGGGGAATGTTACATAACGCCTGAGAAGCAAACACCAAGGCAGATGTTAAAATCTTTATGTGTGGAAATCCAAATGATTAAATTATTAAAATATTTTTCAGCTTTTAACTCTCACTCTCAAAAAAACTTTTTCCTGAATGAAATAATAGATTCTTTTCATTCATCATGACCTTTAAGAAAAACACTGGCATTAGTTGAGATTGACTGGCATATGTTGTGTAGTACTGTATATAATATCATGAGGATGCTTTTAAGCTTCTGCTCCTCCTTCAATATAATTAAGCCCAAAATGTTTTTATGCTTAATTTAATATACCGAGAGTTAAGATTTGTGTCATTTTTAATACATTTATTTATCTTTAATACAATAATGCTAGGATAATAACAAGACAGATCACTAAATTATTAAAAATTGTATGCATATTTAAAGTGGTTATGCAGCAATTAAGAAATTTGGTCGGTTTTCAGTACCATTGTACCAGGTTGTACAGTACCATTATTGAAGAATTTATTATCATTTATCAAAACACCCGATGTCAACCATCAAATATAAAAGGTTCTGCAAGCAAATCGTGGTCACCAGTATCCATCTCCACATGATGATCTCATAATGATTCATGGGAAGGCCTTCCATGTTTTCTCTAATAACCTAAGCATGAATTCAGAGGCAGTGCCACACGCAGAGGCGGGCAGAGTGTAGAAAAGCAATCAGCTCTGATGAATGAAAAGACTTCGTCATGGTTCATCTGCCTTGTTATTTCTCTGCCAGCCCCTCACACATGATTTGTTTCAGTCCTGGGACTGTCAGCACAAAAGGCCCGAGATCAAGTGAGGATGAGCCAATGGCAATGAAGCCAATGAAAAACTAAACGCTCATCATTTAGTCGACAGCAAACAAGCATTAGATATTATGAACTGCAAACAGATCAATAAGGCCAAGGTGACAAGCACCGCTGCTGTAAACAAAGCAAAAGAACTCAACTACAAGAGGCAAAGGGTGCCAGATTCAAACCACAACAAACAACCCCAAATATATTCTCAGTGTTTCTTAGAGGTTCAAAAAAGTTTATTTCTATTATTTATTATATTTGCTGCTGATTGAAGCCCATGCACCGTGATTTTATCTGATTTTAATGAATTATAAAACAGCTCTAAAAATTGATTCACAAAAAAGTGAGATATTATTCTCTTTGGAATTTTTTTCAAAAGTTGATTCCTCATGAAATGACCCCTGAAAAATGCTTTGGTACTTTCACAAAGAGCATCAGAGCCGTAAGAAACCATGAAATGATGCGGAGGGGGAAAACACACTGTCAAGACGCTGTGGTTTTCGGAAAGGTCAGTGCTTTAGAAAACATATCAGACCTTTTTTCTGACTGCATTTGGGAAAGAGCAGATAGATAACAAATCAACCACATTAAAATTAGTTGTTCAACAAACCACACAGTCCTATACAATGGAAACACCCTCAATACTTTACATGTTTTGGCTATTACAAACTACAGTTGTTTGCATTTTTCTTTCTGCCCCATTGTAATTTAACCTACCTTACCAATATTTGATAAATACATGTTGAAGTGCATGAAATGGAAGTTGTCTTTTTCTTTTTGTGCCGTATATCTGAGTGAAACAGTTTCTTGAATAAAAAAAAGAATTGAATAAATGTAGGGAGAGTGGATCACTGCATTTGCTGACTCCTGCAATTTTATGCAATAGTGATTTTATTTATGCATAGTGATAGTCATGGTGACTTTAAATATCTGGGGAAAAAATGCTTTTAATTTGATATAATATAGGAAAAAGTTGGACTGTAAAAAGGGAAAAATGTATTTTTTTAGTACTCAAACTGTTTCTGTTTCTAGGCTGTGAGGGAAGAGATAAAGCTTATTTTATAAAGTACTTGTGTATGGTGGCCAGAGAACAGCCATAGGCTACAGGCCTGACGTGAATGCATGCATGAGCTCTGTGAGGGGGACAGCTCTTTAGTGATGCCCACTTCAAACAGGAAAGAACAAAATTAACCCTATAAAGACTGTACCACATTTGATAAGCAAATTTCTAAGGCCTCTGAATTATCAGCTTGATCAAAACTTTGCTGAAAAACCTGTTGTACACAATCTATCATGGCTTCTGTTGTCTGATTGATACGTTATGCTTTTGTAGCAACTAAAAGTCCTTTTAGTAAAATCTTTAATACTGTAAAATCTCTAATGAGTTTAATAAAGTAAACGTAAGAATAAATGTTATTTTGTTAGTAATACTTTAAGATGAATACTGAAGCAATTTAGGTGTACTTGATTATCCGTACATATTTTATTTTAGAAAAATCATGTTGAAATGTATGTATCATCAGACTTTTGAGGAATGTTTCTTCTCTTAATTATCATTGTACTGTATTGCATTATAAGTTTTGCCCCACAATAAAAACTACAGAGCTTTGATCATAAAACTTTAATAATATCTTTCAAAGACTGTCTGCTATAAAGATCTGATTGTTTTATAGTCTGGTAAGAGTTGCATCATATCAGCAACTGTGTATTTCAAAAACATCATATCAAAAACCTGGGTATTTAAGAATGAGAAATGGCAGATCGGCTATGCATTAAATGATCATTTGTGAGGCATGAACACCTCTGCTATTGAATAATTGGACTGGAGTTGATGTGATGACACAGTGTTGATCCTTGCAGCGCGATGCCGTCAAATGAATGTGGAGCCCAGACAGCGAGAGATCGTGGGTAGAACTACATCTATGTGTGAGCAAAGACAGGGGGACAAAGAGAGCAAATGAATTTCAGAGAAGAGGAGTAACAGATGGCAGATGACGTTTTCCTGTGAAAATTAACCCCCCACATATTTTAAAAGTTCATTGCTTTCTGCTCATGTGCTCAAACTCTACTCATTTGTTACCATTACTGTAAGTTCAGTGTAACTTGCAATGTCTTGCAGATATTTTTCTTAACCAATTCTCCTATTTTACTCACTGGAATACTGGCTTACAACAAATGGAAACATTCAGTTACTTAAAGCTGCATCCTCTTATATTAGAAAATATAAAATAATTAGTGTCACTTTGGCCACATTTACACTGTCTTGATGCCCAATTCTGATTTGTTGACTATATCATATTTTTATGATGACCAGATTATATCTTCATTTAAAAGTGGCCCATGCCTGATATCTGCATTTACACTGTACACTTGGTAAAACAACCCAAGGTAGACGTACGGCCAAAAAACAGGGTTGTCACTTCCCAAGTCAATGAAACAGTCCAACTGCTAATCAAAACTAGCCCAATCACATCTTTTTCATGGTTTTCCCCTCTGTCAGGGGTCCATCCCATCAAAATCACTTTAACCTGCAAACTAAAAAACAACTTGCAGCAACCTGTGACAAAAATCCATGTGCTTTTTCCTGTTTATGTGTTCGTGGGTCGTATCTGATCTGTGGCACATGAGGAAAATAAACTGAATTGGGTCACTTGAACCATGTAATGTAAATGCAGCCTTTGTGTCACAGTTGCTAAGGCGTTCTAGTTGGTTTATACCATGTTGCTAAGTTTTTCCTTAGGTGTTCTGTTAAGTTTTTTCCATGGTGGTTGCAAAGGCATTCTGAGTGGTTGCTTATAGAACAAGTCAAAAAAGCCCCAGGTCTGTTTATCTGAAATCATAAGTCTGAATGACTAAAAAGAAACAGCACATCAATGAGTATTAGTTTTGGTAACAAGCTTATTTCCAGAAAAATAACTAATTTATTTATATTGTTATTGTGAAACAAAATTATTCAACAATTTTTGTCTTTCCTCACACATAGATGTAGAACACAAAAGTGTTCCCGTCGCTTCATATAACCCAGATTGCACGTCTGATGGCAGATGGACTATTCTGACGATGTCTTTCATACTTTTCTGGACCTTGACAGTGTTATTTACTTGGCAGTCTATGGGACAGTCACAGGCCTCCCGGTTTTCATCCAAAATATCTTAAATTGTGTTCCAAAGATGAACAAATCTTTTACGGGTTTGGAACGACATGGGGATAAGAGATTAATGACAAAATTTTCATTTTTGGGTGGAGTATCCCTTTAATGTATTCTGCTAATAACTGTTAGAATAACTGTAAATTTTGCTACAATTTTATGTCATAAAAAAGGTAATTAGGTAATTGACATGTTGTTGATTTTATCTAAAAATCCTAATAGACACTTCAAGATATTATAAGACCAGATAGATAGAGGGGTAAAAGTAATATTAATAAATAATATATACAAATAATACTTATATTAATGATATTAACAAGCTAATATTAAAGAAAAACTATCATTAAAAAGGCTATTTATAATACCATTAAGGTCCTATAGCATTTTCAAAGCATGGTTCTATATGGCACCCTATAAAAAGTTTCTATTTAGCACTAAAAAGGGTTCTGCTTTTGTTACAAGCCTAAGAACCCTTTTCTGGTACTGTTTAGAACCATTTTTCTTAAGAGTGCAGGACGCGGTGTACAGGTGTAGGGGTATTTTATTGCCGGAGAATAAATCAAGACCATTGGCACAGTGGAGAATCACTGGTGAACAGAGCTTCCTTTACTGCAGTGCATCCCTTCAGCAACACATGCAGCATGGTTAAAACCAGCAGGCTAAGAATGCTGTGTTCCTCTGCTCCCACAGGAAGAAAGACATGAGCTCATTTTTACACAGGAACAAACAGACTACATACATGGTTAAAGACAATTGTAGCTAATCTATGGAGTCAATATAATATCACATAAATACGCAAAAAAATAAAGTTTTGCAAAGGAAAATATAGTTTTGCAAACAAAAATTAAAGTATTGAGGAAAATAATTTTGCTTTTTGCAAACAAAAATAAAGAATTGCAAAACATAAATGATACCGCACGAAAGCAATGATTTTGCAAAACATATTTTCCATGGTCATATCTACAATTTTATTTGCAACACTGATTTTATTTTGCGTGTCAGTCTAGTTTGAGCTTGCGCTGCAGTTTTTCCTGTGCGCTTCATTTTTCTGCGCGTCTCGCTTTGTGACGCTGTTTTGACGTGGGGGTGGAGTCAAGGGGCAGGGGCGTGTACAACATGCCTCCCTGGAAGTGACCTCATCGGCCCGAGACGCAGCTCACTGATCCAGGTACTGTCATGATGAGCAGATGCATGCGAGTGGATGGCTTCCTTTTATTCACTAGCATTAAAACATGCATGGTTTCGTTTTATTAACTTTATTAACAAATGTATATGTGTATTAGCAGCATTTGCTCAAGTTAAAGAAGTTGTTACCATGCACATCTGTTGTTTATTTCTCTCGATGTGCACTCTTTTACTGGCATAAAGTTGGCTTGACGTTGGACGTTCGATATTCGCAAATCTACGGGACCGTCTCTAAAGTTACATGCGAAACTACTATACACTTCTCTAACGTCAATAGCATGCAAGGAGAATGACTAACAGTCATGAAAACAACTGTTAACTGTTCATCCAGGTGTCAACTATAATGCACACCTTTTATATTTTTTGATAATTATTAAAATAAACTGTAAATCATATGTAAAATATTGCTACTTTTCATTACCAAATGGACGTAAACACTAATTTAAAGCTCAAATGAATAATAGCAATATTTTACATATGATTTACAGTTTATTTGAATAATTATGAAAAATATGAACGGTGTGCATTATAGTTGACACGAAGATGAACACTTTACAGTATGTTTTTATGAAAGTGAGTCATTCTGTTCAAATGCTATTGAGCTTCAAATTATGGCATATTTTAAATTTGAGCCCATTCGGTAATGAAAATTAGCAATATTTTACATTTGATTTACAGTTTATTTTAATAATTATCTTCAAAAAAATATAAAAGGTGTGCAATTATAGTTGACACCTGGATAAACAGTTAACAGTTGTTTTAATGACTGTTAGTCATCCTCCTTGCATGCTATTGACGTTAGAGAAGTGTATAGTAGTTTCGCATGTAACTTTAGAGACGGTCCCTAGATTTGCGAATATAGAACGTTCAACGTCAAGCCAACTTTATGCCAGTCACACACACTTTTATAGCATTAAATGTGTATTGTTTCATTTGGTTAACTGCATGTGTATTATCAGTGTTTGTTTAAGATCTCTTAACCTGTGGGAGGACGCCAGTGCACAGAAGCGTTCTTTGTTCACATTAGTTCAGAGTTACTGCTAGTTTTAATGTAAAATTATGCAATTCACTTCATAAACTATAACGTACATCATTAAAGAGGTCTACGACTCAAGTTTTATATCGATCTCGACTTCGTTTTTCATTTACATAACTCCTGGCATAAATTAATAAATGACTGTCATTGTAAGATAAAAAAAGAAAATTAAGCTCCAATCTTTTTGGTTTAATTTTTCCACGAGTTTAATGCATAAACAAACCCGCGTGACCATAGCAACCTGAGATTATCAGAGATTGATAAAATATTTTTATCCATCCCACAGTCCGTTGATCGTGTCTTTTTATGTAATATATGTGCATATAAGGCTTTTTATTATTTTTATCATTATATATATAATATATCCAAGTGGATGCTGCACACTGCTGGTGGTTGAGGAGAGACCCCCCACATGATCGTACAGCGAATTGGGTGTACAACAATACATCATAAAGCGCTATATAAATGCATCATTCATTTATTCATATAGGCTAATCGTATATAATAATTGATAATAATATTATATTAAATAGGGCTATATTTTTATATTTATTGTTATGCTTATTTCCCCTTTTAATTCGTGTATTGCTAACCTAATTAACGTTCTTTGTTAAATTAGTGTTTTCATTTACAAATGAAACTAGCGAATTATTCATTTATAATTCTAGTATTTATTATTATAGGGTTATTGTTAAATTCATCCTCTTAAGTGCACTTTAATGAAAAGTGTAATGAAAAGTAGCAATATTTTACATATGATTTACAGTTTATTTTAATAATTATCAAAAAATATAAAAGGTGTGCATTATAGTTGACACCTGGATGAACAGTTAACAGTTGTTTTCATGACTGTTAGTCATTCTCCTTGCATGCTATTGACGTTAGAGAAGTGTATAGTAGTTTCGCATGTAACTTTAGAGACGGTCCCTAGATTTGCGAATATCGAACGTCCAACGTCAAGCCAACTTTTATGCCAGTAAAAGAGTGCACATCGAGAGAAATAAACAAGAGATGTGCATGGTAACAACTTCTTTAACTTGAGCAAACGCTGCTAATACACTTATACATTTGTTAATAAAGTTAATAAAACGAAACCATGCATGTTTTAATTCTAGTGAATAAAAGGAAGCGATCCACTCGCATGCATCTGCTCATCATGACAGTACCTGGATCAGTGAGCTGCGTCTCGGGCCGATGACGTCACTTCCAGGGAGGCTTGTTGTACACGCCCCTGCCCCTTGACTCCACCCCCACGTCAAAACAGCGTCACAAAGCGAGACGCGCAGAAAAATGAAGCGCAAAGGAAAAACTGCAGCACAAGCTCAAACTAGACTGACACGCAAAATAAAATCAGTGTTGCAAATAAAATTGTAGATATGACCATGGAAAATATGTATTGCAAAATCATTGCTTTCGCACGGTATCATTTATGTTTTGCAATTCTTTATTTTTGTTTGCAAAAAGCAAAATTATTTTCCTCAATACTTTAATTTTTGTTTGCAAAACTTTATTTTCTTTTGCAAAACTTTATTTTTTTGCGTATATATGTGATATTATATTGACTCCATACTAATCTCTGTAATTACATGGTGTACTATGAAATGGCTAGGGCTGGCCTGCTTTAAAATGGCTTTAATTAAGCGGTCACACATGTTCAAATTGTGTGTGCTAGATAGAGTTAAGACCATTACAAAATGTGGATTTTCAATCAGGAATTGGACTTTACATGGATGTTTTGTTATCGTGTTCTCAATGAAGAGGGAAGCTTAAAAATTAACCAATAAAGCCACTCTTAAAAACATCTTTATCATGCGCACTAGATTAATGACTAATCAGAGTCCAAGGAGTTTAAAGGAGTGCTCTTTCATAGTGATGTCACTGAGAAAGAGCTCAGGAGATGGGGGTGCATGGGAACTCCTGGGGGACAGTGTTTAACTCTGTATGTGTGCGAGTGTGTGTCGAGCCCAGCTGCCTGTCCTCAGTGTACTGAGAGCCTGACGGTGTACCCAGGCTGTGAGCCAGCCAATCAAAACGCTCTGCCAGCAGGGCCTCTCATGCATATGCTAATGAAGCCCTCACCCTGTGCCCTGTCATTGGGAATAAAAGAGGGTTTTGTCACCAACTTTGCAGCATTCTGGAACTACTGCTGTTTTATGCAAAAGCAACAGGACAGAGGATGAGGGGTAATAATATGAGTATCCCATGTAATCTAAGGTTATGTTGGGAAGACAAGTATGTTAGTCTGCAGCCCCAATTACAAGCATTCATTTGATCAGTTATATTACAGAAGATTTTTTTTTTTTTTTTACAATATTTATGCACAGTCTGACTCTGAGAATGTGCAAACATTCAATGCCTTCTTCACACACAGTTTTAGCACTCTTTGAATATATGTGTTATGTGGTTTGATGCCCCCTTGGTTTCCTCTTGGTTAAAATGAAAGTACATTTTAATAACTTTCTTGTTTGAGTAGTTGCTAAAGGGATTTCTTTGACATGTCAAAGTGGAAAAGTGTCTACAAGAAACTTAATTATGTTTTTGTAGTGGCCTGATATCTGTGTACAAGATGCCGTGTTGAAGAGTAGCGAATTACAAATAGCAATACTACAAAATAAACCAACATATGCTCATTTGGTAAAAAAATAAATTAAAAAAAGTTGAAATGAGCACTGGTTACAGTAAAACACCAACAACTTTTATTAATTTTTACACAAATTAAAAATGCAGGGGCAGACTATAGATTAATAATAATGTGAGGTTCCTTACATATTATTGTGTTAAGATCTCCAAACACTTTTACCATTGTGCATTTGTAAACTAACACATTTTTATATTTGCATCACATAACCATCTATATGCATGGCTTTTCTGATGTAAACTTGCTCAGTAGCACACCTGGTACAGCACTGCACTTGCAAAGAAGAGCAAAAGGGTACCAAATCAGTCAAACAAGACTCATGATAAAAGTTTTCAAAGACTTGTAGAAGCAAGCAGCGGCATGGTTGATTCAGCTAACGTGTTATGTTATGTTTCCTCTTGTTAACACTATCGGTTAGGTCTATGGTAGGGTTTAGCGTATGCGATAATTTTTTTTCAACCCAATGTTGTTGTTGAATTACCAGCAAACAAGCTAGTTATTGCAACAAGCAATGTTGAAAAAGAAAAGGAAGAGATCGAACAACATGTGTCAAGTATTCGCATAAGCTATCGAATTGAGGATTCTTTGCTGTGCAGCTGTATGCATAAATAAACTAAGCGTATAAGTATGTCACGTCACGTATCTTAACTACTACTGAAGCTCCTTTGATGAGCAAAAATAAATAAATAAATAAATAATGAAAAACATATCAGCTCCAGCATAACTTCCCACCACGCATTTTACATTGACAATCATCCGTGTCTAAGAGACTAGGTTAAGCTGCAAAGATACAAAAAGTAATTAAGCATGAAAGGGAACATGAGATGCAATGATCTTGTCTGCTTTGTGATTGTGAACAGACCAAAGCTGTTCATCCATTAAATCAAAACTAAAGATGTACAATCAAAACCACCCTGACACGTACTTATAAACCCAGGGTTGCAAGGGTCCCAACACAAATACAAGAGGGACACCAGCGTTTACGGCTGAGTAACTCTGGGAGTTTCAAGGAAAGGAAGAACCACAAGTGAACCTCATTAAACCAGAATCATTCAAACTTTCAGTTCCAAAAATTGAGCCACAAACCCCTGTGAAAAAGAAATGAAAATACACTTGTAGTCAAAAATATATATTAAAAAACTGTTCATTCTGAAAAACATTATCAGTTCTTCAAAAAATGAAACTTCTCTCATCTTTTTTGGGGTGCATTATCCCTTTAACCGGGTCAAAAAAGCACTTTTAAGTTCAACTAATTCCATTTAATATAGATTAAATCTAATATATTACCTTTAAATTGCAATTCAGTTTCTGAAAACATTAAAAGAATACACTTAAGTGCTATCTGAATGTAAAGTACATTATTTCTGTATTTGCACTATTTTTAAAAGTATGCTAATGTGTACTTTGGGAACAAGGGAATAAACAAAGAAAAACCAGTTAAGTAAAAGTATGAGGACTCTTCATAGCAGGTCTACTGCAAGTATCAGTTAGCACTGGTGATGTTTAACTAACAGAGAGACGCCCGCTAACTTCATTGGTCTACTCTAAACGGCATTATGACATCTCAAAAATATGTGTTTGTCTAAACACTCTTCACACTGCCATTTAATGAGCAGAGCAAACAAATCTTTCCGAACTGTATTCTCCTTGTCGTTCTTGCTGTTTGTGAATATCTGGTTATTGTAACCTGCTAAAGGGGACAGGAAGTGGGAGGAACACACAAGCAAGAGTTACTTAAAGCCACAAACACAAAACCTCACAAAAAGGGCTGCTTACAGAACAGGATCAGATGTGTCCCTTAAAACAGTCCCAGTAAATAACTGAAATTAGATGAGATGAACAGTTATTTTTCAAAAATCTACAAGAAATGATTTTATCCAAATCTCTACAGTACTTTTCTGAACCTCAAGTGCAAAGGCAAAATAAAGATTTTCCCCGATCTGTGAGCTTGCTATGAGAACTGAAGATGAGATAAAAAAAGAAAAAAAGCTTACTGCAAAAAAAAAAAAAAAAATTACAAGATAACATAACTTTCTATTATGTTGTCTTCAGGCTGTAAAAAATAAGTGTTACTAGTGATTCACAAATAGATTACTCTTATAAGCCTGTTTCTCAGTCAAATGACTCATTAACTCACAAATTACCTGTTTAAATATGTCTTAAATTAGTTGGACAAATCATCATCTGACTCTCTAAATTATAAGTTGTCATTACTTTCATTGATGTCTACTCGAAATGAAGCCAATTTCATGTACTTAAACATCATTACTGACTGGATGTTTATATGATAACTTTAGTTAAAGACATACATTAGTAAGCTTCTTCTCCCCACCTACAGGATAAATATTTATTCTGTTTTGTCCTCATTTAACCTCAAATTAAGGAGGGCAACTTAACACTGGAAAATTTGGGTGTGCTCTTAAATGTGCTCGAGTGCAATAGTGACCCACTTTTAACGGTCTAATGGATGTTTTTCATTACAGCTAAATCAAGCCCAACCGTCTGGCCCAACAGAGAAATGCAAGGAATGACAATGGCTCTCATTTTCAGTCTCTTTGCCAAGAGATATGCTAACACTTCAGCAATGCACAGCATTCTCATCGCCAGTGGGAAGAAAGTATCAGTAAAGGATCATGGGACGCTCACATGTGCACTTTTCTCAAGTGTCTTTCTGTATTTGTCTGTATTTCTAACATATAAAAATTGTCGGAAAATAAATGTCAAAATATTACAGTTTGATAGCATCACTGAAAAACAGTTTACTCCTACAGTACCTTTTTTGCAAAGGTTAACCAAAAAAAAAAAAAACCCTTTCAAACTGACAACAATGATAAAAACTACTGAGTGTGAATTCATTAAAAAGACAGTATCATTACAAATGCATGACAAAGAAAAAACCTGACTGCCTCGTTTCCTCTAAAACAGCATGCTAGCACTTTCAGTCCCCCAGCTAACTAGGCCAACACAGACTCAAAGAAAGTTACCCAAAACAGTGACATGTTAAAACTTTTCAAATGACATTTTTAAAATTTCTGAAATTCTAAATCTCCTTTTTTTAAAAACAGCATCAAGTCGGTAGAATCTGGCTACAACACTGTGACTGGATGCTGCTTTATGACTTGATGTCTTTTTGTTCTCCCCAGAGTCTCTCAGTGACCTCTCTTTGTCTTAGGGTACGTGTGGGACACGCTCCATTGATCGGGCTCTTCCCCAGAGGGCACGTCATTTTGGACACCAGTCACTTTCACTGCAGGGTCAGTTCTACTACAGCCATCTCTAAACATATCATTTATTGCTGATCAATGCATTTGACCCTCAACAGATATATATAACTCCAAGACTCAAAGTCGCAGGACACACATCTAACAGTATAATCATACTCTCTAACAAAATACACAAAGGACACTGATACTTAAACGGCCAAATGGCAAATTGTCTTGTTATCTTAAGTGTTAAGTGCCTTGCAAACTTTAACCTCTGGTTTCTGTTGTGCACTGAACACTGTTCTTGTGAAGTCTGCAGATTTAAATGTCACAAATTATATGAGTGATGATATGATAAATATGATGATATGATAAAGAATGATTCATATTTATAAATTTAAAAAATTTTTTACAATTATATGTACATTTTAATCTTTACACATTGTAACTAATTGCGTTATTATTATTATTATTATTATAAATTATGCTAATTATTTTAAACATTTAACATTTTAGTTTATTTAATTTTTTTGTGGAGGGGCCAAGAACTGAAACTACTCTTGTTGAGCTCTGCATCCATAAATAGAACTTCCTGAAACTTAAATTCAACAAACAAAATTCAGTGACTGATTCATCCTGTTTCACCTTTTACATATGATTTAAAACCGATGCAGTTCATGGAACCATAACCCTCTGACTCTGATGCAACAGAACCCTTGTGAAATGAAACACCCTTCTTCACAAAAATCCATGAACATTTGCGTCTGATTACAGCAGTGGAAATCTACAAAAACAGAAAATGCAAGTTGAGGAAGCCCGAAACCACAGGAAATCTGCACTCTCGCCCAACAACTCTTCACGTGCTGGTTCAAAGAGCCTTTTAGATGAGACGATGGTGCGAACGATCCACCGTTAACACTAAAACATGCTACAGTTGGATGTAAATTATATGTAGGATATTTAGACAATTATTTTATGTCACTTAACTGGAAGCTAGAGATGGAGGAAGTAATCATAATAAGTTGTTAGCTTGGAATAGTCTGAACAGATTACATTATAATAAACCCTTCTTTTGATGAATGCTGGATGAACTGTTTGTGAAGGAATAAAACCTACTGTACACACTAAGTCAGCGCAAAAACAAATAAAACATTTTTTTGCAGAATATAAATTAATAATATGACTTTTGCAGCTACTGATCCTCAATCTTTCGTCTTACGTAAGTAAATACTGTCATTCTCCCTGCTTTGGGTTATGTTTTTTTTGCCTGTATAAATAATAAATATGAAGGATCTATTATGAAATGGCAGATACTTTATCTTCTGCTGAGTTTAATTCATTAGAATAAGCATTTCCTAATAAAAGAAGAAAAAACTGTTGACAGATTTCCTCTAAGACTAAATCAAAGGGTCTCTTAAGGTCAACTTTAACACTACACATTTTTGTTTATGCACTATGAATATAATATAATAACATAAATCTCAGCACTCGTGTGTTCAATATTACGCACGTCCACCATACTGTAAAGCCATTTTAGCATATTATTTGGTGTTATTATTACAGTGCTCACTATTTATTGTCTCATAATGATTGATAAATCTCATAACTAAAGCGTATACGCATATATGCAATAAAAGATCGTAAATCTGTCGAAGTCGGAGTCCTGAACAGCCTCGTTCTGGCTCGGTTCTTACCGGACAGCTCGTCTGGTTCTAAGCCGCTCTCGGTGTCCAGACCGCAGGTCACGAAATAATCCGCGAAGCGGCAGGAGCTCGAGCTGAATCCGGTGCTCATTTTGAGACGGCTCCGCTTGTGCTCTTCTGTGTGCGGGTCTAGAGGAGCGCATAGTACGAGTTCTCTGGATCAGTCTGCGCAGCCATTACAGATGCGGACCAAGGCAGGAGCCCCGAGCGCCAGTCGCATTGTGGCCTCCTCCTCCGTTAACGTTACAGCGGCTCTCGGTCCTCGGCGGTCGCTCGTGCGCATGCGCACCGCTCTGCTCGGGATGACGTTATGCGCCGAACCCCGGAGCATCATCGAACCATACACCGAATACATCATCGCTTCTTTAACAACAAGTAAAGTCGCATATTAAGTCGTCAACCAAGAATTAACTTTAAATAATTGCATTAGTGTGCAGTGTTGAGAGTTGTAGCAGCAAGGCAATATATGTTGTGTGATGTTGCCCTCTGGTGGTGCGTTTGGAAATCGAATGAATATAACAGACGCGAATCTTCAGAGCAGCACTTCAGTGTCTTGGATTTTAAGATATTGTGTAATGATATATTGTACGTAATGGTTATGATGTTTTCCTTTTGGATAGAAATTGGATGTGCCTTGCACTTGCGACACAAGCGATCAATTAACTTAAGTTCTTATTCTTTGGTATGATGGTAATGACAGCAGTACTGGTGACAGCAATTATTTGTCACTTTTTCAATAATTTCTCTCATGTTGTGTATGTATATATATATATATATATATATATATACATACATACATATATAAATGTCAAATGAATTAAAATGTGATTTTGAAGTTTAATATTTATTTCTTTCATCACTCATTTGAGCTCTTACTTTTCAACCATTTTCCTCTTTACAAAAAGTTTATATTTATAACCCACCGAAGTGATAAGATATCAACCAATATGAATGCCATATAAATATTATTTTTTAATTATGAATGCCATATTTACAAAACATTTCACAAAAATGTCTCTAATAAAATAACAAATATACTGTAAATCAATAAACCATCCTAAATGGCTCAAAATGTGATATACTGTATTTTTTCTTTTCTTGCAGCCTTCATTTCAAGATAACACACACTGTAATCCAGTTAAAATGAACAAGAGGCAAATGTTACTCGTTTTTAATCATCTCATCATATATTATGCATATATATGCAATATATTATACAATATATTATGTTCCAAGAAGATGGACAGACGTAAATTAATAGATTTTAAAAATACAGGACATGACCATACATTGTCAATTAAATCTTGTAATACTGTAACCAGTAACATTCATTTATTGAGAGTTCCGTAAAAATATGCTAGAGAAAAATCAGGATGAGTCCAACTTTATAAATTATAAATGGGTCAGAGAGAGTACAGTATATCAACACACTACTCCTCATCATAAAGAGTAAGCAGAGGCTTGAAACTGTTGCAAAACAATCGCATAACTCTCTGTTTAGTGCCATCTGCTTGGGACATTTACAGAGGACAGAAACTAAACGTTAGGGTTGACATTCAAATAAAAACTGCAGATATACAAATGAATGCAACATGAGAGAACAACTCAAATGAGGTAACAGGGTAATGATATCTGGAATAAGAACCGTCCCTCATCACACCCTTCCACTTAAGAGACATTTCTGTGCAAATGGTTTATTGATCCCATTTGATTGTGTATATATATATATATATATATATATATATATATATATATATATATATATATATATATATATATATATATATATATATTGTTGATTCCTTTTCCTTTCCAGTCAGGAAATGAGTATATTGAAGAATATTTTTCAGGTACTCAGAAAAAAAAACAGGTATTATACAAAATGTAAGACATTTTTTAAGACTGATTTATTTTACTGAATGGCTGTTTTAACTGCAGAGAGTTTAACTGCATAAAGTTCTGCCAATTAAATGAATAATTCACCCAAAAATGAAAATAACTTACCCTCAGGCCATCCAAGATACAGATGAGTTTGTTTCTTCACCAGAACAGATTTGGAAAAATTTAGCCCCACTTGCTCACCAGTGCAGTGAATGGGTGCCGTCAGAATGAGATAAAATAAAAAAAATGTTTAAAAGAAATCACGATAATCCACACAATTACAGTCCTTTTCACTTCACAAGATATTAATTGATGGACTGGAGTTGTTTGGATCAATTGTGGATTATTGTGATGTTTTTATCAGCTGTTTGGAGTCTCATTCTGACGGCACCCATTCACTACAGAGGAACCATTGCTGAGCAAAAGAAGTAATGCTAAATTTCTCCAAATCTGTTCTGAAGAAGAAACAAACTCATCTACATCTTGGATGGCCTGAGGGTGAGTGCATTGTTCCTTAAAATCGTTTACAGTGGCTTGGCTTGACTAGGTCCAGAAAACCCGATGTTAGAGTTACTAATCTCCTATATTTCCAAAATGTAATACTTCCCCCTGTCACGTGGCTAAAATGAATATTATAAGCAAAACACAATATTATACAACTTAAATTAAAAAAAAAAAAAAAAACACAAATCAATCATTTGGCATTTTGACTATTCTAATCAGTTATATCCAAAGTAAAGGAAGAAAAATAGTTTGAAATGCTAAAACAGGTGTTAATAGTTCAGTACGTGTGATGTCGGTAAATTAGTTCCATTTCTTTTACTTCAAGTAACCTGTAATATTAAGGCGGTTATATTATATGCAACCTACAGTCTTGATCTGTAATACTAATGTGGAATCATCCATATTTATCAGTTTTCTGGGAAAAATTAGGTCTATAACAAGAGCTAAGCACTATCATCTACAGTTAGCAGCAGTACACAGGGCACTGTTAAGAGATCGTCCGTTCAGATCCCTACTGCAGTCTCAGCTCGAATGAGAAACACCCACAAAGCACACCCTCAGAAGGTTTCTGATGCATGTAATACCTCATTCTCAAACACATTTGAATATTAAATTAGCCGTAAGAATGAAAAAGGTCGCAGTTGGCACTTTCCATTTTAGCTCAGCAACTTCAGAGGGAGTGAAAATGTGTCTCTTCCAGTGCATCTCACATTAATCATTGCGGTTTTGTGGAAAATATTGAAAATCCACTGAAGACATTGATGTGGAAATTATTGCTTAACGCTAGAGGGAACCTGTGATTTTTCCTTCCATGAAAGTGCTGTCGAAACAATGGAAGGCGGGTCCTGACTGGCCCATCATATGATGAAACGAGGGTAACGAGGTGTACAACGAGAGAAGAAAGCAGGGAGAAGTTTAGAGGACCAGTAACATTCCTGAGTTGAATTAAGCAGGGGTGGTGATCTCTACTCAAGTTTCTGCTGGAGTTTCTTCTGAAAGCAGACGGGAAGGATGGAGACAACGGCTAAAACCCCCAACACGAGAAGAGAGTTCCAGGACACGGCCTCGCCAGCTGTGGTCAGCTTGTACAACGTCGTCCCTGCGTTTATCGCCACAAACGATGGAGGAGCCACTCCTACAGTACAGATCAGATAACAGCCATTAGACGAGCTGTCAAGTGATCAAATAACAAAGTGAGCACAATCTCAATTAACCTTCTAGTTCATCAGAGTGGTATGAAACTTGGTGACATGATTAGAAAAGGCTAATGGGTTTAAAAAAAAAAAGAGCATGGTATATATAGAAATATAAGGCTACACAGGTTCAGCTACGTCTGTGGTTACCCCATAGCATTACTGTGCATATGATTTTCTTTAGCAAGTGTTAATAGCAATGGATTCTATTAACACTAAATGATAATAGCAGTATTTTTTTAGCGATATGCTATTTAGACTAAGTGCAAATAGCTATAAATTCTATTTACACTGTTAAAATAGCAGGATTTTCTGTTATTTATACTACTTATTGCAAATAGTGGCAATTATCTGCACCTCATTATTGTAGTGCATTATAATACCATGTTAAGTGTAAATTATCATTTGAATTCAAATTGTTAAATGGATGCCACATTATTGTGAAAATAAAGCCCTCCCTACACCTACTCTAACCCTGCACGATACTTTATTTTCATCTTCATAATTTCAAAGTGAATTTTATGTAGTACCATAAAGTCCACTCAAAAACAAAATCTAGTACATGAATTTCTGTAGTACATGCATTTACTGGCTTTGGTCTGATTTTAGTGAAGAGGATCACAGGTGTGATCTCTAAAAGATGAAACCCTGATATTAAAAACTCTATGGAATCATATTAGAGTTTCATGGATTTTTAGTCCACATCTTTCAGTTTTGAGAGCATCTATACGCAAATGTACTCCTACAAGTCGACAAAATGTACTTTTAGCAGACTCACAATTAACCTAACATGGCATTCAAAAGCAATTTTACTTCTATAAAGTGATTTATTTCCAAGTTTTTTTAGAAGAATGCAGCAGATTGTGAAGAAACCCTTCCTAAAATCTCATTAGTTGAATCTCAAGGGCTTACTTAAGTGGTCTTGACTATTAGAAAACACGCAGGGTCAATATAGATTGCAACTTAACTCTGCATTCTTTCTCCTCCAACAAAATTGGCCAAAAAATTATGGCATATACTATGCTTTGTCCCATGAAATGCAATTTAAAAATGAAAAAAATTCCTTTTGACAACCTAATCATTGCATGTTTAATGCATCACCAACAAACTTGTGTTACTGTAAATTCTTCTCTGTAAAAGTGATCTTGTTTGAAGATTAATCCTACCAAGAAAGGTGCCCAGGAAGAAGACACCCAGGGGCACATTAATGACCGGCGAGGTGATGTTGATGAACCAGTTTGGAAGGAAAGGAGTTATTCTCAAAAAAATGATGTAATTAATGAGGTGCTCTCTGTGCTTGTCCACCTGCAATGACATTAAACAACACCAGCTCAACATTATGGCCAGTCAATTTACATACAAAAATGAAAGCTATTAGTATGAAAATCCTACCTGTTGTGACCATTTCTCAGCTCTCTCTGTGAGGTACTTGTACACCATCGGCCTGCCGACTAAATAAGACAGCATATAGCAAAAAGACGCTCCGAGGCCTGAACACTGTAAACCATAAAACACAACAAAAAGTCACACTAGAAGACAAAGTTTGGCAGACAGACTAATTTGAAATGAATTTGTCTACAAACAAGGAACTTACCAGACAGACCAGGAAGAGAGCTAATGGAAAAGGGTAGAGATAACCGGACAGTATACTGAGAAATATGGAGCCTGGGATGGCAAACGTCTGAAGGCTGAGAGGGTCTAAGTTAAGGCTTTACCGCAATAGTGAAAATTTGTTATGTATCTGATACAAACTTAAAGGGATACTCCACCCCAAAATGAAAATTCTGTCATTAATCACTTACCCCCAATTTGATATTTTTGGTTCCGGGAGGCCTGTGACTTTTCCCATGTCGTTCCAAACCCGTAAAAGATTTATTCCTCTTCAGAACACAATTTAAGATATTTTGGATGAAAACCAGGAGGCCTGTGACTGTCCCATAGACTGCCAAGTAAATAACAGTGTCACGGTCCAGAAAATCGTTCCAAACCCGTAAAAGATCATCAGAAATTCTCCATCTGCCATCAGATCACGTGCAATCTGGGTTATATGAAGCGAACGCAAAGGGAACACCTTTTTTTGTAAGCAAAGAAAACTATAAAAAATAACGATTTTTATTCAACAATTCCTTTGTTAAACAGCCTCCTCTGTGTCTCTCCATATCACCGTATGCTGTGTATGCTTCTCTTCTGTGTCATCACATTTGTATTTTAGTAAGCGTCAAAAAGACTCGCTTTGAGAAATTCTGATCCGCGCCACAAGAATGCATGGTTTCTATGTGCATTTAGCTTTGATTTTAAAGAAAAGAGCGCATCCTTGTGGCGCGGATGATACAGAAGAGCATACGGTGATATGAAGAGACACAGAGGAGACCGCTGACATGAAAAAAAATTGTTGAATAAAGTCGTTATTTTTGTTTTCTTCGCTTACAAAAAGTGTTCCCGTCGCTTCATATAACCCAGATTGCACGTCTGATGGCAGATCGAGTATTCTGACGACGACTTCATACGACTTCATACGACTTCACGTCTTTTCTGGACCTTGACACTGTTATTTACTTGGGCAAGGATGGGACAGTCACAGGGCCTCCTGACAAAGGAATTGGTTTTCATCCAAAATATCTTAAATTGTGTTCCGAAGACGAACAGAGCTTTTACGGGTTTAGAACGACATTGGGGTAAGTGATTAATGACAAAATTATCATTTTGGGGTGGAGTATCCCTTTAAATAACAGAAACTCCAAGCAATTTTTCTGCCAGCGGGGGACTAATTTAAACTGTAAAAACAAAAACTGTTTTCATCTGCATTTAATTCAATGTAGTGTCTAACTCGTCTATAATGTTGATTATCAGTCCCTTGAAAAAAAAACAAGATTAATCATGGCACAAAGGATACAAGATATATGTAGCAAAGTACGCTAAAAGCACTTGAGTGTAATATGTGTCCTTGTATTTGGACAGCACTGTGCCCAATGCCTTGGCATCATCCATGTCTTTAGGAATTTTGATTTTTTCTCTCTCGTCTCTGCAAGACAACAAATGTATGTTGAGTCACCCGTAAAACACCCTTTATGTTCAGTACACAAAACTACACTCATAGGGGGAGGTAGACTTACTCGCTCAGTTCTGGGAAATTTCTGAACACCAGATACATGACACAAGCCGAACAGGCAAAGATAGTGACGAGGAGGAGGATTGACATGCGTGCAGAGGCTCCTCCTGGTGACTGGGCTCCTGAGAGAAGGATTCAAAAACACATCATGAATAACCTCTAATATCACCTGTGCAACGTGTTGCATACATTTGCATCAGCTGTTCACAATCCTCAGGGGGATTCAGGCCCGTGAGAGCTCTCGTTTGTGGTGAGCTGGAGAACTACAAAGCCACAAATCACATATAACAGTGTGACATCATCTTAAAGGAGCAGCGTGTAAATTCTACCACACTATTGACACCAAACTGATTTATAAAAATAACTAGATGTTTACATTTAAACTCTGAGGATAATCTAAGTGGCTCTTTACTGTGCCAAGTGGTTTACAGGCTTAAGTACAAGCCATTGCATTGTGGTCTTTATTTAGTGCATTTAGATTAAAATTATTTTAACATAAATTGTCATTAGACTGAAGATGTTTATGTTTTTCCGCATTAAATCCAAATCTTTTTCATATAGGCATTTCCAAAAACTGTCATACAAATCTAGTAGGTTTAATTTGTGGGTATTTCTATGATAGGTAAAAACTGATAGCCTGAATGCACTGTAAGTCGCTTTGGATAAAAGCATCTGCTAAATGCATAAATTTAATTTAATTTAATTTCTGCTATTCAGTATTAAAAAATATTTGGTTCACTCAGAATTATGATAAATCAGAAAGAGACCATTCAGAGCAATATCTAAATGAAAAAAAAAAATCATACGCAGTGTTTTTAATTAGCCCTGTGATGTCAATGTGATGTGAATATCTTCGGGGACAAAGCATGAAATATTCATAACAAATTTTGTATCAATAGCAGAATTAATAAAGTATGCTACAAAATCCTACGCTCCATTTAAGCATGTTTTGGAAAGATTTAAGTTAAACATACACCTATGAATTTTGTGTACTAGAAAAAGAAACATTTTTGCATTTGTTTTATCATTGTTTTTGCTCAAGATTATTTTGGAAGGATTTAGAAAACTATGATAGGAACGCATGATAGGAATTTGTGTATTTTTTATTTTAAGAATAGCATTTTGAAATATAAAGAACAATAAAATCTATCGCAAATAACATAAGTAGCATTTACATTTTATAGCAATGTTTATTTTGTACATTTAAAATGACTTAAAATTATACATACACTTTTTTTCATAACTAACAAAAAGACGTATATTTCAAAAGCACTAAAATTTCTGTAACTTTTCTCTCTAGCATCTAATGTTATTAATAATGTGACGATCTAATAGCTCTTGTTCACGTGGCTGAACTCTGAAAGTATGAGTAATGCGGACCAAAGGAAACAGATATCATTATTGCGTTACACAATCCTTCAGTCCATTTTATTAGCCAAATAAAGTCACATTAAGGGCCATTTCAGATGAAGGTTTGCTGTAAATTGTGTTGATTTCTTCCACTGTAAGCCACACTTCAGAACCTGCTTATATTCGATCAAACCTTTGATCGTTCAGCTGAAGAGTTCATCAATATTACACTAGTCCTGGATAGTCAACCTCCATCTGTCAGATTTCTCAGTAAATATATATATTATTCCGACTCCGAGTAATCGTGGAAAGCTACATAATAGCTGTGTGAGACTGATATCGGGACATACTGTCAGAATTAACCTTACCTTTGAGGACTGGAGTATCTTTGGAGGGCCTCGGCTCCTGCTCGACCAGCGGACTGCTCTCGGTCTCGCGGTTACCGCTTCTCTTCTTGGCCATGATGATCGCTTTCAACAAGAGAAAACAATGAAGGTGGATCTCAGATGTTAACCGAGATCATATGTCAGTGTATGAGCTAAACGCAAGGCTTCAGCCGGCTTTCTCCTCGGGATACCGGTGACCTGTGACGGGGTTTTCTTCTTCCTCGGCGCTGTTCAGCTCAGATGAGAACGCATTTGTCAGGCCGCTACTGCCATCCAGTGAAGATATCGCGACATTAGATTGTACATTGACAACAAAAAGTAATTTTTCTGCAGCACATTTAAGAACCACGTAAATACCACTGTACATAGATAACCTTAAAAAATAAAAAATAAAAATACACCTTTACTGCGTCAACAGTGTTGGGGTAACGCTAGTGAAGTAATGCATTATCTACGTTTTGGTAATCGTTCAGTAGCATGGCATTTATCGAAGCATCAAATTATAAACAATATATAACATATAACACAATATAATACAATGTGATATAATAAAGTGAATTTTCTACAAAAACGAACTAAATCAATAATAGTTTACTTTGGTAAAATATATGGTTGCAAATGCAAACTATTGTACAAAATAAACTTTTAACCCAATATATTATTTTAATGTTTATTTTAGTGATAATAACTTACAATAATCGTATCACCCAAAAAGTATCTATACTCTTTTACAATGAGTGCAAAATGGTAGGAATAAATAGAAATAAATAGCATTTTGTTTACACTTAATGTTCAAAATAGTGATATAAAGTGTAAAGAGACGTACTATGCTATTTGTACTTAAGTAAATATTTCTTAATAATTTGGTACTAAATAAATGATCTCAGCAATGGTGGGTGGAGTTAGTGAAAATAGCTTTATTTTCAAAAAGCCTGAGTAAATAGACACTGCCGAAAGTAAATTCCGCCCATAAACCTGTTATCTGATTGGACAACATTTCGCATTAACTAAAACTACAGATATGAGCCTCTGTTGAGGAATCTTGGCATACTTGCATTGCTCTTTTAAGGTGCTGCCCAGAATTTAAGTGAGGACTGTGATCAGGAATCTAAAGCTTTTGTTTATTTTTAGCTAATCATATGTCGACCTGATATCTATCATCAGTCATTGTCCTGCTGCTTTACCCAGTTACATGTTTGAACGTTTTTAATTCAAGTGTCAAATGATGAGTTGACTCATCTGTCCATAAAATATTATCCCAAATAATCATCCAGATCAGATGATTTGTAAACTATTCTTTGAGGTTTGCAGTGGTTTTTGTCTTAGATACAGGGAAATCCACATCACAGCTTTTACAATAACAACACAGAGGAATGATATCATTGGGGTCACTTTTACAAAGTTTTTTTTAGCTAACGAATGATAAAAATGCTGACAGCCAATCAGAATCCACCCAACCTCAAAGCACTTGAGTATTTTAGGCAGCAGAAGATGACAGAGCTGCAGCGCATGCATGGAATAAACCGAATGTTTTTAAGCCGTTGATGTGAGTGCTAACGTAGTAATCATTGTAGTTATCTTAATACTTATCGTTCTTGGCAGGAACAGGCCTTAAGCCAGGGGTTTCCAAACTTTGTCATGCCATGTCCCACTTAGAAAAAGGGTTGGTACAATGACTTCTTGGAAAATTGATAAAATTTACAACAAATTTACATGATTCAATTCATAACATGAGTCAGACTGGTACAGTGTAATATAGTGTGCCAGTAGTACACTAATAGTACTGTTTTTAAATTAATTAAAATGTGGAATGTACATGAGAATGTGAAAGGGATACTCCATCCCAAAATGAAAATTTTGTCATTAATCACTTACCTCCGTGTCGTTCCAAACCCGTAAAAGCTTTGTTCGGAAGACAATTTAAGATATTTTGGATAAAAAGGCTTGTGACTGTTCCATTGACTGCCAAGTAAATAGCAGTGTCAAGGTCCAGAAAAGGTAAGAAAGTCGTCGTCAGACTACTCCATCTGCCATCAGACGTGCAGTCTGGGTTATATGAAGGGACGGGAACACTTTTTGTAAGCAATATGCTCTGTTCCGAAGACGAACGGAGCTTTTACAGGTTTGGAACGACATGGGGGTAAGTGATTAATGACAAAAATTTCCATTTTGGGGTGCAGTATCCCTTCAACTATGAAAGGATGATTGACAAATCAGTTTTAACAGTAAAGAAAAATTCCCTAAAAACAAGTTTACGACTAAAATATGGAAAGTATATAAGAATGTTATCTGTGGGCAGGATGATTGACAAGTCAGTCATTCCCTAAAAATGAGTTGACAGCTAACTTCGAGAAAAGCCTTGGTTTTCTTGTCTGAGTTTTTCTTGTAAGTCGTACAAACAAAGTTGATGAAAAATTGTAGAGGGGGTTAAGCATTCATAATTATCCGAGCTACTTTACATTAGGTAAATTGTCTGATGGAGTGTGGGTGGGTGGGTGGAGTTAGTGAAAACAGACTTTATTAGCCTATTTAAATAGACACACTCAAAAGTAAATGCCCCATAAACCTGCCATGCGCTGTGGTTTTTGCATTGCTACTCTTCCATGAAGTCCATTCGACTCGTTCTTATTGTCATGAACACTGACTAAAGGGCCGATCACACCAAGGATGATAACTATAACTAAAGATTTAGATTTATATGAGAATGTGGAAGTCCACACAACAACTATAACAATAACTACTCAGATGAACAATATCATTTTCAATATCAGTTGGTGTGGAAGCCAATGTAGTTATTGTTACACTTGGTAGTCATCGCTCTTGCAGTGAACAGCAGGCTTAAAGTCAGAGGTTTCCAAAGTTTTCAAGTCCCATCAAAAAGGATTAGTATAAATGGACTTTTTTGGGAAATTTTTACATGACTCATTTCATAACATTGATTGGATGTGGAATGTATGTATTGGGTTCATCTGCCAAAGTGATTTTTTGTGGGTGGTGCTGTATCTATTGGGAAATCTTGGGCTTCTTGGAAGCTGGATAAACTTTAAAAAGCCCCTACCAACATCTCAGTTCCAACCTGCTCAAAGCTTTAGCTTTCTGTAGAATGGGGGCATGACAGGTGCCTACCTAGCATGGGATTTTTAAAGTTTGAAAAGGTTTTTTTTTTTTTGGCATGCCAATTATACGACTCCGGAGCTGTGCCCGCAGCACCCTACACATGGACATCTTGGAAATGAGAGAGCTTTTTTGGAACCCACCGAAACTTTTACATCTCGACCTCAAACCTAAACTTAACAACATCTTCCCAAAGCCCCCTGATCCTTGTGATTCAGCCCTCTGCCACGACGAGAAAGGACTTTACGGGAGTGAACCTAAACTTTTCGGGCCTCACACAGGCCGGAATTGCTGCAGCTCAATGAAACTTGGTGAACTCTGAGTGGGCTGCATTTTCACGAATGTACTCCAATTTCAGGCTCCTGGCACACAGGGAAATCATGCAACAGATTTACGCTTTGACTTACCATCTTCAATATGCTCTATGTATGTGTGTGTTGATCAGTGTTTAGATGTGAATAAAAGCCTAAAGTAAACCTCGTCGTACAGCAAAGTCAGCTCTACAAACGCTCTGCAGATTTAGGCTTCAGAGCTTTACTACACAACTTTTAAAATCAGAACACCTTTTAAAACACTGCATCATAAACTTGCCAACTTTGAAAATGGTTACAGAGAAAAAAACTGGACATCTAAACACCACACAATAAATGATTGTCATACACCAAAATAAGAAATAAGTCTTTCTGAACACACACACACACACACACACACACACACACACACACACACACACACACACAATACATGTGCCTCATAAGAAATTTGCTCAAAATATCAAACCATTTAATCCTCCACCTGATGGAATTATAGTATGAAACAAAAAAATCCAAGTATGTGACCATCAAACACAATGCGAACCATATTGTGACACAGCAAAGAAATGCATATAGCTACAGAGCAAAGAAAAATTCTCCAAAAACGGTTTCCCAGCTAGCTTTGAACCATACAGTTACATAACGAAAAGACCAAGAGACATGACACTGACAGCTTTGGAGGACCCATGCTGTCTAGAAACAGAGCAACTTTACAAAATTATCTGTCACATAGAGTCACAGCCAATAGCACAAGGGGAAGTAACATTAGACAAGGAAAGGCACATGACAGAGTTTTAGTCATAAAGACTCAGTCGAAGTACAAAATGTATGCCTCTGCCTCATAAGTTAGCATTTCACAATTCCAAGTATAACTTCTGGTTCCAAAAAGTCAATAATGGGCCACAGGCTAAAATGCAAAACCACCAGGTTTTTTTTTTTCTTCTTTTTTTTTTCTTATAGTAAGTTCTACAAACATGAAGTTAATGTCAGTTCCACTGAAAAATCAGATGACTATACACACGTGAGATGTAGGCTATTAAGATGTTTAAACAAATTCCAAAAACAATGTATTTTTTCTATTGGAGTGAAGTCACATCAAAAATATGTAAATATTCAAGCAATGCCCACCAACAAACATGCTCATTAGATTTAAGAAATTTTCTGTCATAATGAACCACTAATTTAACACCTTTTTTGAACTTTTTGGACTTTTTTTTTGACCAAAATTTGTATACGTTTTTTTCTCTCTGAGTCCAATACATTAACACATTTATGACAGAGATAAGAAACACAGTGCAGAAAAGAACACAGTGCAGCCTCAGTCACCATGGTAACATTTGTTTTTGTATCGCATGAGGTATCCTGGACCTCTAGTGACGCTAACGCAGCGTCGACGACAAAAAAACTACAACTCCCTACACGTCTTACCGGGGAACGGAAACTCGCTGTGGGGAAATTGGCGCTGATCTATCCGGCCCATTTCCACTGCTCTTCCTTTCGCGCCGGTAGACGACGAACCGAGCGTCCATGTGCGCAGCGCCCTGGAGTTCATAGATCACCGAGCCTTCCGAATCCGAGCCAGACCGCGACCTTGTGATGGATCTCAACTCTTTGATCGAGGCCCTTCGGGGCACCATGGACGCAAACTTGCGTGAGGCCGCAGAGAGACAACTGAACGAGGTAAAGTGATCGGATAATGATGGTGGTGGTGGTGGTGGTGGTGGTGGTGGTAGTGCGCCTCGGGCCTTGCGCAGCAGGATGGCTATAGCCGCTAATACCGTTAAAAATGTGTTTTTGAAAGCATTTTTGTTGGCGTATAGCCCTTCAGTAACACATAATATGAGTTGGTAATCTATCAAAGGCCAAACGCTATATATTTTTTAACGTTCTGAAGCACGCGCTAGCAGCTCGTGTCCGCGTACTACGTCACCGCGATAATGGCTCGCGCGAATGTGTTCGCGTTAAACGGACGATACCGCGCTGAAACGTAACGTGACTTTGAAAAGGTGATCAGAATTCACGAGGTTGTATACGTCTGTATGTTTTAAGGTCAAACTCTGATGTGTCTTGAGTTAAAGCGGTTTATTTGGAGTGCGCTAATGTGCTAGCGCGGGAAATGCTAGGCGCTAGTCTCTCACGTGTCAACATGAGGCAGGAGGCTTGTTGTCATTTCACGCTCTTCGTAAACCGTTTCACCAACTTAGCTTTCGGAGTATCTGGTGATCATATTTAAACAACACAACGAACGATTTCGATGCTCAATTATGTGTTAAATCTCTGTTTTACTCGTGTTTTAGGCCCGTTACTTTAGCGAGCTGCGTCAGTGTTTTAAAAGTACTGTGATACCAGGTACAGCGATGTGTCCGATGATGACATTATGATAATTAGATAAATAACTCATTTGTTGGCACCAGTGAATGTAGTAGCTAACATGGCCAGTGAGCAATATTTCGTAAAGAATGCATTAATCTGTTACTGTTTGTAACGTATGTAGTTAACTAATGTTAATCAACGAAAACTTATTGTAGTTAAGTGTTAATGACAATCATAATAGCTGTTCCAGAAGTTTTGAGTATGTAACTTTATATATATACACACACACACACACACACACACACACATATTATATATATATATATATCTTATATATATTTATATATATACACACACACACACACACATATAACAGCAATACTATGTTTTTTGAGAGATTGACATAGGTAATAGCATGTTTTTTTTTTTTTGTTTGTTTCATGGTATTTTTTTGATGTGCCAACCCCAAAATCTGTCATATGCTATTGCTGTACCATACCGTCACAGTACTTTTTGTGTAAATAGCCAATAACTTCTCACCAAAGTGTGTGGCGTAAGGTTAGTTCTACTGAAAAGTTGTCTAGTTAGAGCAAATTTGTCATGAAATGTCATTCATTACAAAGTAGTTACAAAAATGCTGACTTTCCAAGAACAGGGTTGTGAGCAATGAAGATTTAATTGAACTTATACACTGAAATTTAGCATCCTCGTCATGTGTTCTTGTCTAAAGTAATGTTTCTAATAACCGAGCCGGAGCTCATGATTTCTGTGATGTGTGTTAGTTCACATTTTTGGTGGCTGGTGTGGCAGTTTCCTTCGCTGGATCTGATTTTGTGCGTGCTTTGCGTCGTATGACAGGAATTGATATTAATTAGGTTGTTAGCCGACTTATATTGTGTGGTATCTAGGTGCTTGAGTTTGTTTAGTAGTGTGAGACCAGCGCGTCTCATTTAGTGGTAATCTGTATACAGTAGTTGTTACCTGAGGAACATGAGTAAGACAATACCTGAGAGACCAGCCCATCAGTCTGAATGGAAGTCTTTTGTTTTTGCCCAGTTTTGTGAAATTTTATGCCTTTGCTTTCATATATGAGAGAGAGCGAGGATGTTCTTTTTATATATATATATATATATATATATTTTTATATATATATATATATATATATATATATATATATAATATTTATTTCTAGATAAAACTTTTTCTTAGGGCCTAGTGTGAGTTCTTTTGGCAAAATACTAAATTTAATTACAGGAATTTAAGTTATCGGGGTTATTTAGGAATTATCACAAACTTTGTCGCACGTTTTGGGGGCCTGTGAGTCCAAAAGGTTGTGAACCGCTGAAGTCAAGTTGGGTCTCCTGTGACACAGTCACTATCTGGCCAGGCTCCAGGCGGCCCATTTTCCTGTGTGCTGACGCTGTGGTGGTCGGGTGAGAACGCTGTCATGGCATTTTAAGCTGCGTCCGTTTATTCAGGGAGTCTGTATTTGAAATAACACATTCGAAGGAGGGAAATGGCCATAAATGGTGACTCTTCATAAATTGTAGTCAAATTGGCTGGATGTCAGTGGTTCTTTCCACAGAAATCTTCGCTGACTAGTGCATTTTGTCTGTTTCTGGTGTTCGGTATCAGAGGCCAGAAGTAGATGTGGTGTTTATTTGGAAGTGAACTTGAAAGGAGTTCCCTGAAATGCTGTTTCGGTTCAGTCAGTGAAGCAATGCAGGTCTCTTTGTAAACAGTTCACCCTTTCAGTTAATATAATGTCTGTCTCATGCCGCACACTTGAAGAACAACAGCTGTATTTGGAAACAGATAGCTCTTAGTTTCTTTTAACAAGTTATCACAAACTTTGTTTTTCATGCAACCTGATCCACCTGAATTGTAATGAATCTATAAAGAACCCAAACTGTACTTTAAATGAACTGGATTCAGTCAAATGCTACGTTGTGCATTTCTTACATTTGTGATTTGTTTTCTGCTCCACAGGGCCATACCCAGGTGAACTTTTTGTCTACACTGCTGCAGGTGACCATGACTGATCAGTTGGATTTGCCTGTACGGCAAGCAGGTACAGTAATGGCTCTTTAAGACCTACTTTCTCGTCCCCTTGTCAGCAGAAACCAGTGTTACACTCAATGCTGCTGTTATAATATTTAGCATATTCAGGCGATGAACTGCACACTCAAACCTCCTCCTGTCAGTCTGTGACTGTCCCTGTTCCGTCTTTAGTATCAGATGTCATATGTTGACACGGAGCTGAGACATTCTGTCACCGTGTGTTTGAATACAGATTCAAGGGAATTTCAAGGGCGTAGTTGTTACATTTTAATTTTTTTTATTTTTGCTTATTAGATGGCCTGCTGTAGAAAATACAAATACACACTGTGGCACAAAAGTATAATTCAATCTGTACAGCACTGAAGTGGGTGGATGTTGGCTTTTGAAACGCCTTTGTGCTGCTCCGTGTGACAATTTTTCATCTCATTCTGTCTTTTTTTTTTTTTCTATAGCCAGACTGTCTTTTTTATGATTTTACAAATGACAATTCTAAAGAAAAACACTGTTCATAACTGAGAGCCTATGATTTTCATAGAGTGGAGAAAACAGGCAGAATCCTGGCATCCCGTCTTTAAGAATTTACTATAAAGCAGAATGAAAATCAAGGGATCGTGCTGTACAGTTAATCACGTTGACGTCTGATGATTTGTTTTATGAGGACTTTATGTGAACACCATCTCCAGAGCCACTCTGGGAATATCTTCATTAGCCTTTCACCATTTCATTTAAATAAAAATGTTGTCAAATTTACGCAGACACTCAAATGTCCTCACCTTAAACTGCCCAAATAAATTAAGCTTTTAAGACAAATATTTTTACTGTTGTTAAATGTACTTCAGGTTTTTAAGGAATATCACCCAATTAGAAGATTTTTTTTTTTTCCCCAACCATTTTTTTTAAATTCATACAGTAAACCTGTGATGTGCGGCAATTTATTTGACAAAAATACTGTTTTGTTCTAAAGGAATTGTCACTTTTATTTGCAAATTAAGTTTTAGTTTAATTGTCATTGTTTAGGATAATAAATGTATGTTAAATAATCTTAAAAAATGAATTTGTGGGAAAAAAATAAAATAGAATTTTTTAAGAAAAAAAAAAACATTTCATAGGGTCCTATTATATGTTTAATTTGAGTAAATTAGTAATTGGTTAATTTTACGATGTTCAATTGATTAGACATGCTTTTTGATGATTTGTATTTAATTAAACCATTGAAACTGAATCTAGAGTAAATACAATGGAAAACACATGAATTTGTGAAATATTACAGTGGATTTCATAGGATCTATTTACTGCCCAAAGAAAACTTGTAACTGTGAACACAACTGTCAGGAGGTTAACAGCCCTTTGGAAAAAATTGAGATATTGTTGTAAACTATAATTTTACAAGAAAAACTTTTACAAAAGGCAAGAATTATCTTTGCGTACTCCACTCAGGGCTTTTATTTATTGCATTATGCTGCATACGAGACATCATCTGACTTAAATGTATTCAGTTTAGTATTGTGAAGTGGCTGGATTTGCACGAAGTTTCATCAGCCATTTAAAGTGAACCATCACCTGACTGCTATTTGGCAGCTTGGTGTTCACATGCCCAATTGCAGTTAACACCATTATACTCGGGATAGAGGGAGGCATGAGAAGAGTTGCTGATTCAGCAGCAGCAGGCACGATTACTCGTTCCGGCTTTATGAACCTGTCTGCCGTTTGATTGTCTCCGGTCTAACTCGTCCTCCCCGTCAGCTAATGCTTGTTACATATTCAGCACTTGAGCCAGCAACTGTGCTAAAGCCGTTCATGGTCTGTATTCTACATATGTGGTCTGGCTGCCTGCGAGAACTTTTTTTATTCAGATGCTGAGTGTTTCTAAATATGAAAAAGCTGCTCTCTGGAGAGTCCTCAGGTGCACCTGCTGGGGTTTTTCAACAGATGCACAGCTGCATTGAGTGCCTGACATAGCTCAGGTTTTGTTTACATCAAATGGGCGTTCAAACAGAGAGTGTTAACCTCATCCTTTCTTTGCACAAACTGGGCTAGGTTTCAAGGCCAACAAGTTTTCTAACGTGTTCATAATAGAAGGCATTCATGTCACTCATACTAATTATGCATTCTGCAGAAAGTGTCATGCTAATATTTGCTAATAAATTTGATTTTTTTTTTTTTTTTTTTCTGGATTCCGTTTTGATGGTTAAACGATTTCAGTAATTTGGATTAAATCATTAAAACATTGGCAAATTCTATGACTTGTAATGAAAATTCCAATTTTATGACTCTTGCAACTGGACCTGTGATCCAAGCATAGCTTTTAGGACTGCTATCGCTGACCTCTGTTGTTGTTGTTCAGGTGTGATCTACCTGAAGAACATGGTGACACAGCACTGGAGTGAAGGAGATAATGCAAACACCGAAGGGTCTACCAGTAACATCCCAGAAGAGGACAGGCAGTTCATTCGAGACCACATAGTGGAGGCCATCATCCAATCCCCAGAGCGCCTCAGGTAACACAGCGGTAAATGGAGTGGGGGGGGGATGAAAGATTACTTTCTTTTAAAAACTTTTCTTTTCTTCTCACTTTCATAGAGTGCAACTCACAACTTGCATTCATCACATGATCAAGCATGACTACCCTGCTAGATGGACGGCTGTTGTGGACAAGATCGGCTTTTACCTGCAGTCTGATAACAGTGGCTGCTGGCTGGGCATCCTGCTGTGCCTCTACCAGCTGGTCAAGAATTACGAGTAAGAGAGCCGTGAAACACTCACAGGTGGTGTTCAAACTGAGTAGGGCTGCATGATTAATCGCATGCATTTGTCATGCGTGTCTCATCAGTAAAGCCGGTTCCGTGATTAGCGGTAAATGTCTGTCACCTGTTTTCAAACGGGAGCGGCAGTTAATACACAGAGCCGTAGTTCACTGACAAGCTACGCAATATTCTGTTCATAATTGAGATGAATCGCATTCGATTATGAACACTATATTGCGTAGCTTGTCAGTGAACTACGGCTCTGTGTATGAACTCCCGGTGCATTTGAAAACAGGTGACGGATATTTACCGCTAATCACGCAACCAGCTTTACTGATGAGACACGCATGACAAATGCATGCGATTAATCGTGCAGCCCTAAAACTGAGCATGATTTCTGAATGGATTTGAGAAACCAGGCTTTGACACAGAGTGCCTGATTTGATATTTTGCAGTTGCTTAGATCGGATAAGTTCAGACAATGTATTCAGTTTCTATGGTACAGATGTAGGCATCATCATAATGCTAAGTGACACTGTTCTAAAATGACTGAGTAGCAGTCGAAAATGGAAATCGAGAAATTTTGCCCCACCCATACCTGTCATAGAAAAGAGGACTGTTTTACACAATGAGATGAAATCGTTTTGGTTTAATTTCTGTTTTAACTGGATATTGACACATGTACATATTGAATACGCAGTGCGAACAGCCATAATATACCACCAATGTGGAGTCCTGATATAAGTCTGCGTGTTGTTTTTTTTGTAAGGTATAAGAAGCCTGAGGAGCGCCAGCCATTGGTCGCTGCAATGCAGATCTTTATGCCCATGTTGAAGGACCGATTCATACAGCTGCTGCCAGACCCCTCCAACGACTCTGTCCTTGTGCAGAAACAGATCTTCAAGATCCTTTACGCTCTCTTCCAGGTATTACTGTCACTTCTGATACATGTACAAAAGAAGTTCACAGCTTTTCCACAATGAAGCTTTTGTGGTTTGGGTCTCATAAATTGATTGGTCTGTTTTTACAGTACAACCTCCCTCTGGAACTGATCAATCGCCAGAATCTGACCGAGTGGATGGAGATTCTGAAGACTGTCGTGGACCGAGATGTTCCTCCAGTAAGGATGCGCTCTGTTTATAATGCATGTTGTGATAGGGCCCACATAGGAGTTTAGTATAGTGGCAGGGTTGGTTTTAATGGTCTTTTAGTGTCTATCAATTGGCTGTGAGTGGACGGTGTGCGTAGTGTCCATCTGCGTTTAGTGCCGTCTCCGGTCTGTGTCTTACAGGGTGTGAGACGGTTCTCATGCCACACTCACAGCCACAGATCCACTGGAGATCATAGTACTGGCCCAGTGACGTCTAAATGACCATCCACCACTGGCCAGCCTCCATAGTCTCCTACAAGATCCAATAAACTCCACCTAAAGATCCTGAAGCGATGGCTATGTTTGGAAAAACATACTAGCGTTTCTGCATTATGTATACTGTGAACGAAATACCTAGGTGTGGCATACTACATTTTGGAATGTTTCTTAAATTTCACAATTTTTTTTTTAATAGTATGCATTAGTGGTTCAACGGATCACAAATCTCACGGTTCGGATCACATTACGGTTTTTGACTCACGGATCGGATCATTTTTCGGATCAGCAAGAAAAGAAAAATATTTCAATTTAACTTGCTTTCCATTTATGACTTAAAGCAAAGTACTTCTTTGATACTTCACAGCAAATACTAGGTTAACTAATAAAGTTTAAACATGATTAAAGAGACGAGAACAGCCAGTAAAAATAAGAACAAGTACACAAATTACAACTATAGATAAATACAACAGAATGTGTTACAAATAAAATAAGGCTGGTAGTATTCAAATACAGAAATGTAGTAATTAGGGAAAATAACCCTGTAGAGTATTCACTGTATAAATTAAATATAGATTTTTATCACAGCTGTTTTGTTTGATGATCATTAATGACAGCAGCAGTATTTATAGGCCACTGTCCCTTTAAGACCTGATGCACTGATATGATATGATATGATACACATCACATCTGTTTTGTCGCTCTGATCTACTAAAGTACGTGTGTGTGTGTGTGTGTGGCGTTGCAGGAGACGCTTCAGGTGGATGAAGACGAGAGGCCTGAGCTGCCCTGGTGGAAATGCAAGAAGTGGGCGCTTCACATCCTCGCCCGGCTCTTCGAAAGGTGCAGTACTAACATAACTTCACTTCCTCCCAGGAACGCTAAAGATAAAGCTTTCACAGATGACTCATGGTCCAATTGAATCCTGGCCCACGCTGAGCAGTTGGAAATGCTCGAGTAGTTATTTTCAGCTGAAGGTCTTGTGTGTTTCAAATGGTTACTGAATTTTCATGCATGTTTTTGCCCCAAGTATGGCAGCCCTGGCAACACAACCAAAGAGTACACAGAGTTTGCAGAGCTTTTCCTCAAGGGTTATGCCGTGGCTGCACAGCAGGTAAATAGGAGACTTCAGTAGATATTTCAGTGGGTTGTTGACATGACGTGTGCTCAGTGGAGATAACTGATGACCTTTGACTGTTTGCTTCTGATAGGTACTGTTGAAGGTGTTGTATCAGTATAAGGAAAAGCAATACGTGGCTCCCAGAGTCTTGCAGCAGACACTGAATTACATCAACCAGGGAATCGCACACGCCGTTACCTGGAAGAACCTAAAGCCACACATACAAGTATGTAGATGTTGTTATAAGTGTTTGTTTTCATAAGGAAATTTTTAATGAAGTATTAGAGACAAAATATAATAAAGTTGCAATGTAATGCAAATAGTGACATTTGCACTTTTTCTTTCATGTATTTTGAAAAAGGGATTGTGAATGGATATAGGAAGATCTAATATCAATGTGATTGAGGATGTAATTTTATTTATATATTATTATATATATATATATATATATATATATATATATATATATATATATATATATATTTTTTTTTTTTTTTTTTTTAATAACCCTGTTTAGGAAAGGGACATCATACCTTTCAGAAAATATAATATACATCTTCATTTTGCAATGATTTTTAGAATCTTATTTACAGCATTATGTTATTAGTATGAATATGTATGTGACAAATAAAAATCTTGAATCTGGAAATCTTGAAAAAAGTATTTAACAGTAATATACATGTCCATGACAGGGTGGACATATCTTATGGTTTATGCTTTGAATAATGGCCCATAACTATCTAAAAGAAAATATGTGGGAGCTCAGCTAATGTTTCTATAGTACCTGAGTGTCTTCTATTTATGATATGACAAAGCGAATGGGAAATTAAAACCAAAATTGAGTTTTGTTAGGGTTAAGAGGCACTCTATTGTGATATTGACCTTTATGACAGGCTACAGGCAAAATATTAAAAAAAAAAAAATAAATAAAATATATATAAATATATATATATATATATATATATATATATATATATATATATATATATATATATATATATATATATATATATATAAATCATGAATGTATGAATCATTCACAATAAGATCAATAACGTGCATTTAGAAAATGGATATTGTTCATTTTCATTACCATGCCAACTCTGGGAAAACCTGTATTGCCAAATGAAGTGAAATGTAGTTAGAGATAATAAAGATCAGGGATAGTTTACCCCAAAATGGCAGTTGTCGTCATTTACTAATCGTCAAGTTGTTTCAAAATAAAGAAATAAACTCATACAGGTTTGGAACAGCTTGAGGGTGAGTACTTGATGACAGAATTTTCATTTTTGGGTGAACTCTAACATTTTAAAGCATAAATCTCCTCCATAGAAATCCTAGTTCACATAATCAGTATGTTAGATTGATTGATTGAAAAAAACCTTCAAAAGAACTGATTCAGAAATAAATCAGACTTAAAATCAGACCTAAAATGCTGTTTTATCTAATGTGATGTCTAAAGCCCCTTTCACACTGTGATTCCGGAAAATACAAGGTTAATGTGTCCCGGCAATTGTTCCCGGGTCGCTAGATTTTGCACTTTCACACTGCCAGTGATTTCCCGGAATCTGTGCGTGCGTTCACACACAACCCGTAAAGGTCCCGTGAAGACACGTGATATTAGGGTGTGACGTGTAATGTACAAGTCGAAAATGCTAGGCACGTTAACTTTCACTTATGCTGGCGAATGATCTTAGCTTCAGTGCGGATAGTGAGGAGCTAACTGATCTCTGCTTCGTTACAGTTTGCACAAATTTTTTCGTCACTAACGTTGATCTGCCTTCAAAACACCAGGTAAAAGAGTCGCACGATAACGTCCATCGTCTCTACGACACACCCTTTACAGCATTGGTTCTGGCTTTTGTTCACACAGCGCTTGTTCCGGGACTAAACCAGGCAATGCTACTAGGTCCCCAACCCGGGATCAATCCCGGAATCAGTCCCGGGGCGTGTTTGCGTTCACACAGAAGGCAATCCGGTAATTTTCCGGGACTAACGTGCAGTGTGAAAGGGGGTTAAATCAGACATCCCAGTAAAATAAATCTGTCAATTATGTCAAAGTCACAAGTTGTAGGTAGCCAAATTAAAAGGTGCGTTATTTGTTAAAATCAGTCACGCTTCATTTTTTTTTTTTTCTCCTAATCTTTGTTGGGGCTACTGAAGTACCTTAGTGTTTTGCTGGTAGTAAGCCATAAGTGGCTCTGTGTTTGATTTGATTTTACTGCAAGTCCATTCTGAAAACCTGTGTAAAATTACTGTAAAGCACGGCCTCATTGTCAAACACCTAATCCAAGTTCTTGGTATATAACTTGAATGTATCTGGTTTCAGGGAATCATTCAGGACGTGGTGTTCCCCCTCATGTGCTACACAGACAGCGATGAAGAGCTCTGGCAGGAAGACCCTTACGAGTACATCCGCATGAAATTTGGTTAGAGCATCACCTTATTTGTCTGAACTACTAAATGTTTCTTTGAGCAGAACACCAAAGCCAGATAGATCTGCTCATTCTCTCTCTGCTTCCTCTTAGATGTTTTTGAAGACTTCATCTCCCCCACCACTGCAGCTCAGACGCTTCTCTTCACCGCTTGCAACAAAAGGAAGGAGGTGGGTGTTTGGAGGCGCCATCTGGCATGATGTGACTGTGTTTGGCTGAGTTTCGTGTATCTCTTACTGCCAACCCTCATGTATCCAATCAGCACCCTGCGGCTCCTTCCACAGAACTGTTGGATGCTTCTGTCATCCCAAAGAGCTGTCTCTTATTTATTATAAGAATTATAGTTTTTATTAGGGCTGCAATTAACATTTATTTTGATAAGCGATTTATGTGGTGATTTACTCAATTAAACATTTCGAAATATTTCATATACATTTCATTTTCTGTATATACATGCAGTGCCTTTTTAATGTAGTCCTTCTGTATGCACATGAAGCCTGTGTAACGGAGACTTGTTTCCTCTCAGGACAAACTTTTATGCAAAATGTAAATACTGACTGGGTTTTGTAATATTTACAGAATGGAAGTTAAATGGAAGTTATGCACAGGGGAAAACCAATTTCCAAATGCATTTAATGGCAGATAAATCTGTCAGAACGCTTGACAAGCCATGCTGCACTATATTCTAAAGCTTTTTTGAAAAGCATATGATGCATTCTCATGTTTTGAATAACTTGATTCTTTTTCTGCAGCCGTTCACACTGTATCCTCAGCTATATTTGTCCATAATGCTCTACTGCAAAGTGATGTGACTGACTGATGTTTTCACTCAAAGACGTGTTTAATCATGTAGAATTCATTGTCGGGTTTAATTGGTAAGAATTGCTTAATTCCACTCTAGTTTAGGGTTACTACGCTCGATTTGAAACTGTCCCACCTTTAAATTGGATCTTGTGTATTCGTGCACATGCTCTGTTAGAGCTTTCGCAGGTGTGTAAGCACCGTGGGAGTTTGTGTTTCAGCTTGTGTTTTGAAAGTGCCCATCGATTGGCTGTGAGTGGACGGTGTGCGTAGTGTCCATCTGCGTTTAGTGCCGTCTCCGGTCTGTGTCTTACAGGGTGTGAGACGGTTCTCACGCCACACTCACAGCCACAGATCCACTGGAGATCATAGTACTGGCCCAGTGATGTCTAAATGACCATCCTCCACTGGCCAGCCTCCATAGTCTCCTACAAAACCTACACATGACAAGAATCATTAGGGCTGTGGTATTTTGAATCTTACATTAACCACATTTGTTGTATAACAGGTGTTGCAGAAGTCCATGGGCTTCTGTTATCAGATACTAACAGACCCGGCCTGTGATCCCAGGAAAAAAGACGGCGCTCTTCACATGATCGGCTCGCTGGCTGAGATTCTTCTCAAGGTGATTTTAAGATATAATGCAATTTATTACAATAATATAATAGAAAATCTTAGCTGTTTTTACATGCATTCTAAGAAATGAGCTTATGACATGTACTCAGTACTACAGCAAGAACTACTTGAACAGATAATATTGAAGAGAAGTGAATAGTCAGTAATAAAATTACCCCCCCTCCTCCCAAAACAAATCTAATAATTTACAAGTAGTAGCACAAAAGTCCAGTTACCAGGAAAAAAAACTATAAAATAGTTTTAAATTTTCTTAAGTAATTCTAACAGTGTTATTCAAGAGCAGAAATTGATTAATTGGTGCAGCTGGCGGCAGACATATTGGACTAAATTCACAATCAAGTGTAATGATACACATCCAGTTTCTATTCACTTAAGACAAATGTTTGAAGATGCTCGCCAAGACAGGCTTTTTGACTTTTTGTCTGTATTTGTCCTTTCAAGTATTTGGTGTTTGCAAATAATGTTCTTCTGCATGTTCTTGTGCTTAGATGGTCTAAAATCGCTTGAATGTGTAGGCAACACTTAAAAAGCAGCATTGGTTATTCTAGGATTGAACATCCTGATTAGTTGTATTGATGATTTTTTTATTTTTTCTTCAATCAGAGGAAGATCTACAAAGACCAGATGGAGTTCATGTTGCAGAATCATGTCTTCCCTCTGTTCCGCAGTGAGCTGGGTTACATGAGAGCCAGGGTGAGAGATGTGCTCATTGCACTCTGATTAAAGAATAATTCAACCACTAGGTAGAAGCAACGACTTGAGTGCTGCAAACTGTCGACTTGTCTTAGTTCATTTTTATTCTGCCTCTAGGCCTGCTGGGTTCTTCATTACTTCTGCGAGGTCAAGTTCAAGATTGACCAGAACTTGCAGACAGCCCTCGAGCTCACCCGCCTGTGTCTGATCAACGACAACGAAATGCCTGTTAAAGTGGAGGCTGCCATCGCCCTCCAGGTCCTCATCAGCAATCAGGAGAAAGGTAAGATTTCACTCATTTGTCTCTCTCTTTCTATTTAATGTCTTCCTCTTGCATTAGCTGAATTTGAGATGGCTTTGTTTGGTTTTCCTATCAGCCAAAGATTACATCACCCCCCATATCCGGCCCGTGATGCAGGCCCTCCTACAAATTGTGCGTGAGACAGAGAATGATGATCTTACCAACGTCATCCAGAAGATGATCTGCGAGTACAGTGAGGAGGTCACACCGATCGCTGTAGAGATGACACAGCATTTGGTAATAGCCATTTAAATATTCATTTCACCCTATAAAGCCTGACACATAAAATAACAGTCCTAAAAATTGTATTTTTGAAATGGAAGAGTTTGTTGAAACTTGAGACAAAATCGTAAAAAAAAAATATATATATATATATATATATATATATATATATATGTGTGTGTGTGTTATTTAGTTGGTATCATATTTGATAAAAGAGAAAATATGATAAAGAAGAATATGAATCTCATACTTAAGGAAAAAAACTAAATAAACTGCATATAAATATCAGATGTCACTCTTTATGTCCCAATAATGACTTAGTAAGGTGTTATTTAAATACGGCTTTTTTTAACTGCTTTTTTTCATAAAAGGTACAGACTGACAAACATAGGGACTTTTTGGATAAACCTTAGCTATCGTTCAGTTGTAAGATGTCATGAGTACTGCCGCGTGAGGTCTGACTCTTCCGGCGCAGTATCGCCTCTCTCGCCATCTGTTCTGTGCAGAGAGCAGCAGAGAAGCAGTGCATTCAGCTGGCCGTACCGCAGCAGACTCGTCAGTAAATGAGTACAAAAAAGTTTCCAAGCACCTGTCCCTTACTGACTGTTTGGAAATATAAATCTGAGCATAGGTTGTCTGTTAATATGCACTTAGTTTGTTACTTAGTCACAGGCAGTGTGCAATAATGTAGCCAAAACCGCACTGCCTCTCTTTAGTGTTGAGTCATGTCAATTTTATCAGACAATGTTGCAGTTATAAATCATTTACTTGCTAAAAAAGTATCAACTATCAATCAGACAAGGCAAGTAGAGCTGTGGTGAGTCATCTCGGAAGTAAACATTCCTGCTTGATTCCTCTCTCCCAGGCCATGACCTTCAACCAGGTGATCCAGACAGGGCCTGATGAGGAAGGAGGTGACGATAAAGCAGTGACCGCCATGGGCATCCTTAACACCATTGACACACTGCTGAGTGTAGTGGAGGACCATAAAGAGGTGAGAAAATCGAAACATGGATTGCAGAAGTTCTTCCTGTCTCTCTAGCCTGCAGCACCCTGCTGAATTACTTCCAGCCACCCACAAACGTAAAATAAAAACCATGTACGCCAACTTCTGACAAAGTGCCTCACTGGCTGCAGAGCATCTTTAAATAGCCTTGTGGAAATCTATATACATTTATATTTATACACGCTTTCTTTGCACTGTATGCGATTTCATGCTAATCCCATTGCAATGAATTTGAACTGAATGCTTGTTTAAAAATGTATGAGTCATTTATTTATAGAAGATATCAAACCATGTGGAGTTTGGAGAGACATGGGACAAGCGCACTTTCAGATAGCACATTAAACATACTCTTCAGTATTTGCTTACTTTGCGGTCGCCAAACATTAGTGGTATTTAATTGTGATTCTGACGTTGTATGGAGAGATGCCACTGTGCATTAAAGCTGCTGATTGATTGATTTCAGATTACCCAGCAGTTAGAGGGCATCTGTCTGCAGGTGATCGGCACAGTCCTCCAGCAGCACGTCCTGGGTGAGTTTCACACACTAATGGAAAAACCTGTTTTGTGTGAGCTTTTGGTTGTGTATTGATTGGTTTGGGTTAATTTTCCCAGAGTTCTACGAGGAGATCCTGTCTCTGGCCCACAGTCTGACGTGTCAGCAGGTATCGCCTCAGATGTGGCAGCTGCTCCCTCTCGTCTATGAGGTCTTCCAACAAGACGGATTTGACTATTTCACAGGTAGTGCAGTGTCTGGCATTTACTTTGCATGTTCACTTGATTAACTTCCTTTTTAAATTGTAATCCGAATGTCAGATGATTGGACAAATTTGAAAACGTGTGATAATTGTTTACTTTAACTGATAAATATTAAAATAATTCCTCATGTACGCTTTTTATTTCAGATATGATGCCACTTCTCCATAACTACATCACAGTTGACACAGACACACTTCTGTCTGACACCAAATACCTTGAAATAATCTACAGTATGTGCAAAAAGGTACAGCTACTTCAATGCAAACCAAAAGTGAAGTTCATTGCACTTTTTTTAAAACAATGTATGTATAAAGTAAGTACGGAGAAATATAAGGTCAAAAAAGCAAACCTGTAGTCCGTTGTGTCCGACCTGTAAATGAGACTACAGCAAATTGTTTTGTTGAGGCCTATGCGGCAAATTCAATGTCTTCTATCATCGAGGTTTCTGGACCCTCTTTAGACACAGAGGAGTTGACTGCTGTTTTTAATTCTGTTTGCTTGGACATTTTGAATGATGTTGCTCCACTTAGATATAAAAGGTATAAACCTCAGTCTCAGCCATGGTTGAACAATGAAATTTGTGGGTTCAGAAGGGCTTGTAGGAAGGCTGAACGCAGATGGAGGAGAGACCGATTGCAGATCTCGTATGAATTGCTAAAAGATACGCTTAGAACTTACCAGCATGCAGTCAAAGCTGCAAGAACAAAATATTTTTCAGACCTAATTAATAGAACGGCCCATTGCCCAAAAGTTTTGTTTAGCACAATAAACATTGTACTAAACCCATCGATAACACCTTTTTTAGATTCCACTTTATATACTTGTGAGGATTTCTTGAACTTTTTTGTAAGTAAGATTGAACATATTAGAAAAGATATTGTTCCCTCCAATATTGTTCTGGAAGTCCCCATGTTAAGTTCTTGCATATTTGACTCTTTTGATCATGTCTCCCTTCCATTTCTTGCAAATTTATTCAAGCATATAAAATCATCATCCACTTCACTGGATGCCGTTCCTCCATGGTTTCTAAAATCTGGGTTCAAAACTATGGGCCCTAGTATGCTATCAATTGTGAACAGCTCTCTATCTAATGGTTCTGTCCCATCTTGTCTTAAACACGCAGTGGTTTCTCCTTTACTTAAAAAACCAAGCCTAGCAGCTACAGAACTGATTAACTTCCGTCCCATTTCTAAACTACCGTTCCTATCTAAAGTCATAGAAAAGGTTGTTTTTTCACAAATTACTCCTTTTTTATCTATTAATGCTCTTTTAGATGAATTTCAATCTGGTTTCAGAGCTGGTCACAGTACAGAGACTGCTCTGGTAAAAGTTTTGAATGATTTGTTTTTAGCATCTGACTCTGGGAGGGCTGTGGTTTTAATCATGTTAGATCTCAGTGCCGCATTTGACACTGTGGATCATTCGATTCTTTTAAAAAGGTTGGAGTGCGAGGTTGGGTTTAGGGGTACTGCTCTGAAATGGTTCCACTCGTACCTTAAGGATAGAACATTCTCTGTTAATTTTGCAAATGTCTCCTCTTCTGTGGTTCCTTTAAAATATGGTCTCCCTCAGGGCTCTATTTTAAGTCCCTATATTGTTTTCTTTGTATATGCGCCCCTTGGGATCCATCTGTCGTCGTTATGACATCTCATACCATATGTACGCAGATGACACACAGATTTATTTTCCCCTTAAAGTTGGAGATGAACAGTCTTTGCAATCTTTGTTACTCTGTCTGAACGAAATTAAAATTTGGCTCTCTAATAATTTTCTTCAGCTTAATGAAAAAAAAAATCTGAAATCATAATACTTGGGCCATCAAATTTTAAAGAGCGCGTAGTCAGTATTCTTGCTCCTTTGGAGATGACTGTGCAGGACAATGTGAGAAATCTTGGGGTCATTATTGATTCATCGCTTAGCTTTGATAAACAGATCAACTCAGTTGTTAGAAGTAGTTTTTATCATCTTAAAATTATTGCTAAGCTTAAAACTTTTCTTAGTTTTAATGATTTGGAGACTGTTGTTCATGCTTTTATTTCTTCGCGACTGGACTACTGTAACTCCCTCTATGTAGGGATCAGCCACCGACAACTGTCACGTCTGCAGCTTGTACAGAATGCTGTAGCTAGACTTTTGACGGGCACCAAAAAAAGAGAGCACATCACTCCGGTGCTGCGTTCTCTTCATTGGTTACCAGTCAAGTTTAGGATTGATTTCAAGATTTTACTGGTTGTTTTTAAAGCTTTACATAATTTGTCTCCAAATTATATTTCCAATCTCATAGAGCCCTACATTTCAGTTAGGTCTTTAAGATCGTCAAATCAACTGTTGCTAGTTACTCCTCAGTCCAAAAAAGAAGTCAAAAGGTGATCGTGCCTTCTCAGTAGCAGGCCCTAAACTGTGGAACAATCTCCCTCTTTATATTCGACAAGCTTCATCAGTGGAGGTCTTTAGGTCTCAGCTGAAGACTTATCTGTTTAGTTTGGCTTTTTAAGTAGCTCTTGTTTAATTTCTGTACTTGCTACATTTTTGTGTCTACTGTGTTTTATTCTACACTGTGAAGCACTTTGGGCAACTAAGTTGTGTATAAATGTGCTATACAAATAAATTGAAGTTGAAGTTGAATTTGTGTTTTTTTTTTTGTTATTAACTTTTTAGTATTTTTTGAAGATAATTGTGATATGACTGTGTTAGTAAGACTGTGTGCTCAATCAGATTTTGTCAGGAGACCCAGGGGAGGACCCAGAATGCCATGCGGCCAAGCTGTTGGAGGTCATCATTCTACAGTGCAAAGGTCGTGGTATTGACCAGGTGTGTTTCCTAAACATTGTCCCTGTTACGATGTGCACCACAGACCTTATTTCAGACATTTAACCAAAAACCCAGTGGGCCTCATTCATGAAACATGAGCAGAACTAATTTTTGTGTGAATCATTCGACTTTGAATGATGGGCAAAACATATTGGCAATAATGTAAATGTAATGAAAAGGTTCATCTTTGTGCTTGTTCCTGTAGGTGGTGCCCTTGTTCGTAACGACCACTTTGGAGCGTTTGACGCGTGAAGTGAAGACCAGCGAGTTGAGGACCATGTGTCTGCAGGTGGCCATCGCTGCACTCTATTACAGTCCTCCTCTGCTCCTCAACACACTGGAGAATCTGCGCTTCCCCAACAACACCGAGCCCATCACCAACCACTTCATCTCCCAATGGCTCAAAGACATCGACTGCTTCCTCGGGTACACACTGAACTCTAAAGAGCTCAAACATTTCTCGTGACAAAGTTCTGGTCATTGCAACATGCGATTTGTATTGTTTGCAGGCTCCACGATCGAAAAATGTGCGTGTTGGGACTGTGCGCTCTAATGGATCTTGATCAGAGGCCACAGGCTGTCAATCAGGTCGCAGGTCAGCTCCTCCCTGCAGCCATTCTCCTGTTCAATGGCCTGAAGAGGGCCTATGCCTGCAGGGCTGAACATGAAAATGACGATGATGATGAGGAAGAAGAGGATGGAGAGGAGGAAGATGAGAATGGTAAGAATGGTAAATGAGATTAAGCAAATCTTCAGTCTTTTATCTATGTAGCAGCAGTATTTCATTCTTCTGAATAAAATGAATGAGTAGTTTTAGATATTGATTACATTGATATTTAGTCATTGAGTTATACATTCTAGCATGGATAGTACATACCATTTTTTTACATTATGTGAAACAAATGATACTAAAAAGAAACAAATCAAACATTACTGGGGTGTTTTTTTATATACAATACATTTTGTTTGAAAGCAGCTTCATAGTAATAGACTGGAAAATCGGTTAATTTTGAAATGCATCAATTCTGAAATTAAATCCAATTTGGAGTTGGATCAAATAAAGAGTCAAGCTTGTCTGTCTTCCAGTTAATTTATTACATGGAAAATGTAATGTCGAATTGAGTGAATTGGTATATTTGATTAAATTGCTTTATTTCCTGCTGTTGTTTCAAAGTAATGAACTGTAATTTTGACATGTGACTCATTGTGTGTCCATGCAGTCGAGTTAGGCAGTGATGAAGACGACATAGATGATGAAGGCCAGGAATACCTTGAAATGCTAGCTAAACAAGCAGGAGAGGACGGTGACGATGAAGACTGGGAGGAAGATGACGCAGAGGAGACCGCTCTTGAGAGTTACACGACCTCAGTTGACGACGAGGACAACCTTGTTGATGAATACATGATCTTCAAAGTCATAATCCAGAGTATGGCTTTCACCTATAGTACGAATTAAATGAGCCACTTTAAAAGGGTGTTTTACTGAGAGACTGCTCTCTTTCCTCTAGATGTCCAGGCCCGTGACCCAGCATGGTACCAGGCACTCATACAGTGTCTCGATGAGGAACAAAGAAAACAACTTCAGGATATTGCAACACTCGCAGATCAACGACGAGCAGCACATGGTGAGGCCAAAAAAAAAAGCTGGTTGAGTAATTGTTTGCACAGCACTTACTTTCCCCCTTGACGTTCTACCAATATTTAATTTTGTATATTTCTGGCAGACATTGGACCTAAAACATACTTTATGCTAGTCTGTGAAAAGCTGGAAACACTTGGGCTATTAATCTAGATATATTTGAAGGTGTTTTGATTCAAACTCTTAGTCCACACTAGCATTTTCCAAAGATTACTAGTCCATACTGACATCACTTTTCATGCATCTAGGTCACTCTTAAAATCAGCATTCAGTACATTGTCTAGGTACAGCAGTAGGGTTGGGACTAAAAGGGTTATTAATATGTAGGTCATTGAAATCACTTTTGAATAGACGTTCGCTTTTACTTTCGAGATTGGCGATCACACGTAACTTACTCTGTGTATACTACGGAGCGCCAGTACTTACCACACATTTTAGAAGATTAGATTGTCAGAGTTTGTCAGTGGTGCTCAGGATCTGGAAGTCATTCGCCTTCGTCCTCTGTCATCTCTCCTTAATTTCTTTGTGGTAAGTGGAAATTTTATTTACTGTAATGTAACAAGCTACCACTAGTAAGCAGCTAACCATGTCCCTTTAGTGGCTCCTTGGAACGCGTCATCTGTTTTCCGTGGCTTTCTGACCACAGATTCATGCTTCAGGCACACCCCGACCCCCTGGGGATGTCATCGTCCATTGCAATGTTTCACTGTAGACATAGTCCTAAGCCAATTTGGCCCAACCCTAGACAGCAGTTGCAAGTAAATATTGTCATCTTTGCAGGAGTGTAAGATAAAGGTTGTACGAAATAACATTGATCTTAAGCAACATTAATAACATGGATAGACGCAACAATGCCATTGTACAAAATGCATAAAAATGCATCACGACTAAATGAAGTTTAGCGTAGTTTTTTTTTTTTTTAATACCTGTTTTCACCATCTACACTACAAGCAAAAAAAGTTTTCACACTTTTTTTAATTCAGAAAATAGTTTTTGCTATTTAAAAATGCATTTCAGTGTGGTCAAAAGACCAACATTAAGAGAAAAACAAAGATGCATTTTCAAATTTATCCAGTGTTGCCTTAATATGCTGCCAAAATGTTATCCAATTGTTCAGACTCCTGATTTTGTTTTTTTTCTATCCCACTTTTGGTTCTCTTGATTTTTAGAATCGAAGATGATTGAGAAGCACGGAGGATACAAGTTTGCAGATCCGGTGGTGCCATCCAATTTCAACTTTGGTGGCAGTGCCCCTGGGATGAATTGAGTCCTATCTTTCCCTTCCCCTTTCTAACTGTGACTGAATGTAGTGAAATGAAAACACTTGTGTTGCTTCCTGAAGTAGTGGTTCCAGAACTGGTTCTTCTGTCTCACTCTTCAATCTGACTATCAAATTTAAACGGCACCAGAAGATGTGGGAAGGCAACCAAACGCAACCAATGCCTGGGAAAACAAACCAAGAACTTGAACGCTAAGCAAGTGGGGGAAAAAAAAAATAAAGCTCTGAACAATGTTGTCTTATGGAATCCAGAAATAAGAGGGATACCATAACAGCAGCTCCCACACATACTACGGGGGCTAATGAATTGAAATTGAGACATAATGTTAAAATTATTGTCACTGTATGGGCCAAAGGGCCATTTCAAGATTATACCTCTGGCAGTAGTGTGTCAACGTTTTTCTTCATCAAAAAACAAAAAAACAAAAACAATTCTCATATTGTACATAACTAGCCAAGGCACTTGATTTTTAAGTTGCTTGGTCAAACAAACAGAGGTGTTTGTAAGGTGTCAAAGTGTATTCAAATGTAGCATATTGAATACTTGTCAGTGATGCCTGATATCTGTAAATTAATGACTAGCACTTTCATATTGTTCAGGTCTCTTAGCCTTCTGTATCAGACTGCAAATTTTTTAACTCAGTTGAAAACTATTTAAGAATTGGAACATTGTTACCTGGACGGTAACTTCTCCTATAATGGTTGGTGTTCAGAGGGCTTCAATAATGGTGTTTGGCAATCATTTGCTGCTTGTAATGATAATGTTTTAGGCTCCAAAAGAAATGCACTTGGTGTTCGATCTGGATAAAGATATTGTTTGTTACAAGCACTGTAAGTCATTGGAGCATGATTTGAGGAGGTCTCAAGCATTTGGTTGATGTATGGATGAACCATCAGTATACACAACATTAAAAAAAAACAAACAGCTTTAAATCTGATATTTTCTGATCAATTCGCCTCTTCCGGTAATTTGTTAGTGGTGGAGTTTCTCCATTATCCCAAAAGCATTGTTAACAAACTATGCTTTCAGTTTGTCATTTCTAACATAGTTCAATGATTCTGTTTTTCGAATCCATACTTCCAACGAACATTAAATTGCAAAGTTGTGTGGTTGGAACTGAAACTCTTGAACTGTGGTTTGAAATATAGTTTCTTATTAGCGTGATGTGGACTTGCATTGATCATGCTCTAGGGCACAATAACCAAGCTAACATGCAGTATGTTCCAATCGCTTTCATTTCTTTTAAATATATATTAGTGTTTAAACAATCGGCGTCATGTTTGAAGAGTGAGTAAATCTGTAACATCAAATAAAACAACACCACGGGGTTCAAAAACAGTGAAGTAGTCCTTTGTGCCACGTTTTTAAGACCAGCTTCTCTCTGAGAAATTATTTTTGGAGAAAGCTGCTGACTGAATGGACCATATACGGCAATTACATACTGCATGTTAACGCAATTAAAAAATTAACAGCTTTCTACCTGTGTAATTGACACAGGTCTAACAATAATAACAATCTCTAATCATTTGATTAGCAGAGGTTATTACTCCACCACTTGTGTATGAAATGTAATTTACAACCGTCTTATACCAACATGGTTCCACTGACGGAGATTTGACCATTTTACTTCGGAAACACACCCCAGGATGATTGCATAGTAGTTTTGTAGTCTTGCAATATTAATGGGTAAAAAAATAAAGCAGAGAATATAGCTGCAAGCAGCAATATTGTGGCCAAGTATGCCAATGCGATGCACATTGTAAAGCAGAGTACTTTTTTTTTTTTTTTGGAATCTTAGAGCTATAAAGAGTCCCGTAAGGCATGCTCTTGGCCATACCACTTAGTCTAACTTTCTTGAAAATAATAAAGAAAATTTGTAAGGTTTTTGACTTTGTCTGATTCTGAGCCAGGAGTTTTCAAACTGTTGGGCATTTTGGATGTCTCTATGTTTTACAGCTGTACAAATTGTCCTGTAGGTGGCGCTGTCACCTAACTGCTTGGACAGCCTCAGGGCATTGTGGCACGTCCCGATTTTGTAGAGTCAGATGTGTTCCTAGGTCAACATATTTTGTTGACCCTGGAACAATATGTTAATCAGAAAAACGAGTCAACCATATCCCTACACCTAAACCTAACCTTAACCATGAGTAATCTCTAAATTCAGAGGAAATGATAGATGAATGACACTGATGTACAAGCACCAAACACTGATTGTAAGCCTAACTAGAAACTGGTTCTTCAAATCTGGTTAATACCAATGTTGTTCCAAGGTCAACAAAGATGCTGATCCAGGAAGATGTCGCACTTGGTAAAATCAGGTTCTGCGGGCATTGTGATAAGGATCATTTCCAAATTTTACTTCTGTACACCAAAGTGATAAAATATAGCCTCACTTCATGATTGCCATCCCTGCTTTTACATTTATTTATGCATTACACCGAGGTTCCTCAATCCAGGTCCTGGAGAGCCACTTTCCTTCAGAATCAAGCTTAATCAATGCATTGAATCAACTAATCAGGGTTTTGAGTTTGGTTGTCAGTTTTGAAGCTTTATGAACACCCAGCAGTATAGTAAAAGTTGTATGTATATATATATATATATATATATATATATATGATATTACCTGCATACAATATACTTATGTAAAGCAACATATATGCAAATCTCGGCAGTGTGTTTATAACATAGTCAAAATGTAAATTACATTATCATATTGCTCTGTATATGAAGTTGGATGTATAGTATATCCAACATTATTCACATACAATATGCTCATGTAGGGTGATATATACTGTATAATAAATATCATCTGTTTGAGATTGTCTTTAAAAATGTCCAGCTCATATCTGCTAAATGTGACTATAAGGCATGAAGATATTAAGAGATTAACATAATTTTCCATAGAGCTGCTTTGAAATATTTGTGCTTTGTGAAAAGCTCTATACAAATAATTGTAACTGGACTCAGAAAAAAATTACAGTCAGGTGTTTGGGGCACGGTTACAAATAAACATGTAGGAAAGTGGCTCTTTGGGTTCAGGAATCACAATCTGTGTTACACAAAATATTGGGGATATCAGAGCTTAATAACTATAGAAGTAGCATCAAGATTACCTGATCCGAATGTGATGAAAACTGAATATAAGCTGTAGGTTAAGTATGAGATGCTTACATTGCTACCAGTAATGCCGTCCATATATAAGTATACCAAATTTCACAACCATTTTGCATTTGGTTTTGAATGCTATAGACTCTATCTGACATACTAATTAGTTCAATAGGTTTGTTGCTGGACTCAATAGTTTGTAAGAATGACTGATTTTGGTCTACTTGCTGGTACATGCCTGCTATATAGCTATACATCTGTAATGTCTGGGCACCCAAAGGCCTTTTAGTTTCTTCTTTTACATGGTTATTTGAATGAGCTTACTGTCTTGTTTAAGCAATATAAGAGTTAAGACCTGAAAAACAATCACAGGCCATTTTTTTAATGCAAGTCCTTGAGGTCATTGGCTGAGCCAGTTGGTGTGGTTGAAATTTTCCTAGAAAACAGACACATTTAATGTTTATCATGTTAAATATCTGTAAAACCCTCTGATTTAAAATAATTCTATCAAAATATAATAGAGATATGAAGTTTGGATCATTTTCCACGGCACACCTGACTGGGCTAGGGATAGAGATATGAGGCCCCATGTATGGCACGGTGTTGTTTGCTGCCATACGGTAACTTATATGCAATATGCACGCAACCCCTTAAACTGTTTCTTGAAGATTCTTTGCCCTTCTCGGAAGGGCTTCATCCTATGTCACCCGTACTCTCACACGTGAGGGGAAACAAACAACTGACTTGAAGTGCCCTTCTGCTTCTGCGTCATCACCCCGTGCTCACACGGAGACGGGAGCCCAAAGTGTCCATCAGTTCCAGCACTTCGGTTTGGAACGACCATTCAGTACGGTGGCCATGATTGTTTTCACTCCAAATGCCCTTCAGAGGTCGATATATCCCGTTTGGAATGCACCGAAAGTCGAACAAATATTCTAACCAGAATGCATTGCTTTGGTGACCCCTGACAAGAATGGGAGCTATCCGAAAGATAGAGAGGTATAATAAAAAGTAGTCAAACAAGCTGATCACTCTATTAATGAAAGAGTAATGATGACCTTCTTACCGAGAATCTCTTGGATGACTGGAAAAACTTTCTGCTCCTTGCCCTTACGAAAAAGAAGTTTATTCAAGTGTGCTATTAGTATACTTATTTTAAACTAAAAAATAGGAAAGTATACTTTTAGTTTACTTTTTATGTACTTCTCAGAAATGGGCTTTATGTACTTCTAAGATATATACTTATAATGACAATAAAGTATACTTGACTTATACTTACAAAAAGTCTAAATATACTTGAACTTTACTTAAGTATAATAAAATAAATAATTAATTAATAAAATAAACTTGAAGTATACTACTTTTTGGTAAGGGTGATCATTCTATTTCTCAACTTTGCTATATCGGTGGGAGGAGAAGGCTGATAGAAGTTACATGTGCTGTCTTTCCTGGCAATTCTGATTGCTTCTGGATCATCTGTGGACAGATGTTTTGTCACTTAAAAGTGTTTATCAGATAAGATGTGATGAATTCCCTCATGTTGTTGATGGTCCAGTTACCTGTGTTGGGTGGAGTCCCATCAATCCAAACATCTCCATAATCTTCTTGATCAACAGTTTTGAGTACCAAAGCAAAGAAGACTGCAAAGCCCAGTACCTAAAGAAACCAATACAAGCACATCAAGTCCAGGTTTCTGTAGCAACAAAACATCTAGCGGACAGTGTCAACAAGCTGCACAGAAAGTGGTATTGTACAATACAGATAAATAAACAATATAAAATACCAAAAAAATAAAAATAAAGGTCCCATGAATTGTCTTTTTTATTCCATCTCTTACTTTTACAGCCTGGGTGATGAAGAGACTTTCAAAGAATGACACCACCATTGAGATGAGCCAGTATGGTCAACCCATACATCATAGTTAAGTATGTTGAAACACCACTGGTGGCTACAACAAGAAACCAACCAACCAACACAAACCACCAGGGCAAGCCTTTCTGACAACACTTTTTGCCGGAAAACGGCAGACTTGGCCACATGGTGATGGATAGTAATGTCTACAATGGACACGAGTGTTGTCACCGTACGACCACAACAGCTTGAAGTTGTCTAATTCTCCCTGCTGCACTAATAGTAGTACGGCTTTCCTCTGTGTATACCTATCCTTACAAGTACAATTTTAGCAGGATTATTTGTGTCCCCTTCAAAAATTGCTGTTGAGAAATTTTTTGTTTATTGTCCCCCCCCAACTGTTAGATTAAATTTACACCCCTGCTATTGCCCTCTGTGGGGCTGGAGCTATGGGTATGTAGACCACTGACAGAACAGGAGGAGACATGAGGTTCAAGTAGGTTCTTCATGCCTTGGACCTGCAATACAGCCTGGTTGTAGCTGTCTGGATTTGAGAAGGATGAAGGTCCCAGCAGTCTCTGCTCTCTCTCCGCATTTTGCAGTTGTTTGTAGAGATACTGGCTGTAGACGCTGTTTTCCATTTTGCTCTGGGCTCTCACAAAATCTGCTCTCTGTGATAGGAACAAAACAATATTACAGCTTCATATATATATATATATATATATATATATATATATATATATATATATATATATATATATATATATAAGAAGGGTTTGGTTCCAAAACACTATAAATCCAATTAGATTAATTTGAGTAAAAATGTGTTTTCTTTACCAAGAATGTGGCAAGATGAAAACCACTATTTTCTGTTTCAAACTTTCACATAGCATATTTGTTATAGTAACATTAAAAATTCAAATCCAGATTTTGATTTTCAAAGATTTATTATAAAATTTTATTTTATTTTTCCCAAAATGCAATAAGTTCATGACACTTTTTTTCCTCAAAATGCAATAAATCCATTGAATCAATATAAAAGTTAGTTTTCATATTAAAACTTTTGAAAATACACAACATTGTTAATCCACATATGACAGCCTCTGAACTTGGTCAATACTAATCTTATATTCAGGCACTGGACTAAAAATACATTCAATCAGTCATCGCTCCCAAAATGAATTCAACGGGTCATCTTGTTCATGCTATAAATTAATTAGTATAGCAATAAAAGAAAATTTCATCATGAACAAGAACATGAACAAGATCACGTTAGACCACAGAAATTCCAAAATGACATTTACCTTACATTCAACTTCCAAAAGTGCTCCCAGGTTACATTCATTTAGTTGACTAGTGCTATATGCTGTATTAACAAAAACATAAATGGCATTAATAAAATCAATATCATAATCTCGAATGCTCATCATGATTATGAGTGCGATATTGCATAGCTTGTCAGTAGGGGTGTCGCGATAACCGTGATATTCAAAGAATCAATTATTAATATCGTGTTAATTTAGCGTGTGACGATATACCGGTATTAGTGATAACCGCAATATTTAAAATGAACAGTTTTCTTATGATAACACCCATGTGGCAGTATTGTGATTTAACGCTGTCACTGTCACACAAGAAGAAGACGCAGCGCTCACAGCTACTCCGATGAGTAAGTTGCCATTATTTTACTAGTCATAGAATGGGAACGTTATATTAACCTGTTAACAGCAGTTTTCTTTGTTCATATCTTTGAGTAAAGGGTGTTTATTTCAAAAAGTACCGTGTTTTCTTTACTCGTCTTATTTTTGTTTTTGCAATCAATATGGCCTGTGCGTAGTAAAACTTTATTTCTTTGTTCAAATCTATTAACAGTTACACGATTAAAACAGATCTTGAAAAACTGAGAGACCACATTGCTACATTAAACTCGGTAAAATGTTAAGTTTGTCACAGTGCCATGCACTTAATGCCTCATCTCATTCTTCAATAAGGTTCATTAGTTAACATTAGTTAATTACATTAGTTAACATATATAAATAACATAAATAATAATGAACAATTTTTATTAACATTAACAAAGATTAATAAATTGTGTAATAATGTATTGTTCATTGTTCATTCATGTTAGTTAATACATTAATGTTAACAAAATACATCTTATTGTAAAGTGTTACCATTAATATTTATTCATCATACAGTTGAACTTGACAGTATTTTCTCTCTTGTTATTTCATAGGAGCTACATAGAAGACGGAGAAAGCCAGAGTCTTGTGCCCTGCCTTTATCAGTATCCTTATGTTCGTTGGGTGAAAAAGAAAAACTCAATAAACAAAGTAAAAAATAATTTGACTGATAACTTGTTTCTATAGATATCACGATAAAGCGATATTGTGAATTCATATGGCCACAATAACTGTGATATGAAAAATCTAATATCGTGACAGCCCTACTTGTCAGTTATCTACGGCTCTGTGTATCCATCTGAAAGTACGTGATGGAGATTAACTATTAATCACAGAACTGGCTTTACTGACGAGATGTGCATGACAATCACACGTGATTTATCGTGCAGCCCTAAGTTTGTTTGTTGATTTGTTGATTGTTGATTTGTTGATTGTTTTGTACAAAGTACAAAATAGATGAGGGAAACTAGGATGAGGGAAACTAGGATGCCGCCACTGCTGTCTAGAGTGCATGGAATGGTGCACTGTGATTGGTTGAGCAGATATATCGCATTCTGCAGAGAAGGGAGACTGGAGTACCCCCTGTCCTGCACATTTTGTATGTCTCCCTCAATTATCACACCTGATTCAACTCATCGGCTCATTAGTGGAGATTGCAAGACCTGAAGTGGGTGTGTCAGATATAAGAGGACATACAAAACGTGCAGTGCTGGGGATACTTCATGGAGAGGTTTGAGAACCCCTGACCTATTGGACTGCGCCATTTAAGAGTTTCATGATAGATATAGATATATAGATATAGATATAGATATAGATATATACATTTCAAAAGTTTTTTTCTTGTAATTTTGATGATTAGAGCTTACAACTCATGAAAGTCAAAAATCCAGCATCTTAAAATATTAGAATATTTCCTAAGATCAATCAAAAAAGGGATTTGCAAAACAGAAAAGTTCAAGTTCTTTAAAGTATGTTCATTTATGCACTCAATACTTGGTTGGGGCTCCTTTAGCACAAATTAGAGCATCAGTGAGGTGTGGAAGTGATCAGCCTGTGGCACTGCTGAGGCACTATTGAGCCTTAAAATGCCCGTTCAGGGTACTGCAATAAAACTAACAGAGGAATTGTCCAAGCTGACAACATTCAACACTATATTTGGATGTTACAGATTTTGGCATCTTCCATTTGGCATAATTTCAGCTCAGGTTGAACTTCAATGCAAAATCAATGGGACATACGAATGTCTAAATGGTGTTGTCCCGATCGTCAATGATGTTCTGGAGCATGATGACTAGGGATGTGTCTCGAAAATGGAGACTTTTGAAAATGCTGCAGACTCCGGTTTAGTTTGAAAACTCCGGGGTTGAGTTTCAGTGTAAACGGACCAAAACAGAAACTTTTGAACATAATGGCGTGGCTGCCCACATTCGCTCTGCTTATCCTTGACAACCGTGTAAACAATAACATCACACGCATTGTTGTACCCATAGATGTATAGGTAGATTCCCCATTCGATCACTCCAAGCATGTAGACGCCTCCGCGATCTTAATAACAGGGAATCTACCTATTCATATCCATGGCTGCACCTGCATGAATTGTCACGTGACATGCGTTTTAGGTTGTGTAGTGTAAACGGAGACCGTTTCTGAAACGCAGCGGAAACGTCAGTGTAGACAAGGATTGTTTTCATTCTTAAACGCCATTTTAAAATGAAAACGCACTAGTGTAAACGGGGCCGTATTCAGCTGCAAGTGCTTTCATCAGTATGTGTGTGGCCGTGAAATCAAAGTGGAGTCTGATCACAAGCCGCTTGAATCAGTGATGAAAAAACCTCTAGCCGCAGCTCCGCCGCAACTTCAAAGAATGATTCTTCAACTCCAGAAATATGACATCACCATCACACAGAGCAGGGCCTGAGTATTGTGATGTACCTGCTTAGAAGTACTGGAATAAACTCGGATGATGTTACTGAAAGCATCAATTGTCAGCGTAGATGCTTCCTGTGAGAAACAAGACCAGGATCCAACTGCGGATGAACGAATTAAGAGTTTATTAGATCTGAGGATAATCAGTAGGATAACGAAAACCGCCAGCACTCCGTCAGGAAGACCAGCAGGAAGACTTCACCGGCATCAGCCAGACAGCGGCGAGGGAAAGTGACGAGCCCGCAGTGGAGTCCAGCGTCCAAGCCGAGAGAGAGGTGAGGTGAGTCGAGTCGGCTGCTAGTTGGTGCTGGCCTCAGCAAGAGAGAGAACAGGGCAGACAAACTCCCAGAGTCCTAGAGTTATCAGGCAGACCGAGAGGGCAAAAACAGGGACACCAGACCGACAAGACAGGGGAAAAAAAATCGAATGAATAAAGCAGGGTCAAAAAACCTCAGAAAGCAAGGTGAAGGTTAGCGCTTCTAACAATGCTTACGGACCGACACAAGACAGCAAACACCAGGGCATGATAAAGGGAAGATAATCAGCGTAAAATGGGGTGCAGGTGAGGGAGAATACGTTAACAGGGATAACAAGAGGGGCGGAGAGAAACATAACGGTGATTGGGAAACACCTGGCGAGCCACCAAAACAAAACCCATGTGCTCCAGGACAGCAAAAGCCTCAGACCCCACTGAGATCGTGACAGTACCCCCTCCCCCAAGGAGCGCCACCAGGCGACTTAAGGGAGGGTTTTACCACGTTTACGGCGGAAGTCGTCGATCAGCGACCGATCCAGAATATCCCGAGCCGGAACCCAACTCCTCTCCTCCGGACCGTAGCCCTCCCAGTCCACCAGGTATTGGAAACCCCTGCCACGACGACGAACATCTAGTAATCTCCTAACAGAATAGGCAGGAGAACCATCCACTAGACGAGGGGGAGGGGGGGCAGTGGATGAAATGTTGGTATTAAGGGAGGACCTGAAAACAGGCTTAACCCTGGATACATGGAAAACAGGGTGAACCCGACCAAGAGAGGAGGGCAACTTGAGCCGAACCGCAACCGGACCGCAAAGGATCTTTGTGATCTTTGTGATCTGGTATGGCCCAATGAACCTGGGTGCCAATTTGCGAGAGACAGCCTTGAGAGGCAGGTCCTTGGTAGACAGCCATACCTTCTGACCACAGACATAACGGGGCGCCGGAATCCGGTGGCGATCAGCCGCTGCCTTGGTCTGTCTGGAGGCCTGGACCAGGGCCTTCCTCCAGACACTACGACATCTCCGAACAAAGGCTAGGGCAGATGGAACTGCAGCATCGGGTTCCTGAGAGGGAAACAAAGGAGGAAGGTAACCAACAGAAACATTCAAAGGGTGACATACCTGTGGATGCTACTGGAAGAGTATTATGGGAATACTCGATCCACGTGAGCTGTTGGCTCCAAGAGGCAGGATTGCGGAATGCCAGGCAGCGGAGAACTCGCTCGAGATCCTGATTGGCTCGCTCACACTGACCGTTGGTCTGAGGATGAAAACCTGATGACAGACTTGTAGAGGCCCCAATCTGTCGACAAAATTCTTGCCAGAAGCGGGAGAAAAACTGGGGACCCCTGTCAGAGACCACGTCCACCGGAAGACCATGGATACGGAAGACGTGGTCTATTACCAGTTGGGCTGTCTCCTTGGCAGATGGAAGTTTGGGTAGGGGTACAAAATGGACCGCCTTAGAGAAGCGATCCACCACCGTGAGAATTACGGTGTAACCATTCGAAAGAGGTAAGCCAGAGACAAAATCTAAGGCAATGTGTGACCAGGGACGAGAGGGAATGGGCAGGGGTTGAAGTTGACCAATGGAGGGATGGTTAGAGACTTTGTTTTGGGCACAAACGGAGCAAGCCAATACAAACTGCCTGACATCCTGACCCATAGAGGGCCACCAAAATTGCTGACGGATGGCAGCCAGAGATCTCCTGACTCCTGGATGGCAGGTGATCCTAGACTCATGACCCCACTGAAGGACCTCAGGGCGTAGCGCTGCTGGCACGAGCAACCGACCCGCATCCACACTCAACTGGTACTTCCACCCCTCGTCCCGGCCTCCTCCACCCGCCGCTCGATGCTCCAGGAGAGAGCCCCCACCACCACTCCCTCATGGAGTATAGTCTCCGTAGGAGCCTCCTCTTCCGATCGCTCGAAAACTGGCGGGATAGAGTATCGGGCTTAATGTTCTTAGCCCCAGGCCGGTACGAAAGGGTGAAATTAAAGCGGTCAAAGAAGAGTGCCCAGCGGGCCTGGCGCGGACTCAGCCTCTTGGCCGAACGGATATATTCCAAGTTCTTATGATCCGTCCAGACCAAGAAGGGCAGCGCCGACCCCTCCAACCAGTGGCGCCACTCACCCAGGGCCAACCTCACTGCCAGCAGCTCACGATTGCCAATGTCGTAATTTCGTTTTGCAGGGTTAAGGCGATGGGAAAAATATGCACAGGGGTGCACCTTCCCATCCTTACAGGAACGCTGGGACAAGACTGCGCCTACCCCAACTTCAGACGCATCCACCTCAACAATGAACTTCCGTTCAGACCTAGGAGCGGAGAGAACAGGAGCAGAGATAAATCGGGACTTTAAATTATCAAAGGCCTCCTGAGCCGGAGCGCTCCAGGTGAACGGTCTCTTGATGGAGGTGAGCGCCGTCAAGGGTGCAGCTACCTGGCCAAAATTCCTGATGAATCGCCGGTAAAAGTTGGCGAAGCCCAAGAAACGCTGCAGAGCCTTCCTGGAGTTGGGGACTGGCCACTTGGCGACAGCCTCGACCTTGGCCTGATCTGGCTTAATCTCCCCTGCTGAGACTACAAAGCCCAGGAACGAGACTGACTTGGCGTGGAACTCGCACTTCTCCGCTTTGACATAAAGCTGGTTCTCCAGTAGCCGTTGGAGGACCTGGCGCACATGCTGAGTGTGTACCTGAAGGGATGGAGAAAAGATGAGAATATCATCGAGGTACACAAAGACAAATCTGTTAATCATGTCTCCCAACACGCTATTGACCATGCCCTGGAAGACAGCCGGAGCATTGGTAAGCCCAAACGGAAGGACCAGGTATTCATAGTGTCCCGTGGGGGTATTGAAGGCTGTCTTCCACTCATCGCCCTCACGAATACGGATGAGATGATAGGCGTTGCGGAGGTCTAATTTAGTAAAGACCTTGGCTCCCTGCAAAAGTTCAAAGGCAGAAGACATTAATGGCAAGGGGTACCTGTTCTTTATAGTAATGTCATTTAACCCTCGATAATCAATGCAAGGACGCAGAGAGCCATCCTTCTTCTTAACGAAGAAGAACCCAGCGCCAGCGGGGGAAGACGAGTGGCGAATGAGACCGGCTTTTAAGGATTCTTGAATGTATGTGTCCATAGCCTCTCGTTCAGGACCTGACAGGGGAAAATAGGCGACCCCGGGACGGAGAAGTGCCTGGGAGGAGGTCGATGGCACAATCGAACGGCCGGTGAGGAGGCAGCGAGGTGGCCCGGGACTTGCTGAAAACCCGCCGCAGATCACAATACTCCGCCGGTACCCCAGTGAGGTCAGCCGCCTCAACCTGCAACACAGGAGAAACAGACACGGAAGGAGAGGCAGAACCAAGGCAACATGCATGACACGACTGACTCCAGGACACAATCTGACTGCGGGACCAATCCACATGAGGGCTGTGCTGAACCAACCAAGGGTGCCCCAGAACAAGTCTGGCGTGAGGGGACTCCAGAAGGAACAGCACAACCGACTCATGGTGATTGCCCGAGACAACAAGACTTACACGAGGGGTGGTGTGGGTGATAGTGGCTATAGGCTGACCAGAGAGACCCCAGACAGTGACGGGAGAGAAGAAAGAGGAATGGCAGGAATGCCCCAGTCCTTGGCAGTGCTATAGTCCAGGAAGCTGGCCTCGGCGCCAGAATCAATAAGAGCCTTGCAGGAATGGGCGGAGCCTTGGTACATGATGGTGGCGGCCAACTGGGTACGCGACTGGGGGGAGGTGAGAGGAGAAACGCCCACTAGGACTCCCCGGTTGACTAGTGGGCCTTGGCTTTTAACGGGCACAATTGAGCAAAGTGACCTGGCCTCCCACAATAGAGGCAGAGACCCTGCACCAACCTCTGTTGTTTCTCATGAGCAGATAATCGAAGTCGCCCCAACTGCATGGGCTCAGGATCCGTCTGGGACAATTGAGGTGGTTGTTGAGCCTTGAAAGGCTGGGCTGCTTCTAACCCCAAAGATGGACGTGAGGCCAAGCGTTGTTGACGCAAATGAAGGCGGCTCTCGACTCGAGTGGCCAGATCAATAAAGCCCTCCAGGTCCTTAGGTAACTCGTGTGTCGCGATCTCGTCCTGTATGCCGAAGTTCAGCCCCTCCCGAAACATAGCCCGCAACGCCCCCTCATTCCAATCGCAAGAGGCCGCTAGAGTCTTAAACTGGATTGCATATTCAGTCACAGAATGTTTACCTTGACGGAGCCGCGCTAGTTTAGATGCAGCCTCGTCTCCCTTAACAGAGCGATCAAACAGCTTCGTCATTTCACAGCGAAATTCCTCAAAGTCCGAACAGAAATGGGCTTTTGCATCCCAAACGGCCGTTCCCCACTCGCGAGCTTTTCCCGTCAGCAGTGTGATGACATAAGCGACCTTCAAACGCTCTGTAGCGTAACGGCGTGGTTGCAGCGCGAATACCAGCGCACACTGAGATAGAAACGCCCGACATGAATTCGGATCTCCATCATACAAGGGCGGATTGTTAGCGTGCGGCTCGGGCTCGTGCTGAGTGAGAGGCCGGGGAACCCCCGAAGCGACGGACGACAGGACATCTTGCAGTTCGCGGAAGCGACCACTTAATTCAGCCATTTGGGCAGTGAGGGTCTCCACCTCCTGAGCGGTGGACGAGAGCTGGCTGGCTTGGTGGCCGAGGAGAGCGCCTTGATGAGCGATAGCCGACCGAACAAACTCCTCACCGCTGGATCCATCTCTTGGTCGGTCCGTACTGTGAGAAACAAGACCAGGATCCAACTGCGGATGAACGAATTAAGAGTTTATTAGATCTGAGGATAATCAGTAGGATAACGAAACCGCCAGCACTCCGTCAGGAAGACCAGCAGGAAGACTTCACCGGCATCAGCCAGACAGCGGCGAGGGAAAGTGACGAGCCCGCAGTGGAGTCCAGCGTCCAAGCCGAGAGAGAGGTGAGTCGAGTCGGCTGCTAGTTGGTGCTGGCCTCAGCAAGAGAGAGAACAGGGCAGACAAACTCCCCAGAGTCCTAGAGTTATCAGGCAGACCGAGAGGGCAAAAACAGGGACACCAGACCGACAAGACAGGGAAAAAATCGAATGAATAAAGCAGGGTCAAAAAACCTCAGAAAGCAAGGTGAAGGTTAGCGCTTCTAACAATGCTTACGGACCGACACAAGACAGCAAACACCAAGGCATGATAAAGGGAAGATAATCAGCGTAAAATGGGGTGCAGGTGAGGGAGAATACGTTAACAGGGATAACAAGAGGGGCGGAGAAACATAACGGTGATTGTGAAACACCTGGCGAGCCACCAAAACAAAACCCATGTGCTCCAGGACAGCAAAAGCCTCAGACCCCACTGAGATCGTGACACTTCCAGTATCTCTTCAGAGAACTTCTTACCAGAAAGCATCAAGGAGACCAAAAACGTACTGAGGTTTGTAAGCAGATAACTAGCCTGTAACTGCAACCACATTAGCACTTATCTGCACCTCTGCTAGATTCTTCGGAGAAAAGGAACTTGTGGCAGCACTCAAACTCTGCAACATCTACTGTCTCAGCTTCAGTTAGAAGAGGCATATTTGGTTAACAGGTGGGTATATAAAGCACTTCTGAATGTGCATATTTCCTATAGACTACCACTTTTTTGACATTGTCATGCTGTCCTTAGGGGTAAGCATCATTCAGTCTGTCGGACACAGATTGGAACATCTGTGCCAGCACTGCCCCAGTGAGTCAACCTTGTTGCTGCAGCTGAGACAACTGGTTGGAAACCAGCGCCTGGAGATCTCCAACTGTGTGATTACTACTGGTGTCCTTAACCTGGAACATGATGCACAACAATTTCATTTTCACAATTCTGTCATTTCATTCTGTTATCCTTTTTTCTGTATTTCATTTTATCTGTCTGACTTATTCTCAGGAAATGGTTCCATTGTCCCCATGGCCTAGTACTGATAGATATAAACTTTGCATTGCATTTCTTCATAGATTCAACTCTGTTTAATATTAAACAATTAATTTATTTTAAATGGATGTTTTTCATAAATATCAGGCAATTTGCATGTTCTCATTCATCACATTTACATACCTAACCTAACTACCAAAATGTACTTAGATATCTATTCATATTATCAAGTATAAATAAGTATATAGATTACAAACTTATTGTGACAGGGTTGAATTAGGGTTAAGGTTAGAAATGATACAAAACAAACAAAAAATTAGTACTGTGTAAAACTATAGCCACATATTTATATATATGTCTGAAAACAATTATGTTTTGATTATCTGAATATTTATTCCTCTATGCTGGTTGCTTACTGTGTAGTAGTTCTGGCATTCTTGGCCTGAAGTGGAAAAATATAATTTCTTGAAATTTGGCAGTGATTTATTCAATTTCTGAAGGACAAATGGCACAGTTTTCTGAGAAAGAACCATCTGTCTAATTAATTCAGCTGAACTGTATTGAAGTGTGTTTTTTAAACTTGCTTTTGGAAAGATGCTCATAAACCAATCAACTACAAACCCGAGTGGTTACAGCAGTGTCAGCAGTAACACCTGCTGCTTTCTTAACAGTGATGAACACTGTCAGACTGTATTTGTTATGTTTATTCCCTAGAGGGAGGTAAAGCGACTCCACCATGGGCTCCGCACCGCAATAAAAATAATTACCTGCCAAATTGGTCAAAGTACATGAAGTTAACCTTTATACACATAGGTTGTTTTCAACTGTATCAGGAAGAACCAAATTTAGAATAAAAATCACATTTCTCACCCTTGGCAGTTTTGAAGCAGAAAATACAGGACCCGACTTTGCAAAAAGATGGATCGTCAGAGCAGTAGATCTTAAAAGGAGAGAGAACATCACCCACAAGAGGGCTAATGATGCTGGAGGGAGGACTCAGGGCGATAGGGGGCATTGCAGAGTTGAGTGATTTGTCAGTAGTATGAGATGATGGAGAGACAGTGGTTGGCAAAAACGGCTGGACTGATGAATCCTTAGTACTGGATGTATCAACAATTGGAACAGTGTATCTAGCAGATCCAGATAAGCTGCCTTTGACAGCTAAGAGAAAACATATTTGGCATCAATCAAACAGGATCTTAAAGGAATACTCCACCCCAAAATGAAAATTTTGTCATTAATCACTTACCCCCTTGTTGTTCCAAACTCGTAAAAGCGTCATTCGTCTTTGGAACACAATTTTAGATATTTTGGATGAAAACCAGGAGGCTTGTGACTGTCCCATAGACTGCCAAGTAAATAACAGTGTCAAGGTCCAGAAAAGTATGAAAGACATCGTCAGAATAGTCCATCTGCCATCAGTGGTTCAACTGTAACGTTATGAAGCGACGTGAATACTTTTTGTAAGCGATGAAAACAAGAATAACGACTTTATTCAACAATTTGTCTCCTCTGTGTCTTTCCACATTACTTTAGCACCATTGTGGAGAATATGGGCTGAACGCAAACTGTGCATTCTGTGGCAGCCGCGATCAAATCAAAACATAAATACACGTAGAAAACGTATTCTTGTGTCGTGGCTGACACAGAATAGCGTACGCAGTTTGCGTTCAGCGGATATTCTCCAAAATGGCACTCCTGCCTCCCGTATAAGCCTCCCGGTTTTCATCCAAAATATCTTAAATTGTGTTCAGAAGAGGAACAAAGCTTTTACGGGTTTGGAACGACATGGGGGTAATGACAAAATTTTCATTTTGGGGTGGAGTAACACCCTTTAAATTTCAAGATGTACAAAGTAATTTGGGGTTACACTTTATTTTACGTGTGTCATTGATACAGTGTAATTATACAAATACAGAGTAAAATCAATTAACATCATGTACATGCGATAGGGTTAGGGTTTGGTTAAGGGTAGCTAAATATAACTATGCGAAACTGTCTTTACTATATAGAAGTAGGCCTATATATAACAAGGACAAAGCACTATCTAATTTGGTGGTCCCAAAATGCACTTAAAGGAAAAGTTCACCCAAAAATTGAATTGAATTTTTCACTTGTGAATCATGTTTGATCTGCGCATATTTCTCTTTTGATTCAGGTAAGACAACTTTTACACTGTGGAAAGCAATGTAATGGATTACAGGACTCTAATTTTACCCGGAAGCAAAGGTTTAAATTAAAATGACTTAATAATGGATTTATTGCAAACATGAAGCTTTTCACATCACAAGACATTAACTGATGGACTGGAGTTGTGTGGATTACTTGTGAATTGTGAATTTGTGATGTTTTTATCATCTGTTTCGACCTTCATTCTGACGGCACTCATTCACTGCAGAGGGTCCATTGGTGAGCAAGTGATGAGATGCAAATTTTTTTCCAAATCTGTTTCAATAAAAAAACAAAGTAGCATTTATTTGTATGTAAATAAATAAATACAGATGTGCTGGGTTTCAAACAATAAAATAATAGATCAACTGTTTAAAATTAACACAGAAAAACTGGACACTTACTGGTTATGAAACTAGTGGAATATGTACATAATGTGATTACCTAAACCTGTGGTTTATCTGATATAGAACACCTGTGTGAACTTGAGGAGAACTTACTTCATCCACTAAAATTGCCATGACTCAATTTATTTAAAAGTAACTAAATGGCTAGAATTTCTTCACGCATTACTGACTCTGATTGACAGTGGCTTATGTAACTTAAATGTTCTTTTGACCAACAAGCCTAAATATATGGAGCATTGTGCAACAGATAAGCTGACAGTCACACATGAATCCATGCAATCAAACACGTACTGGGGTAATAAACATACTGTCCAAAGGCCACAGTGTGTAAAACATAAGAGACAATAATGCATGATATTATCAACATCCGATATGTGTTTTTATGTAAGGAAAATGTAGCATTACATCATGTGTCATAATGGGTGGGAACAAAAGAGTTCAGACTATCTTTGCAATGATATTCCACTGCCAAACAGCTTCCCAGCACAGGGTATGGCTCTCCAAAAGATGAAATATTGGCAGCAGCAGCCTGACACACCTGCAGTCCATGGCAGTGCTTGTTTTCTTGACCGAAAACAAGAAACAGAATAGTTTTACATTAACTGTGCAAATCATCTGTAACATTAATCACTATATGCTGCTAAATACACAATAGTACATGCTCAAATAAACCATCCCTCTGTAAATATTGAACTCAAGCATACATTTGGTTATAACTTCCTTTTTATGGTTAAGAAGCATCTAATCTGATAGTCGTTGAGTGTTTTTGTAAATGGTGGAGGAGCTTTTTGCGCTGGATTGCCCTGTATGAAAGAAAGAGAGCTCTCCATATGTTCCCCATTAATATAACACTGTATAAGGGTTTGGGACTGGTTGCATAAAAAATCATAAAATGTTCTTTATTGTTTATGGCACTTAGGGTACAAAAAGGTGCATGTTACTCTTTAAAAAACACACAATTTTTTTGACAATGGTTAGTAAGAGATTTTTAACACTTTGCTGTTGATTGTAAATCTTAGAAAGTCAAACAAAATATTATATGCTGCTGAATTACTGACTATATTTATATGATGTTTGGACTTGCAATCCTGTTACCAAAATTTGGTAATGTCCCTGATTTTGGTGGTTTTAACAGTGTTGGTGTAACGCATTACAAGATTACTTTTCTAAAGTAACTAGTAAAGTAACACATTACTTTTTTTCAGATAAGTAACGCTAGTTACTTTGTTTCCCATGTATTGACTGACAGCTCTCGTGTTGCCATGTTGAGAGAAATCGGGAGTAAGTGCAGAGCGTTGTGTGTGAATATGATGTTACTGTAGTTCAAGACTAAATATGAACTATGTATTTACTCATCTCACCTGCACAAAAACAGATTCAGATTCCTCAAAATGAATAAAAAGTCAAATGCAAACTCAGAATATTATACAAATCTGCAATAATTAAATACGTTAAATAAGACAAATAGGAGAAGAACTTTTTTACATTAAAAACAAACAAGCAAGCCCTGGCCAGATTTAAAAAGTAACTCAAAAGTAACATAATGCATTACTTTCCATAAAAAGTAACTAAGTAACGTAATTAGTTACTTTTTTAAGGAGTAACGCAATATTGTAATGCATTACTTTTAAAAGTAACTTTCCCCAACACTGGATTTTAAGGAATAAAACTATAAGTAAACACAAAAAAATCAAACAGAAAAAACAATGTATTTAAGTATAAGTATGCAAGAATGCATTACAATTTTGCACATAACAGTGCTTCTGTCATTTAGTTTGGGGCCAAAAGTTTGTAGTTATTTTTACATTTCTCAGAAGAAAACTATATTTATTTGTTTAATTTTTCTTAAAATACCTTGGGTAATAAGGTTGAATGCAGTCAGCAACAATATATGAAATCACAAATAGTTTTTAGTACTATTAATTACATTTTAATTTAGTCAAAATATGACATTGTTTTAATGTTAGATATGAGGTCAAGAAGGTCATTACCTGGACCACCCAACCTGGACCAACTAAAGTTCCCCATTTAAGGGTCGAAACAGATATTTAATGTGTTCAAATTAAGCTATTTTTCACTATAGCTTTTTTTATATATATATCTAATGTAACATATGTGGCACTGGACCACAAAACCAGTCATAAGGTTACATTTTTTTTTTTTAATTGAGATTTATACATCATATGAGAGCTGAATAAATAAGCTTTCCATTTATGTATGGTTTGTTAGGAAAGGACAATATTCGTCTATTACAACTATTTGGAAATCTGGAATCTGAGGGTGCAAAAAAAAATAAATCAAAATATTGAGAAAATCCCCTTTCAGTTGTTCAAATTAATTTCTTAGCAATGCATATTACTAATCAAAAATTAAGTTTTAATATATTTACAGTAGGACATTTAAAAAAAAATCTTCATGGAACATGATCTTTACTTAATATCTTAATGATTTTTGGCATAAAAGAAAAATCATTAATTTTGACCCATACAATGTTTTTTTTTTTTTTTTGGCTATTGCTACAAATATACCCCATTGACTTAAGACTGGTTTTGTGGTCCAGGGTCACATATAACAACATAGTTTTCAAAAATGGCATTCGTGGATCTAAAACTTTTTTAAGATGTCATGGAACACCAAAGTGTAACCTACTAATGGAAAGTGTCATATAATAGTGGGAAAGTGGGAAATTTCCCTGGATGTACCTGACACAGTATCTACTATGTGCACCCAGCTGCACTCCTCCTGCATGTGAGGGAGCGTGGCTACATATATATATATATATATATATATATATATATATATATATATATATATATATATATATATATATATATATATATATATATATATATATGCAGTATCAGACTCTTTTTTTTATATACAATTTATATACAATTTAACACAAAGTATTGCACCTTCTAATTAAAACAAGTTAAGTTTCTAAATAAAACTTAATGTTTCATTTAATCACCTGAGCCATAAACATTAAGTTGGTAAAACAGTAAAAAGCTTTCATGTTGTCTTTACAGGTTTAGAGGCATAGTAAAGAAACAAACAGTACCTTTAATATCAGCAGAGTCCAGAGTGAGGTTAGTGAAGGCAGGAGCAAGTCCTATCCACCAGTCCAGCTCGGGCTGCAGGTGTTTTTGTAGAAACCGCTGGTATTCATCATTCTGGATGAAAGCTAGATGCCCACCACGTCACTCACACCAAGCTTGGCACTGAGGAAACTGCGCTGCAAAACCACAAACTCATAGCAGGAGGTGTCAAAGGCCTGCTGCTGCTCTGGACAGGAAAGAACCTCCTCATCATCAATCCAGATTGAGGCAGGACACTGATGTCTGCCCCCAAAATAGAATCTGATGTCATCAATAGATTTCAATCACCAACAATGGTTTGATTGCATGATGGCTGGCCTTTGTGATGTGCTCTTAGATGCATTAACACAAAGGATCCCACTGCATTGTGCCCCACAGGCCCTTTTGTAAATAACACTGCACAGAACCACTGATGTCTACATCCACAGCCTGGGAAGAGGGAGATAAGACAACCTTTACCAAAAAGTAGTATACTTCAAGTTTATTTTATTAAGTATACTTAAGTAAAGTTCAAGTATATTTAGACTTTTTGTAAGTATAAGTCAAGTATACTTAAATGTCATTTTAAGTATATTTCTGATGAGTACATAAAGCCCATTTCTGAGAAGTACATAAAAAGTAAACTAAAAGCATACTTTCCTATTTTTAGTTTAAAAGAAGTATACTAATAGCACACTTGAATAAACTTCTTTTTCGTAAGGGAAGTGTGAGGTGCATGGCTGTGCACAAGGCCTTATGATACTGACATGATTTCAGGCGGTTTCCAGGGCATAGCTATGTGGTTGCTAAAGTGTTCTGTATCCTTTTAACATGTTGCTGTTGCATACGTTTCAAGTCCATTTTTTTGTTTTTGTTTTTTGCCTTGATTCCTGTTCTGTATAGCTCTGTAAATTTTATGGGTGTTTTACTTTTGCGAAATTATTCTTTTATCTAGATTAAGTACAATTTGTGTGCAACTAATATCAGGCAAGAATTTTTGGAAGAGTTTTGACTTTAATGTAGTGCACCATCTCTCCAACATCAAAAAGGAGAATGAAATATTGATTAGTTTCAATACCAGAACTATGCCCTTCCCATCAATGAGAAACATTCACCTAATTGCTGGCTCAGAAAATTACTACTTGTCTAAAAACCTTGGTTTTTAGGATACACGTATGTTATTGCGTCTGCATGATGAAGTAGCTACTGATGATGCTAGAAATGTCCAAGAACTGAGACAATGCCTATAGCAGATCTCCACTGGCTGATCTGAGATAATGATCATATACAAATATACCAAAACAAGTCAGTCCTTATTGATCAAAATCAGTTCAAATCAATTCTCATAGGTCAAAATCAGGTCAAAATCCATTGCATGTTAAGTCATCAATTAGAATCGTTAGAAAAGACATTCATTATAAAGATGTTTACTGTGTAAAAATAAAGTCTTCAGAAAGAAACTTGACCTTAAAATTATCATTAAATTTTAATCATGACCCACAAGTGAAAATCTTAATTAACATTGCTGGCTTACAACTAAACTCTTATCAAAACTGTTTTTCTTTTAGTCTGAGGTAAAAGTGCATTGATGTTTGTATACTGGCAAGCCTCGTTTATTTGATTATGATGCAGGTACATTGATTGTGCAATTAACCTTCATTCGTGCCCTATTGGGTTAATATAGGCTAGTGATTATGCAGTTTAACTTCATTTATGTCCTATTGGGTTAATATGCTTTACTGTTAGACAGGCAACAATCAAGCCATTTACACTATAGGTCTAAAGATTGTAATATATATGTAGCCTATGTATTTATGTATTTGTAATAATACAGTAAGAGTATAAAAGTCTTCTTTTAAAAACAATTTAAAAACACTAAAAAATCATTTTTCCAAAAGTTTGAGTAGTGTACATAATTTTTCACATTTAAGACTTTGGAATTCATTCGTTTATTATCAGGTTGTCGCTGTATGTACATGCATTTACATTGCATTTAAAAGCAATTGCAACAAGACCCTACTATCTCCATGAAATGTTCTGCAGAGTAACTATAGTACGAACTTCCGTGAACTTGACCCAAATAACGTGTGACCTGAGCGGAACTCTCCAACTGTTATATAATGATTCACAAATGCTCACGCAGTGTATCAGATACTGTATGTAGCGTGTTATAAGCCTGTGGCAATACAGCCATGTCAGTGTAAGAGCTCAGCTTCAGCTCAGCATGTTGTCGTTTTTCTGGAGAAACGGAGTGGAGACGCCGGAGCCGCTTAAAGCAGATGTGACAGGTAAGGTTTCTTTCAGTGAACATTTTTTTTTTGTGCAAAGTAAGGAACACAGCTGTATCATCAAGACTCCTGAAGCAGATGTTAGCTTAGCCGCAAGAGCAATGCAAAACAGATGGTTTTGAATCCAAAATTTCAGTGTGTTTTAGAAATGCACATTTATTGAAGAAATTACACATACACCTAGGTTTTTTTTCTTTTCTTTTTTCCTACGGAAAAGGAAAGCGATTTGTTCTGACTCGTGAACGAGTCCATCGTCTGAAGCGGATCTTTTAAATGAATCGATTGAACTGGTTCACAAAACCTTTGCCACGACTCGATTGTGACCATGACGCAGTGTGTGAGCGTTTGGAGAGAATTGAGCGAAAAACAAAAAAAAAAAAAAAAAAACCTTTAGCTGGGCATTAGTCAAATAGCTGAAATGTAACAAATAAAAATATTAAATATGATTGTTTGTGTATAGGAAACAGTTTTTGTTAAAATATTAGCATTTTATTGAAATACTCAAAAACTTTTATGGTGACATATGTATATGCCTTTATAGCCTATGGCTTTATGTGAATGTAAGAATTTCCTTCATTTTCACTATAGGAGCATTGAATTTAAATTCTGACATATTAGCCTGTAAAGACAGATATACCATGAGCTATGCCAGCAATGTCATTTAAGAAGGTAAATATAAAATGAGATACTTATCATAAAACGTGAGTTTTTTTCTGTAAATAAATAAAAAATAATAAAGCAATCTGTCACGCCCCTGGACTCATTTCATTGTGTTTTCCCTCCACATGTGTTCCGTGTCCCTGTTAATTAGTTATTCTATGCACCTGTGTTTCCCCAATTATCCTGTCTTTATAAGCCCTAGTCCTTTCAGTTTGTGTTTGTCGGTTCTTAAATGTCTTCCATGTGCTCTATGTTTTCCATTTGGATTATTAAAGTTTATAGTTTTTTGTATTTTTATTTTGTTTTTCTCTGCTGGTCCTGTCCAGCCCTCCTTCATCCTTGGTTTCCTCGTTCAGCCCTGAGGGGGCTTCCGGGCCTCCAATGCCTGCTCCTAGAATGTGCCCTCCAGTGCCAGCTCCTCGAAAATGCCCACCCTCCCACCCGCTCCTTCCTCCTCCTCTGCTGTCGTTGGATTATTAAAGACTCTCTTTCATGAATTCCTTGTCTCCTCGTTCCTGGCTTCCTTGACACCTTGTTTAGTGTGACACGATTAGAAGATGCAATCAAACACTGCTGCATAGGCAAAGTTTGCTTGCAAAAAAGTTTAGGAAACTGATCCATTAGCATGGGCCAGAAAAGCATTCTTTCAGGACTAAAGTTATTAGGTAAAATGTACATAAACATTTTGAACTGTCAGTGGCCCTAGAGGGTTTGAGAGAGACCCTGTATGCCTATTTCTCAATTTGGAAAAACACCAGAACTAATACCGCATTCCAGGCAACCCGTTACCTGTGTTTTTCCAACCTTCTACCCATGAAAGTGCACTGGAACAGCAGTCAAACCTGTGGCTTCCCACCCGTGAACTCGTACTAGATTGATGTACTCCCAGTTCCGAGCTCTGACGTCACATAGCCCGCGAAACAACATTTTTGTAATTTTGCACCTCCTTGCTTCACTTTTTATAGATTTGTTGAAAGCCTCAATGTCAGATTTACATATTAAATGGTCTGTTTTTTCTTTCAGGCTCCATCCCACCATGGCTTCAGGGGACACTCTTGCGAAATGGTCCTGGTCTGTTTTCAGTTGGTAACACTTCTTACAAGCACTGGTTTGATGGAATGGCACTCATCCACAGTTTCACGTTTAAAGATGGTATGTTGGGTGAAAAATAGTGCAGTACTACGCTGAACACTGTTGCAAAATCTGCAAAGTGCTTGTGCTATTTTACTATATCTAGGAATGTATAGAGTATTGGATGCATCATAAACAATAAAACTCTTTGTTTTCAGGGGATGTATTTTACAGAAGTAAATTCTTGAATAGTGAAACATACAAAAAGAACATAGCTGCCAATAGGATCATTGTATCTGAATTTGGAACCATGGTTTATCCAGATCCCTGCAAGAATATATTTTCCAAGTAAACGGTCATTCCTTCTAAACCTTTTTAATTTTGTATTAAGAGTCCAATCAGAATGACCTGGTTAATTGCTTTGTATTGCTTTGTAGAGCCTTCAGTTACTTGATGAATGCCATTCCGGATTTCACAGATAATAATCTCATAAACATCATAAGATATGGTGAAGATTATTATGCTTCATCAGAAGTGAACTACATTAACCAAATTGACCCACTGACACTAGAAACATTAGGAAGAGTAAGTCCAGATCTGTTCATCCATTCATTTATTTTGATGGTCTACTGCATCTCAAGATTGTTTTGTCATGCCACTGCAGATAAATTGTTCTTTATTATCATTGCAGACTAACTACAGAAACCACATTGCCATTAACTTGGCAACCGCACACCCTCACTATGATGAAGAAGGGACCACGTACAACATGGGCACTGCCATCATGAACTTCGGCAGACCGAAATATGTTATTTTCAAGGTGCCAACCAATGCCACAGGTAACAAGAGAAATGTATACCATTAGTGACTATTGTGGCCCTTTGTTGTATGAATACAAAAAACATAGACATGATAAGAAATGGCATAAATAATAGTCAGAGTTGTGAACTCCTCAATCAAAAATGACAAATCAGCCACAATGAAGTAGTCTTTGATAATATATAAATATGTCCAAATGCAAAACTTAATAAAAGTAAGTAATTATATCTAAAAATATTCATAACTTGAAGAATCCAATATATTTTTATTATTTTATATAGAAACTAGATTTGAAAAAGCCTAGCCAGAAAGTCTGAAGTAGTTTTAAAAGCTTAAAGGGGACCTATTATGCCCCTTTTTTCTTTCCCTCTAAATGCAAATGAGCCGGTACTCCCCGAGAAGAGGGCGGAGCTTCAAGAGCTCAAGCTCTGGCAATTCGGTTGTTAAGTGGTGACGTTAGAAGCGCTGTTTCCAGGTCCAAGCCTCAACTCACTTCACTTGAGAATACTAGCTCAGCAGCCATTTATGAGCACTGTTTAATTATATTAAACATTTAGGCTAAACGTTTTCAAACTTACGGTGTACACTACAGTCTCCATGCTCACAGCGTCCCAAACACAAAAAAAAATTATATTTATTTATTTTCATTTATATTTTCATTGTCTGACTATCTGGGATTTCGGTATGGAGTTAAAGGTTAGGATTATCATTTTTATGGTAGTATTATATCACATTGTGAGTGTATATTAGAAACCTTTTGTTGTTTTCTTGTGGTATCTGATAGAGCGTTTGGACACGGAGGCGGTGACACGTGACGTCAGTCTTAACAAGCAAATCCTGGTGCTGGCTTTGCAAATAAAAATGGCGGACTGTGTACAACTCGTTGTAAACTTGCTCAGGGCAGTTCTACGTTAAAACAGCAGCGTGTGTCAACATTTGTAGGCAGAGCCTGTGGCTAATGTGATGCCACATTAGCACCAAGTCGGAAAACAGGTTGGGAGACACTGCTTATGATTTATGGGGTTTAAAAAAAAGGAGTGGGTGGATTTTTATCATTATAGGGTGGTTGTGTACGCACACTTCCACCACACATTTATGTCCAAACACCATGCAAAAGTGAATTTTGCATAATAGGTCACCTTTAAAGTTTGAGGGTTTTCAGTTTTAACTAATTTGATTGTTTTGCTAAATTAGCATGTCGTTAGCATAATTAGCAAGTCATTAGCATGTCGTTAACAAGCTTCTAACATGTTGCTAACATTATTAGCAAGTGACTAGCATGTCGCTAGCATGTTGTTAACATGAATAGCAAGTGACTAGCATGTTGTTAACATGATTAGCAAGTACTAGCATGTCATTAGCATGATTAGCAAGTAAAAAGCATGTTGTTCACATGTTTTTATCATGTTGCTAACATGATTAGTAAGTTACTAGCATGTTGCTAGCATGATTAGCAAGTAACTAACATGTCATTAGCATAATTAGCAAGTAAATAGCATGTTGCTCACATGTAACCAGCATGATAAGCACATGACTTTCATGTTACTAGCATGATTAGCAAGTTACTAACATGTTGCTAGCATGTTTCTAGCCTGATTAGCAAGTTACTAGCATGTTGTTAGCATGTGTCTATGGTAATCCAGTTAAAACCAGCTAAAACCAGTTGATTCAGTAAAAACCAACTAAAAACCACATGTCGCCCTGCCCCATACCTACTCTGATTGGTTCGATCGTCTTTCATAGACATACATGATAGGAAATGTGTGTGTAGTTGGTGTAGGACGGAGTATGTTGTCTACAAAGCTAAAAACACACACTGTGCAGTTTTACAAAGCCTTCATTATAATGCACAGAAGAAAAATAAAACATTAACCTGTAACTCGCCATGTCCCTGAAATGATTGTTTTGCTAAATTAAACTGATCTTTAGGCTAACAGATGAACAACCAACTACATTTAATAAATGAATTGGGTTTATTTCCCACAGAGGGAGGATCAGGTCTTCAGATAGAAGAATGAATTATGAATTAAATAATTTTTGTAAATTTGATTATTTCATATCATCAGAGTATGAGAAAGTATTGTTTTAATTTATATAGCATGACAAGACAATTATTGTTACGTATAATTATCTGCAACAGGCTAATGTGTCTGCCATTTCAATTTTTATGAAACTTGAATTTTCTTTACTACATTGCAAAGCATAGACTTTTCCTCCCCTTTATTTCAGGAAAATATGCTGCTCCTCATTATTTTAAAGTGAAGAAATCGAGAAACTTTTATTTTTATCGGCCAGTGATGATTCTGAAAGGACATACCTGTAATCTGTTGCTATTAATGAACGTAATTCCATGCGCATCGTGTCCTTATTTCAGTTCAGTTGTCTCACAGCCACTGCGGTCAAATATTGAGATAAACTTTATAAAGTATCATCTATTTATATTAAATTAATATATTAAATTTGTATCTTCTCTGATACCCATTTTGTGATCATTATTGAGCCGGTTATTTTCAGTCAGCTGGAATGCTTAACGTGGCTTAATGCATTAAAAAGTTTTTTTTTTTTTTTTTTTTTTTTTTTTTTTTTTTTTTTTAAAGACCAAACTCAGTAAACACATTATTAATAAAGTATTCTATTCACAGATAAGCAGATGAGTCCAGAATAAGAACGCAATGCGTTTAATTACGTGTTAAGCATTTTCTTCCAATAGAAAACCATTAGCCTAAAAGGAAAACGCTTAACGTGGCATAATGCATTAAAACGTGTTTTAAAAAGAACAAACAGAAAAGTAAACATGTCATTAGCATGTCATTAGCAAGTGACTAACATGTTGCTAGCAAGTTGTTAGCATGATTAGCAAGTAATTAGCATGTTGTTTACATGTTTCTAGCATTTTGCTATCATGATTAGTAAGTTACTAGCATGTTGCTAGCATGATTAACAAGTGACTAGCATGTTGTTAGCATGATTAGCAAGTGACTAGCATGTTGTTATCATGACTAGCAAGTGACTAGCATGTCATTAGCATGATTAACAATTGAATAGCATGTAACTAGCATGTTTCCAGCATGATTAGCAAATGACTAGCATTTTACTAGCATGATAAGCAAGTTACTAACATGTCGCTTGCATGTTTCTAGCCTGATTAGCAGGTTACTAGCTTGTTGTTAGCATGTTTCTATGCTAATCCAGCTAAAACAGTTGATTCAGTAAAAAAAAAACAACAACTAAAAACCAGTTAAGACCAGTCTGACCTGCTAAAAAAGTGGCCAAAACCACTTTAAAACCAGCTTGGGAGACCAGTCAAAGCAGTCAATCAGCTTAGGCTGGTTTAAGATGCTTTTTTGGTAATGAGTTGTTAAGAAGTAAGTTGATTAAATGTTGGGTGAGTCTTATTGTATAAAAGTTTTCACCCAATGAAAGTCTATGGGATTTTAGGTGGTTTTGATAGTCTGGTTTACGAAAACCATAAGCCGGATCAGTTAGAAAAGATATAGCAACCAGACTCAGACCAGTCTGAAGGTCTGACCCAAGTTTGGTGGATGTAGTATTAAAAAACTAGGAGGAGATACATTTTAAAATTGGGTCTCTGGAAGAGGAAGAAGAAGAAGTTGACGTTTAAATCTTTCTCAAGCCAACTTAATAGATGGTGAATAATTTAGAAATCCCCTCAAAATACAAATTATTAAAGAATACATATTACAGAAATAAAATTTTGTATGTTTTATTAAAACAAAAAATCTGCAGTCAGTTTTGACCCCCGAATAAGGAATAACCAAACTAATAGATGGGCCATATTTCAGAAGGAACAACTAAACAATGCATACGTTTCTTATTTCAGATAAAGAGAAGAAGCCAGCCCTCAGGAATGTGGAACAAATTTGCTCCATTCCTTTCCGCTCCACCTTGTATCCGAGCTACTTCCACAGCTTCGGCATGACGGAGAACTACATTATCTTTGTAGAGCAGGCCTTCAAGCTGGATATCCTCAAACTGGCCACAGCTTACTTCAGAGATGTCAACTGGGGAAGTTGCCTTAAATTCGACAAAGATGATATTGTGAGCAAAATGTCTTCTGTTTTGTGTAAAACAGTACTCCATTCATTCATCAAAATAGTCTAACAACTATTGGTTTTGATCATCACATAGACACTGATCCATCTGGTCAATAGGAAGACTGGGAAAACTGCGAGCACAAAGTACTATGCAGACGCATTTGTGGTCTTTCATCACATCAATGCTTATGAAGAAGATGGCCATGTTGTCTTTGACTTGATCACATACCAGGACAGCAATCTGTATGATATGTTCTACATACACAACATGAAGCAAGATGTTGACAAATTTATAGAGACCAACAAGGACTTCTCTCGACCAACATGTCAACGGTTTGTCCTTCCTCTCATCATAGACAAGGTAACACAGGAAATATAAAGAGGAAAACTGTAAATGCATAAATTATTATTCTGACAATAATTCAAATTCAAATCATTATGGAATTTAATAGTTGATCAGAATATGCTGTATTATTGGCAAGACATAAATGCACAATTCTTGAACAGATTTTAGATCTGCTTTGTGCAGATAAATTGTAACAGGAGAACTCTTGGCATATTTCTGTAAATAATTATTCATTGTATCAAAACCACTGAATAGAACAAACTGAATTGAGACCAAATTCCATATCCAATTTATGCTTTACTTTACTGTATCACTTTTCATAGAATAACAGACCTTTTCTCTCATGCTATCAGGAAGCTCCACTAGACACCAACCTGGTGAAGTTACAGGACACAACAGCCACAGCAGTGCTGAAGCAGGACGGCTCCATCTACTGCACCCCTGACACTATTTTTGAGGGTGATTCCCATATTCAGAACTTTTATAATTTTTTTTAATTTGTTCTCATTTTTACCATTGTTTCTTGTATAATTACAGGTTTAGAATTGCCAGGGATTAACTACAAATTCAACAGTAAGAAGTATAGGTACTTCTATGGCACCAGGGTGGATTGGTCACCATATCCAAGCAAGGTAAATATTTAGCATTTATTCAAACCAAATACCTTGCTGTTGTTGGCACAATAAAATGCAATAATTTAGCAATATGACCTCCTGTTATATAGATTGCAAAAGTGGACATAGCTACCAGGACACACCAAGTGTGGATCGAGGAGGAATGTTACCCATCTGAGCCAGTGTTTGTAGCATCTCCAGATGCTGTTGAAGAAGATGAGGGTGAGTATTTTATTTAACATTTAGCATTTGCTAAATATTAATAATGTTTCTGCATAATAAAAGATTTGAAAACACATAACTAGTCTTTAATTGCAGCAAACATATAATTTCTTGCATGGCACAATCTGATTCAAAGCAAAAAAATCTTACTATTTTTGTCTTGTTTCTAGTCAAAATATCTAAAAAATCTTAAATTAACATGCATTTACTAGATAAGCAAAACGACATAATATATTTAGACTTGTTTCCAGGTGTCACGGTGCGGTAAGGGAACACACCATGTAAACAAGGGTCTGGGTCATCACGCAGGTCTTTATTAACTTAAGGGCAAACAAAGTGGAAACCAAAATGGAAACAAACACCGATATTAGAATCTGACGTTCCCCAGTGCCCAACCAGGGGAACGGCAGAGTAAGGGGCGGAGCAGGGGGAGAGACAGGGGGCCAGGTCCGTGTACTGGAGGGGGACCTAGGGACTGAGGTAGAGCCAGCGGGATGGGGACCCAGGGCAGAACCAGCGTCACCACAGTGGTGTATGTGGAGCTGCCTCCTTGGAACAGGCAATGGTGGACCCCGCCACATCGGGAGCATGATGAGCAGAATCTGCTGCCTTGAAAAGCCCGGAAGCAAGCCCCACCACCTCGGGAGCATTATGAGCAGGCACCCCCACTTCGGGGGGATGGTGAGTGGGCACCGCTACCTCAGGGGCTTTGCAAGCAGACCACGGCGCTCACACTGGCATCAGCAGGGCTTCCTGCACGCTGTGTATCAGCCCGCGATGCTCCAGGAACGGGCATGAGGTACTGTGTGCGACAGACGAGGCCTCTGACGACCTGTGGATTGCCGCTTCGGGAGAACAGTGAGCAGGCTCCGCAGCTAACTCCACCCTGACAGCTGAGCAGCTCAACTGCAGAGTCAGATTGATGTAGTCCTCCAGCGCCTCCTCGGGGTTCCAGTATGTCATAAGGGATTTGAAGGGCTCGGCTAGGCCTCCCCAGAAAAAGACCATTAGGCAGGTCTTCTCCGTAGCTGACTGGCGAGCCACTTGCACAAAGTCCCTGTCGTAATCTTCAATGCACCGGTCTCCCTGGCGGTTGTTGAGGAACTTCCCTGCTGGACCCATGTTTGGTGGATGATTCTGTCACGGCGCAGTAAGGTCCTAACACAGGTCTTTATTAACTTAAGGGAAAACAAAGTAGAAAACAAAATCTAAACAAACACAGATATCAGAATTTGACAAACAGGCTCAAAACAGAAACAGGGATATGACACAACTACGGCAACTTAGTGCTTGCATCAGTCCACATATAAATAACTAATCATCCAGCCCAGAGAGGAGTGGTGAAGGAGTATAAATACCCATCAGGATGGGCAACAGCTGTGTGCGTGTGAGTAGGTGAACAGGTGTGTGGTGTTAAAGTAAAGGAGTCTGGGAGGATGGGAAATGGCAACCTCTGGTGGTGAGAGGGAAAACACCGGGTCCGGACTCATGACAGGACCCCTCCTCTAAAGAACGGCTTCCAGACGTTCCCGAGCGCCCAACCAGCCAGGTCTGTGTGCTGGAGGGGTACCTGGGGACTGAGGCAGAGCCAGCAGGATGGGGACCCAGGGCAAAACCTGCGGCCACCACAGCGGTGATTGTGGAGCTGCCACCTTGGAACCTTGGTGAGTGGACTCCGCTGCCTCGGAATGATTGTGAGCAGACACCACCACCTCGGGGGAACCGTGAACGGGCATCGCCACCTCGGGAACTGTGTGCACGGACCCTGTTGCTTTGGGAGATTTCTGAGTGGACACTGCCATCTCGGGGGAACTATGAGTGGACACCGCCGCCTTGGGGGAACTGAGAGTGGACACCGGTGCCTCGGGGGAACTGAGAGTGGACACCGGCGCCTCGGGGGAACTGAGAGTGGACACCGGCGCCTCGAGGGAACTGTGAGCGGACACTGGTGCCTCGGGGGAACTGTGAGTGGACACCGCTTCCTCGGGAGGATCGTGAGTGGACACTGCCGCCTCGGGGGAACTATGAGCAGACACTGCCACCTCAGGAGGATCATGAGCGGGCACCATTATTTTTGGGAGCTTTGTGAGTGGGCACCGCTGTCTTGGGGCATTTTGCATAAAACAATTTTCTGCCGGTGGGGTAAGTCAAATATTCTTAAAACACAAGTATTTTACTTACCACACTGGCAGTTTATTTTACTTATTTTAAGCAAAATAAGTGCATTTTGTTAAGTACAATTTAGTTTTTACACAGGGCAACTTTTTGAGCAACGTTGCAGGGCAACTTTGGCTAATGTTACCATCAACGGGCAACCAGGTGAGACACAGGGCCCATGACTGATCTAAAGTTTCCACACAGAAATTTTTTGATATTTATATATGGGTTTATTGATATGCAGATTTGATTTTATTAAGTTGTTCGGCAAAATTGCTCAAAAAGTTGCCCCGTGTATCATCAGCCTAACAGTTGCTTTGAGACCCTCCACCTCCCCTAGTTCCACCTAGTTCCCCTATTTCCACTGCTACAGGATTTATGTGTCTTATGTGCTCATAGCAGTGTGTCTGTGTATCTATTGGAAGTACGTAGAAAGTCCATACAGCAGCGTGTTGCAGATCTAGACCAAATACAACTTATCCATACTAAAACTATTGAGAAAGTAATCGTGATTGAACTCTGTTTAAATCAACTGCAAGTTGAGTCACCCATGCTTTTTACTGTTTGTGTGGCACATGGAGATGCTGCCTATGTAGAGTGAACCAGATTGGTCAGTTGTGATGTTCCATAATGATTAGGCTACTATTAGAGCAAATCTTTTGTAATCATGCTGTCTTGACATAACATAAGTGCTTTTTCTTCATTTTCAGGTGTTATCCTGTCTTCTGTGGTTTCATTCAATCCCCAAAAGCCCCCTTTCCTGGTGGTCCTGGATGCTAAATCCTTTAAAGAGATTGCTCGCGCTACCATTGACACTGCTATTCATATGGACCTGCATGGGCTTTTCATCCACGATAAGTCAACCTAAAATGGACATTAAAAATAATCCAGCAACTAATTTTTAGGGAGTAGGATTTTTTTTAAATGAGTAGGATTTTTTTTAAATGATCTTATTTGTTAATTTTTTTGTAAAGATATTTGAGAGGAATCAATATTTTTTCTCAAAAATCCTATGCAAACATTATTGATCATTCTTTCATTATTTCTAATTGTATGTTTACAGACATTCTGTTAAAAAAAGTCTATTGTTACATAGTAACATATATGAAATGATCTCTTCTTGATTGTTTGTGACAATTGAGTAGTTCTTAAGTAGAAAAAAAATAGCTTAAAGCTGTAAACTTTGTAATTTATTGTTCCTAATCTAGCACCATATAGTAAACTTACACTATAAACTTACTACACTATAAAAATTGTTGGCTCTCAGACAAATGTATCTTTGTTTCACATTTGTAAGACAATTTGGAAAAAAAGCATCTGGTGACTGAATTATTATAGTAATTTGATAGACATCCTGTAAAACAGGCTATTGTGATATATGTGATGTAAATAACTAGTAAGATCTTCTGAACTGTTCATTGGAGTAGTCATAGCTTAAAGCTGTAAAACGTTTTTTTTTTTTTTTACCTTTATTGTGTATATTGTGTCCCAAAAACGAGAAGTTGCCATTGTTAAGTTGTTTTCACATTCATGTTTCATATAGAGTATTAGTCTGTTTATGCATTCTTTAACTACTGCTGAATATGTGAATGTACAGTACAATACTGTTTTGTAGTTATGCAGTACACTATTTTACATACTGTAAATTGCATTACATTACATTGCTGTAAAACCAAAATACAGTAACTTACTGGTAACTGTGCTGCCAGTAACTTACTGTAAAAATACAGGAATGTTATGTGTATGCTATGGGGTCCAAATGTCCCCAAAGATGGCAATATTCAAAATCCTTGTCATGCGAATTTTTTTAAAATAGATTGTTAATACAGGAAGGAGGAGGCAGGAACTCAAGGCCTTTGAGGTCTTGAACCATGAGTCAAGTCAACATCCAGATAATAAAATCTGATAAGAATGCCCAATCTGCCACCACACAAATATCCTCCAAAGATGCACCCTTAGAAAAGGCCTGAGAAGAAGCAACACCTCTATTAGAGTGAGCTCGAATGCCAAGAGGTGAAGATAACCCACGTGTCTCATTAAGCCAATTGCATCTGTCACCCAATCCAGCATCCTTTGTTTATCATCAGTAACACCTGCAACCAAAACAACCAAAAATAACTGTCTTAAGAGATTTCAAGGCCAACAACAAAACTCTTTTAAGTGTCAGAATTCTCTCTAAAGCCAGCCTTGTCTCATTGTTTATATGCAAGTATTATTTCGTAATGTTTACAAGCACAATGCTGAATTGTCCTTGTTGGTCCCCATGAGGAAACGACCTTATAAATCATACAGAATTTAGTTTTTTGAAAATCTGAAAATGCATAAAGTTTTTTGTGAGGGGTAGATTTAATGTAGGGTTAGAGTCTCTACAGAACCCAAATAATTCATCATATTTCATATCCAGACCTTAAACCATTAGAATTTCCCCGGCTTGTTACTTGTTTCTAAGGAAAGTACTGCCACCATGTGACGAATCTTTTGAGTGTCATACTGGTTGTAGTTGACTTCTGTGCTCAAGCCTGACAACAACAATTTAACAACAATTTTCAGACACTAATCCTACTGAGAGTAAAGTTCAGAAAGGGCAATGTTCAGTTTAGATATCTACTGTATATGGTATCTAAAAAAATACCTTATTTACTCCTATATTAGTACCTTAAAGGTCCATATACAAAAATGATGACTTTATTCAGCAATTTGTCTCCTCTGTCAGTCCAAAGTCTCAAGCAGAGACAGTCACAAGCCTCCCGGTTTTCATCCAAAATATATTAAATTGTGTTCAGAAGACGAACGAAGCTTTTATGGGTTTGGAACGACATGGGGGTAAGTGATTAATCAGAAAATTACAATTTTGGGAGGGAGTATCCCTTTAAGGTTGTGTGTTTGTTCAAATATAAGCTATTTAGTGTATAAAACATGCATCAAAGGAACAAGTGCGCAGCCATCTTTAGAATTTATCTTTGAACTTCCGTTTTTGCAGTAGCTCTAGCAATGCTGTTGAAGTGGATTTTATTGTAGAGTTAACGAAAGTTTGCGTTGCATTTGAATTGTAGGCCTAATGTTCGAAGAGGATGTCATAAGAAATGCCAGTAGGCTGGGAAGATTATTAAATGAGCAGTTAATTCATAAATTCTTGTACCTTCAGGCTGTAGAAATACTAACCGGAAGACCGAAGACAAGGAGTGCAGAGCCAAAAAAAGGGGCGGAGCTACATAAGGTCTATCAGTTTGTCAGTTGAAACATCAGCATTTATGGTAAGCTGGGATATATGGTGTGAAATCTTTTTATTGAAAGTGATAACTTTAAGGAGATTTATGATCGGTGATCAGGTTTACAGCATTGGAATTTATTGCTCTGCTTTAGCTTGGCATCCAATATATTCTCAGAGTTGTTGCTCAACAGTTTATTATGTCAGTTAATTATGTGCCATAAGACATTAATTCTTGTTTGAGTATAGCCTACTCAAGTCTTCTTAGGAACACTGCTCTCATCTTATCTTTTAAAGATTTTTCCTAGGACTTTATCATACAATTATGATAAACTTGAAGCAGTAGGCTAAATGTTTTACTTAAAGGAAACAAAAGGCACAGTTTGCATGTATTAATTTTGTACGTTACGACAGCTACCAAATCATAAATGCAGACCTTAAACAAATAGAATGGAAGGATGTGATTTGCAGCTTTTATTCGAAACTGCAAACAAGTCTGACCACAAACAAAATGTCTGTGTCCAAATTCCACTAATGAAGAGAAAGGGCACTACAGAGAAATGAGCAGCAACTTTGCATGCATTCTCTGAAATTATGTTTAAAACAGCATGCTCTGTTCAAGCTGTGGCTTAGAGATTAGTGGATCTCATGTGCTACAAATGCATTTGATTTGAAGTCTTTTCTAATTTGTTGGAAACAAGAGAGATCGTGTAATGTCTGCATATGGCTATGGCTTGGGAAAAGGCCAATTTTTTATCAGTGCAGTGATCACGTGTTCTTATTTCATATCTACATTATTATGGTGGTTATCTGTAAATGTTGAAGGTCAAGAAGGTTGGTATATTATAACAAATCAGTGAATGTTGTATCCTGTAATGTTACAAAAAGCATTTTGAATAAGTTGGGTTGAAAATAACGAGAAATAACAACAACCTCCTGTTTTAGTATCAGCAAATGAGGCAAAATTTTGCACATCTCATGGATATTATAATTAATAAAAACTAGAACAAAAAAAACACCAATGAATAAATAAATAAATTCAGTAGTTGCCAAAGCAACATTTCTAATTTTCATTTAGTTTGATGTACTAAAATGACTAAAATTACAAAATAAATGAATTAAATTAGTAAAAACTATGAAGACAACAGTAAAATGAAAAATAAAATAAAACTAAATATTAATTTCAAATATTAATAAAAGCTATAATAAAATCTAAATGATGCTAAAACAACTCCACCTTTCATTACGTTTTAATCAGACAAACAAACAATAAATAAATGTTTACTGATAGTTATTAAAAAAAACAATATAAGATATTTCTCTCTGTCTTCTCCAAAGATATAAATAAGAAACGGTGGAAATTAGGATTTGTTTTGCTCATGCTATCGTGGGCTGACTGCATGACTATTATTTGTGACGAATTACTGTCCATTCTGTGGCCTTTTTTTCTTTCTTTTTTTTTTTGTTGGTAACTTAAAACTTAAGATATTTAAGGTTCAGGTTCTCAGAATCAGATTCTCAGCATGTTTAGCACCAACTGTGTTAAATGCACAGTCCCCTCAAATGCAGGCGAATGCCCATTTGTTCACAATTTACTGGATTCCAATCACAATGCATACTACAATATACTAAAATTTATGTTTATTGAATATAGAAAATATACATTTTATTGTAGAATTCATTGTGATTAAATGAATCTGAACATATTGACAGTATCAGCATGGATCAACTTTAACTCAAAAAAAATAGTTTTTAGTTTCCAATACAACTGTAAAAATGCTATTCACTGCCATTAATTATTTTATGTAACAAAAATATTGATAAGAGGAAGGTTACTGAGACCAAGTCAGTAAAGTTAGTCATGTGATCTTAACATGGGAACCCTCCATATGACTGCTGACTTTTGTCTTCAGAATTATCTAAAATAAAACAGACCCCACAGCACAAAAACATGCACAAAAGTTAAAACGGTTTGCTATTGGTATACAGTTTTTTTTTTTTTTTTTTTTTTTTTTTTTACAGAAGGTCACACTGACCTGCTGCTTATATCTGAAGTCTCTATAATTAGATAAATACAATTTGCAACTGTTTACATTTGACAAACAATCATAACCCCAAACGAGGAGATAAGAATTCTGGTTAGCACACATTGTAAACATGAGACTCTCAGTTCTGAAATGAGAGGCGGAGTCTTCATCTTCCTGGAGGCTTTATAGACAGTGTGTGTTGGAGCACTGACCGTCACTTCTTCGGAGAAACTTTGGGAAGATGCAGTACGACTACAGTAAAAACAAGGAGGAACATCCGGAGCCCATCAGAGCTGAAGTTAAAGGTAGGAGGAGAAAAATACGTTGCCTGTATTGAATCACTGCCGTCTGTTTATAAACCGAGTAGTCTACTAAAAAACTTGAAACACACATTTTCTTAATTTGCACTTTTCCGTGTTTTATTGTATTTCTCACGAGAGGCAGAGGGTTTTAGTAAAACACTGATATTGTAAATAGGCTACGCCATTCACAAATATGTTCAGCATATATCTCTGTAAAGTATAGCTACAAAATTTACCACAACCACTCTTTTTTTTAATATATTGCATTATTTGGTGTCTTTTATTAAGTAGATCACTGTTGTTAACGTTCTGTGTAGCTCACATGTCAAATACCTACAGCGTTTTAAAAGAAACTTTGTCACAAAGTAAACAAATTTATACTACTGGGTCGTTGAATGCTTGAATCTGATTGGCTGACGAGCGTTTTGAGGCGTGCAATTATTTTCTGGGAAACACACGGTGAACGTAGTTCCAGGCAGCTCTCTTGACCGCATCACAGTTCCATATCACTTCGCATTGTAAAACCAAAGTCCCTTCAGTAAAACTATAATATCGGAAATTACAGGACTAACAAAAACAACAACACGACAGACGATTTTCCGAAAGTAAATACACATGACGTTTCTGAAAGCATAAAATTGTCATGAATTAATGTTCTGCAACTGTAACTTTTCTCTTAAATTAAAAAAATAATAATAATAATTATTAACAATTCTCAGTGATTAAATACATTCATTGCATATAATAAACCTGACGTGAAAAAAAAAAAAAAAAAAAAAAAAGAAAAAAAAAAAAAAAAAATATATATATATATATATATATATATTATCTAAATTTATATTACCATGTTTAGTCCAAAGGAAATAATACTTTAAAGAGAATGAGAATAAGAATACCTGAAAACACTGTATAATTAGATGCAGTTCTCTGTCATCTATTAAATAAAAGTAATCACAGACATGATACAATTGGTAGTTTTCACTGTACTTCCTCTAGGGTTCATGCAGAGTTGTGAAAGATTGGAAAGTGCTTGATTTTAACAGTTATGTTTTCAAGGTTTGAAATGTACAATTATTTTCAATATCTTTCATGAAAATGCATTTTTTTTTAAATGTTTTTGCTGCTTAGAATATCCAGTTAGCATGATTAAAGCAACAAAAATTGAGTCAGACTGGAATTGAGAACTAATGGTATATAGATCAGTGCTCTCATGGCACTGAATCAACAAAGACTATAGAATACCCTTAAAGAGACTTTGGAATCAATGCCAGCACAAATAACGTATGAAGTACACGTGAAAAAAACTCTCCACGGTCACTATAAAGGTAACCCAGACACGGTATAATCTTCAGTAATAACTCATTTACTTAGGACAAATATTTGCGTTGTGAAATAGGTTGATGTGTATACGTTAAAAATCCATACTAGAACACTTATCATCGTACCGAAACCTGGCCTGTCATTTCCATGGTGACCAAAAGCCACATTTTTCATTTTTTTTGACATTCACATCATAATCTCTTTGTATTTAATTACTTTTTATTAAACAAAACCAGCCAAAATAATACAGTAGTGATTTAAAAAAAAGTAGTGATTTAAAAAAAAAATCAATGATTCATTTGAATTAAAAATGTGTGCTGCTTATACACTAGACAGAAACTGCTTTATGCAACAATATAAGTAAATGTACAGTAATTTTATAGTTTAATATAAACCGCTTTCCCACCCTTGAAAAGCACTGGCTGCTACTGCTTGAAAGTACTGGAAAAGTGCTTGAATTTCACTCTGTTTAATCTGTACTTGCATTTACTCATTTAGCAGATGCTTTTATTCAGAGTCGCTTACAAAATAGGAAAAATACAAAAGCTGACAATGTGTCATCATGATACTGAATTTAAAAAATAAACCAAGTAGAGCAGAAGTGTAAATTACAGAAAATAGAGAAATAAATAGTTTTAAGTGCCTTAAGGGGTATCTTTATTTATGATTCTAGTGCTCATGTAGATCTGTAGCAGTTTTCACTTTGTGATAGCAAATGGTTTGGACAGAGAAGTGGACATAAGCAGTTAATTATAACAAACTGCCCCATGTTTCGTTGTCTCTGCAGGCTTGATTCCTGAATGGCTGCAGGGCACGCTTATACGCAATGGACCCGGCCTCTTCTCTTTGGGAGAGACAAGATACAACCACTGGTTTGATGGAATGGCACTTTTGCACAGTTTCACTATTAAAAAAGGTATTTAATGTCTCTCAGCATTCTGTGTGCATTTCTACCATCATGAGGGTTACGTTACCTCTGTGCTCCATATGAATATATTGATTATTGTTTCATTTTCAGGAGAGGTGACATATAGAAGCAAATATCTTCGAGGTGACACCTACAACTCCAACACGCAGGCCAACAGAATAGTGGTGTCAGAGATGGGGACAATGGCATACCCAGACCCATGCAAAAATATATTCTCCAAGTAAGTAACCTTACTGACTGATTCAGTCAATTCAGAAAGAAAACTCCTCAATGAAAAGCAGAAATGCATCAACTTAATGAGAAGAAATCTCACCTCAGTTATTTTGTTTAAGATTTTATCCTTTATAGCATGCTACTAGGTATCAATAAGAGTATTTGACCTTTACCTTTTCATTTTTATTGAAACTAACCTATGTACCCGAAAATTGAGATTTATAAAAACCTGTTAACTCCTGAGACAAACAGCTAAAATTCAACTAGTGACTAAGAATAGAGTATAGAGTTTAGTATTCTTTTCATATAAAACAGTTCATCAGATGTTAAATATTTCTAAATGTTCTTTTTAACTCTCTTTTCAGAGTGATCACCTTCCTCAGCCACACCATCCCGGACTTCACTGACAACTGTGCCAATAATATAATCAAATATGGCAATGACTACCATGCGACATCTGAAACCAATTATATTCGTAAAATTGACCCCATCACTTTAGACACTCAAGACAAGGTAAAAAAAAATGCAGTCATGGAACTCTAGATGGTGCTGACTTTTATGCCCTTTACATGCAATCTGCTATCATTTAGTACATGGCACAAACTGATTGGCCTCTGGTGATTCTGCTGCAAATGAAATTGTTGGATCATCATTTAAATAATCTGGTTCAGTGTTTGCTGTAAGCTCATTCCTCTGAAATCCCCCACCTCCCCCAGCTCCACTTGTCTAGATTTGCTACAGGATTTATGTATGCCTGTTTATGCAGCAACAGCAAATCTTGCATGCTCACAGCAGCTTGTCTACGTATATTTGATTTAACAAATCCTTACAGCAGCAGCTTGTATAGCAGATTTATTCCGCCAAGACCAAATACATTAACATTGTCTACAAACATGTAAAAACTTTTCTGAGAGCTGTCATGATTGAAATGTTCTTCATATTTACATGTTCTCAAAGAATATTGCTGTGGCTTTATTCACTCAAGTGGACTACCTGAAATACCTTCCTGCAAATATTGTGGCATCACATACGCATTATGATACAGAAGGAAATAGCTACAGTATGGGAACATGCATTGCAGAGAAGGGCAAAACCAAATACTTGTTGTTCAAGGTTCCAGGAGGAAGTAAGTGTGCTGTCATAATTTCGGTTTCATGGTGCACCTTACTTTTTCTCATCTTTGTTCAAATCCGTAACCTCAAGTATTATATAAGTAATATACTTGGCTCAGATTGCACCGTTCATAGAGACTTGAGAGTAGTTATTTTGACTTGATGAACCACTAAGCAACCACCAATAACACTATAACAAATGCATAGTAACATGATAAAAACTAGAACACCTGATATAAGTGATAGTTAACCCAAAAATTAATATTTGCTGTAAATTATAGGCTATTAAAAATGTAGATGAGTTTGTTTCCTGATCAAAACAGGTTTGGAGAAATGTAGCATTACATAAGTTGTTGATGAGTTTGTTTTTTGATGTGAGTGGTTTTGGTGAGATTTAGATATCAAACAGCTGATAAAAACATCAGAATAGTACAATCCAGTCAAGGACTACAGTCCATCAATTAATGTCTTGTGTAGCGAAAAACTGCATGTTTGCAGAAAACTATTTCATCATTAAGACGGATTTGTAACTTTAAAATGTTGCTTCCAGGGTAAAATATGCGTCCTCTATCCATAATATTGATTTCTGCAGTAGAAAAAGTCATCTTATCTGTATCAGGAGAGATGTGTGCACAGATCATGCTTCATTTACAATTGAAAACATTCAAACATTTCTAAACAAATATGTTGGTGGATTTTGATGTGAGATTGTGGATTTTTTCGCTGGACGAAGTGTAATTATGGATTATGGACTCGTATTTTTGCCAGAAGTGGTAGTTTGAAATTAAAAATGCCTTAAGGATTGATTTGTCTCTAACAAACAGCTTTTCACTTCACAAGATGTTAACTGATGGACTGGAGTGGTGTGGATTATTGTGATGTTTTTATCAGCTGTTTGGACTCTCATTTTGACGGCACCCATTCACTGCAAAGGATCCATTAGTGAGCAAGTGATGAAGTGCTAAATTTCTCCAAATATGTTCTAATGGAGAAACAAACTCCTCTACATCTTGGATTGCCTGAGTGTGAGTAAGCTCAGTGTCTTTCCTCACTAATTACATGACTTGCCAAGAACTACTAACCCGCAACAATTATTATTTTTTTTTTTTAAATCAGGTAGGTCAGACGGGTCTCCACCGTTGAAAAGTGCTGAGGTCGTGTGCACCGTGCCCTGCCGTTCCCTCCTCACGCCCAGTTATTACCACAGCTTTGGCATGACTGACAACTACTTCGTATTTATTGAGCAGCCCCTAAAGCTGGATATCCTCAAAATGGCCACAGCCTATCTGAGGAGGGTCAGCTGGGCCAGCTGCATGAAATTCCACCCTGAAGACAGCGTAAGAATGAACTCTTTCAGATCTCTGAGTGTAGTCTAGACATGTGTCTGTCAGCTGGACAGTGTTACAGCTTACCTCACCTATCTGAACCATTCTTTCATCGCTTATGCTCATCAGACCCTGATTCATCTTATTGACCGAAAGACAAAGAAGGAAGTAGGGATCAAATTCTACACGGGTGCGATGGCTGTCTTCCATCAAGTCAATGCCTTTGAAGATGATGGCCATGTTGTTTTTGATGTGATCTGCTATGATGACAACAGCTTGTATGAAATGTTTTACCTGGACAAGTTGAAGGAGCAGATGGGAGCAGATACTACGTACTGCAAGCCAAAGTGCAAAAGATTTGTGTTGCCCCTTAACGACATGGTATGTTATGTTGTTCAGTTTTTGCAAGGCAGCACTGAATCTGGTTGGTTTTGTTTCAAAACCTTGAAACCTTTAGCTGCTGTGCAAATAACACCATCAATAGAAATCTTCTTTTTACGTCTTTTCAAAGCATCTGATCATAGACAGTAAACAGATGGTTTATTTTTATTTTTTTCTTTCACACCCAGGGTGAGACAGGTGAAGATCTGGTCAAACTTAAATACACAACAGCAAGTGCTGTGAAGGAGAAAGATGGAAAAGTTCTGTGTCAGGGCGAGGTTCTCTGTGATGGTAAGCCAATGACAATGGGGAGGCTTAATTCCTCTCTCTCTCTCTCTCTCCCTCTCTCTCTCTCTCTCTCTCTCTCTGTGTGTGTAGGCCTCAGTCACACTCACATCCATGTGTTTTTTCTTTGATACCGTAGGTTTTAACTACTAATTTCCTTATTTATTATGTAAGGTAATGCGTAAAATAAACTTAGTGGGGGCAAAATGTACTGAAATCTCTCATACAAACAGCTGTTCTTTGTAATAGTCATCTTATTTTCATTATTTTAACACGATTAGTCCTCAATTTGGTGAACACTCCAAGTGTCATGATGGTCACAAACCATTAATTTCACTAAGCTTATTGCAAAGTAAAAAAAAAAACCCACACAGATCATGATTTCAAGTCATTTTAAGTTTAAATGTGTTGTGATATAAAGCGGTGATATCCAAGTGAGTGAGTTGTTTACTTTTTTGTTAAGCGTGTGTGTGTGTGGTCCTGGTATTCCCTATATTATAGGGAACAAATGTCCCAACAAGGATAGTAATACCAGTTAATTTTGCACTTGTGGGGATATATTTTGGTCCCTATGAGGAAACAAGCTTATAAATCATACAGAATGAAGTATTTAAAAAATCTAAAAGTTTTGTGTGAGGGGATAGAGAAATACAGTTTGTACAGTATAAAAATCATTATGCATTTGGAATGTCCCCATAAAACATGGAAACCAAGTGTTTGTGTGTGTGTATATATATATATATATATATATATATATAATTACATTTATTATATATATTAATATATATAATATAATATATATATATATATATATATATATATATATAAAATTACATTTATTATTTTTAATACTTAGGCTCTCTTAACCTCTAAAGTAATTTTATTTAATTTACTGTAGGTGTGGAACTTCCAAGAATTAATTACAATTTCAATGGAAAGAAGTACAGATATTCTTATATGTGTTGTGTGGACATATCCCCGGTGGCTAAAAAGGTATTGACCATTTTCATTTTTACAGTACATTTATGAATTTGGCAAAATTTCAGGGCAAATACATTCCATAAGAATCAAAGCCATGACCTTGGCTTCAGTGTTAGTGGCATTTTCTACCAGTTTTTGTGAGCCCTCGCAATTTTTTTTTTTTTTTTTTTACAGATTGTGAAGTTTGATGCTGAGACAAAGCAGCAGATTGAGTGGACTGGAGGAGACGGTTTTGCCTCCGAGCCTGTTTTCATTCCCAGGCCTGACGCAGTTGAAGAAGATGATGGTAATTTACTCTTTCATAATAAATAATTTGTGTGACATTTGTGCTTTTGACCAAAACAGTCACATTCAGCTGGATCACATCATCAGGAAAAAAATGATGTGTAAATTACATTGACTGGCATTTAATTTTCATTTTATGCTTTTATACATTTTTAACTTAACTTGTCTTAACACTAAACTGTTTGCTGTCTCTTTTCTCAATTTTTAGGTGTAGTGCTGACTAGTATCATTAACGCCAAACCAGCGCAGGGTGGCTTTCTACTGGTGCTTGATGGCAAGTCTTTCAAAGAGGTTGCCCGGGCATGTATAGATGTAGATTTTCACATGGACATGCATGGCTACTTCATACCAGACAGCAGTTAAGAGTTTGATGTCTGCCAGCTGCATAGGCATAATAACAGGGATTGAGAATCTCCTGTAAATGTTGGGATTTTGATAATCTAGTTACAAAGTTGTCAAAGACATATTGTATGAAGTTGTGTTTTATGACTGACTGTATACAGCTGTTAGCCGAAAGAAAAAATCAGGACAACCCCCGAGCCATGAAGATGTTTCTAAACATGATTCTGATTTCTTGTTTGGAAATAAAATATGTACTTGTATAAACTGTAACTGTTTGAAAGGTCATTAATTGCATTTAGTTATATCAAACAGAAACGTGAACTATATTTTTTTGCTTGCATTCAGAAATCATAAAGTGAAGTTATTTCTGTCATTATAGTTCGAGCCAGTGTTAGTATAGTATAGTACTATATAGCCAGTGCATTTAAAATACTGTACATTCAAAATACATTTTTTTTAAAGGCTGCATCTTTTCAGTATAAAGTTACTGCGCTTTATTGTTGGCTTCAAGTCATCTGTTATTGAGCTATTAATATCGGCACAAATGAAAGAAAAAAAAGTAATTCTTTTGTTAATGAATTATGTATGCAACTAGTCAAAAGTATGAGTTTGCCTACTTATTACTAATTTCTGCATTTATAATAATACTATGATTGTATCTATGAAACAAAACCAGTGTATGGACTTGAAAAAATCATGGCCTCACATGAAATTCCTGTTTTAATTTTGTGAAGTTTTTAAAATATTTGTCATACTATAATACTGTCTTGATCTGTTTAGTTACTTTTTACTATTTTTATTATAGTGTGATTTTTGGTGAAGTGCATTAAAACCAGTTTAGGATTACGCACGATTAGGGATGTAACGATTCACTCAACTCATGATTCGATTCACTATTTATTTATGATTTTTTATTTATTTTTTTTTTAAGAATGATTTTTAATTAAATTTGTATTTTTTTTGTTTCTTTTTATTATTGTTTTGAATTTATTTTTTAAATTTATTTGTGAATATAATAATATACTAATATAGCACTTGCATATTATTGCTCTTTTGTTGGTTTTGATTGCTTCTGTAGTCCTCATTTATAAGTCGCTTTGGATAAAAGAATCTGCTAAATGACAAAATTTAAACAGAATGTAAATGTAAATAACAAAACTAAATAGAAATTTTAAAACAAGTCCCAAATCAAATAAATAAGTAACACAAATAAAATAAATCTCTTCATATAAACAAAATAAGGCTTTGTCTGTGCTCTTTCCATTTAAAATTAGAGGCAACCACTGCATTTTAATCATGATCCAAACAAAGATGCTGCATACATACAACACAAGCAGTTTTTAATCTAAATTAGACTGTATAATCTAGAAATTCTGAAGCAAAAACAGAATGGTTTGACTTCAGTTTTTTAAACTATACATAAAAACATCTGCATGAAACAGAGGATGAGTTGAATGAGATGCAGATTCACTTTCTGCCAGCAGGTGGTGCTTAAAGCATTTCCTTGGTTTCTGCTGTAAACAAAGCAGTGCTGCACTTATGAACTTTAATATGCATTATACAGAGGCAAGATGAAAAGAAAAAATACCATCTAAACTCTTCTAAAGACAGTAAGTTCCCCTCATATAAACTCCTACCCCTAAATGAATCGCGATTTATTTAGCATCTCAACTGATTTGAATCGTCACATATTTTTAATTGATTTTCAACCGGCTCACGGTCAGGGGCGTCGGTCTGGGGGTAAAACCAGTACTGATTACCAGGGCCCAAAGGAAGAGAGGGCCCTTGAAAAGTCTGGAATATATTTTATTTTACCTGGATATTTTCATGGGGGCCCATCAGGACTGCCTGTGCATAGGGCCCGGGATCTTGTGCAACGTCCCTGCTCACGGTTAATCGTTACATCCCTACATCATAGGCCTTATTATGATTATTATTATTAATCCTAATAACCTTATATGACCCGCAACAAAAATGAACTAAAAACAAAACACAAAAATGTTCTACCCCCCTTATTTAATTCTTAGATAAAAACAAGTGCGATTTCAAAGAAAATTCTGTCATCGTTTACTCACCCTCAAGTTGTTGAACATAAAATGCTTTGAAGAATGCGAAACAGCAAGATTATGGCCTGTTATTAAATGCATATATAATAACAATTGAGATTTCAATTACATTTTCATCACTGAAACTGTACTATGAAATCTGGACAGACACCTTCCTGAACGAGCCGGTATGAATCTTTTTAGAGAACCGACTCCAAAGATTCGAATCAAAAGGACTATTCAAATGAAACCTCCACTACTCTCGATTGATCACCAGGGGGCGCCGGAAACGTGTTCCTGAAGGTGGTGACGACATATTCCTGAGACAGGCGCTGGAATTAAACGGGACATGACTTTGTCAAGTCTATTTTCAGTTTAATATTTTCATTATATCTTGAAGAACTGACGAACTGCCTCTGCACCAAAATGTCTGTGCTCAGAGCCATCAGACGCAACGTAAATGTTTGAATCTTCTCTTTCTTTATCTCAGCGCGTGTGTTTTGCCTGCGTTTGCTCAAAATGACAGTTGCACGCGCTAACGTGACAGCGTTGTTTGTGAATGGACCGCAGCGAGCGTAAAGTTGCTCTGTCACCTTGTCAAATACCAGGCAGGCATACTGTCACATTGTAAAATCATGCTTACATTCAGCTGACATGTGTCTCTCTCTCTCTGTGTGTGTTCAGCCTCAAGTGTTGTGTAGAAGTCTGATCGCGCGCTCTGCGTCCAGTCTGACCGACGGAGAGACGCGACTCACGCGAGTGCTGCAGGAGAAGTTTCCTCGCGCTTCATCGCTCAAGGTTGTGGATATATCAGGTCAGTCCAGACTCCGAATGAAGCTGAAGATCTGACTTGTGTTTAAACAGTGTGCTGTAATGTTTGTGCGTCCGTTTCAGGAGGCTGCGGTGCAATGTACGAAATACACATCGAGTCCGATGAATTTAGAGGAAAGAGAATAGTGCAACAGCACCAGTTAGTCAATCAGGTAAATCAAATCTGAAATCTAGTATTATGTTCAGTATAATAGTGCTCTACTACTTCTATTAGTTTTTTTTTTATCACTTAAATGGTCATGTGGTGAACAGCTGAAAGCTTTAGAATATAGGAAACATTTCAAATGGCTAATCTTACATGTTTTAAGCTATAAAAATTCAGTTAATTCAGTTGATTCGCATTAATATAGTCTCATATTTTAATTAATTTACCTTCTCAAATGCATTCAAACTCTCTTAGCCTTCAACAGAGGAGAGAATTGCATAAACTCTGGATCGAACCTGATCTGAACTGGATTGGATTTGTTTGTTTGGTTTTGTCAACTCTAAGCAGCTTTGTGTAACAGGCCGCTAGTCTCATTTTATCATTCGTCTGGTTAATTTATTCCTGTAGTTATTGCATAAGTTATGAGAACACAATACATGTCGTTAAAATAGTATTCAGTGTAAATCATAATCTGTGGTTTGTTGTTCAACAGGCTCTCAAAGATGAGATTAAAGCCATGCACGGTCTACGCATATTCACTGACGTTCCTAGAAAGTAGGAACTGCTCGGCGTCATTCTCACATCACGTCAGTCTGACGTCTCACTACCGTATCATATCACACGCCTCAGTCTGTCTCTCTATATAAAGTAAATTATGCAGAGTTATAACAGTGGCAGAGGAGTAATTTACAGATGTTATGAATAAGCAATGTACAGTTATGGAAATATAGCTATGGCTCACGAATGCTGTAATACGCACAAAATAAAAGACTGTCATATTTTTAATTTCGTGCCTGTGAATTAGAGTGTGAAAGGAGAATGTAAATGAGAGTGTGCAAGGCATGTGCATGGGTTGAATCTTCGGTCACTGTTCAGTAGTTTTTTGATCCCGTTGTTTGTGTACGATCACACTTGAAGTAGCATTGTCTGATTTATTTTCTGTTCTGTCATTAGGTCTGTTGATCCATTAAATTATATCACATCCTTTCCCCTTGTGTGGCAGAAGATTGATTGTATTCTAGGACAAGCAAACCAGATTATTATTTAATATGTAATGTCTTCAGTGCTTGTATTTATTAAATGACCAAATGCATGGGTAGGTTCTACAGAAACCATTTTCACCACTAGATGTCAATGAGCATTTTAACAGTCGTATTTTGAATCGTATTGCCAGTGACTAAATAATAGAGAACTAATCCAATCCAGTCCACTTTATTTCTATAGCACATTTTACAAACACAAAGTTTCCAAAGTGCTGCACAAAAGACTCAGAACATACAAAGCAATTAAAATATATAGAATACAAAAAATACAAATAATAAATACCACAAAAGGACCACAGAACTCACACGCAGTTAAAAGCCAAAGAATAAAAATGAGACTTTAGACGAGCCTTAAAACACTCAACTGTAGGGGCAGTTCGGACTTGGAGGGGCAGAGCGTTCCATAGTTTAGGTCCAACCACAGAAAAAGCCCTGTCCCCCCGAGTTTTAAGTCTTGACTTAGGGACTGCAAGCTGTAGCTGGCCCTCTGACCTCAGTGTCCGCGCTGGCATATAAATTTGGATGAGGTCCGAGATATATGTTGGGGCCAGTCCATTCACAGCTTTAAAAACAAACAATAAAATCTTAAAATCAATTCTAAAACGAACAGGAAGCCAGTGCAATGAAACAAGAATTGGAGTTATATGAGTGCGCTTTTTGGTTCCTGTTAAAAGACGTGCTGCAGAATTTTGGGCTAACTGTAAGCGTGAAAGTGCGTTTTGATTTATACCAATATAAATTGCATTACAGTAGTCTAAACGAGAAGAAATAAAGGCATGTGTTACTTGTTCAAAACTGTTCCTGTTAAAAGGTTAGTTGAAAGAAAATGGTTTGTTTTTGTTTGGATGGAGGGGGTGGATAAAACTAGATTTCACTACTGCATTTATTTGTTTGTTTAGTTTAAAATCACTGTCTATTTTTACCCCAAGGTTAGTTACAACAGGATGCACAAAATCATTGAGGGAGCCCAAATCTATCATGGGGTAAATGGGGCCAAACTGGATAATCTCTGTTTTACTCTCATTTAGTTTTAAAAATTTTTGGGCCAACCACGCTTTGACTTCCTTTAAACATTCAAGAAGGGGTGTCAGGGGGCTGCCTTCATGCTTTCTGATTGGCATATACATTTGACAATCATCAGCATACAAATGATAGGAGATGCCATGCTTTTTAAAAATTATTCCAAGTGGACTACAGAACTACAGTACTTTATGATTTTTTCATCTTCTCAAGTATTTTTGCATTAGTTTCTTATGTAGGCTATTATGAGTTTTACGGTATTGTAGCTTGTTTGGGTACCGTATGTGACACATGATGTTCTGCTTTCCAGTGTGGATAAAAGCATTCAATCAGATTCATTAGCGAATAGTTTGGTTAGGAGAGTTGTTTTAGGTTATTTTGGGTTTTTTTTGTTTCGGACAATCGTTTAAGTGGTTCAGAATGTTTAAGTGGGCTACCAGTTTAAAACGACAGATATTATGGCACCATCGACCTGTCTGCCAATTCCCCGCTGGAAACAAGCCGGTTGCCAAGAACCCCTTATGCCAGACCAGAAGTCCAACTTTGGGCGTATATCATACGAACGTAAATATCTCCAGGTAGGTATCTAGTTTCCTTAAGTTAAATATTGCGGTTTATCATTGCGATTTGACGACACTGTGTGTCTGCAGTGTCTAAATGCAACAATGTGTACATTTTGAATTAGATTTTACTAGATGTATATATCTGTTGATTTAATCTTCATGATAATGTGGATATAACGTATTGAAAATTAAATGTTTCAATTTATTTTCTACAATAAACTTCGTTTCAATCGGTGTGCCCATTCCCTTTGTCTATATTTGCGACTCACTCAAAGTTTGCTTAAAGGTGCTACATTTCCCCGTCAAGTGTTAGATATCTGGGAAAGATATAAATTTACTTTGGGCGTATATCTTTAAGTTATATTGAGTTAAATATTTGGGTTTGTATTTGCGTTTATGTATTTATGTTTAATTTTGTTGTTTATATTTGCATTTCCGAATAAATGTGTACAAGAAGTCCAACAATATATATATATATATATATATAATATATATATATATATATATATCTATATATAGATTTTTTAAAGAAAATATTATATTTAGGATAATTTTTTTTTTTTTTTTTTTTTTTTTGGAGGGGCTATATTTTTTGGAGGGGCTATATTATTTCGAAAAAGTCTCGTACATTCTAAAAGTCCAGTGATTTATAAATGTTGTGCGAATCGGTTCGAATGAACGGTTCTAAAGAACGACTCGTTCACGATTCGAACATCGCTAGTGGATGGTGCGGCGGCAGCAGAAAAGAGAGCGCAGTCTCCGGGAGGGCTTCGGCAGACCGTTGGGCTGTTCACATCATCTTCAGACATGGCAAAGGAAGGGACTGAGATTGCTGAAGAGACCGAGCAGATGATAGACCAGAAGGAGCCGGACAATCCCGTTTCTGCGGCGGTAGATCCAAAAGAAATGCGGGCTGTGGTGCTGACGGGCTTTGGTGGTCTAAACAAACTCAAAGTCACCAAGAAACCAATGCCAGAGCCTCAAAGAGGAGAAGTCAAAATTCGCGTGAAAGCATGGTAAATATTTAATCTTAAATAGTCATTTATTTAATCTTTTTCCACATGCGTAATGACTATGATGTGGCACATCTGAGACTTCGCGCGACTGGAAACAGCAGCAACATGTTGCCGCAGAAAGAACAGGTGTCTTCATGATATCCATATCAGTCATTTTAATAAGCATTCAAAACAGTTCATGACATGAATGTCGGTGGTTTTGGAGGTTAGACGCGGTTTTAATTAAATCATCAGAAAAAAAAAACGTTTTGTTGGTTCCTCTGCGGAGCTCGGCATACACTGCAGAGATTTCAGACCATATGCTGTGCTGGCTTATGACTATTAATTTACAGAAACAAAAGATTTAACAGTTCTGTGTCACATTTAGGAATAATATTTGCTAGCAGATCCTCATCTGGTTTGTTCTTGATGTGCTTGACTGCTTTTGGGACATTTAAACTTTAGTAATATCGTGTAAATACTAAATAAATTTTCTGATCTATGATTGAAATGAACTAGAATTAAGTATTAGCTATTTATCTTGATGTCAACATTCATTTTACAGTGGGCTGAACTTTCTTGATCTAATGGTGCGTCAAGGAAATATTGATAATCCTCCAAAAACTCCTCTTGTGCCTGGATTTGAGTGTTCTGGGATTGTAGAGAGTGTTGGAGAAAACACCAAAGGCTTTGAGGTATGTGCAGAAATGTTTTTAATGCTGATGTTTTGGTTGTGTACTTATTCAAGAAGCAGTTAGTGCTTTTCTAAGCTTTCATAAAAATGCTTGGTTTAAAAAAAAAAAAAAAAAAAAAAAGGTCCTGGTTTTGTATGCTTCCAATATCAGTCTTTTCAGTATGGTACTGCGTTTGCTTTATAGAGTTTTAAGGAATAGTTCTCCCATATATGAAAGTTTCATCCAAGATATAGATGAGTTTATTCGTTGGATCACCAGTAGATCTATTGCAGTGAATGGGTTCCATCAGAATGAGACCTGATAAAAACATCACAATAATGATAATGTAATAGTAATGAATACGGATCAAGAGCTAACGGCTTGTGACTTGTAAGGAAGATATGTGTTTGTTTTTTTATTTTAGAAAAAATCCAGTGTTTAAACCATAAACTATTGCTTCTGGCCAAAATAATCGAGGCCATAATCCATTAAAAGAATTCCTCCAGTGAAAATGAAAAAATCCATCCCCTGTTGTCCTCTCACATTTGTTAAGAACTGTTTTGGATGGTTTATACTTATAAACGCTGCTTGATCTTTGCATATTTCTACCCTCACTTTATTAGACGAGACAGCCTTTTCTCTGGAGAAAGCAATATAATAGATAGAGGATGTATGTATTTTAGCAGGAAGCAAGATTTGGAATTAAAAGTGTTTTAATGATGAATTTGTTTATTACAAACACACAGCTTTCCACTTCATAGGATGATAATTAATGAGCTGGAGTCGTGTGGATTACTTGCAATGTTTTTATCAGCAGTTTGGACTCTCATTCTGACGGCACCCATTCACTGCAGAGGATCCATCGCTGACCAAGTGATGCAACGCTAAATTTCTCCAAATCTGTTTCAATTAAAAAATTAACTCATCTGCTCATCTTGAATGCCTGAGGTTGAGTGAATTGTAAGCATTTTCTTATTTTGGATGAACTATTCCTTTAAGGACATGTTTTGCCTCCTTTCAGATAGGTGACAGAGTGATGGCCTTTGTAAACTACAATGCTTGGGCAGAGGTGGTGTGCACACCGTTGGATTTTGTGTATAAGATCCCAGACGACATGACATTCTCAGAGGCGGCTGCCTTCTCTATGAACTTTGTGACTGCCTACATGATGCTGTTTGAAGTGGCCAATCTCCGGGAGGGGATGTCTGTATTAGTTCACTCCGCAGGAGGTGCGGTGGTAAGTCTGTTGCTTTGAGGGAAAGGTTTAGTAAAGAAACTTTGATATCGCAGATATTAAAGTAATGTTTATTTTAGCTTATTAAAAAAAAAAGGGGATTTGGACACAAACATATAATCTGATCCCATACTGATATTCAGCTTTCCAAGCTTCGCAAATTAAACTCTAAACAGCTTCATTATTTGGCTTTTGGTGGAATATGATCAAAATGAGTTCAAATCTGTGACTTTCTCCTCTATTTCCATATTAGGGTCTAGCAGTCGCTCAACTTTGTTCCACTGTCCCGAACGTCACTGTGTTTGGGACCGCCTCGCCCTTCAAGCACGAAGCCATAAAGCATTCAGTCACTCATGTGTTTGACAGAAACATCGACTACGTTCCAGAAGTTAAGAAGTAAGCACCAAAACTGTTGTTGTTGTTACAGGAAAGTAAATGAGCGTGGAGAAGCGGGATTGGTTGGATGATGAGAATATAAAAATGAGTCATACTGGGAGGCCAGTGCAAGTCTGAGAAGGCAGACGTCACCAGTACTTCCTCTAGACCTGCGTGGCTCCAGTCCCCATGGCAACACCCAGCAGATGGGAAAGTAGTGTGTTGTAGTATGGGGAGGGGCACCTGTACGTCCTTCTGATCAACCACACAAAGCCAGAAAATGTGCAGCAACTGACTCATTTAGAGCCAACCGCAACAATTATGAGAAAACATTATTTTGTAGCAGATTAAAGGGCTGGTGTCTAAAAATTCATATGGTGAATCTCATTTGTGAAGAATCTTTTGATATAGACCTATTATTTTTGGTTACACTGTATTTTAAGGTGTCCTTGTTACAGTGATACATTTAAGTATATTATTTACTACGTTTAGTTACTATATGGTTGGGGTTAGTGTTACTTGAATGTAATTATGCATAATTTATTGCTGCTGTTATAATAGTAGGCACCTGTATCAAGGACACCTTAAAATAAAGTGTTACCTTATTTTTTACTGGTTTCCTTTACAAAAATAAATCAATAAATAGATAGATAAATAAAAATTATTGTAGCAAGATAATGGTGGAGTAATGCTAAAAATACTATGGTAATTCTAAAATACAAAACAACAACAATATAATATTATTCTGGTTTATGCCTAGAGTGATACAAGAGTGATGCTTCTTGTTAGTTTTATTGTTACAAAAATAAAAAAATGACTAAAAAAAAAATGTCTAAAAATTCCTATGGTGAATCTCATTTGTAAAGCATCTTTTTATCATTAAAAAAAAAAAGTGAAAAAAAAAACTACAGTAATGTTAAAAATACCATGGTAATTCTAAATGACAAAACAACAACAACATGTTATTATCTTGGATATGCCTAGATTGATAGTACTTGATTGTTTTGTTAGGTTTATTCTAACAAAATAAATGTTTTATTAAAATAATTTGATTTTGCTGCACGTTTATGTTTGAACAAAGCCAGAAGATGTGCAGCAACTGACTCGTTCAAAGCCAACTGGAAGAAATTTGAGAAAACGTGATTTGAGAAAACAGTTCCCCTGGATCTCATTTGTAAAGCATATTTGGTCTGTTTTTATTAGTTTCCCTTACAAAAAAAAGTCTTATAGCAAGACTATGGTGCAGAAATGGCACAAATATCATGGTAATTCTAAAATAAGAAAACAATAACTACAGCATGATATTATCTTGGTTTATGTCTATAATGATGGCACTTGGTACTTTTTGTTAGTGTTATTCTAACAAAATATATAGGCTATTTAATTGAAGTGATTTGATTTTAATGCATGTTTATGTTTAGACAAAGCCAGAAAATATGCAGCAACTGACTCATTTAGAGCCAACTGCAACACACTGGTGGATTTTATTTGTAAAGCATATTTATTCGATTTTGTTATTGGTTTCCCTTACAAAAAAATAATACAAATAAATACAAATAAAAAAATGTATAGCAAGACCATGGAGCATAAATGGTAAAAATACCCTGGTAATTCTAAAGTACAAAACAACTACAACATGGTATTACCTACAATGGTAGTTCTTGATGTTTTTTTAGAATATAAAAAACAACAACAACGTATTACTATCTTGGTTTATAACTACTGTTAGTGTTACTCTATCAAAATATGTTTTATTGAAGGGATTTGATCTTGGTGTACGTTTATGTTTATACCAATTCATGTAAACTGAGTATGAGAGAGGAGATTAGGACTCTTTTCTCCTCTGTGGTTCCACATTCCTCTCAGGATCAGGGGCAAAGCAAAATTAAATTGGTCTCAAGTTGGTCTCTCTTCCACAATAGGCAGGACCCAGGCATCACAAGACCTCCTAATGGTTAAGCCTTGCAGGCGGTCCAAGATCCATGAAGTCAGGAATGCATTAGAGCCCATGTTTCTAAAGACATACCTCTCATTCCTTATTAGCTGAGACACTAAAAAATATTCAATATTAGGGCAATATTAATATTCCAAATTTTCAAAGACCCCGATTTAAGCAAGCAACCAGTACTTAGAGCAGTAATATGGTTAATGATGTCTCTTTTCTCCTGCAGGATATCTCCAGATGGAGTAGATATTGTACTGGACTGTTTGTGTGGAGAGAACACAGGAAAAAGCCTAACTCTGCTCAAGCCCATGGGAACGTACATCCTGTATGGTTGGTACAAACGGATGAAGAGCATTTACATAACACTGAAATTAATGAAACATTTCAAAATGAAAATTCTGTCATCATTAAAGGGTTACTCCACCCCAAAAATTTTGTCATTAATCACTTAACCCCATGTCGTTCCAAACCTGTAAAAGCTTTGTTCATCTTCGGAACACAATTTAAGTTATTTTGGATGAAAACCGGGAGGCTTGTGACTGTCCCATAGACTGCCAAGTAAAATACACTGTCAGGGTTCATAAAAGTATGAAAGACATCATCAAAATAGTCCATCTGCCATCAGTGGTTCAACGGTAACGTTATGAAATGACGTGAATAGTTTTTGTAGGTGAAGAAAACAAAAATAATGACTTTATTCAACAATTCGTCTCCTCTGTGTCTCTCTGCATCACTGTAGCAGGAAGTGTACGCTCTTCTGTATTAGCCGTGCCACAAGGATATGTTTTCTACGTGTATTTATGCGTTTGAAAGAAAACAGCGCATCCGTGTGGTGCTGTTGACACAGAATAGCGTACGCTTCCTACTGCCTATAATATAGCCTACACATAAAGAATATCAGCCGATATATCGGTATCGTTTTTTTACTCCCTAATATCGGTATCGGCATTGGCCCCCCAAAAAACCATACCGTTTGAGCTCTAAAAGCAATTATTTAAATTGTAATTTAAAGTATATTTAATTTGACATTATTACAAATTACACATTAATTTGACATTATTGCAAAGTGCATTTTTAAAAGCATAACTAAGTGTGTTAGGAAACATAGCATACTCTCTTTAAGTACTCTTAAGTGACCTTATACTTCATCAGTCTTATAATATCTGCAAGTACAGTATTTTAAAAATATTTTTTTTTTTAGATTTAAAGTACACAACAAGTGGACATGACCAATGATGACAGAACTTTCATCTTTGGCAACTATTGCATCATGCAATGGATTGTAGAGAAAGAGAAAAAATGTAGTAAGATGTCATTCCCCATGAGTAGGAAATATCCAAAAGGTTCCTGTGTGACCTCTTGACCCTCATTTAAAAGCAGTCACAAGGTGTCACATTCTAGGTGGCCAACAGCAAATTAAGGTTAATCACATAATTCTCCTGAAGGATAATGCCTGCAACTTTAATTACTTCAATTCCCTTAGCTTTCTGGTCCATTAGGAATATTTAATTAGGAGGGACACCACAGAGAAGAGATAATGTAAAATTTTGGTTTAAGAACACATTGCTGCCAAATGAATGAGTCAGTTAACATAATTCTGGATGGAGCTTATTAATAAGAGAGCCATTTGGCATTGCTGTAATAGTGCCATGATTTATTGCTTAATATGCCAAGACTCTACTTTGTATCTTTTAAGATTCTATGTCCATTAAAAATAGACAGAGTAATTTCTGAGCCACTTGCATCTACAAAATTGATAATTGTTTTTAAACATGTTTTCCGATTACTGCCCATCTGCCATTGGTTAAGTTGAAGCTTGATAGACGTTGAACCAATAGGTTTGTTGGGATGTTCAAACAGTGCAGTGTTTGGAATGCTTCACAGAGACACAGTGTTACACTGTTAAATGCATTTTATGCAAGTAGTCTGCAAGATCTCATTGATTTACATTACAAGCTATCAGAATTTCATCTTACTTTTTGGCCATAAAAATGTCAGCAACTGCAGCCCTTTTTTGCTCAGTTTGGGCCTCTGAATAAAACTGAAGTGTTTTTCTTCCTGAAGTATGAGCTCCATATTCTCCTATATGAGCCATAGAAGTCTGGTGTATCAAATATGATACTCAACAAAAAACACATGTGCAAACCTTTTTATATCACATTTAAAAAGGCTTCTGAAAAATATATACAGTATTAAAATATATCTTTGTGAACATATTTCCAGGTTCATCAAACATGGTGACAGGAGAAACAAAAAGTTTCTTCAGTTTTGCTAAATCTGTGAGTAGAGTTTAAAATATCTATCTTCTATAACATCTTAAGTTTTGGACCATAATGAAGTTTTGGTGATCAGTTTATTGTTAAAAACATTGCTCTTTATCTCACAGTGGTGGCAGGTTGAGAAGGTGAACCCTATCAAACTCTATGAAGAGAATAAAGTCATAGCCGGATTCTCGCTCCTGAACCTCCTTTTCAAGCAGGGAGGGTGCAACCAAGTCAAAACAGCGGTTCAAAAACTTCTTTCCCTTTACGACCAAAAGAAGATCAAGCCTGTTGTTGATTCCTTATGGGCACTCGAGGAGGTAAGAGACAGCGCTTTCAAAAGCAATCTAATTTTCTTCCAACTTATGAAATGTATAAACTCATCTTACTCATGTACTTCACCAGTCAGATGTTTGGAATAATTAAGATTTTGTAATGTTTTTATAGGAGTGTGTTATGCTCACTTTGGCTGCATTTATTTGATCCAAAATACAAAAGGAAAACTGTAATACAATTGTGAAAAATTATAATAAATAAAAATAAATTTTCTATTAAATTTATTGCATGTTCTGTTTTAGGAATCTTTTGATGAATAAACAGTACAATATAACCGCATTTATTTGAATCTTACTTACCCAAAAATTTGAAATGGTGTATTATGGTACCCACTAAAATATTAATCAGTGAAAACTGTTTCCTACGTTGATAATAACACCAAATCAGTATATTAGAATGATTTCTGAAGGATCATGTGACACTGAAGACTGGAGTAATGATGCTGAAAATTCAGCTTTGCATCACAAGAATAAATTACATTTTAAAATATATTCAAATTGAAAACTGTAAAATTGTATAAAAAATGTAAAAGTATTTTAACATATTACAGAGTTAAAATAAATACAGCCTTGTGAACAAGAAATATTACAAATTTTTGACCGGTAGTGTATCTTTACGTGCATATTGTACTTTTAGTATCACAATTTTTACTCTTTTCAATACACGAAGTTAGCCAATCATTTACACAGAAGCCTTAAAGGTGCAGTGGCGGAAACAAAGATGGACCATTTCTTAGGTTTAGAAAGAATAAAAATTGGTAATGTAAAACAAAATTGTGGCTGTTTTTAGATCATGGAACCTCTGGAAAAAACAGGGAATGAAAAGTTAAAAAATATATACGATAGGATCTCTATGAAATCTATAGATATATTAAAATATTCGCAAGTCTGCAAATTGCCATTCACTACCCATTTTCCATTTTAATGTGATGAAATTTAGTCAGATTTGACTCAATGTTGACTTTAATTTCATTGATCAGTTCAACACAGTGACTCATTTTATATTTAGAGTTTGATTCTCTTTCTTAGTGCTTGGCTTGTCTGAAGTGTGATTTCACTTCGGATTTCTGTCACCAGTCAAGCAATAAATTTACCTCCTCTAAATCCCTGAAAATTGATTTCCCTAAAGCCCTTTGAAAGTTCGGTTTTTAAAAGTAAGACGCGTGCCAACCTCCATTCCTGCATGCAGTCAGCTGCTGTCTCAGACCATCAGATGACAGGTGGGCAGTCCGGCCCTGGTGCATCTTTTTGCTTTGATTACGGCTGGTTTATGTCGTTCTGTTCTTCCTACACAGCCAGACAGACCTCCCTCTGTGAAACCCAACAGAGCAGCACAGTCTGCAGCCAAACCAGTCTGTGTTTAACATATATGTTTCATTTGCATTGCAGAAGTCTAGTTGATTGATTGCACATAGAGTGATTATTGCATTATTAATGTTGAAAATGAAAAATATTATGCTGCGATATCCTGAGTGGTGTAGTGGCACATTTTGCTTCTTAGATTATGCAGTTGGAAATCACTTTTCCTTACATATACAGTATACTACACTGCAATACTGTACTATACTATACTACTGTTCATTTGAACTTTCTGTTCATCAAAGAAACCTAAAAATGTATCACAGTTTCCACAAAAATTTTAACTGCACAGCTGTTTTTATTGATGATAATAATAATAAAATGTTTCTTGATCAGCAAATCAGTATATTAGAATGATTTTTGATCATGATACACTGAAGACTGGATTAATGAAGCTGAAAATTCAGCTTGGCCATCGCAGGAATACATTTTAAAATATATTCAAATAGAAAACAGTTGTTTTACATTTTAATAATATTTTACAATATTACAGTTTTTACTGTATTTTTATCAAATAAATGCAGATTTGTTAAGAATAAGAGACTTCTTTCAAAAACTTTAAACATATCTATTTGACCAGAAAAAAACACCCGCTAAAGTATTAACAGGGTCCAAAATTAACACTCGGCAAAGTGCCAACTGCAAGAAAAAAAAAAAAAAAAAGGTTTTGGTGAGTAAATCAAATCAAGTCATTCGCCACAGAGAAATAAAGCCTGTCTTGCTTTGGAATTAGATCGATTCACTTGCATTATGTTTATCATATAAAAACAGGAAGCATAAGTCTTGAGTTTTAGTGATTACATTTTCTTAATACATCTGCAGATAGCATCCTGCATAAAAGATAAAAAAGGACATACGATTTAAAATCAGAGGAAATAATACTTTAGACCACAGAAGAACTATATCCAAAATAATACTTGAACATCGACATTCACAGTTAAATTGACTGTGGCTGAATCATAGCCAAGCACATATTCTGAACAACAATACTGTTCCTCATGTGAAATTGTGTTATGCTAGGCTGAACTCATATAATACACTAAGATTTAATAGCTGTCATCTGCATGACTCTCTGCGTGCTGTGATTCACTCTCTCACTGAACTCTTTCACACATTTTCACCAATGTTTCCCTGCAGCTGGTGGAGTGCACTGTTTATATCACACTGATTGATTGCATCAACCGAGAGCATGTGTCAGACTCTTGAATTTGTGGATATTACTGCATTTGTTGTCTTTCTGTGTGTATAATCAAATTCAGTTCTTGTGTTTTCCTACCTGGCTTTTGAGGGGGAATTGCTGGCTGTCAGCACAAGAATGCATCATTGACAGATGTTTTTAGTGCTATGAGGAGCCTGGAGGCAGCATCACGACTGCTCAGGAAAGACTATTTTATAAGAGATGACCACAGGCTTGATTAGTTTTTAGTCAAAATATCACAGGTATGGTTTTAATACAACAATATAATATTATATTATATTTCTTTTATAACACAAAAACATGGAAAAGTAACATAAGGTTATGTCCAAAATAAGTAGGCCTACCCAACAAGCAGGAACATCCAGAATTGAATCGAAACTTACAATCTGATTAAAACAGAATTTAAGAACGAACAAATAAAGTGAATTGAAATTCAAATTAATGCATATACATAAGGGTACTTAATTAGAAAAGGAAAGTTCAAATTAAAATTTGTAAGATTTTCAAATGTACAATTTTATATGGAGACTCTTAAATTCTCAAAAAAAAAAATTCTTATTATATACTAAATAATTAGGACTCATTTTGTGCACGGTTTAATTGCATACAGAATCATTCATTACAGCACACATCAATTAGTGAGTGACGTGACATACAGCCAAGTATGGTGACCCATACTAAGCATTTGTGCTCTGCATTTAACCCATCAAAGGGCACACACACACCGTGAACACACACCCGGAGCAGTGGGCAACCATTTATGCTGTGGCACCCGGGGAGCAGTTGGGGGTTCGGTGCCTTGCTCAAGGGCACCTCAGTCGTGGTATTGCCGGCCCGAGACTCGAACCCACAACCTTAGGGTTAGGAGTCAAACACTCTAACCACTAGCCCACGACTTCCCCCAATTAGGATGTATTAAAAAGTTGTTTGTAGTTTTGAGCTTGTTATGTGAGTATGGGGAAATAATCGTGTTCTTCTAAATGCTAATCTAAACAATCGAGAACTCATTATGCAGGACACACCTGTAAATCTGATTGTCAGCTGTGATCTTTTGGAGAGACTTCAAAGCAGTGTACTGGTAACATTAGCATGTCCAGCTGGTGCAGATGCAGAGAATGTTGATTTGTGCAAGGCATGCTACTCAATGACATCACATTTCATAAAATATTGATGCTCACACCATTGAACTATAAGCCTTAAACTTGGAAAGAAAATCTTTTTCTTACAAATTGTATTTTTCCCCTTACTATGGAAGCTCATTTCCGCCACTAAATAAAACATTTTAAAAACTTAATTGCGAGTTTTTATCTCACAATTTTTCTCAGAATTGTGAGATATAAACTCAAAATTGCAAATTATAAACTCCAGTTCTGAGGGGGAAAAAGACTGATATGTTTTGTATCATAATTTTTGTATCACACAATTCTGACTTAATGACTCGCAATTGCATGAGAAATAAAGTCATAATTGTGAGGTATAAACTTGCAATTCTGAGAACATACAAGTCATTTGGACTGATTTAATTACTTTCTTACCAATGGGTCCTCTGTGGTGAATGGATGCCGTCAGTCCAAACTGCTGCTAAAAACGTCACAATAATCCGCAACCAGTGCTTGTTTGTAAAAGGACTTTATAATTTGCAATTGCGAGTTTATATCTCACAAGTGACCCTTCACAAAGACCTGCCCCCCTTCGTAACTGTTGCTATGCCCAGCATGACATGGCACTCTCAATGCAACACATCAGTGAAAAATACATCGTGGAGCAAAGAGGAAACTGACAACGCACCGACAGACAAGACAGAGCTGATTACTTTACGTATGAAACAAAGTTTCAGCTTTCAAATTTTGTCTTTTTTTTTTTTTTTCTAAGAAATTCAAACACCAAAACCATCATCTCTTCCTCTTTACTAATTATAGGACAAAACAAACATGAGTGAATATTGGGCATATGACGGTATCAAATTTTCATGTTGCGATTAAATGCTAATGCTTTCATCGCGGTATACGGTATTATCACGGTATTAAAATTTAGTTGCAAATAAGTGTTGTCATACAGTATAACAGGTTTCATAACTTTTTTCTTATAACAAAAAGAACTGAAAATTTACATACAATAAAGAAGTACACAAAAAATGTATAAAGTAAAAAAAAATTCACACAGATTAAAGTGCAAAAGAATTATAAAGACCAATAAGTAACACTTTACAATAAGGTGCATTAACATTAATAATGAGCAATAGCTACATTTGCTACAGAAGTTATTAATCTTTGTTTAAAAAAATACAACTGTTAGTTCAAATAAATAACAGTTGCAACATTTGATTTTAACAACATGTTATTAAATATCGATATTACCTAAGATTAATGACTGTTTAGAAGAATTTCATTGGCAGTTTATGTTAACTAATGTAACTAATAGAGTATTGATGTTAAGTGTGATTAATTAATGTTTAGTATAATTTTTTTTTGGAAATATCTAGGGCATGTTGTAGTCCAGATTAAAATGTTAAAAAAAGTTTGAAAATAAATAGCCTGTTAAGTCTAAATATTTAAGTATTTGGTACATTGATTAACACCATTGTGAATACAAAAATTTAAATCATTTAAACAGGTTTTAGAAACAGAAAAGCAGCTGCTTGGTTTCCGGGGTTATGGCGGTATTTCTGCTGTTCAGCACCATCTGCTGTCAAAAAGTGCATGTACTTTAATCCAGAGCGCCTCTCATGTGCTTCACTTGTTTACATCAGAGTGTGCATGCATGCGTCTTTGACACAGCATACAGCGGTGTTGTACATTGTGACCAGTTAATCAGAAAAATATTCTTAAAATGCATTCAAAAAATCGGAATAATTTGTAATAAAAAATGATTCACGGTATTTCGAAGTACCCATGATAACAATATCGTGCATATTCATTACTGTGATATATTGCATTACCGAATATCGGCACATGTCTAGTGAACATCTTGTTTCAGCTGCTGAAAGTTGTCAGTACACACCATTTTTTCAAGTTCAAATCCATCGATGTTAATCTACTCTCCTGACTGGTTTGTTTGTCGGACAAAAATGGCAAATTTGGCGTTATGATTGGTCAGATCATCTGTCAATCAAACTCCCTGCAAAGGGTCAATTCTGAGAAAAAAAAAATCTGAATTGTGAAAAAAAGGTGCAATCACCTTTTATTTGTTTTTTTATTCAGTGGCGGAAACATGCTTCTACACCTAACCTTTTAATGTGATTGAAACATTTTTTTTCTTTCTTTTGTATTTCTGAACCATCACACTATAATATTGTTCTCTTGACCTACTAAGTCAAAAATTTTATTGAAAACTCTATCTAGGCATCACCCACAGACATCAAATCCGTTCCAAACAGTGGGCAGCAAGATTATGATTGTGATGAGCTCAATTAAGAAATGTAGGTAATGGAAAATGTGAGAAAAATATTGGTTGTTAGTTCACTTTAATTATATGTAAAGTCTAGTTAAAAGTATTTTATCCAATATTTGTGTACTTTATTTGAGGTTTCATTTAATTTTAGATGCTGTTAAGCTGCCTGTATGTAGGAGAAAACAACGAGGCAGCTCGCTAGGTTTTGAAACAGTGCTATACTTTAAAAAATAAAACCATGAAAGAATCTTTAAGTTGTGTTAATTCATTCTACATTATTTTGTGCACATTATTTCAGTTAGTGAACAGATAAAATGCTGATAAACAGCTTAAAGCAAGCTGGTAAGGCTGGTCTGTTACACTGTTCAAAATAAAGGTTTTTTATTGGCATCTATGGTTCATGAAAGCTTTTGACATCCATGGTACCTTTCAATTGCACAAAAGGTTCCTTAAAGTAGAAAAAATGAAAAAAGGTTATTTTTTTTAAAAAACTTAAAAAGAAAATGTAAAAAAAATTGTTCTTCCAAGGCATCACTGTGAAAACCTCCTTTTGTAACCTTTATTTTTAAGAGTGTGTGTTGATTTTAGAGGGATTTTGGGCACTTTTGAGACCAGCTGGATGACCACCCAAACTAGCTAAACACCAGGTTAGCCATAGTGGGTGACTAGATGAACACTAGCTTACTTAGGGTTTTTTTTTTTTTTTAAATTTGATTTTTGTGAAAATGTCCTCACCCTCAGGCCATCCAAGATGTAGATGAGTTGGTTTCTTTATCAGAAAAGATTTGGAGAAATTTAATATTTCACAACATTCTCACTAATGGATCCTCTGCAGTGAATGGGTGCCATCAGAATGAGAGACCAAACTGCTTCTAAAAACATGATAATAATCTGCAGCTGCTGCTTGTTTAAAAGAAACAAAACCATCAACTATTTATTTACCTTAAAACTTTTAGTTTTCACTTGTAAATTCTGTTTGTTTTCTGCATATTTCTCTACTAATTCAGATGAGTGAATGCAAATTTTCACTTTTGAGTGAACTATTTCTTTAAACTAGTTTATGCTTTTGTAATCTTTATTTATACAAAGAACATTGTTGTCATGAATTATTGACTTTGGCTTCTGTCGCCACAGGTCTTCTCTCTCAACAGTACTCTTGCAACAAAACGACAAGAGCCTTTGGGTTTATTGCAAATGTTCTCTGTTGAATTATAGCACTTTGCTCAAGCTTGTACTGCATGTCCTGTGCTTTAGGCAGTACAGATGGCTGCTTTAAGGCTCGAGATGGGTGATTGTAGAGCAGTTAGATCCTTGTAAGCCAGCGTCAGGTGATTAGATACAACACAAAAGACACAACATGTGTGGCTCTAATCACAGACTGACACTTCCCACTTGATAACGAGAGAAAGAGAGAAGGATGGAAGGAGACAAAACGAATGAAAAGAAGCAGTGGGAATAAAAATGAGGGAGTAGGAGGAGGGAAAGAAACAGCATTGTAATGAGAAAAGGAGAAGAATAGAGAGGCAACAAATAAGTGACCTGAGGATGAGCACAGATGGCAAACCAGGAGCATCATACACCTATTTATTTATTTTTTTCTTCAAAAGAGGCACCTGTGGGAGTTCATTTTAAAGAAGGCAGCAGCTTTGACATTTTTTACGTTTAAAATCCATTGGCTGTAAAAATCTGAGGGGGCACGTGTTCTCAGTTTGAATGGGCCCGATGCATGTTCGGCAGACTGTAATGTTGTCAGCGCGCAGCAGGAGGGACCAGAATCTCATTATGTGTTTACAGTTCAGGCTGCTGGCTCCCCTTCGGCATGATATGAAGATGGCTTTCCTGATGTGAAATCGAACATTAAAAACGTTCAGAGCTCCTACCTGGAAGATATTACATTTTTATTGAGTTTTTCTGACAAATTATACAGCTGACAAAGCCCTTATATTTGTGCCTGTGTTTCATCTGAATGTAATGTTTATTTAAATCTCCTGAGAAAATTATATTACATGATTTCTCTCTTCATCAAGATTTATATGGTAGAATATTCACCCCAAAATCCCCCCCAAAAAAGAAAGAGATAAATTTATAATATAAAAAGTAATATAATAATAATAGTAAATTTTCATTATATATATATATATATATATATATATATATATATATATATATATATATATATAATATACTGTATTAGGTCTGTCGATAGATAAAAATTGTTTTATCGCGATTAATCACACACTTATCATGAAACTAAGCATATACAATTTATCTTGCTTAATACGTTAATTTTGTCATTATTTTCTATATCCTGTACGTCACCGCAATCGTCTTTACCTTGATTGCAATCCTCAACCATCAAAACTCAAACATCAAAAGAAGCTGGTTTGCTCTATCCAGCAGAGAAAACGTAGTTTGCATATCATACAGTGGTGGAATGGTTTGATGTTACATTCAGTCCATATTTCACAATGCGCGAGGCATGAGTGCTCTCTCGCGCTCTTCAGAAACAATCACAGAGCTTGTGTTTTAAAGCGAAACACACTGGAATTAATAATTCACTGAAAACACAAAGTGAGTATCTATAGTATTCTCTCCACCATCTCTTATGGTATCAGCCTGGTTTTCTTTACATTAGCCCTGTTTTGGACTGATTGCTTGAATGGATTTGCTTGCTGGATCACTGGACTGGAAACTTTCCCAGAGTTTAGTGGCTTAAAATGATCTGATTGCAAACAGAGAAGGGAAATTGGCGGAAAAAAAAAGTTTAGAATAGAAATTGTGTTTCAGTAATTTTGCGGTAATTGCGATAAATTATTTTTTAGGCGTTAAGGATTTTGAACTAATCACATGCGTTGATGCATTAACATTGCCAGTCTTTATAAATATATATATATATATATATTTTTTCCTAAGACATTCTCGTCTTTTTCAGTCATGTCCACAATTGTTTATTCACATAGCGATTGCCACAAAAATCATCAAGTTTTATATAATTCCAGTAAACTGTGTGTGTGTGTGTGTGTGTGTATATATATCGTCGCTGCCCGATGAAACTCACGTATGTCCAAAACGGTTACTTTTCAGGAAGTGAAAAAAACACCGTATTTCAAAAGCAGTTGATTGTAGCGTTGTCATACTTGGTACGGCATCTTTACATGTAACCATATTCTTGCCAGTGTAGTGATATAATCCACATTTGACCAAAATTGAGTTTAAATGGATATACGTGCATATTTTACAGTAACGGCGGTCGATACGCGTTCTTCCGATCATTAATTAGAATGGCCAAGTCGCGTTTCATATTGACAGATGAATACGCTCAGTTTATTAAATAGCCTACGTCTTAGTTTATTAAATATATAATAAACTTGAGAACAGTTGTCAAAAACAAACGTTTGCTGATACTTTACCTCACAGTGTTATTCGGCTATCCAGTGCTGAGCTTCGATGAAACTTCACGAGACCGGCGAGATGCTTCCACAGGGCGGGAGATATGCGGCGTGATTGACAGCTTTGACACCAGATGGATATACGTGAAAATCAGATGACATGATTTCACAACTTTTCATTGGCCATTTAGATATATGAAGCATACTGTATACGGAAATGAACCTGGACATTCAATCCGTCGAAAAATCTCAAAATCGGCAAAATGGACATACGTGGTTTTCATCGGACAGCGACGATATATATATATATATATATATATATACATACATACATACATATACAGTCGAGGCCAAAAATATTGGCTGCCTTGGTAAGTATGATCAAAAAAAGCTGTGAAAATTCATCTGCATTGTTAACCCTAAAAAATTCACACAAATGTATCCTTTCATTGGATAATAAGAATTTAAAATGGGGGAAATATCATTATGAAATAAATGCTTTTCTCAAATACTCATTGAAATGTATCCTTTCATTGGATAATAAGAATTTAAAATGGGGGATGTATTTTTATGTTTTAAATGTCTAAATTTTCTCCTATAATGCCTGATGTGGTTAGAGAACACCTGACAAGAGATCAGAGACCATTCCTTCATCCAGAATCACTCCAGATCCTTCAGATTCCCAGCTCCATGTTGGTGCGTCTTCTTTTGAGTTCACTCCTCTCATTTTCCGTAGGTTTCAGGTCAGAGGACTGGAATGGTCATAGCAGAAGCTTGGTTTTGAGCTCAGTGACCCCTTTCTTTGTTGTTTTTGAGGTTTGTGTTTGGGTTATTGTATGGTTGGATGATCCAAACATGGCCCATTATAAGATTTCTAACAGAGTCAGTAACTTACTGATTTTTTATCTGTTGGTATTTGATAGAATCGATGATGCCATGTGTCTAAACAAGATGTCCAGGACCTCCAGCAGAAATATAGGCCCACAACATCAAAGATACAGCAGTATATTTCATTGTACACATGGGGTACTTTTTTTCCTGTGTTCACCAAACCCATCTTGAGTGTTTGCTGCTAAAAAGCTCATTTTTAGTTTAATCTCACCATAGAAGCCAATCCCATTTAAAGTTCCAGTCATGGCTGATAACTGAATATGCTTTAGTTTGTTTTTGAATGAGCGAGGAGAATTTTTCTTGTAACCCTCCCAAACAACATGTGGTGATGTAGGTTCTGTTTGACAATTTTTTTAAAGGTTTTCTGAACCAGAGGCTCAACTTTTTTCTGCAATTCTCCAGCTGTGACCCTTGGAGAGTCTTTAGCTACTCACACTCTCCTTCTCACCGCACATTAGGTCGATATAGACACACGTCCTCTTCCAGGCAGTTTTGTAACATTTTCTGTTGGTTGGAAATTCTTAATTATTGCCCTGATGGTGGAAATGGAAATTTTCACTGCTCTAGCTCTTTTCTTAAAGCCACTTCAGCAATTTGTGAAGCTCAATTATCTTTTGCTGCACATCAGAAATATATTCTTTGGTTTATCTCATTGTGATGAATGATTAAGGGAATTTGGGCTTTGTTTTCCCTCCTATTTATATTTCTGTGAAACAGGAAGCCAGAGCTGGATGATTTCATGTTCATAATTATGCTGGAATGCTCAAAATTGTGAATATGAATGGGAATATACTTCAGAGATATTTTACTCATAAGAATTTATGGGGGTCAATAATTGTGACCAACGAGTATTTGAGAAAAAACATTAATTTCATAATGATATTTCCCCTCCGTTTTAAATTCTTATTATCCAATGAAAGGAATTTTTTTTTAAAAAAAGACCAAAAGGATTAACAATGCAGATTAATTTTCACTACCTTTTTTGATCATATTTTCCAAGGGGGCCAATATTTTTGGCCTCGACTGTGTGTGTGTGTGTGTATATAGATATATATATATATATCTCAAACCTTTTAAGTCTAAAATTACCAAACAGTGGCAAAATAAATTTTCAAAAAAATTCCCCTAATTTGGGGCTGAAATATGACCCAGTCATGTTTTTGAAAGCTTTGGTGAGATCTAATTGAGATCTAATTCATCTTCCTAATCAGTTATTTCAAGCACCTGTCTTTTAATTTCTAAATTTTGTTTTAGCCTTTTTGAATCATGTACACAATTCTTTTTCATTTATTTATTTATTTATTTATTTACATAGCAATTGAAACAAAATCACCGAGTTTTGTACCATTCCGATGCAGTAAAAAAAATGATAAAATCAAAATGCACTATTTAAATGAGACTGTTTAACCTTTTTGAATCAAACTTTTTTTAATCTGAAATGACTGAAGATTGCCACACTTCGTTTTCTTTTGATTTGAGGTTGAAATATGACCCATCCACGTTTGTGAAAGGTTTGGTGAGATTTACTTATGTAATCACACTAATTGAGACATTCCTCCTAATGACCATTTCAAGAGTCTTTTCTTTGGGAACATTTGGCCGTAAAGTGCTCCATTCATGCTCATTTGAGCTCTTCTTCAGCGTGTAGTGCTGTCTCACGTCACTGACCACAGCGAAACTCATTGGCTGCTGTGCCCAACAAAGAAGCCACTCTGTGACATTTTCTTCTCAATCACAGCGTAGATTGCACTGTTGTCGTGGTAACCAGGGGCCTGCTCTGTGCCGGTGTCTGGTGACCTGGCAGAAGAGTGGCTTGGCAGTCACTTTGAGTCAGATGCAGCGACGTTCAGATCAGCACTGACCTGAGGCCTGTGGAAAGGAACGGCAGAGCTGTATCTCAAAGCATGATGCTTGACAGGCATGCTGGACGTTTGCTTAATTGGTCTGTGCCTGTGGGCTTTGGCCAGTTAGCTCCTCATTCTGCATGGCTAAGTGAGCATGATGCATAAAACAAGAAACAAGGACTTAATCATTTGTACATAGTTTGAACAAGCACAAAAATGATCGGTTTTGCGTTCTGTACAGTCTAAGCCACCCACAGACATATAAAGCAGCTTGTTGTTAAGCACATTACAGCATCTTCACAGCAGATAAAGGACGTTCTTTGCTCAAGGCTACAGCTGGATTCTTGAGTTATTATGAATTTAAGTAGCTTTCACACTTCATGGATCCCTTTTAATCCTTAATTCATCCATGTTTCTTATTAATCTTTGGTTTACTGTAAATTTGTAATTTGGGTTAACCAGCTGGTTTAACCTGGGTCTTATTTGCATCCAGTGGGGCATGAAACTCTGAGAACATGAGATCTGTGATAGAAAATCTAATTAACCCTGTAAAGCCTGACATATGAAATACTAGGCAGAAAAGCATTTTTTAAAATCCAAATAGTTTATAGAACCTTGACAAAATATTAAAGGGGTCATATGACTCTCCTAAAAAGAACATTATTTGGTGTAATGCAATGTGTTTACGCGGTTTAAGGTTCAAAAACAAATTATTCTCCACATACCGTACATTATTGTTGCTCGCGTTGATTTTTACAAAGCTCATCTTTCTGAAAAACGAGGTGTGCTCTGATTGGCTAGCTATCCAGTATGTGATTGGCTGAATACCTAAAGCACGTGACGGAAATGTTACACCCCTTACCATATTTGTAAACACACAGCTTCCTACAACATTGCGGCGGCGGCAACAATACTAAAGCGAGAATAAAAGTCCCGCTTTCTTTCTTTACGTAAATATTGGGCGGTGTTATGCAGATCTTCCCACACAGTGATTTCGATTTGTGGGGGCGTGTTTGAATGAGGCATTTTAGGAAGGTGTGGATGAGTCTTAACTCTTATAAAGAATATCTCTTTGGGTCTGATACTTTAATCTTTATGGATCTTGTATGCACGAACAGCTTGTAACACTCCAAAGTCAAGGGAAAACATGAAATTGTGTCATATAACCCCTTTAATACAAACAAACCGCTTTAAGACAACAAACACAGATGATTCATCTAAATATACAGTCAAATTTAAAAGGATATGATGTTGTAGCTGACAGAAAACATCTTGATTTTATTGAAGTTACTCTTGAATAATCAGTTTCATGTCAAATCGTACCTTCTGCATGTTTGGATCTTGATTGTTCCTGATACTTGTGTGAATGTAATTATTTAGATTACATACTGACTACTTTTACGGTGGCTCTTTTACCCAACCCCCCCGCCTTTTTGGCTTTTGACAGTATCTCTTCATTTCATTGTATGGAAAAGAGCAGCCTTTTGTGTTCTTTGAAAACATATGGGTCTGAGATATTGAACTGTTCCTTTAAGATGTTGACCGTTTCGTGTGTTTATTTTTTATCCTTCCCATCAAGCAGAATCCTTGAGGATTCATCAGCACTATTGATGCTGCTGTGTTCTTCATTTTGTAGAGTGACAATCTCTCATCATGGAGCCTAATACAGTTTGCAACATAATAATACCCCAGTGTCCCCAAAACAATATTGGCATGTGATTTTTCTTTTCCCTTCACGTTATTCAGTCTATTTTCTTCCTCAGATTGTCCCAAAATATGCCCTAGTACTTGAAGTGCATGCTTGAAGCAAATAGCTTTTTACTTCTCCTGTGGTTGATGTTTTTCAGTAAGTGTAATAATATGGCAATTTTATATGGCTGAATGACTGAATCTGAGTGGATTATTGAGTCTTAATGGATTTTTTTTTATATAGAGATTTCTGTTTGAGAGAGGAAATGTTCAGGATAGTATCGTGTAGACTGTCCCTTTTCAGTACCGGCAATTTCAAATCTCCTTCATATTCTGGGGAATTTGCAATAAAATAATACAAATATATATATATATATATATATATATATATATATATATATATATATATATATATATATATATATATATATATTTATCTCTTTATTATATAAACTGATATTATGAACCTTGTTTCATGATGATAGTGCTGTGACAACAACATTTTAAAAGTAAGCACTTGGATCTATGAATGATGATTTTATAGTATTTACTTTGCAAATCAGCATCATTACAGCATAAATGTTTGCATCTTAATAAAACATTACTAACAATAGCCAAAAGAATGTATTTCACATTTAATTTTCATACCACAATGTTGCTGGAAATGTGAAAATATTTTTCTCTGCCATTTAAAAATATGAATTTTTATAGTCCATTTTTTTTTATATGTATAAAACATTTTATACATAACTCTACAAAGCTAGCAGTACTCATTTTATTATTGCATATAACAGTGTAGCAACTCTCAGTGCAAGCTTTGTTTTGTTGGAGTGGGATGAAGACCTCTCCATAAACTGATTAAAAGCAGACCTTTGGGTGTTGGGGAGTCTATACACACTTTAATTTCTTTCTAATCACAGGCTTCTTAAAAAAGCCCTACAGATTCCTCTGTGCTGATCTCATGGGTTGAGGACAGGCAGTACTGTGCTACTGAAAGCACTGTTTGATTTTTGTGGAGCACTCTCTGATTTACATTGGGAGAACATGTAAAGCACTCTAATCTTATTCAGTGGGATGTGCCTAAGTATTCGTGTAATAATAAAGTTAAATAAAAGAGTAAAACAGATTGTAAATTCCAATAAATTGTGGACAAGCCACATTCAGACCTTTTGTGAAACTGCTGATATACACACCTATTCAGAAGCAGTTCAGGCTGCACTTAGAGGACCGTGAGACTGCTAGAAGAGGCTTAAAGGGGTCATCGGATGCCCATTTTCCACAAGTTGATATGATTCTTTAGGGTCTTAATGAAAAGTCTATAACAGTCTATAACATACTTGACATATAACATACTTGTGTAAAACAACATGCTTTTTACCCTGTCAAAAACAGCTCTGTTCATAGCGAGCTGTTTCAGTGCATGTACCTTTAAATGCTAATGAGCTCGGCTGACCCCACCCCTCTCTTCCGTGGGGTGACGAGCCGTTCTCTGAGAGACTCTTAACTTGAGCTGCATTCATTGTGAAACTTGCTAACTAGCACATTATTAGGAAAGGCGATTTGCAAAGATTCATTAAGGCTGCATTTACACTGCAGGTCTTGATGCCCAAATCCGATTTTCTGCCTATATCCGATTTTTTTGACAACCCGCTTACATCATCTTTTAAAAGTGACCCGTATCCGATTTTTGCGTTTACACTATACACTGCTGAAACTACCAAACGTAGACGTTTTGACCTGGAAAAGGAAGTAAAACAGCACGAAATACAATGGATGCAGATGCAAATAAAATTATACAGTGTTTTGCTTTCCACAATATTCATCATACAACGATTAAAGTTGAACTACTGGTGTCACATAGACCATTTTAGTGATGTCCTTACTACCTTCCTGGGCCTTGAACGTGGTAGTTGAGTTGCTCTCTATGGGGGTTTAGAAAGCTCTCGGATTTAATCAAAAATATCTTCATTTGTGTTCTGAAGATTAACAAAGGTCTTACGGTGTGGAACGACGTGGGTGAGTAATTAATGACAGAATTAAATTTTTTGGATGAACTAACCTTTTGTCAGCTGTCAGCCATGTTGGTACACAAAAGAGTGGTCTGAACTTATTTACCCAGTGCATTTTTTATTTTGGTCGCACACGCATCTGCGCACCACTTATGTGCATCCCTGTCTATAGAAAGCTTGAAACGTCTTCTTTAAAGCTAACCAATTCAAACTGAAAACAAATACTCTCTGATTATGTAATATTATGTAAAGTGCGTCCACTGTTCTGCAGAGATGGTCGTAGACTTCATCTTTGCAGTCAACACTGACTCAGAAAACACTAGTTCAATAACAAATAATTAAAATATCTAATTATTTTATTTTTGTGACACAATCATAGTCACAATCAAAGCGCATTGCTGGTGCTTTGCGGCAAGCTTTATGTGTGCACTTGAGTGTGGAATAGCTTAAGGCCTCCCCAGCATAAGTAATTAAATAAATATAGATATGTGATTAATCGACTGTTTGCTTAAATTAATGACTACTGGTCGACTAGAATAAACTTAAGTCTGGGGCAGCCCTATACTGGCAACCACCCAGAACACCTTAGCAACCCCATAACAATGACATGGCAACCGCCAAGAGCATCCTAGCAACTTCAGCATTGAAATGCTCATGTAACCATCCTAGCAGAACACCCTAGCAACTGCTTAGCTATTTGAAATGGCATTTTAATAGGTTATGGGAAAGACAGATAATATTTACTGATTTTTTTTTTTCCTGTGAGCAGCGTCCCTTTAATTAAAGTTACAGAGTGTGGGTGTGTCGGGTGTGTGTTCACAGTGTGTGTGTGTGTTCACTGCTCTGTGTGTGTGCACTTCGGATGGGTTAAATGCAGAGCACTAATTCTGAGTATGGGTCACCATACTTGGCTGAATGTCACGTCACTTTCACTTTCACTTTTTTTTTTTTCACTTTCAGAGTAACCTAGATCATTATATTCAAACAGCTAAACAGAACGACCAGCCGGAGCCTGATAAAGTCAGAGACTGCATGTGCTCTGATGTGTCTGACAAGAGACTAATAGTCCTCACAAGCTGTGGCGGCAACAGGCTCAAATTGGCACACAGCACCAGGGAACACGCTAATGTAAGGTCACTCTGTGGCTCATGCTTGAGAATAAAAGAGTTCAGAGCTGTTTCTTAGTGACAGCATGTGCTGTCCTATGACTCCTCATTTATATTTACAAAGCTTAGAAATGGTTTTACTGCTTAAACTTCATTTAGTAGTGAATTTCAAAAACCTTAATGATATTTATATTTAATAGTTAACCAGGAAGTCACAGGATTGGCACTGTCTTTCCATTCCAGTGCAGTGACTCTTGATCAAGTGCATTATTTGAGTATTATTTGAGAGCGAGGGAAGTGGCTTCAACACCAGGCGCTCAGACTCCCATGACTTCAGTGTGTGGGAGGGGAATTCCAGAGGGTGAAAGCCGGTGCCAACCTGAGCTTATTGTAGGATGATCTGAGGTCACCTTTTGTCCCTGTGATAATGAACAAGTTCAGGGTACAGATCGGGGAGGGTCGTTCTGATAGGCGGAGTTTAACTTTTCTGGAATGACATTATTTTCACCATGGCTGTAACCACCACAGACATTGAGTGCTAATTAGAAATGGTCAAATTGTTCCTTATAATACTATGTGATCTTCTGCTGCTCTGTTGTACTCCAGTATGTTCTGTTTGTTGTTAGGATAACAAAAAGTTTTCAAAGTTACATTTTAACAGCACTCATCAGTGACCAAATGATCGATGTGGCCATTCATATCAAAGAAGGTTTATTACAGACAGTAATGTCCAGAAATGTAAACTATTTGAATTTGAAATAATGGCTTTAATTTGTGTAATTCATATATAATTGTAAAAAAACAAGAAACATTGAAAAATAGTTGACCCAAAAAAGAAAATTTGCTGAAAATGTATTCCCACTCAGGCCATCTATATGATGCAGTTTTGAAATGAAGCATTAAATCACTTGCTCACCAACGGATCCTCTGCAGTGAATGGGTGCCATCAGAATGAGAGTCCAAACAGGTGATAAAATCATCACAATAATTCACAAATAATCCTTATGGCTCCAGTCCATCAATTAATGTCTTGTGAAGTAAAAAGCATGTTTGTCAGAAACAAATCCATCATTAAGGCATTTAAAATTTAAAGGAGACCTATTATGCCCCTTTTTACAATATGTAATATAAGTCTCGGGTGTCCCCAGAATGTGTCTGTGAAGTTTCAGATCAAAACACCCCACATCATTTTGAAAATGGCTATTTCGAGTGGAAACAGAAACGCGCTGTTTTCACACATGTGTCTTTAAATGCAAATGAGCTGGTGCTTCCCGCCCCCTTTACAGAATAGGGCTGTGCCTTTACAGCTCACATCTCTGCTAAAAACATCTGTTTGGTTTTGATTAGCATGTCTATTGTGCTGAAATCATGCATTTTAAACCATATTAGTTTAAACTTCTGATATACGGTTTTCTGAGTGCACACATCCAAAGCACGTGCACAGAAAGCCGCTGTAACACACGGCATGTGAGTACTAAACAAAGTTCTTTTTCATGTCTTATTGCACTTTAACTGTCAAATACACAAAGTTAAAAACACTCATGAGTTACAAAAACAGTCAGTCATGTCTGTGAAGGTAAACAGCTGGGAAATAAATCGTATGTTTATTTTAGATCTGTGTGGCAGCAGCATAAAAACACTGAAAAAAAGTTTTTCAAGCAGTACTTAATCCAATTAATAATTTGTCTTTCAATTTAATTTACCATTATTTGTTTTATTTTTCAAGCAATATTTTTTTAGTTCAAAACATTGATAAATATAAATATTTTTCATTAAGAGAGCAACTAAGACATATTTGTTTTGTCAAATGTAAAATATCAGGTTAGATTAACTCCTCACACTGATGCTGCGAGTCCGTTGACAACATCATTTTGTCACGATCTGTGGATGAGAAGGTGGAAACTTTGTTTTAGATAAGTTAGGACATTATTTTCTGCCATTTACCTTTTTTCGCACTTTCTTTTCCTTCGAGAGACTGTTTGTGATGGGCAAAAATTGGTCTTTGTCTAAACAACGGGACTTTTTTCATCCGTTAGCTAAGTTAACTAGTTTTCTCATGCACCTGCAGCGGAGAAAACCGCGCTTGAACCCCGGACCAGCGAGATCGACTGAGATTATTTTCGTCTTTTTCTTTTTCTTTTTCACTCAATGTTGTTTATGAGGAGTGTAAGTTAATTTTACTCATACAGCAGCCGTGATTGCAGCGGAGGAGAGACGATGGTGGCGCTAATATGGTGAGTGCAATAATTTAAAGGCCACGTTTAATAGACATGGCTGTTGTTTGAAAGAGAAGGTTTAAATTAATTAATGGTATGAATACAAAAACGGATGAATATACTTCTGTTCTATCTAGGTTCAGAGCCCTCTTAACGACTATCTTGTTTTTGAAGGGAGAAGAAATGGAAGAGATACTTTGGAAGTGTAAGTATGGCCCTCATAACTCTGAAAAGAGAGCACAGCTAACGTTATATAAACATTATCCCCCGAAGTTTCAGACTAAAATGTTCAATCTGTCTTAACTGAAAATATCTTGTACTGGCACATCTTAAAATATGTCAGTGCCATTATCGTGTCTCAAGATGCACACCAGTAAAGTTCTTAAGGCATTTTTTTATAGAAGTTATTTAAATATCCTGATTTAACCAAGGCCTAGTCCTGGCTTAAGCTAAGCCCTGTCTGTGAAACCCTGTCTCTATGTTCAAACATGGAAGTTATACAAGAATGAAACAATGTCGTTGTTCACATCAGGCATGTAGATACATTTAAATCACTTTATGCACTAAAATGTACACTTCCGCCACCTCACAGCAGAACTCCAGATCATCTGTATGTCATGTGGGTTAACTGAGACCTGTTCTGAGGAGGATCACTTTATTGACAGGTACACTGCACAATTAAATGTAAACCCTTAAGTCAGATGCCCTTATAAAGACTGTAACTTTAATGTTTGATCTTCACACAAAAAAAGTTGTCAATGACAAGCCTGACATCACCCAAAGGCCAGCTCTTGGAGCTTCTACTTGTATCACGTCACTGTACCTGACTGCTGCAGATTAATTTAGGCATCCGTTGTGTTGCCATAGAAATGCACAGTTCCTGGTCCAAGGACTTGAACAGCTCTAAGCAGAACATGGTGTGAACGCAGCATATAATCTTGAGTATTTGACATCAGCATTATCTAACTGACTTGATAATGTCTTTATCGATCTGTTCTTTCCTCTGTTAGGGTGCAGCTGACAGGACAGACTCCAGTAAGAATTATCAGCGTTAATCAAGCAAGTCCACATCTAACCCATCTAGAGTGGGAGACATCTTGGAAGAAAACTTTGTAATGGATGAACCGACTGATCTCAGGCCTTCTATGACCAATTTTTCAGACTGATTTATGCCCTGCACCTCGACTAAGTGTTTGAAAAGCACTTTATATTTTATTCAGCAGGTAATGCTCAACCTCGGAAAAGGTGAGTTAGCACCTAAAATTCAGTACTGCCAATATTGTGGAATAAAACCATATAGTTTGATGCCGTTTGTTGTGATTCTGAGATAAACTGTTTTATGTTAGTTTGTTAAACTAGTTTTTTAATGTTGAAATGTTTTCATATTAAATTTCATGTTTTTAAATTAACATTTGGAATTGAATTAAAATAAAACAGAAAATTGCATGAATGTTCCTTTATTTTTTTGCTTTTTTTCTTAATTTTCAAGTTTAACAAATTGGAAAAATAATTTTCCATCTGGGTTGATAGATGTACCAGGGACCCGATTGTGGCACAGTCAGATTTTTATGATATGCAACCTGTATAGCATTGCTTCTGGCCAAAATATCAGTCCATAATCCATAATAATGGTTCCTCTAGTAAAAGTCCATCCATGTTGTCTTTACACATCAAAATCCACATATTTGTTTAGAAATGTTTTGCTCTGGAGAAAGCAGTATTATAGAGGACTCATATTTAGATGGAAGCAATGGTTTGAAATTAGAAAAAAAATCTTAATTAAGGATTTGTTTGTTACAAACACACAGCTTTTCATTTCACAAGAATTAGCTGATGGACTGGAGCCGTGTGGATTATTTGTGATTATTGTAATGTTTTTATCAACTGTTTTGGGTCTTTCATCAAATTTTAATTTTTGGTTGAACTTGGAGCAGTTTCCAGCATATTAGGCAAACAATTTAGAGTAAATGTGTGCAGAGTTTTTTTTAATTTATTTTGTTTATATATATATATATATATATATATATATATATATATATATATATATATATATATATATATATATATATATATATATATATATATATATATATATATATATATATTCAAATAGTAGTTCATAATGATTGCAATAAATTATAATTATTTTAATGTTCTTCTTTCCTTCCCCACAATGTTTGAGACAAGTTTATGGCCTTATATGGACTTAACCAACAACAATATATTACAATTAATATGAGAAAGTCTGACAAAACTATGTTGTCCTGTGTTGTACCAGACCTTAATTAATCAAAAAAGTTTAAATGCTTTTTAGCAATTTGCATTCAGAATCCACAGTTTGAATTGGCATGATGCTTCTGGCCTAGGGCCATGGGATTTAAGCATTTTAAAGTTGGATGTATAAATGAATATTTGTGAGGCTTTGAAAATTTGATTTGTGCTGAAACCCCTGAGTGACTGGATGTGCCTCTGGGGATTTATTTAGGGAGTCTTCCACTGATGCATTTTATCGCCTCCAATCCTGCATAGCCACTGTGACTCATTCAGACACAATCAATCCCTCTGCATATTTGCAATACCGTTGAAATGAAACTGATTCTGAGGGGCACGGCTGGAGAAACAGCCCTTGATGTTTTATGGGAAAAGAGGGTGGATGGGATGATGTCTGTACGATGACTTATTACTCACCTAATGGACAGGACAACAGTGGCACTGGTAGTTAAAACCCTTCATCCTTTGCTTTAAAGCTGAGGTGTTTTGGGATGAGTTACATGCAAAAGTTTAATACTTAGCAAGCCTTAACAAGTACCATTTACAGTTATATAATGTGCAGTTTAAAATAATCAAAGGGGACTTTTTGATGTTCAAAAGTCTTATGCAACACAATATTTGGTTTAAACTAATATAGAAAGTAATACTTGTGAAATTAATGCATAATGGCAGTGCTCTACACTTCTGGTCAAAAGTTTGGAATAATTAGGAATATATTATGTTTTTGAAAGAAGACTTTTATGCTCCTTATACCAAGGCTGCATTTATTTGATGAAAAATACAGTAAAAAAAAGTACAGTGAAATATTACTACTGTTTTCTATTTTAATATATTTTCAATGTAATTTATTCTTGTTAGGGCAAAGCTCAACTTTAAATAAATCTCATTTGACATTTATTTAAATAAAGATCGTGTAACACATGATTCATAAAAATTCAGCTTTCCCATCACAGGAATAAATTACATTTTAAAATATATTAAAATAGAAAAGAGTTATTTTAAATTCTAATAATATTTCACAATATTAATATGTATATTGTAGGCCTATATTTTTCATTTTTACTGTATTTCATCAAACAAATGCAGCCTTGGTAACCATTAGGGACTTCTTTCAAAAGCATAGAAAAAATCTGAATTATTCCAAAGTTTTGACTAGTGTATTAAGATGAGACAACTACAATCTTATGATGTTTTCGTAACAAACTGACAGTAAAGTGAGTCAGAAGATTGATGAGTATAGCCAGGCTGACAGCTGGTACATCTGACAGTGATGGACAGGATATTGATTGTTCGAGACAGAAGGCATGTTTTTTCTCCAGACTATCAGCATAAAACCAGGTTCTTTTGATGCTGTATCACCAATATAAAGGTGTTGATGAATACAAATGATGCTCTAACAGAGACTGTTAACTTGCGTTGTTAATGATAATGGGCCTAGAACAGACACTTGTGGCACACCTGCCTTTGTTAGTGCTAATTTGAACATGAAATGCTAGCAATATTTCTATTTGTTTACAACAATATTGAAAATATTTATTGTAACATACTTAAGACACTTTTTACGCAAAACAATGTCTTCAGGTGTAAAGGATAACAGGATAAAACACGTGTGCAATAGAGCAAGACAGTGAAGACACTAGGTTGGTGTAGGGGACTGTGGATGAAAAGCGTATTTTAAATGGCAGTTAACAGTTTTTGAATCGTCAAGGATTATTACCATCGAGTGATACAGATATTTATTCCTCTTTCATCATTTTGGCTTCAGAAAGCTGATACCAGGGACTGTTAACAGTTGTCATGTTTCTATTTTATGTTTCTGATTATCAGGTGTTGTGTTTATTCTTTTATTTTTTTTTATTTGTTGATTGTTACTTTTAAATGTGTGTTCATAATGTGTGTCATGTTCATAACCTGTGGGCACAGTATAAACTCTTACATGAGAATCATATTGTGCAATACTGTCATGTGTATTCTGTCTGGTTGTGTAGTGTGCCTTTTGATGTCCTGTGAATAACTTGCACCTTGTAATTCGTTTAAAAATCTCGGTCTTACAACTGAAAATAATCTCTCTTCATCCTTAAAGCTCATTAAAGCTACCATACAAATTTTGAAGCAACCTAACTAATGATGAGATAGTAGCTCTTTTTCTTTGTTTTTGTAGCCGCATCTTCATCTTGACATTTGGCAATTAACTATAAAGTATCACTGCTTTTTTTATTCTAGGCTGTGAAATGTGTGGATAAAGGCTGAAATGCACCACACAACTTTTCAAATTCTAATTTAAACACTATCCACTTTTTTTTTTTTTTTAATGAATCTACCGCATTTTAGATTTTGGGTGGCACTTCCCTGAAACAAAGACCGAAACAAATCACTTCAAATCATGTTGCACTACAAACAATCCTTATCTGCCTGTTTGAATAAATGAGCTATACATGTTCCTTCATGTTCTGTTTTCAGATAACATAACATTTGGTATTGACATGGAATAACAAGAAAAGATGGCCAGAGAGTTTTTTTCAATTCGCTGCATTCTTTTCCTTCTTATTATTAGAATTTTTACTTTGTATCTGCTGTAACAGTATGAAAAAAGAAAACATACTCTGTGTTTGTGGTCTTCTCTCCCAATTTAATTTACGATATAAACCGTGAATAACTCACTGGAGTGTATTAAGAATCTCTCCTCCCTAACTCTTCATGTCTCCCATTTTCACTTCTAATCCCAATTAGCAGTGTTTACTAAAATATTTCTAAAGCAGGAACATCCAGTATTTGTTATCTGTCAAAATGACGGAAATCACTTTGAAATATCACAGAAATATTATCACTTAATGTTTATGTTAATGAACAATATGATTAAGTCAATGTATGTTACATAATATAGACATAGTACTGCATTAATATTTAATCTGTGTTATTTCTGCAGAAATAATTGAGCTTTTGGGGTAATTCATTGTGAGTAATAGGGTGGTCCAAACCCCATATGGTTATTATTCCCTGAAAGTCTTATTTTGAACCTCACTGAACTCACTGATGTAATTGAAACGGCACACTGGGGGAAGAAGGGTCTTAGTCTCTATTCATAGAAAGTTATTTTTGAGCTCCGCTGGAGACATAAATTTATACAGGTTAGAAACAACAATGAGGATTTAGAATGAGTTACGTAAAAATACTGACCGAATTAATTGGTGAAGTGCATTGGTTGTACTGATGGCTGATTGTGACTCTGCTGCCCCCTTTAGTATTGTCTGTGACCCTACACACATGACATGAGGCAATATGGAGCTTATGCATTACTTCTTGATTTGTTTGACTTAATGAGGTTTTGTGTGTGTGTGATTTGTTGCTCTTGTTAACCTGTAGGTGAAGGAAGCCATGCAGAGAATCCATGACAGAGGAAACATAGGGAAGCTGATTTTGGACGTGGAAAAATCTCCCACGCCTTTGGTGAGTGAGTCATCCTAAAACCTGCCTTTGAATTTAGACCCGTGTTCTAAGGCGAGCAAAACATTATGTGCACAACATTATAATTATCACGTCAACCGTTGGTGCTGCCCTTTCATTTTTCTGTTTTCATAATGTTTTGCATTGTTCAGTTTTCTAACATCATTATTTTTGTTTGTATCCAAAACTGTATGACGAAAAAAAGGGATCTTTTAAGAAGCACAAAAGGCACATCTGAATATTACACCTGTTTACTTAAAGAAGGAACAAAAAAATGGTATTATGACAGTGATCCAAGAGTCGGGTGACATCACCTCAGCTGTTTCCATGGAGACTGCGCCTTGTGACGCTGTTCTCAGAGGAGACGCTCTGTGGAAATTGTGGCCTACAACAGCTTGCTTTCATGAAATCTACCTTTAGTGTCTTCACTTCAACTTGGGAAGTTCTCAAAGGAGCAACTGAAGAAGAATCTGATAAAATAGTTTTTCTTTTTCTCCCTTCCCAGAAGAAGATTTGATTGTGTAGATGTTGATCTAGCTCAGAAGCCTTTATCTACTGTGTCTTAGATGTTTTTCCTCAAATGAGGAAGGTGTTTGAAGGATCAGCTGATAATGTCTAAACTGTCGCTCATAGCTCAGGAGCCTTATGTGATAGTTTGACTAAAAACGAAAATTCTGTCATCATTTACCCATCATTTACTTTCTTCCTTCTGTAGAGCACTAAAGAAGATATTCTAAAGAACATTGACTAAACAACATCAGGTTATTTTAGTATCATTGATATTTTATTTATAGTTTTTATTAACAATTTGAATTAGTTTTTAGTAGTGCTGTCAAAAGATTAATTGCGATTAATCGCATCCAAAATAAACATTTTTGTTTGCATAATATATGTGTACTGTATGTTTATTATGTGTATGTAAATACACATACATGCATGTATATATTTAAGAAAAATTTTATATTTCTATATTAAATATATTTATACATAATATAATATAAATTATATAAATATATACATGTAAATGCATGTAAATATTTTCAAAATCTATACTGTATGTGTGTGTATTTATATATACATAATAAATATTCGCAGTAAACACACATATTATATAAACAAAAACTTTTATTTTGGATGCGATTAATCGCGATTAATCATTTGACAGCACTAGTTTTTAGCTATATATTTTTCATTTTTTATTTTAGATAAAGGTTTAGTAATTTTGGTGTATATTTTTTATTTAATATGCCTTTATATCTATATCTTTTCATTAATTGTATTTATGTATTTATGTTTTTTGGTCATTTTCTCATTTACTAAATGAAAACAAAAAAATGTTTCCTTGGCGACTATCTGAAATAATAATAATAATAATAATAATTAATATATATATATAATAATAATAATAATTAATATATATATTATATATATATATATATTTATGTATTTAGTTTTTTTTTAAATTTATTTATGGTATTAGATTAAGATACCGGTAACTGTAATAACCATGAGTAACATCAGGCTGTATTTTACATTATAATGGCTTTATACATAAAAATATTTTTAACTATAATAACCCTAAACATCATTAGACCGCAGTTTGCTTTAATTTTGTGGACAAAATAGTAATAATAATAGTAATAGTAATAATAATAATAAAATTAACATTTTATTTTACTATTGCTATTACTTTTATTTATTTTTTTTAATTTTTGCTATTTGTCAATTGTTATATTTAAAGTGTATCATTTTACATTGTTTGCTTTTGTGTAAAGAAAGTAACTCTTAAAGGCACTATACAAAATAATAATAATAATTATTATTATTCAATATTTTCTTTTGTTTTCCATATAAGAAGGAACATCATACAGGTTTGGAACTGAGTAAACAGCTATTGTAGTTCTCTCTCTCTCTCTCTCTCTCTCTCTCTCTCTCTCTGTGTTTAGAAGATATTTATATACCTTATAGTTATAATATATGTATAGAATTTGAGATGTATGAGTGTTGAATTTTTTGAGTTCAATCCGATATCAGCAATCCTCACAATTGTTGAGATCTCTGAAATGCTAGAGGAGATGCATGCACCTCAGATCATTCTAAGAAGCAGGAGACTGTCAGTCTGTGTGAAAGGACAATGATTTCTCTTTCAGATGGCCAATGACAGCACAGAGACCAGTGAGGCAGGTGAGGAAGAAGAGGAGCAAGAGGAAGACAATGACAACAAAGAGCGAATGCCCTTCATTCAGTGAAGCCAGACTCATCCAGAGACTATCATGAACCTGAGCTGAGCTCCGTGTCATTGTGAAACGTATGTGTGTGTGTGATGTGTTCGGTCTGTTGTTTGTGTGTGTCTTTGCCTGCTTTGGACAGTGCGGTCAAAAATACTCCAAAACACTAAGTGTGTTGTTACATGTTCGACTGAAGTGCCATTCTTAGTGCGGTGTTGAATTGTTGCAGTGTTAACGTTACTGTAGGATAGGATTGCCTTTTCATGAAAGCCTTTTGCAGCCTTTCGGATGTTTTATTTGGCCCCCTCAGTCAGTGGATTGAGAGATGACTGCAGTCAAAGTCCAAAACTAATGCTTGCCAAGAGACAAATGGAAGTCAAAATTGGTTTTGGCAAGTAAATTAAATGCAGCAGTGGCTGGAAACTTCATAAGGAACTGTAATTTAATACAGGGTGTAAGTCCACAGTAGGATATAAATTACTTTAAGTCTTCAGATGTCTTGAAATTACTTTTACCTCAGTGAGCAATTATGATTATTAAAAAAATTATTCACTACCAAAAAATGACAATTCTGTCCTCTATTCATGCTCATGTCACTCCAAACCCATATGACTTTTTCTTTTGCTGATTTTTTAAAAATTTTTTGCTATGGACGTCTGATGAAGGCCTAGAAGTTGGCAGAAACATCAATGTTTTTGAAGAAATAAAGTATGTTTGCAGAGTGAGTGCTGCACTTTTCTTCTGAAATTTGAGATTTTTGGTTGAGCATCTGCATTTTATTTTTATCTATTTCCAAGCATTTTGGTAGCCATTGACTTCTATTGTATAAAAAAAAAAAAAAAAAAAAAAAATCTCTGAGACATTCCTCATAGTATCTTCTTATAGTTTCCACAGAAAAAGAAAGTCATACAGGTTTGGAAGGACATGAGTGTGAGTAAATAATGCCTACATAAAACCATTTAATCCATAAGGACAAAACTGGATTTTTACAAAAGCATTTTTATTCAATAGAATGATCTCAATTCATTGTGCAGGTGTGGCAGGTTAATTTTGGACACCGCTGCAGTGCTTCTGATGCATTTGTGTGTGTGAAATGTTTCCTGACAGTTCTGGAGGTGAGTGAGAGTGTGAGACTTTGTTTTTGACTGAAACTGGTGAAGAAAGGTAAAGGCAGAATTCAGCTGGAGCTTCTTGTTGTCATGTAGGTGATTGTTTGGGTGGCACATTTTTAGTGTGGCACTGTTTTTCTGCTCAGAGCACCTGCGTTACTCTTGGTACATCTCAGATCACATTATTTAAGCCCTTAGAAAGACATTTAAATGAGTTGTCATGATCAGCTACTATATGTAATATACCCCTACAGTATTATGCACGCTCCTTAAAGAAAAAGCTCATCTCAAAATTGAAATTCTGTCATCATTTACTCACCCTCATGTCATTCCAGACCCTTTCTTATTTCTATGGAACAGAAATGGAGATATTTTGCAGATTGTTCATGCTGCTCTTTTCCATACAATGGCCCATAGGGTGAGTAAACAATGACACAGATGCTTTTGTTTGGGATGAATTGTTTCAGTAAATCACCAGTAAATCTTCTGATGTTTAGGTCAAAGCCAAGCATCATCCTTTTCATTTCATACTAGTAACCAACAACAACAACAAAATAATAATATGAATAATTCTTAGTGCCTTTCATCGCATATCTGCACTGAGGACCAGAAGGCTTGTCAATTTTTGTTTTTCTTTTTGTATTTCATGGAGAATAGACACTTTAATGTCTTAAAATCTTTTCTGCTTACATATACCTCAGAAATGAAAATTGTGGTTGTGTTCTCAAGTTGTATTAGTTGTGTGTATATGTGGAGGTATGCTATGTTTCATCTCCTCTTATATGATTAATTAGCTGGCTTTATAGAGAATATATATATAAAAAAAACCAGTCTGATAGTACCTGATCATGGCTTGCACTCATCATTGTTCCTCCTTTTTTAATGGTTTCTGTACATTAAAGGAAAAGTTCACCAAAAATTTACTTATAACTTACCCTCCAAGATGTAGAGGAGTTTACTTCTTCATCAGAACTGATTTGGAGAAATGTAGCATTACATCACTCACTAATGGATCCTCTGCAGTGAATGGGTGCCGTCAGAATGAGAGTCCAAACAGCTGATAAAAACATCACAATTATCCACACGACTCCAGTCCATCAGTTAACATCTAATGAAGTGAAAAGCTGCTGTTGGTTAGAAACAAATCTGTCATTAGGATGTGAACTTTAAACAATCACTTCTGGCCAAAATACTGACCAATGCAAAAATGGCTGACTTTTTCACTGGAGAAAGCAATATTATGGAGAGAGGACTCATATTTTAGCTGGAAACTCCTTAACGCCTTAATGATTGATTTGTTTCTTACAAACATGCTTGACAAGACATTAATTGATAGACTTGAGCGGTGTGGATTATTGTGATGTTTTTATCAGCTGTTTGGATTCTGATTCTGACGGCACCCATTCACTGCAGAGGATCCATTGGTGAGCAAGTGATATAATGCAACATTTTTCCGAATCTGTTCCAATGAAGAAACAAACACATCTACATCTTGGATTGCCTGGGGGAGAGTAAATTTTCAGAAAACTTTAATTTCTGAGTGAACTAATCCTTTAAGAAAGAATGGAATGACTCGAACCCATTCACCCTCTAATTAGGCCCCAAACTTGAGTGTTTTTTGCTTGGTTCTTTATTGTGCATGATATGAAGGGCACACATATATGACAGCATCTTTCCACATTTTTCCTGTTTATTTTGGGTTACAATCGTTTTCTTTAAAGACTTGCCTTAAAGCATTATTTCTGATGTGTTAGTGGATTCCAGCTCAAGACACACAAAAGCATATTGTTGCTGTATAGTTTAAGTTTGTAAACGTGCTTTTATGTTGTGGTAGATTGCAAACACATAAAACCTGAATAAAATGTTGTGCAGAGCATTTCTATGGAGTGTTATTTGGTCTTTATGCCATTAAAATGCTGCTCCGCACATCATCCTCATAACATTTCACACGGCTCCTGTCTGATATTTTGCAGCAGAACTCATAACACTGATTGAAACATGACAGACACAAATGTTTTTTTTTCTTTTAAGTAACCCTAGAGGTTACTCACAAATGCCACTAAGGAAATTAACAAAGCATCACTTTGCTCTTTCCAGTTAGATATATTGTGGTCTGTGCCCTTTTCAAGGTTTTGTTATTCAGAAATCTGAAATATGGCTGATAAAAGTGTATTTGACCTTTCCCATGGATTTCTGACCGTCACTGCAGTAATGGAAATATCTGCAAGTGTTTTTCTGAAAAAATACTTTTGACAACCAATGTACAAATATCTATAAGATTTCCTGCCCCAAAATAAATATTTGGAAGAATTTCTGATATTGAAGCTTGTTAGCTTCACAAATGTTAAAAAAAAAATGATGTGAGTATCATTTATGTATCATGATTTAGCAATATGTATCATATTTCTAAATTATTTTTTATTTAATGTGAGGAACAGGCGGAAATTTGGTAACTTTTAACATTATGGTTCCATTTTATTTAAATAAACTACGTAGCGAACATGAAATATTAATGAAAAATACCTGTAAGACAATAATCGTAATAATCTCTAATAATCTCTAAATTAACGTTATTAAAATCAAATGTTGTATCTGTAATATTATTTGCTGAACATCAGCTAATAATAACAATAAACAGTTGCATTTTTATTAACTAACATTAACAAAGAATAATAAATTATGTTACATATGTATTGCTTAATATTATTTAATGGGTTAACTAATGGGCCCTTATTGTGAAGTGTTACCTGAAATGTATGAAAATTTTGACAAAATTTTTCACTGATATTTCTTCATGAATTTTAAAATTTCTGAATCTCCTTTAAATCTAATCTTTTTAATGAACAAGTTAATATTTTTATAAGTTTGTGTCCTTTCTGCAGCTTGAAAGCTTCAGTCCCTATTATTTGTAATTGCGTGCAAATTCATTGAAAATGTTAATATTCATGATATATTCTCATGAAACGTATAAACGTATCTGTCCAAATCTTTTTCTTTTGAGAATGAGAAGTAGTCTAGATGATCTGCAGGGCACATGTCATGTGTTTCAAAGACACGCAGTAAAAGATATTCCCTCCGGGCTGTTTGCTCTTTTTTGCATCATGCTCTAAAATTAGCTGAGAACACTGAGCTCTGAACTAGACTTCCTTCCCTGATCAACAGCCCCTCTGTCTCCAACTCCAACTAAAATCAATGTGCAGCTATTCATATCCTCAAGAGGTGTTTATGAACAAGTTATGCAACAAATTTTTTTAATACTTGGCGTAATTGATCTTTATGATTCAAAATATATGAATCTTTAATTTTGATTAAATTAAAATATTATTGATCTTATCAACATTTCTTGTTTTAGATAAAATGTAATATTTTTTTAACAATATAATTAATAATTTTGTTTTGAATTTTTATTTCAAAATTTATTTGAAATATTTTAGTTAAATTAAATTAAATTGTGATTTATCTAATCAACATTTAAAACAAATGAGATAAAAATACTTTAGTATGAACTAATCAACATTTATGATTAAGTAAAACAAATTAAAAAATATATTTGAAATATTTTGCATGGAATAAATTACTAAATTAAATTATACTATTTAATTAATGAAATTATTAATACATTTAAATCATTTATAACTAAAACTTACTTTTTTTTATTTGAAATGTTTCAGATGGAATAAATTATGAAAATTTACTGCATTGCAAAACATAACACGTGAAGAAGAATGCCATGTAAATATAATAAAATTTACTCGTTTTGATTAAGTTTCTTTATGTTTGAAGTTCAGTTTTGTTTTTGTTTTTTTTCTGTGGATTATTCAAAATCTACTTCTGATAAATCACTGGTCAACAAACTGGTCCAAAGCAAGGAATTTATTTACAAACTGAATTATGATTGAATTAATTTGACTTTTTTAAATCCATGCCACACATAAGGTGTGGTAGTGAATGAATTCTCTTGTCGGGTTATGAATGGGTAACTCCCAAATGAATTTCATGTTCTTCCCAAGTAAATATTTATGAGTGGCTGGAAACAGGGGATTGGTTGTTGTTGTTGCTGTGATGGAGTTTTTTTTATTTTTTTTTGGTACAAAAAAACAGAGTGTGTCCAGCCAATAGCCTGAGAGTAAAAAAGGGAGAAAACTGCAAGACTTGTCCACTTTCTCTCAGTAATTTGCACAGCTCGTCTGTGACCATGGCACAGTCTCGGCTTCTGCTGTTAGCGATCTGCTTTAGTGTCCTCCAGTCTGGATATGGCCATCCCTCTCGTTCCAAAAAAGCAGTTCCAGCTCGACACAGAGGTAACTTTTATGTCAGGACTGTATGTATTTCCTTAGCTGCATCAGATCCTTCAGAACTCTCCAATTCAATCAAGCTTTTGTAATGTATTGAATATTTGATCTGACCTCTGGTGTGTCGTTCTTCTGTTGAGATACAGCGACAGAAGACGAGGACATGAGGAAACAGATCGACAAGCTGTGGCAGGAAGTCAATTCCCTGAAAGAGATGCAGGCGCTGCAAACAGGTAAACAGTTATACACGACTGATTTCATTTAAAAAGCATGCTAATGCTGCAGATCGTTACTAAATATTATGCCTGTTTCACACCATAAGTGGCTGCAGTGCATATTGCTGACAAATGAAAGTTGACATCAGAAGTATCTCAGTGAAAGAGAAGTGCGCTTAATATCGTAGTGTATACTTCAAATCTTAAAAGTATTTTTATACAACTACTTGCACATAATATTAATGGAATATAATGGCACTTATGTGTACGTAAAAAGAGTACACTTTCATACAATGTTTCTTAACACTTAGGTATACCTTCTTTTTTTTTCCGGGACATTTTCTTTGATAAAGAAATGTAACCACAGTGTCCTCTGATGGAGGGAGTCTATGGAGACTCCTGTGTTCGTTGGTGCATCAGAAAACACACCTCTTTGGCAGAGATTGTCACAAATGGGCGGGACTTCCTTCAGTGACGAGTAAAGAGGGAGAATCTGAAATCGCTTGTTCTGAGAGACTGTTTATAATTTATTGGGATTATAAAAAATGAGTGGGTGGATTTTTACCATTATAGGCTGATTGTTTTCACTCACTGCAGCCACACAACTGTGTTCAAAAACCTTATAAAAGTGATTTTTGCATAATAGATCCCCTTTAAGAAAGCTGTTATTACAGTAACAGTAAAAATGCTTCATAAATACATATAGCAATATTTGTGTCACTGATTATTTGATATTCAAGACATGCTTGAAACTGCTATAAACCAGTGTACATGAGTGAATGCGGTTTTATATGTTTTAGTTTGCCTGCGTGGCATCAAAGCCCACAGGAAGTGTTACCTGGTTTCCGAGCAGGCCAAGCACTACCATGAGGCCAATGAGGACTGCATCGCGCAGGGAGGGACCCTGGCCATACCTCGAGACATCAACCAGAACGACGAACTCACAGACTATGCCAAACGCAGCTCACCCGCATCCAAAGATTTCTGGATCGGCATAACAGACATAGTGAAGGAAGGCCAGTATGTGGACGTGAACAGCCTGCCTGTAACTTTCTTCCACTGGGATCGCTCCAAGAGAGAGCCCACCGGAGGGAAGAGAGAGAGCTGCGTCGCGCTCTCGCTGGCAGCACAGGGAAAATGGCACGATGAGGTCTGTCGCAGTCAGAAGAAATACATCTGTGAATATCTGATCCCATGATGCTGATGACATCAAGATGCATGTTAAATGACAGCATGTCATTAAGCTGCTCATTAAAAATGAAACACTCAGTGGTAATGTACTGTATGATGTGTCCTCTTTATTCACTCGAACGGTAGAGGAACACTAAACAGAAACTTGCTCAGGTTTACAGTGCTTGTTTTTCAAGGCAATAATATATATATATATATATATATATATATATATATATTGGATAATGGTATCATGTATAATTTTTTAACATTTTGAACATAACATTTTGTCTTTGCAATCAGATAATTCTAACAATTTTGAATATTTTGCACTATCGATCTGTTGAGGTCAATTGTTAAAAAAAAAAGATGATGACCAAAAAAAGAAAATACAACAAAAGTTGTTTTTCAGATGAGCTAAACACACAGCTGTGTATTTACAGCATATAGATTGCATTATATCAAATATCAAACATTTATTTGTTTGTTTATTTATTTATTTACAAAACAAAAGAGGCAGCATTCCAACACTACAAACATTATGAATGAAGATGCAAACCATAAAGAATGATTATACAAGAATAGAATAAAATACAAAATCACCCCCTTTTATTTGAGTAAACATTAAAATAAAATAAAATAAAATAAAATAAATCACCACCTTTTATTTGAGTAAACATTAAAATAAAATAAATCACCCCCTTTTATTTGAGTAAACATTAAAATAAAATAAAATAAAATAAAATAAAACAAATCACCCCCTTTTATTTGAGTAAACATTAAAATAAAATAAAATAAAATAATGTAAAATAAAATAAAACACCCCCTTTTATTTAAGTAAATATTAGAGGACTTGTCTTCAGGAAAATCTTGTCCCAACATTTTTGTTAAGTTTAACTTACAAAATGAATTAAACCTAATAAATAAAAATATATATAGACATTTAAAAAACTAATAAAAATGACAACTAAAACTATAGTAAAAACAGAAAACAGAAAACCAGAATATTAAGAAATATAATAAATTATACAAAACACTAAGGTATATGAACCTTTTTATAATTTATACTTTTTAAAGGGTTATTATTTTATAATAACTATATAATTATAAATGCTGGGAAAGAAGAAAACACATTAAAACCACACTGGCATGCATTATATATATATATATATTTAATTAAGATTTTTTTTTTTCATTTTTTTTTTTTTAAATTTTTTTATTTATTTAAATACATGTAGGCTATATACTATTTTTTCTTTGTTATTTTATTATTATTTTTTTTTTATCTGGGAAAGAAGTGAACACAATAAAACCATTCTGTCTTTCATGAATGCAAAGGTCAGTTATATTATGACAGCAGACTTCAATCAAAATGTTGAAGTGTGATCTCAGGACAATTTTTATATTTCATGACTATCGTGCAAGGTCTCGCATTACGTCACAATATTTTCACTTTACTACTGTAACTGCCAGTCCACGCGTTCAGCTGTTTTATAACGTACACAGACAGAGTGTTGTCGGAAGTGACGCGGATCGGTGTAAAGTCTCGCGAAAGTGCGTGGCGGCCATTTTTCCTCCATTGATTGCTGTTTTTGCTTACAGTCCAAGCAGAAAGAAAGTAACACAGATTAAGTTGGATTAACGGCCATTTATCGCGCAAGTAGTTTCTTCGACATCGCCTGGTTTTAACTCACGCGCTCAGAATGGTGTCCGAGAGTGACTCGCAGAGCTCCTGTTGACAGCGGACCGCGGCTGGCTCGAGGATCCGATTGAAATGGTGCCCAGCGAAGAAACCCAGCTTGTGCCCAAAGAGGTGAGAGATAATCGACCTCAGAATAACACAGGAATCACACCTTTAGCTCTGTACATCGCACCGTGAGCCAGCGACTCGCGTTTAGATAAATACAGAGGGACACGTGAAGTGCGTGTCAGTGTTGAGCTCAGCGGCTAGCAGCAGTGTGCTAGCAGCAGCTCGGCTAACTATCAGTCAACAAGTCCTTCAAACAGATTGAAACCGCTAATAACTACTCGAGTCAGGTGGTTTATGTGATTAATAAGGCGGATAACGTGTTGTCGTGTGTGCTGTCCGGCAGTTAACTTTACACACAGCCTGGAAAAGTGTCCTGCTGGAGTGAGGCGCTAAAGCGTGCGCCATAGTTTGTGTTAGCAGCACAGATTAGACTGCTCGATTTAATCCACATCACTTTTTCCATGGACATGATTCGGAATAGATTAATAATTCAGGTATTTTAGGACTGCCCTCTACTTTCGTTTCTAAAAGACCGTGCGGTGTCAACACACGTAAAATCAGATTTAGATCCAGAACAATTTTACCTGGCAACACAGATACATTGTTTCAGATTGAATCCACATTACTTTATTTGAGCACATGATTCAGATCAGACGGGAATCGAGTTATTATTTTAATGTCCTGTAACTGTCAGGATTAGGGCTGCACGATGTGTCATTTAAGCATCGATATCGCGATTTGCACTTGCGATTTGGTCAGATATTTGGATGTGCGATATAGGCTGTCGTAGTTGATCCGTTATTCATTAACCGTACGGGCCAGATGTAGGCTGGCCTATGACGAATGTGATTCGCGGATTAATTGCACAGCTTAACCATCATAGAGTGAAAGTTTATCATTTGCATGTGTTTTTAAGTCCTGTCAGTTTAACAGGGCGCATATATGAGAGAGAGAGAGAGAGAGAGAGAGAGAGAGAGAGAGAGAGAGAGAGAGAGAGCTAGCGAGAGAGAGCCCCGGCGCGCGCGCTCGCTCACCTTCACCGTCTTCAAACAACACGAGCGCTGTCTTGCTCTCTCTCCCTCGCGCATATTAATCAAAATCAATTGACACGATGGTGTCGAGAAAAAAAAAAAAATATCCAGTGATGAAATGTTTTCTGTGTTGTCAAATCTTGTGCGATATCCTAAACTGCCGAGATAATTACACAACGCGTGCCGTACACGTCTGATTCGCGAACTAATGATTCCTTTGAACCGATTCAATTTAATGAATGGTTTAAACACCTGACCTTTCCAACACTGAACACACGAGACGTCTGAATTGGTGTATAAAAAAATCTGTAACACTTTACAATAATATTCTATTTATTAAACTATTTAACTACATTATTTAACATTTACTATTACTAAACTGCACTTCTACAACATTGTTAATTTCAACATTTAGGCTACAGCCTTCATTGTTGAAATCAAAAGTTGTGCAGTATGTGTTAACATAGTTAATGCACTGTGAAGTAACATTACCGAACAATGAACAGCTGTGTTTTTATAAACTAACATAAACTAAGATTAATAAATATAGTAACAAAAGTATTGCTCGTGGTAAGTTCATGTTAGTTAATATGTTAACAATTCAAACCATATCCTAAAGTTACAAACAAACAAATAATTTACTCTAATTTAAATAATACTCTGATGTTTAAATCATTTAAAATGAGAATGTAAGTGTGCTCGCCCCATTTTTGTTTGTAAGAAAACATTAGATTAGATTTCATATCGCAATATATATCGCAGAAAAATAAAATATCGTAATGTCATCTTTTCCCAATATCGTGCAGCCCTAGTCAGGATGTTTATTTTCCAGTCTTCATGCTAACTAATAAATAACTCATTTTGGAATAAATGTAAATGCAATTTTCAAAGTTATATTGGTAAAATCATTCCTTACTATTAGCAAGGACAGCCTGTTTTCTTGGAATGCATAAAAAAGCAATATCTGGAAATAATTAATGACAAGTATCATGGTACTTGTATATTACTTCAAGGTAATTTAAAGAAAATTCGTACTTGGAAGTAAAAACTAGTTTGTGACCAATTTGATGGCAAAAAAAAAAAAAAACAGACTGGTATGATATCACGTTTTAATCACGTTTTACCTTACCTTCCTTATTTTGGAACTTTTCAGGACTCAACTGAATTTTTAACAAATTAAAAACAACTACAAATGCACTCTTCAGAACATCTAACATGTTTGTGGAATTATGATTAATTGCTTAAATGAAATTTAAGCTTTGACTGAACGCTGATGCTGTTTGAGAAATCATTATTCCGGTATCAGTAATAATGGAAAGTCAAACACTATGATACTTTTTTATATACCATTTACTTTCCATTTTTAATATTTCTGTCAATAATTTATTAGACTAAACTATTCAATAAAAATATCAAACTAATGAAGACGGAGAATGGCTGTCAGAATAAAAGTCTCCCTTCTGACACTTAACGGCCAAACAGAAAAACAAACAGCCCCATGCTGAAGAAAAAAAATTATATTGGCTGATTTTCCAAAAATCAGCTGATAGCATTCTATTATCCTTGCTGATATGATATATAGCACTGTTATTATTATTTATTTTTTTGGCTCATTTTTCTTAGTTGTTATTGTGGGTGATTAAAATCATTGCATCAGGGATTCCAACTAAATTCAGAGCAGGATTAATCTGTTCAAACACATAACAACAATAAAAAAAGTAATTTGACTGTAGCCTGAAATGAATGAGTCTGTTTGATCCTATTTGATCTAATAAAGTGGTCTGCAGGATTAACATGACCTTCACTGGCTCCACGCCAATTACCACATGAATTTGTCTCAGTCTTTTATAGCGGGATGCAACACTCCCACGCTCTTCCTCTGGGCTGTGACAACACCTGCTGGAAATCAGTGATTAGTCAGCACTGAAGTTTATAGTCATATTTTATCTCTGGTGCAACCAGATTACTTTCATAGCACACTGAGCCTTTTCTTTCACCTAGTTGTGGCATTTATCCTGTGCCAGTGCTGAATGATGTGTGCTGATATCACAGAGGTTCATGCGATCACAGTACACCACTATAACCATGACACTGGAGCTGCATCAGAAATCCAAATAAAACTAAAATTGCAACAAGGCTTAGTGTGATTTTCAAATCGCAAATGCTGTGTTTTAATTTTTGGAAAGCAACATGCGCCGACCATCTTCACATACTAAAGAGAAGCGCTTGTCAACAAAAGAGAAGCTTTAAGGGCTCCCTGTGGTTTTCTATCAAAGTAAAAGTTTGATGGTGTAACATTTGTAAATGAGGTAATTAAGACATCCATTAATATTAGTAAATTATAAAATAAAATTATTAGTTGTGCTACATGTCGGTGCCAAATATAATTTTTCAGATATTTAGAATAAAAATTTTTAATTTAGTAATAATAATTATAATTTTATAGACATATTGATAAATAATCGCATAATTTTAGCCAAATTGTGCAGCCCTACACAAAGCATGCAAACCCAGATTTTTTTAAAATAACAAAATTGCAAAGGGGTTTATGCGCAGCAAACCTCCATATTATGTAAAACAGTTCACATCACTTCTGTTTCTGGTCTTTTGTATGTGATTCGTTAAATATGGAGCTCTTTTACTCAAGACATTAGGATATTAAAATTAAATAAAATACAACCACCACCAACAACAAAAACCCAACTAGCTAGGTTAGCTGATTAGATTTCCATTAAAGTCCATATATCATCAGTTCATACTGCTGTTAACACTTTCTCCGTCAAACAAATGCAAAGAGACACATTTTCTAGGCTTGTCAGGTGACATTCCCCATTAGATTTTTTTCCCCACATCATGCAGGCCTACATGGTACGCTTGAGCAAAGCACTTAACCTCACGTTGCTTCAGGAATGACGTCCGTGCAATTCAACTACTGTAAATCACATCACATCAAACCATTCAACAAATAACATCAGATGAAGCCCAATTTTATGGCTGTGGTTGCTGAGGCCCACGAAGTGCAGGCCAGTGATGCTGAGCTCTCTCTCTCTCTCTTCATTATCAAATTGGCTGGTTTTAATCTGCTCAGGATAGGCTCTTAGTAATCAAGACCATCCAATGTCAGCGGCGTTCAGTCAGGACATCTTCTAATGATGTCACTGTAGCTGTTATTTCAGATTTAATGTTCCTGCTTCACTCTTTGCACACATCCCCAAATTTCCTACAACTCTGCCTTTGTCCCACTGCCACACAAAGGCCTTACCCAGAGAACATCTGCTACCTTTAGATAGAAGAGGAATGTTTAGCATTCTAGCGAACGGGAAGACAAAACATAAAGCCAGGAAAGTTTCACAGTAGCTTTTGAAGTGTACTGTCTTTCGAGTCCAAATCGGCTTATGCAGAGCTCTTATTATGGTGCATGGTTGTAGGGTCTGCTGGCTGTTTCAAAGGACCACCTGCTAAAAGTAATTAAACCGTTTGACAGAAGGCTTGAGGGTGACTCATGCCCAGCAAGGGTGAGGCACATTTTCATATTAAGGCCTCACCAGCATTTTTTTTCACAGTAAATATCCCATAGGTCTGGTTTATGTGAAGGGTTGGTAAATGTAGTAATCTGTTTAAAATGTAAAATATCATTCATATTAACAAGGCAGCCGAGAATTACAATGAGACTTCCGTGGTTAAGATGTGTTCTTGGACACAATGCAAAGTGCACCAGTGTGCATCTAGTTGCAACAAATTACTTAAGAAAGCTCTTAATAATATTCTTAAAGTTATTAAAACCACTCTGAACACTTATAGCATAGCAGCACATTTTCTGTGAAAACGTAAAATAATAATTATAAAATAAAATAGATTTGATTCAATGTTTTGTGACACTTTGTATTTTAGTTTTTGTATTTTGTCTTTAACATATTTTAATTTTAAAATATCATAAATACACTATTGTTTAAAGTTTTTTGTTTTTGTTTTTTTATTGAAAATGTAATAGGCTAATTTTATTAAGCAATGTTGCATTAAATCAAAAGGTACAGTAATTCAATAATCTAACAAAATATTTATATTTAAAAAATAACTTTGTTTTGGACTTTGTTCATCAAAGAATCTTGAAAACAATGCATTATGGTTTCCACAAGAATATTAAGCAGCAAAAGCTGTTTTCAACATTGATAATCAGAAATGTTTCTTGAGCAGCAAATCAGCATATTAGAATGATTTCTGAAAGACCATGTGAGACTGAAGACTGGAGTAATGATGCTGAAAATTCAGCTCTGCATCATAAATTACATATAAAGCTATTTTCAGTTGTAATAATGTTTCAGCATATTACTGTTTTTACTGTATTTTGATCCAATAAATGCAGCCTTGGTGAGCAGAAGCAAAGTCCCTTTCAAGGAAAGTCTGTTCACTCAGCGGCTATATTTGCAATGCCTTCGGGCAGCTCAAACAAGACCAAGTCCTATCTAAATGAATTGGGGAATCCTAAAATCTCAAAAATTGCTCCCTGAACTCGCAATTAAATTACTTATTTCAAATCAGCAAAAAAATCTGAAGTGAACTGCCCCATGAATGTTGTTTCTAATGCTCAAATAGCGTTTAAAAAGTGTATTTTTCAGGCTAGACCACGCACAGTTATAACACGTTTTATGTGCGAGCGCATTGGATGTTCTAGCCTCAGGTTTCTATGGGAACTGGAGCTTCTAACGGCCACTGCAGTGACGTAATGACTTTACCAATCAGCGATTGACTCTTTTATTTAGAAAGTGGGACTATTCCGCCATATTGCGTGTTGTAGTTTCTCCCATTCATAAGTATAGGTGTGAAGCGTCTTTGTATAGTCTTTGGCAGAAGAGAATGGAAGTTAGTGTACATGATTCCAAAACTAGTCTGATGTCAATATTAATACTAACTCTTGAATACAAAGTGCTGCAGTTACCCATTGAATGAAAAGCTCTGTAGTTTTAGTGTTGTTGAGATAATTTGCTGCCCACATCTCATGTTCTGTAAAAGGAATGCAGGTGTTACTAGGTAAACAAAGGTGGCTTCATTGGGGGAACATCTGCCTTTACTATCTGCCACCACTTTGTTTTGCCATACTATGTAGAATAAAAGCAGGCTGGTTGACTTTCTCTTTAAAGTCGACCTATACAAACAATGCATGGAATTTCCCTGAATAGTAATCAGGTGCTTGCTTTGGGCCTTTGATTCAGGTGCTCTAATAGTGTTCAAAGGGACTGGAAATGCTAAGCAGGATCTGAGGCCCCACTGGCCCCTCTCTCTCTCAGTTGGTCTCTCGCTCTTTTTCCATTAGTTGGCGTCTGTGTGCCAGGTAGAAATCTTAGTTTACTTTCAGCTATTGATGTCATCCACATTGCACCACAAGCTCACCGTTTTATCACACCCCCACGGGACCAGAACATGAGCCTAATTACAACTCAGGCCTGCATCCAACCTGGGAACCTACACTGGAAATGTGTTGATTCGCTGGGCTGCTTAGTCCCAATGTGTAGCAGTATACATGTAGCTACAGATTCTGACTGAAATATTTTTTTTTTTAACCCTTTTGACTTTATAGGCAGTATAGGAAGTTATATTCCTCAGTCATCATTGGAAAACCTGGAAATATTTTTTACAAATTATTTTTCAGTCGTGGAAATGCCATGCACATTAAAGGGTTAGTTCACCAAAAAATTAATTAAAATTACCCCATGATTTAGAGCAGGGGTGCCCAACCCTGCTCCTGGCGATCGACTGTCCTGCGTTGTTTAGCTTCAACCCTAATCAAACACACCTGCCTTTAATTTTTAAGTGAGCCTGAAGACCTTAATTAGTTGCTTCAGGTGTGTTTTGATTAGGGTTGGAGCTGAACTTTGCAGGACAGTCGATCGCCAGGAGCAGGGTTGGGCACCCCTGATTTAGAGCATCTCCGATGCATCTCGATTCTCTCTTCAACCATTCTGAATCGATTCTGAGCTTGTTTATTTTTCCCGCATATGGCACATGTGCACGCTATGGAACAGTCTCAAGCCTCCAGGTTTTCATCCAAAATATCTTAAATTGTGTTCCAAAGACGAACAGAGCTTTTACGTGTTTGGAACGACATGGGGGTAAGTGATTAATGACAATTTTAATTTTGGGGTGGAGTATCCCTTTAACAGTCTGTGCTTTGTTTTACTTTAGATATGTTTTCATTTATGCCATTTGGAATGCAGTACTATTAGATGCACGAAACTTGCGCACTGACAGACTTTCACGTGCGCTTTTGTTTGTTGTCCTGAAGCTCAATTGCGGCTGCGGTTAAAAGCACTTGCATTTTCGAATACTTTTATATGAAATTGATGTACACACAGTCAGTTTTGTTTTCAGAGCAGGACAAAACATCTGATATCGAAATAGATCTGTGCATTAGTGTGAATGCAGCCTGTTGAAGCTGCCACTGTCTATGATCTCATCACTAATAATCAAACGGCAATAATGCTGAGGAAGAAAAGAAAAATCTTTAACTATTGTCTGTAAACTTTCGGACACTTAAAGAACACTTATTTTAAATAAGTAATTGTTGTAAAAAATAGCCTGCTGTGCTTATATAATAAAAAGTAATAGTTATTTTAATATAAATTTGATATTACATTTATATGAAAATGTAGCCATGTGCAGTAATATTGAAAACTGAGAATGTGGCGCATTGTGATATTGAGTTGATAATTGAATTGAATTGTGAAACCAGTGAAGATTCACACATCTATTTTTAAGATTGCAGTACTGACATACAGAGATTCCAACTATAAACAAAAAGCATATACCTAACTGCAATTTTGTTTAAGTTGTAAAGATGTATTTGCACAGCAGAAGAATTAATTGGGGGAAAAAATTTAGCTCAAGAATCGTTTTGGAATCGGATCCTGATTCCCAGAATCGGAAACGGATTGAATCGTGATGTGCCTGAAGATTCCCACCCCTGTTGTGTTCTGTGGTTGTTTAAAAAGTAGTAGAATTTAACATAGATGTACAGGATGTATGACAACATTGTGATGCATCGTTAATTGTAATCGAATTGAACCGTGGGCCTCTGAATTGTAATCAAATCGAATCGTGAGATACCCATAGATTCCCTCCCCTATGATTTACTTACCCTCAAGCCATTCTAGATGTATATGATTTTCTTCTTTCAGACAAATACAATCAGAGTTATATTAAATAATGTTCAGGCTAATCCATGCTTTATAATGGGAGTGGATGGTAGCCCAAAATTTTGACCTTAAAAAATAGACCTTAAAAATCATGGAAAATACATTGACATTTTTTATAGTGAATATAAATTGTTTATGTTCTACTTTAAAATATCTCTAAATAAAATTTAAATATGACTGAATAATAGGCTTATTTATTTGTTAAACCAATGTTTTGGCCATCAGTCTCAAGGTATTTGTATTTTAAAATATTAGTACACATATTTACAAGTGAATTAGTTCATTTCAAAGGATACCTGAGATAGACATTGAAAACTGCTCCCTCCAGAAATCTCTATTAAATTTTTTTCATCATAATAAATGGTTGCCAATATTTTTTGTATTTCTTTTTATATATATATATAATTTTATTGTTTTAATATCTAAATATTTCATCGGTCAAATTTTGTGGAAACCCTGATTTATATATATATATATATATATATATATATATATATATATATATATATATACATGCACATTTAAAATATGTAAAATACCTCAGTCTTCTGTAAATATTTTGGGTGAAACTAATCACAGATATTTTTGCTGTTTTATAATATTGGTTAAAATGATATATCAAAAAGAAAAGATGAATATCTCATGGATATTTTGATATGTATCGTCCATCCCTGCGTCGTTGAAAGTCTTCACTGAGATACAGATCTTGTTGCCCTTTGCACCTTGTCATAATGAATACCGCTCGAGCACAGGCCAACCTGTTTCATGTGAGCACCTAACGTTATTATCCCTGATAAAAATACCCTGTAATCTGATAATGCCCCCACTTGTGTTGACATCTGTGTGTCTTTTACAATGGCATCTTCACATTTTCTCCTCTAGATCTCCATTCTTCCCTTGCGTATTGACCTTTAACAGATATCAGACATCAGCACAGCTCAGATCATGATGCTCAGGGCTGGTTTGACTTCTCTTGAACTGTGTGTTGTTGTTGTTGTTGTTCTGTCATCAGGGTATATTTTGGAGTTGCAGGCAGAGCATTTTTGATGAGATGCGGAAGAGGTTCTCACAGGTAGCTGTGTTTGTGTTGCATGCGTGTGTTTATAGCATGGTGATTCATTTGACACTAACTCGCAAATGAAGACATCAGGAAAAAATCAGCTGGTTCGAGGAGAAGCTGAGGGCTTGACACTTACAGGCAGATGGGAATTTGAGGATGTAGTGTAAACATCTAATAAAAATGTAATTATCTAAATCAAAATAAAATAAAAACATATCTGATTGTCTTATCCAAAATAAAATATTTTAAAAATATAAAATCTTAAAAAAAAAGAAAATTACTTTGATTTTAGAATGATGTTTTTTGACAAGCTCAATGAGATTCACTCAGTAATATTTTTCCTGGAAGCTGGGAATTTGAGTGTATAGTAGGGATGTAACGATTAACCATGAGCCGGTTGATAATCGTTTCAAATATGTGACTATTCAAATCAGTTGAGATGCTAAACAAATCGCGATTCAGTTAGGGGGTAGGAGTTTATATGAATGCATGTCTGAGGGGTACTTACTGTCTTTAGAAGAGTTTAGATGGTATTTTTTCTTTTTATCTTGCCTCTGTATAATGCATATTAAAGTTCATAAGTGCAGCGCTGCTTCGTTTTAAGCACCACCTGCTGGCAGAAAGTTAATCTGCGTCTCATTCAGCTCGTCAGCTGTTTCATGCAGATGTTTTTATGTATAGTTTCACAAAACTGAAGTCGATCCATTCTGTTCTTGCTTCAAATTTTTGAAATTATACAATCTAATTTAAATTAAAAACTGCTCATGATGTATGTATGCAGCATCTTTGTTTAGATCATGATTAAAATGCAGTGGTTGCCTCTAATTTTAAATGGAAAGAGCACAGACAAAGCCTTATTTTGTTTATATGAAGATATTTATTTTATTTGTGTTATTTGTTTGATTTGAGGCTTTTTTTTTATTTCTATTTAGTTTTGTTATTTACATTTACATTCTATTTAAATTTTGTCATTTAGCAACTGCTTTTATCCAAAGCGACGTACTAATGAGGACAAAAGAAGCAATCAAAACCAACAAGAGAGCAATAATATGCAAGTTCTATATTAGTATATTATTATAGTTATATTTCAATTTCACAAAGAAATGTACAGCATTTTGGCCAAGCAATAATAAAAGGACACATTTAATTCATAATTTGTCTTAAATATAATTTTGTTTAGAAAAAAAAAATCACGAATCGAATCATGAAATCAAAATTGTGAATTTAATCGAATCGTGAGTTGAGTGAATCGTTACATCCCTAGTATGTAGTGTAAAAATGTAATTGTCTTTTAAGTGGTTAAAGTCAACAGGAATCAACATTTTACTTTTCTTAGTAATATAGAATATTCACAAATAAAAAATGTAGGAAGAGACTTGATTTTATCCATTGGGTATTAAATTGGTTTGGTAAAAGTGAGCGTAACATAGCAAGTTTTGTAGTCAATTGGACTGCACACTTTATGCAACGTCAATAAGTCACCAATGTCCAAGCTATAAAAGACAATCAAATTTTAAAAACCAATAGGTAAAATGACAAAAATAGAAGTTTTATTTAATTTATTTTTATAAAAACATACATTTAAAAAGTAATTAAAAACAAAAGGTTTAAAGTAAAGGACCCTTGAAACAGTCTAGTCAAGTTATTTTCAATGCTTTTCCCATCAGAAATATACCTAGAAGTGTTTTGCTTGCATCATTCTTGGTATTCTCAGTCAGCGCTTTTGGTAACATGATCAGTTCTTTAGCAGATGCTCAGACAGCGTATGAAAAGACCATGGCTTTGCTTTGTAAACAACACCCGCAATTAACCAACCACCACCAGTCATGGAGTCGACATTATAGCCTTGACGGCTTACTGTGGCCTCTTTTGAACACTAAAGCCATAACTTCACTTTTCAGAGCTAGTTTCGTAGTTACATTTAACTGAGTGTCGCTATGTTTATTAATATGTATGTTTACGGTTTTAATTGATTTATTAGTCAGGTTTGCTTGAGGCATGGTAATGTTTTTTGTCTTGTTTAACCTTGGTTTGTTCATGGTGGATTGCAGAAATCTAACCTAAGTAGCTTTGGATTATTTGAGTTCTGTGTTGAAGTATGTACATGCATCCTAGCTTTCCATTTCTTCCAGGATGTAACATTACGATCAGACCATTAGACGGTTCTCTGATGGTATTGCATGGCACAAGAAGACTGTTGCACTTTGCTTGTGTCATGTCTGATGGAAGTTCTCAGCACTGGAGCTCAGTTTAAACTAGGGATGTCAAATTTCGATTATTTCCATGATCAGCTTAACGGTCAATTAATCGATTAACGTTCATGCTGCAATATGCTCATTTTGTGCAGTTTACAAGGATGTGCCAAAGCCCCACACACACACACACACACACACACACACACAACGCTTTCTCAGTGCAGCGGAGCTAGTAGCATGATTATAAAATGAGAGTGTTAAGATCATTTGATAAAATATACTTTTGAGGTAATTTTAGTTTGTTGACTGTTTTCTATGCACGGAGACCGCTGAACGCGCCTCACCACCAATGTTTTTCCATGGTATTTAAAATAAAATTAGACGCGTCAATGATTAAGTGGCTGCGCTGCTGCAGCAACACTGTTGCTCCTCCACATTAATTTAGATCCAGCTGGATTCTGTCCACAGTGCACGGTAGGCCTATTTGTTTTTAAAAACTCCGGCATATAGTGCATTACGAGGATGTGGCTCACAAGGCTTTGGATATGTGAACGGCACAAATCCAAATGTTTCCTGCCTGTATTTGGCTATGGGGCCAACACTGGCGACATGGTGACGGAGTCATCTCCCATATGAGCAAACAAGTCCTTGATAATTGATAAGAAAACTAACTTTAGTTCGCTAGATAGAATTACTCAGCAAAACATGTCATCTTTCAGCGTTACTTGTTTTTTTTTTTTTCATTTTGTGCGCACACACACAAAATGCTCTTTGTGCTCTTGTAAAATAAAGCAAAAAAAAATTATATAATTTGTAAATCCGTTATCTTAACTATTTAAGTCGGATTTAAAGTCCCAAATCCATGCAGAAACTTGTGAGCGATGGCGTCACCGTTTAGTGACATCAATGTATGTAATAGGGATCCAGTGACGAGATCTGATTTGTGGTATAAAGATCTCGCGAGAAAATGTTAGATCGTCCATGTTGGATGCGCTCGAGCCCATAGCCTTTATTTACGCGGCTTTGAGTCACGATATCCTCGTTTCTTTTCCTAAATCTTCAAACAATTTGTTTATTTAGATCTTTGCACTTTTAACATCTCTTACTGTTAAACATGGGAAGATTAAAGATTTTATGCACAATTAATCGTTCGATTTAAAGATCATGATCTCAATTTCAAAAATTAAAGTTTTTTTAAAACATGGACAATTGCCACAATCTAATATTCCTGAAAGAACAACGTAATTCAGCTGTGTGCAGCCCTGCAAAATATGCTTTTTACTGAAGATTTTATGTTGTTTCTATTTCAATGTAGCAATAAATCATAACACGATTGTCTTTGAAAAAAGTGCACCGTCAATCACAGCGGGTTCTCGCATGAAACGCGACAACTAAACGGTTAAACCGACCAGTCGCCATCGATTGCATCTCTTGCGACCATGATTAATCGATCATCGATTATTTGTTGGCTTGTTTATAGTAGATTAATCGTTTGCATTTGTTGTTTAAACTGATGGTGTTTTGCTGAGGTGAGAGGCGCCACTGGCGACTACAAACCCGCTGGATATGTGAACGGCACTTTCTGCCTGGCCGAAAGACATGGTGAGATCCTCCTCAAGCAAAGATTTAACAAAACATGCTAACAAAGTTTTCTCAGGCGGATGATCCGTTGTGTCTGCTTCATATCTAGCAGCAATTTGTAGTTTACATTAGAGCCCACGTCTGTGATCTCAAATTCAAACACACACACACAAACTGAAAGAACTGATGCATGGCGGAAGGTTGCAAAATACACACTAAAAACATTTAATATTAATTTGCCTGAGGTGTGGGACCCGCCGCGCTCCTGATTTACAACAGCTTTCAGGCCGAGATCGGCTCTGGCCCATTATCTTCTCAACTACACCGATGCCGCCGACTGAACCGACAGAGACGCATTCCAGCCAGAATCAGCCCGAGTGTTATTGCTATCTGAGTATATATTTACATGTTATAACTTAAAAATTTGAATGTAATGCCTTTTTTCCTAATTGTTTTGCGATCAAATATTTTGTTATATTCACGTATTAAACTGAGACGATGCGCATCAAAGTTTTAGTGGAAAAGAGAGTTTCAAACAGTCCTCATCTCTGCGTGAGTTGGTGCTGATGAACGTTTTATGATAAACGCAGCTCAGCTGTGCAGCGAGAGAGAAATGATGGAGACGTAAGAAGGGAAAGTGCAGAAAATACAGCGTCTATTTCGTGCACAACTTGAACAAACTAGAACAGGTAAAGCTGTCAGCTGTGTGGAATATTGGCAATATCGTTAACAATTCTCGTTTATAATAATTACTAATATGGCTTCTTCTAAACAAGATCTTGGTCTCTGTTCTTTTAATGCGTGAACTTCATTATTTGAAGACTGTTTGAAACTCTCTTTTTCCACTAAAACAGTAATCGCAAAAAGCTCTGTGCTTTGTCACTTTTTAATAAAAAGTACCAGCTTTAAAATTATTCCGAATTCATAACGAAATTCAAACAATGCAGTTTTGGCGCTCCTTAATGGGGCAGGCGCGGTCGCTTTAGCGCCTCAGTTCGAGGGCAAGTGAACCCATTTAATCTTTCTCTTTACTAATATAGTACATAGTGAACATGAATTAACATCAAAAGGTAGGCTATTTTATAAGAGATCCTACAGTACAACTTACTGAAATGTCTCATGAAGGAGGAGCCCAAGCTACACACTAATGAACAACTGACTGTAGATTTCAAGCTGGAAAAGACATTTAGTTCCCACTTTAAGTGAACCTTAGTTCCCAGGTCATCTACAAGATGGATTAAAATGCTGATAAAGTCAAGAAAAGATAGGAGCCAATGGCTCCTTACTTGATTTTTTTTGTTTGGAGCCCTGATAATGTTTAAATTAATGTTTATAAACCATATATAATTCATTAATTTGCTAAATTGTAAACAAAAAAGCATCATGTATGTGTGTATAGTTTAATACAAAGTACCGAAAACCAATCACAAAGAGTTTTTATTTAATACATAATGCAGTGGGATGGGGGAAAACCGCCATTGTCTCGAGACCTGCTTTTTAAAAGTTGAACTTGCATTAAGTTTACATGGCTTTCTAAACATGAAGCTCTCTTGTGTGAGACGCAAGTGCAACGGTGATAAATGTCCCTCTAGATTAGAAAATGCGATAAATATGCGTTAGGCTTGTGTGAACGGCTTGGTTACAGTTTTGACGTAAACAACATCATCTCCGCATTGATGTTCTCTCTTTCCATAATGAAAAACATTAAGATGCAACGACACTTAACATCGCCATCGCATCTTGTGTGCCATTGATAAACGTTGTGGATTTTTATTTTAAATTCGACAAATATTTGAAATTTGAATTTTGTTTTTGACAGCCCTAGTTTATATTGTGTAGTGTACTAGAGGTCTGCATGGGTATTTGAAACTTAACCCTCCCAGTACTGTCAAATGTAAGACCAAACCCAACTTGTTGGGTTCTGGTTTCTTAAGGATGGAATACACTAAATGACTTTTAAATGTGGAGACTGACTGTGAATTTTTGCAACTAGTGTCGACTCATCCAGACTGCAAATTGGGGCGTGCTCCTGCCATTAATATATATGTTAATATGTTTTCAATTAATTCTAAACACGATCGTAATGCACACCTGAAGTTACACAGACAGCATCAGAGCCATGTTTTACCACACCTCTGCAGTGCTATGATCAGATGGAGATGTGTTATGGACTCTGCTCCATTCTCCAGCTAATTGTGTGCTGACCCAGCACAGAGCCTGTAGCTGCAGGTATCTCTCAGAGTAGGTAAGTGGATTAGGGCCTGTTTCTGCCGTTACCCACGCTGCTCTCCCCGCCAGCGGAACATTAGCACGTCCAGACCTGTGGCTAAATTGCTAGTACATGTTGTCCCTCAGGTAGCACAACCATTTCTTTCACACTAACTGAATCCTGAGACGAGATGTGGGTTATCTGCAGTACATCAGGTTGATTATTTTCTCTCTGAAGTTTTTTTTTTTTTTGTAGTATTTCTGCATGTTTAGACTTGCTCTTTGTGTTGTGTTCCAGACAACATCTTGTCTGACTTGTTATTTGTTGTTCTGATTGTTTTTCACTACCTCTCACTCTTCATCCTCGCTTATCTCTCTTTTTTTCCCCCCTCTGTCTCAAATCTGCACCTGAAGGCTCCTCTGGACCAGGCCAGTGAGATGTCCCTGGTGTTGTCCGGTTTTGAGGCGGGGAAAAGGAATTTCATGCAGCTTACGGACAAGGAAGGGGAGCAGCCTCAGATTGCTTCAGTAAGTCACCATATCAGCAGTTTAACTGGGTTTAAAAAAAATTTTTATTAATTTGTTCTATAATTCATTTGTTCTGTGAATCGTTTGTCTATCTAATCGTTCTATCTGTTGTTCTATCCATTGTTCTGTCATTCTTTTGTTCTGTCATCTATCTAGCAATCTGGCATGGTATAAAACTAGATGGTGAGCATGGCATGTTTAGCATTATTCATGTGTAACTCTCTTACAGGATGAATCTGGCACTGCAGACAGCAGTGGTCTTGATGACAGCTCTCAGGATCGCTTCATCGGACCCTTACCGCGGGATGGTACTGTCGGCTGCAGCAGTGACTACAGCAGCCCCAGTTACTCGTACTCCTCCATACTTAACAAGTCAGACACAGGTAGCCCTCCTTTAACATGCATTGGTCAAGAAGAAAATGCCAACTTTGCCACATAGATTTATTTGTCTTGTAACCTCTGCTTTCAAGGTTATGTTGGTTTGGTCAACCAAGCAATGACCTGTTACCTGAACAGCCTCCTGCAGACCCTGTTCATGACCCCTGAGTTCAGGAATGCACTCTACAAGTAAGTAGTCTGTGTCAAGTTTAGTGGGATAACTAGTTTATATGAACTAGATTCAAGCAACACACCAAGATAAAGCAGAGTTCCTGCAGCCATGCAAAAACCATGGAAAAAAACAACTGTGTTTTTAATGTTTCTGCACCAGTTGGGAGTTTGAGGAGTCGGAGGAGGATCCGGTCACCAGTATCCCGTACCAGCTCCAGAGGCTGTTTGTGCTTCTGCAGACCAGTAAGAAGCGCGCCATCGAGACCACAGACGTGACCCGCAGCTTTGGCTGGGACAGCAGTGAGGGTACGAGGTTTCACTTAATGTCCCTTTGGGAAACTTTACCCACATTAATGCTGCTGTTATCAGATAGCAGGAGGAGCCTTGGATAATGTGAAACTCTTTTCCTTGTTTGTCTTGCAGCCTGGCAGCAGCACGACGTCCAGGAGCTTTGCAGAGTCATGTTTGATGCACTAGAGCAGAAGTGGAAACAGACAGAGCAGGTATGTAATGCAAGTCCTGCACCCTCATCACATGATGCTAATCCACAACCTATGAGATCTCTAGACAAGGACAAAAGACCCAGTGTTGAGTCAAATAAAAAGAATTTAAGACAGTTCCAAGCTTTTTCTGCTGTGTTAACAGCAGCCGAGTCTGGCCTGGTGGGTTTCACTCATTCAGCGTGGGTTGGGTCAGGAGCCACGCACTGAATTCTGCAGATTTTCTTCACAAGTTTGCATGTTTCTACACTCAGCTCATTGTTCTCTTCTAAGCTGGGTGATGTAAGACTTTAAATCTCTGTATTTGTGTCAGTAAACTAGTTATTGAAGTGAATACATGTCTCAACCTCTTTTTTGGGGTTTGAGTTTATAGCAGGGTCTGACATGCCGGCCAAAGCAATTTCTAAGAACTAGCAATGACGAAAGCTGACTGTGTGGTCGCCTCACCTCGCCTGCATCTGGGCCAAAAAGTTGAACACTGCAGAGACTAAAAGCCAACAGTCAACTGCCCTGCATAAGAAGAAATAACACTCCATTCCAGCAGGTGGCAGTATTCTGTATTTGATCAAAACTAAGACTCCAGATATGCAAACTGTAAAAAAGCAGCGCTTGCTTAACATTTTCCAATATGAATAATGTTGATCATTTGGTCTTCACTTTATTCAGGCATTCATGTTGTAATGTCTCCGTAGCCTCTGATCATGTGAACTGCATGCAAACGTGTATAGTTGATTAGATGTACTTGCTTCTGTTGAAGCACAAGATTCTCTAATCATGCTGGAGAACATGATCATCAGGTTTCACACAAAGTTGTAGAACTCATGCAGCTGAAGCTCTGCTGTCATTAATGCACATCACATACCAAAGACATTATGAAATTCAGTTTCACTTTTTCAACTCTCAACTTTTCACCCAACTTATGCTAACAGTATCATCTCTAATAGGAAAAATGTAGTTAATTAGAAAATTGTTTGCAACTGGACTGACTCCAAGTTTAATTCTGAATGTGTGGGTGTTTAGTGAACAGTTTTGTGATTAGTGGTGTATGCAAAGTGTTTTGATGTACTGTCTTTTGTTTTTCCAGGCTGACCTGATCAACCAGCTTTACCAGGGCAAACTGAAGGACTATGTGCGCTGTTTGGAGTGTGGCTATGAGAGCTGGAGGATTGACACGTACTTGGACATTCCTCTGGTCATCAGGCCCTTCGGGGCCAGCCAGGCTTTTGGCAGCGTGGTGCGTCCGGCTGTCATTATGATCATTTTTTGTAGCCATTGCTGTATAGCTGACTAGCAGATGTAGAATTAAATAGTAAAGGAATTGTAAATTGTAGTTGTTTTATATAGCAACAAAATTGATCAGTTTTTCATCTATTTAGATTTTATTTCAGTCAATGAAAACAATGTTTAATAGTTTTAGTTTTAGTTAACAATGACATCACTTGTACTAAATGTCAAATGCAATGTCCAAATTACAGTGGAGCAAAAAAACAGCAGTCTGAAACAATTGTCTAAATAGTTCTTTAGTAGCAACCTCATTGAACTTTTGATCGACATGTTTGTCCTCACTGTCCACTGATTTTATGTCGAACAGGAAGAAGCCCTGCAAGCTTTCATCCAGCCTGAGACTCTCGACGGTCCCAACCAATACTTCTGTGAGCGCTGCAAAAAGAAATGTGATGCCCGCAAGGTGATTCAGATCACAGATGACGATTGTGAAGTCCTGTACCACATTTCAGTTTCTGATGCGGTGTTTTTTTTTTTTTGTCTCCAGGGTCTGAGATTCCTCCATTTCCCATACCTGCTGACCCTGCAGCTGAAACGCTTCGACTTTGATTACACCACTATGCACCGCATTAAACTCAATGACCGCATGACCTTCCCAGAGGAGCTGGACATGAGCCCCTTCATCGATGTCGAGGATGAGGTGAGACAGCTTTATGAAAAAACATACACAGACTTGTGGCTCGTGACGATACATTGAGGTCTTAAGACACAAAACGATCGGTCTATGAAAGAAACTGAACAGTATTTATATAATTTTTTACCTCTGATCGTGTTAAGTCTTATTATTCAGTGTTTGCTTAAACCAGTAGGTTACCACTAGTGGATTTTGAAAGTGTGTAGTTCTGAACATGACACATCATTTTGATGCATTAATTGCGTGTTTTGACTGTGCAGAAATCACCTCAGACAGAGAGCTGCACTGACAGTGGGGCGGAGAATGAAGGAAGCTGCCACAGTGACCAGATGAGCAATGATTTCTCCACGGATGATGCTGTGGACGAGGGCATCTGTCTGGATAACACCAGCACCGCAGAGCGGGCGCTCAAACCAAAGGTCACCTCATGTCCTGTCTGAACCCTAAAGCTGAAGTACTGTATTGAACTCTAGAAGATGAAAGACAAACATGCTTTTTCTTGTCTCCCTTATAGAGCTCCTTGACCTTTGAACTCTTCTCGGTCATGGTGCATTCTGGGAGTGCTGCAGGTGGGCACTACTATGCCTGCATTAAGTCCTTCAGTGACAGCCAGTGGTACAGCTTCAATGACCAGCACGTCAGCAAGGTCAGCCAGCTAGCATCAGTCTTAGAGGAATAGTTCACTCAGAAATAAAAGTACTGGGTCTCATTCACTAATAATTGTGTGGATTATTCTTATATGGGGTGTAACGGTACACAAACATGACGGTTCGGTATGCACCTCGGTTTTGACTTCACGGTTCAGTATGATTTCAGTACAGCAGGGAGAAAAAACTAAACATAAAATTGCTTTTTTTTTTTTTATTAAACAGTGGTTTATGAAACAAATTGCACTTTCTTTAAATAATAAATTATAATTACAATTTTCTTCTGCCTATGCTCTAAACTATAGGGAGCCCTCATACATTACTAAAATTACAGTTAACAACAGAGGCCAAACATAAATTTATTTACTGTTTATTTTTAAATTTAATAATCAACACTCAACTTAAAACATGTAAATTGCACATAATGCAGTTTTTAAATTAATTTATAAGTTATACAATTTTTGTTTTTGAAATATATTCATTTACACAGTGGCTGTCACAACTTTTTCATACCAGATTTATTTAAGCACGCATTACATAATTAAAACATCACTAACAAGAAAAGTAAAATATAATGAGTATATAATATATTGCGAAATGCTCTTCTCTGCACTTCATTTCTCTAGCGAACTAACAAGCTGTGGACACTGATGTCTTGCCTGAGGTAAATGAAATTAGGGTGACCATATGTCCTCTTTTTCCCGGACATGTCCTCTTTTTTGCCCTAAATTTAAGTTTGTTATGAATGAAAAATGTGTGTGTCTGGGATTTATTTATTGGTTGGAATGGATGGTTTTTTTCAATTTAGGCTAAATTGGCTACCAGATTGTCTTGACCCTTCATTGTGATTTCTGACCGTTCAACTGCAGTGTTTTCTTGATCCTGCTCCTGCTGAATTTCTGACCATTACTGCCAGCCGCTATCAATCAGCTGGTTGGATGCAGGGTTGCCAAATCCGTATTAGTAAATAACAATGTATAAAACTGGAAGTTTCCAATAAAGTTTCACTCGTGCACTGGTTAAAACAATTTGTTCAGTACACATGTGTTCTGAACGAAAGACCTGTACCAAAGAATTTCAGTATGAACGTGTGTACCGTTACACCCCTGATATACACATTTTTCACAAACAAATTCCGCCATATTCACAGATTTGTTATTAACTCAATTCTAACGTTAATATTTTATTTATAATTCTTATTTTGTATAATTTTTTTTGTATTTTGGTCCTTTTTGCAGCTTGACAATATAAATTTTATATAAATTTATATCTATTTTTGTTTGTACAGAAAGAAAGAGAACTGTACAGGATTGGAGGGTTATAAAACAGGGTTGTAATTTGTGTTCTCGCCATCATGTGTGCATTCCAGATCACGCAGGATGACATCCGGAAGACATATGGTGGATCCTCAGGGAGCAGAGGCTATTACTCCAGTGCCTTTGCCAGGTGTGTGAAGCCTCCTAGTCCTACATTTGTGATCTCTGAAATGCCAAAGAAAACCCTTGTAAAACATAGTATAATGTAAAGTATATCATAATATAAATTTTATCAAATCTTCTAATTTTACGCCCCAACAGCTCTACAAATGCATACATGCTCATGTACAGACTAAAAGACCCCTCCAGGAATGCAAGTAAGAAATGGAATTTACCTGGTTTGAATGTTGCAGATTTATTTATTTATTTATTTATTTTCTCAGTATCAAAAAGCATTCCCACTGATCTCGCTCCCTGTCTGAGATTCTGGAATTTAATGGACTCTGTGTGTGTTTTGCAGAATTCCTGGATGTGGAGGACTTCCCAGAGCACATAAAGAGACTGATGCAGCGAGAGAAAGAGTCTGAAGAACAGGAGAAGAGGCAAAGAGAGATTGAGCGCAACACATGCAAGGTAAACTGCATAAATATACTTTGGCTCTGTTCCAAACCCTAATGAGCTGCCTACCTAGACAGCATTTTAGGAATCACAGGTGCGCTCTTAATGCAAAAACTGTTCCAAGCAGTGCGCCACAGAATTTGACCTCTGAAGAGTTTAATTTAAGGCAACATTAAATGTGTTAAGCCACAAAAATTTGATGGTGGTGAGGGTCGAAGTAAATATAGGCAAAGATTTTGCAAAGCACTGTAAAAAATATTTTTCTAAGTTGTAAATAAAGCATATTAAAGTTTTACAGGATAATACTTTCTATTTCTACAGTCTTTCTACTATAATTCTGCTTTCTAATTACATGTTTAATTCAGTGTGTTAATTGCTGTTTCTTTGTAATTATTTGTGAAATTTACTTACAATTTCTGAGTGAAAATTGGGTTAGGATAGTATGTTTCATCAGCGCTTACACATCTTGACCAAAAACATCTTTAGACTGTGGGGCAGAGTTTGCAGGGGAAAAAATCATAGGCATGTATTGCTAGATGCCTTATTAGCAGCTGTTTCTATGGGCCACTATATGTAAGCCATCTTCCATATTGGAATGGTCAAATCTGGTCCGTGAACACTCGAGAGCAACTTGAATGTGTGTCTGCAACCATATTTATATGCATGTATGAATATATTTGTATGGTTTTATCTGGTCCGTGAACACTCGAGAGCAACTTGAATGTGTGTCTGCAACCATATTTATATGCATGTATGAATAAGATGACATTAAAAAGTTACAAATGTTTAGAGATACTCCACCCCAAAATGAAAATTTTGTCATTAATCACTTACCCCCATGTCGTTCCAAACCCGTAAAAGCTTCATTCGTCTTTGGAACACAATTTAAGATATTTTGGATGAAAACCGGGAGGCTTGTGACTGTCCCATTGACTGCCAAGTAAATAACAGTGTCAAGGTCCAGAAAAGTATGAAAGACATCGTCAGAATAGTCCATCTGCCATCAGTGGTTCAATCTGAATTTTATGAAGCTACAAGAATACTTATTGTGTGCGAAGAAAACAAAAATAAAGACTTTATTCAAAGACTCTGTGCCTTATTAGCGCCAACAATTCAACAGCTGCAGCCACGCGCCTCTTCTGTGTCAGCCACGCTGCACGATAAATACATGCAGAAAACATATCCTTGTGTCGCGGCTGACACAGAAGAGTGTGTAGTCGTTATTTTTGTTTTCTTTGCATACAAAAAGTATTCTCGTCATTCAAAAAATTCAGATTGAACCACTGATGGCAGATGGACTATTCTGACGATGTCTTTCATACTTTTCTGGACCTTGACAGTGTATTTTATTTGGCAGTCTATGGGACAGTCACAAGCCTCCAGGTTTTCATCCAAAATATCTTAAATTGTGTTCCAAAGATGAACATAGCTTTTACGGGTTTGGAACGACATGGGGGTAAGTGATTAATGACAAAATGTTCATTTTGGGGTGGAGTATCTCTTTAATAACCTGTAATATTAAGCTAGTCGCGATATTAGGGCTGCACGATAAATCGCATGCGATTTGTCATGCGCATCTTGTCATTAAAGCCGGTTCTGTGATTAGTAGTAAATCTCCATCACGTGCTTTCAGATGGAGCGGCTTTTAAAGGTGCAATGTGTAATATTTACAAAAATCGATTGACAGAAATGCAAAATAATATACATCACTATGTTTTCAGAAGTGTATAAAGACCTTACTTAATAAACTGTTATGTTTTTATTCCCTTAGATTGAGCAATTTCTAAAAAAAATGATGTCAAATGATTATATGCTAAACATAGTGCTCTTACAGTATAGACTAAGTGCACTGTCATCTGGTGTATGAATTTTTGATGGATAGTGTCTCAAATTGAAAACATTTTACTACATTAATGCCTTCACTTTCCATTTGAAGGAATAGAGATCTGCAGTGTTGATTTATTTTTATTTTTTCCGGCAGTCCACAGATTAGCCTCACCCTGTTTCCCTTGATAAAAAACAGATGTACATCAAGATAATCTTCACAAATGATCACAACAACTTAGGAATTTTGAAGCCTAAATACAATCAACTAAAATAAAAAGCTGTTAAAAAATGCAGGCTATCAATAAACTACCGAATGGTCACATGATTTCAGCATCTCCACAATTAAGCTTCCGACAGCTCTTTCAGTCTTTAAGAAAACATTTTCAGTGAAAGATTGAGTAAGAATAGATTGCAAGAGTTCTTCAGCTTCTCATTAAATCTTCTGACCAATCAAATGCTCTCAAGAATCCGAAGTGCCTGCCCCATACACTATCTATATATATACGCTGAAGCTGCGGCTGAGATCACACACACTCACCGTTGTTCCACAGTGTAGTAGCTTTTCCTGTATCAGGGTGAATGGCACGCAGTGCACAGATTACCGTCTAGCCGCGATAGGGAACGATTGCAGACAGTGTACCCCTATTAACTTTCGATGAAAACTGGGGCTGAAATATGAGGTTTATGTTTGCTTTCGATTGGGGCACACAAACCGTGGCAACCGCACACTTTCGATTGGGGCAAATGACGTCTGGTTTTGCGTTGTCACACAAACCGTGGCAGCGTCATATGCGCTAGTCGGCATATATTAAACACTTTAAAACTATACAGCCTCAGCATGATAATGACCACTATTTTGTTTTAGTAAGAGTTTCATATTGAATCTAGGGGTAGTCTGTTAGACTCTAGCTGTCAAATGCAGCTTTACCGAGCTCTGGCCTGAGCAGATATAAACACAAAAAAGGGGGCGGAGCTGCTCGATAGGCCCCGCCCTGTCTTCCTGTTTCAGTTAAAATTACGTCACCACATAGAATAACACCTGTTTCGAAGCACTTCAGTGGACCTTTAACCACAGACCTTATTGAAAAAAGTGACTTCAGGATGATGGAACCAAAACTGCCAAAATGTTGACTTGATGTGTAAGATTCTGCCTTAAAAGACCTGTGTAGACTGAGCCTGTGTTTAGAATAGAGCCTTATTCTGTCCTCTTCCATTAGATCAAGCTCTTCTGCATGCATCCGATTAAGATGATGATGGTGGAGAATAAGCTGGAGGTTCACAAGGACAAAACTCTCAGAGAAGCAACAGAAATGGCATACAAGGTGAGCAAGGCCAGTGTATAGTTGTCTATAGTTCACCTCTGCATCAGATTGTCTAAGTCACTCTTAATTTATCACTGGTTGTTTCCTTGTGTTTGTCTGTGTGCACTGTGTGATTGTCTGGGTGATCAGCTGATGGATCTTGATGGAGTGGTTCCACTGGACTGCTGTCGATTGGTGAAATACGATGAGTTTCACGAATATCTAGAACGTTCATATGAAGGGGAGGAAGACATGCCTATGGGTCTGCTGCTCGGCGGGGTCAAGTCTTCATACATGTTTGACCTGCTCCTGGAGATCCGCAGGCCTGACCAAGTGTTCCAGCCCTACAAACCTGGAGGTATCTACTGGGCAGAACATTTGCAATATACTCAATCAAGGTCCCAATAAAAAAAAAGGACATTAATGCATCGTTTTGCAAATCCTTTGATTTCTAAATTTTTTCATTATGGTTGACCAGATATCCTTTCAAAATGACCTCACCATCAGCTGCTGACAATGTTTGTGTGTTTATTGCAGAGGTGATGGTGAAGGTCCACGTGGTGGATCTGAAGAGTGAGTCAATTGCTGCTCCAGTCAGTGTCAGGGCGTATCTCAACCAGACTATTACAGAGTTCAAGCAACTCATTGCACAGGTACAAAATCTCATTTCTGAGTGAATACACTGCTCCATTAACTTACAAAGGCCAATTTCCATAAATAGGGTAAAAAATTGTGACCCATTATTTTTATTAAACCAATGAGCGCCCAAGTCCAGCGTTGTTTAGAGAGAACAATTAGATATGTTAGATAAACTATCCAACACTAAATATTATAGTGTAAAAAGCCCCCCCCCCCCACAATAACCATACAGCAGTGTCATAATTCATACTTTTTTTTTTTTTTTTTTTTTTTTTTTAATTTTATTGGGGTTGGGGGTTTATGTTTCATGTATATATTTTTCCATTTATATATCTTAATTTTATCTTTTTTTCAATAGTTTAGTTTTATAAACACATGCCAAATATATATTTTAGGGAGTTTCAAACTCTTTTGCTCCCTGTTTGTGGAAAGTGCCAAAGACTGTTGAAACAGATGTCGGCTTCCATCTAACATCTTGTCACCTGGTTGTGTGTTCTTCTCAGGCCACGGGGCTTTGTGCGGAGACGATGCGTGTCATCTTAGAGCGCTGCTATAATGACCTTCGGCTTCTTTATGTGCCCAACAAGACCCTGAAAGCAGAAGGTTTCTTCAGGAGTAACAAGGTTCACTTGCATAACACTTACTTTAATGGCTCTTTTCTAAAACTTAGTGAGCTGCCGCACTGTCTACACAGGCAGCATCCTGACCAAAGTAGAACATAACTGGTTTTGAAATGTTCTTCATTAACAGTTTATGGTCATGCATGGCATACAACTATGCATTGTTCCTCCAGTAAGGTATACAAGAGATTTGACTATCCCTCTTATTATATACACTAAGTGCAAAATGCATTACACTAAAAATACTTGCCAAAAATAGTTCCTTTTTTATTTATAAAATATTTGTAGATTTTTTTCAGAGCCCATTACGATGCATTCTGTTATTGAATATATATACAATCCATTACAAAAAAAAGTATAATTTAAGTTATTTTTAGGTAAAAATCAGTGTACTAGTAGTTATTTGGTTTGGAATTGGTTGGTTAATTTTTTTTTTGATGTTAGGTTTGTTTGTATTTGGTTTGGTTTAAAATACTAGATTTGTATATAAATTATATCAAACTTAATGTTTATTTGCTAGCTGTATACTTAAAGTTTACTTATTATTTTATGAAAGTGTACTTTGAAGTATACTTTCAGTTAACTAAAAGTCAAATAGTTTTTATACTGAAATTATACTTTATAAGTCCTATTGTAAGTCCTGCTTTCGCATATTTTAGCTGACCTACTTTTTGGAATGGCCTTCACATTCCGACCATGCCAGTGCCTTACAATTCTGTTCCAAAACCTAGAGAACTCAGTTTCACAAGTGTTTAAGATCCTTCTTGAAAGAGATATTTTTGCCGCATTTTCCCTTAAAATGTCTTAATTTTGCTGTTTTCTATGAGATGCTGTTGTTTATCCTCAGGTTTTCGTGGAGAGCTCAGACTCAGCGGATCATCAGGCCGTTTTCACTGACTCTGTTTTGTGGAAGCTCCTGGATCGGCACGGGAACACAATCAGACTGTTTGTCTCCTTGCCCGAGCAGTCGCCAGGCTCTTTGGCCAACAGAACTAGTTGCCCCAAAGCTAGCGCTGACTCTGAGGACTCTTTTGATGGGGCGAAGGGAAGCAGGAAGTCAGTGGAAGCCATTCTTGAAGAGAGCACAGAGAAGCTAAAGAACCTGTCTTTACAACAACAGCAGCAGCAACATCAGCAGCAGTCCTCCAGCACCAGTGACAGTCAGAAGAGCTCAGAACACAGCGACTTTGAGCTTATCGAGTCACCAGCACAGGAGCCGGACGCTGCCTCGCAGCCTTCCCAGACAGAGAACTGCACACGGGCCACGTCAGACACGGAGAACCAGTTCCCCTCGGAGGAGCGCTCCGACTCGGACGTCAATAACGACCGCAGCACCAGCTCGGTGGACAGTGACATCCTGAGCTCCAGCCACAGCAGCGACACGCTGTGTAACGCCGACAGCGGTCCGCTCCCGCTGGCTAACGGCCTCGACTCGCACAGCATCACCAGCAGCCGACGCTCCAAAGCACACGAGGGGAAGAAGGAGACGTGGGACACGGCGGAGGAGGACTCAGGCACGGACAGCGAGTACGATGAGAACGGCAAGAGCAAAGCTGACGCCCAGTACCTGTACTTCAAAACAGAGCCATACTCTCATGAGGACGGATCTGGAGAAGGACAGAAATGTAATATCTCTCTAATTAATTATTGTGACCTTATTTGATTTTAAATGAACAATGCCATGTTTCAGCCTTAAATAGCATGGCATATATTTGTTTTATTAAATCGCAGTCTTCACAATCTGTCTATAGCATTAAGCTGCCACAATAAGGTTTTTATTTTGATATTTCATGTACATAATATAAAAGCACTTTTATTTATTTCTAAGTGACGTGATGTGACATACAGCCAAGTATGATACTCAGAATTCGTGCTCTGCATTTAACCCATCCAAAGTGCACACACACACAGCAGTGAACACACACCCAGAGCAATGGGCAGCCGTTTATGCTGCGGCGCCTGGGGAGCAGTTGGGGGTTCGGTGCCTTGCTCAAGGGCACCTCAGTCATGGTTTTGCCGGCCCGTTAGGGTTAAGAGTCAGACTCTCTAACCCTTAGGCCACGATTTCCCCCTTATTTGCCAAACCGCCAAAATAAAAGCTTGAGGGTTTAATGTTAAAATTTAGGCTAAAATGTCAGTAATATTAACGCTTTCAGTAAAATAATATAAAATTATTGATATTAATTACAACAATAGTATTATTGTAATTTAATAGCATACACTTCCAGTACTAAATTTATGTAATCTTTTAGCCCTGTGATGATGGTTTGCATGCAATTAAAATGTTTAGAGTACAAAGACATTTTGCATTTTTTGATAGTATTTTATTTTCTGTGCAGATTCTCCCCAACTAAATTACCTTAAACATTTTAGGTTGACTGCAATTTTCCAAATATAACCTTTCAAGTCATTAGATGAAAGTTGTTGTATTGTATATTACAGGGGGGGAAAAATGTGTGTGTGCGTGTGTGTCAGTTTTAGTTTCCTATATTGCGTAAACTTAGTCAGTTGGCAGGTAACCTAAAACGCAATTTGGGTTTCAAATCTAAGGAATTCTAATGACGATTTGACCCTGTTTTATCAGATGTTAAAACCAAAATATAAGATGATAAAACCAAAAAGATTCAAACAGTAAAACTAATCGTTAAACTAAACAAATAACCATCTCTTTCTGTTAGTAAACAAGTTAATGTTGCTACTGTTTCAGGTTTACTTGTCCACCTTGACAAGAGGATCACACTGGCAGCATTCAAACAGAATCTCGAGCCGTTTGTTGGCGTCCCCTCCACTCAGTTTAAAGTCTTCCGGGTTTATGCCAACAACCAAGAGTTTGAGAGTGTGCGGCTCAATGAGACGCTGTCCTCCTTCTCTGATGACAACAAGGTGAGATTCTGACATTACATTTTCCTGTCGTAGCGTAATAAACAGGGACAACTTTTCTTAGTTATTCTTGCTATTCTGTTTGGCGCCACTAAAGAGGCGTAAATGACTCTGCTGTTGAACAGATCACAATTCGATTGGGCCGTGCACTGAAGAAAGGAGAATACAGGGTGAAGGTGTACCAGCTGCTAGTCAATGACCCAGAGGTGAGGGACAAAGAGTTTGGAAATGGATGCGTTTTGTTTATTCTGCAGAGGAATGAGTATTCTGAAACTGACAGTTTTGTTTTGACAGCCCTGTAAGTTCCTTTTGGACACTGTGTTCGCTAAAGGCATGACTGTTCGACAGTCTAAAGAGGAGTTGCTGCCTCAGCTCAAAGACCAGTGCAAACTGGACCTCAGTACAGATAGGTAAGCCCATATCAAACATTTGAGATTTTTCCTTCTAAGGGCCCTGAAATGACGTGAGCAGTGAAGTTCTTCATTGCTCTTTGCAACAAAAATGACAGCCATAAGAAAACAGAAGCTAAAAGCATCTGATCACAGTGATGTGGATATGTTTACCAGAGCTCTGCAGTTTGGCACTCCAATCAAGTCACGTCATGTTTATTTATATGGCACTTTATACAGTAGAGTGCTTCAAATCAGGGGTAATCAATTAAAGCCCGGTCTCTAAATTTCCTTCCCAGCAGAGGTCTGGAAAATGCCTATTTGAAATGGTTATAAATCTCGATCTGGGCACCAGTAGTACTTTGTTAAAAAAAAAAAAAAATTTGAAATGGTTATAAATCTCGATCTGGGGTAAAAATACTCCTCCAAGATGAGGATATTGCAGTGGTGTCTGAGATTTCTCCTTCCAAAAACCCCCCAAAACCCTTCTTTAAAACAAGCAGCTTATTGACTAAACAGAAGAAATTAACTGCATCAAAGAAGTGGTATTTTGAGTGTTCACCAATCGGAGCAAACTTTCCCCCAAATAATAATAAAAAAATAAAAAGTCTCCTGAAATGAACTTTTGACTTGTTTTTTTTTTTTTTTTAATGAAACCACACCAGCTCATTCTTCAATTTCATTTAAAGTATATCAGGGCTTCAAAGTTTCTTTGCACCAGAAACATTCATGATTTTTTATTTATGTAAACATCTTTTTTAATGACTGGCTAAGCGTTTAGCATGTGAAATGAGTAACAGTGATTACTGAAAAGACATTGATGTATACATGTTTCCTTTTGGCTTTGCAAAATCACAGACTATGAAACAAACCATTTTTGCAGTTTAGGGGCGGGCACACTACACTTCATTACACTGACTTCCAATCATATTCATATGAATGCTGGGGCAGGGATTGCAAACTTATGTGCATTTCTCTGCATTCCAAAGTACAAGTTGATGAACTATGACATTTCCATATCATGTGTGACCAACAGAGGATTGATAAGTCTTGGCGTGACCTCTTAGCTGAATTAAAAGAATGCAAACTTTAAATCTGCAAAGTGGAATAAGTTGCATACTTTTGCATTTTGAATGTATTGTGTGTTCAATTAAGGTTTTTTATTTGAAATGTAATGAAAAAAAAAAAATCATGTTTTCTTGTTCTTGGGATGGCTGTTGTTGTCGCAGGCCTGACTCATGAATTGCTGCAGCAGTTTTGGACGCACATCCACCTTCTGCACGCTGCAGTGACGCATCTCAGAGCTTCACTGCAGCAGCTGACCTTTTAAAGGCATTGACTCACAGCGCAGGAGGATTGATGCCTCGGAATACTAACAAGATGCGTGTCTCTCTGTGTGTCACAGGTTTAGACTCAGGAAGAAGACCTGGAAGAACCCAGGCACGGTGTTTCTGGATTATCACGTCTATGAGGAGGACATCAACATCTCCAGTAACTGGGAGGTGTTCCTAGAAGTCCTTGAAGGTGAAGACCATCATAGTTGTCATAAATATTCAAGTCCAACAGCTCATATTTTGTCGTTTAATGACTTTCTTGCTTGTAGAACCGGAGCGGATGAAGTCCATGTCCCAGTTGGCGGTTCTGACCCGTCGCTGGTGCCCAGCCCAGATGAAGCTGGAGGCCTTCCGGGAGGTGGTGCTGGAGAGCAGCAGTGTAGAGGAGCTCAAGGAGAAGGTACGTGGAGTATGAAATTCTTAGAATTCTTTGTTTTCCTCTTCATTTGAGTGTTAATGTCATATTTTGTTCCCTCAGCTCAGTGAATTGAGTGGAATTCCTCTTGAGAACTTGGAGTTTGCCAAGGTACAGCAGTCTTTGCATTTCAGCATTTTACAGATTTGCTTGAGTTTGAGATGCCCTTCCTGTAGTGCTTCAGATCTGACTGTCTTGTTGCTCCTACAGGGACGAGGAACTTTTCCTTGTGACATTTCGTTGTTGGAGATCCATCAGGATTTAGACTGGAATCCTAAAGTCTCCACCCTCAATGTCTGGCCACTCTACATCTGTGATGATGGCGCTGTGATCTTCTACAGGTGAAGCCTTTCCCTTTCACATATAAACTTGATTATTAGTTTTTAAATTCGTTAAGTAATCAAATTATATGCAAAAAAACGATTTTTAGACTAAACTAGTCAGTGAGTTGTCAAAGACTAGTTTAGCTGGTCCTATGAAATGACTATATATTTAATTTAATTTAATTTAATTATCTCTTTCCTGTTTTTACAATGTAGTTTTAATTGTTAAAGATAATTGCCAAGTTCTACCAGCTTTGTATTGTTAAATTTTCAAAATCAACCAGTTTGTGAGTTGTCCAAAAGGCAGGTTTAGTTGGTCCTGTGAAAACGCTTTAAAATTAGGCTAGTGTATGTTAGTTATGTTAGGTTGGTTATAGATTACATTATTTTATTTTATTGAATTAACGTTGAATTGTTTTAATAATGCAGTTTTAATTGTTCAAGAACAACTGTCGAATTTCAACCAGCTTTGTATTGTTACAATGTTGGTATTGTATGTAAATGAACAAAGTTGTACTTATTATTATTATTATTATTATTATTATTATTATTATTATTTATTAATTAATACATTTTTTTTTTTTTTTTTTTGTTATCTGCATCCAGAGATTCCTGTTTTTTTGTTTTGTTTTTTGGTAAAAGTCCACAAAAAGTGTCATCTAGCTGTCTTAAGTCCTGGTTAAATACTCATCTTTTAAGTAATTTTTATAGCAATGTTATATTTTTGTTATATTCATATATTATATAAATTATTATGACGTTATATATGATATTGTTTGGTAAATATTTAATTATTGTTTGAATGATAAATATTTTTCATAATATAAAAAGTTAACAGATTTATTGCTATATATTTTTTATGATTATTAAAAAAAATTGATTTATGTAAATTTATGTGTCATGAATAATAATATACAAATTTATTTTAACCTTAATATAAATCCACAAGTCAAAATTCTATCATAAGTAAGTTACTTTAAATAAAACTACCTTTAATTTAAATATTAACAGTGCTATTAAAGATAAGATAAACCGACTAGTCATCTTAATATGCAATTGATTAGTTGCTTGTTCAATTAGTCAAGCATGCATTTCTGCGCCCATCTCTGCAGGGACTGCACTGAGGAGCTCATGGAGCTGTCTGAGGAGGAGCGCAATGAACTGATGAAGAAGGAGAGCAGCCGCCTGCTGAAGACGGGCCACCGGGTCAGCTACTCCCCCCGCAAAGAGAAGGCCCTCAAAATTTACTTAGACGGAGGGCCCACCAAAGACCCTGGACAGGACTGAGAGGGGGACGAAACTATCCTTCCCTATTTTCTATCTGGCCTGCCCGCTGCAGTGTAGCGCTGCCTCGCCAGCGACTCTGGCGTTTGGGCCCCACGTTGAATCAACGTCACCAGTGCTGTCCGGCTGACGCTCTCTTCTTTGAGCTCCAGAACGCATAACGTGGCTCAGAGTACTATTGTGCACCATAGTTTATTGTACTGTAAAGTTTAAAGGGAAGTGCAAAAGCTATTTCAAGTTCAATATCATTCAGATAAATCAATTTAATAATACAGAGATGGGTGCACTCGTTAGAGGAAAGGGGCAGTTTGGGAGAGAGATTTTATCGCCCTCTTCATTTCTTTCATCTGTTTCACCATCTCCATTGATTTTTGTCCCGTCGTTTTGCATTTGCTGTTTGTCCGTCACTCACTCTCTGATTCTGAGATGAGATCGAACGTATCAAATTCTCACGTTCTCAACGTCCATCATCCCGGGTCTTTTCAGCACTCGAGCACAGCGCGTAACGTATCCAGCAACCTCAGAGCGCCCGCAGGGGTGACAGCACTGCTCATCTTCCATTGCGTAGAGCTCTTCGATCGACTCCAGTCGTAGTGACACTTTCACTTGAAGTTTTGGGTATGATGCTCTCACTTGAATATTGGGATATCTCTCCTTTTGTTTATTTAACACATAGTTGTGAAATTAAATGCTTCTTTTCTGGCTGAAGAGGTTCTATTCTTGCAGTTCGTGCTTCATTTTTTTGTGTGGGTGTCGCCCACTGACTGCTGAAGCTCCACCCACTTTATAGGAGCTCCGCCCTCCTCCTCTCACTACACTTCCTACTGGGGCTAGCGACACTGGTACATATGAATTTGCAAGGCTTTAAGAGTAGAGCGATATGAATCAAGTACTGCGCTTCGTTCACCCGATTCATTTTTTTGTTGTTGTTTGTTGTTTTTTTTCTTGTAAATTATTTCACTACAGACTGATGATGACGTTAGGTCTTGTGAGTGACTTTTAATGGCATGTGTTTTAATTTTTTGATCTGTATTCAGCTTTTGTTTTTCCATTTAGACTATGTCCTGTGTTCTATTTCATTTTTTTTGTTTTTATTTCTGCAGTGTGTGAACAGAGAGCGTTTGGATGTGGCAGGTTTATGTGTGTGTGTGCATGCGTGGAAATGCTTCTCGCTGCTGTTTTCGCGTAGCTGGAAAGTTAAGGGTGCCGACGCCCCATTGGAGGAGCGCCAATGTCGGAGCTCGACCGAATGGCTGCGGGTTCCTGGGATCCTAATGCTGCCACAAGCTGTTCACAGTAGACATGCCAATACTGAAATAAAAAGCAACAATCATTCTCTGTCTGCCTGCTTCCAGGTTGACGTATACGAAGAGCTCATATTTTAAAGAAGAATATGATCTGCTATTTTATGGGGTTATATAAGGAATCAAATTTTGCTTGATTTTATGAAATTATATTAAAACAATGTTAGCGTACTATATCCTACAAAACATTAAAATGTCTTTTAAAAGGGATAAAAAAAAAAAAAGGTTTTCATCATTTACTCCTCCTCAAGTTGTTCCAAACATAAGAGTTTTTCTTCTGTTGAACGTAAAAAGATATTTTGAACAATGTTGCTTACAAAACAGTTGACGATAGACATTGACTTTCGTAGTATCAGATATATACTCTCGATGTTAATGGCTACCATTTTTCGGAATATCATCTTTTGTGTTACATCTTCAGAACAACTTGAGCGGGAGTAAATAATTAAAATTTTGGGTGAACTGTCCCTTTAAGCTGCAGAAATGGTTCATTCATAAATAGCAATAATGTCTCATGTGCAGGTGGTGTTTGTGTGGACACATTAACGGCATTTCATGCTAAATATGTCCATTGTCTGTTGTCAGGTATAGCAATATATAAAGCAAAGCTCAAAAAGAAGTCCCTTTAAAACTAAGTGGCTTTCTGTAGGGCAATGGGCAGATCCACATGACCAACTTGAACCCATTGTGAAATCTGCAAGGGGAAATCGTAGCCCTTGTGCAAAATTCACAATTGCATGGATGAATTCCTATTGAAATGGATGCATTTAGTCTGCGAAAGTTCACTGACTTTAAATTTTAAACCCACACTTTTAAGGTGAAGTCACATTTGTGGGCAAAATTTGCACAGATTCCTATTGAATTGACTGGATTTCATCTGTGAAGAATTTGGCACACAACAGTAAATGTGACCACACCTTTTAACAAATTTAAAAATTCTAAACTTTGGTTCATATTATATATATATATAAAAAAAGATATAAACAAATGTTTTTTAACCTTTTATTTTCTGGAGCAAGTTTGTGTTCATTACCTGGGTAAATTACAAGAGGTTTTTTGTATGGGTGCGTCACTTTGGCTGCTACACTAAACTAAGATGGATTGGCTCTCAGCAGAGTTTTCCTCTTTCCATGTTTCTGCCTGATGTGTTCTTAAAGCATTAATACCGTATATAAATAATAAGTGCTACTTTCCAATGCTCAGAAGCCACAGTTGAGCTTCAACACTTGAGGGCTGTTCACACTGACAATGATTTGATCTGCTGGATGCCCAAATATTACTGCTGAAAATCTGATCACAATTCCAATTAAACAAATCATCATCCTATGAAAAAGCGCTCAGCTACTGTATCTCACATGTGACTCTTGCATTAAGTGTTGTCATGTCATTTGATGCCTCCAACCATCACTCATGTCCCCTCAAATCACCAACTTTCTTTGGAAATGAATAACTTCCAGGCAGCTTGATTTTCAAATCGCTGTCAGTGTGAACAGTCTTTAGATTCAGGCACATTCACTGCTGTTTGGTTGATTATAATGAAGGCGTTTCCTGCAAAGCTTTGGAGTGATGATGAAGCGTTCATGTCTGTTTCAGCAGCTTCTCTTCATCTGTCTGTCTCACTAGACGATGTAGTCAACCTCAGAGTAGAGGGTATCAGCGAGCTCCTCCTCGCTGGAGTTCTGACTCTTCAGGCACAGTGCACCTCGTCTGATAAAGAGAGTGACCCTAATTAAATTTTTTATATATTATTTTATGAATTCAGGAAAAGAGCCTTTTATGATCAACAAGGCTGATGAAAAATACAGGAAAAACTACAGTAATATGAAAAAAAATTAAAATGTGATTCATTCATGTGATGCAAAGCTGAATTTTCAGTGTCTTCAGTGTCACATGATCCTTCAGGCAAAATTTTGATTAAATGGTTTGTATATATTGAATTTTTTCTTATATTATCAATGTTGAAAAACTTTGCTGCTTAATATTTTTGTGGAAACTGATAAATTTTTTCAGGATTCTATGATGAATAGAAAGTTCAGAAGAACAGCATTTATTTGAAATAGAGTCTTATGTAAGATTGTAAATGTCTTTACTCTCACTTTTTAGCAGTTTAATGTTGCCTTGCTGAATAGAACTATTAATTTCTTAAAAAATAAAAATAGCTCAGTCTTACTGACCCCAAACTTTTTAGAACTTTTATTTAAAATTTCTTTCTAAAATAGTGCACATAAATTAAGTTAAATCACTAAAAACTAGAGTATGGCTAGGAACTTATTGTCATGGGGTTGTTTCCTGCAAATATCTGCATATCAGAATGATTTCTGAAGGATCATGTGCCACTGAAGACTGGAGTAATGATGCTAATATTTCACAATATTACAGTTTTTCTGTGTTTTAAATCAAATAAATGGTGAAAAAAAAAGCTTTTGACTGGTAGTGTATAAATATTAATATATATTTAAACATGTACATATTTATGTCATGTTAAGTGAAAACAGCCAGATGATGGCTTCTTACCCAAGATGTTGGCACTGCAGATCACCCGCACATGGGCAGTGCTGTTGAGGACCATCCCCCTTCAAATCCCACGACAGCAGCTCCATCAGGTGATTGGCTGAAATGATGCAGCGCTCGCGTTCTATTGGCTTAGAGTTGCACACTGGGGACTGCAGGGCTGAAAATTGAAAACAAGTAGTTAACAACATGTGCACTATTCAGCAGGTTGAGATCAAGATGTTTAAAAGACAATGTAACATGCTCATTTAATGCAAGATAATCATACCTTTATGGAAGGCACAGCAGAACGCCTCCTTACAGTCACTTTGGTGCTGACAGATGGTTCCTGCTTCTCCCTTTGTGCTGTTTGCACACTGACCCCACACACACAGCTGTCCCGCACAGCATTCCTCATCTTTGGTGCATGTCTGAGGGGGGATGCAGGACATACAATGGGTTGAGACCGCTCAAAATATTTCAGCATACATATTTCATGCTTATATTGAATCAAACAATTCTTTCTTTTAGGACACTGATATACAGCAATGCATCTCAAGAACACTGACTGTGGGAATTAATTACTCATCGGACCACACGTTCTTCATGAAAAATGATCAAAGTAACAGTATATTTAAGACTAGACGTAACCAGACTTAGCCTGTGCAAACGTTAGTGCCACGGTTTGCTCGAGTGTTCTGAGTAAGAATAAGAATCGTTAAGAATGTAATGATTCAGATTCCCTAATGATTCATTCATATCTGAAAAAGCACAGTCTTGCATTTACAGCTCTTAGCAGGCACGTGCACAGGTAGGGCTCAACCTGTGCAGAGCACATGCCCTTTTTGCCCTTACACTCCGAAGTGCCCTTTTTTTTGGTGGTGTTTTTTTTTTTTTTTTTTAATCAATGCTATTGGTCACCCTTTACGTCTGTCTGTCTGTTTTACACAATATTTAGCAAATGAAAGTTCTTAAAACGAGCTTGTGTAAATCTTATTCGATCCTCAAGCTGTCAGTAAGCTGATAACTCCGCTCCGCCCCCTCTCTATATTCATTGAATCAACTGAAGTTCCACAGCAGCCGCACAGTAGACAACAGCTGAGCTGAACAAAGTTTTGCGAAGGGTACAATAAATATCTTGTTGTTTGAATAAGTACTACTAAACACTATCTATAAAGGCTCATATTTTATTTATTTGATGTCTGACTGATTCTCTGACTGAGACATGTGGGACGTCGCCTGAGAGAGAGGGCTAGCATTTGCCATCTAGTCATAGCCAATACATACGCCAACACTTAAATAGCCTGTGCATACAGTAGCATTTCATCTTTTATAAAATGCGATTTTGGCCAATGCATTTTTAGCCCACAGGAAAAACTGAGCGCATCCGTCTATATAGCTACAACAAACTAGTTTGTAACCTGTAGATGAAAATGTAATGTGAGGCGCAATCGCCGTTTTTAATAACGGACAAAAAAAACAAAATTCACATTTGCACGTCCACACACTTCGCTGGTCAAAACTTATAGTTGATAAGTAATACAACAACATATATTTTGTGTTTTTACCATCGGAAAATCATAACAGGTGCGCCCCCGCGCTGTTTCGTACGGGAACTTACACAAAGCGACGAGCGATCCTCGTCACCTAGATAACATATATAAGAAATTTCTTCTTTGATTTATGATTGCTGATACACTTAATTTATTAACATTTAGGCTAATCATGTTATAGTATACTCTCTGCTCGTCCTCACATGTCATAAATGTAGTAAAACATGGTTTTTACTACAGTAATGTAGTAGTAACCTAAAAAAAAAAAATTACAGAAGATCACTGTGAAATCTTTATAATTTTAATCATGCAGAATGTAATTCATGATTCATTCCAAGGCTTCATTTATTTGATAAAAAAAAAAAAAAAAAAAAAAGATTTAGAAGAGTTGGAAGATTTTTTATTTAACTTTTTTGAAAGCCAAGGCTGCATGTATTTCAATTTTTCTATTTGAATATTTTTAAAATGTATTTTATTTTTGTGATCAAAGCTGAATTTTCAGCATCATTACTCCAGTTCATTACTCCTTCAGTGTCACGTGATCCTTCAGAAATGCTTTTCACTGGCAACTGTACTTTTCACACTATTTTGGTTTTTTTTTTTGTGCTGGCTTATTTTAGGGAAAGTGTAGTGAATAAGAAACCTTCAAGAGACCACATCCCTGGTCCACCACACAGTATCAAATTTTTGCCAGGTAGGCGGATGTTACATGTTGGATATAGTAACGGTAATGCTATAGTTTTCTTATAATCTGGAACTGAGTTTGGACATAATCACTTAAATTATAATCACAAAAAAATTTTTTGTCAAAAATACTTGACTCATTGCTCACCTTCCCCTTTCCTCAATGTATTCAAATCATGTTAACCAAAAATACAAATTCTTAAAACCAAACAGAATAGCTAAAAAAAGAATATATTGATGTGAGAGGGACATCCCAATCACAAGTGAAGTCATAAACATCTTCTCATACACTCCTGTTGTAATTAGGTTTAAAGAAGCCCTTACCAACCCTGTTATATATATATATCTAATTATCTAATAATAATATGGTTGTTATTAATCGTGAAATAAATCTAAAGCTTTTGAGCCTATTATTTTGTGTTACTGAATTTCATGAAGATTTATTTCTTCCTTTTTATGCAGGCTTCTAATATCTTATTTCAAGGGAAGTGGGTGCCCTTTTTTAATGCTAAAACATAGCTCCTAAGGTCTGTGAAACATTAGGAGTAGTGAAGAGGACTCCTAAATCACTAAGGACCAAATCTGTAAAACTATCCAAAATATACAAAATTGAGGCTGTGAATCAGTTGCCAGCAATCTAAACCTTCGGAATATCTACTAAAACTGAAACATTTTAGAAACATCTGATGATAATGAGCTTTTAAAAAGTATCGGCTTTGGTTGGAGGTTATCCCAACTCCAATTTTTTTGATTATATCCTTATTATAGGCCTATAGCTGTTCTCGTGTCCAGATTGGTTTTCTTTTATGTTTGTATGTCTTATCAGCCATGATTATTTTTTTGTTTTATTTCTTTTTTTGTGTCTATATTTGTTTTCTTTTGTTGTTTGTTTGCTTATTTATTTATTCTACTTATTCGCAGAAAAAAAAAACACATTAAGTAGCGAAATCATGCAGTCTGTGACGGACAAATCATTAACGGCTGGTCTAAGTGGTAATATAGGATAGTACATCGGGCAGGACATCCATGCTCACTTAACATTCATCGACCTTAAATATGGCTTATCATCTGAAATATGTATGTAGTAGCAACTTTACATGGCAGCTAAATCTAATGTTAGCCTAGAAAAAATTGTGCAGGTCACATGTTTGTGCGGAGTGTGGAAGTTGAACAGTAGCATGCTTGGGCTACTGCATGACAGATGGAGGCGCCGGTGCAATCATTTTCTCTTAAAATACTTTGTCATTTTTGGTCATACAGATAAGAGTAATGCATCTTTTGTATCTGTAAAGACTTTTATTCTTTTATTCATTACTTTTATTCGTGTGCATTCAGAATAACAACAAAACGTTGTGGTTTTGTAAAATAATGAACGCAAACAGGATGCGCTTTCTGCCGTCTTGGACTCTTTGAACTTCGTCACTTCGAAACTCTGTGTATGCTTGCCTTATTACAGACTATATCTATAGAAAGTGAAACTTTTAAATGAACCAATTCAAATAGAAGACAAATATAAACAGATTATGTAATCCATATGAAACATGCATACAGGTGCATACTGCAGAGATGACGAGTCCGAGTCGCTGACCTCATCTCTTAAACCGAAAACAGAAAGCACTAGCGTAACAATAAATTATTAAAACGTTAATGCAGTGTACTTGCTGTTTTTCCCAAACACATTCATAATTATTATATTCTCCGGTGTGCTGTGGCAAGCCTTTTTTGCATGTGCTTGAGCACTTATTAGGCTATGTAGGCAATTAAAGGCTCATTATGATTTATATGGTTTATTATTAAAAGTGCAACTAATATTCGACTAATGCTTAAAATGAATGACTACTAGTCGACCAGAAAAATCTGTAGTCGAGGGCAGCCCTAATGCATATTGACTTATTGTTTTTATAAGAAGCATACATATAAAAGGCTGACAATTAGCTGAATATATAGCCTACTTGTTTAATTAGTGACACTAAAGATATCACGACTGTCACGACTTTCACTAAGCCTGCATTTTAAAATCTTTATTTGAATGTGTCAATTAACATTTTTATTTTAAACCTTTATTTGAATATGGCAACATAATATTGCGCTCTACAATATTTCTGTGAATAAATCTCTGACAGATACTATCAGCCAATCACTGGGTGCATATAGTAAGCAAGCTGACATCATCCATAGCATAGCCCTTTCTCTTAGCTTAAGACTTCTCTCTATTCCTTAGTAAAAGTTTGTCTAAGCAGCTTTGTGAATAGGCTTTAAGAGAAAACTCTTAGTTAAAACGTTTACTGCTATTTAGGAGAATTATTAGTGGTAATATAAAATGTTTTGTGAATACGGGCCCTGGTTCATAAGAGTCATTTAGGATTCAGCCTCCGCTGGTATTGTTTCACTAAAAAGTATTGTCTCCCATGAGTAATTTTGTCAGGAATTGGACTCCACTTGTTTGCATTGCAAATGTGTGCTATTAAAACATTAAAACAAATGACTGATAAGAGTCATTAGTGTGAGAATCAAACTGGTTGTTCTGTATGCTATTGATTCACTAAAAAGAACTGGCTCTAAAGAATCATTCGTTAGCGATTCCAGCAAATCAAACTCTACAGGTTGTGCTTTATGCTACTGATTCACTAAAAAAAAAAAGAATTGGCTTATAAGAATCATTAGTTAGGGAATCAAACTTACAGGTTGTGCTTTATGCTACTGATTCACTAAAAAAAAAAGAATTGGCTTATAAGAATCATTAGTTAGGGAATCAAACTTACAGGTTGTGCTTTACGCTACTGATTCACTAAAAAGAACTGGCTTGTAAATCATTTGTTCAAGAATCAGACTCCTCAGGACATGCTGTATGTTTATTGCTCCACCAGAAAGAACCAGTAAATAAAAGTTATTTAGGTTCATAAGAGTCATTCTTTAATATTCTTGTGTCATTCATCTCAGTGCAGGCCTCCAATGTATTTTTTCACCCTTTTATCATCTTCCAAAAGAAAATTTTAGAAAATGCTTCGAAAACTGTTAGCACAATGTTCCATACATATGTTTATGTTTTTTTGTTTTTTTCTAATGGGTATCTAATATGGTTTGTTTTTTTTTTTTGTTTGGGTCTGCTTCAACAATATCCTGCAAGATTAATGCACATCTGTATTCTGCTTAGTTGGCTACCCTACTTCCTGCGCCGCGAGATGAACTCAATATGTCCTATCTTGGGCCGGAGAAGCTGCTCATATTTAGCAATCTGCGCACTTTGATGTGAAACCCAAAGGAGAAACGCTTGGGCATATCAGATTCCAGGTGCACTTGTACTGCAATGCAGTCACAATGCAGACTCGGTTGCATCATGTTATTTGAAAGCCACATTACTGCGTATTATATTTGTGCAGAGACCCAGAAAAAGCAGAAAAAATGAGCAAATGAAACTAACTACGGACTAGGCTGAACACCAAACATGTAATAAGCAAACTTGATGATCTCTTACTGGATAATAGCAGAGGTCAAGTGTACTTGTGAAATTTGAAAGTGCTTACCGCATCGGTGTGTTTGCAGGGCTGACACCTTGAGCTCTGTGTTTCGTAGAGACAGTAGCTGCCCTTCTCACAGTCTTCATCAATGATACACTCCTGAGAGACAGAAAAATAAACATTCAAAACCTAAACATGTGAACTAAAATAAGAGTCATAACCCACACATCTATGTGAGGAACAATTCAATAGCATAGCTGTACTTCACAGAGTTAAAACAACATTCACAGGATTTTGGCAGGATATGAGGTGGTCATATGATAGGTGCAGTATTTTTCTACATCCCCACATTTAGGCTGATGCTGAAGTGTTGGACAAAAAGCTTTTTATCCCTTAATGCTCCATTTTCATTTTTTCATCCTTGTTCATAAATATTAAACAGAGAAAAAGTCTTTCCTTCCATTACCTTCAGAAGAATCAAACGAGTGATTTAAACATTAAATACAATCACTGCAGTTATATTATTATAAATCAGACTAACAGTGAATATCTGTTTGGTTGTCTATAGGCTACTACACTCCTAAATGTTTATTTTTGCAAATATAAATATTTAAAATGGAAAAACATCATCTGAAATACTCATGACTCATCCTGCACTACACTGACTGTTGTCCAATCAAATGCTGTCTAGAACAAATGTCCCTCCCTCTTATACCACCTGCAACTGACTAGCAAATCTTCATTCATGTGATTTTATGTCTATTAGCGATTTTAAAATGGGAGGATGAGCCTCTGGAACTTCCTGTTTTAACAGGAAATACATTAATACAGAATGGAAAGCAGTGCTTTTTGGGGTCATGAAAATAATTCACACTTCTGATTCAGTTTATATGATTTATAAATTGGTCATTTTTTTTTAGATCACTCAGATGAGTACATAAGATATTTTAACCCTATATAGCCTACTGTGTCATTCAATATGCAATATCGTAAAATCTTTTGATATGCAAATTTCTAATGCCTCTAAATGATCAACACGAAACTTTTGCTGGAGAACCATCTAACTGATTGGTTAAATGATTTTCATAAAGTAAATATAAGAGTAACTGCACCAAAATGCATATTTTTTAGTCCTCTAAATAAAAATGTGTTTTTTCCTTTTCTAGTATGAGCTCCATATTCTCCTATATTATACTATATGAGCCTTAAAATATAAAATATGAAACCTAACAAAAAACATGCAAACTTTTTTGAGAATATTGTTTAAATGTTATCTAAAGGTTCAATAAACTGCTCAATAAACTACAAACTGGCTTGTGCTTTTGACTTATTTGTCTGATCTTCCTGGACGACTGGAATTAAGAGGATTTAAAATGTCAAATGCATCCGTAAAGACGAGACGTAGACGAGATCTGTCGATTATCTGCCGTTATCTTGCCTTGTCAGCTGAACTGTCACCTCAGATCCAGAACCCTGCCATCTAAAAGAGCCGGTCAATACACAGCTGACAGCCTTAGTTCAGTCAGACGGGAAATTAAAGCTGAGGAAGAGTATTCCTCTTCCCAAACACTATTCCTCCTGACGTCTTTGAGAAGATTGTGGCAGATAAATAGCAGGTTTTTCAGACACAATTAGACGTAGAGACAAAAAGCTAGACGGACGGACAGACATCTTACGTGATCAATGCTGTTCTCTTTATCTCTGGGTTGTATGGTTGTTAAGTTGTTTGTATCTTCGGTTGAATTGTCCGTTGTCTGGGAGTAAACACACAAAAATTCATTTAGTCACTTATATTATCATGCATTTAATGTGATGGGACATTGATTTTAAAATATTCAGATTGTACTTTATCCCACTTATTACTTAACACATTAATGAATAAATGTACTCAAAATAATTAGTTATACTTTTAGTATGTGAGAAGAAACTGGAGAATGACACAAGAAATATCGTGTCTAGGAAACCAGTTGCCTAGGACAATATCAGTTATTAATTATACAGGTAAAGATCCCCTGCAGTTACTAATTTTATCCCTCAAAGTGCCCCCATTATGGATTTTTAAAAATTACCTTTCATGCAGTGTGTAACTCAGCTCTAAGTGAATGAAAACCTCCTGCAAAGTTTTAAATCTGAAAGTGCACCGTGTATAAAGTTATTGTCTCTCAAAAGAAAGAGTCGACTCGGAATCATTGAAACAAGTCCTTTTTAAAACGAATCCCAAGCCGTTTCGACATCAGGCGTTGGTCTGAATGAAAATGCTAATTCATTCTTTGCCACTAGGTGCCGCTTTTGGAGCGGTAAAATAGTGGTTTCCCCGGTAACCCTGTACACAAAGCAGCACTGCACTCACAAACGCTGCTTCATCAGGCGTGATGACATTAAAATGAAAACAATTGGACCAATCACAGCTGATTAAAGTCATGCAAAGGAGTGGTTTGGAAAAATGAATCTTTGGGAGTCCTTAAGCAAGTAAGCTAAAAATAAATGCATATTATTAGACAATGAAAGTGTTTTTGACCTTGCATGCATGTCAACCTGTTGTTAGGGACTCCCAAAACCAAAATATGAACCTTTCATTACCCATAATAGGAGCACTTTAAAACTCATCTTTGATCTATTTAGAACCATTTGTGAAAAAAAAAAACATGCCTTAAAATGGCATGAATATAATTCTACATCTTTACCTCATTTAGTAAAATTAATACATGAATATGCAAATAAGTCCCCCCGCCTCCACTCGATCACACCAGGTCAAACCTGCTTCATTTTCACTCAGTTAACTACAGTAATAAACGCTACACAATGGCAAGTGGCAATATTGGATTCATTCATATAATGTATGAACCAGAAACTGGTTCTAAAGAAGAAGAGGAAGAATGAATTATACAGAGTCATCTTCAAGTCCATCTATCAGAATGGTAATGCATTTTAAGTAACACTCTGTATAATGTTGGACATTGATTTCATTTGTAACTGATATTGAACAGCTAATGATGTGTTGCTAATGCTACACAACCTGTGTTCTCGTTTTAAGAAAGCTAATGATATGTAAAGCCCCGCCCCATGAGTTGACGGGATTGTTACATGTTTGTGTTGGTAGGAAACGGACTGTTTCAAACCACATTTTTGAGACTGTCTCTGGTATACTGCAGATTTAAGGAGAAAATGCTCAGCAAAGGTTTTGAATTTGCAAACTTGATTTTCACCGCAGGGGGTCTTTAATTGGTCATTATGCCAAAGGATCTGAACAATCAGAATTAAGTATTCTGGAGAGTCATAAAACTGTATTTAAACTGCCTTACTGAACCAGACAAAAGCTCTTTACCCACCTTATTGATTCTCTCAGCAGTATAAATGGTTTGATTCCCAGCTATGATTTCAATACTGCTGTAATTTTGGAGATTTGAAGAGACATTGTGTGGGTGGAGGCTGGATTTTGCTGTCTCATTGTCCATCTGAAAAAAGAAGAAGAAGAAAAAAAAAGGAAAACGCTGCAATAAGTACAATTTCCCAGCTATCAAATAAGCTATTTCTACATGAACTGACCCTTAAAAATCACTTTCATTGATGTGAAATGTGACCAATGGATTTCCTTAAGTTTTTCAGTTTTTGATAACTGGGTAAGTGGGGTTTAAAAAAATAATTTTATAGACTGTCCTCAAAATGAAACAGTTTAGTTCTGGACATAGCAATAACTGAAGTATTTTATGATTTGCACAACTTTATAATTCTTTATAATGTGAAACTTCACAGTGGGAACTGTCTAAAGGTTTAATCAGCAATATTAAATAATATATTTTTAAACCACTTTAGATTTTACCACATTAAGTAGGCCTACATACCGATTTTATCTGACTATATATTTTTGTGTAAAGAGGTAAAAGGTCTATAAGATAGAATGGTAATCAATTTAATATGTATAATTATATTCACTTCATGTCAATCAGTTTATATATATATATATATATATATATATATATATATATATATATATATATATATATATATATATAAAGTTGATGAACAATGGCAAATTTGGGAGATCTCTGAAGAATGACACCTAACAATGGTATTCACAGGTAAAACAGTATGAAAATGTCTAGTTTTTATATTAGTCAAGTCAGTCTCAGTTTATATGAAAATGTCACTCTGCTTTCTAATATATCATGTCCATACTATCATATTAAGCTGTGATGGATCATTTTAGGGAAACTGCACAGATTTGGCATGTGCTGCAGCCAGTGATGCTATTATTAAAACTCAAACGCTTTTAGTTATGAGATGTTTAAAATCATTCCTCAGATCTCCTCAGATATTCATAAGTGAAGAATATAACTGGACTGTATTTTAAAGCAAAAACCTGATGCACCGCGTCCTCCAGCTTCTGCTGCGTGTCCTCCATCCGTTCCTCCACATCTTTGAACATATCGCCCAGTGGCGTTTGTCCTTCTACATTTGTTTCCATGTTTGCAATGATGTCCATGTCTGTTTTAGATATCTCGGGGACAATTCCATGGACGATGGCCAGGCACAGGCAGAATCCGAGCAGAAACATGTTGACAGCGCGGTCGGTGTCTGTGCACTGTGTGTGTGTGATCAGAGAGCGGCTGGTGTCTGTACAGTGTGTGTGTGTGTGTGATCAGAGGAGCTCCAGCTGCACGAGGCGAGGCGGGACGATGCGCATCCACACTAACACAAACCTCTTTGTACTGCATCTCTAGCTGTTCACATTTAGGCTACTGCATAGCCTATGGGAAACATTCAGTGAATTTATGCGAATTTGGCATATGCAAATCAACTGTGACAAACAATTTCAATATTACAGTTATTTGATTCACAACGTTTCATATTTAGTTTTTCCTCTGTTTGTTGCATTCATTTTAGCCATTATTTATTTGTATTTACCTAGATGTAGGCCTCTTTTTATTAAAACCATGTCTTTTTATGTTTTTTTCTTTCTTTGATAAACAAGTAATCAGGCGCTCTCATTTCCCCTTATTAAAAAGTGCTATGCACAAATCCATTATTATCATTATCATACTAATACTATTATTATTGGCTTGTTTTTTTTTTTTTTTTTTTTTTTTTTTTTTTTTTTGTGCATGGAAAAAAAGTCAAAATGTCCGAAACTGCAATGGTTAACAATACTCATACACAAGGAATGCTAAACAAGAGTCTTTTGTTGTTAGCTGTTTTTGACCAAACAAACATTAGAGAGAAGGCTATTGACGTAAAGTCGACAGAGGCATGGCGTTTGCGCTACTTTTTAACGAATCAATTGATTCATGACTCACTGAGAATATAGAAGACTCGAGTCACTGAATGAATCACCACTATAGGCTACTTTGCATTAAAAAGTAATAGTTCTGTTCAGTTAAGTTCTGTAGAATGTGGTTTTCTTTCATGTAAAATATGTGTTTAAAGTACATGAAAACCTAGCAATCTATTTTATGGCCAGTCAGAACTGGTAAACCGATTCAGTTCAATTAGTGAATGAATCATTTAATCTCAGATCCGACTTAAAAGAGTGATTCGTTTCGAACTTTCATGAACGCAATTAATGCTGACTTTTTGAATCGTGAAGCGATTTTAATCACCCATTACAAAAACAATCATCTGTTGCCTTGCGTTAACCATTTCTAGCCTATATATATTTGATGGACAAACTGCGTGTTCAATCCACGCGGTGGCACTATTGTCTAAATTTGAGTTTAATTAGAAGGCGTTCAGCGTCTAAACAGCTAATATCACTGCAGGGAAGAGTTCATCTTAAACAGTTGAAATAGTTACAATAATAGGCTAATAATAATAATAATAATAAAATAAGCTCACTGATAATGATAGATGCTATCAGTGGTTCTGTGCTTTACTGTTCACCTTTGCGTCCTTACATGTAGCCTAGTGCGTTATCAAGTATGAACTATCACCTGTTATTGTTCCGGAAGTCTATAAGGCGAGTGAAATACCTTATTCTTGGATTATGTCATCAGGTTGCTAATTTAGACCGCGCTGTAGTGATTTTATGTAAAACAGCCTTTTGCCTCCACCACTATAAAATGCACAGAGCCAATAGGAAACCCAACTTCGCATGTCCTCAGACGTTATTTATTGGCTCGAACCGTGGATGACAGCCAGTATATTTGGTCTCTTGTGAAAGAGTAAACTGATTGCGGATCTGACACACACGCCTGCAGCTACAGTCACTGACTCACAGATCAACACACGAGCGCACTTCTGCTGCCTTCCACTTCTGACGGACTCACTGACTGTCACACCACTGCTGTGTCTGCGCCTCCAGACCCTGAAGGACAAAGTAAGTGCCTCTTACTTATTTCACATAGTTATTTTGAGTATTTGTGATCCTGTATTATGTGAGGAGAGTATTGTTGAATCGCTTACTGTATTTTCCTCTGTTGATCAGAATCATTTCTTTCCATTGAGTTCTAATGACAGGTTGTTTCGGTTCAGCTTCACCTGCAGAAACATAGGCTACTTAATGTATATCGTTGTTGTAAAACGTTTTGAATGTAGCCTATTGTAGTGTAAATATTTTGAATCAGTGCCGCCAAAACATAGGCTGTCGGAGTCAATAAGTCTGGTTCATTTATTGATAATTTAATCTGACGAAGCGTAGCCTACCGGCGCTGACAACGGATCTATAGCCGATCAGCTGTCTTGATCTTTATCTGACACGTATTTTTATTCTAATTAAGTTGAGTAAGTTTGATTAAAGTAGTTTAGGGCATCTTTATGGTCAGTAGAAGAGGAAGCTACTTCGCTTCTCCTTTTCTATTCAAACGTCTGACCTGTTTTTAATTGGCATTCTTTGCATTGTTATTTAATAATTGTTATTAAGGGTGCAGTTGCACACTTTCAAAATGCATATAATAGCCTACGTCAATTACTGGACACAGAAAGAGAGAGATGAAGTAGAGACTCCAAAGGTATTTTCACACTTGAAATGTATTAATATAGCTACATTATAACCCACTTTTCAGGGAAAATAAATAAGTTTGATCAAATGGTAAAACAATATTGTTTCAATAAATTACATAAATAAAAAAAAGTGAAGGTCTGAGAAAAGCCCTAGCATTATTTGTTTGCAGAAGCCATTGTGTCTCCACTGAACAACTAGACACGTTTAATTATCACTTAAGTGTCCAAAAGTGTCCAAACTCTTTGGGGCCAGTATGTTGAATGAAATATGTTTAAAAAAAAAAAAAAAAAAAAAAAAGCATCTTGTTACATCACTCATTAGAAATAGTATCACATATGAAATTTAAATAAGCTGTATGTATGTTCGTTATGTTTATTTTCCCTTTATATGTTTATTCATTTGAGCTTTTCTTTTTGGACCTTCTAAGACTCATCTAAACTTTTTGTTGAAAATGCAACTGCTCTGTCTCAAAGAGAGAGAGAGAGAGAGAGAGAGAGAGAGAGAGAGAGGAGGTAGAGAGATGAATGATTGGTTGTTCTCAGTGTGAGAAAGATAATACTCCCTTTAATGTTTCTTCAAGGAATCAGTGGCTTGTTCAGTAACCTGCTCTTGAACTTGTGTGAAGTTTAGTATATTTAACACTACTCGATTTTCACACAGTTTTCTTTGTCCGGATCTCAATGAGAATTCTAGAAATATATTCCAGACAGTGAATATTGGGAAACTGGAAATTCACCCTTTGGATATTCAGCACATTCACCTTTTGGACTTTAAACACCCCATTGTTTGCACTCAACCTGAAGTTTGCCGTCTGGAGATGACAAACAAGCAAAATATTGATGTTGTAACCCATCTGTTCATCTCAGAACCATTGCAGAACCATTAATTTTAAGAGTGGCGTTTGAAACGTGTAAATATAATACATTATAATGCATACAAAGTGTCAGTTATGTCTTTTTGTAAATAACTGCAATTGCAGTACCACATTATTATTTTTAAAAAATGTAAACATACTGTAGTAAACATTAGAATGTATCTCAATTTCTATTATAAGATATTATGCCTGTCTCTATGATATATTATAAATACAGACTTTGAGTCTTAATGTAGTTTTAAACTCTGGTGAAGGTTGGTCTTTAACTGAGATTTGTGATGAACAAGGCAGCCGCAAAACAGTTTCATCTTCCTCTGTGGATGAGCAATAACTTCCTGTCTTACAAAACTGAAAACATCTTTTTCCCTCATGAGAACGTGATTCACACTTCCTAATTATAATATATATATATATATATATATATATATATATATATATATTTTTTTTTTTTTTACTATCTAATAATCAAAAGTTCAAACATAACAATAGTGCAATTCTTAAAGGGTGTCACTGCACACCAAAATGAAAATTTTATCATTAATCACTTACCCCCATGTTGTTCCAAACCCGTCAAAGCTTTGTTCGTCTTCAGAACACAATTTAAGATATTTTGGATGAAAACCGGGAGGCTTGTGACTGTCTCATAGACTGCCAAATAAATAACAGTGTCAAGGTCCATAAAAGTATGAAAAGCATCGTCAGAATACTCCATCTGCCAACAGTGATTCAACCGTAACGTTATGAAGCAACGGCAATACTTTTTGTACATGAAGAAAACAAAAATAATGGCTTTATTCAACAATTCCTCTCCTCTGTGTCTCTCCAAATCAGTGTAGTGCCATTTTGGCAAATCTGAGCAGTACGCAGGCGAACGTACAGAAGAGAACAGAAGAGAGTACGCCACCAGCGTACTGCACAGATTTGCCAAAATGTTGAATAAAGTCATTATTTTTGTTTTCTTCATGTACAAAAAGTATTCTCGTCACTTCATAATGTTATGGGTGAACCACTGATGGCAGATGGACTATTCTGACGATGTCTTTCATACTTTCCTGGACCTTGACAGTGTTACTTACTTGGCAGTCTATGGGACAGTCACAAGCTTCCCGGTTTTCATCCAAAATATCTTAAATTGTGTTCCGAAGAAGAACAAAGCTTTTACGGGTTTGGAACGACATGGGGGTAAGTGATTAATGACAAAATTTTCATTTTGCGGTAGAGTAACCCTTTAATGACAAAAAGTTATTCCGTCAGAGCAATTCAAGCAAGTACCATCTTCATGTTTTTGCAGGCTTGCATATTTAATCAGCAGTTAATAAAAGTGAAATGATTCAGTTTGAAATCAGTTGACACTCTTATAACAGACACATTGAAATCCTGTACATTCCTGTTTTAACAGTCCCTCATTCCCTCAATAACGGTCCGTTCTGTTGGCCGCTACAGTGCAGTAGTGCAGCATCCCTCTGAAGATACAGTATCGTCTGCCAGTTGTGTGTCCTGCACACTATATACTCCAACACCCTCATTTGTCAGAAGTTAGTCCATGTGTTACTGTTAAATAAGGAATTTCTACTGAGGAGCTTTGCCATGTTGATGTAAGCACAGAAATAGTGTGGAAAGAATGCTTTTTGGCAGGACATGAAAACGATCAGATTGTATGTAAATCTGGATGTTGGGCATCTGCTATACTTATAAATTTGTTTTTATACTCTGATCTGTTTAAACTCTGGCCAACGATGTCCCCTTATTTGGTGTGTTCACAAAAATGGCAGTTGGCAACCTTTGTTACTTCATACTTAGCGTTACTGATTTGTAGAGCTGGGGGACTGGGACTCCAACTCGGACTCAGACTGCGGTTATGAATGAAGTTGGACTTGTACTGGAACATGACATGGACTCTTGACATTTTGGAGAACAGATGAATTTGCGTTGTGTGTAACATGAAAGATAAAAAATGAGTAAGAGCATAAAACTAATATAAAAAATACATTAATGAGTGTCTCCCACACAAACTCAATTGGTTAAGTACTAGGACTAGACAAGGTGGACTCGAATCCAACACTAGTGATTTGAACAAACCCCTAAAATGAATAATTATTTAGTGTGTAAGTAACTCATACAGTTGGATTTGTATGGAAGTCTGTTTCTGCCACTGACAAAAAACAAACAAACAAACAAACTTTTTATATAACAATGCAAGTTTTGACTTTTTTCTCAGAATTGTGTGATATAAATTTGCAATCTGAAGTTTTAAAATCAGAATTGCAAGATATAAACTCGCGACTGCGAAAAATAACATCAGAATTGCGAAATGTAATCTCTTTCTCTCTATTGCAAGTTTATATCTCGGAATTCTGATTTTCTAACTTCTTTCAGAATTGCAAGATATGAACTCACAATTGCAAAAAAAATCTAAACTCTAAAAACTAATTTCTGACATTTTTTCTTGCAATTGCGAGTTTATATCCCGCAATTCTGACTTTTTTTTCTCTCAGAATTGCATGGTATAAATTTGCAATTGCAAAAAAAAAAAAAATTAATTCAGAATTGTGAGATATAAACTCCCAATTCTGATTTTTTTTCTTGCAATTCTGACTTTAATGGTAACATAACCTCGGAATTGCAAGAAAAAAGTCAGAATTGCGAGTTAATATCTTGCAATTCTGACTTTATAACACTTTACAACACAATTCCGAGGCTGAAAGTTAGAATAATGAGATATAAACTTGCAATTCTGATAAAAAATGTCAGAATTGTGAGATAAAAAGTTGTAGTTACCCTAGTAACCACGAGTAATTCCCTGGCAACCACCCACAACATTGTGGTGGTGATTTGTAAGGGCAGAAAATGTTTACATTTTTTGACGGACGTTAAAACTGTTGGCATGAATTCAGCTTTCTTAGCGTTTCATGAATCATTGAAGACATTCTGTCTTGCAGTGTTGGATTGAAAGTGCATCTACTGGCAGCGCCGTCTCAGTTTGTAATTAGTGGCTTTCAGTAAAGCTTGATTTAAACACAAGTTTGGCGCTCAGGGAGTTTGTAAACGGTTTCTAAACTGTGCAGTCGGACACACTACATAAGCCATCATCCTAAAATAAAAGCAACATTTCTCCATGAGCTCATCATCAACTAGCACAATAAAGCATTTAAATACATCACATTTAACACAATATTTAGGGTCTCCGTGGCAACTGGATCAAAAACATGACATGAAGCACAGACGTCAGACTGGAGCCCTGTTTTAGATTAGACCTGTGAACCTTTTCTTTTCCCCTGTAAAAACACCTTTCATGAGTCCACGCTTCCTGTTCTGCAGTTTTGTAAAGGTCACCCAGATGGATGAATATGTGCAAGACTCAATTAAAAATATAATGAAGTCTCATTAATAACCAGATACCTATGTTTGCAATGGCTCGTATGAGAGCATGATCTTTGGAGGAACTCACAATTACTTTGCTGAAAAACAATATGGTTGTAGTGAAGATGCTTTTGACTCTATAGAACAGCAAGAAGGATTCACAAAAGCATCAACACTAATATCTGGCTAACTGTATATCTAGATAAGACTGTCTTTGTCATGTTTTTTTTTTGTATTATGCTTCATTTAGGAGAACTTGGTCCCTTTGGTTCCTTGCAACCATCACCTTTAGCTTGCTCAGACAATTCATATTACGTAATATCATCAATTTAAATGCACTGACACTGGTTGAGAACAAAATCTCAAATAAATTGAGCAACTAAATTGAGCTGGATTATGATACTAACTTTACAACATCGACACTGAAGTGAGTTATTGAATTGTGAACTGACCTAAGCCGAATGATGACACTATTGTCTTTTATAGAGCTACTTTACATAAATTACATTTGTTTAATAATTGATGAGTTTAGAACATTAACATCGTTATTTTAATGTGAAGCTGCTTTGAAACAGTCTGTATTGTAAAGCATTTTTTTTATATAAATAAATGTGACTGGACTGATTCGACAGAACAGAATACTCAAGTTTAAGATAAGTACCACAAAATTTAAATGTACAAAACTTGCTTCGAATTGAACATAATTTTTGATAGTTTTGTCAAAATAGACAATTCTTATTTTGTTTTATTTTATTGCAATGTTTAGGCTACATATATACACAGTGGCATGCAAAAGTTTGGGAACCCCTTGCAGAATCTTTGAAAATGTGAATTATTAAAAAAAAAAAGAGAGAGATTATACAAAATCGCATGTTATTTTTTATTTAGTACAGTCCTGAGTAAGATATTAGTCCACAAGACAAAAAAAAAAAATAGCTGAAATTATTAAAATAACACCATTCAAAAGTTTGGGAACCATTGGTTCTTAATACTGTGTGTGGTTACCTGGATGATCCACAACTTGTTTTTTGTTTGGTGATGGTTGTTCATGAGTCCCTTGTTTGTTCTGATCAGTTAAACTGATCACTGTTCCTCAGAAAAATCCACCAGATCCTGCAGATTCTTCAGTTTTCAAGCATCTTTTGCATATTTGAACCCTTTCCAGCAGTGACTGTATGATTTTGAGATCCATCTTTTCACACTGAGGACAATTGAGGGACTGAAACACAACTATTAAAAAAGGTTCAAACATTCACTGATGCTCCAGAAGGAAATACAGTGCATTAAGAGCCAAGGGGGTGAAAACTTTTGAACAGAATGGAATTTTCATGTCCAAATTTTTCTTATTTTGTTGAAATATAATTTTTCAGTTCTCTCTATCTAAATGATTGGGACTACATCAAAGGGATTCTGGCATCTACTGGTCTCAAGTGAGGAGGCCACAGTGGGCTTCAGGTGGCCTGTTACAGGTAGCAGCTGATCTGCCTGGCCATGTGTTTTTCTTTTCTCCTGGAACATGAGACTTGTCTATTCTGAGCCTGTCTGCTCACATGTCAATTCTTCTGCCTCACTATTTCTGCCCTGCTGTAATGCAAGTTGATCCTCAGAGCCCATTACAGGATCCTAATGTCTACAGAATCAATGCTTGTCCTGACTAAAGATCATTTATTAGGTGTCAGAATCCAGTGCTGCATCAAGCAGTGTGATGATTTGATATCCTCCAAACAATCTCAAAGGTCATTGTGATGTCACTCTAAAAATGTGATGCAAACCTTGCTATGAAATCCCATGTAAGGTTCTTTTTCACTGGTTCCACAAAGAACCTTTACCATCCATGGAACTGTTTCATTCCACAAAAGGTTCTTTACAGTGGAAAAAGGTTCTTAAGCTTATTAAAATGTTCTTCACTCTAAGAAAAAAATGGTTCTTTTAAGAACTGTTCACTGAAAGGTTCTTTGGGGAACCAAAACTAGTTTCTCCATGGCATTGCTGTGAGATCCCCCTTTTGGAACCTTTATTTTTTAAGAGTGTAAAAGCACTGTGAGGCAACACTATGGTACAGAGATGCATTGAGGTCATAACATAGTATTGCACAAAAAATCTTTAGTAATTGACAAGCAGTCTTTATTAATTGATTATTAATTATGTTTAAAGTGAGCCCGGGTTGCATAATTCAATAATACTTCAATGATAATGCAAAAAAATATTTTTGACATTTTTTCACTTTCATGTTATGTTATTGAGTATTTCCCCCCTTAAAATTATCATTACTGTTATGTTAAATTTTTTGTTAGTTATATTCACTAGCATATTATTTCTCAAACTGAAGGAATGAGGCTTATAAAGCTATTTGTATAATCATCTCTTCAAATGGTTATTCTCCGGAGTGCTTTGCCAAACTTGTATGAGTGTCCTAAGATAAATTTCCTTCTGGAAAGGGTCAGGCAACCTCTTAGATGGCCCTCAGCTGCTCTGTCTCGCACTCTCACTTCTGTGTGAATTAATGACTTTCTCATGAGACGTTCACTGAGGCCACTTAGATAACACACAGTTTGCACTTCTGTCCAAGACGGCTTTCTTTTGTTTTGTCAGTCTTTAGTGAAGCAGTGTCTTTACTGCAAGTATGAGACACTGAATGCGTGTTTGCACCGTGGGGAAAGGTTAAGCCCATGAGGGATGCTGGGAAATATTGTTTTCTGAGATTGCAATGCAGCTAACAGGCGTAATGTCTGCTTATCAGATGGGGGTTCCTTCCTGGTTTTCTTTGTATAGGGTGGCAATTAAGTCCGTTACGTTCGGCTCCCAGCTTTCCCTCTGTTTCCTCACTGACATCAGCTTCCTTTTGTTTGGTCTGATAGCTGGAAGCTCTCTACAGCAACAACAGCAAACTGCACGCTTCATGCCTGGGATCTGTTTTTCTTGCAGTCATTTGCCAGCCGGCAGACTGTGTCTTACTGGACTCTTTCCGCTATAAAATCAGATACAAAGTTTTAATGTAATAAAGGGTGTGGACTGTGACTTAAGTTCATCAAATTGGCTCCAAACATGAAAACTAATCAGTGTCTCATATATGATTAATAACCATAATTGTCTTTTAAATATATCTCTGTAAACCCTAATGCTCAAAGTAGTTAACTGTACTGAGTAGAAGAATAAAAAGTGGTAATTCAGTCTTTCTCATTATGCATTTGAGTCACTGTGCATGATGGGAACTTAGCCCTCCACAAGACAGTTTCTTTATCCCGATGTGCATACTGTCTATCCTAAATAGTATTCAAAATTAAAACTAGTGTGTCCCAAATTGTATAATGTTGAAATGAGTATCCGAAAGGTACCCCGATGGTTTACTATTTCCATTGGAAATTCAAAGTGCAGACCTGTGCACATTCTAATAGCTAATATTGCCCACAAACCATTGCACGATGGATGAGGATTTGATTAGAACTACAAACACAAGTATAAATGTGTTAAAAACTACAAATATGGTACAGTAGATATGCGAGACTGAAGGATAAGTAGAGAAAGTGGTTTGAGTGATTAATAATCAATATCTAACCTGATGAAAAAATACACACTCAAAAGTATTTTTTTTTAAATGACATAATAGAAAACTTTTATTTAAATTTTTTAATATTTTTAAAATGTTACAATATTGTTTTTACAATAAAATTTCACATTCATTCATAATGCAACTTGAAATTTATAAGTAGAAATAGACGGCATCTGGGGCAGAGGTATTACTGTAGGATATATTTAACATCACTGGAATTCCCATCAACACATTAAAGGGCAGACTTGATAGCATTTTAATAAGTGCTCTTCCACAATTATTCCCAGTAATGTTTTTTCCCTCTCATGTGTGCATGCAGGGATATGTGTGCATGCATGTGTGCACATTTTACTGGTGTTCTGTGGGTTAGTGCCGTCTAGCCACGGTGGCCCTTTCCATTCTGTCAGATGGTGAAGTCATGGTATGCAAGTCTGCATAATGCAGATTCAGCTGAAAGAGCAAACGGAGGGGCAGTGTGTGCTGTCTTTCACTGCTCAAGAGGAATGCCTCTACAGATGGATCTAATAGCTATTTTCTTCCATCCGTGAAGCCTGACATGCCAGCCGCACAGTTATAGTTATTGACACATTTTAATTTAGCCTTGCAAGCAGACATACTACAATGACCACATATTATAGTTGCTCTGGGTTTGGATGCAGTAGCTGCTATTGTGGCGAAGCGGTTGCATTTTTATGATGCTTTAACACAAGCTTTTTAGTAATAAAATAATACAACTGAAAGTCTCTGGATATGTTGGATTAGCATACTAACATAGTATTCTTATTACTTCTGCAGTATGTGAACTGTGTGCATAGTAAGCACATTTTGTGAATGCATTGAAAACCTGGATAGCTTATTGTGAAAACTGCATAAAAACAACATGAATACAAATTGTACAAGAACTTTGCAGACGATAACTATAACGATAACAGTTTTAAAAATTTTATTAAATTGGAAAAAAGTCCACAAAAAACTACAATGATTATGGCACGGAGGAATGATAACATTTGAATCACTTTCAGAATGTTTTTTTTTTTTTAGCTGATGTACAAAAAACATTGACAGCCAATCAGAATCCAGCAAACTTTAAAGAGTGTGAGCATTTAAAGTAACATAACATTATCAGCCATTGGAGTGGACGCTAATATAATTATCCTTACAGTTCACCCAAAAATGGAAATGATGTTTTAATTACTGATGTCATTAATTACCCTCATGTTGTTCCAAACCTGTAAATAAGACCTCCGTTCATCTCTGGAACATAAATTAAGATATTTTTGATGCATTCCGAAAGCTCTCTGACCCTCCCTTAGCAAGGATCCTAACAAGATCAAAGCTCAGAAGCGTAGCAAGGACATCGTTAAAATAATCCATGTGACATCAGTGGTTCAACCATAATTTTTCGAAGCTACGAGAACATTTTTATGCGCAAACAAAACAAAAATAACGACTTTCACGACTTTCATTCAACAATTTGTCTTCTCCACGTCACCATAAAGTGCTATTTTGGAGAATATCACATACGTAAACAACGTATGTAAGCGGATACTTTGTTTACATTGTTTACGCTTTGATCTAATATGTAAACAACATATCAGCATGCATACGTGAGTAATTAATGACAGAATTTTCATTTTTGGGTGAACTATCCCTTTAAGCAAGTATTATTTAATTCCGAACATATCGATAAAAATGTCACATATTCAGAAGGAAGTGACACAACTTAAAGTCAGTTTGGCTCTCTTACGGTATGCAGATCACATGATTTGACAACTTTTTAATGCAGTGAAACCATTATATCTTAATCAGGTGCATTATACAAACACAAACCAGTACACTGAAGGTGTTTCTCATATTTTTCAGTTGTGTCCGTTGCAGTGCCTCTGCAGAGCCTGTTCTCACACTCATATAAATAAAAGTGTCTGTGGAGGTACAACTATGTTCGGCTTCTGGCTGCTGGAATGCAGTGTACGCGAGTGTTAGCGCGTCTGTCTCCAGAAGGAGTTCATCTAACACCCACATGACAAGAGCTGACACATCCCCTCACTTAGACCACCGCTAGCAAAACAGTGTCCTACAAACACACCCGGCACTGAGCTCTGGCCTCACTACAACTGCCATCATGCCTTATAATGCAGACTGATTTGTCTGTCTCACAGTAGAAGTGGATATTTGACTGCAAGTTTATAACATTATTAATGATATGTATACATAAGGAACAAGAGGGAGAGAAGGACTTTATGGAAGCACTGAAATATTCAGGTAACTGCAGAGATACATCCACTGCTGCCCGTGTTTGTTAATGTTTAAGCTTTTGCATAGTCAAACTTAGTGCCTTAGGATTTTTCTGGGAATACAGAGTTAAATTCTAGCCTACTACTCATGCTTAGCTATCATATAGTCACATCTTGTTTGTGTTATTCTTTCTAAAAACTCTTATTTTGAAGTTTATTTGGTTCTGTGGTTTTTGTGTTTGTTTCCTGTTTCCTCAGTTCCCTTGGTTACTAAAACACTTGGTTTGTTTCTTTAGTGAAAGATTGAGTTCACCTGTGTCTAGTTTAGTTTTTTGTTATTCCATGTTGCCTTTTTATCTTGAGTTGTCATTTGTTGTCTTTGCATTTGTTTGAAAAGCTGTTGCGGTTTTCCCCAAGTGGGCTGCATTCTTTGTTTATTCGTTTAAACTTCTTCAACTAGATCCAAGCCTCAACTCTTCCCTCGTACAACTGTGACACAAAGGCCTACGACTTTTCATGGTGTTGTCCTTTATGAAGCTTGGCAGTAAGAGTGAACAATATGTATTGTCTGCGATACAAATGTAACTCAATTTGCAATAAACAAAACAAGCACGTCTTGAGATTGCATGCTTTCACTGTGGGATACAGAATGCAGTTAGATTGTCATAAATTCTATATACAGTATGGTGAGTTTTTGTCCTTTATATTCCTTTGCGATATAGTTAAGCAATATCACACAAGCACACATGCTGTTTTTCCCAAATAAGCATGATTGCAAAATGGGATATTGATTTTATTCAAAAATACAATATTGTAAGTTACATTTTAGACACCATTTTTAGACACATAGCTGTTGTGTCTTTGCAACACACAGTGTGGTTTCGTTCCTGTAGGAATCTGCTTTTTTAAACGAATCAGTGATTCGGTGATCCATTTTTAAGTCACTTGCTTCATTCTTAAACGAATCAGCTGTTTGAACAAACAGTTTGAATGATTCAGTGACTCACTCATCAAGACACCTGCTTGTGGTTTTTGTTTCATATTTACAAGCATAATTTTCTTAAAAAATACATTCATCTCATATCATTATTTATGAAGTTGTAATTGCAGTGCAACTAAAATGCTGATTTAGATACAGTTTTTGTGCTACTTCTGTAGTGCAAAAATACTGATTTCATTTGATTGGTAACAGCCTATAGTGTTATTCTGCATCTTATAAGATTTGATTATCATTACTGACAAAATTCCAGAAATATCAAGATATAATGTTTTGTCCTCTGGTTAGCATCTGCTTTTGTTGTATAGAATAGAGCAGCTTGAACATTCTGCTAAATATCTCCTGTGCTTTACACGAGAAGGAAATCATACAATAATGATTCCTTTGGAAGAAAAAGATATATAAAAAGAGCAAAAAAAAAAAAAAATATATCTACAAATATGCTTGTCTTTCCCTTTATACCACTAGACATTAACTCACCACAAAATCAAGGGGATGTCCTGTCCCAAAGAAAAATATGTTCTGGAGTAAAATGAGTCTAGTATTACAAACCTACCACGTCTTCTTTCAAGGCACCTTCATATAGAAACAGAAAGGACATGATATATATTATGAACATTTAGACATTTTGTATCTAATGAAATATTCACAGACTGAGTGTGTATAATTACAGTAAAGTGCTTTTCTATGTGGTGTTAGGTTTATTGTGCTTATGTTTTGTGGCGTCTTTAAAGTGTGTTTATTATCTTGAGGAAGTGGAGGGGCTTTGAAATTTTATAAGGGAGTTCACTAAAAATACACACCAGTGGAGTTTGTTGCCAGGGTAGCGACGTGTCCCCAACTGCCTGCAAAAGCACACCTCTGTCCTGTTCACGGTTCAGCAGGGCGAAGCTGCAAGATAAACTGTTTTTTTTTCAATGCTCTCTGCAAAAGCGCATGGCTGGCAGTCTAGTTAAATCAGCTGTTATCTCCAGTCAACAGTAAGAGTCTGTGGATGGATCATCCGATGTATCTGACGTCAAACCGTTGTTAAGATGTAACTGATACAGGCTCTGCTTTTTTTCATGCCTGTCAAAAAAATAAGACATTTCATCTTCTGTTGTTGTTGATGTACTTTTTTAATGTATCAGATTACGAACATTTGAAGGAGTGGGTTTCTGCAGTGTGTGTGGCCTCCTGCCTTAGGCAATAGTATAGTATGGCAACCTAAATTGCAGTTGGATTAACAACAACAACAATAAAAAAAAACACTGCATTTTATATTGTTTTTTTCCTGGCAATGACATCAATGAGTAAAAAGCAAGATAAAGATTGTTTTTTTTTTTTTACTTTAAAAAAAAAAATGTATACAATTTTTAATCAATAGTAATATACAGTCTTATCTTAATCACTAGTAATATGCAAAGTTTTATATATTTTATTTATATATTTTATTTTACCTGTATAATGAATTAGATATGAATTCATATTTTATGTATATCATACTTTTTTGGTGTATCATATGACATTTTTCACTGTGAACTAACCTTGCATTTTCATTACAAATGACATTTTCATAATTTCATATTGGTCGCATCACATGACTTTAATTTGGCAGAAAAAAATTCTGTATTTATTTTATTTTATTTTTATTATTATTTTCTAAGAAATTATAATGAAAGTAAAAAATTAAAAATGAGCATCATGGCCAAGCCTTATACATTTTTTTTTTTTAATATTCAAATTAATAGATATTTTATTCCTTTTTTTTTTTTTTCTTCTTCAGATTTCACCATGAGTGAGGAGGCTGAAGTGTGGGTGTAGCTGTTCAGTGGAGCAAGATATCACAAGCACAGTGTCTACACTCCTGCAAAATAGACGATGGGTGAAGCCGAAGATGAGAAGATCCAGTCAGGACGGCTATTTGAGAACTTTGTTCAGGCCACTGACTGTAAAAGCACCCTGCAGGCCTTCAATATTATGTGCAGTTACCTGGAGCTTGACCCTCTGGAGCACAGCACCTTCTACAGCGGCCTGAAGAGCATGGTGACCTGCTGGAAAGCCAAAGCCCTTTGGAGCAAGCTGGACAAGAGAGCCAGCAACAAAGAGTACAAGAAAGGCAAAGCCTGCGAGGGCATTAAGGTAAGCTTGCAAAAAGCCAAGACAATAACAATACTGGAATATGTTATGACGTTTAAATGAGCTGGCAAAACCTTTGTTAAGATCTTTATAAACCAAACATTTAGGTGGTTTATAGATTCCATCTAAGATTTGCCCTGATTTTGGGCTATGATTTTTGTATGCTATGACATCATTATATATATAACATCATGGACACATGTTGTTCATTAGACAAGTGCTCTCTGACTCTTTTATTGTAGTTTAATTGTGGTGTGTGGTGAAGCAAACATCTACTATTGCTCATGCTATATAAGTCACACACATTTTTTTCTTTTTACTTGAGTCATAATATCCCTATGCATAGTTGCAGATAATTTTTCATGTTTCATACACAAAATGTACCTGACACGTAAGCTTATATATCGCAAAATTATAAAGATAGTGCAAACTTATGTACATTTCCAAACCTGTATCTGTCTTGTTCATTATGAGAACTTCCCCTCTCTCTCTCTCTCTCTCTCTCTCTCTCCGAGATCAAGCTCAGCTTATTGTTAGTGAGTGTTTGAAGTGTTTCAAAGAGAGCATAATTTAACAAGTTCAACTTCATATGTGCAATAAACAGCCCACTAACGTTTCTGATGTAAAGGAGCGTAATTATGCTGCTCTTTTTAGAGTGTAATTTACCTCTTTGTAATAAAGATGGTAATTATATACAGTAGTCCTGACGAAGGGCTGTTCTGCACACTTTAATCAAAGCCAGAACAGTGTTGCCTAATGGCACTGGTTCAGACAAGCCAGGTATGCTGCAAAATGGTTCATAGGAGTATTTAAATACACATATTAAGCATTGGACCCTTACTAGATTGTATTTTTAGGGTTTCTTAAACACAGCTTTTTCTATGTTTACATCACCATTCATCAGACCAACAGCTTGTTGCATCTCAAACTCACGCCATCGGTTGAGTCAGAGGCTGACTTTCTGAATTGCTGAAACAGACAAAGCAATGTTTTGAAAGCAACAGAGAGTGTCTTCTCTCATCTGGAAGCCAACTTTCAAATGGCTTACTTAGTTGATTCTGCACATTAAACAGGCAAAGGTGTTTTAACATCCTGATGAATAACAGACCATCTCCCCCTTCATCCTATTGTGACTTGAGTTGAGTTGGAGAAAAAAAAAGAAAAAAAAAGGTGTGGTTTAGGAAGAGTGACACGATATCACTGCTCACCAGCCTCAAACTGTCTGTCAGATTCACAGTCTGTCCAGGATATGAGCTCATTCTCTCTTTTTCAACCAGCGGGACAGCTCAACTGTTTTATTGTTTTATACTGGCTTTATTGCAGAGAACACAGAGGCTTAATCTAAAAGTTTAGACATTCACTGCAAGCAAAATATGATAAAATATATGTGTATCTTTTTTTTTAAATTTTTTAATTTTTTTTTTTTTTTTGTATTTTTATACAGGTTTTTGGGGAATAGCTGATTCTGGTTATACACAATTTTAGCTGTTCTTTTTTTATCACTGTCTTTTTTTTATAACATATTGATTAATATTATTTCTTTTTTAATTTTTGATGTATTGATGGATTTATGTTGTTCTCTTGTGGTCTGCATTTATTTGATCAAAAATATAGTAAAAACTAGTGCTGTCAAACAATTAATCGCATCCAAAATATTAGTTTTGTTTTAATTAATGTTTTTGTTTGTACTGTGTATATTTATTATGTATATATAAATACACACACATACAGTATATGTATATTTTGAAAATATTTACATTATATATATATATATATATATATATATATATATATATATATATATATATGTATATATTTATATTAATATAATTTATATTATATATATTTTAAACATAACATATTTTTAATGTGTGTGTATTTATATATACATAATAAATATACACAGTACACACACATATATATTATGTAAACAAAAACTTTTATTTTGGATGTGATTAATCACGATTAATCACGATTAATCGTTTGACAGCACTAGTAAAAATAGTAACATTATAAATTATTATTAAAATTTGAAACAAAATCATTCTGTTTTAATATATTAAAAAAAAAAAATATTCCTGTGATAACAAAGCTGAATTTTCAGCATCATTACTCCCGCCTTCAGTGTCACATGATCCTTTAGAAATCATCCTAAGTTTGATGATGTGGTGTGCAAGAAACATTTCTTCTTATTATTAAAGTTAAAAAAAAGTTGTGTTGCTTAAAAGTTTTTGTTAAAACTTTCAGGAAACTCGCAGATTCTTTTGATGAGCATTTATTTGAAATAGAAGTAATTTTCAAGAATGTAAAAGTCATTACTATCATATTTGATCAGTTCCATAGTTATTCAATAAAGGCATTAATTTCTTAAAAAAAAACTGCCCCCAAAGGGAATTTCCAAATATATAGTATATATAGTGTTTTTTTAATGTTAGTTTGGTATGGCACAATGCATTTTATTAATGTTTGATCTGTTTCACAGAATGACTCTTAAATGGATTTCCACATAGAGCAGCAGTTAAATAAAGTTGACACAAAAAGTGTCTTTTAAATTCTTCTCATAAATTTTTGGGCTGTTTTTCAGGGGTGGTGTAGTGGTTTCACCACCGGATTTTGTGGTAAATACTTGGAGCCGTTCCTCAGTCTGAGCAGTGTGAGCTCCTGACCCAGACTCTGTGAGCTCATGCGAAGAGGCACTGTTTTCCACATTGGGAAAGACAAGTTCTTCTCTTTGTGTATGTTTGAGCATGTGTGCAGTCTGCTAGACATTTGCTTACAGCTGTGACTTTGTGACTCATGACTACTTGGGCAATAAACAAATCATACAGTGGCATTATATGCTAACACTCATTACCAGGACCTTTGTTCCATTACACTAGAGGTATCAGCCGATTCGTCTGCCTTTTTTTACTCTCATACAGGCCTTAATGCTTTTGTATCTGGGCTGCTCTCCTGGTGGTCTGCTTCAGTCCATCGAGCAGCTTTTTCTAGTGGTGTGATGTCTAATTGAGCAAACTACTGAAGCAAACTGTGATCACATTGTGTGCTAGAAGCAGGATAAGTATGTGTGTCTGGGTTTAAGTTATTGGTCCTGCAGTGAGGTGGTCTCTGTTCCACTGGGCTTTGTGTAAAGTGACTGTTGGTTCAACACATACCGTGGCTTTCACCAGGAAGTCTCATCTGGCATTATGCTCCCAGTTCCTGTCCTGCAGACTTTTCCATGAGATAAAAGAGGCTGAACCAGCCTGAAGTGGCAGTGGTGTGATGAGATTTTACAGCAGACGTTGGCCTGTACAGTGATTGGCTGGATTTTAAAGAGGACACACTAAAAACATTTTAATTTTATTAATGTTCTTTTATAGATTAGGAAATTAAATATTCACATTTATAATTAATTTAATTAGTTATAATCTTTAATATTTAAATATAATAATATAATTAATTTAATAAAAATTTTAATTTAATTTAAAAAATAAATAATATAAATATTAATTTATTAATTTAATAATATAATTTAATATATTTTTATTTTAATTTTATAAATAATTAATATATTTATTTATTTATAAATTAAATTAATTTAATATAAATGTATGATGATTATTGAGATACAATAAGGGGTCGTTCACACACAGAATGCGTCTTCATGCCTAAAAACGCAAGATGCAGCGCTCAGGAATGGTTTTATAAAAAGTGCCGATTTTACATGAAACTTTAAATCTTCTTGCTTTTCTTAGAGGTTTTTTCTGTCCATCAAAGTTTTTTTTTTTTTTTTTTTTTTTTTCAAATCTGACAACAATTTGAGACATTTTTGAGATCTCTTCTGAAACTCTTCTGAATTTTTTTCTCAAGTAAAAATTCCATTTGCTCTCAATTTGATTTCATTACGTAAATCCTGATTTCAATAGAAAACGTATTCGTATTTTAATCATTTGTTATTTTGTCTTTACTATGGGCAACCAAAAAAAAGCATGATTTCGAGCACCCACTGATGGACAGGAAACAGCTTCATGCTGACTCAACAGGAAACTTCACCTCTGGACTACTGTTCTGCTCGGTTTCAGGGTGGGGATGAGCAGAAACAAAAGAGTTATCATTATGTTCGTATCTGCTCTGACTGATGGAGCGTTTCATTAGTCTGTGGGGATGGTAAATCTTCTCCCTGGAGTGGTTGCGTGGCTCTCTGTCTTTTCTGAACAGGCTGCCTTTGTTCATTCTCTGTGGCTTTTAGTTAAGGTAAAGTCAAACAGAAACTGTGCACCTGGCCTGTCAGTCTGTGCTGGTAGTAACTGGTCCATCCAGCGTAATCAAAAGCAGCAGTGCAGAGACAGACCTGTCCAGACAGTGCAGTGGCCACCTGCGTCTGCCAGCCTCATACCTGCAGCACTGATGAATAACAGATCTCCCCTCAGGCATTTAATACTTGCTTGTTTTCTCTGTACGCATTCCTCCAACTGCAATACTTTCTCCACTACTGCTATGCACTGCTATTGATACTTTCAGCACTGTTACTCACAAACACACTCCTGTTAATACCGGCAATCTTGTTACTTCAAATACACAATTTATATTGATTCTTTCAACCCTTTTACTCACAAATACACAAACACACTTTTGTTAATATCTGCAATCGTGTTACTTCAAAGACACAATTTCTATTGATTCTTTCAACTCTGTTATACTCATAAATTCACAAAAACCTTCATACTGATATGTTTAATCTTGTTACTTAAAATACACAATTGCTGGTGATTTTCAACTCTGTTACTCAAAATAGACATAGAGTCAATATTAATACTTTCAACCCTGTTATTCACAAATACACAATCATGTTTTAGTTGATACCTGCAATCTTGTTACTAAAATACACAATTTATACTAATACTCTGTTACACACACACACACACACACACACACACACACACACACACACACACACACACACACACATTCCTGTTGAAACATTCAACCCTGTTATTCAAAAATACAGACATGGAGGCCTATTGATACATTCAACCCTATTACATTAAAATAAACATTTTGTTGACTTCTTTTGATACTATTAACCCTGTTGCTCAACAGTACACACACATTCCTATTTCAACCCTGTTATTCACACACACACACACACACACACACACACACACACACACACACACACACACACACACACACACACACACACACACACACACACACACACACACACATATTTGTAAGTAACAGGGTTGAAACACACACTAAGCATAGAATGTCTAAGTCTCTGTCTTATTTTTTTTTAATGAAAGCTAAAGGCATTTTAATGAAATTATCTGTGCTTCTAGCAGGCTGAGATCTGTAAATAGCCACAACTGACACAGTGCCAGGGACAACTATCCATACAGGCATTGAGGTCTACATAAACATGATAAGATCCAGGATCAGGAGGGGCTGAAACCCAAGCGTGTCACAATATTGATCACAGCACAGGCTAAGAGTTTTTGCTGTATGCCCACTGTGACAGGAAGCGCTAGCTGCCCTCACTACTGCTTCCTTGTTTTGAGGTCAATTAACCATCCTGAAGTTGGCTATGTGTGTGGGAAACCATAGGAGGGGTAGGAAATGAATAGATCAAGTAGAAAAAAAGTCACATTGCACCATCTGGGCTGAAAATGAGCTAAAGCTTTGCATGATGTGAGTCCAATACGTGGCTCTTTTCTGTGACTCAAGAATAGATTTGTGTAAAGATCATCGCTCCACATAAAAAGTGATCTCTCATCACTAAACCAGAGAGGATGAAGTCATACCCACAGCAGGCATTCTCAGACACGTCCCGGAACCTGACGTCTTGACTTCATGCATTCATACTAGCCTGATGCATGAATCACACCTTTGATATGATAGGACTGTAAATATGAGTTAATGCTGATGAAATCACACATGCGCCTCCAGTTATTGGCACTGATTGTTGTGTGGTGCTTGGATAAACATTTGCAATAGTTCTTACTTTTCTTTGCGCTTGTCTGCTAAGATTTTCTGCTTTCTAAGATACTTCCTGAAAGAATGGCAAGAACTGTTTGCTCACCACAGAGTAAAATAGGCTCATTGAATTTCAATAAAGAAAAATACACAAAGTATTAGAAAATGCACTAGAGAGGAAGCAATGTCTTAGACATCTGTATTGCCTTCTTTTATATGTATTTGTGAAAATTGAAAAAGCAATGAAAACAAAAGTCACCCATTTGTTCTGTACTTTCTGTTTTTTAAATGAAAATAGTGACCTTGGTTAAATTCTTACCCTGCTGATTCTCTGAATTTCTGATTGTAACTTTCAGTGCTTGATTATTGGAGGGGGCCCCTGCGGCTTGCGGACTGCCATCGAGTTAGCTTTCCTCGGAGCCAAAGTGGTGGTAATAGAGAAGAGAGATACATTCTCAAGGAACAACGTCCTACATCTCTGGCCCTACACCATTCATGACCTCAGGGCCTTAGGAGCCAAGAAGTTTTATGGAAAGTTCTGTGCTGGAGCAATAGACCACATCAGTGAGTTCTGAAGCAACTCCTCATTCTCTGTGTTAATCATATTATAAGCAACCTATCATAACTTCCTTGTTTAAAGCAGTGGTCATGTTTTAGTTCCTCTTCTGATTCTTTTGATTGCCCTTCTTTTTTCTATATATGCAGTATATTTTACCTTTGTTGTGTTTATCTACAGCGATATATCACCCAAAAATCTACACTGTAAACCCTAATAAGTTGAGTCTACTCAAGTCATTTGAGAAAACTCATTCACTCACTATAGTTATCATAATTAACTAAAACTAAAAGCATATTTGTTAATTGAAATAAAGATGTTATAAAAATAATTTTGAGTTGTCAACTAATTTAAATTTACAGCACTAACATTACTAACTGGACTGAGAAATAAACGAAATAATAATAAATAAAAAAATAATAAATAACTAAAATAACTAAATAAATTAAACCATGAATAAATAAAAAACAAAGCATTAAATTTTTACTAGAAATAATTGCTATAAATTAAAAAAATGAAAATGAAAACGATAAATATAAAAATAAGAGCTAAATCAAAATATTAATAACAACTATAACAATACATTAATAAAATAAAGTAACTCTGTCAACCTCAATTTAATTTAATAACTGTAATTTATTTTCTGTTGAATACAGAAGAAAAGGCTGCTCTTTCCCTCTTTCCATACAGAAAATATAGATGGCCACCAGTCACTGTCAAGACTTACACTTCAGTTTGTTCGTCACACAAAGCTATCATTTCACTTAACAGGATTCAGAATTTATCCCATTAGTCATATTACCTACTTTTATGTTGTTTTAATGTCCTTTTAGGAGCTTGACAGTCCCAGTCCCTATCCATTTTCATTGTATGGAAAAGAGACAATGATAGAATTTCCATTTTTGGATGAACTATCCAAAAGATGAAGTACTAAGTGAAAATACTATCCTGACACTCTAATGACGATATTTCTGTTCCCACATCTGTTAGTTCTACTGGTTGGTGTTTTTATAAGTGAGGCAGTGTTAGCGTGACTCTGAGGCTAATGGTTCTTGCTCTGGCTGGGTTTGGCAGGCATTCGGCAGCTCCAGCTCATGCTCCTGAAGATCGCTCTGCTTCTGGGTGTGGAGTTTCACGTAAATGTGGAGTTCGTGAAGCTGGTGGAGCCTCCAGAGGACCAGGAGAATGAGGGTGAGACTGACGGCCCCAGATGCAGACTAGATGTCAGTCAAAAGTTTGGACACACCTACTCAGTGTTTATTATTGCTACTTCTAGAATAGTAAACATTTACATTTAAATTTGGCTGACACTTTTATTCAAACGTGACTTACATTGCATTCAAAGTACACATTTCACATTTTTATCAGTTCTTGCTTTCCCTGGGAACTGAACCCATGACCTTCGTGTTGCTAGTGCCATGCTTTGCTGTTTTTGGCTACTGAAAAGAAGATAACAACACAGATGGTAATATGAGGATATGTAGCCATCACAAAATGCTATTTTATATATTTGCTTCTTCAAAGTAGCTGCCCTTTGTTCAGATAATGGGTTTTAATCCTTTATGATCCATTTGTTAGGGGCCCTTCTTTGTAAAAGTTATGTTTGTATAAAAATACGAATATTATAAATAAGTGTATTATATTCATCAGAACAGAATTGAAAATAATTTAATAATTTAAAAATAAATAAATAATGAGAGTAAAATAACAGTAAAATAATTTGTGATTTAATGCTTTCTGACCAGTTTTTAGAAAGCAGAATGAACCAAAACAAGCAGTTAGTAAATGAATAGAGTTCAAGTCTAAAAGGGACAAGGTTTTTTTTTTCTTTTTTAAAGAATAGAATTAGAATAGAGAGTGCTAGAGTTAGAGGGTCAAATAAAGGACTCAGGATTTCATTAAAACTAAATACTTAGGCATTTAAGCATAATAGATTTTATTTAAAATGTATTTGTTAATTAAGAAACATGTATTCAATACAATCAGTCAAGTGTGTCCAGTCTTTTCACTGGTATTATAAATACTATTGAGTACGCTTTCTAAGCCTGTTTATAACCAGAATGCCCATATATCCCGCTACTTTGATTTTATTCACTTAATATCCCATAGCTGTATTAGACACCACATAAGCTTGAGTATTGAAATGTTAAGCTGTACTCATCTTGATGAATCTGGGTTCTTTTGATTTTGCGGTCTCTGTATTACAACGTTTTCTTTGGAGCTGTTTAAGGTTTTCTGGGCAGGTCTGTCATTACCAGGAAGATGAAGGGATAGAGTGCTTCCTGCCTCACTATAATAGCTGTTTCCATGACAACCAAACAACACCTGCAGAGTTGTTAATGCAACTTTAATGCCAATGGAAAAGTGTTCAGATCCACGTCACTCTCCCCTCCCGCATCCAAATGTCATTTTATGACTACACTGCATGCATAGCGTTCACCCGTTACACAACGCTCTGCTATCTTGTTTCAAAAGATTTTTAAAGATCAGAGAAATGAAGAAACTGATTAGTTGATCTTGGTAATTAGAAACACAACTCAAAGGTCCAAGGATTGTGTTTCCATATGTGGCCACATTGGTCATCTATGGAAGAACAACATTGCGTAAGCTTCTCCCCTAGACTTCTAGACCATTAGCAATCTATCTTTCTCCCTTCAACAGGAATGACAGCAGGCAGATAAAACAAAAGTGCTTTCTAAATTAAGAATGTGTGCTTGCTGTGACCCTGTACTATGGCCTTGAGCGAGACTCATGATCCTGGATGTAGTTCAGTTGGATCTCAACTTGTGTTAAACAGTTTTTGTTTATTTTGCTTTTAAGCTGTACCCTAAACGTTTGACATTGATGGTTGGCTGTTATTAATAATAACTGAATGACTTGCTGTGACTATATGTTTCTGGAATGCATAGTGTTCTTGGCACGATTGCATAATGCATACATGAGTGTTGAGTAACATTACCTAGTCTTGTTGAAATGTGTAGCTGAAAAACAAATGTTTTCATTCAACAGATTATTTCCATTTAAAACAACATGCAGTTCTCTTACAGCAAGAACAGTTTGTCAGAAGTGAACCTGGGTGAAGTGTCTTGAAATATTTTGATATTTGTATTTATTGTCCTATCGCTCCACCCAGCTCCTGTCCTACCTGGAGGAAAAATTATTGCTCAGATATTGCTTGGGAGATTTAATGAGTTCCCAGTTATGTATCAACTCTCAGATACTTCTGAAATTCCTTAGGAGAAATAAAAATAGAAACAGCAGAGTCAATTGTTGGCATGCTGTAAAAATATAGAGCTATAAAATGAATTTGGATAACAGCTCAGATAATTACATTTTTAGAGTTTGAGTCACTATTAAGATCAAGATAAGGGTAAACATATGTAGATTGTTTTCTTAGTAGAATAATCTGAAATAGGTCTATTTTTATTTCTCCTAATCAATGAGACAATGCTTGGCATGCAGTAAGAGTACAGAGTTATGAAATTAAAGTGGAAGCAACTCAGATAATTAAGTATTTGGAAAGTTATATGAGAAAGGTTTGTGTTCATATATAAAACACTGTTGATATCTTCTCTGAATCTCAAGAGTACTAGTGTCATTTTCTCAGTAGAAACATATGAAAATCTCATTGTTCTCTAGGAGATATTAAAAAGATCTCAACTGTGATTTGTCACTTTTGCAGCTGAAGGATTGCGTTTGTTTCTGCAGGGCCGGGTTGGAGGGCAGAGATCCGGCCTGCGGACCACCCTGTGGCTGACTTCGACTTTGATGTGGTGGTGGGAGCTGATGGGAGACGAAACTCTTTAGAAGGTATGAGCTCAAATAGGTGAAGATGATGCAATCACTGCTCATGAGGAATAAAATGTAAAATCTGCCATGCTGAATTATGTGGACTAAAATAAACACACATGCAACCCTCTGTTTGCACAGTAACTAAGAGGCTATAATAATCTTTGCTCTATGATTACAAACTGTTCTAGCAGTTGCTAAAATTGCACCTGCCTAAAATATGATAGCATGTACATGAAAATAGCATGTCATATGGTCTTTCAAATAATGTAATAGTATACTTCTCAACAAGCCACACAATTTGAGGTATAATTCACATCTGGGGCACAAACTACTGTATAAATTTGAGCAAAATGGCAAATGTAGAAATAGTTAACCCAAAATATTTAAATTAACCGAAAATCTACTCACCCTCAGTCCATCCAAGATGTAGATGAGTTTGTTTCTTCATCTGAACAGATTTGGGGAAATTGAACATTATATCACTTGCTCATCAATGGATCGTCTGCAGTGAATGGATGCCGTCAGAATAAGAGTCCGAACTGCTGATAAAGCTGATAGAGCTGATAAAGTGCTTTTCACTTTGGAAGACATTAATGAAGTTAATGACAATTACTGGAGTTGTTTGGATTACTTGTGGATTATTGTGATGTGCTGTTTGAACTCTCACTCTGACGGCACCCATTCACTGAAGAACATCCATTGGTAAAGAAGTGATCCGAACTTCCAAATCTGTTCCGAAAAGGAACAAACTCAACTGCATCTTGAATGGTACATTTCAAGCAAATTTTAATTTTTGGGTGAACTATTCCTTTAAACAACACTAATAAAACGTCTTCAGATGTAATCCAGAACCTCTCTTTGTTACACTCTTTCTATCATTAAAACAACCTTACCAACTATTAAAATTTGGCCCATGCTCTTGGCCAAAGTCCCTAGAATGCATTGTTTCATCCAAGAAGGTTATTAAGCCATAAAATCAAGTTCTGCTGTGTAAAGCGATACTGCATGATGTCACCAGCCGCCCACTGGTTACATATGAGATCAGCGAGTCAACATGTGCTCATGAGGAGCTCTCAGGGTTTCTGAACACTTTTCAGTTGATGATGTGTGTCCGTTGGACTCTGTTTTCCAGGTTCGTCATCTTTTCGCTTATCCCTAATCAGATGCTTTTTCCAAAAAAGGCCATTTGTGGGGTTAGCTCATTGCCCAATTATGAGTAACTTCAGGGAAAAAGAAACCCGGCTTGTTTTGGACATTAAGTGAGCTAGTTCAGGACATCTAGGGAAAGTTAAATTTATCCCAATCTGAGGCAGAGCAGTGGTCAGACGAAAGCAGCTGAATTTGGACCGATTAACGCAGATGACGAAGAGGAGAACTTATGTCTTAGTGAGTTAACAGTATGGCAGTAATGGAACAGTTCTTGCTCTTAATCAAATCTGTGTCTGTTCGTAGAGAAGCTCTGTAGAGCCTCATACATTATTTTGCAGGATGAGAAAGCAGAGCCAATTCTCCACGACCCAAATCAACCCACTCAACAGCCATTAAAAATGAACAGCTTGTGCTGTTTTTGTAAAATTTGCCAGGCTGGGATGAACTTATCTGGCTAATGCATAAAGGCACTATTTTTTATTTTTTTCTAGGCCTCTAACAAATCTTTATCAAGCATGATGCAATAAAAATCTCTTTTGAGTCAATCAGAATATCAAAAAAAAGAGAGAACATTTTGTTGATCTCTGTTTGAGTGCAGATATTCTGAAAAGGCAGTTTCTGCCTTTTTATTTGTTGTGCACATCAGCAGTGTCTTAGGAGATCTCTAGATCCTTACAAAATGCACAAGGGCTTTAAAAACTACAGATGAATATTATAGACATTTGCAACTGGAGAGATTTACTCCACAGACTCAGTATATTCATATTCAGTGATTTTAAGGGATAGTTCACCAAGAAATGAAAATTCTGACATCACCTGCAAGTTGTGTTTGTGATGTTAAAAAATTCCAGCATCTCCACTTAACCTGTCCACATGCATTACAAAAAATAAAGTTTTGAAAGTCCTCCATTTAAAATGCAATTTCAAAAAATCCTTCAGGAACTCGAGCTGCGTCGAATGCTTTAGGAATGCCCCCGGCGAGTGAAGCATGTGTGAAATCACTCCAATAGAGAAATTAGATGTCACAAAGCGGTGACGTGAGGTACATGTAACAGGAAGCATAAAGGCGCATCCGGCATGGGCACATGTTAGCTTCTGCTCTTCAGCGAGCATGTCTGTGTATGTGTGTGTGTTGCATAAGCACTTCAGTCAGTTAGTATTTCTCTTTAAGAAAGCGAGATAATGCCTAAGTGTGAAAGTAAATCTAATGTGGCGAGCGGACAGTGTTTCAAGTCATGTGTTCCTCCTCTCCTATCTCTTGGGTTGGGATACACACGATTTGTTTGGGAACGGAGCATCCATGGGCAGCCCAGAGGCTGAGGCCAGTACAGTGCACCAAGGTGCCCTCATGGGACCTGGCAGTGGTTCTGGAGGCTCTGTGCAAAGCTCCCTTCGAACTCATTGAAGATATCTATGACAAGCTCCTCATGCTTAAGACGATATTCTTACTCACTATATCCTCACTGAAGAGGATAGGGGACCTTCAGGCACCCTCTGTATCATGCCTGGAGTTGGCCCCAAGCATGGCTAGGGCATTTCTTTACCCAAGACCTGGGTATGTCCCTAAAGTGCCCACTTCCTCGCCGGCTCCTATTGTACTGCAAGCCTTTTGTCCTCCTCCCTTCCAGGAAGCAGGTCAGGAAAGACTCAATCTGCTCTGTCCAGTGTGAGCACTGCACGCTTACATTCACAGAGCTGCCCAGGGGCATAAGGCAGATAGGGTATTTGTGTGCTTTGGTCCACCTAAGAAAGGGGTTCCAGCGACCAAGCAAACCCTGAGTCGGTGGGTGGTTGAGAGCATCACACTGGCCTATGAGTCCTCTGGCCTCCTGTCACCTATAGGGGTCAGAGCGCACTCAACTTGGGGTATGGCGGCCTCCAAGGCCTTATCAGTGGGCGTGGTCCTTCAAGATGTTTGTGCTTTGTCCTCTCCGCACACATTCATCCATTTCTACAGCCTGGACCTTACATCTACCCCATGGCCCCAAGTACTCTTGTCTTGATGTGCTTGCCAGATACACACCAGACAGGAATTTGCTCGTATGGTCCAGTGGGTATTCTCATTCCAAAATTCGACGCAGCTCGAGTTCCTGAAGGGGAACGTCTCTAGGTTACGTATGTAACCATGGTTCCCCAAAGGGAACGAGTTGCTGCGTCTCCCTGCCATACTCCCTGCGTCCCTGCAGGCACTCGCTTCCGCAGAAGCTAACATGTGCTCTTACTGGATGCACCTTTATTCTTCCTGGTTGCTCATGTCACCCCGCTCATGACGTCTCGCTTCTCTAGTGGACTGATTTCACACATGCTTGAAAACGTGGCCTCGCCGAGGGCATTCCAAAAGCGTTCGACGCAGCGTCTCGTTTCCTTCGGGGAACCATGGTTACATACGTAACCTCAAGATGTTTTCAATGACCAAATGCAAAATGCTGCTAATGTGTGGAAAGAGGCCAAAATGAATAGAAAATATTTTCAAACATATTGCAGTTGTGTGGAGGAGGCCTCGGTAGGCCTATCACTGTGAAATATCAACCCATAACTGTTCATTAATCATCGACTATCTTCAGGTAAAATCAAGTGTAATATTTTTGTCATTGATATACTTTGTTAATATTTTGAATTTGATTTTATTTTTATGTTTTAAGGTTTCAAGTTTGAGTTTATTTAGTTTCAGTAATTCAAGTTAAACTAAATTAAAATTAGAAATATTGTTTTGGTAACTACCTAAAATAAAATAAGTTTACGTTTTTTAATATTTTATTTTATTTCATTTCAGTTAATACTTATTTTATTTCAAGTAATGTTTTTTTATTTAGTTTTAGTTCAAATTAATAATACTGGTCACATCAAGTCTATACTATACAGGTTGTTTCAAAGCAGCTTCAACAGGAAAAATAACAGTGTCAATGTTGTAAAATTCATAAATTTTGAAAAAAAAATTGATTTCAGCTTTAACGCAGCTCTATATTAGACAACAGTGTCATAATTCAGCTCAATTTAGCTCAGTGTTGTTTCAGTTTAGTTTAGTAAGTGTCGATGTTGTAAAGTTTGTGTTATTATCCAGCTTAATTCAGTTCAAATGTTCTCATTCAATAGTGTCAGTACAGTTAAATTGATAATATTACTGAATATTAATGGTCTTAAATATCTTCTTTTTTTAAATATAATATATAATTATATTCAGTATCTTCAGATAGGCAGTATTCACTGTGGACTTTGCCGCTGGTTTAACTGAGCATCTGTGAACCAAAAATAATGGGCTTGTAATACTGGTAGAGTGGCATGTTTGTGCTGCATTAGTTTACCTCCGTCACTTTCTCTCTTTCTCAGGGTTCAGGAGGAAGGAATTTCGTGGCAAACTGGCCATCGCCATAACAGCAAACTTTATCAACAGAAACACCACCGCTGAGGCAAAGGTCGAGGAGATAAGCGGAGTTGCCTTCATCTTCAACCAGAAATTCTTTCAGGATCTCAGACAGGAAACTGGTGAGCAATATGTGCCACATTAGCCACTAAAAATACACCACATTAGTCTAAACTAACCATGCAGCTCCCTGGATAATAAAGAAATATCTCCCAACCCTCTCAGCTATGTACTTTCACCTCTTCCCGGCATTTCCCGCAATGTTTTCCATAAGGGTGTCAGTGTTATCTGCTGTTAGGAGCGGCCATATTTCATTTATCGTCCTCTTGCTCTGTTTTGTCACGTAAATGTTATCCTCCGGGGATTATGGGCTTCCTCCCTTCAAACACTTACGTATGCTTTGTATACCTGCCGTGACTCGTACTCCTTTGAAACTGAATTCCTTTAAAATCCTGTATTAAACTCACTCTGACCTCATGAGATTCATTTTGTCATATTACAGGCATGAAGATGTCACAGATGAATATCTCTGACAGATTTAAGTAATACCGCAATTGTGTTTCTTTCGTAGGAATTGATCTAGAGAACATTGTCTACTACAAAGACAACACACATTACTTTGTCATGACAGCTAAGAAGCAGAGCCTGCTGGACAAAGGTGTCATCATTCATGTGAGTTGGTTTGCTTTACTCTGTGGCAAGTGTCGTGTGAACTATTTTTCTTAGCTTCCTGAAAGATCGAGGTACCAGATGCCTAAAAACACAACAAGAGTCCAGAAGCTTATAAACACTCCTAAGGAGCACATACTGTATTTATTAGGGGGACAGAGACAGTCACAAACGTTCTCTAGTACTCTCAGTCCTTGGGCCTCGTCGTTGACGCACATTAGGGTTGTTGGGAATGTCTGTGCTGATCTGGTTCACGCAGTGAGTCGAGTGCTAGAACTGAGTGTGCGGCTGACAGTCTTCACCTATTTTGGATTGCGGCCAGCTTTGGAAAGTCATCCAGTCTTTACTCAAGCCATTTTTTTACACTGTCTGAAGGCAGATATTTAATTTAGTGTCTGTTTTGCAAAGCTCTGGATTTTTCTGGTCAAGGTCATTTCTGCACCACTAGTGCCACCCCCAGTATGTATATATGTACATATCTATACATATTAATATATATATATCAAATATTGATTTCATTTTCATTGAAAATATTTAAGCACCCTAACAACAAGATAAATTTACTTGAGGAACAAAGTTGCATAAGATATTAAGACTTATTTTCAGAGAATATTTTTTTTGTTTGTGTTTTTGGTGTTGTTTTTACTAGCATTTAGTGAGGTCATTTTTAAGGGTGAATGGTAAATAATAGTGTTCAAGGTATATATATATTATTTTTTTATATATATATATATATATATATATATATATATATATCTGTGTGTGTGTGTGTGGTTTTGAAGAACTACACTACTATGTTCTACAAAAGTTTAGATTTAAGGACTCCAAAATGCGGTGTACTTGTCAAGTTATAAAATATTTGACTTAGATCTTGTAAACATGTGAGTGTACATATCTTAATATTTACAATATTAAAATATGAAATAATTTTAAAACATTGATACGTTTTTGGTGATTGTACCATGATTTTACGATTAAATTCATCAAATTTAATTAGGCATTTTACAGCCTGAACATGAATTATTAATTTTACATGCTAAAATTATCTGATATTTTAAAACTTACTGACCTTGATACACACTCATAACTGTATTTTTGTTTTCTACATGTTCCTTCATGTTTGTCACACTACATGACTTTATTTTAAACATTTATAATATTTTTAACAAAATTGTTTCAATGTTTAATTTTTCTAAATAATAATAAAAGTTTATAAACTAATAATATCCTTTTAATAAGACTTGAATGCATACTTTTCAATTTATTTGGAAAATATATCCATGAAAAAATTGACCATCTTCACCCTTAAACTAAAAAAGTTTTGTTTTTTCCTTTGGTTAAAAAGTGTTTTAGCCTTGATGATCTGTCTCCATTCTTGTACTGAATAAGAACTTTTTACAGTTTAATCCCTGTCATCAAGTCCCACCTTATGTTTTTTCAAAGTATCGGTTTCATTCAAAAATGTCATATTTTGGAAGTAAAATGCATTGTATATGATGTTTCATGTTGACCAAAGAACCAGCTATCACAGCGCATAATCTATCAGTTGACATTAGTTTTGACTTGCTAGCAGTCTTACTGTATATTGTAGCAAATTAGCTCAAAAGGGAAATATATATAAATAATTACAATTAATTATATCAGCAGCCAGTAGGAACTGTAGCAGAATTAATATTTTCATCGACTAATCTGTTTGTCCAGCAAACATTCAGTGTAAATTCATATCATCTCTAAGAAAGGATATTTTCGTGGCCACAAAAAGTATCTTTCCTACAGTATTAATGCATTGTAGCATGTAGATGGATCAGAATCGTAAAGGGACTTTATTCACAAGCAGGACCAAAAACTCACACAGAGTCAGTTAACCTTTGAGTGAAACCATCAGCGCCGTTTTAAAATGGTCTATACTAAACCTCTGTTTCATTTAGTTAAATGTATGATACTTGCATTGCCTTGGTCATTGAAGAGTGTCCGGATGCAGTCATGAACTCCAAAGATGTTCTGACTCGATGGCGATTGGGAGTTTCTTCCCAGGTGGAAAGTGAAGAAAAGGCTAAGAGAGACATCATAAGTGTGATCTATCATAAGCATGCATAAAACAGTATACAATACACAAGAGCATACAGTATACAAGGAGGTAGTAATCATACACAAAGACCTGGGGATATGTATGATAGGAAAGAGAAATATTTGTCTATGAATAAATGAAAGAAGTCATTTCCTATAGCAGTATTTGTCTGTTCTAGAGAGAATTGAGTAGGGAGGAAGATTCTCTCTACATACTTTTAGGTCGTAAAGTTTATCTGATCTGGCTGAGGTGTCCGGGCCTGGAGATCATTCACAGATATATAGGCACCAAGTCTGGTGTTGGGTGAGGGGTCTGTGATTGTTTGTTAATTTAATGAATAATTGATTTGTTAAATCTAATGAACAATTGTGTGTCTGATTGAATATCAGACTACAATATTTGGTATGATAACTTTTTTTTTTGTATTTACTAGGATTATATCGACACTGAGGCACTGCTGAACAGTGAAAACGTGAATCAAGAGGCTTTGCTGGCATACGCACGAGAGGCAGCCGACTACGCCACCCACTACCAGCTGCCCACGCTGGACTACGCCATGAACCACTGCGGTCAGCCTGATGTGGCCATGTTCGATTTCACGTGCATGTACGCCTCAGAAAGTGCCGCTCTTGTCCGGGAGAGGTTTGGTCACAGTGTGCTGGTGGCACTAGTGGGGGACAGTCTTCTAGAGGTGAGGAGGATACATTACTGTGCAGTTATACTTAAATAATCATTCTTGTGTTTATTTATATTTATGATTATTACGTTTGATTCTGATGATGTTTTTGTGGTTGTCTGTCTTACTGTAGCCCTTCTGGCCTATGGGGACCGGCTGTGCCCGCGGCTTCCTGGCAGCCTTTGACACGGCTTGGATGGCAAAAAGCTGGGCGCAGGGTAGAAATCCACTCGAGGTGCTGGCAGAGAGGTCAGTGAAGGTCAAATTTAACATGTGCAAACAATAAATGCACACACAGTCACACAGCTCCATATGAATACACCACCATGTTTTCATCTATAATACATGACTATTTGGTCATACTGAAATGATGAATGAATGAATAAATAAATCAGTAATCAATGTATACATATATATATATATATATATATATATATATATATATATATATATATATATATATATATATATATATATATATATATATACATATTCAGATTTCAAAGATGTTGAAAGTGTTAATATGCACTTAAAACACTATTAATAGCTTGTTTATGTAATTGTTTTGTTTTTATTCTTCTAGGGAGAGTCTGTACCGCTTGTTACCTCAAACAACACCTGAAAACATCGCCAAAAACTTTGATTTGTACACCATAGATCCGGGAACACGCTATCCCAACCTTAATTCAAACTGTGTCAGGCCACACCAGGTGAGATGACATTACTATCTGTGCAGAGTATATTGTCATTAAAAAAATCACATGGTAAAATCACTGCAGTTCACAACCTCAAGTGAGCTATTGCTTTTATAAAGCACCTACGACTATGAGGATAAATAAACTAATACACTGCTGTGTATTATTAACGACATTTTTCTTAATGTTTATTTTTAAAGAAAGTCTCTTATGTTCAGCAAGGCTGCATTTATTTGATCAAAAAAGTAATATCATGTATAACAATAATATCGTGCAATATTATTGCAATTTAAAAACATACTTACTGTATGTAAAAACTACAAATAATTAAATAAGCCTAACTGTAGACTACTTATAGTTGCCAAGTAACAAGGCTTTAAACATGGCTCATCCAATCAGTATTTAGAGATGTAAATAGGAATTTTTTTATAGTCACTGTCATTGAAGCTATCATTACCATTACTATTTATTTTTCTCCTTTGTAGGTCCGCAGCAACTATATCTGTGGAGAGATGAAGCCGTGCTCTCTGGAACGGGCCGCCACCATACGCCGCCCTGTCAACTTGGCCAGGCGAGGTTAGAAGGAACTTCTAATCAGTCTAACACATATATATAATTATCCTCTGCTCTTTTACTTGAGTGCACCATACAAGTGTTCCTCAAGAGTTGCCACCACTGTATATGAGAGCTGAGATTTGCATATGATAATCATAGGCAACAGGCAAGTAACGCGAGTTAAGACGAGTGTTTACAGCATTCCTACCTTCTGCAGATAACAGGCAGCTCCTGTTTTAGAAACGTTCTCAAAACAGCAGAGCGAGCGCACTCCTCCCACGATGTGGCAGGTTCAGGGAGAGGTGGAATTTATCTCTGCTGAGGGAATTCGACCCAGAGTGAGATTTTTTATTACCAGCAGAGCCAAAGTGAGAAGATTACTAGCCTAAGTAAAGTATGTTCATGCTGCTTGTTTTCATACAATAAAAAGTAATGACAGTGGGCTGTAAAAACAACTTTTAAGAATTGTACACTATATTCAAAGTCTTCTCAGGCCCCTGCCACTGTCGGCTTTTGTTCATTGAAAACAGCAGCATGAACATTTCTCTAAGTATCTTTATTTGTGTTCCAGAGAAGAAAAAAAAAGGTCATACAGGTATTGAAGGACATGCGAATAAGTAAACAATGACTGAATTGATATTTTTTGGTGAACTATCCTTTTAATGTAATGTCTTTTTTAATGTCTTTGACATTGAAACTTTCTATTAAATACATAGATACTAAAATACACACTACTGTTAAAAAAATATTATTTTTAAATGTCTCGTATGCTTAAAAGTCTTCATTTATTTAACTGAAAATACAGTAAAAATAGTGATACTGTGAAACTATTTAAAATAACTTTTCTATTTTAAATAATAAAATGTCTTAAAAAATCTTCAGATTTTTAAGCATTCTGATATGCTGATTTGGCGCTCTATTATTATTGCTACTATATTTTTGTGGAACTCATGATACTTTTTTTTTTTTAGAATTATTTGATTCAAAAATTCTAAAACAAATAGAACATACAAAAACTGATAATGCTTGATAATAGTTAGAAATGTTTCATCAGCATATTAGAGTGATTTCTGAACAATCATGTGACACTGAAGATGGAGTAATGATGCTGGAAATTCAGCTTTGCCATCACAGGAATAAATTACATTTTAAAACATATTCAAATAGCAAACAATTATTTTAAATTGAAAAAACATATTGCAATATTACTGTTTTTATTGTATTTTTTGTCAAATAAATGCATTATGTTGAGCATAAGATACATCTTTCAAAAATATATATATAAAAAATCTTAATTATTCCAAACTTTTGACCAGTAGTGTACATCAGTTAGAAATGTGCTGTACATGAACTTTTCTGCTTAACTTCCTCTATCCTTGGCTAAATTAGCCTCTTAACAGGAAACAGAAAAAGCAGCAAAGACAGAAATACCACATATCTTTAGGTTCTGGTCATGCTGCTGTTTCCTGAATCAATAACAATAAATCCTTTCCGCTATTGCTGTTCTTTTGAGCTTGTTGACATATGGCTTTACTGCATCTGAAAACAGTTGTTAGCTGTTAAGTTCACACACTACTCTGAAACAAATAATACAGAGTGTGTTATGTAAGAGGAGCATTATGCTGCTGCGAGATTGATGAGGCAAGTTCAGACACCTGACAAAGAGAAAACGTCACCTTGACTTTCAGTCCAGATCAACCTTTGTATATATTTTCAAAAAAGCGAAAGTCTCAGGTTCTCAGAGTTTTTGGGTTGATCAGTTTTTAAATAACATTTTCCTCTGCTTGTGTGTGTGTGTTTAACAGAGTCTGAGATCAGGCCGAGTCGGTTACTGACGTGGTGTCAGAAGCAGACAGAGGGCTGCAGGGGTGTGAATGTGACTGACCTCACTTCCTGCTGGAGCAGTGGCCTGGCTCTCTGTGCTCTCATACATCGTTTCAGACCACAGCTCATGTAAGATTCTTTACAGCATCTCTCTTCTGCAGGAAACATCATCAGAACACTGTCTTTCCCTTTTATACATTTTCATTTAATATCTGTAACTAATATCATGATCAGTAGAATCACTTAAAGTATTGTGTCTAAGTATTATATGACTGACACTTACATAGTACTATGATACAATGTAGCTGTATGATAACCATTATTCATATACAGTACCATGCTGTTAACGTGGTACCCCAGGGTAATTAATAGAATACTGTGGTATTACCATGGTGTATGTTTAAATATTGCCATGGTACCTTGTGCAAAAAAAAAAAAAAAACGTGCTAAACAACAGTGTCTTTAGTACATGTTTTCTAGATTGTCCAGAATTAGGTGTAAACATGGTATTACAACAGTGCCATGTCCAAAAAATGCATTGTATTGGTATTACCATGGCACAAAGTATAAAGCATAGTATTACTATTCTACCTGCTACCATGTGCAAAAAATAAAAAATAAAATAAGATAAAAACAAACAAACAAACATAGTATTACCATTTTCCAGTACCATATGTTGGTGATATCTAAAAAAAACAAAACAACAAAAAAAAAACATGGTGCCATGCCCACAAACCCTTTTTTAAAAAACATGGCATTGGTACAGTATTATCATAATTGTACAAAGTGATAAAAAACAAGGAATTACTACCATGTGAAAAAAACAACAACAACTTGGTTTTAACATTACAGTACCTTTTTCACAGATGGTAATACTAATGCCATGTTTTTAAAGACATGGTACCATGTTTTATGGAAATCATACAAGGGCAAAATTATGTTTATTTAGACTTGGTACCTTGTTAAAATAAATATATTTCTTAAAAAAAAAAAAAAAAAAAAAACATGGCATCAAGTCTGAAAAAAACATGGTATTGCTCTGGTATGATATCCAGAAACATGGTACTATGTCTTTAAAAACATGGCATTGGTATTACCATCTGTGAAAAATTACCAAGGCAATTTCTCAACAACCATGGTATTACATCAGTACTATATCCAGAAAAAATACATATATAAATCACATGGTAATACCAAGGTGGCGTGTCCAAATAAACATTGTACATATCTTAAAAACATGTTTTTTTCATAGTTTCATATCATATCATATCATATCATATCAGTGCTCCTGTAGCTCAAGTGGTAGAGCATTGCCTTACCAAGTGCAAGGTTGTGGGTTCGATTCCCCGGGAACACATGATAGGTAAAAATTGATAGCCTGAATGCACTGTAAGTCGCTTTGGATAAAAGTGTCTGCTAAATGCATAAATTTAATTTTTTAATTTAATTTTTAAATTTAATATCATATCATATATCAAAAAAACATTAACATGGTATGGATAATATTGATAACCGTGATAATTTAGCTCACTATAATCATGATAAGAAATGTTCATACCGTTACATCTCTAGGTACTATATCCCAAAAAAATAAACAAATATAAAAACAATGTGCATGTATAAAAACCATGGTATTATTACCTTGATATCATATCCAGGAAAAACACTAAAACATCATGGTGTCAAAAAATTTAATTTGTAATATATGATAATATTGTCAATTCTAAAGGATGAATCAGGCTGTCCCTAATAAAACAGTAGTTTACATGACACTTTGATAATGTTCATCTGATGAGTGAAACATTAGCAATCGAATTAAGTTGTAAGCACATTTAATAAATATTTGGTCTGCTTCCTGACATACCCACAAAACACATTCTGTTTTGGCAACCATACCAGTCAACTCTTCTGTATGTTTATTAGCTTTTGCCTTTGCACAGTTAGTTACTGTGTGATCCTAAACATAAGCAAGCCATGTGGAAAGCACTTTGACCCCTTGAGAGATTGCGTTCCCTTGTTACAACTTTTTTCCTTCAAAAACAGATATCCTGCTACATGATACTTATTCATCTAAACAGCATGACTTTTAAACTTCAGCGTTCTTGGCTGAGAAAGCGTTTGAACAGCATAACCATGTGCAACATTTCACACACTTTATCAAGGGCCATTTTTCAAGTCTGTCATTTAAGATGGTCAAAAGTAGCTTAAAGAAAGCAGAGAAGTTTCACAGCTGCACATTGTCCTTTCTTTGCATAAATGTCAAGAGGGCAGCTTGTTTAATTCAGGTCCCATGATCTCTGCTCTTATCACATTGTTTCCTGTAGTGATTATGACTCTCTCAATGAGCAAGACTGTGCCAAAAACCTTCAGCTGGCATTTGATGTGGCGGAGAAGGAGTTTGGCATTAAGCCTTTCATCACAGGGAAGGAGCTGGCGGCAGGTCAGGAGCCGGACAAGACCAGCATGGGCAACTACCTCTCCAAGTTCTACGAGCTCTTCCGGGGAACGCCTCTACCTCCCTCAGGTAGATCATTAACTCTTTCTTTACAACCATATTAGGATCACTGGCTGTGTTTGGAATGGTAAACTAGTTTAATACTTGTGCCGAATACTTTTATGCAGAATCAAGTACACTACTGTTTAAAAGTGGGTCTGTAAGGTGTAAAGTTTTATAAACATAAACATTTTATAAAACTGCAATATTTTGAACAATTATTATAATTCAATAATTGTTCATACATTTTTTTCAGGACACTTTGATTAATAAAAAAGTTTAAAAGAAAAGTATGTACCAATTTTGTAACATTATAAGTGCATTTACTGTCACATTTGAATTGAATGCATCAATTAATGGCATCCTTGCTGAATAAAAGTATTAATTAAAAATATACATATATACAATAAGGTCTCCTGAGATTTAATAAAATATAAACAAATATTGCAAAAATATTGAATTTAAAAATAATTATTTTTTTACTTCCAAGATGGACAAAACTTGCTTAATTAAATATGCATAAATATCTAGCATACTAGTATTTGAACATTTCTCCTTGCCTTTTGGGGAATTGAAAGTTAAAAAGAACAGCAAATCATTGAAATAAGAGATCTTTTGTGACATAAATTAATGCTGTTAAATCGATTAATCGTGATTAAGCGCATTCAAAATAAAAGTTTGTTTACATATATACCTGTATGTGTGTGTATTTATATATACATATATATACACAGTACACACACATATATTATGTAAACACAAACTTTAATTTTTGATGCGGTTAATCACGATTAATCGATTGGACAGCACTATTATAAATGTCTTTACTGTCACTTTCAATTTCCCTCATCAGTTTAATGGATGAAATTACTGAATAAAAGAATGAATTTAAAACAAAAGATCTTACTGACTCCAGACTTTGAACGATAGTGTACTGTACATGATCAGTTCAATTTGGTATTCAATATTCACTTATATTTCACATCAAACATAGACAAAGTCTCATAATTCATGGACATTATCACAGACATTTTCAGCTGTAATATACATTACATTGTTACATTTAGCCCATTAACGGTTTTCAAAAATGAACCTTTTACACTGTCCAAAACCTGTTACCTGTTTTGAGTGTGTCTTCCACCTACTTTGCATAAGGTGTGTCCATTAAGGAAACACAAAATGCATTTATGGAAAACCCCTAAAGAGAAGCATTTTATCTGGCCTTTTGCACTCGAACATTTGTGTTACACAATTCCTTCTGTCACGGAGTCATGCCAGGAATGCATGTCTGTCTGAAACCAGGTTACCGCCCTGCAGATCTGCACATCACCACATTGGAGGAGGGCATAAATACTCCACATTATATATTGTCTGGCCTCATAGACTTTAATACAGCAGAAGCAAATCCATACCCACCACCCCCACCCCCGAACCACGATTGTGCCCCTGCGGAGGCATTGTTCTAGAACAATCAAGCTGCAATTTGAGGCTTTTATGTTGTAAAGTGATGTGTGTTTGTTTACAAAGCATATTTGTTGTAGTTGTTTATTCTCAAATACCATGCAAATGTTTGTCATGTGGTTTATTGTAGATTCAAAGCGAGATGGTGATGCAAATAATGAAAAATGTCCATCAGGTTCTTCCAGACCTGTTTACAAGTCATTGAGTTTGCTTCAGCCTCGTAAACGCATACCCAAGGTAGTATACAATGGATTTGATTTATTACAAGCACTTTTACAGTTTCTGTTTGGTGAACTTTCTTATTTTGTTGAAGTTTTGACATCACCTTCTACAGAAAAATATAACTTATTGTTCCTTAGAATGACAAAAAGACTGAAGATAATGATGCCATATACAAGAGAAGACGGAAAATTAGTTACTTAGAAGAGGTCAGTATTATAGTTTATATTAACATACGAGTAAAAGCATGTGAAACTAGAACTGCTCTCTGATTGGTCCACTTCTCTTCCAGCCAATCAAATCCATCAATCAGAGTTCTTCTGCATTCAATGAGGGGCGGGAATTGAAAGAAAACAAGGTCAAGTTTATGGCCACTCAGCTTCTAGCAAAATTTGAAGACAGCACAGCAAGCTGCTCTATTCGCAGACAGGTAAATACTATTTTATCTGAACTCACGGCATCAGCTGAAGATTTACATTACATTTTCATAAATTAATCTGACAGTGAATATCCTGTCATTGTTTACTCTGTCTTATATCATTACACTTCCGTTTTTTCTTCAGTGGAACACAAAAAGAGCTATTTTGCCTAATGTTCTTGCTGCTCTTTTCCGTATAATAAAGGTGAAGGCTGTAGAGCTCCAAAATACACTGTAAAAGCACTCTATATGTTTTGTGCGCAAAACTGTCTGAAACCATACAATAGAATTTTGTAACGGACTGAATTTTTTATTGTCATTCACAGAAAATCTCTGCTGGTACTCTAAAGTATCTTTCACAAACACTGAAATATGATACATCATGATGTGTTGTACAAGGTTTGACATCAGATATGGATCTTAATGGTTTAAGGCATATTGGTTTCAAATTCTAAGAAAAATAATGGCAAAATTAAAGGGATAACATTTATTTTACATTTTGGCTTTCTGAGTATTTCTGTGCTTAGTTAATCTCTTCTTTCTCTTTTCTTCCCTCTGTCCCTCTGACCCTGGCTTCCTTTTCTCTGAAACTGTTCCTGGTATAATGATTTCAGGCTGACTCTAATGATGAGAGGCCTCCAAGACCTCCATCGCTCGATATGACCGATAGCCCTCTCTTTAACATTATCAAGAAGAAAGTCCCACCACCCCCACCCCCTAAAAAACAGGTAGAAAGTCCAAAGTCAGTGTACACCCACAAACAATACTTATAAAAAGTACCTTTTATCACCTGGTTTTAGCTGTCACATAATCTAAATAAAGTATTTTTGATAATATTCATCTTTTAAAATTCTAAACTCTTTAGACTGTTTTCTAAGAACTGTTCTTTAAAAGGTTCTTTAGGGAACATCTCGGTTACATGTGTAACAATCGTTCCCAGAAGGAGGGAATGGGGACATCACATTGGTGACCAGTGGATGAGCCAGTGGACATTGGCATGAGGAATTCACATCTGGCTGCCACACCCCGCAGCGCGGGTATAAGAGGCAGCAGGTGCACCGTATTCATTCATGTTTTTGCTGAGGATCCGAGCCAATGACCTGGCAGCTCAGCAGTGGAACAGCAACTGTGGCGACAGGACATGATTTCTCCGTTCCCTACTTCAGGGAAAGAGGGTTACACATGTAACCAAGACGTTCCCTTTCAGTCGGTCAGTCTCGACTTCACGTTGGTGACAGACGAATTGGGAATCCCTGTGCAGGCCTCCTGAACCTTCCTTTAAGGTAAACGATACTGCGGGCTCTACGCAGTGAAGGTCGACTACTGCTGTTCCTCGAGCAACCCAAACAGTAGGACTTGGATAACACTGGGAAAGCGTGCCCTTCCTACTTGGAGTCACCTCCTCCCAGAGGGGGTTGAATGACATTTACTCATGTAAAGTTACCTAAAAGGGTCCTATTGCACATTGAAATCTCTGAGATGGCTCAGGCTGCATCATCTAGAGATGGCAGAGTGTAGTCTGCCAGGGGAAATACGGCCCCAGTAACTGTACTGTGGAAATACACATATGAGATCCCTACAGGGCCACTCATATGGGCACTAGCCTCACACCAGATTTCAGGAATTCATTGGATGAAAGGCCTGGCGCCAGACACTCCGCCACGTCCAGCCACCAGAGTGCTGGAGGACTCAACAGGTTTGCCTGGTTAGGGAACTCTCTGGAGAAATAGGCTTTATGGATGCCACAAGCCGACTCTCCACCCTCTCAGTGCCACTACCCGTTTGAGGTGAGAGCCCGCTGGCAAAAAGGAGGAGGGAAGTGATCCTGTGATGCACAGTCCACCAGTCCACTCTCCTCCTCTTGGGACCCAGAGATTGAGGAAACTGCTCTTTTTCAGAAGTTTTGGGTACCGCTGGCTGCTGGGCCAGCCGCAGAACACAAACAAAATGAAACAAAAGATTCTCCACAAGGCCCTCCTCCAAAGGAGGAAGTGGAGCGGTCACCATCTCCTGATGAACAGTCCCCTCCATCTCCAGGTCACCCATCTCAGGGCCTCTTGCACTTGCGCTTGGCACCATGTTTGGCTGGGGCCTGGACGGCCTGGGCTCGACCGTGTCACCGAAAAGGCCGATCTGTGATATGGGAGCATTCGGAAATTACACCTTATCATGCTCTTTCATATCGGCCAGACACAGCCAGAGATGGCGCTCCTGGACCACCAAGGTGGGCATCACACGACCCAAAGACTGTGCGATTACTTTCGTCGCTCGGAGCGCGAGGTCTGGCGCAGTACGTAGTGCATGTAGAACCGCCAGGTCATGACCACCCTTGTGCAGGTTCCTCAGGGCTTTGCCAGCTAGCACTGCCAGTTAGACCTGACAATTACTTACAGGCCCACAAGGGGAGACATGGATCAACCCGCAGAGTGGTAGCAGCCGTAGGACACTGTTTCATGGCCACCAAGTGTTCCACTGAGGGAATGCCCATGTACCCCAAAGTGGCCCTGCCATCGAGGGTGATGAGGGAAGAGGAGCTGCACTATTTGTTTCTGGCAGTAAAAGGTGCCTTCCATGATCTTGTGAGCTCCTCATTCACTTCTGGGAAGAATGGCACTGGAGGGGGCCCTGAGAACCAGCGCAACCCCCACCGACGAACCACTCATCCAGCCTCAAAGGACCGGGACGCGGTGTAGGATTGGGAGGGATGGCACTGGAGGGGGACCTGTGATCCAGCGTCAAAGGACCGGGACGCGGTGTAGGATTCCACACGAACCCGACAAGAGAAAGCTCACCCTCTGATGCAAAGGTCTGGACTCGGGCAACTGCCACTCTGCACCTTCAGCATCCTCCCCGAAGGGGGCAACTCAGCCGAGTCTTCATCCCCAGAGGCAGAGGGAGAGAAGCGGAGTCTTTTATTCAACCCTCTGATGCAAAGAGATCACCATCTGGGCCGTGTCAGGGGGAGGATGCTATCGACTGATACACTCAGGTAACAACCATGAAAGAGGGTATATAAGGATTTTTTAAAAAGACGCTATGTACCGAAGGATACACTCTGTCTTTGGGGGGGTTGAGGGTTGAGGAACTTCCTTTGGTGAAGCCGTCACCGTAATCCACCACCACTCGGCTTCAAAGTGATAAGATGAATGATTGCTGATTGAAGTTCTGCTTCTTATTCTTGTGCTTTTGGTTTGGGGTGCGGGATGCGGTTGTGATTGTGAGTGCCAGTGTCCATTGGCTCGTTTAGTTACACTCGAAGTGGATTGGTCTCTCTGGCGAGATTCACAATTCATCAGTCACCAACGAGACGTAGAGACTGACCGACTGAAAGGGAGCCAAAAATTGTTCTTCTATGGCATTCCTGCAAAACCTCCTTTTTGGAACATTTATTTTTAACAGTGAAATTAGCAATTTAGCATACTCTCTGTAGATTCACTACAAATTTTCCCCAAGATTGGGTATTATCAGTATGACAGCTCATATCCAGCGCTGCCCACATGTACTGTGTGTTCACAGTTTCCATCCATTGCCTGTGTACAACACTCTGAGGAGCCCTCGGCTCTTCTCTTCCCCTCGCTTCATTCCAGTCCTCTGAATCCACGGAGGAAACCACTTCAGCCGACTTACACCCACACTCACACACAATCAGAGGCTGAGAACACAGCTGACTCAGACTCAGGAAATACAGCCACCTGCCACTCAGCAGTGATGGCCATGAGAGCAATGCTCCAGCGCCTCCAGAGGGTGGAAGAGGAGATAAGCCAGGTGAACCACCACCATCTTCCTTCTGGTCTTGTATGTGTATTATAAGTAGGGCTCCTCATTTGTCATTCATTAACATGGACATTAAACATAGTATTTTGTCTTTATTATTTCTGCCAATATTTAGTAAACAAATATTTAAAATACTTGAAGTATTTTTCCCAGGATTAGTGTCAACACTATTATCATCATAAGAATATCTTATTAAAGTAACATACTCTTCACAATTACATTATTGTACCTTAAAGTAGTAAATGCCCCTTTTTATCAATACATTTTGTTTGTCAGGAGACAGATCTTAAAATATCATTCCAGTTACCATGAGTTTTTTGGTCAAGAATTGGTTATTAAAAACAGGATCATTAAATTCTGTTTTTAAAGGGGTCATATGATGCGATTTAAAATTTTCCTTTCTCTTTGGAGTGTTACAAGCTCTTGATGAATAAAGAAGATCTGTGAAATTGCAAAAACTAAAGTCTCAAATCCAAAGAGATATTCTTCATAAAAGTTAACACTCGTCCACGCCCTCCTGAAACGGCTCGTTCTAACACGCCTCTACGTCAGTATGTGGGAAGATTTGCATAATGCTGCACAGATGTTCAGGCATACCTTTTATTCTCGTTGTAGTATTGTTGTTGCCGCCGCTGCCATGTCGTATAGAAGTCGTATAGTGGTTTCACTGTGAAAGCGAAACTACTTTGTTTGGCCTTCCAAAAGAGGATGATATCCGCTTCTGTGGATTGCTGAATCGTCTTTCACCGTGGACGAAGCGGTGTCCAGCCCGGGGTCATCACATGTGGTTGCTGCAAGACCAAGGTACGCTCCTTCGTAGAATCCGCCTGCCGCACCGTATTCAAGCCAACCGCGGCTCACTCTAGGCCTCCGGACTCTGCTCACTCAAGGCCGCGGTGTGTGACGTTGATCCATTGAGAAAGCGAAACTACTTTGTTTTTGCCTTCCAAAAGAAAACACGACTAGAAATCACGTTTATATCACGTTTATAATGGGCTTTATGTTTTTGTCTCGTCGCTCCGGCAGGAAAAGGCTTCACAATATGTTAAGAGGCGTAACATTTCCGTCTCACGCTTGAGGTATTCGGCCAATCACATTGCGCTGGATAGCTGGCCAATCACAGCACACCTCGCTTTTCAGAGAGATAAGCCTTGTGAAAATCGACGCGTTTCAGAAGCGGGGCATAGAGGAGAAACAATAATGTACAGTATGTGGAAAATAATGTGTTTTTTTAACCTTAAACCGCATAAACACATTTCATTACACCAAATACACAAAATAATGTTTTTTTAGCAGCATCATATGACCCCTTTAATGTCAGTAATAATATATGAATAGTAAAAACAGTCAGCACTGTAACTATTAACTTTTCTAAAGGAATAGTAACATCCCAACCTATATTGAGTTTTTACTTTGCCTGAAATGGTGCAGTGCTATTTATTATTACTTAAATACGTTATTTTCTAGACAGAATGTCTACAAGCTATGACAGAAAGGCATTTAATTCCTCTTTTCAAAGTGGAAAACTCACCCATTTCATAGAATGTCCTATTTAATGCATCTACCAATTTTGACATTAAAACTATTTCATTCAGTTCTTTTTTCTTTCTAAAGACTGAGCTATGAATAGCTTTTCATATGTTCTAAAGTCTTTTTAATAGAATATTTCTTTAAAAAAAATTCCAGATGAGATCTTTAGCAAAAATTATGAAAAATAAAGTTACTTAATTGTTTGAGAATATGTATGTTTAGAGGCAATTTCAACCAATTTAAAATGTCAAAATAATCAAGTTAGCAGCATTAAAAAGCATGACATTAATCACAATTGTATTGACAAGTAATAAATGTCAAACACATCAGTGGACAGGGATCTAACCACAGATTTTCCTGTTCACCACAGGCTCAGTCTTTATTCTCTTCCACTTTTTTCTTGCTGTTTCCTTTCTACCGGCTTCACTCAGAGGAAAGCCCAGACTCAAAAGGCCAGGGAGTTTCATAAAAAAAGCATAAAGGAGAAGGCTGTGCATTTGAGCGCTATGTTCTCTGGCGAGGCCTGCTCTCCACATCAGGTGACTATGTTACTGCGTGTGTCGGCTTTCCTCACTCAGCTGCTGTTGCATGCCCTGCGGTTTTGGCCTGTGATCACTGAGTGACTGAGCATCATTTCATGCACCTGCAGTCTTTGCAGATATCATCGCATACTGAGTAATTAATTCCCTGAACCCTCGCTCAACCATAATTGGTTAATAATCTGTCTAGCAGAACAGATGTGGGTCAGCTGAGGACATACTGCAGTGCTCGGTACATTCAAATTACCTGTTTTACTTGAAAAGAGTTAAGAAAGTCAATGAATGCCAGTGGACATCATAACATATTAGGAGGTATTTGGTTGTTCTTTGAAGAAATGGTTGGAATAAAGTTTTCTCTCAACTCTAAGAGGGTCGGTGAAATTCATATGGCTCTCTTAGTCTTATTAATGGGTCTGGACTGCTCAGGGGTCCTGTAAGCGTTTAAATCGATCTCTCAGACTGGAAAAGCAGTTTCTTTGCTTTTTTACTGCACGCATAAGGAGAAACCATCAGTCCAGGTGTCCACAGATGATTCAAACATTCTCATTCTCTGTGCATTTATTATATTTCCTAGCATGTGCTTCTGTAAGAAAATGCAGTGGGTGAAAAAAATACACAAGTTCATTAGATAACAAAAAATCATCTATCTGCAAAAACTGATGCTAGTTCTTCTCTCAGTGAATTGCTCTCTCCGGCTTCATACTGTAACACGCATGTTCTGGGTTTTGTCATCCGTCATTAAAGTGCGGGCCAGACACTCCTCCTTGTAATTTCTATGAACCAGTTGAGTATATTTAGCTTTTGAAAACATTCCAAAGAGTGAGTAACATATGTTGAACAGTCCTCTAGAGCCTTGAAACAACTGCTAAATCTGAATGTATAATTTTAACATTTTCCACAAGGAACTTAAGTTACATAAATAACATAATTAATGTTGCAGGTTTCCTGATTTTGCACAAAGCAGTATATCTTTTTATGTACCCATAGGAAAGAAAAAACACAAATGAGGTCTCTTTCATATATCAGCTTTGTCAGGCAGAAATAAGAGCAAATAAAGAGCAAAAAGAGCAAGAATTAAAGAGATAGTTCAATCAATTACTGTCATCAGTTTCCCTCATGTAGTTCCATAAGACTTGTGAGACTTTTGTTCATCTTTGAAACACAAATGAACATACAGTACTATATTTTGTATGAAACCTGAGAGATTTCTGTCCCTCCATTGAAATACCATGCAACCTAAACTTTGATGCTTAAAAATGTATAAAGTAATTATAAACATAATCCATAATTCATCCATAGTTTAATCCAAGTTTTCTGAAAAGACACAATCACTTTGTGATGAATGTTTGAGCTTCCTCAAGAACCATCGTGATTTGTTCTCATGTTTTAAGGAAGTGCTGTTGAGAATCCATTTACCATATTTAATGGAATGGACTTTCAATGGCGGGACAGAAAGTTTCAGAAGAGATCTCAACATCTCAAACTTTACTTAAAGCAAAGTCTGCAATTAAAATTCAATATATCAAATATGCTAAGACCACATTTTCTGCAGCTATCCATGTTAATTTCACTTCATTTATGTCTATTTTTGTGTTTATTTTTACCATGGAATTTTTGGAGAAACATCAGAGATAAAGTTCTTCACTGTGAGTTAAACACAACTACAAAATCCAAAGAACTCAGGCCTCCTGAGATTTAAAAGAGCAACATTGGAGCAATACATTTTCCTTTGAGTAATGAGTGTTCTGCAATCCAATTTTCTCAGTTCTGAATGTTCATGCTATCTCTGTTCTGGACAGACTGACTCCTCTGCAGTCTGACTTTCCAATCCATCTCCACATTAACCCCACCACACCCAATCCCAGAATGCATTGCTGCTCCCTACAGTGCGTCCTCCCTTGTCCTCTCCTAATCTTGTCTCCTGTCGTCTGAAAGTGCCTGCCATTACTTACACATACACTTCTTTCCATCTCTAATACCACTTAACACTCCTAACACTGCTTGCCCATTTAACAGCCTTTAATGAATCATCATCAATTCATGTCCTCCTCATGCTCTTTCCTCCGCTCCTAATAAACGGATATACCTCAGACTGGGCTGCAAGACATGCAGCTTTGTGAAGAGAAGAGAGAATCAGTGAAAAGCTCAAAGGTGCTTTTTTTTCTGAGACGTTTACACATATGATATAGATTTCATTAGTGCCTGTCCACTTTTTCAGCAGCATTGTTTCAGAAGTATTTCTACCATTCATTTTCCAATAAGGATTTTAAAGTCTTTGTTAAAGTGTTATAAGCCATGAACTTTTTTATTTCTTTTATTTATGATAAAGAAATCCAGCATTTTGAAAGCTCAGATAAAAGAATCTGATCATCATTTTGAAGGTTTCCTTCAACCCATCCATTTTGCTACTAATCCAACTTGCTCCAATTCTCTCTCTTCATGTCTGTGCAGCCTCACTCTTCATCTCTCCATTTCCCTCATTCCATCCCATTGACCACCCCTTCATGCCCTCTCCCACAATGCACTGCTGCTTCCTGTCCTCCTCCACTCATTTCATCCTGTCCCTCTCTGCTGTTGCAGCAGGTAAGGGCACGTGCAAATGTTACACTCTGTCAAAGTCTGCTAAATCTAATTCTTATTTTTCTCCTCTTCCACTGGCATCCATTTGGTTAAGTGTCTAAAACCAAACCATTACATGCAAAGCACTTTATAAAGGAGATACAAGGAGAAACAGTGAGTTCTTCCCATCTGGTGAGTGTTCCCTCGTCGCTCAGCTAAGTTAGGAAATATAATTACAGTGGAAAGGGATTTAGCTTAAGTGTTTTGACATCTGGCATGCTGGAGGTCACCGGCTTAGTCAATCTTCTAAATAATTGTAGGTTATAGTTATCATTACTCTATGTTCAGAGTGCGGCTTTATGACATATTGAATGGGATTTAATTTGTGGTTACAGTTAAGCAGTCACAGAACATCTCATTTTAGGCATCAGAGCGAAACCCAGATCCCCCAGTCAGACGAAAACAGAAACTTTAACGTACCTGATAAGGTATCATGGCACCATCTAAGCTTGCTGTTTTGCATTTTCTGTGACTAAACATATTTGGAAAGTGAAACCAACATGTTTGCATGCCATATAGACAGTGTTTCTTTTATGTCAAGGTATGCAAAAATATATTTTTCCACTGTAAAGTGTTAAACACCTAATGAAATAATTACTTTTGAAAAATAGGCAGTTTAAGATACTTAACTGGTGGTGTAAAAAAGTTGTTCCACACATAGAGCATTCTAAAAAAATGAATTATTATAACTATCAAATGTGTCTGTGGATATAGGGTATTTTCTTAGAGTGCCTCAATCAGTGACTGAAAACCTTTGTGTGATGCTGAATTCACACTGAAAAGTGTCAGTGTAAAGTCCAAGACCAGTGAGCAAAAATTACTTGCCGATACTTTAATAATATTAGAGCATTTGAGCAATCTTCAGATTTAAATAGCAATTTATGTTATTCTATGTAACATATAATCAAAATCTTTATTTCCCTGTTGTCTTATCTGTCTCTCCATCTCTGCTCTGAACAGACCAGTTCTTCCACCATCCATCCTCATCAATCTAACTCCATAACATTTCACCCCATCCCAGAATGCACTGCTCCACTCCATCTTTCCTTTACATTCTGCTCTGCTTCCTCATTACGGTATAGCTGTGGTTTTAACTTTAACACTCGTCCTGTATATGGCCTTAGTTTTAATGCCGTTCAGAGTCATTTCTTGTTAACATACAGTATCAGTATCACTCTGCTCATGTCTCTTTTAAAGCAGTAAATTAAAGCCAGAAATACTTCATTGCATAAACATTCAAGAAGAAGCAAAGTGTAACTCAGAAATGGTGAGTGTTGGGCAAGATAATTGTTTGATTCATTGATTGAAAGTGAAATATGCACCCACTAATGAAACTGCTTTTGTTTTTTAATCACCTTCATGTTGTTCCAAACCTGTGTACCGCTCTTTCTTCCACTGAAGAAATATCTCACTTGTCTCATAATTGAATGCTCCAGGACTAGTTTGAATATGTGGATGTGCAAATGAGATTTGAGAGTTTCAAAGATTTGAGAGTTTCGGTGACTTCTGATTTGGTCTGTAAGTCAGACAAAGCTACTGTATCAGCTTCAAAACACTTGAAATACACCAAAAAATAATTGGTGTAAGAATTACCTTAAAACACTTTCTAGTAAAGAAACAGCAAGTAATATACTGAATAAACAAAATTTTGAATTTTGAAATTTTCTTGGAAAACATACTCCATTAATCTGTTTTATTCATATATATATATATATATATATATATATATATATATATATATATATATATGATATATATATATATATATTTACAGTGTATGGTACAAGTCATATAGACATGGTATTTTGGGATTTTTTTAATATTATCTTTTTTTTTTGGAGCTTGAAAGACCAAATAAAACAAGAATGCTTTCTTGGAAAGAAATTGCTTGGGAATTTCTTCTTTTGAGTTCCATGGAAAAAGAAGTCATACAGGTTTGGAGGAATATGGAGATAATACATTTTCATTTTTGGGCAAGCATTTCATTTAACTTAACCAAAGATGAACATAACATTTGCTGCAATAAACTCTCAAATCTACGTTTTCAGTGTGCCACCAGCAGTAGCACAACATCCTTTACTGTAAGAAAACAAACAGATGTTCCTCAGTCAAATGGAGACTCATATGCTCCCAAACAGGTATATGACCATATCTGTGGAATGACTCTTATCCACAATCTCCCAGGACTCGCATGATGTGCAGTCTGCCTGGAATGAGTCTTCTGTGATATTGTTGGCATGTTGTAGGCAGGACTTGAGAGCACCGATCAGGGCGGCAGCTTTCTTTGATGGACTGTCTCTCTTCACATGGTTGGTTTTCTAATGAGAACATGCCAGTCTCTCTCTCTCTCTCTCTCTCTCTCTCTCTCTCTCTCACACACACACACACACTTGGCTGTAAGCATCCTTACATTCCAGCTGACCACAGAAAGAAAGAGCTTTTCAAAAGTCCTCTCTTCCATTGCCAGATGCCTAACCTGAAACTCTAGCTCCACCCACTGAACAGTTCAAAGTGACTGGATCATTACATAAGTTTTTTTTTAAGTTTTACTTGATGCCTTTAGAAGTATCTCTAGAATGACTGACAACCCTCGTTGTGAGCTCTATTCTAAAACCTGTGTTCTTTTTTATGCAAATTATGATTACAAGGGCAGATTATTGATTAACACAATATTTTATAACTTTTATAACTTTGGAATACTTTTGCCACATTGCATGATTTATTAATTAAAACATTTGGCTTAAGCAGCACATAGGCAGCTCCATATATATGTATTTTCTGATGTAGTAAACTTGCTCGGTAGCTCACCTAGTACAGCATTGCATTTACCATGCAGAGAGCTCAGGTAAGAGTCCTGTCGAACATGAGTCACGACACTCAACAAAAGAACTTAAAACCTCACAGAAGGAGGCTAAAGCAGCATGGTTGCTTCAGAAAATGTGTTTTTTGTTTTTCAAGACTGCTGTTTAATAAACCTGCATTTGCAATGGAGGAAATAAGTGTTATAGTGCCTCTGGCGGATGTGTCCCATGAACAGTTTAGCAAAACGTATATCTGAAGCTACTTATTTTAGGTTTTGTAGAAATGTATCCAGAGTTATATATTTCTAATGAGCCTGAGTTACGTGAACACCTGCCTTCTAAGTCAGCACATATCACTCTGCACAGAAAACACAACATACTCATTTCAGTAGTCTGATGTTAGCATGTTGCTAAGCTAACAACATGAAAAAACAAGCATTAAAATACATATCAAATATTTATTGTGCTATAAAATATTAAAATGAATTTTTAAACAATACTTTACAATATATTAATAAAGTACTGTATACATGTGTAATGCTTTTCAGAATTGCTATCTTGGTTAAGGATGAGTGCAGTGCTACAGTACCTTAAATTTTCCCTTAAACAAGGAGGGGTGTTTGATACATCTTGCCTGTCTTACACCATTTTCCTGTGATGCTTATTTATGCAGCTCAGTGAGTTATGTAATAGAGCAATGCAGTCTGGTTCAAAAGAATCTACCGAATCAATCAAACTCGCTGTCTGACAGAAAGGTTTTCTGAATTCTTTTCCCCAGCATGTCCTCTCATGCTCTGTCTTGTATGCTTTATCCTTCTGTTTCATTCTCTTTTCTCCACTTTCTGTCCCTGCTCTCCCATTGGCTGGTAGCGCACAGTAGGCAAAGTGTCTCTGATAGCGGGTACAAGAGCTGACTCTCTGGTTACCCTCTATGAAAATGATCATAGGCCCCAGGCAAGCAGCTCTGACACTCCGGTAAGCCACAGATCAGCTGGTCAATTGTTTTTAATCTGAAAACAAATATGAATTAATCTAGGAATTTTATGAACTCATCCTGTGTAGTTTAGTGCATTTCATGTTAACATGTACAGTTTGTTCATCATTTACTGACCTTAATGTTGTTACAAATCTGTATGACTATGTTACTTCCCTGAAAGACAGCAAAATGTCCAAGCTTCTTCTTCTTCTTCTTCTTCTTCTTCTTCTTCTTCTTCTTCGACTTCTTCTTCTTTTTTTAATCAAAAACGTATGGGGACTGGAACTATCAAGCTCAAAAAAAATGTTACCATGGTTGCTCATGTAAATTGAGAAAATTAAATATGAAATTTCTCATAGAGGTTTATATACTGTTCAGTAATGCTTTCAAAGAATGGTGAGGAACTATGAAAAATGCAATACCATTTCAAATAAGCTGCATTTTGCATGTTTATTTAAGTCATTATGTGTCATCCATATTATCTCAAAAATTAATATGAATTACAAATTTAGCATTTTTAATTCAGTTTTGTATAAAAACTGAAAGTACTTCTGTGTTTACTTCTGAAATGTACCGTACTTCTGAAATTACCTCGGACTCATTTATAACAGTCAAATCAAGCACACTGCATTGTGGGATACAGTACTGTTTGAATATATACTGCATAATTTTGCCAATTGCAGTAGGTCATACAGATATTGCAGTAGGTTTCAGCATGCTTAATCAACAGTCTTGACCCGTTTTTTTTTTTTTTTTTTTTCAGCCTTCCTTAAAAAGAGAATTTCCTCAGAGTCTGGGAGATCTGTGTCATGCGTGTAAGAAACGGGTGTTTGTAGTGGAGAGGCTCAGCGCGGAGGGATTCCACTTCCACAGGGAGTGTTTCCGCTGTCATACCTGCAGAGCTCCGCTGCGCCAGGGAGGCCATTCCTTTGATTCAGAGGAAGGTACTGTGAAAGTAATGCCTGTAATGCATTCTCACTGTTTCTCATTTAATAGTTCACCCTAAAATGAGTGTTAAGTCATTTACTCACCCTCATATTGCTCAAAACCAGTGCAATTTAATTTTCTGCCTTTTTTCTATAGGGACTGGAGCTGTCAAGCTCTAAAAATTAAAAATAAATCACTATAAAAGTAGTCCTACAGTACGGAGCCCCACACATGGCACACGTGCACGATTTACTATTTTGTTCCCTCGATTTATAAATTGTCTGCACGATTTAGTAAATTGAGGGAACGATTCAGTAAATCGAGGGAACGAAATAGTAATCGTGTGCACGTTTTAGTACATCGAGGGAATGAATTAGTAAATCGTGAGCACGATTTATTTATTTTTTCTTGCATGTCATGTGCGGGGCTCTGTACTACAGGTACACATATGACTACATAAAAGTACTCCCTCAGACTATAAGTAAGTGTTCTAAACCCATATGATAACTTTGTTTGACAAACAGACCAACATAAGCAGTTTTTCATTGAAAATCTTTTAAATTTTTGTGTAAACTACTGTATCCCATTAAAGGGATAGTTCACCAAATATGAAAATTCTGTCTCTAATTACTCACCCTCATGTTGTTCCAAATCCATAAGACCTTCATCTTCAGAATACAAATCAAGATATTTTTGCACAAAAGTAAAAAGTATTCTCATAGCCCTTTTAAGTTCCAGGCAATTTCTTACATTGGAAAAAGAGGTCAGCTTTTTGTGATAGTGACCCAAGCGATCACAAGGAGAATCATACCAAGACTAACAGTAGTTTAAGTTTTTAATTTTCATTACACAGCAAATATAATCATATACACATAAGATTACAGTTTGAAAGATGCAGCCATTGTTTCTAAATGTCCGAAGTCACGATGAGGTGTCAATTTAATAAACGCAGCTCACACTAAAGTCACTTTCAAACCAAGCAGCTTTCTGTTGGTTAAGATCCCAGATATAATCTGCATGGAGAACTTTTCCATCCTCTATCCAAACTCCAGAATGCTTGGATTCCTATTGAAATGACTTGAGTTCGCCCACAGTATTTCACAGAGGAACAGTAAATGTGACCACACCTTTATACTAATGGGTTCTTTTGCTCCTGTAGGAAAGTTGTACTGCAAACTCCACTTTGCTCAACGGAAACCCTTAGTCAAGAATGGGAGGACACCAATTCTACACACGGTAAAAACTAATTTATGCTTCATCTCTTTTTTTTTAAGAATTGTCTTACAGCACACCCATCTTAACATTGATTCTTCAGACATGTAATGACGAATCCCACGATGGCTCCAGCTGGAGTCCAGAGGGACATGAGCATCGTCTCCAGGACGAGTCTCCAGGTATCCTGTCCTCACTGAAGAGAAGCCTGCGCTGGCCACTGCACGTGTGTGCTGTGCCTCGCCGTGTGTTTAACTGGCTGCATGGTAAAGCGTGGGCCACAGGAGTCCACATGCAGGATAATGCCGAGGATTACGCCTTCCTGTACGAACTGCTCAGTGTGAGTCTGCCTCTGCTCGCCGTTCTCCATGAACAGCTCGTCCAAATGTACGCATAAGCTGAGCCGCTCAATCTACAGCCTCTGCAGCACTGGCTGGAAGAGCACATGGGCCACTGGGTCTTAATGTGAGAGAAACATCGCCAAGACCCTTTAAAAGGGTTAATATGAACAGAATGATCTGAAATGTCCTACTTTTTCACAGAGTAGAAATGAAATGGCCTGGTTTGGATTGCGCACAAATTACCAAAGCCTTTCTCAATTACAAAGGTTTGCGTAAAGAGAAAAAAGTGTCAAACACGGAGTGAACTTTAAGCACTTTAATGAGTGAGCTGCCTTCATATGCACGATTAAGAGTGCCGTTCTGCTTTTAGTTATTAATGAACGTTCTTTATTGAGACTGCAATTTTACAAAACCTGACCGATCAATCTGCAAACACGTCTCGTCATGAACTTCTCACATGTTTACGTATCTTATGAAAAACATACAGCACGGCTGTTAAAAGGAATGTTTTCCAGGTTCAACGCATGCTAATCTATTGACAGCATCTGTGAAAATGTTGTCGACTATCACCGAAAATAACAGCATCTTATCCTTCATACTGTTAAAACAAACAAGAATTACAATGGAAGTCTGTGGGACAAGGCATTCCAGAGGGTTTCAAGTGGAAATGTGCATCTTAAATTTCTATCAAAGCGTCTGTAGTAATTTATCAAAACAAAAGTGTGTTATCTGAGCTGCAACATTTTTTAGTGGTGTGACACACTAGTTGCTAGTCTATATTAACACAATGTGCTGTCTTGTGGCTGGACTTTCAAAACAGTGTGAGCATTTTGTATTTTAACATTTAATCCTTGTCTTGTCCTGTATACTTCCATTGAAAGTGCATTACGTGTGATTTTAGCTGTTTTTTCCAGTTATTTCCTGTGTGAACAGATGCTGTCCATTGAGTTCATCTTAAAGTTTAACTTTAAGCTATAAAGACTATGTTCTTACATGTGTGTGAACATTTGAAGCCAATAGGTGATGACAATGACAGAAAACATTTTTTTTTAAATCCTTTTAACAAATTGATGTACTATGAACAATAACCTTTTATTTTATTTCATTATTTTTGTTTTTAAATTCGGGGTCGTATGATCATTTGGCTATCATTTATCACTCATATCAACATATAACATATAAGTTTATGTTAGAACGATTCAGATAACATAAAAGTCACATTTGCTGGCTAATATGAATATAGATATGTCATGCATCCCTCTTTAACAAAAGACCAAATATGTAAGCATTATACTTTGTTGTAGAGTTCTCATGAACAGTTCCAAATGCACATTCATTTAATCTGTTTACTCGTGGTCTCAATCATACATCAGTTTTGTGTCACATTACACACACTAAAAGACTTTCACACTTACAAATCGCAACAGAAACACTACTTTGGCAGTCTTGTAAACGTCCTCTCATTTGATTCACTGGACTATTACTGCGGCTTCTTTTGATATCATTTGCTACCTATGATGTGCTGTCTGAGGGCAGGGTAATACTGTACTTAGATTTTACAGTAGCGCATTTAAGTGCAATTAAAGTGCACATTTTTGTCCAGTCAGAACTTACTGAGAAGTATTAATAATATGAAACATACTTTTTGTTGACACTGGAAGGCGATTGTTGGTTTGTGTTGTGCTAATTAGTATGAATGGTGATTGCAGATAGATCATCAAATGACATGCATGAAAATAAAGCACGGATAATTAAATCTGTTAAATCCTTTTTTGTGCATTAGCAGCTAGTTTCGAAACACTGTTTACAAGCTGCCTTTGATTCACTTCTCATGTATGTTTCTCCTTTTTTATTCACTTGTAGTCCTTTTCGACCTCTCCACTGCGTCTGCTCCTGACTTGCTGTGAGCAACGCTGATCCAAAGGTGATCGTGTGCAAGGTCACTCATTGCATTTGGTTCTTGCATCGCGTCTTTGACCTGTTTCACAGCTGTGGAAACGCAAGCTGCATGACACTAACCACCTGCCTCTGATTCTTTATCTGCACGTCACGTCTGACATGTTTCTCTTCTCTGTCTTTCTTCAAGGCTTGTTAATTACTTGCTCATGCAGCCTCTGTCTTTTCTTCATTTCTTTCTGTTTCAGAGGTGGCTTACATTTCAGAAACCTACACACAGGCGCCCAAGTGCCTCTATGAAAGCAGATCATTAGGCCTTTAGTTAAAGTAGCACCTTTTATCGGACATGTTGTAAAACTGTTTGAAGTTTTTTGCTGTGTATTTTCCATTTGAAACATTTGTTGTTGCCTTATTTATGTTAAGCCATACTCTTGCAATAAAAGAAAGATCAAAGCCTTGTCATTTTTACCGATTTTTACATGCACATCTAGTCATTGTCTGTTACATACAGTACATGCATATGATATCCTTAAACACTTTTAAATAAGAAATATTCATATTAGCGGTTGATTGATATGGGTATAAACATAAATGAACTTAAAAGTGTGTTTTGGATGCTTTCAAGAAGACAATAGTTTTACCTGTGGGGTCACTGGTCATGCATTCATATTTCTATATGATCATAATTAAATTCACATGCTTTTTAAAATATATTCACAGATCACTTTCTTAGTGGTAAAACAATGCATCCCTAAATCCAACTCCAGAGTGAACTCCAAAATTCTTTCCATGAACAGACTCAAGTGGATGAGGGAAAAAAGCTTTCAAGACCTGTAAGTGCTGATAAGTGTTCAGATTGACCCTGGACGAGACCTTCTTTCTGGCTGGACATTAGACAGATGGGGGGCTTTGGGTTTGAGGTCAAGGCCTACAGACTGCATCACTTTCATGTGTGACAGCATTCCTGCTTTCCAAAAGCCTTCAGCACTGTGTGGTCTTCATCAGTGCATTATCATCTCACTCCATAGTTACAGTGTTGTGCTTCAGTGTGGATACTATCACAAAAAACACCAGTATGCTTCATATTTTACATGAGTGTGTTTGTTCTTAAAAGGCAGAACCAAAATACATTCGTATCTGTTTTGAATGTAATGTATCCAAATAACCCTACACTTCACATCCCTGAAGCTTGTTAGTCACTAACTGCTGAAATATCACTGATTCTTATCCTGCTGAAGCAAATGCAAGTTTCATTTAAGATGCACAAGGAAAGGTGGCTTGCATATTGTAAGTTCAGTTTAATTAAAACCACATTTTAATTAGATTTTTCTGTTTAGAGATTTGGGATGATGGATCAGGGTATTTTTCATGGGTTATATTTGACTGATTTGCAAGGGAAGGAACGATATTTCCTGTTGTCATAAACACATGAATGAATAAAAAAATGGATCAAAACATTCATACAGAAGCCTCATGAGCCATGAACGGGAGAGATTAAATATGGCACATTAACGCCCCCACGTGGTTTAATCAGAGCAGAACAATTGCTCTTACTATATATATATATATATATATATATTATATATATATATATACGTATATATATATATATATATATATATACATATATACATATATAGATATATAGATATATATATATATATATATATATATATATATATTATATATATTTGTTTTGTTTTTTTTTTGTTTTTTTTTTTCTTTACATGAGTGGCATGGCATTCACAATTGCTATCAAAATTATTCAGCCCCCTTGACCTTCAAGACATTTTGCTGCCAAGAACGAAACTCTATGAAAACAACTCAACAAAGGCATCAGTAAACTATTATAGAAAGTTTCTTAAAACACAGTTCAGATTCCTTAGAATGTAAAGTTTATGACAAGTAAAGACAAAAAAAAAAACAAAAAAAAACAAAAAAAAACATTGGCTCTACACATTCATGTACAAAATTATTCAACCATGATACATGGATCCAAACAGTTTGGTTTCATTACTCCATAAAACATTCTTCCAGAACTTCACAGGTTTATCCAAATGAATTTCATGCAATGCTTGTCTAGTGTTGTTCTCTATACTCTGCATTGAAATGTTTATCCTCCTTTCATCAGGTCATCTCACAAGGCTTTGGCAGTAAATTAAGGTTTTTTTCTCAGTTGGTCTGATCTGACGTTTTACTCCCCTGATGATATTGTGCGATTGCTTTAATGGCCTCAGAGGTTTCCTGGTACAACATATTTTAAACTTTTAAGGCTGCCAGCTGTGTCTCTAGTGCCTTTTATGTAATATAACAATTTCTTCTCAATTGCTTTGGTGAGAGCTCTTTTGACTTGGCTAACTTTAGAACATTGGCTAGATGTACTGTAAGTGTAACTGCTCAAGACATTCATATAGGTGACTTAAAAACAGACACGAAATTTACCACTAAACTGTTACGGATACGAAAAAAAAAAAAAAAAACTGTTTCAAATCCAACATTTGTAAATTATTATTCCGGGAGTGTAGGTCTATTCTGTTGCACATCATAGTTTTACTTTACTTTTGTTTTTCTATTTCTAACTTTTGTTTAACATGTGGCATGACATGTTTTAATGTTAATATTATTATTAATAATAATAATAATAATAATAATAATAATAATAATAATAATTGTGTACCCAGTGTTTTTCTTTTAAATTTTTATTTGATCTTTCTCATTATATTTCCAAACTCAGCAATTTTACTTAGATTGAATACATCTTTTTTTTTTTTTTTTTTTTTTTTTTTTGCACCGTCTGAACAGCAGTTATGCTAATTTTTCTCTATTTTTTTTCTCTGTTTCTGTCATGGGATGGGCATCCCAAGGTAACTAGGACTTACACAAGCTTCAGTCTGGATCCAACCCTTAAAAGATCTGAGATGACCGAACACAACCCCTCAGAGGACCTCAGATGGTGCCAACCCTGAACCAACATACAAAACTACCAGATTTACAGGCACTTCACTGTATGTTATTTACAATTGAATTAACACATATTTTAGTTTAAATTTATATAAAATGCAATTAGTTGAAATGAAGAGTGCTTTTTGTCTCATGTAAGTTGAATTTTGGCACTATGTAATTTCACAGTTCTGTCATTTTTTTAAATATTGTTAAATATGGTGAAATAGTGTGCTGTCGAATGTACTGACAAGCATTTATGGTAAACTAACTAAAACATGCTTTAATTTCTATTAATCTATCTGCATCTAAAATTTCTACTTGTCTTCCTTTTATCGATTTTAAGTGCAAGAGACACATGTAGATAACGCATGATCTTCTATCAAGGGTGTCCAAACAAACCTATCTGCTCTTGAAAACTGTCAACATCACCCTGTGACTTTTGAGCTCAGAGAAGCCAGAAAACATCAACTGTCTCTCTTGGACTTGTAGGTGCATCTTAAAAAAGTATGGAGCTAGACATTTATAATTCTGCAGCTTGAATCATGGCCTGCTAAATACTTTATTTTTTTACTCACAATCTTTAGACACAATCTTTTTAATAATAATAATAATAATAATAATAATAATAATAAATGCAAATGAAACCAAAATTTGTAAAAGTCAAATTTAAAATTAATATACAACATAGTGATGTCTGAGGGGACCGTTTGCACATATTCAACAAGATTTCATATTGTTACCTTACGAGTATAAAAATGTGCAGGTAATGGTGTGTTGTTTCTTAAATTGGGAAGAACCTTCTCCTTTCAGAACTACCGCCACTGAAGATATTGTAGAATTGTTACTGAGAGAAATATCCAATATCTAATATATTTAATAAATTCTCTCAATTACTCTGCCCACAGTACTCAGATCAAAAAAGATCTGACACATGCAGAATCCAGCACAAGTGAGGGACAAAGTTTTAACTGAGAAAGCAGAAATTTTTCTTTACAATATGATGGGCATCATCCAGTGTTGTTGACAACCCCAACCTCAGCTTGACTCGATGGAGCTTGCTCCACAAACTCCAAATATACTCACCGCCAAGAGAAATCTCATGATAAGCTAAAATGACATAAAATGTTGCTTTATAACTAACAATCTCATTTTCTTTACAGGTTGCCTTCTGCTGCTGATGTAATGCTGACCTGATAAGAAGATGATGTTATTGTGTTGTTTGCTCTCTTTTCCCACTATTATTTTCCCTCTTCTATCTAATCTAAATAGGAATGAGTAGATGCTCTTCGGTCAGAATACAATGCTTATACACTCAAGCACTGAATTGACTGACTGTGTCCATTGGAAGAGCTCTGAACGTAAAATCCTTCCAGGCGACCCAGGCATCCTCAGAGTACTTTGTGCTTAATTTTCCAAGTTGATGTGATTGGAGCTTGGGGCCTCAGACATTGCTGCTCTACTCCAGAGCTGGGACATCCCATCCTCTTCAGCATCAACTCCTCAATCTACATCTAAGCTTACATCACACGTGTGTCATGATTCGGTGATTTGTTTGTTTGTATTTGTGAGGAACAAGACATCTGATACTCCGATCAGCTATATCTCGTTTACATATAACATATGAAATGAAGGCCTAAATTCTTATTTAGGTACATTTCTGTTCAGACATAGGAAGAAGCTGAGCTCTTCTTACTTGTTTCTGTGAAGATCATTTTAACTTGTTTAGTGGTGTTCATCATGTTTGTCCAGTGTTTGACAGAACACCATGATCTGCTCAGAATTCACAATACCTCTAAATAGCTGCAATATACAGCAGTATATTATTTTATTTTCAGTACACATTTGTGTATAGATTATCCCTTTAGCTGCCCCACCAAGAAAAAAGCATTTGAAAAATTTTTTGTTTGCATTTCTTGTCTCATGTCGCTAAGTTCCCAAAACCAATGTATTTTTTTTCAACACATCCCATGATTTTTTAAATATCGGCCTCTAGCAAATGGTTGATATGTCACTTAATGGTAAAAATACTGGAATTCATACACATACTAGGAAGATCAGAAAATATGAACTATAATACTAATTTATTTAAAAACAATCAAAATAAAATAGTTTTGTATATTGAATCTTCTTTATTTATTAAAGTATGCAATAAAATATTTCAGGTTTTCATTTTAACACTGGAAATTATACATTTTCTTGTTTTTCAGCAATAAACAAAAATAAATAACCGAAATAACTAAAAGTAACAAAACCAAAGGCATTACATTCTTTCTGCATTCAAAAACTAAAAAACTAAAAACTAAATGATAGTAATATAATGACATTTTAGGTTTTTATGATTCAAGAAACACATCGTCAAGTGTGGTAGTGCAACAGGATTTTTTTTTTTTTTTTTTTTTTTTTTTGATAAATGAACATTTCTTTGTAAACCAACAATGCTGTGTAGTGTAAGCCAACATTAGAAAAAATCCTTCAAACAATATAACACACTAGGGATTTTAAAACATTTCAGCAACATCTCTTACATGTTAAATGGTGCAACATCACGAGTGCTTCCTGAACAGGAGAATCCCCCTTGTTTCTGGTGATATGCTGCAAAGCTGGGGGAACTGTTTTTAGAGTGTGTTTGCCTTTTCTTCTTTTCTAACATGGAAGCTTAGTAGAGGATGTGCTTGTTGAGGGAGCATCATCTTCTGTCTAATCCAGAAATCCATCAGAGTCGCCCAGAGACTCACTGCATGTCAACAACTCACTCCCGCTGTACGTCCTCCGCCCGCTCTACCATCTGTCGCTCCTCCAGCACCTGAACCCATGCAAGTAGATTCACACCACCTATCTACATCAGAACGTCAGCGGAGGATTAACACCGGGCTGTGTCTCTACTGTGGGGGAGAGGGACACCTATTACCATCATGTCCCGTACGACCTCCACGCCCAGCGGTGAGTACCATCCATCTACCACCTCGAACTGCTCAATTGATTCAAACCTGGGTTACTCTAAGACATCTCCACTCTTCTATTTCAGTACAAGCCCTCATCGACTCCGGCTCAGCGGGGAACTTCATCAACCAGCAAACATTAAATCGTCTAAGTGTCAAGCGTCATCGAAGCCCCGTCGAACTCAGAATAACTACCATACAAGGGAAAGCCGCTGGGCCGAGGTCATGTCCGCTATTTCTCCCCCACAGTCATCCTCCGCGTGGGTTCCCTGCATGAGGAAGACATCACGTTCATGGTGCTGGAGGAATCAACCGCAGATATCATCCTGGGACGCCCATGGCTTAACCAACATCAACCACACATCCATTGGCCCACAGGTGAGATCCTGAAATGGGGAAAATCCTGTCATTCTACCTGCATCACTCCACCAGTTAAAGTTCCCAAGGTCATTCCATCCATCAAGAAGTCATCCCTACCGGTCCAGTCCACATCAGTGAAAGCCCCGAAACTAAGGTGGAACATACCATCCCTCCAGAATATCGGGGCGTTCCAGGATGTGTTCAGCAAAGCGGTTGGCAACGAATCTTCCACCTCATCGGCCATGGGACTGCGCTATCGACCTCCTGCCTGGAGCAACCCTTCCCAAGGGACGAGTCTATCCTCTGTCCATCCCGGAGCAGAAGGCCATGGAGGAGTACGTACAGGAAGCTCTCGCTCAAGGATTCATCCGACCATCTACTTCCCCTGCCGCTTCCAGCTTTTTTTCTTCGTGGCCAAGAAGGACGGAGGCTTGAGGCCGTGTATAGATTATCGCCATCTCAACTCTCAAACCGTCAAATTCAGTTATCCTCCTTCCCCTGGTCCCAGCTGCCTTAGAACAACTACGCGGAGCAAAGATCTTCACCAAACTGGACTTGAGGAGCGCCTACAATCTAATCCGCATCCGGAAGGGGGACGACGAGTGGAAGGACAGCTTTCATCACTCCTTCCGGGCACTATGAATACAGGGTCATGCCGTATGGGTTATCCAACAGTCCTTCCGTCTTTCAGAACTACATGAACGAAATCTTCAGAGAATACCTTAACCAGTTCGTAATTGTCTACATCGATGATATCCTCATTTACTCCACATCCCAGGAAGAACACATCCAACATGTCATATTTGTACTCCGAAAACTCCGGGAACACCATCTGTATCTCAAGTTAGAAAAATGTGAGTTCCACACGCCCTCAGTCCAGTTCCTGGGATACATCATCGGCCCACGTGGCGTGAAGATGGACCAGGGGAAGGTGGAAGCCATCACACACTGGCCCCAACCTGGCTCCATTAAAGAACTTCAACACTTCCTAGGCTTTGCCAACTTTTATAGGAGATTCATCAAGAACTACAGTTTACTCAGCTCACCTCTAACCTCACTCCTCCGGAACCGGCCCAAGTCTCTGTCCTGTAACCCCATGGCCACTGAAGCTTTCCACCATCTCAAACAAGCCTTCAAGACCGCTCCGATCCTAGCTCATCCTGATCCCAACCAACAGTTCATAGTACTTTCCCAGCGGCAGGGGGATCCTCCACGACTCCATCCATGTGCCTTCTTCTCGAAGAAGCTATCCCCGGCGGAGCAGAACTACGACATAGGTAACCGTGAACTACTGGCTATCAAGCTGGCTCTGGAAGAGTGGCGTCATTGGCTGGAGGGAGCCAAGGTCCCTTTCGAGGTAATCACTGACCACCGGAACCTGGAATACCTCCGTGAAGCTAAGAGACTGAATCATCGCCAAGCTAGATGGGCCTTATTCTTCACGAGATTTGACTTTAAAGTCCCATTCAATGGGATCTTAATCGTCTGATTGAACAAGAAAACCTTCAACACCCTGCTCTGCCGGGAGGTCCAGAAGGGAAACTCTTCGTCCCTCCTCAACATCGGATTACCCTTCTGGACTTAGCTCATACCTCTCCGGGATCTGGACATCCAGGCAGGAGGCGGACCCTCTCGCTCCTGCAACAACGTTACTGGTGGCCCTCGATGAGTCAGGATACCTCCCGTTACCTCAAAGGATGCTCAGTCTGCGCCATAGCGAACACCCCTAGGAGACTCCCGGAAGGTAAACTGGTGCCTCTGCCCATTCCTGAACGTCCCTGGACCCATATAGGTGTGGATTTCATGACTGACCTCCCCCTTTCTCAAGGCAATACTTGTGTGCTGGTAGTAGTCGACAGTTTTTCGAAATCATGCAAACTCATACCTCTCAAAGGACTTCCCACAGCGTTTGAAGCGGCAGAGGCACTATTCCACAATGTGTTCCGTCACTTTGGCATTCCAGAGGACATAATCTCCGACAGGGGTCCCCAATTCATCTCCAGAGTCTGGTCAGCTTTCTTCCGCCTCCTAGGGGTATCCGTCAGCCTCTCTTCAGGATACCATCCACAGACCAACGGCCAGACTGAGGGAAAGATACAAGAGATCGGGAGGTTCCTGAGGGTCTACTGCCACCGTAATCAGGAGTGTTGGAGCCAGTACCTACCCTGGGCAGAATATGCACAGAACTCCCTCCAGCAGTCTACCACCGGGCTCACCCCCTTCCAATGTGTCCTCGGATACCAGCCTCCACTCTTCCATGGTCGGGTGAGCCCTCGGAGGTCCCAGCGGTAGATCACTGGTTCCGACAGAGCGAGAGGGTCTGGGACTCGGCTCACGTGCATCTCCAGCGGGCAGTCCGGAGGCATAAGGAGCAAGCGGACGCTCGTCGAAGACCTACGCCACAATACCAACCTGGACAGCTGGTCTGGCTCTCGACGAGGGACATCCGCCTCCGGCTGCCCTGCCGTAAGCTGAGTCCCCGATACATCGGACCATTCAAGATTGAACGGCAACTGAACGAAGTGACCTATAGACTCCAGCTGCCTGCACAGTACCGTATCTCACCTTCCTTCCATGTTTCACTCCTCAAACCATTCACTGAACCTTTGTCTCCTCCATCCACAGAGCCTGGTGATGATGCCGTACCTCCTCCTCCCGCCATCGAAGAAGACAACAGCATCTTCCGGGTGAGAGCTATCCTCGACTCTCGACGACGGGGTCCTCAACTGGAGTACCTTGTAGACTGGGAGAACTACGGCCCGGAGGAGCGTTGCTGGGTTAATCGTAACGTCATCCTGGACCCCAGCCTTCTCACCGACTTTCACCGAGACCATCCAGACCGCCCCGCTCCCCGTGGCCGTGGTAGACCCCGTCGTCGCTCAAGATCCCAGCCGTCAGGAGCCGCGCCGTGGGGAAGGGGGTACTGTCACAGCCCCACCATCTACACTCCCTGAATCGGACACTTACGCCACACCCACTCGTTCCCAATCACCAGAATTCTGAACACCTGTGCATCATCACCAGTGCCACACATAAAGCCCTCAGTCACCATCACTCATTGTCTGGTCTTGCACCGATCTCCCAACTGTTGACCTGTTGAACCCTCTTCATCCTCCTCTGCCTACCTGTTCCCATCGTCTTTGTCGGAGTCACCATCTGTATCACCATCACCTCAAAGGAAAGTTGTGTTACCACTGTTTGTCTACGTGTCAAGATTCACCTGTGTCTGAAACCTCTGAATATCATTAAACACTATTGCACTGAATCCTCTGTGTCCTCGTCTGTGTCTGACAGTAACATAATTTTGTGTAATATGTCAAAAAAATATGCTTACCTTGCAAAATTTCACCAGGAACGGCTCACATGGCAGGAGTGATTTCTTTGTTTCTGACATCCATGTTAGAAGAAGTATTGTGCAAGTGCTGTTGATTGACACTCTGACATCTAGTGGATATTTTTTTTTTTTTTTTTTTTGGCATAACATACCTCAACCAGATGGTAGAGATGGCTCAATCAGCTTGAGTTAGGTAAGGTACTCCTCTCAATAAAATACAGTAACTCAAAATGTGCTCAACCATTTGGTCGAGCAGGCAGTTAAAGGGTTATCACTGCAAAATGTGCATATTGCTTTCTGCAAAGGCTTTTCCATGAGGCAAAAAAAAATAATAATATAAATATTAATATTATATAAACTTTATATTACAGTATATTTCAAAATATAGAGGAATCAGCCAAAAAGTATATTTTGCAAATATACTGTCAATATGTGTATCATTTGGGACAAAAAAAAAAAAAAAATATATATATATATATATAGTTATACAGATATGTGTTAACTTACATCTTTATTTTCTTTTGCGAATCTTGTAGTTTGTATCATTACAAAACATAATATATTTTTAAAATAAGCCTTTATAAACATTAATCAGTAGTTATGTTAGTCTAGGAATAGTTTATGTCCACCAGAGGGCGATATTGACCACCATAAACTACAAAATGTGGTTTAATATTGTATTTTAGGTCTTTGCGTATTTGCCTGTATTATTTGTTTTTGCTGCTGTTCAGCTTGAAATCTGCAGTAAATGCCATTAAAGCTCTTTTGAGACTGGTTCCTGCATTATTAAACAAAAATAACAATCTGTAGGGCTAAGCTATTACAAAAAAAAAAAAAAAGGGAGAAAGAGGATACAATGCACAAGACTAGCCTGAGTACTTTACGTTTTTCAAATAAATTTGTGTCAATTTTAAATCTCTGTCCGTGAAGCATTTATCCATAGCACAAAATAAATATTAGACTACGTGTTCTTATACCTGTCACACCCCTTTAGACTTTTGTTTTTATTCCTCATGTATTCTGTGACCCAGTTTTCCCTCCTGTTTGATTGTGTCATTTAGGTTCAGGTGTGTTTGGTTAATCATCCTCATTTGTGCCACTATATTAGTTGAGTTTTGTTTTATTTGTTGTCTGGTCTACAAAGTTGATCTTCTCCCTCTTCTGTTCTGGATTTATCCTTGTGGGGATTTATTAAATACTATTTGTGCATTTTTCTCACCGTAGCTGTGACGATATCCCTTCAGAAAACTGACAAAACAAATAAAAGTCAAAAAATTGAAAGTCTATGGCAGCTGAAGCATATCTACAGCCCTTTCTGGACTACTATCTCCTCTGAGCAGATAAGACAAAGAAGAAGCAGACGTTCAAAAGCAGAAGGTTATCTCTTTATGCCATCCAGAGAATGAAAAGGTTAAGGTTGTTCATGAACATCTCACTTCTGATGTTCCTTGTCAACATATGAATATAGACATGTCAAAATGTCAAAACTAAAACGATTGTTTTGGTTCAGCATTCTTATTTTCTTACCATTCCCCTTTTCTGCTGCTTTGTTTTCTAGTCCTCTAATTCATTCTTTCTTTCTTTTCATTTTGATGCCTCCATTTCTTGTGTAATCTTGCCCGGGGTCGGCTCTCCACAGCAGATTGCATACGGCCGTTGCGTATTAGTTTCATGACTTTCCACCAACATGTGCTAGTCAATTCAATTATGTGATATAGGGGCATACGTTACAAAACCATTTTAAACAGAACACTCTTTGCTTACGCAATACCTGAAAATAAATATCCAGTTGAAAAGCATTTAGCCCAGTAATGTTGGGCAGATGATCTCTTCTGTTTTGGATAAACGGTGTTTGAGTCGTACAGCATTACATGCCTGGAGACTGGAGAGAAAAAAGGTCAACAAATTACAATTATACAGGCTCTGTGAACTTTTCTGACTACAGGATGTGTGTATTTGTGCGTGTGTGTGTTTCCAAGCAGAGACCACACGGCTGTCCTTCACATCCAGATCACCCATTTAAAGCAAAATATGAAAAATATTTTCTCATCCTTGTTTAATTCCAAACATGCATGATTTTCCTTTTTCAGTGAAACACAAAAAGACACATTTTAATGATTGATTGATTGATTGATTATTAATATAAAGTTATTAATATAAAATAGACCTATAAGATTATTGAAATCTTAAGACAGCTTGAGAAATAGACCAGTGTTGTTTTAGTATCGAGATATTAATTGCTGCTTTTATTAAAATTTTTAATCGGTTTTTGCACTTATTTTTTTTTTTATAGATTTTTTTTTGTTGTTGTTGTGTATTTTTGTTATTTTTTAGTTTCTTAATGTCTACATAGATTTTTTATTTATTTATTAATTTTTAGTTCATTTTTTAAATCAAATTAAATAAGATTTAATAAGATTTAATTTATATTATATTTAATACACTTCATATTAAAATATAAAATTTTATTTCAAGTAACGAAAATCAGGTTGTTATTCACTGAAAATCTTGCTGTTGCATGGCTTTCAAATCTCATTTACATCTTATTTTGTATTTTTTATTATGTATTTTCAACATGAACACAAATGAGATTTGAGTTTATTATATTATTATTATTTTTATTTTATTTTTACAAAAAGCTGACATATGGCTTCAGGAGACTTTGAATATGGTGCATGAGTCTAACAGACTATATTTATGCTACATTTCTGCATTTTTGGAGCTCAACAGCATCGAATTCCTTTCATCTTCAATGCATGAACCTTCTGCTTAATATATCTCAAGTCATATGGGTTTGAAATGACCTATTTTTCATCCATATTGTTACCTTTGGATGAATTCTTTCTTTAGGCTGTCAGATATCTGATCTGATCTGAACACTCTGTTCGTACTCTGCACAGGAACCCACTGTTAGCTCAGCTAGAGCGCAGCATTCAGGGACTTTGTCTGGGAAGTCCAGAGTTGACCTTGAGGCCCAGCGGATATTTCCGTGTAGTGCTTTTCCACAGCAGGCATAGATGGCACAGACCCAAAGAGAAAGAGAGAGAGGCTGTAGTGTCAGAAGGTAAAGGAGGGGCATATTTTTCTGTTCCTGACCTGGGCCAGAGTGACCTCAGCAGGGGTGCTGTGAGAAGCTCTGCGGCAGCCGGAAGCCATAGGCCAGGATGTGAGTGAGGGCAGATGAGAGGGGGGCGGCGAGAGAGCTAACCCTCCTCTCTCTGGTGTGCTGCTCTGACTGCGCGCCTCTGCAGGGTCCCACTGAAGTGGAGGGAGAAAATAACAGATCAAACACATCTACAAAGGCCTCGGAGGAACAAAAATATAGTGTTTCAAAGATACCAATCATATCCTACAGCACTCTCAAAGACAGGACTTTTCAATGGGCTAACCTCGTTCTTTAAGGTGCGCTTCGTCTTATCGAACGATAAACGATAATTCTCCTGAAAGGTTTTGATGAAAAGCTGGTAAGGATATTCATAAATATAATACGCTAAAATATTTGATGAAATATCAACACTTGCATATGTGATTCAGAGTGGTTGCTAGGGTGTTGTTTTGTGGTTTCTAGGGTAATTCTATAGGATTTTCCCCACTTATTTTATTATCTGTCAGGTGAAAACTGTATAGAAATAGTAACCTCTTAAAATAAGGTTCATTTTATTAACATGCATTTATTCATAAAGACACTAAGTATCATGAAATAAAAATTAACATTTTATTTTTTTACAAAATTTATTAATCTAGTTTAAAGTTGATTCATTAAAAAGCTATAAATATGGTTAATAAACAAAATATTTTATTAAATATCAATTTAAATCAATTATTATTAATATTATAAATATACTATTTAAATATAAATATGTAGGCCTGCTATTTTGTTTTACATAAAAAATAATAATATACTATTAATATATAAGTATAAATATACTATTTCTTTGTGAAGTAATGTTAAGTTCACCTAAAAACTCTTTAATGGCATTTCATGATGGCCCATGAGACTTCATTTCAGACTTTGTTCATCTTCAGAACAAATGAAATAAATCCATATGAATTGCGAGCAATTTAATCCAAATGTTCTGAAGAGACACAAGTGTTTTACATGAGGAACAAATATAATTTAGGCTTTTATGTACACATTGGTCAACTTACATTGTTCTCAGACTTGAATAAAACCAGTTAATAAGATGTTACTATTTTAGAATATGTTTCCAGTATAAAGCACATCAAATATGGTAAATGGAAGCTCAGCTATATTACTTGACGCACAATAACAACCCTCAGTTGTTCTTGTAGAAGCTCTCATTGGTCGTCCCACATCAAGCAAACTCATTTAAACGTATGTCTATCATATCTGATGGGCTCTATGTATGTGCATTTCAGATTTTTGTTTATGTCAACTGATTTTTAATGTTCATCAAAAAACATTCTTGCATTTTGGTTTAAAAACCATAAGCAGTGTAGCTACAAATAAAATAAATTAAAGAGCTAAACAATCCAGGTACCTATAGTCAGTCAGTCATTTGTTTTCTGTATCATCTCTCAGCTTATTTCTGGATTTCACAACTCCAGTTGGAGGATAAAGCAGCATTAAAACCTGCTTGGATGGAATTAATGTTAAATGAGAACGACGGGTTATAAACAACATCCTGACATCTGTGTTGTGTTTGTCCAGGTGTGGATTCCATATGTATAGTTATGGCATCTTCCACGAGTCTGTTTGTACAACAATATCTTCATCACATCCTCAGAGAGAAGTGTGACTCATAACATATGGAGTATGTATGATATGGAAGTGTTCATACGGCTTCTTTCAGGCTCTTCCCTGTGGCAGAAAATGGCATGTGGAAGAGAGAAGTATTGACCTCACAGTGAAGGTGTCAAGAGCTCACAGACTGACCCCACGCTGTCATTCGGCGAATTGAAAATAGTGAGGGGGGGCTCGTAAACTAGAAGCTGTTCCAGAGGTCAATAGTCCTGGTTGTTTCCTTGCTTTTGTCCTCTCTTGTATAGTACATTACAGCTAAAGATTGAACCTGGGAGATTTCATGTTTTTATTTGAATAGTCTGTATATACCGACACAATACAACTATTAACATTCAGAAATAAAATTAAGTGCAAATTGCATCGAACGATGAGGCGGACATAATGACTTGAAAAACATCAGAAAAAAAAACGCACAATCACCATTTGATATGAAACGCTTTTTTATCCTCTGCTAGTCCTTAAAACAGCACCACAGTTTATTTTAGCACTGAAAGACTGAATAAGAACACTATATTTACTCATCCCAGAAATCCTTGGGAAACATAACACAAACTCTACAAATTCTTTTATTGTGCATTCATATCAGACTTTATCTACTCAGATTCATGGCTCTGTGATAAAAGCTAGGAAGAAAGGCTAAGGGCTGTGTGTCAAGGCAGAGCAGTGGTCTTGTTTTGCAGTGAAAAAGTTATACATGGGCTCCTCCCAGTCTCCAAAAGGACCGTGCATAAGATTTTAGAGCATGACTGCATGGAAAATCTGCTCTTACGACAGCCCAGGGCAAGGCTGTGTTCATTGTGCTGCTTGTTTACATGGCTTTGTGGAGATAATTGTATCAGAGGGAAGGAGAAAAGGCTTACGAACTGAATGGGGTCTTTGTCAGGCCAAGCTTCTCATTGTACTAAATGAGTTTTAGAGGCATAAGTAGCAAGTCATGGCTAAATGATGAGTAAAAAGCGTAAAGATTGCTTCCTTAAAGGAGTTATAACCACGGTTATAAAGAAACAAATGCCATAAGACAAAGTAACAGCAACAAGTATAGCACTTCAGTAAGATGGTAAATAAATAAACATGCCTGGTGGTTAATCAGTGTAAATTAATTATTAGCAGCACTGGTCATGGACAGTTGCTGAAAACAGCTTTTTGCATCTTTCTAAACAATCTTGCTGAAGGTCCTGAATTTTCTTTCTTTCTTTTTATTTTTTTATTTTTTTGTGTTTCATTTCAACTTGCTGTCTTGGTTACCCTGGTACTCGTATAGAAGAGTAATATTTGCAATAGTAGTGATCAAGTTAAAGAAATAAAGACAACCTAAGTCAACCTAAATGAAAAACCTAAGATGTATAGTTCCTGTATAGTCACTAATGTTCTTCTGGTACATGTATCTTGTTTTTTCAATGCATAGACTTGCATAGTCATTGCTATTTTTTCCTGCTATCGACAAATGTCACAGAAAGAAACAATAAAATAAGTATAAAACATCTATAAAAATATCTATAAAATATCTAAAAGTATATAAAACGTTTAGAAATATGATCTGGAGAGACTTTAATTTTTATTATTACACTCCATGAGCAAATTAGCAGGAGGAGGGAAATTAAGCTTATCATCGCTCAGTGAAGAATTGACAATTTACATGTGGCTGTCAACTTAAAAATTAATTTTTAACTTTTTTAACCATCTTTTAAATTGTTAATATAGTCGTATTAATTTATTGTAATTTTATTAAACGGGATGGAGTGCTTTTAAAGTGGTACAAACAAACTAAAAACATCAACATCACATGGAATGCATGGAATTCACTGCTAATATTTACGTTTTCCCACCAAAATGATGTCATTTCCCGCAAAACAGTGTCAGTTCTTGTAGTTAAAGGCATTTTATTGATTAGAGAACGGTACTGATAAACTCTTAATATACATATATATATATATATATATATATATATATATATATATATATATATATATATATATATATATATATATATAATTTAGTGTGCAACGTCTTCTCCACGTTCCCATTTGATATTGTGAGCTTGTGATCAAAGAAAACTAACTGCTATGACATAAGTTTGACATAATGTATGACTTAAATTTCAAATTTACAGTAGGCCTATATTACGCCATATAATGGAGATATGAGATTATAAAGAAAAACAGACTCTGATTAGAAAAGACAATAAAGCGAAAGTAGCGTTCAGTCTGTCAGGCAGGGCGGGACTAGCCTGGGAAACGCTCGTGCAGAAGGGAAGCAAGAGTCATTAAACGAATGTTTGGAATTCCACTTCCGTTTGGTGGAATTCAAGAAGTCTCCACAACTTTAAATCAGTTATTCGCTCTGCACGTCTAGATAAGAGGCGCATTTATTGTGTTGCTCATCAAATGGCTTCTTCGCCGCAGAAATCACCGTCCTCTCCAAAATCTCCCACTCCGAAGTCGCCTTCCTCCAGGAAAAAAGATGGACTTTTCTCGGAAAACTTGGAGGAACTTTAGCAAGAAGGAAAAAGGCAAAAGAAGGTGTGAATTCAGCTTAAATCCATAGATAGCCGATCTCCCGCTGATACTAGGCTGTTTTATATTTGATTCTATGCATGTCAATCAAATCTCTCTGCTCTTTTAAGATCGTTGAAGTTTAGTCATCTGTCTGTCAGATTAGGCTACTATATAGTTCTGAACACTTGTAGCCTACTGTATGTTTGTGTCTCATTTTATTTTTACAGTGTAGTAGGCTACGTGATACAGAAATGCAGTTTCATTAAATACGTAGACACATAAAAATAAAAATGTAACATACTGTATAGTAATTACTGTAAGATGTACTGAAAAAAATATTTCTTTCTTTTGTATTTTTTATAACAATGTAAAGTGTAAGTACAGTTGCACTGTTGTTGATATAGGCTACAGTAGACTCAACTATGTGAGTGTTTACAAAAGGCTGCACTTCTCTCCTGTGACCATATAAGGAAGAGAAGTGGCTGTCAAATACTCATTGTGAAAGGTTGGGTAAATAATAAGAAAATATTATTTCCTGTATTTTCTATTCTCTACCCTATGTATACTGTGAGAAACATGTCATCATAGCAACACCAATTAACTTGATTCAGAATAATTTCTTTTGGCTATAATGATATTTCAGAGATTCAGTGCATTCAGTTTTTCTTTATCAGTAATGACGTTCACATATTTAAAGATTTAACCCTGCGCTGTGCTAAAAATCTTTCACCTAATTTAAAATGTTTAACTTTGCTTGTTAATCTCAAATAAGATTCAGACTTCTTGTCAATTTGTTTTATTTCAATAAGCAGGAGCTGGAAATGACTGCTCAAAAAAAAAAAAGTGTCCAAGTGAACATCGCCACAGATTATCCATATATATATATATATATATATATATATATATATATATATATATATGTGGATAATCTGTGGCGATGTTCACTTGGAATTTTTTTTTCTTACACACTGTGTAAGCAAAGCCAGTAAGTTTTAGTCCAATATAATAACATTTACCATTTTCGGGAAAAATAATATCATGTCTGGGTCAACATAATCGGGACACAACATGAGGGTTAGGATTTTTCTTTTTTTAAAGTGGCAATCTAAACATAACTTTTTGAACTGCATATTTCATTCTTAAAACCCGTTTCTGAGTGGGGTGACATCCGGTCTTATTCTTTATTCTGATTGTCACTGCTGATCCTTTGCCACTCATAGAGGCTAGTGCAGAAGTGATGAAATTGTTTGCCTTTGTTTTTTTGGTCCCATGTGACAAGAGACATATTTAGTTTGCTGCTGTGTTTATTTGTGGGTTTAGACATTCACTGACTAAAAGAAGATAGTAAGAACCTAATTCCAAACAGGAAATACAAAATGGCATCCCAAGAGAAATGAAAAATGTTAAAAAATCATTTAAAAGCTGTAAATCAGCTGCCACGCATGTGTTCCAAACCTGCAAGTTTATTCAGAAGCCGGGAAGTTGCTTCCTTTGCCCTCAACTGACCGTGTTTAAAGCATGTTAGAAGCAGCTACGGCAGGATTCAGTGCTGATTAAAAACAGGATGTCGATATCTCTAGGGATCTGTACTGATTCTGCTTCTGGACTGCCTCTCACAGGGATGTGCTGCAGCATTGCTTTAGTGATTGGCCAGTATTGATGGGGCCACTGGGCAGATGGAGACAGAGAGGGTGTTTAGAAGATCACCTGCATGAGGGCTGGTTGAGACGCCACATGTACTGATTCACAGGATAACACACAGGGTCAATTAAACGAGAGATTCAATGAAACAGCAAGATTTAGAGGCTTGATCTATAAGCATTAACTATCACTAATCTGTTAACAGGGTTAAGAGTTGCATGTCCAATGTCCACTATAGCAGCAGAAAGCCAACTAATGACACATTTCCCACTGACAGCATATTCATGTCAATAAAGTGAATCACAATCCCTTGAGAAAAAGAAGCGCACTTAATTGTATTGAATGTGCACTTATAGTGTTCTTTAAATCTCGAAAATGTATTTTTAAAGATAGTACTTGCAGCAAATATATTTATTGAACACACGGTCACTTAAGTGTACTTAAAGAGAATACATTTTCAAATGTTTCTTAGCATACATACAGTACAATTTAAAAAAAAGTGTGTAATCACTTTTAATGTAAAATGAACAGTTTTACTTTAAAGCAGCATTGTGTTTTAATAATCTTTTGTCATGCTTTAAAAAAGTGCACTTATTTTGATATTTTGATACACTTATTTTTGTGTTGACTAACATACTAAAGCAAATGTAATTTAATGTACAGTAGGTTGTTATTTGACATAAGTTTAAAGGAAATATACTAAGTTATTTATTCATTATTAGAAATGCAATTACAAATACAAAGTTCTGTCATGAAACTCTAGATGGCGCAGGCCGATAACTCACTGTGATATAAACACATTATTAATTGCATTGCACAGCTGATTATATGGGGTTATTTTATAGTGCAAAATGGTTTCTGAACATTCTCTATTTTGATGAATATTGCACAAGTTATTGATTGAAGGTCTGAGTTGTAGTTCTTTTGTTAAGCTGAACGTGTTCAGGGATGAATGCATAGCATTAAATGAGACGCTTTGAGTAGCCTTCTCCCCACTGAAGCCAATACTGAATAACTGACCTCCAGCGATGAGAGGCACAGCTTAAAAAAGACATCACAAGATCTATCCATCTATCTATCCATCTATCTATCCATCTATCTATCTATCTATCTATCTATCTATCTATCTATCTATCTATGAGTAGTACTGATATAGTGATGCATTTCTTCTTTTTATAGTGTCTGAGCTCCAGGAGGAGGGAATGAATGCAATTAACTTGCCCCTTAGCCCTAGTCCCTTTGAGCTGGACCCTGAAGACACCATGCTTGGTAAAATGTCTCAACTGATGATTATGATGATATATGATGATAGCATGACTCTGTCATATTAAAAACTGCTGTATTTCCCATTTCTCTCTCCAAAGATGAGAATGAAGTCCGTACCATGGTTGACCCCAACTCAAGGAATGATCCCAAACTCCAAGAGCTACTGAAGGTAAATCAGCTCCAACATGACTGTAATACAACACCTTCTTCGATCTTCTTCAGAGAGGTTCACTTAGAGAGCTTCAATTTCCGACTCTGAAGTATAATACAAGTTAGTCTAGCATTACTGTTGTCATCTATCATGCAAAGGGACCCACGTTTAAATCCTGATCTAAGGTTAAATATACAATACTGACTGAAAAGATCACTGTCAACCAAAATATAAAATATATGTAAAAGTAACTCAAATGTTTGGTAACACTTTCTATGAAGCCCATATTTATAATGCATTATAAGGGTATTCTTAAGGCATTATGTATATATGATTATATGAATGCATAATGCTTAAAAAAACTTAAAATATGTTATATCATCTTATGAATATTCATAAGAACAGTTTTAATGTATTATAATATTAACTTATTTGTGTTATTAATATTTACTTATTACTTTCTAAGTGAGAGTAAATCCTCGACTAAACTTTTTCAGTGCAGTATGTATATTTATAATTGTGTATATATATATAATACTTGGAATAACATGAAACAATATTTGAATGTTGAGATTTTACTATCTAATAATAGAGTAACAAAAGAAAGCAATGCTGTAACTCATCATTGTAACTCATAAGTGTAGTTTTGGAGTACAATTGTTTTGTTCATGCATTTTCAGTTAGTAATTTTTCAAAGATCCCAAGCATCTCCACTCCTCTGGTCTTTAATGACAGGTGCTCATTGACTGGGTCAATGATGTGTTGGTGGGAGAGAGAATCATTGTTAAGGATCTAGCTGAGGACCTCTATGATGGGCAGGTTCTTCAGAAACTCTTTGGTGAGGAATCTGTTCTGGAAAAGAGCCTATACTGTTGTTACAGTAAGACTCAGTGGGCTATTTTAAATTGTGTTTGTATTCCCAGAGAACCTGGAGGGAGAGAAGCTGAATGTGACGGAGGTGACTCAGTGTGAGATCGGTCAGAAACAGAAGCTGCAGACGGTTCTGGAAAAGATCAATGACACTCTCAAAGTTTCCTCCAGGAACATTAAATGGAATGTTGACTGTATGTAGCTTTGGCCTCTTTTTTCATTCGCGTGATATATTTTAAACACTGTATTTAGTCTTTTATAAATACTTTTCCCTGCTGCCAATAATAACTGGGTTGCAATCCACCAGTTGAAAATCACTGATGGAAGTAATATTTAGCATGTTTCATTGCTGACCTTTCTTTTCAATGAATGTAGAATATGTAACATTTCTATACATTCAGAAGGCATTTCAGCTTTTGCTCCTGCTGTTTATTCCTTTGTGTATTTCTCAGCTGTTCATGCTAAGAACATTGTGGCCATTCTTCACCTGCTGGTGGCTCTTTCTCAGCATTTCCGGGCCCCTATCAGACTGCCAGACCATGTGTCCATTCAAGTTGTAGTGGTTCAGGTGCTTTTATTTTCTGTTCATAATTTATAGCTTATTCATTTGCCTTATGCTTCTCAGTTACAATATTGTTTCATTCAACGGTTTTGTCACAGTGTGCTTTAATTGTGAAACTTGAGCAGAATTAATTTCTGTGTAAATGGTCATAAATCCATTCTAATGTAATTTGTTTTTAATGTGGCAATTAATGTAAGAACAATTTTACATTTACACCAATATAATTTTGATTGTGTATAATAGTAACAAATGCAGAAATGTTATCATGCTAATTTTCTGATATTAGATTATAAACATAAGATTATAGAAGATTATAAACTGTTTCTTGCCCTCTTCACATTATTTAGAAAAATGTTTCTCTATCCCAACAGAAACGTGAGGGAATACTTCAGTCTCGGCAGATTCAGGAGGAAATTACAGGCAACATAGGGTATGTGTTTTTATTGATTACAGTATTGCAAAGAAAAGAATAGACATCTACAATATGATTGCATACATTAACACAATAGACAGCATTAGTTGATGCACTATTAGGAGCTAACAATGACCAACAATGTAAATTCTAAATAAACATTACATTTGGTTATTAACCAAGATTAATAAATTCTGTTAAAAAAAAATGTTAGTTCATGCTGCAGAACCCTTATAGTGTATTTCAAACCTTAAAAGTATATATTTAAAAAAAACAACAAAAAAAACAGGTATTTGCAGATAGTAGGATATTAATGAAAAGGTCACTTAAATGTACAGTACTTAAAGAGTGCACACTTTCATGATTATGTTTCTTAACACCCATACGTGCACTTTTAAAAAGTGCGCTTTGTAATAATGTCAAATCAAATGTTTTACTTTAAAGTTCATTTTGAATCATTATGTTTTAATCTTTTGTTGCACTTGAAAGAAGTACAATTATTGGGATGTGTTGATTAACATATTAAAGCACATGTAAAGTACTAGTAAAATCATCATTTGAGCTGTAGTGTCTTATTTGATATTAGATGTAAAGTTAACATAGTAATATATATGTATGTACTAAATTATAAATTCAATTTATCATTACAAATGTTTAATTGTCTTCATTTTTAAATACCCTAAGGGTCAACTAATTGCATTTAATATAAATGTAAATAACATGCAATTAGGATTGCACTTAAGAATATTCTTTTAAAGTATATTATTTCCTTAATAATAATAATGATAATAATATATTATTTCCTCTTTTTAAAAGTATGTTAAAGTTAACATTCTTTTTCACAAGGGAATGCACTAATGTCAGTATATTTCATAAATATATTTATGATGCTAATACTTTTTGCAAAACAAAAACAGATCCTTTTGAAGGAAATGTATGATTCTGAACAATAAGCTTGAAGGAGTACGGTAGTATAAAGCAGATATCGTTTTGTTTAATATTATAGTATACTGTGTGTTTTTTCTATGTGTTGAAGTATGAAGTAACCAGGGATCCAGTGGCTGGAACATGCAGTGACATGCCAGTCATGCAGCAGTGGTGTACAGGGTGTGTGTGTGTCTGTTGTGAGCTGGATCCTCCTGCTTCTGAGCAGCTTTGCAGTGGTTCTAGAGGTTGAGCACCGGAGCTGTTGCTCTTCCAGCTCTCCACTTCTGCTGCTGATTAACAGCGGTCCAGCGGGCTCAAATCAGCTTGGGAGATAAGGCCGAGAGCAGCTCCTTGGCTGCTGATGTGGACTCGGGCAGCAGCTGCTGAGACATGCCTCTGCCGGGGCAGAACTGACTGTGTGGAGACGAGCCGCTGCTGGGCAGACGTCCACTAGGCCAATATCCTGCAACCCAGTTCTGTTTGATCGGCTGCTCTTGGGACCGGAGCATTCCCTGCCCCCCTAATCTTTTTGTTTGCCTTTCATCCTGGCGCTCTTGATATGTCCCTCTGAATTTGGTTATTGTTTTGCCATTTAGACTGTTTGTAAAACCCTTTCATTCAGACATAAATAGATTGTTGAACTCTTTTGTTTCCCAAATTGATATTAAAATAATAATGCTCCTTTCCTTCCCCATAGGGCATTGTCTGGAATATATGGTATGTATTATATATAATTTGCACATCTTAAATTCAGTTACAGTAGCCCGAAAAACATTTTCACAATTAAGCTCCAATAATGCCAATACATTAGATATTTAGACAGATCTATCTATCCATCTGTCTGTCTGCATGAGCAATTTTACAATAGCAAAATCATTTAATATAGTATCATATAATAATTATATTATATAATAATCATATTTTAATAATAGCAATATAATATAATCATATCATTATTTAATATATAAATTAAATATTTAAGTAAAAATAAAAATATAGAGTTATTTAATTATATGAAACAAATATGTCAAAATAAATGTGGACAGGAAAAATATGTAGTGCAGAGCAGCAAAATTTAAAAAAAGATTATTTTGTAAAATAATGGTTCTGGATCAGAAATATTGTTCAAATAAACCAATGGATATATTATCAATACTGAGACACAAATTATACAGACGGTTGTCAAACTTAGTAGATCATGTTTTTAGTTAATACACATGTAGCTTTAATGGTCAAATCTGTTTTGCAACCACTGCACATCTTAACATGCTTTGTAAAGTGATAAAAAATTAAATTGGACTTGGTGTACCTTCTCTAGTGCTGCCTTGCATATGAGAAATCATGTTTTATTTCACAGAGCGAGATGCCTTTGATACCCTTTTTGACCATGCGCCAGATAAACTGAATGTGGTGAAAAAGGCAAGTGCACATTTCACTCTATTTCTTAAGAGGTTTTACAAACGGAGAGCTTTGACGCTTTGACTCTGATCTCTTGGTCTTTTTTATCAGACTCTTATTACATTTGTGAACAAGCACTTAAACAAATTGAACTTGGAGGTGTCAGAGCTGGAAACTCAGGTAACATGACCATTACTCGAGTTGAGCTGAATATCAGTAGTGAGAGATGTCCAAAAGCTGAGCTGTCAGTGTTTGTGATCTCCTGTAGTTTGCTGATGGTGTGTACCTGGTCTTACTGATGGGACTCCTTGAAGGATACTTTGTGCCCCTCTATAACTTCTTCCTCATCCCTGAAAATTTTGATCATAAGGTACTGTAAATTATTGTGAAAGTGTGGTTAATAATTTAAACATTAACCTTTAACAGGAAAAAAAGTCTAGAACCATATTAATCGATTATTAATTGGATGTGTCATCATACTCACCCTCATGTCATTCCAAGCCCATACGACTTTCATTAGCCTTCCAAACACAAATTTGAAAGATATTTTTATTGAAACTTGTCAGATGTATGTTCAGACTTGCTTGTGTGACATCCTCAAGCACAAACCAACCTCAAGCACATTTGCTCTTTAATTTTCCATATTTTATGTTCGCTATGTATGCATATTGATAATTGATGTTTATATGTGAATAATAGTTTATCACGCAAAGCAGTCATGTCTCTTCGGAAGACTCAATTTATAAGGATTACTTTTACAATGTCTTTAATTGAACTTTCTGAAACTTGAAAACTTTGGTGAAATGGACTTTTTGGAGGACAGAAATCAGAAAAGGTTTTTAAGGTGGATTAATTGGTCACATTAAGACCACTAATATGCTTATTTTTTTTTCTTTTATACTTACTTTAATTAATCATTAATGTAAATATTTTTTAAAGAAGCTCCAATGTTTTATTTATCTGTCCATGAACCTTCACAGACTCCTGGTGGGTTCATGGACTGATATATTATACATTATATAAATGACATTTTAGCACCACTATTTGTATTAAAATTGTTGTTAATTTCTCTAATTGTTTTGCATTGTATGCATTAGGTGCACAATGTTTCATTTTCCTTTGAGCTGATGCAAGATGGCAATATGGAGAAGCCAAAGCCCAGGCCAGAAGGTAAACGTTCTTGCTCTACTACGACTGGAGATCAAGTGTGCTTGTGTTTTGTGTAGTAGGTTTCACACTGCTTGATTTCTAAGGAACATGGCATGTTGCCTGATTGCAGTAGTGTATCAGTGTAATTGATCTCTTCATTGCCTTCTGTCCTGTTGCTGTTGAACGTAAATGAATGTGAATGTGCTGTAGTTGCTTTACCCATAAGGCTTGGCAAATGTCCCGAATGCATGCTGCATTTATAATTGCATTTCATTTGTTGCAGCAGAGTTTCTCTGTGTAATCACAAGCCTTAAACAACATCTGGATAATTTGGCGCATTTTATCTAACTGAGAATAATCCTCGTGGGCGGTTCTCACTAAATGAGGTTTAATGCAAAATACACTGGTACCATACAATTTTCACTGTTAATTATGCTGTTAATGTCTAAAATAAAGAAAAACTGGTTGCAAAACAGTGCAGTTTAAATAGTTTTAGATTCAGGGCAACAATTCTAACTATTAACTAGTTGCTTATTAGCATGCGTATTAGTAGCATATTGACTGTTTATTAGTACTTATAAAGCACATATTAATGAATGCCTTATTCTGCATGATCATATTTTACATCCTGTAATCCTATCCCATACCTAAACTTAACCACAGCCTTACTAACTAAGTAATAAGCAGTAATTAGGAGTTCATAATGAGAATTGGTCCCCTTGTCACATTGCAGGACACTTTTTAAAAGTATTTAATGTCAGCTATTTGAATACTGAAACATTTGCTCCAATAGGGTGACAGTGCACATTTTTCTTCAAAGAAAATGGATATCTAGTTGTTAATGTGTTTTAGAAGCAGCACTTGACATAAGCAGTTGTATGAGATGCCAGGTATGTTGAGAGAGGGAAGATAATGTTTCATATTGAAGTGAACTGTCTGTAGAGTCACCTCATTACATATCTGTATATCTCCTCAGACATTGTCAACTGTGACCTCAAGTCCACACTGAGGGTGCTCTACAACCTCTTCACCAAGTACAGGAATGTGGAGTGACAGAGAAGCTCTACCAGACAGAAATGTTTTGATTTAATCAAACTACCAAAATGCTCAATACAAAGACATCACATTTTTATCAGTATTATCTTGCTATATATATATATATATATATATATATATATATATATATATATATATATATGGTATGTTATATATATATATAATTGAGTATGTATATTTATTAATTCTGCAAGATGATTTAAAAAAATGATTATTTTATGATGAATATGGTTATGGAAAATAGAAAAATATGTGGAATATATTGTGATATCAGTGTTTTGCGATATGAGTGTTAATGTACACTTTTCCAAATCGCTTTGGTCACTCTTTGCTATTTTTGCTACAATGGTGTTCACTACTGTATATCTTAGAACAGCTTTATCAATGAACAAGCAATGCCAAGCTCATGGGTTTGAGTCACATCAAATGCATGAACTGATAAATTGTATGCCCAAATGCAATGTAAGTCACTTTGGATTCATCTACCAAATGCATACATTTATATATTTTGATGATAGCAGAAATGTTCATCTAATAAAAAATGTAATGCTGTCTTATCGATTCTTAAAGTGGATATTCTATCGATGCAGAAGATGGTTTTTGTATTAAGAAGTAACATGTACATGTCAATTAAAATAGATTTTCTTAAATGTTTTAATTTGAAGGTTGCTGAAATAGTTTTTTTCCTGTAGAGGTTTAGGCCAGCATGAACTCCCAGTAAAATCTCCACTATTTCCTGTCTACCATAAATGGAAAACCATCCCAAGAAAAGGAATATCACACAAAGCAAAACAACTTGTCAGTCACCGGTTACAGTGTCCGTAATCAGTGTTTAAATATACAAATTTCTAAAAGTTGTATATAATAAGCATATAAGTTATAAATATAGCCTCAATTGACAAGGTGATTGTGGCATTGGGGATCATTCATAAATCACAAGTTGAACAAATTTCTGTGACTATCATTCATCAATACATTCCTACATATCAAATGGAATTCTATGATTATACAAGAATGGTTTTATGGGTTACACAAATTCATTTAGCTGAATTTGCTCATGTTTCATAAATGCATGTTTGAAGCTTATTCTGTTTATTTAGACACATTTCACTCATTTCAAGGTTTTGGTGAATATTCAACTATAAGCATTCAGTCTAAAGGTCACCATATTTCTATAGCGATATTTCTGAGAAATTTTGCAGGAAAAAAGGTCCATTCTCAATAGCGTAGCTTATGTAAATCCTGGCTCACTCAGTAGTCATTTTCAAACCGAGATCAGCACAGCAGATTTTAACATGCACAAAATCTGTATTAGTAACTATTTTTGCCAAAACTAAATTTACTTTAAGAGTTGGTAGCTGTTTAAAGTTACTACTTTTTTGTGACACAATGTAGTCCAGTATAGAAAGCTGTTTTCTTTAGTAATTCCACAGCAAATATCACACTGAGAAGCACAGAAGTATCTGAGCAGTCCTAAAAATTGTAGGTTGTTTGTCTGTTAGTCTTTTTTTTTCTCCCTTGAAGCTTCTCAATTGCAGACCTGCATTGCAGCCTGTCCGGCATATTAAGTGTTTTTGTACTCCTATCATATACTTTGGCTGGTGTTAAGTGCCGGTGTTAAATACAAAGCATGTGTTTAGGAGAGTCTGCAACAATTGCTTTTCGATAAACCTTTGTTCTGACGCATTTTCTGCCGCCCCATTATCACTAGATGTAGGGGATTAAGTGGCAAGTGTGTCTTCGTCAGAGAAGTGCCTTTGAGAGCAGAAATAACAGAGAAGCACACCTGTGCAATCGAGCGTCCTGCACGAAGGTGTCCTGAATAGTGGTGTCCCCACCATTAGCAGCCCGCTGCAATTACCTTCCCCTGAGTTTCCTTCTGATCCCTACCTTCATAATATAAAACAAGACCACAAGCTCGTTTCAGCTTCACCGAGCCAGAACCGCTGTTTACTCACAAATACAAAAGGGTGAGGCGAGGAGCCACTGAAATAGCTGCTAAATGCTTGACTCTTGGTGGCCAAGCATCTGATCTGAGCTTCTATTGATTTGTACTAAAGATCCTGGTCATTATGAGTAATTGATTCCAGCATCTAAGCAGTGTCTTTAGAGGATTATTAGAAGGCCTCTGGCATTTATTCCCACCAGAGAGTGCTTTTGAAGCTTTTTTCATGTTAAATTATATTAGCAAGGGGCTTGTGTTGTTAAGACAGAAATTGCAATGGGCTAGTGTTTTTAAACCCTTTTTTTTTTTTAAATGAAATGTATGCTGATTGGTTAATACAGCATTTAGCTATGCTAAAATCATGATGTTAAGGTTTAAGTAGCCTAGTGTAGCAAGACCTTTGTCTGAAGAAGCTCTGTAGGCATGATGTACTAGAAAAAGAATGAAAGAGTTAGTGGTGACGGTGAAGTCATGTGATCCTGGTGTAGTCAATTGATTGCAATGAAGAAATTACCTCACATAAGGGCAATAAACATAAAAAAAAAATAAAAGTGAAAACAACAATTGACTACAAATGCTAAACCTAAACATATCAAAAGATACACACCTGGCTGCAAAAAAAAAAAAGCTCTTTAAAGTGGGAATTACTGTTATCATTACTGTTACCCTCCTTGGTGCGAATGGGCCTTAACTCTAAAATGGCTTAAAGTTTTTAGGTTTTTTAAATTTAGTGTTTGCTGTACTTGCACCTCTGAAGTGTTCTTTGCCGTTCTCAGAAACTTCACATTTTGATGAAAACGTGTTATGACAGCCATGTTAATGATAGTCACGACTGATTTGCCTCCTGTCTTGAAGGCATAGTTTGATGTTCATGGGTCAATGACATCACTGCATTGAAATGGTCTATAGAAGTCAACAAATCAGATTTAGGCTTTGCAACAGATGACTGGAGAGTGGGGTTGAGACTAAGGTTTAGATAAATAGCATTTTTTTTTGTATGAACTTGATTCATTCGCAATTCGAATTATAAACATTACAAATGTTGAAAACAAAATTATTCACCTCATTCTTATATATATATATTTCATGCTATATATTTGCTTTATGTATATTTTACACAGTTTTACAGCTTGTTTTGAATTGGGGAAGCAGTTTAAAGCTACAGCATATGTTCATAACACATAAAGCTTTTTTGACATTTTATCTAAAAACATAAAAGAAAAATTATTTATCATCATATGACCACTTTGATAAAATATTTTTGTGATTTTGGTTTTATTATGAAATAACTGTTTGTAAATATAGTCATGGCTATATGTGACCCTGGACCACAAAACCAGTCATAAGGGTAAATTTTTCTAAATTGAGATTTATACATCATCTGAAAGCTGAATAAATAAGCTTTCCATTCATGTATGGTTTGTTATGATAGTATAGTATTTGGTCGAGATGCAACTATTTAATAATCTGGAAACTGAGGGTGCAAAAAAATCCAAATATTGAGAAAATCGCATTTAAAGTTGTCCAAGTTCTTAGCAATGCATATTACTAATCAAAAATTAAGTTTTAATATATTTACAGTAGGACATTTACAAAATATCTTCATGGAACATGATCTTTACATAATATCCTAATGATTTTTGGCATAAAATAAAAATCAATAATTTTGACCCATACAGTGTATTTTTGGTTATTGCTACAAATATACCCCAAGCGACTTAAGACTGGTATTGTGGTCCAGGGTCACATATATGACAAGATAGCACAACCTCTTTAACATTTTTGCTTAAACATGTAAAATATGTTGGTTTAAAAACATGTAAATGAAATACTGGTAAAGAAACATTTTGATCATTTTGCTCCTGCTGTGGTTAATATAGTTGCTAAAACCCACTTTGTGCCATTTTTGTAGCCCTGTGTCACTGATCTAATCAGCCCTCACATCTGGTTCTAATCATATTTAATGGATAAGTTATGCCAGAAGCTATTTCCAATTTTAAGATAGCTTTGACAGGTCCTGTTTGTTTATGAAAAGTCTTGTTGAGCCTCAGCATTAAGGGTTCTTGCTAGTATAAAATGGAAATAAGTTGCTTAATTAAATCATTTCTCACCAAATTCATGCCTTAATAGAGACTTGCGACAATGTTTAAATAAATGTAAAGTGACAATGATGAATGGACTGTCATTAGAAACCTCTCTCTTCCACATTTCACTGTGCTCCTCTTACATTAACCTAATAGCATGCTTTTAGAAATAGGGAGGACACAAAAGAACAATATGATGTGCCCCTTTCAGCGTGCTGGTCTGTCGTATAGCATGTGTGGCTAATCCTTTTCTGGCAAGGATTGGCTATTAAACCCCCCTCCTTTCTCTCTTAGAGCAACATCAGCAGCAGAATATGATCATAGCTTTATTTGTTGCGTCCCCGCCAGTGTGGGATTGTCACAATGACATGCCTCTGAGTACCAGGAGGACCATCAAAGGCAGTAGCCATTGATCCATATCTTCAAACACTGCATTACAGAATTGAATTAAAGAGACATTTAGTCCACAAACATTTGGACATCAAAAACCTCAGCTGTTGCCTGGAGACTAGTGCTCTTCCTGGTTCTCAGCCAGAACACGGCAGCGAGTGGTGTTACTGTAAAACAGTGACAATTCAAAACCTTACAGAACATATAGATGGATTTCTTATTCTGCTGTCACAGTGCATATGCATTACTAAATGCTCTATTATCGACATGTATTATACCACAAAAAGTGACTTGTTGAGGACTCAAGCGCTGGCTGATGAGGAGTTTTTACTTGGACCAGTAAGCAACATTAAAAACCACGCACCCTAGCAACCAACCAGTGCATCCTAGCAACCACATTGCAAGGCTATGGCAACCATCCAGAGCATCCGAATATTGAGGCGGCGAGTTTTGCATGAGGACTACCCACATTTACATTAGAAAATGTAAAGCTCTAGAGGGGTTGCTTGTGAATAGATACAACAATACTTTCCCATACCGTAAAATTTATGTGAGGTGATGTTAAGTTTTTTTTTTCAAACCTGGGTTTACAGGTTTATGAAAAGCTAATAATTCATCAGTTCTAAAAATGGTAAATTAAAATGAATTATTTTAAAATAAAAAGAAAGTAATTCACTTTTTTAGAGAATAATAAACATAAAACGGCAGAAGGAATGAAAGTATGTGAAATCACTGAGGGAATGTGTTTACCACTGGTCAACAAATAAAAGAATTAATCAGAGGGACAGGAAGCTTCATGCAAAGAATTCAAATGTTGATTAAATGCCTGATTTTGTTGATGTTGCTTTTCATCGGATTCCTCTGTTGAACGCCAGGGTAATAATTGACATGCAAAATTGCTGTGGAAATAATGTTATCAAAATTAATTAAAATAATTTTGATGACAAACAAAAGAAGCAAATATCTTGATGCCTGACAGCTTTTTTTTTTTCAATTTTACAGTAGGGAATTCAGTGTTACATGGAATGATATAACCTATTCATAAACAAATAATCACTCTAAAGGAAACAGGTTTTATATTATAATAGAATGATATGTGTGTGTAAAAAAATTAAAATGAAAACTATGGAATCTCTGTTTCAGAGCAAGTGCACAATACTGAGGATGACTTGCTCACATTTAGTTTAGAAAAATTCTGGTTTCTTTTAGAGTGATTGTTTGTTTATGAAAAAGATATATAATTCTATGTAACACTGAACTCCCATACCCTAAAATTTAAACAAGCTGTCAGGTATTTGCTAGTTTTGTTTCCAAACTGGGGGTTATGAGTTAATGAAAAGACAATAATTAATAATGTAAAAATAAGTATATTCAAATATATTTATTTCAATTGTAAATTAATGTCATGTAAGTTTTTAAAATTGTGTGTCATTAAATGACATTATAAAACCTTGCACACATGAATGTGTGTGTATGTGTGTGTGTACCTGGTATTCCCTATGTTACAAGGATAGTAATATCAGTAAATTTTGTTCTTGTGGGGGCATTGTTATAGCCCTCATGAGGAACAAGCTTATAAGTCATACAGTATTACATTTTTTGAAAGTGTAAAAATGTCTCTTGTTTTGTTTGAGCGGTAGGTTTAGGGTAAGAGGATATAAAATACAGTTTGTACAGTATAAAAATCACTAAATTGAAGGAATGTAAGAATATAAAAATGCAGAAAGTTTCCTGTGAGGGGTAGGTTAAGGTTGGTTTAGGGTGATATTAAATACAGTTTGTACAGTATAAAAACATTACTCCTATGGAATGTCCCCATAAAACATGGAAACACAGCATACATATAAAAATCTGGTTTCTTTTAAAGTGACTTTTTTTTAATGAATAGGTTCTATTATTCTATGTAACACTGAATTCCTATACCGCACTATTTAAATAAGCTGTCAGGCATCAAGACATTTGCTTCTTTTGTTTGTCATCAAAATGATTTTAATTAAATTTTGATAACATTATTTCCACAGCAATTTTGCATGTCAATTATTACCCTGGCGTTCAACAGAGGAATCCGATGAAAAGCAACATCAACAATATCAGGCATTTAATCAACATTTCTCAGTAATGAATTCTTTGTTTAAGTAACAGCATGTGTACACAGCTTCCTATCCCTCTGATTAATTCTTTTATTTGTTGACCAGTGCCAAACACATTCCCCCAGTGATTTCACATACTTTCGCTTCTTCTGCCTTTTTATTTTTAGTTTCTTATTCTACAAAATAGTGATAAACATGTATGCTTTTAAAAAATGTTTTTGAGTAGGGCCTATAGTGTGACCTGTGAGGCCCCAGCTTTGACCACAAGGTGGCGACTCCATATATACAGTATTCAATCTCAAATTTGAACCACACCTGGAACGCGTCCAGCGTAATACTGAAGCTCTTTTGTCCACGCAGGCATGCTATCAAAACGCATTTTAATTCAGCGTGCAATTCGTTCCCAGCTGGACGCAGTTTAAAACAAATTTTCCACGCTGGCATCTTCTTTAAGTTGCTGCTGTGTTTTCATTTAATTGAAGGTGCTTAATTTCAAAGTCATTACCATTAAAGACACATAGCAAAATCTGATGAAAAAGCCCTATGTGGTGGCTTTGATTTAACCAGGACCTCTTTCCCCCCGTCGCTCCATGCTTTGATTGAAATGAAGCTCTGTGTTGTTATCAGTGAATGGTTCTGGCTCTATACCCTTATCTCTTGGTATAGAGAGGCTCTGAATAGGCAGAGTAGAGCTCTGTGGCTGGGTCTGCTCTGCACCTGGCCTCGCAGGGGCCCCTGATTATGTGAGGTCACAGGGCAACAGCGGAGTAAACCAAACCAGAGCCATACCACCTTGCTCCACCTCTAGCCCCCTGGAGCAAAAAGGCTGACACGCTCCAGTGTTCAAAGTGCGCACACACACACACAAACGAGGCCTTTGGGGCTTTATCTGCCCACATCAGATTACACTGCTGATAATGGACATGGAAAAGACGCTCAATCAAGCAAAGGAGCTACAGCTTGTTTCACGTGTTTGTTAATGTCCTTTTAAGCCCCTGCAACTGAACATTATGTCTAATTAACTAAAGAGTATCTTTGTAAATAAGATTGCTTTATTATATGAACAAACCCCTTAACTGTATAGTTATGGTTTGTCTAAAAATTGGAATTCATTTGTTTAGTCACCCTCGTGTTGTTCCAAACCCGTATGATTTTCATTCTTCTGTGGAGAACAAAGCATTCTCACTCTGAGAAGCAGGTTCGGAATGATGTGGGTTTGTAAATGATGACAGAATTTTCCTTTCCACTTTTGGCAGGTAATTCTTCCCGCATCGTTTGTGTTTCCTGTTGTTGTGAATGACACCTCAAACCGTGCAGATTACTGAGGAAAGGTTATAATTAATTAGAAAATTATTTGTTGTTTTAATTCCATGTTGTGACCATTAACTGATATAGGAAAACCATGAATATGTGCAATATAAACTTCGAATCTCAGTTATTGCATGTACTTCAAGTAAATATATAAAGCCAAAGGGAAGAGTTACAAAGCAAGTTCACAAATATCAGCACCCAACAAAAACTGGACTGGTGGGATTTTAGTCATTCTTGAGCACTTGCATTACATTTTAAAAACTAATTATAGACTGAAATTATTAATGTGCATGTAAACTCAACCTACACTGACAAAAAATTAGATGACAATGTCATTTATTCAAAGTGCATTTTTAAAAATGTGGTTTTATTCATTTTTTCTCTATCTGTTTTGTTTTTGTAAATAACTGAAAATATATTTCAAAGGACACCATAATAAACATAAAAGTCTTCCAAGATTGTCTTTTTTTGTGTAGTAGTAAGTAAACTAAATGAAACATTGATTAACAAAACCTTTAAGTGAAAATTCTACTTTCACATTTTAGCTTTTACTTATGGTGAAATCAAGTTGTAAAAATCCCCCAAATTGTTATACTGACTTATGTTGAGTAACATTTTAGTGTATGTCTGAAGAAAATATATATCATGCCTTAAGAAAGGTGCACTATGTTAACCTTTTTTACTTTGTATCAATGTTTTTTTTTTCTTTTGGAAAAGTTTTTATTAATATTAAATAAAAATTTAAAGCTTTAATCAAAACATAAATATAAAAGAACTAAAACATTGGCTGTAACAAATTAGAGTAATTAGAGTTTGTAGTTTTTTAATGTGATTTATTTCAGTGCAGAGACTAAGAAACTTTCCCAAACACCCTGTAGAAACTGCATAACATAGCATAGCATGCTAAAAAACACTCTAGAATTATGGTGCAGAGTTTTGTACAGGAAAGCACAGTTCATGTTTACTTCAGAAAGCATAAAAATCTAATTTAGGTACTTCTTCCGAAATGCATCCATGTTTAAACAGAGAAGCGTTTTAACTGCTGTATTTGAACAGCTACATCAATTTTTATGGAAAGCAGAATCTGCATCGAATGTCCTGAGTTTAGCATGTTATTTACTCCTGCTTTACCAGCAGCTCCTCTCTGACACAGGCACTCTCAGGTTTCCGCTGTGCATCAGGCGCTTTGTTCTCTAGCCACACCCAGTGTTAATTCAGGTGAGCTCTGTTTGTGTGCACTGGCTGTTTGAGCATATGGAGAGGCCTGCGTGTGTGTGTGTGTGTTAAGTGTATGTGACACATGGAGGTAGACACCTGAGAGTGTGTTTTATGGTAAACATCATCCAACCTCTTATTTGTCCACAGCTCCACAGGGTCTCTGTCGGTGTGATCCACTACCTAAATATTAGAAGGCAGTATTAGATAACTGTTTATCTAATAATATTCTTATGTTAAGCCACTGTATAATCGTGTCTTTTTATATCAAATGCCAGGTGTGCGTTTACAAACTCAGTGTTATAGTAAGTCATCACATGCATAACGTAGTTTCTTAACTAGGCCAAGGCTCCTCCAAATTGCGTAAGTTCTCATATTGTTTGTAATACATCAAACTGCAGTTGAATGATCAGCCTCGGGCATTGGTAGGGATTGCGAGAATATTGCTCAATTGTACCTTGTATGAAATTGATTGAATCAGAGTGCAGAATGCTGCATGAAGCTGGAGTGCTTATTGGTTTCTTAAATGAGGCACTTTATCATTTTATCTGTGTGCACCTCGACCGTGCCATCGTGAGAAATGTAATCTCATCCATAGGTTTACAGGCCGTGTGTGATTCTGAAATTGTCTGTGACATCCGCAGGTCCACGTTCTGCACTACGGCGAGACGATTTAAAGCTACTTTAGCCAACAGCGGCATTGATTTACTTGGATTTTGTGTTTGCAAAAATCTGTAAATGCATTATTGACTGATGTACTTGTTCCTCAAAGAGCCAAACGCGGCCTTTAATATTGCTAGTTGAGCATGGCGCCTCAAAGACCTACAGTACGCCTTCTGTGTTTAACGGTAGCCATTTGCTTTGGCATTGTTTTTCACGAATGACATTTCCACCTGGGTTCACAGACATGAAGGGATTTTCATATGGCTGCTTTCCACCAATCCAATCTGTTAGGGCAGCTCAGCTCTTAGATAAGGCAATGAAAACAGGCTCTGATGTAAGGCTATGAAGCCATTTACAGTCCTCTATTATGCCGGGATCCTTCGCTGAGGCTTCCTGGATACACGGAGCTAATGTTTAACAAGGAGCTTGTGAAACCCTTCTGGCAGATGACCCATGACGGTGAATGAATCACTGCTGTGACTGCACTCAGGTGCTGGAGCTCTGCGCCGCGCCGAAGGAAAAGGCTGGCTCCTCCAGGGCTAGCTGGATTTGCATAGATAAGCTTTCCCTTTTGATGCTTAATAGTTTGGTATTGAAAGAACAGACACCATTCGCGAGGATGAGAAGCAGCAGATAAGATAAGACAGCCTTGGAAAGCAGACGTGGTGCTGATATTGCAGATACAGCGGGGAAAGGGAAGCGTTGCACTTAAGCAAAAGTCATTATTCACTAGTAATTAAACTTTAGGGGCTTCAAGGAGGCTATTTTATGTACGTTATGGTGTTGACTTTGGCGTGATCAAAGAAAAGGCTGCGAATCTCAGAGAGGATCTAATGCATTGCTGACAACATCCACAGTGACACTTAAAAGCTGTGAATCACATGAACAGTGTAAACAGTAAATCCATATTCATTGTGAAGGGCAATTATTATTATTTTCGTCCCCCAATCCCAAAAAATGCACTACAGGTCAAAATATTTTTTTTTATGTTTTATTTTGTTAAAGTAGCTATTATCTATTTTGATATATTTTAAAATGTCATTTCAAAATCTATTTTTAACTTCAGTCTTTCTGAAATCATTCTAATATGCTGATTTGGTGCTCAACACAAATTTCAATGTATTATCAATGTTGACAACAATAGCGCTATAAAGATTTTAGTGGAAGCTCCAATACACTACCATTCAAAATCTGGGGTACATAAAATTTAAAAGAATAAGAATTAGAAATGTATACTTTCATTTAGAAAGCATGCTTTAAATTGATCAAAGTTGAGAGTAAAGACATTTATAAGGATACAAAAGAGTTCTATTTCAAATAAATGCCCTTCTTTTGAGCTTTCTGTTCATCAGAGAATTCTGGGGAAAAAAGTATCACAGTTTCCCCCTAAATATTAAGCAGCAAAAGCATTTTTTAACATCGATGATGATAATAAGAAGAAACATTATTAATAATTCAGCACCAAAAACAATTTCACCAAATTGAGCATCATTAGACACTGAAGAATGACTACTGAAAATTCAGCTTTGCTATCACAAAAATAAATGATAACATCATATATTTAAATATGCTTATATTTATATGTATAATAATGTTGTAAATAAATGCAGCCTTGGTAAGCATTTATTTATTTATTTTTAAATATATTAGAACATGTAATTCTTCCAAACCTTTGACCGGTAATGTATATTTTTGCATTCATCATATAGCTGGTGTTAAGAAAAGTGGGAAATATATCTGGACTACTCTCTGCGTCTAAAAGTAAGTTCAGGATATTAAGATCGATCTGCGGTGTGCATAGTGAGTTCTTAGTTTTCATAAATTTAGCTACTATTTTGGCAATTTGCATGCCACACTTAATTACAGTTTGTGATTTTATGCTGATAATGTACAGGTGTTTACATATCTTAATCTAATCTTTTGTCTGTGGTTTTCCAAACATGCTGTGTAAGTAGATGGCACCAGTGTCCACAAGCATAGAAAATTCTGCCTCTCCAATTGGGGAATGGTGCCACGTCTAATAAAAGCACTGTGATAAATGTTATATAGGCTAGGCTATTTTTACAACAATTGTACATTTTTAATTATTTTAACATGATGAACTATTTTCTTATATTCATTTAACCTAAATAAAGGCATGCACAGTAAAGACAGCGAATCATTATTACATCCATCCGAATCAATAGGTTGCAAACAAGTGAGTTAGAAGAAAGTATAAACAAGGCAGCGCTGTCTCCCATTGGAGGACGGCTTGGACGTGTCCTGTGAGGTCATCCCCATGGATGTGGGAGAAGCTGCGGGATGACGCCACCCTCTGGCTCCGCCCTGCTGCAAACTCGACGCGGCTCGCGTTCATTTCATTCCTGCTCTCATTCCGAGCATTCTTCGCATCTCTATCGGTGCGGCGGAGATTCCCGTTCACATTCCCGGCCGGCCCCAAAACACAAGAATAACTTTACACAGTTTGCAACAAACTATACAAACCCACACTAGAACAAAACAAAGGGGCCGAACTTAAATTTTGATATAAATAAAGCGGACGTTAAGGTAAGTTTTAAGGTAATTAGCCCTTGACGGCTTAAGAGCAAACGATTTTATGGATTAAGTTAAAGCAGACGAGCAAATGCAAAATGTTTTGCGCGATTATGACTATTGATAGGCATGTATCAAGAGGGGTCGGGCTCAGAAAGTATCTTTTTTCAATGGGATTTAGTTCGACGCTGCAGCAGCAACAGGGTGCTTTCACTTTGTCCACTGACTCAGTCTGACATAGCACGAAAATCTTTGACATTTTTCACATTTTTTTGCTAAAGAAGCTGACCTCGCGCGCTCGTGCTCTGCAGTAAGTCCTGTACATTTACACCCAGAAACAATGCGCGTCGTTTTGGTGGGAACATTTTTCTGGACGTTGATTGTTGCATGAAAAGAATTTTGGACAAGATGACGGATCCAAATGTTGCTGTTTTCTCCTCCATAGTTGGCTACGCCGCACATTTCGGAGCGGAGCACAAATATAGCGCGAGGAGACTTGTTGCTCGCGTATCTTTGGCGTTTATTCACCAGCTTCGGTTCACATCTCACCCGTAAGTACGCATTTGACTTTTCTCCTCTTTATTTAACCGACTTACGTAAACTCTTGGCATCTCTACGGAGTTATATCACATTGGTCTCTTCGTTATTTGCTGTAACACACACAGAACGACACGGAAAATTGATAACATCCGTGAGCGTTAATATATTTGTGTCTTTTATTTTAAAAACGTACTCCGCACTGAACTTCCCAGGCTTGGTTACTCTGGAGAAACTTTACTTCACTGTTGTTGTGCAACTGTAAAAGTATCCCTTTTATTTGTCCAAGGCTGCTAGATACATTTGTAGCAGCTGTTGACATTGTTTTAATGTATCAGCTTGTTTCAGAAAGATTACATGGGAGAATCTGGCTGCTATTCCTCTGTCATTTCCTTTGTTGGGATTTGCCCGCCCTGTTTCCTCTGGAGTAACGTCGTGCCTCTTTGCGTTGTATTTGGACTTTATAAACGACAACACAGGTTAAAAACACAGTTTGGCAGTTACCGTGTGTGCTTTAAAACCACTTATTTAGAAACGCCGTTTCATCACAAGGAACGGAACTATGAACGTAACGACAGAATAACAGCGGGACGGCGTAGCTTAGCTTAGCACTTCATCAGAACTAGGCTTTACCAACTCCACCAACTATCCAGGCTTTTAGCTAATGGCGTGAAGATTACTATTCCACAGTGTTTTTAACCGTTTCACTGTCCCTTTGTGAATTAATTCATTATGAAATCACACATGCCTCTGTTCCTCATTCACACCTCCAGCTGCAAAACCCCCAAAATAAAACGAGCTGTGAGTTTCACTGTAAGCTTATGAATTCTGTATAATCAAGCTAATTAAGATTCATCCAATATACAACCTAACTGTTATACTGATGTAATAAAACTGTAACTTAGTATTAGTCACCAGAAAGCTTCTTTAAATTAGAGCCCTGAGTATTTATTTCAGTTTCAGCTGTGGTAGAAACTTATTTTTTGTGGAAACTAAAAACAGTTAAGCACATTTTATAGCACTAAGTAAATCATTAATGCCAAAGTCTGCAATCCATTTACTTTTTTGAACCAATTTAAATGTCATCTTTAATGAAAATTGAGTTCACAGCATACTTTGTAGACATGACAAATATGATTGTGAATGGATGGAAACAAACTGATACAGAGCAGGCAGAAATAGCTGTTTTGCACTTTTTCACGTTTTACATTGTACTGTAAGAACAGTAGCTGTCTTATTATGTATTGCTTGTCTTTCTAATACAAAAGCTTTAACACTGCTGCCCTTGCCCTGTTCTGGACTTTAATTCTCAACGGGAAACAAGTTCCTCTATTTTGTGTTTTGGGGAAAAGACCTCTTTTCTTGCAGTTAATTATTGTCTTATATTTCACATTGGCCCTTTTATAAAGAAGGGTCCGAGTGACACAATGTGTTGTTTGTGTCCTCTAACTGGGCCATTATCATGTACTGCAGTAAACAGATTGACTGATTCTGTCAGAATCTACAGTATCACAGTGATGAGAAGCAAATCTGCTTGTTGTGTAAAATAGGCATAGCAGTAAGTGCTTTGTGCTCACACATAGACCTGTTGAATATACGCTTGCTTGACATTTTCAAGTGAGAGAATGAAACATGGTCTCGCATTGAACCCATCACTTGAAGTCAAACATCTGACTCTTGATCAGATGGTTCGAAAACAGAGGAACCTTAAAGTACTCATTAGCTACATCCGATGGCATATAAAAAAGAAACCATGCAATCGGAGAATAAATATTTTTTGATGCAATGATTAAATAGTTTACTTTTAGTTTAGTGTGCTGTTTGGAGGTATAGCTAAGTCTGAGCGATTTTGTTACGTTATCTGCCGTTACTGTGTTATTAATATATTATTATTATTTATGAATGAGAAATAGATTCTCTATGAACTTTAAATGTGGCTCAAATAATTTTGCACAGCATTGATAGATATACCAAGGCATTCTTCATTTCACATACTGCAACTTTCATTATTTGTGTAGATATAGAATGTGCTTTGAGTATGTATTACATATAATGGAATTTTAAATAGGCTAGTTATTTATTGCCCTGAACACAACCGAGAAAACTTTTGAAGCTGATTTTCCTACTGCCTCCTTTTCAAATGAGGCAGTTTGAAGCTGCGTTCAGCTTCCAAAAGTACCGCATTGCCCTTTTACTATAATAGAGCTACAATCCCTGTTAAGGAAAATCGCATGTCACTGACCATAAATAATGAATTTGAATCAGGAGGGAAAAAACATTCATTTCAATACTTTCTGTTTCAGTGGTGCTCTCCGGCGTGGCTCAGGAAGAAAGCAGTCTTTCAGTTGTGAAATGAGAAGAGAATAGGTGCTTTGCTCAGACATAGTGGATTGGGTTACCTCTGGGAATGGAGGATTGTGGGGGAACGGGAGCGCACAGAGAGAACCTATTGTTTTTCCTGTTGCTGAGCCGGGGAGGAGTGTGTGTGAGGCTGTTGAATTGTAGAAGGCACACAGTGTTGTGCTCAAGCAGACATCTGGTTTAGACCCTTTCTGCACCTGTAAGGGGAAAAGAAAATGCAAATATGAACGTACGCTCTTGCGTTTACTGCTTAGGGAATCCAAGGTAATACCGTGTTCATGCCGGGCTATTGTTATACCAGCAACAGGCGGCAGCGGCCGTGGCACCATATGGCCCATGTATGCGTCAGATAAGATATCTGTTTCCTTAGCTTATCAATGACATTTTAAATCACTTCATATTTGAGTCGCCAACTTTCTGTTGACTGCCACTGAAGTGTTTGTAAGAAGTTTCTTTTGAAAGGATGAAAGATCAAAAAGTCGAACTTAAAGGGATACTCCACCCCAAAATAAAAATTTTGTCATTAATCACTTACCCCCATGTCGTTCCAAACCCGTAAGAGCTCCGTTCGTCTTCGGAACATAATTTAAGATATTTTGGATGAAAACCGGGATGCCTGTGACTGTCCCATAGACTGCCAAGTAAATAACAGTCTGCGCCACAAGGATGCACTGTTTTATTTCAAATCAAAGCTAAATACACGTAGAAACAGCATCCTTGTGGCGCAGATGATACAAAAGAGCATACGCAGCATACAGTGATATGAAGAGACTCAGAGGAGACTGTTGACAAAGGAATTGTTGAAAAATTGTTTTCTTTGCTTACAAAAAGTGTTCCCGTCGCTTCATATAACCCAGATTGCATGTGTGATGGCAGATGGAGCATTCTGTCGATGACTTTCATACCTTTTATGGACCTTGACACTGTTATTTACTTGGCAGTCAATGGGACAGTCACAGGCCTCCTGGTTTTCATCCAAAAAATCTTAAATTGTGTTCCGAAGACGAACTAAGCTTTTACGGGTTTGGAACAAAATTTTCATTTTGGGGTGGAGTATCCCTTTAAATCGGAGAATATTCTCGGCTGAATAGCATTTCCTCGGTTTGTATTTTTTATGTTCCTGTGTGGGATGTTTGCTAACAAATTTGTGTATGAGTGACTGATGGAAATCATATGGAGTTGGAATATGTAGCATATGCAAGTTCGGTATTTTTACAATAAATTGTTAAATCACAATCTGCTGTATGGTTTCCAAAATAGTCTACCTGCCGTCGCTCTGCTTTTGTACCCCCTGCCTGAAACATTTCATCATTCTAGTGAATCATTTAAAGAGTTGTTTTGAATAATGTCCTAATGAGCGGTTTTCTTGCTTTAACACCTGGCACATTAAAAACAAGCAATAGGTATTCAGAAATGCGTTCGGCATCGCTAGGCGTATGTTCTCTCACATGTTGATGTTTTTATTGACTGCATGTGATTTATGTTCACTCGGTGGGCAGCGTGGAGCAAATAGGTTTATAATGGCGATACACTATGAAATAGGGTTTACCTCAACAAGGCTACAACAGATATGAATGAACCGCACAAAAGTGCCTTTGCCACTTCTAGAAGCAGCTAACTCACTTTGCTGTGCTCTGTGGTCAGGGGTAATGTGAACTACTAAACTCTGCTGGGAGACAAACCAACACAAACAGCCACGTCCTGTGTGTTTTACTCTTCATAGGCATCATTTCCTATTAGAATCTGTCTGTGGTCGAAAAGGAATCAAGATTATCGCCGGGAGGGGTAAAAAAAATCAAAGCCATGGAAAATATGAGGTGCTTTGAAGGTCCTACTTTTAATGATTGACATAATAGCAGGCGAAGGTTAAGAAGGAATACTGTATTTCGTATTATACAAGGATGGTTATATTTTGCTGCAATATTCATGTCTCTTCTCACAAGAGCATTCTTCGTGTAATGGAAACAGCTGTTATAAATAAAGAGCTGAACCGATCAGATGCCGTTTTGTACAAACCCAAGTATTAGTCACTCTTTCCTGATTGATGAACTCAACAGATGTATTTATGATCTTTGGATGGAGCCTCTGTTTTTGTTTGTAACACAATGCGATGTTTTGAAGAAAATGAAATGCATACGTTGGATGGAGAAAAAAAAAGAAATGTGTCATAATGGACGAAAGTTGGATATTGACATCATACTTACCAAAGATGGACTCTTCTGCATGCAGCATCAAAATCGCAGCTGCTACAATGACATTTTAAAACCAATCAACGCTCATCATGTATTGTTCACTGTTCACGCAATTAATGTTTAAATTAAGTAATGAATTTAGGGGATGAAAAGTGCTGCCACTCTGTTTTGTAATGTTTTTTTTTTTTTTTTTTGCTGGAATTGTTTGTATTAATTCACATGAACTGATTTAAAGTAAAAGAACCCACAAAACCAAATATACCAAATACCACAGCTTGAGTAAGTTGTACTGATAATGCTAATATTTATTGTTTCTTAATAATTTGATACTGCACAAAAATGAATGCTTATAAACACATTTTAAATAATGTTAAATAAATTAATAACAATGGTATACCAACATTTTTAGAAATGATTAATACACATTTCTCAAGTTCTCAAAATAAGTTGTTTAAGAATGAAAATAATTTAAGTAAACAGTAGTTTAAAACTATAAATAACTTTAATTTTTAAATTAATTTAAAATGTAATGTTTATAAAACTTTTCTACTACAAAATGTTACATTTTACTACAACGTGTCACTTGCACTTTTTTTTTGTAAGTAATTGTAAAATTTACTAGCAGTTTCTGAGTGAAAATTGTTTCTTGTCACATTTTTAAGTGTAGTATATACAGACAAATCCTTACTTTTTTAAAATCCTTATATTTCTTTCAAATGTGTATCATCTAGGACAAGGTGCAGTTTTCACGTTACATTGAAAATTTCAGGTTGGATTTGAATCAGGAGGAAGAATATAGGAAGCATTCATTATGATACATTGCATTTTTCATATATCAGATTTTACCTCTGATTTTAAATTGAGTGATGTTTATTTAATGTTTACTAATCTAACGTAGGCTAAATCAAATGTTCATTCACTTCTTTTAAAAATTTTGTGGTCGTTTAATCTTGTGTTACAAACAGAAACCGGTAGCCTGGAGCCTGATCACGACGCACGGTAAATTGATTCTCCAAGGGAATAACTGAGTGTGGTCTGCTGTTTAGTTGTAACAACAAGCCCTTAAAGAAGCTGAGGTAAATTGCCACCAAAATGAAAAGCTGGCTCTTAGCCGCTGACGTCATGTAAGTAAATGTGCTTCAGGACAACTGCCATAAAATGACTGCCAGCTTCGGAGCGCACTTTGGTCCCGACGACCATTTCTGCAAGTGCTGTTCATCTTTTGGCCCCCCACTGGTAATATTTTTTAAAAATGTTAGAAATTCTGACTTGGCTTATCAGCTGCGGTAGTGATTATGATGCGCTAATATGCTTTGGAGCTTTTTTTACATGCACACTATTTAAAACACAGAGACCACTTTAGTTTAAAGTTTAATTGTCGCCTGATTTTGGAGTGTTCTCCAAGTAAACATTCCTGATCGAAGAGATTTTCTGTGAATTCAAGAGCATTTTTGCTTGTTGTTAAACCTGAAAAGACGAGCAAGACCAGTTCCAACACTTCAAAGTTATAGCCTCGTAACTCAAACCAGATGGAGGGCTGAGTCAGTTCAGAGGAAGAAATTAATGTTGATACAAATGGCGTCTGAACTTCTTAAAAAAACAGTTATTCTGAAGAACTTGTGCTTTATATTTAATAATATCCTTCCCTTCAGCCATCTATGGCATACTGTTGTACTGTTGTATGTTCTTATTCTAGCAAGTTTTTCCATGACCAGACACATGTGAAAAGCAATCTCTGATCCATGAATCATTAGATGAGTCAGTTCCTGAAACCGCCATAAACCTCCAAAGTTCTTGGCCACAGCTGAAAGCAGGAAATCCAGGCTTCAATAACTTCCTTTCCCAGAGCTGGCCACGCTAGTGGTTAGAGCGCCCTTTTCCTTGCTAGCAATAGGAAGATGTACGCCTGTGGAACAAAGACACTCAGTCACTTCATTTACTGAAAGTGTTTATAATTTGTGGCTTGTATTCAAATGTCGAGCGTCCAGGATCTCTGGCACCGTATTCTGGTCTCCTCCATCGTAATAAATCCCTAGCAGGCCTTTCATTAATTGCTGCTGTATTGTTATCATGAGCGGCGGGGCCCGGGCAGATTCCCTCTGCCCTGGAGCTGGCCTGGATTTACAGAGGGAAGATACAGACTTTAAGCTACCTCTGGACATTAGTATGCAAAGTGGGCATGTTCAATGAGTTTGAAATCTTGCTACAGTGCGGCCTTCAGCTTTGTAAACACTGCTTAACCTCTCCAATGCCTTATGCAAATACTAAGTTCCAGGGGTTTGGCTTGTTTTTTTTATTTTTATAATATACAGGGTTGCAGTGGCTGCAGACATTTACTATGTTATTCATCCATTGATTTAAAGGTGAAGTGAATCATTGTTAATGTTAAAAGGATACTCCATGGAAAATTCTTTTTTTTTTTTTTTTTGTGTAACACAAACACCTTACGGTTAAGAACCTTTGGTGCTTTCTAAACATTACTCTGTTTGTTTGAGCACCTCAACATGTCTACTTCTGGCTCTGCCTATGATCTGAGTGTGGGGCAGGACTCACTGTTTTCTGAACAATGGCAGACTGAATCGGTTTTTGCAGTACAGTTAGTGGCTCACCACTTGTGAACAAGCTACACACTCCAACTATATGGTTTATAGTTTAAACTTTAAACTAAAAACAGTCGAGTATAGGTCTAAGTACACTGGAAAAAGTGGCAAATGTTTCCTCAAGGATCTATTTTCTATTTGACTGGTCCCATAAAATTATTTTTGTTGGTCTGTCTCCAACCTAATTATTAACCTACAAATATATTTTTTTAGCTTGAATAAACACTTTTTAAATTTTTTTTCTTTCTGCAAAATATCTTGTTTTGTGCTCAACAGAAGAAATTTCTGCAGGTTTGTAACAACATGAGGGTGAGTAAATGACAAAATGTTTGTGTGAACTGTCCCTTTAAGGAAACTATTCTAAATTTGAACGTTTTGAACTGATACCCTTTCAAAATAATATTTTTAAATAGCATTGCTCAGCCTGACCAGCTGGGTGGTTTTACTAGCATGTTAGCGCAGAGCCCGGTGGATGGGTCTCATCTGGTCGCCGCTGCTCATGAGGCACCAATAAACACAGGCGCATCCCTTTGCCGATGGATGACAAACAAACAGCGTGTCAGAAGATTCCATGTGACCTTTCCGCCATTAGTGCTGTGGTGGGAAGAAGTGATTTATGACAGATGGAGGTGCACTCCAAACAGACGCTGTCTTTGACATGCTGGGACTTGTGAAATGCAGATGGCCTCTCTGCTCATCACTGCCATTTCATTCCTCATGCCTCACCGCATGTCGCTCGGCCCGTGTCCTCGGTCCTGGCTTGGAAATCTTAGGATTTACTCACAGCATTTAGTACTTGTTTTATATGCACTATTTCCACACTTGTTTAACATCTGCGTAAGTTGGGACAGTGGAATTTGATGCGTATTGTGATAGACATGCTTTTTTAATAAGGTCAACTAATGCATCCTAAAGAAGCATGGATAAGGTCAACGATATTGAAGTATAATTGAATTCTTTATTGTTATTTAAAGAAATACATTCATTTGATTCCAATCTTGATTGTTTTCTATTTTGGAACACAAAGAGCGGAATTTTCATGCAGGTTATTTCCATGCAATCAAATTTACATTATTTTTGATTATTACATTGATCTCAATTCAAATTGCATTTTTCTCGTGACATGTGCATATTCATGTCACACAAATAAGATTATAGCCTTAATTTTCCTCACACAAAGCCAGTGCATGAGCAGTATAGACTGTATTACTTTTTTTAGTCATTCATTTGGTCACCATTCACCTTCATTGTATGGAAAAGCGCATGAATGAACATTCTTCAAAACAACGGAAGAACGAAAATCATGTGGGTTTGGAATGACATGAGGGTGAGTAAATGATGACAAAATTTTCATGTTTGTGCAAAATATTACTTTGAGCTTCAGGCAGGAAATGGGACTAATGCCTCTGCCCTTCCGTGTGCCATGGGTGTGATGGGCCAAACATTGCACATGATTGTGGCGCATTGGAGGCAGGTGGAGAAAGTTGTTTTGACAGGCCCTGTAAATCAATCCAGCACTCCGGCCAACAGAAATTGATCCCAAAGCGGCCCGGGGTTGCAGCATCGGGCGGTAAGCTTCGGGCCTCAGGTTTGAGTTGGATGCTATCAGACGGTTTCACCGCATCTAACCCTGTCAGTTTAAAGAGGCATGAAATAAACGCTTGGGTCTTGCCAGCAGGAGAGCGCCGGTGGCCGTCCACTCCACTGGACCTTTGCTGTCTGCTTTAGGAGATTGGTCGTGAGAGACTCAATCATTGATTGATCAACGCTCTGGGACTTTAGATTTATTCATGAAACCAGCAGAAAGATCCAGTACAAAACAGATCAATTGATTTTCTCTTTCCGTGCAAACAGAGATTATTTGAGTGTTCATAGACTTGGGGAAAAAACTTGAAAAGCATTCCTAATGATGTTTACACACCTATTTAATTCTAAAACATTTTGAAATCAAATAAGAAAAGTTTCAATATTTAAAGAAAGGGATATCGCAAGACCTAGAAAGTTATATGTGACGAGGAAACTGATAATTGGCTGACAAGGCATTTTGATGAAGCATTTCGATTTCGTTTCAGTCATTGTAGACTTTGGTTTCTATGAAAATATGTTATTATGCAAACAATGTTAATGAAATTTGAATGGTCTCTTTCAATTTCGACTTAAAAATTAGTAAAATTGCCTCTCAAGGTTCATGCGTTGTACTAAAGTCGTTTTAAACATTCCAGCGATAATGAATTTGTTAGGAGGACGGATGTGGCCCGTGGAATCTCAGTTATGTCTCGCTGCTATGAATATGCATAACTTGATGCAGCTTGTTCCAAACAAGCGTACTTTGAAATACTTCAGACATTACTGAAATAATTCCCCGCAGCAAATAATGCACAATATGAGGTATTTAGTAATTATATGGTAATTATAGTTCTTCATTCAGGGACCTTAACTACGGTGGGTCATTATGGGGTCAGTGAAAGTCGTTCGCCAAACCATTATTGCACCTTCAGAGATAGCAGCACAAAAGGAGTCCGCACGGAAAATTACATTTCAGACCTCTCATCTTCTATTTCATTACCTCGGCCCTGTGTGATGGCTGAAATTGGTTCTCTTCATTTAGGGAGCCAAATTCCTGCTTAGCTAGAACCTGAGTGGTTTATGTAATCTGTCGATAAGTGTCATCTCCCATCATGCCATGTCACAGCCACGGGCCGCTCTCACCATGGCATTCACTTGTTGCCTGCTTCCTCCTTTATCTCGCTAATAAGACCATTTCCATGGTGCTGGAGACGGGCAGATAGGAACATGCAATTATTTGTTAAGGCTGCAACTGTTTCCACAGGTGACATTCCTGCCTCTTAGAAGCTGTGATAATTAGTGTTCTAACAGGCTGTGGCTCACTAGACTTTGGCTTTGACAGACGTGTGACCAGAGCCAGAGATGTAAGAAGCTGACCACTCTAAAGTTAGTGGAGAGCCACTTATCTCGCACCTATGAATGTTCGGCGCTGTTGATTTTGCCTAGTTCAAGTTCAAGCTCAAAGTGATGTGCAAAACTACATAGCTTAAAAGTCGACTTATCCGTGGATTGCCCGAATGACTATTTGACTAATCACTTCTAATTAGAAGCCATGTATAATTGGTCTGGTGCTGGGTTTATTGTTGAAATTTACTGTTTGTAACAAATGCATGTTTTCACTTTTTAATCAGCAGTCGAAAGTCAGATTTTAAAATGATATATTTCTCCTTGGATTGTTTCAAGACCATATTATTTGAGCTATGCTATTTATTTTAATTTAGTAGATCTTATGATACGTCAGCAAGTTTAAACGTTTTCTTTAAAAGTTTGTTTCCTAAAACATCTGAAAATAAAATCCAATTTGAGTTCACACCAGAGTTATTTTAGTATTATTCATGTTCTAGTATTTATTAAAAAATGAATTAACTTTTTTTCATGTTTTGTTTCAATTTTTTTTGTTTTCAGCATTATATATATATATATTTGGTTTTAATTTATTATTATTTAAATTTTGGTTTTAGTAATTTTACTAAACTTCAACATTTGTACTTTTAATTGGAGTATTTTTATGTGTAATTTTTCCATGCAATATTTATAGTTTATTTCAGCTTTTTCAATTTAAGAAAAAAAAAAGAAAAGATTAAGTTAACAATAAAAATATTACAATACTGCTTCAAACATGTCTTTGAATGACATATGGGAATGAATTCCCATATGTCTTAAAGAGCAAAAAAGTAATAATATTTACTAATGCTGAAATTAAATTAAACCTTTTGGAGAAAAAAAAAAAGAATTTGCAGAATTTAAGACTATAAATTCATTAAATTCCTGTCTATTAAATTTAATTTAACATATTTGTATAGCACTTCTCAGTATATGTATTATTCCAAAGCAGCTTTATAGTGATTAGTGGCTTGGAATTCCCAGAAAGCATTCCACAAGAAAAAACTCCCTTATGTTTAGGTTTTCTTGGAATCAGTATCCACAGAATTAACATAAAAAGCTCTGCAGATTTCCATAGAATTCAAAAGCTGGCCATTTTACAAAATGCACACGTCCAATGCCCTTGCATGTTGATAAATAGTTTATATGAACATATAATGCTTTTTTTCTACCAATGATAGTGTAGTCCTCTCACCCTCATTCAGTGCATTTTACCATAATTACATTTCATCCACAGAAAATAGAAAAAAGTACCCAGATCCACGTGGCTCTACTTAAAATCCTTTACACAATTGCTTGTATATTATAATTATTCAGAATAGTTTGATATAATAATGACCATACATAAGTTAATGAACATACAAATTGGTGTTTTCAGTATTAGACATTGTGAAATGATTCAAATGGCTGTAGCACATAAACCGTGATGCGCGTACACCACTGCAGCAAGACATGTACGAACACAAATATGCTATTGAAATGCAAATTTCCACCACAAAAGAGTAACCTCTTAAAGAGCACATTTATAAACCTCATTTGAGAACCAATATATGAATTAGCATAAGAATTATGCCAATAATGTAATTTATTCATTATATCACAGCAGAAAAGCATCAAATCTGTGTATTCACAGTAGTTACTGTGAATATTTATACAGTGCTTGACTAATAACTTGTTCTCCCACACGTGACTCACTTTGCCTGGTTTTAAATAATCAGAATAATCGGACAATGCAGGCATGTGTTCACTTTAATGACAATGATGAAACACCCCCACAGACATGTTCAGAGCTCTCCGTGTCACCTCTCATACATTTCCTCTCTTCCGTATCCAGAGCTGTGGAGTTGTTGTGGGAGAGACTATATAATGGCATCGAGTTGTGAGGAAGGCATGTTCAGGCACATCCTGGCTCAGATCTGCTGGTGTATTATCATGTATAATGCAACACAAATGTGCTGACACACTTGAGCACACAAACACAAAAGCTTGCATGTATGCACACACATATGCATGCATAAAAAGGTATAGAAGTGAATAAGTGTGGACGTCTCTAATGTGTGCAGAAGGTTAACGGTGTTTGGTGTGGTGCCTTGGGCTAATACAGGGAATTACAGCTTGATTGGCAGCCGCCATATAGGAAAATAAAAATAACAGTCCATTCTGTACGATACTGTGGGCTTGTATGATCACAATCATGATTATTCATCTCATGCAAATTTTAAACAAAGGAATAAAATAACATTTATTGGGTTGCTTCCTTAAATCAAGCGATATGATGATTATAAGAAGCAGTGTTATCATATCCATAAACCTAGCCAGGCCAGGCCTGATACAGTTCAAGGCAATACGATATTCTATTTCCCGGTAAAGTAATAATATTCAAAAGATATTTTTTTATATCTGTTGTTTATTCACAATGGTTTTACATACTTGAGCAAGATGAATATAAAAAGAAGACATTCAGATGAAAGACTATACATTTTTATAAGATAATGTTTAAATTTTATTCAGAATATTTTAATATGTATATTATATAATTTGTTCTGAGAATTAATTTTTGAACTGGAAACAGAATTTGGTATAAGATATTCAAAAGGAAAATAAGCGAAAATGTGTTTTTTTTTTCTTTTCTTTTTTCTGTAGTTATTGTGTAAGTGTGCGCTCCATGCAGGTGCTCACATTGTTTGAGCACAGAGCAGCACTTGTTTCTCCATTATAGTGTAATTTTTAATGAGTCAAAATGGAGATGCTTCCAGCTACATCCTTTTTCACTCTTGCCAAAATGCATTTGTCAAGGCTTTTTGGCTGTGTGTGCCTGTGAGCTGCTGCACCTAAGGAAATCTTACTTATTCTGCCTTTCTGTGGTCTTTGTGGTAGTTTATTACATACTTCAAGATGTTTCATTAGGTAAGACCAAAATTTTTGTATTTGAAAGTGAAAGTTCCTAGTCTATATTAAAAATGTGACTGTACCAGTCACATATTTATATGTAGGTCTCGCCGTGATGGCTGCATGTGGGAATTAAATGAACTTCATGGTCAAAATGCCATCTTGCTGAGGTATTTATACATCATATACATTTTAAAAGAAATATTTATTCATTTTAATATATTTCAATTCGCTTGTAGAGAAAATCATTTTAGTTTAAAATTTGTTTTATAAATAGTACAGGGTTAAAATATTGCAATATTTAATGTTTATTGGCCAAAGCATTCAAATAATCCTCATCAGCAATATTTCCAGGTTCAGTACTGGTACATCCTTAATGCTAATAAAAACAGAAAAAAAAGAAGCTGTGCAACTAATTTTAATTACAAATTCCAACAGCATTAAGTCTGTATTAAAGTAGTATATCAAATAATCGTGCGTGCCATGAAGTGAAAACGATGCCAAAAATGTAAGTGAAATACTTGAAGGCTACATGACATTGTTTTCATTTAATTGATTTTTTTTACTTTTTTTTTTAAATGAAGGAGCATCTTTAATAGCATATTCATTTTTGCTTTGTTGTCTATCGTGAAATTTCACTTGATATTGGTGTCAACATCTCAGATTTTAGTATTGTGACAACATTAGTTTAAATAATATTAAAGTGTTACTCTTAATTCTTTTCTTCTTATGTCTGTTTCTCTCAGGTGTAAATTTAATATGCTCCCTCCTAGAAGTAAAGAATTGGCCCCAGCAAACATTTAACTACTGTTTGTCTCTATTTAGACAAGACATGTAAGAACTGACAGTTTGCTGTGAAATTTTTCTGAGAGCGCTCACAATAAGACAGTGACCTGATAGAGTCGTCTTCCTATGTTGTTCACTTTTGCAAAATAGCAAGCAATTTTTACCCCCCTTTTACATCACTGTAAGACTTGCAAAGGATTTTCTTGGTCCTATCTGTTGAATGACTGCTTCATTATCAATTGCAGGGGAAAAGGCTAAAAGATAAAATCCTGCTTTAATCATACTCTCATTTATTGTGTATGTTGAAGTAATCCAATAATGCTGCGCTCTCGAACTAGGCGGAAATTATCATTATCTTTTAGACAGCATTGATCTGGGCCTCCCATGAGAGATGTTGCATGAAATAGTGGCAGAGGTGAATCAGTTACGTTGATGTATCGAAGGCTAAATGATCATCGAGGGACTTCAGCCATGTAGTGTGATTAGGCTGTTTTTAGGCTATTGATTTTGTTCTTTAACACTCGTTTCTGTAAATGCATGTTTATTTCAAATTTGATCTGCAACAGCAAACATTGCTTGTTTTTACTTGTAAATGCAAATGTTACATTTAGAAGTAACCGGCCTACAACCCATGGCCTCGTCTCTAACATTTACCCAATCATATGACCCAGTCCAGTGGCAGGGATCCGCTGCATCAGGTCGACTGTTTCTCTTCACTAAAGAGCGCCTGCCTATCTAGAACCAGCTACTACACTTTCCATTACCATCAAAGGCAGAATAACCTCCAATTAATGTAAGTGGAAATGTAAATTCAGAGTAGATCCATTTGGTCTGATGATAAAACTCAGAGCAGTGAGTGGTTAGAAATTGCCATGGTCTAGTATTATTCTGAGCAGCCATCTCTTGCAGTTTAAGCTTGGCATTCATCTTGTGCAAATGAAGCTTTAATTGTTATCACATTTTACTACGAAGGCTTAAAATTAATCTTTGAAAATATGGCCATTTGCTAAATGTGATATGTCATTTAGAATAGACAAATGACTGTGCTTTGTCAGTAGGGTTTGTAATATTATAAAAAATGCTTTACTCCAAATCTTGACTGTCTGTTTTTGAAATGATCTTGATTTTACACCCCAATGTCATGTAAAATGCATATAATGCAGAACAATTTGCCACAGTTCACCAAGGTACTGTAATGTTGCTCGCTAATGAATATGTGATGCTTGACTGCAGTATTTGACTTTGTGGCATTGTTACAGGTGCTCATGTTTCCACAAATCCCAGTTTGCTTACTTAGTGTTTAGTAAAAGTGCAGTATGTGCTTTTATTCAGGTATACCTGGCATACATGTAGTAATACACGGTTTGTAATACAGAAGTGAGACATACTGCCGTGTCATAAAATTGAATCTTGCAATCAGTCTTGTACAATTCTTTACATGTCATACATAACTCCTTGGGTCATACGTGTAAAAATTGAAGAGGAAGGCTGAAGCTGCCATGGCAGTTTCTACAATTATGAACCAAAGGGATAGTTCACCCAAAAATAAAAATTCTCTCATTAATTACTCACCCTCATGTCATTCCAAACCCGTAAGACCTTTGTTCATCTTCAGAACACAAATGAAGATTTTTTTGGATGAAATTCGAGAGCTTTCTGACCCTCCATAAACTACCACGTTTAAGAAACATAGTAAAACCATAGGAAGAACATCGTTAAAGTAGTCATCAATGTGACATCAGTGGTTCACCTGCATGAATCTGCAAGAAGAAATTGTTGAATAAATGCATTATTTTTATTTTCTTTGTGCACGAAAAAAGTATTCTTGCAAGGTTGAACCACTGATGTCACATGGACTATAAAATATTTTTGGCCAGACAAAAACTGCACACAGGCTTAATCTAAATATAACTCTCTGTAAATCCACTCTCTGACACTAGGTGGCACTTATGGAACAGCAGAATTACAGCTGTTTCCCGTAATCTCCATGGACAAAACAGAACTGCAATTAAGAACACTACTTTTAGTAATTACTATTACATGGAGTGAAGATGAAACCAAAATGCCATTAAATCTTTTCCGAAGAGGTACATTCATATAATGAATGAATTCATATATTCATGTGTATAATTACCTTAGCGGTAATTAAGACCTCACAGCTTTCCGCCATGTTTTCACTCAGAATGAAACTACTCTGTGTGCTGTGCGTACGTGAGACTAGCTATGTTTCCATCCAAAGATGCAAATTTAACTTATGCACAAAACTGGAATATCGCACAAAACATTTGTCAATAAAGCACTGTTTCCATCCAACGAGTCAAAAAAACACAAAATCGTCGCTTCCTGATAAACTGGCACTAAATGTCTCTAAGAAAACTAGGAAAAGCCACTGAATATAATAATTTTCATATGTAATAAATTACTTGCACTTCAGAGAGAGCAGACGTAACACAATAAATGCGGTCATTGCTTTTAGAGGTAGATGCCTTCTTTTTGGGAACGCAGTCATGTAAGACAGTAATTATACAGAACTACTTTGATAACAGATTTCCCTCAGGCATTTCAGAATGGCCAAAACAACATATAGATGCTGTGAACGAAATTGGTCTGCTGGTTAGCCAAGTTATTCCGTCTCAATGTGCATGGTGGAATTTATTTGGTAAATGTGTTTCCATCGTAGTTTATGCACATATTTTTCTTATGGGATAAAAAGTTTATCCTACTCAGTTGTGCGCATACATTTTTTATGCGAAATTTTTGAATTTATCCGCATATTGATGTTTCCATCCAGTGTTTTTTTTATGCGATCATTCAAAATGTGCATAAAAATGGTGGATGGAAACATGTTATTGTTGATTAAACTTTGCTTTATGCTGGCTAGTATTTACTTATACTGCATTGTTCAAATTGCGGTAATCAAAATGTTTTAAGGAAAATTAAAATAAGAAACGGTAATACTAATGTTGGGGAATTTTATCATGATTTATCATCAAACTGGTAGTCATTCCATCTCTACAACTTGATTATTATATTTTTTTACAGAGTAAGAACTCACTTCAATAAATATATTAAGAAATTTTATCTTGCATACTAAACGACGGATAGCATAAAAATTGGAAAATGACATATGAAAGTCAATGTCCCAAGGCATGTATTTTCAGTCATGCAAATATATCTCCTTGATAATTCAAATCGGGAATAAAATTCGACAACAGTTTTATCAAAAATTAGCTCAAATCACGCACACAGAACTATTTTCAGGCTGGTCTAGCTAACGCTTAACTTCCCATTCAACTTCAACAGGTAGAAGTTGGATAGGTCATGTCACTTTGAAACCGCACCTTCTTGTCGCTGGTATTTTTCTATAGGGAAGTCAAACTCCATCAGGCGAAACAGACGTGTTGAGACATTGGCCTTAGCTCCCTCTCTCAAGTAGGCCATGTGTGGCCGAGGGACCAATGGCAGCCATTTTTCAAGAAGACTTTCTGTTAGCAAATGGGAGCCAGCACTGCCAGGATAGCCGACGTAAACATGTTTATCTACGCTGAGCTCCTGAGCATTCCCCTCAAACTGGCCATCTTTAAACAGTTTGTATATCTGACAGTGGAGGGAGAAAGCGGTTCCAAGATGAGGTACTGCACCGAACAACCACATTATGTTTGTAGCAGCGCTGGAAGTGATTACCAGTGTAGTTCATTATTCAGTTAGGTTGGAGGAGGGGAGAGCATGAAGGCCCAAACCATTTAGTGGTCAGAAAGGGGAGGCTTTTTTTCCTCTCTCATCAGTCTGTGAGTCTGTTCTGCAATGTCAGCGTTCAGCACACAAACACGGAATTCAGTAAAAGCTCCCTCTACTCTCCCAGAGCGTTTTCCCCCCTTTTTTCCAACAGCCTGCTCCCTTCCCCCCTCGTGAACTGACATTCTAGAAGAAACATATGCTGCTAGTCCCACATCACAACAGCTTGTGCTGGCTGAATGGAAGCAGGCACGGAGAGAGGAAGCTGTCGGGAGGGTGGGGGAAGGGGTGGGGTGGAGTGGCACACGGAGTAACGGGGAAAGTCTCTAAGAATGAAAGTCCTCTGAGGTGTTGTGTGTTGGACATCCATGGCGGTTCATGTGAAGCTGGGTAGAGAATAAAAAAAATTCAGGAGGAAATTGCATTCTTATGGTTTATGACCCCAGTTTATGGGGTGATTTGGAGTAGTTGCCAAAACTCAAGAGCAGGTAACCAGAAAGTTGGTTCGAGCCTTCTAAAGTCAACATGATATAAAAACAAACAAACAAAAAAGCAGGATATTTAGTATCTTTAATATATTTTTATTATTATATTTTTTTCTTTTCTTTTGTAAATATGTCTATATAATTTATTTATTTATTTATTTATTTATTTATTTTTTTTACGATTGTTATTTTAGTTATTTTAGATTTAAAATGAGAAATATTCCTTTGGCAGCTAGTTGAAAAATTATTTTAAGTAAATAAAAATGAGTTTTTATTGTATTTCTGTTCATGTTTATTTTATTTCAAGTAATTTTCTAATGGTTTCAGTGTACAATAACTATAATAATAACCCTGCTTAATGGTTCACGTTATTGCCAAAAAAAACAAACACAAATGTTTTATCAAGAACCATATGCCTTTCCTTTTCAGCTCGCATCACAAATCCCTTTAACATTTTGAACTCCAACTACCATAACATCAAATGTCACCCTAAGTTTTTTTTTTTCTTGAATATCTTGCTTCAGTTTGAAAATGTCAGATGAAGCTTTTGTCAGGTCACTTTGGATAAAAGTGTCTGCTAAATGAATAAATGTAAATGTAGTAAAATGGTGGCAAACTGTGTAAATGATCTTTTAAAAAGTGCACACATCACAAATGTGCCCTTGAGAAAGGGACACTTAGATTAAAGATACGTATTTGGAAGCCCATTGGTTTTTCAACGTCCTCTGAGATTATATTTATTTTTAATTAGAGTTCACTATTGTATGTTTCTCTGGTTATTCACATTACAGAATAGATGTTAGTTCATTATTTAATTTCATTGGAATATGATAACAGTATTGCCCTGGATGTTGACAAGCAAGGGCAACTCGAGACCAGGCAGCTGGGGTTGATATTGTTCTCCTTTCGTCAGAGGAGTTTTATGGTTTCTATGCAATTTTATGGAGATGCCAGGTGGTTTTAGGAAATGTTTGAAGGTTAAACCTTCTAGTCAGAAACTTAATTTCCTCAGGCAATTGGATTTCAGTTACAATAATCTTACAAGCATGTCTTCAAAATTCATACAGTCATAATTCTCCATATGAAAAAAATGAAAGTAATTTAGGGAGCACTACATTCATGTCAGTATTCCCACCTTTGACAGTCATTTTAACGAAATGAGCAAATTCAATTTAACAGTGCTATGCAGTGTGTAATTTTTACAATGTTAAAATACTTTCTCTAATGCCAGTTTAATGTGCAGAGACAACTATGAAAAAGCCATTCACTGAATTCACCAAAGAGGGCAACCTTTTTAAAACTTAGCTGTATTTTTATGAATGGTTGGAAATGTTTTGGTTCAACCAGTGGCATGAACTGAACAACTGCATCACCTGATATCTCAGTGACAGACATCTGTTCTGGAGAGTGTAACCACAACTCTGTCTTTGTTTATTGTCACTTCCAGGATTCACCCTAGTCTGCTCCAGGCTTCGGCTTGGAGGTCCCAACCGCCACCATTGATCCCAGCAGCTGGAGTGGCAGTGAAAGCTCTGCCGAGGATATTGAGAGGATGAGCGACTCGGCAGACAAGCCCATTGATAATGATGCTGAGGGGGTGTGGAGTCCTGACATAGAGCAGAGCTTCCAGGAGGCACTGGCCATCTACCCACCCTGTGGACGCCGCAAAATTATCCTCTCGGATGAGGGCAAGATGTATGGTAAGAACTCAGTGGCTCTTCCAAACACGATACAGCCAAAATCAGTTTATCTGTTTCTTTGGAAACGCATTCAACAGAAGTGAGAAAAATGAATGGTGTTGATTTTGGTTTAGCTCAGTTGATGAATTATAATATGGCAAATAATAAAAGTGCTAAATCTCTTTAATGCTCATCTGAGGTTTTATCCTAAGCACAACCATTGATCATGACAACTGGTCACTTAGGATCACTTGGTTTCCAATTTTTGTTGCACTGGGCAGGCCCCCAGACACAGTGACATCTAGTTGGTCCAAAATCTTGCTCAATGGCTGTGGGTAAATCAACAGGAAATCAATATTGACCCAGTTTCGTAATACATGTTCCTGGCCTTGTTGGCCACAATTCAGGTCATTAAAAAAAAAAAAAAAAAAAAAAAAAAAAAAAAAAAAAAAAAAATATATATATATATATATATATATATATATATATATATACATATATATATATATATATATATTTTTTTTTTTTAAATAAAAAATAACAATATAATAATAATAATTTTACATTACAATAAAATTATAATACTAATACTATATAAATATATAAATATAAGTATTAGTATTATAATTTTATTGTAATGTAAAATTATTATTATTATTATATTTTTATTTTTTATTTTGCAGTGAAAGTAATAAATAATAATAATAAAAAATATTATTATTATTTATGTTATTTTGTTATATTGTTATAGTTTTGGAGGTATTGTTCCCTACAAACAAGCACAGCAAACCCGAATTGTTTAAAATCTCATTTTAAAATGCAAATGTAATTTTTATGAGAAATTTTTATTTTTTATTTTTCAAAAAATCTGCCTGTATCTTGCAGAACTTATGACTGGTATATTGTTAGAATAAAAGAGACTTTATACTATTAGTGTTTAGATATTTTATTTAATAGTATCACATTTTAACACATAAAATAATTATTGTCAGTATTGGAATTTTTATTATTATTGGTGCATGCATTGCTTCCTTTGTAATCTTTTATCAAATTGTAGTAATACCTCACCAAGCCCTATTATTTTTCACTCCTTCATCCACCTGACCACTTTTTAAGAACCAATCCATTGCAGGTGGAAAAAATTAGATCCTAGATTTTTCCAGTTTCATATTATTAAAGTAAAATGGATTGTGAACACTTGTGATAAGTATGTTGTAATATTTCATTTTTACTGTGGACAGAGATATTACTTGTTGCTGGTTACCTGCCACTTTGCATCTGCTTAAAAGACCTGTCGTCAATGTCACATGACAAAGTAACAACACAAATCCCCTACGATGTAGCCTGAGTGTTCAGGGCTGTTGGATCGTCCCAGAGCTGATCACTGGAGGTGAGAAGTGAAACGGAGGGCTCTGAGGAATCACATGAGAGTGAAGTGGTGGAGAAGATGAGAGCCATTGTCAATCACGAATCTCTGAAGTCTTGGCGGGCCTCTGCAGCAGGGTAGTGGGAGTGTAAGTAAAGCAGCATGAACTATTAGTCAGGAGCAGATGGTACTGCGGCTGTCACCAGCTGTGCCACCCCCTCCTCCTCCTCTGCTGCTCCTGCCGTCCTCCCCCTTTCCTCCATTCCTGGCTGGGTGATGTCATGGAAAGAGGGAATATTTTCTTTCCGCGGTGTTGGAGTCCCTCACAGCTTGTCAGTGTCAAGTGAAAGCAGAAGGCCCTCAGGGCATTCGTTTGCAGCTGTCATGTGACCCCTCCGGCCAAATGAAATGTAAAGTTTAGGAGTAACAGCAAAGACTCTCAGCTGCCATTAAAAAAAGTGTTTCGGGCCACACTGCCACCAAAACACCCTCAAACTCGCTCTCATTCACTCCCTCTGTTTAGGACTAAAGCATAAAAATAGGTTTGGCTGACCAGTTTTAAATGATCAAGTCCAAGTGCAAGATTCAGCAGTGCTCAGACTGTTATCAAGAGGGTTTATTTCTTGGTTTTCTTAATAATTTCATGCAGAAACTGCAACTGTAACCAGTTTACAACAAATAGTTTGCATAAAAATTTAAAAGTTTGGAATCTTTTAAGATTTTCAATGTATTCTTTTGCTCTCAAAGGCCCTAACTGTAAAAACAGTAATTGTGAAATATTGTGAATATTTAAAATGCCTGGTTTCTGTTTTTATATTATATTATATTATATTATATTATATTATATTATATATATTATATTATATTATATTTATATTATATTATATTATATTATATTATATTATATTATAATTTATTTCTGTGATGATATCAAATCTGTATTACCCTTCAGAAATCATTCTAATATGCTGATTTAATTCTCAAGAAGTATTTATCTTCTTATTAATTAAAAATGTTTTTGCTGCTTAATATTTTTAGGAGTATAAAACAGTATTTACGTTTTTTACCATTTAAATAATTAAAATCTTATATAAATTTTTGTTGTTGTTGTTGCATTAGCAGATTTGTCACTGCTTTTAGCGTTTTTCAAGGTTTATGCTTGAAACTGTTAATGGAACTTCAAACATATAATTTTCCAGATACTTCTTTAAAAAGGAGTCATTGTGCCTCTCACATAAATTAATATTGTTTTAAATGTATATATTTTTAGTTGAAAAAAAATATACGGATTAAGAGTTTTTGCATTCATGAACATAATTTTTTTACAGTAGCACAAACCGTCCTGAAATTTCTATTACCATTTGCTGTATATCATTTGTACAGAAGAGGTAATATGTGAGCCAATATAGATCAAACAGGAAATTGTACTGACAAAATCTCCTGACAGTGTAACCAGTAGAGAGCTGGTGTGCAGCGCTGAGGTTGCTGACCTGTCTGAGAGTGCAGAGATTGACCAGAGGTCAGCTTTGGCAGCTGTTCAGGGTGTCCGGTTGCATGTTTACTCAACAGCGATGTCCATCTTAGCCTTAGGAATAATGTTTCACAGTCCTCCAGACCACAGGCAGAGACAGCAAGAAAGCAGCACAGTCACGGGCCACATTGTTACACATGTAATGCGTATTACAAGCAGATGATCGCGTACTGTAGACAAATCAGATATGTAAACAAATCGCTGCCAGCAAAGTTTAGACTTGTTGCTATAAAAGCATATTGATTCCGTTATTCCTGAAATGAAGTCCCCATGATTGTTTGTTTGGGAGATTTTTGGTTGTGCTCATAATCTGTTACAGAAAAGTAAGTTATTTGAAGAAAAGACAAGTAACAGTGCAAATAGGAGGCTGTATTTGGCAATCAGGGTGAGGATAGAGAGAAAGACTGTAGCCGGATGTCCTAATTCAGCATAAAATAGCAAATGGTTCCTGCAGACAGGAACTGGCTCTAGAAAAGGTATGTAAAATTCTGCTTAAGCCAGAGAGACAGTCTGAATTAGAGGCCTTCCCTTCATCCTACACCATGTCCTAGAAAAGTAATACAAATGATGTTTAAAGGGATAGTTCACTCAAAAATGCAAATTCTGTCATTAATTACTCACCCTTATATCATTCCAAACCCTTGAGACCTTCGTTCATCTTTGGAACACAAATTTATTTGAAACCAGAATAAATCCTGCCTATGTCACACTGGGTTAAAATTGCATTGTTGAGAGAAGAAAAAACACAGATAAGTTGCATCGGTGTGCCACATAATAGGGCTGGGCGATATGACGATATATATTGGATGGACGAAATTTAAAGTCTATCGTTTCATATTATCATATTATCGTTTATTTCATGGTGCCGCAAAATACATTGTTTACAGCAATACTTTTTCATAATTTGAATGACGGCAGTCTTACATGCATTACATGGGGATGCAGGCAGACGCGTGAATAACAGCATGCGCGTGGTCACGAAAAACTTAATGTTTGCACACGTTTTTAAGCACTGCAGTTTAGAACAACTGATTTTTGGCCGTTGAAACACAAACAACAGAGCTATATGTGTGAGAGGAGTGCATAAGCCGCACATCAGCTGCTAATAGAGCTTGTGAGCATTTTTGCCGCTTTATTGGCTTTGAACGATTGCATAAACACTTATATGCATCCAAATGCCCGGCTTTGCAAGTATTCTCATAAACACAGTCATTTAGGTCTTAAAGGAATGTAAACAGTTGCGAGAGAAAGCGCATAATGTAACAGTATATTGGATCTGGACTTTGGTCTTAAAGAGGAAGCTGTCCAATATTCGTCCTGTGTGCCATTCATGTTAATTAAACAACAGTAAGAGAAAATCTCTCACTGCTCTTGACTAAATCACTTTTTAACTAGAATAAGGAGTAAATAACTAAATAAATAAATAATGATAATGCTAATAATTATGCGTATATATATATATATATATATGGATATATAGATGGATATAACTTACACAGTGAAGACTAACTCATTTACACAATGTATTTCTTATTTATTGTAGTTGTCCTATTGCTTGTAAGTAGTATCTTGTTCTTATTTCATCACTGACTGTCTATTTATCTCTGGTGATCTTGAGTTATTTTTATTTTTTTTATTATTTTCTTGTATTAGTATGATATCGACATTGGTGACAAGGATTATGAAAATTCTATGGTATCAAAGATCTTAATATCATAAAAAACCTGAATAAAAAAAAAAAACAACCTATATCAAGATATATATATCATTATCGTGATATAAAATTTCTCATATCGTGATATAAGATTTTGGTCATATCGCCCACCCCTACCACATAATATTGTTTAATTCAAAAATAAATAAAACGAAATGTTCACAGACACTATAAACTAGAGCCCGACTGTCGCCGATATATTGGTCTCGGCGAATATGCCGAATATGCCACCGATATGATTTTTTATTGTTTTTTACACAACATATAATGCAGATAAAATGCTTGAAATGGTGTAACTACTTACTTTGTCCAGTAGAGCGCACTCCATTGTTTGCTACTGGCGATGTGGATGAAAGCTTTAAAGGTTAAATCCCCCGAATTTGGTGGAGATCCGCCGACGCGTTCGCGAGATAGTGACACCAATCAATACTTTCACTTCAGTAAAGAGATCTCTTGTTCAGGCAGCAGCATTCAAGCGTTGTCTTATTCGACCGTAAGTGCCCTGCGAAGTGGACTTCACATGAAATTCCTCCATAATTCCAGTTCTAAGGGAGCATACATGTTACATTCAAAGGGCATTAAAATGCACTTAAAGTGCTTCAACTTTACTGTTCAGTACACTGATGTCAGACTCATTTTGGATAATAAAGTTTATTGTTAAATTGTTAAATGCCCTGCCTCCATTACATATCTTTGTCACGTCATTATAAGTGTTTGATCACCACATTTGAGTGATCATTGCAAAATCAGTACTATGTTTATATATATATATATATATATATATATATATATATATATATATTATATATATATATTCTGTTTATGTATATATTGTATTCTATATATAGTACCAGTCAAATGTTTGGACACATGAATGGGAAAGTGTCAAAACTTTTGACTGGTACTGTACTATAATATGCACAAAGAATAGCGGCCGATATATCGGTATCTATATAACATATACACATGTATTTTAGTATCGCTCACTCCACAACAGTCCTTTAAATTTAACTGTACACTGTAAAAAAAACAAAAAAACAATCCTTATTTCAACTTAAATAAGTTCAGTTGCTGGATTAAATTTTTGAGTATAATCAACTTGGTTATACAAGTCATTTCAACTGAAATTACATTAAACTGACATAAAAATTCACGTTGAATTTCATATAAATTCAAAAAAAAGTTGAAATTGCTAAATAGTAAACATTTTACAGTGTATTTAGAACAGAGCAGGAATGAAAAATTTAAGTATAAAACCAACATAAATTATATTGACATTCATTATAAATGACAAACCTAAAAAATTTATTTAAAGGAAAACTTAAACTTCTGTTGTGTGTTTCGGCATGAATCCAAATGTGCGTTTTGTGCATGTTGTGTGTGCTTGGCGTTTAAATACTTGCATTAGATACATTGCTTTGGATTATGTCACAGCTCTTTTCAGATGATGAAAAAAACATGACTATATTCCAGAAAATATGTGACCCTGGACCACAAAACCAGTCTTAAGTCGCTGGGGTATTTTTGTAGAAGTAGTCTTAAATACATTGTATGGGTCAAAATTATAGATTTTTCTTTTATGCCAAAAATCATTAGGATATAAAGTAAAGATCATGTTCCATGAAGATATTTTTTAAATTTCCTACCGTAAATATATCAAAACATAATTTTTGATTATTAATATGCATTGCTAAGAACTTTGTTAGGACAACTAACGGAGGCGATTTTCTCAATATTAAATATTTTTTGCACCCTCAGATTCCAGATTCCAGAATAGTTATATTTCGACCAAGTACTCGACCAAATAATGACACTTAAGACTGGTTTTGTGGTCCAGGGTCACATATGGTACATGTATGTTTTGTCATTATAAACTTTTTTCTAATTTATGTGAGCATTGTATCTAGAGTAGAGCTCTGAAGGGCAGTGTTTGGGCTTTTACAAAGTTTGGCGGGACACTGAGGGCAGCAGATTGCAGTTGCCCTCTCTTTGAGCGCAGAGACGTTGTATAGTCTCGTCTTTCAGCTCTGCAGCTGTCACTGGGTCCTAGTGCCAAAGCCATCACACCGTGAACTGTGACCCGCACACTCAGTCAACCCTTAACAAGGGCCGTTACAACTGTCAAAACAAGAGGGTGCGTCTGTCAGTGGGGTTCCGGAACAAATTAGAGAAACAGACTTGATTGGCATTTTTGGTGAACTGAATGTGGTTAATGGGTTTTTCTATACAGGGTTATTTTGACTCTTGGGTTGTTGTGCATGTTTATTGTGGCCTTTATACAAAATAGGCATAACAGGCTTTACCCTTGGAATCAAGGAATTTGATCAGCTGAAATTAATTTGTTGTCATTCTGCAAATACATAATAAAACTTATAAATAATTTACACTTATTTTACATTCATGCTTAATTGCATTAAACTAACATCATTTTCTGACCTTTCTACCAACACTCCTTTGTTAAGCTAGAACTTAATCCTTACATCATGTTGCTTGTCAGTCTGACATGCATTGAATTTTGATGAAGTTTCTCTTGATGTTTTGTGCCTTTTTCATTTACGGTCTTGAACATCCCTCAAAGTGTTGACACTCTAATGTGTTGTGGAATGTATGTACAAATTTATATTACACTTTTAAAAATCTATTTATTTTATGTTTTGCAATGTGTGAAGTAGTAGTTGTTAAAAGTTTACTGTTTTTACCAGATTTTTCTTTTATAGTGTGACTTTTGGTAAATTGTATTTTAAAAATCTTACCCAAATTTTTAACCTAAAGCCAATCCAGGCTGGTTTATGTTAGAGCTGGTTATTAGTTAGTTATGTTAGTTAATTGGCCCAAGGAAGCCTTGCTACTTAAGTTTGTTAAGAAGACTGCACAGTAAAAAAAAAAATATGTTGGGAAAAAACTGTACTGCTGTGGTTGCCAGAATAGCTCTGTAAACATACAGTAAAACATATTTACAAAACAGCCTGTAGAAGGAAGGAAGTCAGTTTAAAGTAAATTATAAGATTTTTTGTTCTTTGAACTTTCAAAAAGGTTACATTTAACTGTATTTTACTGTAAAAATTACATTACTTATTTGGTTAGCTCTTATAGTGTTTTTCCCCTATATTAGGTAATACAAAGAATTAGAATACAAGAAACCTGCCATTAAGCAATTAAGATTTTTCCTGTAGCATTTTTACAGTATTTTACAGCTAAAATTACAATCACACAGTGTCTACACTGAATGCGAGCGGTGCGACAAAATACCATAGAACCCATTATAATCTGTGAAGCTGTCTTACACTGGATACGGCGCAACGCAACGTGACATGACACGACAAATCCCCGACAGTAAACTGCTGTCTCGTTCTATTTATAATGTACTGACACAAAGTTCTAATTAGTTTTAACAGTCACATCCAGTGTGGAGAGTCTTTAGCTGTTGCGTGACACGACAACTGTCACGTCCGGTGTAGACATGGTGTCATTTTACAGTGTGGTGAAAGCACCACTATCCCATGTAAAACGCATAATATTCAATGATCTAGTTATCTGAAAACTAGACTAGTGATTAGCAATACTGAGTAGATTTTTCTTCTCTTAATAGTTTGATATTTTCTCAAAATGTTTGATATTTTTATAGCAGTACAATAGTAGCAAGCAGATTTAAATGTTGAAAGTTATCACAGTTAAGCATTCTCAGGGAGTTGCATGTGTACATTTATCACTGTTAATCTAGGTTTCCTTATTGGTAAATTAGTCGTTTGACCAAATCTTGAAAATGTATCGTTTTTCAGTAGTGACCACCCATTGATCTTTTAGTCTTTTCTGCAAATCTTTTTTAAAATCTAATGATCATCTAGTAAACCTTTCTTTACCCTGTCAGGTCACCATTTTCTTAAAGCAATTCAGAACAGTGACCTTACAACATTGTGACTTGCGTTTCTGTGTTACTTCTCCATTGTGTACCGTCGCTTTAATGAAATGCACTGGCTGGCAGGCCACTCTCCAGAATGCCACAGGAGCTGATGAGATCTCCTTCGAGAGGTCCTCCATGCTGATGAAGCACCCTGATTGGCTGGGGATTGGATGATTATTTTTGTTTTAGGGCAGCTTCGAACCCGATGGCATCGAGATTCACACAGTTCTCTAATTGGTGTCCAGCAGCCTTTAGCCTTTGATAAAACGACCGCCGTGCGTCTCCTGGCTTGGACAAGGAGGAGAGAAGCAGAGGCGCAGGTATTTTGGTGCAGAGAGACCCGCGGGATCGCACATATTCACTGTGCATAGCTCTCTGCGAGAGACGCCGTCCTGAGTACCCTTAAGCCCTTTGTTCCCCTGGCTGAATGCAGTTAATTAGCAACAGTCACTATAGCAACTGCCTCTCACTTCAAAACAATGTCTAATTTTTGCAGCAAAGCTTATCATACTGTTTACCTGATGGGCTCTCTAGCGCCCTGAGTTGTGCCTGGGCTGGCTCCCTGCCCAGCCTCAGAGGTTAATTGTGACCGCGGTGAAAAACATCACAACAGCTGCTTTGTGATGAGAGGAGCATGAAAAGGGCTGGAAGAAAGTGGCGGTCCCCTTCAGCAGAAAGAAGCGAAGACGCGGCACTTACATAATTCACCTGCTTTGCGAGCCTCCATTCAGCATGCCCTGCGTGATTACATACCCTCCGGAGTATATAAATGAACACATGACCAGATGTGAAATATGGCAAGAAACGCACAATGGGACATTCAGTTCCCAGAAATTGCATTTAATGGGTGTTATTGTGCACGCAGCAGAGCCTTAAGTCAAATTGTTAGAAATAATGCGCCACAGCACGATGCTGACTGTAATGTGTAATATGTAGAAACTCTGAGTTTCGTTTTCCAAAACTTCATCTTTGTTTCCAACAGATTTTTTGAGAAAAAATGGCATTGAAAAAATATGCTAAAACCTTTCTTTTGTGGGTCATAAAAGAAGATATTATGAGAAATGTTAGTTTTTGGTTAAAACAATTCTTTAAAATGTCAGCCTTTGTGTCATGGAACAGCATGAGTGTGAGTAAATGTTGTACTATCCCTTTAAAGGTTTTCTTAAAGATTCGGGTCAGTCCAACTGTCTTTCATGCAATAAATCATTTTCTAAAACAGTAGTATTGCTTGGTTTTCTAAGGTGGATAAAAAAAATGAATTTAAGGTACATGCTCAAGTCTTAATATCACACATAATTTAGATGTCGAGTAAATTTATCTTATTGCTTTAAGGATGTTTGGATATTTTTGCTTGAAAAGACGACAACATAGCATTTCAGACATGCATGTTGGGAAAGTTTTCGTGACATTTTATTAGTGTAATCAGTCAGATTATTACCATAAAGCAGTGTAAATATCACAATGTGACAGGAGCGTGAGAATACATGAGGCTGCTGTAATTATTACGTGTGAAACGACCATCTGTCTCAGGAGCAACGAGCTGCTTTTAGCGGCAGTCGCACTTGCTGATATCAGGTTTTTGCCACCAGAGCGGTTCCCACAGCGCATCTGTTTGCTTTAAAGGTGGCAAACATTTATCATATTGTGTCATTTCAACCCCGACCAAAGGATGAAAGACATTTGCAGGGAGTGCGCTGCCATGTTATCGCCCAGACGTTGGCTGGACCCATTTGCCGGAGTTACCGTCAGCCATTGTGAGGCCGTTTTTGTTCGCCGTGTTATTACAGATATGCAGTGTGCTCAGCAATCTCATCAGGGCCGGACTGGCGTCTCCGACGGGCACTAAGTGGCACTTGGTTTGCAGGGCTGGCGTGGATCATTTAGGCCTAATGAGCGAGCCTGGCCTCCCCTGTGGGGCTGCCAGAGCGCTGTTCCCAGACCTGCCTCAGCGGCGGCCCGCTTCTCGCTCGCACCGCTGGCGCACCCTAGCTACCCGCTGTGAGGATAATGAGGAATTCTGGGATCCGCTCAGGCCCCTGCTTCCTGCATTCGCTCAGAATGGAGTCTGTAGAACTTTAGTCTAACACACACCTCCAATATAATCCCTCGCTTTTGTTTGTGCGCAATTGTAGCTTTGACACGCTACAGTGATTTTACACCTGCAAGAAACACATTTCCGATTACAAAACGATTACGTTTTACTCCAGAAAAATGAGTCAGAAATACCACTAGGGTTGTTCTCATGTAGTAAACAGAGTATGAAACCGCTTGCTGCCTTTTTCTTGCAGCATAATGATGATTAGTCTTTTTTCACCGCTGTCTTATTTTGCGTAAAAATCAGCTGAACGCTGCGCCCTAAATAATGTGGTCCTGAGGGGAACAGCTGCATTGATTTTCTGTATGGATAATACAAACCAGCAAACTAGCTGTGCCTCTTTCTCTGTGCCTTGTATTTTTTTTTTTTCATTTTGCTGAAATATTTGGAGTGGTTTCTAACAAAGCATATTGAATTGTCATTGATTGTGTGCCCTAAAATTCATATTACTGTAGCCCGTCTGACTGCAAAATAAGAGAGAGGGGCTTTGCAGTGCATTGATAAAAAATATGCATCTGTTTGATCCCGAAAACACAAAAGCTGCAGCAAAATCTGTCAGACCACAAGCTATTTAGCCATGTTTTCAGAGTGATGGATGTGGACTTTATTTTACGCCTCCTGGTCATGTCACACTTAACAAAGCTTAGTCTTGATGGCCTTGTTAGGGCTTGTCAGCACCTGATGTTTTGTGCCAACAATGAATGAAAAGGAATTTTGCGTTCTTTAGGACCTAGACGTTGTAAACATATGGACCAGTCAGAGAACCAATTTAATTTTGTTTGTATTGACACAGGCTGTTTTTCAATGGAGGTTTCAGATTCCTTCGTTTATCTCTAGTGTTTTCGGCCAGGGTGTGCCCCAGTGTTGACCTTCTGACTTGTTTAAATGACCCTGGGGTCCCATGCTGCATGTCCCCACTGGTCAGACATTCTCCAGGCCTGCCAGGTGGAAAGAAGTGTGACCCAGAGTGCTTTGGGTTGTCTAGTCTATCCCATGCTTGGCTGGCCAAGTCTGAAAGCAAACCCCCAAGGCATTTCATGTTTGCTATTTGTTAGCCACAATGTGACATGATACTATTGACAGCTTCTCCAATTGCACAAAGAACTTGTTTTGAAGTTCAGAGACCATGAGGGCATGTAAAATGTTGTGGTCAATTTTAACAATATCATCTTTAGTATGAAAGAAAATGACTTTGTGATTCTCAAGGATATCAGAATAAGAAGAATGGAAGTCTGGATTTTCAAAAATTCACTTAAATCCATTGGTCTACTTTTTGTTTTCAATTCAGGTCAGTTTACATTTCTTTTTCACATAAATTTTAAGTTTAACATCATACCAATAATTAAGATATTTAAAGTGTCCTGTAAAGAATGAATGTGCCGGCTCAACAGAATTGACTGCATTTTTTGGACGTGACTGCAGAGATTTGTGGTGATTATGTGAGCTGTCTTCTTCACTGCTAAAGAGCGGATCCAGCAGAATCAGTCAGTGCTGAGGTTGGTCTCGTATTTCATCTCTCCAACTGGCTGCTGTTATATGAGTGAAGCAGGACATTCTGCTCCATTTAAAGAAGCAGCAGCGTTCATTGGTTAACATATTGTGGTAATGGCAAACTACTGTGCTGCTTATACTGAATACTTCTTTCTGTTTTTTAAAAATAGTATTTGAAACTTACGCAGTGATAAATGCTGTTAAACAGTAAAATATAATACTTTTATCACATGTTCTTAATACATTGACTGATTAAATTCCTTAACTGGTATCTAGTTATTTTCTCAGAAATGTAAAGGGATAAGTTGTGGTCAAATTTGGTGGTTAAAGACCTAACTTTTAGCATTCTGATCTAATAAAGGGTCAAGAAAAACACTGTTAAAGAAAAATTAAAATTGTGATTATTTCAGATTTATTTATAATATTGAAAGTGTCTAGTCAAGAAAGAGCGGTTTGCATTATGGCATGCATGCAGTGTGTTATATTGCGTATGGCACATTTTGGAAAATGTAGGAAATGCTGTGATTCACAGTTTGTATCATTTATAGTGCAGACATAGTAAGAGTCGTTTGGTAGGATTCTATTCCGAGCCAAGCCTGTCATGATGTGATGTAAACATTTCTCATTTCCGGTTATGCAACATGAAATGATCCTTATTTAATGTCTTATCAAATGTCTCCGGTGTTGTGTGCATCAGTTGTCATTTTTTCTTCATAATGTGATAACTCTGCCCTGAAGTGACTGTTCTGAAGACTGCATGGGTGGGGAAAATAACATAATGTTTTATCTCAATCAAAACCAATTAAATCTAGATTTAGCCACATCTTACATTGTATTTTCTTGCTTATAAATGTTATAGTACAAAATAAAATAATAAATAAATAAATAAATCATTTTAAAAATAAAATCATGAAATATACATGTATTATTATATAAAAAGCAAATATAAAATATTAAGGTGCTTTGCTAACTCTTTTGGTCATAAACTTTATTCAGTGTCTTTATATTCTGATGGAAGTTTCTGGAAGGTGGTGTGACACAGGAGCCTAGTTCATTCGAAGCTTGAAACATTTCAGCTGAGTTTGGGCTTGTTAGAGAGCTGCATTGCAGGAGATGGAGCTGGGAACTTAAAGACGAGAACTATCAAGGTCATGAAGTTTGGCTTTTCATTTACACATATTGGTGACTGCTAACAGGTTTCTCTTCATGTTCAGATGTGGGATTGATCCTGAGAGATTGAAAATATTGATTTAACCCTCTTTCTTGCTCTGAACGTGCGCTTGCTGGGAGGTGCCAGCCGACAGTGTGTTCACACATCCGCAGGGCTGGAGGTGGAGTTGTCCCGCACCTCTGGGGAGCCCTGATGATGGCGACCGACTCTAACATTTCAGTCCGCTGTCCATCCATCCGTTTCCACCGCTCTCTCTCTCCTAACCCCCACAGCCAGGCCTGCCTCAGCAGTAATATATGTGATGATGTACTCACCACCTCTTAATTGATAGAGTGATTCAGTGGAGGACTTTCTGTAATAATTGGTCCTATGGGAGCACGAGCAGACCCTGGGAGGGAGGGCGTTTTGTCTGCCTGCTGGGAAACACAGAAGACTAGATAGAGGAAAGATGCCCAGGCCTCCTCTTCCTCCTCACCTGCCGCCTCGTCGTGAGGATTTACGAGGGGTCGTCTAGCGTAATCCTCTCTGTCTCGGTGAAGCTTCGAGGTTGCGACCCACAGCTTTCTGCCGGTGGCTTGTCTGTTCCCACAATGGATGCCCACCGTTAATCCTTCCTGACCTAAAGCCCCGACCACAGGTCATCAGTAGTTATCTATCGAACCCATTTTGTGTTCATACACTTTCAATTGATTTTTAAAGTGGCATTAATATTTTTAAAGACAGTATTATGAGGAATTAATTGATTGGTTGTCATGTCGATGTACTTGTGGTAAGACTGATCGTCTATTACTCAGTGTTAAATACTGCATTACCAAAGTGTATTCTTAAGTCATACTGACCGATTTCTGGTGGCCTTTGACCTAGTGATGTTCAGTTTTGTAAATGAATCGTTGGTTCTTTGTAATAACTTGGTTGTTGGATTAGATTACTCAATTTTAGTGAGATCTTTTTGATAGTAAATTTAGGATGTTGGACATATAGATAACTAGTGGGCTATCAATGTTTTTTTTTTGTAATTAATTTAATTATTATTTTTTTTTTACAACTGCTGATGCAATGATATTGTCTTGCTGAAACTGATAAGTTATAAAATAAACTGATAAATTGTCAATTTTATAAATCTATATTATTTCATGAATTAAATGAAATCATAAATTGTATGCTAAAAGGTTATTTAGGCATATTTGTAATATACAGGATGAAGGATGGATAAATATTCATTCTGAAATCTGCAAAAAAGTGTGTTCATATTAATAGAGGAGGGACCTCTGGGATGCTGTTTACGATAGTCCTTGAAAAACAGAGAATGAAAGCTTAAAGAGTTATAGCCAATGTATCTGAATTAGACATTACAGGAGATTTTTGTGTGTGGTCTGAAACAGAATTTACTGCACATTTCTAATTAACATAAATTAATGTTAACATTGATAAACCTGAACTAATTTTATGCACTAATGCACATAACAATAACGATCAATTGAAAAAAGCAGATAAATGATGGGGTGGCCATATAAAATTTTTTGCTCTGTTAAAAAAAAAATAGAACAGATATTTGTTCTTTTGACAATATTGAAGGCAAAATGTTAACTTGTTATTTGGCCAGGTTATAGACATCTTGGTCACCCTTTAGTATGGAAACCAATTCTCACTATTAACTAACTATTAACTATGACTTTTAAGTCAATAAACTCCTAATTTGCTCCTTATTAATAGTTAGTAATGTTAGTGAGAGATGTAGAATATTGTCATGCAGAATAACCATTATTCTTGTAAAATTCATGCCAATAAGCAGCTAGTCAATTGTAAGAATTGACCTCTAAAATAAAGTGTTACTGACAACAAAAATTGGCCATACTGGTCAAAAGATCTACTCACAGAGACTTTTTTTAAAAAGTAGAACAATGTTACTTTGGCCCTTGATAAATTGTCCTAGCTATAGATTTTCTCAGGTGTGCTCCAGTCTCTGGCAGTACTTTGGATGGAAGTGATGGTCTATTACCAACGTCTGCTTTTAGATCCTGGTTACATACAGGAATCCCACTCACTTCAGACCAGCAGAGCACTGCATGACAGTGATGGAGTAGGAGAATTTTCAGTAAGACGTAATAGCTGAATTAGGAACATAAAGAAGTTTTCAGGCCTGCAGACTTGTTTTTCATCCTTTGCAGACCACAAAAACAAGAGTGGCTATTGAATACGGCCGTGTGTTACAGTGCACTAATCTATTCTCATTCGCCGTCACCCATGAGCTTCTAATAAGTAATTGGCTCAAACAGAAGCTGCTTTTTGTACATTAAGGTTAAATGCTTTTAACGATTTTTATGTGCATTGAGAAATGGCTCGTGAAGTATAGGCGTATAGATATGAAGGCTGTGAGACAAAGCCAGAAATCCTTGGCTCAAGTGTGGATTGGAATAAATGAAAGCCTGTGAAGACTAGATTTGATTAAAGATTAAAGACGACCATCAGTGTACCTGTGTCCTGGTGAGAGATGTTGTGCATTATTGACAAAATGAATGCTTCCTTAAAAGATGGGTTTAAATGCTTCTCCAAAACTGTATAATCTAGTGCATTCAAAGGATTTCTTAGTATGTTTATTTTATTTATTTATTTATTTATTTAGTGTATAAATAGTTTTATATAACATTAGTTAAATGTGTTGTTCAGTCTTGTTTTTGAGGTCTGAAAAATGTGCACAGGACGCATATTAGGACAAGTACTTCCATTTACCTGATACCCCTAAAATCAGCCTAATTTTTTGCTTGAACGTGACTAGCAGGCACCTTTGTGTTGATGAGAATGGTGTCCAAAAGAGGAAAAAACACTATCATATGTATTAATAAACATGTGGTGTCAGCAGCTGTAAAAGCTTCACACTGAAGTTCCTTGTATGAACAGTTTAAAGGTTTTGATGAATCTCACTATAGCTTTTTATGTTAGTTTCACAGTTACTATTACTTACATTATCAGCTTTGCTACACTCTCAGGAAAAAAAAATGCTGTTCAAAAGATAAACCTTTGTGCCTCAATTACCCTTAAAGGTTGCATATTAGTTCCTTAATGGCACATATCAGTACATTTTAAAAGAATACTGCCCTAGTGACAGCTTTTGTGCCGTTTTCTGACAGTGTATAGACAAAAATATACTTCACTTCTTCACTTTCTGCTATGGTTTGTGGATAGTCCACATTATGTAATTTTCAACAGCAGCACAGTCTGCTAATTTCCACACATGCCATTTGTGTATAGCTTTATTTCTGTGTCCACGTGGACACCAGAGCAAGTGCAAGTGATCTGAGCATTTAAAAAGAGGTTCTTTAGATGCACACACGCCAAACGCATCCATCCATGCTCATGCATTGAAAGCCTTGTGCACTCAGTTTTGCTCAAGACAGAGCTGAACGCAGAAAATGAAGCATACTTGGGTCTTCAGTGGCTCACTTGCTGGGGTGTTCACTGTGGTTGCTAGGTGGTTCTGACTTTAGTCCCACCTTCAGTCTAAGTCTAGAACATTTTTTACTTGTTTTATTGTCTGTCAGGCTGTAGCCTAATTTTAATCATTTGGGTTAGTGGTTTGTTCATATCTGTTTAATAGTAATAGTCTTGGCAAACATCACTAATAGATGGACATGACATGTGGTTTGAAAAGCTTGTTTCTTGTTCCATTCTCCCATGAAGGAGCTTTCTGAGTGTGGTAAGTGGGTGATGCATAAATGTATGTGATTGTGTGTGTGTGTGTGTGTGTGGGAGTGAGGTCTTCTCAGCAGGTGGCAGATGGCACAGAGGACCCGTCCGAATGGCCTAACCCCAGACACGTGCTCACACACTCATTAGGTCACGGGGCAAAATGCATGGTCTTGAACTCTAAGCTTGTTCAAGTCAAAGGGTGGGTGAGAGGCCAGTGTTTTGACCCTAAAAAGGCCAGGATACTGCTAAGTGTGTGACAAATTTGGTCAACATAAAAGTGCTGAGATAAACCACTTTTTCGGTTGCCATTCAGTGAAAAGTACTTAGAAACATTTTGTTAGTGTGAAGAACATTTTAATAATCTTAAGAACTTACAAAGGACTTTTTGTGCAATTGATGTTAAAAGTTCTTCATGAAACACTAATGCCAGTAAAGAAATGTTTATCTTCTTTCTAAAGCGAGGGGCCCTGTAATGAGGAAACATAAGCCCCTGAAATAGGCAGCTGGTTTGTATGAGTCAGATGTTTATAAACAGTCTTTCTAAGTAGATTTCAGTAGCTAGGTTATGCACTTTCTCTTGTCAAATTTTTCTTTTGTGCTGATGCACGTTCAGGTTCAAATATATGGTGACACTGATTTCACTTGAAGCAGAATAGTTATGAGAAGATTTTGTAGTTTGCATGCTCAATTATTTTTAGTTGTGAATGTACTTGAAAATTAGTTGCTGAAGTTAGTCACAATCCTGAAAGTCTTTTCATGTTTTGCCAGAGAAACCTTTGCATGAACCTTTTTGTGCCTCATTTTGTGCACTTGAATCTAGTTCTGTGTCACCTGCTCAACTTCCAAGGCACAAACCTCGTTCTTTGTCTCCTATCTATGTGGGTTCCCCTCCTAGCAAGCAGTGTTCCTCTAAAGCCGTTGTTCTTGGGAGTAAAAGGCTTCCTGCCTGCCTCCCTTTGCCCCGCTCTTGCCCTTCCCCCAGCCCAACTGAGCCAGGGACCCTTGGAGTGAATGCCTCCATATTGTTGGTTTAGTCTATTGTGATGCTAATGGAAGCCGAAGACCCTCGAGTCATCTATCACTCGTGACAGGGAAGCAGGGACATTGTGTCTTGTACTGCACACGGGAGAAGGGCTGCTGTCTCCACAGGTCTCACTGGGAGAATATCAAACCCAAAGAATTCATGCTTTTGTGATAGATTGTCCATATAGTGACTGTAGAAGTAGTACTACTCAGTAATTATACCCCCATCAAATTACGAGCAATCTTTCTTAAACTGTACTCCCCAAAATATTATATATGCTAATGCGCAATTCATAACATTTAACATTAACAGTTTATCTTTGGTTATTTTAACTAGCAATAGATTTAATAACATTGCTCAGTCGGTTTGCACTTTTTTGACCAATTGATTAAAAGAAGTGCCTCATGAAAGTCATTTGTACAGACGACGAACAAGAATACAAGTTCGAAATCTCAAAGGAATGAATGTTAAGAATGATCAAACTTCATATTTTAGTTCCTTTCTTCTGTGACAACCGACAGATTCAATTTGTGGCCTATTGAAGATGAATGCTAGATTTGGACGGGGTGAAGCCATCGAAGTGAGCCTTTATGTGAGAAATCTCTCACTGCTTACTGGCTCTATGGCCTCGATCCAGCATCCACTGACATCATAGTTGTCCAACCGACCAGATGTGAGTGCGGTCAGGCCTGCGTTAAACAAATGTGGTACAACAGGAAATGAGTCCTTTAAAAAGCTCCAAGAAAAAATGTGATGTGTTTTTACCAATCAAAGAACATAACCCAAGCCATAAATGACTATAACCCATAACTATAAATGAGGACAATGTTTATGGCATGGGGTCTGAGCCGAGCTGCAGGATTTTGCTTTGATTAAATCATCTTTGCTATGACATGCTGGCAGGAAGGATGATGGGGCTTTATTTGCTTCACCCCCTCGGTGTGGAATCAATGGCAATTTTATGCTGTCTTTTTAAATGATATAACACACTTCTGCTGTAGAGGCTCTTTGGCTCCTGTGGAGTGCTATCTGTGAGAAGCTGAGAGGATGCTAATGGAAGGGCTGGTGTTGATGGTTTCGTCCCAGTTAGACCTGTAAGAAGGAGGATGCTGCCAAGTGTTGCTAGAAAAGAACAGCTCATGCCAGCTTAAGGTGGTAATTTTTGGGACTTGAAATGCTGGTTAGTTGCTGCTCTAAGGTGTTCTATACAAACTCTAACCAGCTTGATCAAGATGATCTACCAGGTCGAAAACAGGTCCGCCAAATAATAGTCCAGGACTGGGAGGGTGCTAATGGAAGGACTGGTGATTATGCACACTATATAGACCTGTAAAGATCAGAACACTGCTGTATGTTGCTCATGCAAGGTGGTCATGCTAATTTTTGGGACTTGAAATGCTGGTTAGTTGCAGCTCTGAAGTGTTTTACCAGCTCTAACCAGCTTGATCAAGATGATCTACCAGGTTGAAAACAGGTCCACCAAATGGGAGTCCATTAAATTAACCATCTTGAAATTGCTGAAATTGCCATTGAAATTGCTGTAGGACTGAGAGGATGCTAATGGAAGGACTGGAGATGATGGTTTTATTCTGGTTAGAGCTGTAAGGAGAAGGACACTGCCACATGTTGCTTAAAAAAATGGAAGGACTGGAGATGATGGTTTTATTCTGGTTAGAGCTGTAAGGAGAAGGACACTGCCACATGTTGCTTAAAAAAAGGTAAGGTGTTTGGTGTTCTACCAGCTCTAACCAGCTTGATCAAGATTTTCAGTATATCAGAAACAGGTCCACCAGACTGAATCTGTTGTAGGGTTGAGAGGATGATAATGCAAGGACTGCTATTAATGGTTTCATCCCATTTAAATTGACGAGGAGAAGAAAGGAGCTGCTGTGTGTTGCTTTAACCTGTTAAAGAAACCGGGTCATATTGGTATAAGGTGGTCAAGCTGGTTTTTGTAACATAGCTGATTTATTGCTCTTCCAAGGTGGTCTACCAGCCTTAACCAGCTTGACCAGGGTGGTCTACCCTGTTGAAAACTGTTCTACCAAATGATAATCCAGTTAATCAATAATCTTGACCAGCTTGAGCCTTCTGTAGGGTTCAGAGGTTGCTAATGTAAAGGCTGATGATGATGGATTCATCCCAGTTAAACAGCGAAGAGGAGGAGATGGGAGCTGCTGAACATAGCATCTGGTTTTTGTTGTTCCAAGGTGGTCTACCTGCTCTAACCAGCTTAACCAAGATGTTCTACCAATTCTAGTCTAGATGATCAACCAGCTAATGACTATAAATGGGCTTTTACCTGCTTAAGATGGTCAAGCTGATTTTTTTGGACATGGTAACTGAATTTTGGTGTTCTAACATGGTCCTAACCAGCTGGACCGATCAGCTTGATCAACTAGATCAGCTTGGACTAACTAATTTGTTGAGCAGAGCTTTATATCAAGTGCCAGCATTGATTCTCTAAAGCAAGAGGTAATTGCACAAAGCAGACAATGTACAAAGCATATTTGATATAGTTTTCTTTTTCATAACAACATTATAATTTATGAAAATTTCAAGTTGAAAGGTGTCATTGTGAGCTGAGAAAAGATATTGAGTCTTGACACATTAATGGTGATTAGTAATTTGAAAGTCCAATCCTGCTTGGGTGTTTTGGCAACTTTGAGAAACAGCCGTAAAACACAGAGAAAATGCTTGCTGTGCCGAGCCGTTTGAGAGCAGCCCAGTTGAGGTAATGAATCCTCATCCAAATTAAAGAAGTGTGATGCAGCATTGTGAGGTGAGAATGAATGTGTGGTAAAGTGGGCCACAGCAGGGGGTCGTGGGGGGAATAGGGGCCAATGCAGCAGCTTTGTAAACCTCCTCAATTCAAGGAGGGGATGCAGAAACCAAGGGATGGACAGATGTAACGAGAGGGTGAACTCTTGTTCCGGTGCTGTTAATTGTTCTCCAGCTTAGCCAATGTCCAGATACAGTCACACTTTGGCTCCAGACTGCAAAATTATCAAAGGCACACCCTATTCAGGAAAGCTTTCAATGGCCAGAGTCTGTCGGTGCATATCTGTGAAGTCTGAGCAGGGGAGGATGAGTTAGTGTCTAAATTGAGGTGGGAGTGCTGACAGCTCTCAGTAGGGAGCAGGGAGGGAGTCCACTCCTCTTTCCTCTGAGAGAGTTGGTGCAAAGGGCGGAGATGCATTCCTAATTGAATGAAGAGTCAGCTGGGGGACAATCCTAGAAAGGGGGTGCCGGCAGGCCCCACTGAGTGGCTTCTGCTGTTTTAGGAGCTATTGATATGGACTCTGGTGTCTTTGAAATTAAGGGAAGCCTTTTCCTACTTGAGAGGACAGATTTCTTCTTTGCCCTGGTATTCTGCTTTTTAGTCAGGCCATAAATACCTAATCCTTTCCCTGCTGTTTTGATTGACAACTGGAGAACTCTTGCAAGAGTTCACATCCTCCCCGATTCCCACCCACTGCTCTGCCGTCTTCCTCATGTATACCATATTGCAGAATGAATATGTTCACCATGAATATCCAACACAAACGAGATTCCTATGAACCTGTTCACACAAAGCGAAATATGCCAGATTCCCTTTTTTACTTTATTATTTTTATTATTATTCATAAATAGTCTTATTGACTTGACTCATTAATGCAATATATGACAAAACAATCACAATTTGATTTTTGGGCAAATTTGTGCAGCCCTACTGCATATGAGTTTCAGTAACCAGAATTATTAATACTTTATTTTAACATCTGTATGTGGATTTTTATGTGTTGATACAGAATTACGGCTTTACAGTCCAGCTTCATACATGGCACCTGTTCACACTCTTTTAGAATAAAAACTGGAACACATATTACTTTAAAAAGTATTTTCTCTTTTTTATTGTCATTGGGGGGCAGCTTGTTTCCTAGGGTTTCAGGACCTCCAGTGTGTCCTTACCCTCTTTTTTGACTCAGTTTCTCTCTGCCAGCGTTGTTTTGCACGGCAAACACAGGAAAGAAAGCGTGCTGGCCAAGTCCCACTGAGCAGGGTTTTTTTCAAGGCGGTGAAAAGAATGAATTATTCAGCAGTAAGCATGCTTACAGCTGGCCGTTTGTGAGCTTTGATCTAGGAATCAGGCGTCTGCATGAATGCCCTTATTGTCATGTTATGTGTACACAGTGTGTGAATTATTGAAAGTGGCGAGGCCCTGGCTTCATCTGGGAGAGATTACAGTGTTGGCATGCTGGGGAGGTGGGCTGGAACTGAAAATCCCCAGATGCTATTTATTTGTCCCGGAGGTCACATGATCTTCCACCGTTGTTATAGCCTTAACAGAATGGCCTACATGAAGAAAGAGAGCTGCCCCTCCATTCAGCCCACACATGCATCAAGCACGCATGTTGGAATCGCCCGCCCATTAGCCTCAGGCTGTGATGGGGAGCACTAAACACTTGTTAGGACATGGTCTTCGAAGAGGGAGTTTGTACTGTTTCATATAGACATCTCAGTACTACATCCATCATAGGTCATTGTCATTTGACCTAGCAGCATCATGTCCTGATGGGATACTAAAGTGTCTATTGGGTTTGCACCTCAGAATCTTGCCAAAAGTAGTGGGTCATATACTTTATTTACACAATATTCACATCTCTGGTAAATTTGTCAGCTAAATCTTCATGCTAAAAAATAGAATTTGATTTCAAAAAGATTAAAGTAAATTTTTCTGTTGATCAAGGCAGCAGAATTTGATCAAGTAATTGTAATCAGTCATATCCAGATGATTCATGTGTGGTCATGCTGTAGAGTCTCAGTAAAGTATGGCAGAGTGTTTTGGTCTGCTACGTCTTCTACAATCTAGCACTGACCCTGAAATATTGGGAATAGTGGCATACAAATTGTGTTTAGCACTGATTTTGTGGGCGTGTTTGCATCTTTACCTCATTTGCATAATTTGTTTAGTGAATTGAGTTTTAAAACATAGATAGCACGTGCAAAGTAAAACTGATAACAGCAGGTGCAATTCATTCTTTATGATTCCCATTTGTTTTAAAACCCATGCGGATTTTACTGAGAGAAAGGAAAATGACTGGTACGTAACAGAGAGGACGTGAGTGAGAAAGAGATTCCCTTTCACACGACAGGTGTGCCTAATAGCAGAAGCTCAGGAGATTACCCATCCCACCTGAACACAGTGAGCCCAGCGCACAGCAGGTGGATGATGTGGCTTTGCTATCTCAGTGTGTGCCCATTTCACAAACAACAGACCTCAGCCCAGCCACCGCCACGGCCAGTCACCCCACTCCACAGCCAGAACACATCTGCTGCTTTTTTTTTCTTTTATCGCCAGGTCTACCTTTACTTTAAATGTGTGATTTATTAGACCCATGGCTTGGTAGTTAGTTGCATGTTGAGCACTGGTGTTTATATGTCTGTTTAAAAGTTCAGGTCATTTCTTTATGGACACTTTCTACAGACTGTGATGACACGTTTCCACATTGATTAAGAGAGGTTTTTATTTATTTATTTTAAATATACAATACTTTCCAAAGGTTTGGAAAATGTTTGATTTTTAAACGTTTTTAATAAGGTCTCCTATGCTCACAAAGCTTGCTTTTATTTTTTCCAAAATACACCAAAAAGAGTAATATTGTGAAATAGAACAACATTTTTGCTGCTTAATATTTTGGAAACATTTTTCAGGATTCTTTGAGAAATAGAAAGTTCAAAAGAACATAATATGTTTGAAATTGAACATTGTGTAACATTATAAATGTTTTTACTGTCACTTTTAATCAAATGATGGATATTTGCCACACACACTTCAAACATTTGAATGTTAGCATATCATGGTTTCTGCATAAATATGAAGCAGCACAACTGTTGTCATCATTGATAATAATAATAATAAATGTTTCTTGAGCAGCAAGTCAGAATATTAGAATGATTTCTGAAGGATCATGTGAGACGTAAGACTAGATTAGTGATGCTGAAAATGAAACTACATCACAGGAATAAATCACAATATATTGCAATAAAAAAAGATTTATTTTGAATTTTAATGCTATTTCACAATATAAGTGTTTTTACTGTATTTTGAGCACAGAAATGCACCCTTGGTGAGCAGAAGGGACTATATTAAAAATGTTTAACAATCGTAATGTTTCCAAACATTTGACAAATACAACATTTTTAAGACAATACAATGTATTTAATTTCCTTAATTTCCTATAATGCTGCTGTGTGGGTGTTTCTAATACAATAATACTCCTTTGACCAACATAATCAATCTCTCAGTATTTTTCAAATGTATGTATATGTACCTAAAGCAACATGTGTTTCTAGTGTTTCTATTCAATATTCTATTTATTTTATGCATAGCATGCTAATTATATTTTGAAGTAAATACAGTTCATTGTTGTTCCAAAGTAAAATTGGTGGACACGTGGTAAATTGTAGCTACATCAATTCTGCAGTTGCCTGTTTAAAAAGCTAGTTTTATTACACAGCCCTGGATAAAAAAAGGGGCTCTATGGCAACCGTTGGCTACAGCTGGACACATAATTAGAGTGGCTCCTTACCTATAATTTGCGTAATAGTTTTGGGGTGGCGGTATGTTATTAACATATGAAAAGGCTAAGCAGGGGTCATTGTGCCTAGCATCAGTAATTATAGCAGTGCCGAGGGCGCAAGAATGTGTAGAGCTGCCATTAATGGGAGATCACTACAAAACCATGCTTTAATTATTATTTAGTGAGAACAGTAGTGTGTTAAATGAATATGTTTCCTCTGCCATTACGTGCTGTAACCATATGAAAGACTGGATCTGTTTCTTTTCATAGCGCGAGGCTTTGAAGAAATTGGGATTAAATTAGATTAAATTGAAAGGCCGTAGAGTTGTTGGGCTATTTTCATGGTAATAGCACGCACGGCCAAGTTTTCATTTAAATTAGGCGTGTTTGTTCATTCGCTGGGGTTAAGATTGCTACATGTTGCTTACATGGTGGGAACAATTGAGGCTATAGAAATTTTGGCTCATGCATATGAACTCAAGGCTGTGCATTCCTGCTTTGATTAGGTTAATTCAATTTAAAGTATTACATTTCCAAAGTTCTTACATTAACACATCTCATCTATTGTCTTTCCGTAGGTCGGAATGAGCTGATTGCCAGATACATTAAACTCAGAACCGGGAAGACAAGGACACGGAAACAGGTAAGAGAATCTGTGCTCTCGCATGCATGCCACTAAACAGGAAGGCCAGTACTGTTGAATGCACCTGCTATCTGTGCTTTTGCAGGATTAAAAACATACAGCTCACATAATGAACAGCAGAAATAAAAAGATACTCACAGTTAGGGGTGGGCGATAGAAAGTAAAATGTCTATTACAGTGTTCTTAAAATAATTTTTTATGATGTTCTGTACTTAATGTATATATATTTTTTTTTTACAGAAAAGAGATTTGAAGAGTAATGATTAAAATTACTGAATGTTGAAGATTTAGATTTTGATATATATATAATATATATATATATATATTGTATATATATATATATATATATATATTTTTTTATATTTATTTATTTATTTTCAGTGATCAAAATTGCAGTTTTTAAAACCCATTATCTCCTCATAATCACTTTTTTTCAATTTCAAAGCAGTTTTTTAAAAATTAGGCTCATTCCCTTGTTGGTAAGTACATATAAGCTTATAAGTATTATATATCAATATATATATATATATATATATATATATATATATATATATATATATATATATATATATAATTATATATATATACTAATAATATTATATAAAAATTAATATGTTAATTCTGTAAGTATGGTAGTTAATATATAATTATATATTATAAAAAATATTATAAATTGACAACTTGAACCCAAATTGTGATCATAAACTGCTAAAAATGTCTGTATTCAGCCAGATTTACTGAATAGAAAGTATGTGTGCCCTGTAAAGCCTGACTGATGTGTTTTTCAAACAATGAAAGAATAGTTTGCTCCAGTATTTTGTTCTAAAATAGAGCACCTAAATGGAAAAACCTGTGTTGGAAATAGATAAAAGTTCAGCACGCTATGAAAAATATGTACTGCTTTGGCTTGCGGTGTGAAACAAGCATTATTTTAGCAAATGGAGCATTTGAGACAACCTTCATCTTCCATCTTTTACTGTGCAGTGGTTAAGGTGATTGTAATACCAATTCTCTTGACAAATTTTAGCAGTTTATTGTTTACTGGTATATTGCCCACCCCTGCTCATACACACATAGGTTGGTGCAGTGCACACACACACACAGATACACACACAGACACACACACACACACACACACACACACACACACACACACACACACACACACACACACACACACACACATACATAGCACACACTGCAGGAGCATGGAGCTTTGCAGCATGTTCAGGCTGGGTGCAAAAACGCTAATGCGATTGTAGGAGAGACGGACCCTGAACGCTGGGCTCAGCCGGCAGATGTTTCATTCAGCTGTATGAGAACACGCCGATGAACAGTTATGGCCAAGACACTCACTCACACATTAGCAAACACAAAGCATCGCTATTTTAAAAGGCTTACTATTAAAAACAATTCAATTACACAGATGACCTGTTCAGAAGCGAAATGTCTGTTTAAATCCATGATTCTGTTTTTTTCCACTTGACTGTAATGTAATTTGTTATGGTGACCTGTATGTGCCGGTGCAGCTGTAACACTGCAGTGGGCTGTGCTCAGACAGCTCCGTCTCAAAGCTCTTATCAGATAGATTTACTACAGCAGACAGGAAACAATACTAGACATCATTTTGTTTCAAATTATATGAATATTCCAGGTTATGTAGTATTCAGGCCACTCTCTGATCCCTCAAGCAAACAAGAAAGGGGTTTAGAGTAAATCACTTAAAGTCTAAATGATCACGCTATTTTAAGCATGTTAAATAACATAATTAAACTTTATGTGTTAGAATAAGATTTTGATACTGTCTAACATAATTGATTATGATTACGGCATTCAGCAATCGAATATTGGTTACACTGTACAATACAGTTTCATTTGTTAATATTAATTACATGAACTAACAATGAAAAAGTACTCAATATTAATAATTTAATTTACTAATACATTATTAAAATTGTATCTGTTGATATTTTAAATGGACCTGAGCTAACATGAAATAACCATTAAAAAGTACTTAAAGGAATAGTTCACCCAAAAAATATTTTTTTTTGTCATCATTTACTCATCCAAACTGTTGTTGGTCCCCATTGACTTCCATAGTAGGGAAAGAAATCTTATTTTATGTTCAACATAAGAAAGAAACTCATACAGGTTTGGAACAACATGACAACATTTTCATTTTTGGGTGAACTTTCTCTTTAATATTAATTATAATTTCATTATTTACTAATACATTATTAAAATCAAAAATTGTATCTGTTGATATTTTAATGGACCCGAGGTAACATGAATTAAGAATGAACAGCTGCATTGTTATTAAATAATGTTAACAAAGATTAATAAACACTGTAACAAATGTATTGCTCATTGTTAGTTAATGTTAAAGTTGACTTATTGTAAAGTGTCAAATATTTTTGAATAATGACCATTGTACAGGACAGTAGAAATGAACATAAATATTTGCTATAACTAATTCATGTAAGTGCAGAAACTTTTCTCTCTTTGAACTTCCAATTCAAAAGTACAAAGTGCTGTAAACACTTTATGAAATTTGATATACAAAGTGAGGCCTGATTTTTAATGATTAGCTTTTGTAATGCAGCATGCCACAGAGCTCAAATTGTATTTAACCAAGATCATGCCTTTACGTAAAACGATTTCCTAACCGACATAAACCTACATGGACACTAATATAAAAGATCGACACCTCTCAAACTCCCAGCAAAGCGAAAAGTCCAGAAATCGACCCAGACGCTGAAACATCACAACAATCCCATTGTAATGTCATTTGGCTAAGCCTGAACCATTGAACTGATTGTTGTAATTAATTTGGAAAGGTCAAAGGACCACTTGTGCTGCTGAGATATGTGTAAATGTGACTTTGCCAGGCTGGAGAGTTGAGACCTGATTAACACACGGCGTCGAGCGCGAGGCCTGCTCAACAGCCACTTGTGCGTGATTGGCCTGATTAAGACGGGAGACGCTCTCCACGTAACCCCTCGGAGTAGAACCTCGTTACAACATCACACAACCTCCCACCTCACATCACTATTAATGCGCCATTAGCACATAATTCACAAACACAACTCCGACCTGGAGGAATATGCAGAGCGGCGGTTAAAGGGCCCCGGGGCCTGCGCGGCCGCTCTGGCTCTCCTCCCCGAAGAATACTAGACTTGGCCATTCTCATTCAGCACACAGAAGATCACATCTGCGCTCTCTTAATGTGCTTAAGAAGCCTGCATTCTCCTTAATCAGCTCACTTAAGTGAGGAGTTGAGCGGGCCGGTGCGCTGGGCGGCTGTCGGCTTGGCCACGCTTTCCTTTTTAGGGAGGCCCTCCCCGAATGTTTTGCTTGTGTAACATGTCTGTAACTCTTTATTGCTTTTTCTTTTTGCTTTTCTTGTTTCGTTTTGAAAAACGAGTGTCTAGTCACATACAGGTCTTAGCAAGAAAGAAAGTTCGAGAAATCCAAGCTGCCATCAAGGTACGTCTGGCTCTGCCCAGTTGCAGGGGGGGCTTTTCATCGCCATGGTTACAGGCTGTTCCTTTGTTTTCCTCCCCTCCCCTACCCCGCAGGTGTCTAGTCACATTCAGGTTCTTGCCAGAAGGAAATCTCGCGAATTTCATTCCAAGCTAAAGGTATGCGCTTTTCTGCTTTTGGGCTTGTGGTTGCCATGCGTCTCACTTCCTGTTTCCTGTGAATGCCTTGTTGCTCTAATTCCTGTAACCTAGATCCCTTGCATGCGACAACCTGTTTAGCATACATAATTCAGCACCTCTACCCCATCCCCGATGTGCATCCTCCTTTCACTCTTGTCAGTGGACGTCTGTTTTCCTGGCCGCTTTGGCCTCTGCCTCTCATTGACCACTAAGTGCGTGTGCTCTGAGTCTATCGCTGTAGGTCCCACGGCGGCTCCTGGTTAAATATAGCATGAGTGTAGGAACTGTCGGCACATGCCGCAAACCTGAAAAGCAGCATATGCTTTGGAAATTAATATGGATGTGAAATTCAATAGCTCTGGAGAGCAAAGGCAACTATTAAGTTTGTTCCATAATGCAGCACAATTTTGCTGCTCACTGGCGATTTGGAATGGAGGTTTTATAAATCCCAGTTTTCTATCCCTGTAATTTTGGGGGTGGCATTTTTAGAAGTTCACAAACTAAATCTGTAGGTTCCATCTTTGTGGGATACAAAAATATACAATAAGTTAATTAATGAATTAATGGATTAAATCCACACACATTCTGATATAGGCAGTAGGCACATATCAGAATGTATGTGGACTAAATAGAAATAGTGGAATTTTAGTATTATTGAGATACTATACCAGTTTTTATGAATATTTTGAATTATTTTTAATTTTGTCTTTTACATTTCCATTTTAATTTTTGTTAAAATTTAAGTAATTTTTGTTATTGTTATTTTGTTGTTTATTTAGTAGTTTTTGTTATAAGTCTCTCTCTACATATCTTTGTTAATTTCTTATTTAAATTTGATGTATTTTAGTACATGAAGTTAAACTAAATTAAAATGATCTCTTGGCAGCTAGCTGAAATAAAGTTTTTTTTTTTTTTTTAAATAGATATTTTATTTTATTTCAAGTAACAGCAATATATTTTTATAGTTTTCATTTTAGTTTTCATTTTAGTTAACTATAATTTCTAATTTGATTCTAATTACAGTAAAAGTTTAATATGAAAGATAAAGTGTGATTTCTATGTTGTTATCTTCACCAAATTAATTGATCTGACTTAGAGATGCATGCAATAAAATAACTGTAAAAATATTAATTATTGGTCCATTGGTTGGGCAAGAAAATATCCCTCACTCAAACTAACACTGCTGGTTGAGTCAGACTTGCTGTGTCAAGATGCTTTAAAAATAGAAGAATGTTTTGATAGTGACAGACACAATGTTTACACCCCTTTCGGGTAAATCAGCCTTCAAATCGCTTCTAGTTGCCTCTGCAAATGCATCATGAGACCATGAAAAAAAGTCCTTTAAAGATGTGTGATATAAACATTTGAAACCATTATATGACGAAACAAAGCCTCAGAAGCACAATGCACTTTGCTGGTCACATGAATGTCTTTCTGTGTGTTGTGTTTGCATGTGTGTGTCGTGTGTGTCGTGTTTGCATGTGTGTGTTGTGTGTGGAGTGTTGTCTCGTGCTGGCAGTATGCTTCAGCTGGTGAGAGTGGCTGAGAGCTAGAGGTCAGAGTTCAGCGGGATTCTGGTCACTGCTTAAACAACACAAGCAGCCACATGACTGCAGGAAGAGCACAGTCTAGAGTAAAACCAGCGCTGCTTTGCCTTTATCTCTTCTGGAGTTTAATGAGGTCACCTGTTCTTCCCAAACGCTCTGCACAAGAAGTCTGGACCAAAGAGGCCCATTAGGGCCGTCGCTCAAGATGCTTTTTGTGGCATCCCCTCTCTCCTGGCTCTTTCTCTTGGCTTTTTTTCTATAACCCACTGGCCGTCAAATGCTTTCCTCATGCCGCATTAATGAAACTACTGAAATCCCCCCCCCCCCCCAATTCTCTCCCACTATGTCCAGTCCCCCCCCCCCCCGTGTGATTCAGTCATATAAACAGCAAAGTGTGCTGCATATAATCACCTTACATCAAATGCATCTCATCCACAAAGGCTGTGGCTTACAAAAAAGGGGCCTTTTGTGGAAGGGATAATCTGATAATAAATTGACCTGTCATTTAAGATACATCTGCGAGGGTCGTTTCCTAATGTCTGTGTGTACTGAAAGGACCTTGAGGTTGGTCTGACTTCTCTGTTTCTTTCTCTTTCTTTATGTGAGGTGATGACTAACTCCTTTTGACCAGCACACTTTTCCACAGTTCCCAGTTTACTCCGATAGATTAATGACTCCTCCATTTGTGTGCGTGCTTGTAAGTGTGTGTGTGTGAGTGTGTCTGTGTGCCTAGTGGAGCGTCTGTGTGCATTTCCGCCATGAATGGCTGGTTTTTCAGGGACACTGGCGGCTGCCTGAGTAAAAACAGCCAGCTTTTGTATGGGTCTCTGTCTACTCTCATCTAAAGCAAATTAGAAATCAGGAGCGGGGAAGAATTTGAGCTCCCTCCTGCCATTTGCAGCGTAGCATTATAGTAAACCTGCCCAGTGTGCTCTTATCTGAGACATGTTGACTGAAATGACTGTCATTATGGTGCCACTCTTTGAGCTGGTCTGTAATGAAACCCTAGCCACAGTGATCTCAAACTGCCATATTATCAGCTATAAATCTTCCCTAAAGATGCTTTCTGCAGTTCATCTGCTTGACCAGCGCTCACACTGAGCCCTTAATCTTGGTTTTACTATTAGCATGTGCGGTGTGACTTCAGAGTGCTTAGCATATCATGGGGAGGATATGACTAAAAGCATATTTATAAAATGAAAAATTACTGAATTCACAATTCGGTCATATTCAAAAATAGTAATATCAGGAAGTCCATGAAAGTGGTGTTATCTAACTCAACATTTCAGTCTTTGTGTTATATCACTGCTGAAAAAACCAGCATGGACCAATATTTCAATTCTAGCTTATGCTGGTTAGGACTAGTTCTGCACTGGTCAGCACCCTGTTCACCAGCTGGTAGTAACACATGACCAAACCATGGACCAATCAGAGACACATTTCCTGTACGATGGCAAAACACACTGATTAACTACCATACTACGATGCATTGTTGAGGAAAATAAAGGTAGGGTAGGTGATTTCGGTGAGGCTAGCAATAGCAAGCTATCTTTGCATGCATAAGATCCCATCCTCCCTGCATAATCACTCTCCAAAGCCACGCCTCCTCCAAAACACATGAGGCAGACCAGAGGCTGACCAGTGACACGATGAGAGACGGCGTTGGTGGAGGGTTGAAAGCAACATCATATCTCATCTCATTCACCACTGAGTAAACATTACAGTACAGAGTGCATAATATTACAATAATAACACCTTTCATTCTCGCTCGCTCTCGCGGGACATGATGGGCCGAACATTTTATGGATTTACGCCTTACACAGACCACTTAACTTAGTAATTGCTATTGGGATGTGAAAAGACTTTTAACTAGCATAACAAAATATTTTTGAACCAAATCACCTACCCTGCCTTTAACTAGCTAGTCATGATCGTTTCCTGAAACTGTATTCGATTCGAAATTCATTGGTATAAAAAAGAAAGCAATTCATTTTTTTAAATAATGTTAACATGCAGTATGTAAATTGAGTATCCTTTATTCCTGTATACATGTGGTTCATTATGTCATCAGCATTCTCCACAATGTCATCTCTCCAAGATGCTTCTGTAACGAACATGTCATCTAAAGATGCTTCAATATTAATCCCTGTAGCTTTGCTTTATTTGATGTTTGATTCATTGCAGGGTGATCATACCCTGGGGTTCCCATATTAATTTATGCACATAAACAGTGCTGATTGTTGATGTGCAAAAAATATATACCGTATTTTCCGGACTATAAGTCGCACTTTTTTTCATAGTTTGGCTGGTCCTGCGACTTATAGTCAGGTGCGACTTATTTATCAATTTATTTGACATGAACTGAGAGAAATGAACTGAGAGAAATGAACCGAGAGAAATGAACCAATAGAAAAACATTACCGTCTCCAGCCGCGAGAGGGCGCTCTATGCTGCTCAGTGCTCCTGTAGTCTACCACTGAAAACAACTGAAAACTGTTAACTGAAATATTAACTTAAAGACAACTGAGAAAGAGTGAATGCAAATAAAATGCCCCCAAAAAGAAAATCCTATTCTGTAGATTACAAACTGCAGATAGTAAAATATGCAGCCGAAAACGGTAATCGAGCAGCAGAAAGAAAGTTTGGAGTGAGTGAGAAACTTGTGAGGGACTGGCGTAAAACAGAGGTTACTCTAACTCAAATGAAGAAAACAAAAAAAGCTAACCGCGGGCTGAAAGCAAGATGGCCAGAGCTGGAGGAACGAGTCCACAGATGGGTTCTTGAACAACGCGCTGCTGGGAGAGGCTTGTCAACAGTGCAGTTGTAGTTGTTTTCAGTGGTAGACTACAGGAGCACTGAGCAGCATAGAGCGCCCTCTCGTGGCTGTAGACGGTAATGTTTTCTCTTGTTTTCTTGGTTCTAAATAAATGCGACTTATAGTCTGGTGCGACTTATATATGTTTTTTTCCTCGTCATGACGTATTTTTGGACTGATGCGACTTATACTCAGGTGCGACTTATAGTCCGAAAAATACGGTAAATTGAAATGTGTATATATAATTAAAATTTAGTAAAATGTACAGAATGTACTGCATGTTAGCATGTCCTTTTGCAAATGTTTGTTGGAACCTCCATTAGTAATGATAAAAGATGCGACCATAGTTGGCTTCTGATGCGTTCGAGAGACACACCCCAGCTTGATACTTTTGTTTAAAATTAAAATAAAACTAATTTATTAGTTTTTTTACCTATTCAAATGAAAGAAAATCAGTAAATAAGTGTAAAAAATTTGCGTATGGAGACAATGAATCATATTTATTCATAATGTTACAAATGCGTATAAAAGTGGTCACAAGCCGAAAACCCAAAAGTTTTTATTTAAATATTTAAGTGATGTTTAATAGCCGTCAATTCATGATATCTGTAAATAAAATAATTTAATTTTAGATGGAATTGGAACATAAACCGACTATTTTATAAAATTAGAAATGCGACATCTGTCGACTGAATTGCGTCACACCACTTCAGGTGCTTGCACTGTAGATGGCGCCATTGATTTTAATAGATGCAGTCTAGTTTTGGCGTGTCGGGACTTGTCACACGTAGCTGGTGTGAACACTGTGTAAGCTGGTGAGGATTTTCCAGCATGGTCTTTCTGGTCTTTTTGTGTGACCACAACTAGTTAAAAGTTAGCCTGGTTCTGACACCAGCATCCAAGACACAACATATTCTGGTCTTTTCAGCAGGAATAAAACTGTAAATCAGATGTATAAATGTGTGGACTTGATGTATAAATGTGTGGCCACAAACCTCTCAGCATTCATGTAGATTGTTTGAATTAAACTTGCCAAAAAGTGCAAATTGAACATTGACAATACAACCTTCTTTGTTTGCGTTTAGGTGACAAGCATGGTAAGTACGAGTTCTCAATGCTCTTGACCGTGCATCGATGTGTCGCCGTCGCAGTATAGCAGCTGCTAAACACCTGCTTGAGCTCTGGGCCTCTCTGCCTCTCTCTAAGCCATACGTGAGCCGCTGCTCCCAGCATGTTTAGCCCGCTTTTCACTGTCTTTTCAATGAAGTTGTGCTCCATTCACTGGCTGTTTCACGTGTTTAGAGGCAGGACTTCCATCCTGTTATGGTCGTGCACGCTATACAGTCTGCATGGGGAATGTTTGCCTTTGTAGCGTTTCAGGCTTACACACTTTAGGTCGATTAATTAAATTACCAGTTTTAGAAATCCATCTATACACAGACATTCCTTGTGGTATTAAAACTCTATATTGAGAAATCGTCTTTAGCCTTCTTGTGAAAATAACAAGGAGGTTGTGTAAAGGAGAAATCATGTCTTTCAGGCCCTTTTCTTTGACATGTTCATCTGTACTGTTTCGGCTCGGTTTGATGACCTTGATAGGAGCTTTTAGAATGAGAACATTACACACTGCAGAAAAGGAAAGTTAGTATTACTTAACTCTTGTTCCTGACAGACACAATGCATTTTATTAGACATGTAGGGGCTGGATAATATATAACATCAATGTCACATCTCATTGGATTTAGTTCTCTTTCTGCTCTGCGCTTGATATTAATCATTATCATCTCCCGTGCTCCGTGCTTGAGGCTTTCACTCCTTTCAGACTTTTCGTCTTTAATGCTCAGCGGCATTATAGCTCTGAAGAATCTTTTAACATGCTTTCTTTCTGTGGATCTTTGTGTGTGAGGGTGTGGGCTGCTTTATTGTACTGTGTTCTGTATTCACTGCAGGGGGGGCGACGGTTTCGAATGTCTCACGGTTCGGTCTGTATCACGGTTCTGTAGTCAGTTTCAGTTCAGTAATATAAGATTTTTTGTTTGTGATGATTATTAATTTAATCCTCTAAATCAGGGTCATTATTGCAGGATAGCCTATTGTGGAGTTAACGTCTGTTATCACACTGTAAATTATTGTATTGATGTCCATAAATGTTCTTTTTTTTGTAGCTGATGAGATAATTTGCACTTTCACTACCATTCAGAGTTTTGGAATATTGTTTAAAATGCATTTATTTATATTTTAATATGTTAAAATGTAATTTTTCCCTGTGATGGCAAGGCTGAATTTTCACCAGTCATTACTCCAGTCTTCAATGTCGTTTTATTATTTAGAAGTAATTCTAACATGCTGATTTTCTGCTCAATTACTGTAAGTTGTTATTGAGTCTCAGTTGGTAATGGTTCGATAATAATAAAAAAAAACAGATAATGGTTCTTATTATTATACATTTTTAAAACCATTTTTGCTGCTTAATATTTTTGGGAAAACTGTGATACTTTTTTTCAGGACTCTTATACGAATAAAAGGTTCATGAAAAGCGTTTATTGAAAACAGAAATCCAATATATCACTGTAAAAGTATTTACTATCACTTGAGATCAAATTAATGTGTCCTTGCTGAATAAAAGTTTTATTTATTGATTGGTTTGCCTGCTTGCTTCATTGCTTATTTATTTATTTAAGTATAGTGTATCACCATTTCCACAAAAATATTAAGCATAAAATCTGTTTTCAGCATTAATTGTAATTTTTGAGCAGCCAATCAGCATATTAAAATGATTCCTGAAGGATCATGTGACTCTGGAAACTGGAGTAATGGCTGCCAAAAAACTCTAAATAATTCTAATGATTTTATTATTCATTTTGCTGTATTTTTGGTCAAGTAAATGCACTTTTGTTATAAATTAGAGAACAGTTCAAGAAGCATTTACACTAGTGGTGTCAAACTTCTGGCATTGAGATAAAACTGTGGTACAAACGTGTATCCTGAACCGTGTTGTTAAAAGAAACCGTTTAACTCCTAGCTCACTATGTCTGTACCCTTTCTGGATCTTAATTTCTTTTGGAAATGTTATTGAAGATCAGAGCGTGAAGGACAAAGCTCTTCAGAGTATGGCCTCCATGTCTTCGGCCCAGATCGTCTCTGCCACTGCCATCCACAACAAGCTGGGTCTTCCGGGCATCCCGCGTCCTGCCTTCCCCGGAGCAGCTGGGGTAAGACCTCCCTCTGGCAACCACCTATCAGTACACTTACTTCAGCCACACGGCTGGCCACCGTGCCTCCTGTGTCAGCTCCAATCCCATTACACACCCTCAGAGCCGTGCCCACATCACCTGCCTTCATCAGATAAGCCCACTAATGCCACACTCAAGATAACTAGACTGCATGGCACATAGTCCACCTCATTTTTCAATGAACATGTGATAACTGATGTATCAAGAGTGCACAGACGTGTGTGTGCCTGTGGATAGGCTGAGTTTTGTTGTCTATTTATTTATCTAATTCTCTAGTTTTGGCAGGGCATGATATCCACGGGCCAGCCTGGATCCTCACAAGAGTGAGTATCTCTACTAGAAGTTCTGCTCCCATTGGCCCACTAAAGCTTGTCCTCTTGCTACAGTGCTTGCAAGGCACATCAGACATTCTTCTTCCTCTTCTTCTGCACCTTCATCATTGTATTCACCCTCTTTTCCACCACCTTCTTCTTCACGTTCTTCTTCACCACCATCTTCACCTTGTTCTGCACCTCCTGCTTCTTGTTCTTCTCTACCACTTTCTGCACTTCCTTTTTCACCACAGTCCTTAGCTTCCTCCCTTTCTTATGCAACTCTATCTTCACCACCTTCTTCTTCACTTTCCCCTTCTTCTGCACCTTCTTCTTATTCACCACAGTCTGTATCTTCCTCACCTTATTCTGCACCTCATTTTGCATTTTCTGCACCTTCTTCACCACCATCTTCACTTTCTTCTGCACATCCTTCTACATCTTACATCTTAAGACAAGTATACACTACAAGACAAATTCTTTAATTCTACAACAACTAGTGTGCAGCAAAAAGCCCTAGATTATGGCCAATTTATAATTTCTGCCAATGCTGTCTAGTATGCACACTTGTAAATTAGTTAGCTTATTTGAAATTTAGTCAGCCAGTTGTCAGGCGTGGACACAGTCCTTTAGCAAGAAAGTTGCAATATCCAATTAAATGAAGAGAATGTGAGAGCAGGAGGAGGTAAAGCTAGTGGGGTATCATATTTCTAATTCAGTTTTTTTACTGAGTGTCACGACTATGCTCTGATTCAGCATTTCATTTTCACAGAACTAAATGCATAGCCCAAAACTTTAATCTGGTTCTTTTGCTGCCTTGCAAGCACTGGTATTTCCTTCTTTTTCCACCTGTCTCTGTTTTGTCTGCTTTATTGTCGTTCTCCTCTTCTTGATATCTGTATTTTGCCCGACCCTTCCAGCTTATTCTCTTTTCCTCAGAGGGATCAGAGATAGAGGAATCCTTTCCAGAAACAGGGATGGGTTGAATCCAAGTTTAAATACTTTGTACAGCTTTGTTTCTTCTTTGCTGTGGAAGCCTCTTAATCTCTTCAGTATGTAGTGCCACTAAACTTCAGGCTGCTTGTTTTCCTGTTCTTAATTCTCCTTTGTCTATGTTTTAGCATCAAGCCATTTGCTCAGCAAGCGTACCCCATCCAGCCAGCAGTCACAACTACAATCTCAAGTATGTCGGTCACGACTTGCCATGTTTTTTTTGTTGATCAATTCACATTCAGATGTAGCATTCTGTTTGTTTAGAAGGGCTAATATTCAGTGTGTGTAGGTTATGAACCCCCGACAGCACCGGCACCCACAGTGCCCGCCTGGCAGGGCCGATCTGTCGGCACATCTAAACTCAGACTGGTGGAGTTCTCCGCTTTTCTGGAGCACCAGAGAGATCCAGATTCCGTGAGTCACTTCTTTATGTCACTATAAGTCTAAATGAAATTAAAATGGAGCTAGTTTAATTCTTTATACACATTCCTGGTCTTATTGCACATGATTCATCATTGACCTTTAGCCTACTAGTCAAAAAGCCTCTCAAAGGGGAGTGTTTTTAGATAGAGGTCCTACACGACTGACTGAAAATGCACATTCTAGTATGCATTCTAGTATGCAACATGTACTTCTCACAATTCAATCTCTTTCCAATGGGGAAAAATACCCGCCCTACATTTTTGGCTCTTGGAATATCTCAGATAAACGTTTTACTTAAGAAATATGATTATACTGTAATTAGGGTTGCAAAGGGGTGGGAAAATTCTGGTAAATTTCTTGAAACTTCCCAAAAATCCCTGGAATATTTCGAAAAGTCCTGGAAAGTTTCCAAAATTTCTGGAATATTTCCAAAATTTACTGGAAATTTTCCACCTTTTTGCAACACTAACCGTGATACAGTGAGAATGAGTTGTGAATAACATTTTATGTTGACTTTGAGGACTGTCAAAATACAGTGTCCTGTTTTTATTTCATTTTTTTTAATTTGTAACATAATTCAGATGTCATCATGATTAGATAAAAAGTATTGTTTCTCTACTATATTAAAGTACCATTGCTAATATGTGTTCTTTTATATGCTGTGGTACATTTGTGAATATCTCCAAATTATACCTTAAAAAATTGAATTTTTACACTTTTTACAATAAAATTAAATTTTTTAACTTAAATATCATGAACTACCAATGAACACTTTATGACATGTTCATTTCTACATATGCTAATACATTTTTAAAATGTCAGGGGGCGTAACATTATTTTTTATATTATGAACAAGCATGAAGTAACAATGAACAATAGCATGCATACATTAGCATTAAGCAATATTATTTATTATTATTATTAATTTATTTCTAAAATAAATGATCATTAACCTTTTTTCATGTTTATTCAGTCATTTGTTTGTCTGCCAAAATAATAAAATGTACGAATGTGAATTTTCTCACCAAATATAATACTGATATATGTGGTTAATAGTGAATAATTAGCACTATTACTCATGATCATGAAATGTATTAATTAACAGTTGTGAATAGATGGATAGTACTAGTTAAAAACTAAACAGTCAAGAACTTTCAGTCATTTTGACAAGTTTTCCTGTTTCTAACTTGTTTTCTCTCTTTTTTTCTGTGCAGTATAACAAGCATCTTTTCGTGCACATCGGTCAGACAAATTACTCTTACAATGATGCCTTGCTCGAGTCAGTGGACATTCGTCAGATTTACGACAAATTTCCTGAGAAGAAAGGAGGGCTGAAGGAATTGTTTGGCAAGGGTCCTCAGAATTCATTCTTTCTCATAAAGTTCTGGGTGAGTGAATCTCTGCAAAGAATGAGCATCTGTTTAGCGATTCACAACATGCGCGGGACAATTATCCCCAAAAGAAGACATCGAAACACACAATTAGTCCAAGAAGAACATAGTATTTTTTTTTATTTAGGCTTAAAAATAAACACATATGCAGTGTGATGTGTAACGCATGCCCAGCCTGTGCCCAGGTTTCTACACTAATGAGAGCGAAATTACCACAGTTCATGTTTACCACCCATACAACTGCCTATTTAACACAAATGTTTATCCACTGAGTGATTACATGCATAAATAATTGTGCATTTCCCTAAAGACACTGGGCTACTTTAGTTTTATAGACAGACGTCTCTGTTTACGCGTCCAAACCGCTATATTTGGCACAGCATAGCTGAAGTGTCCATGATCAAAGCTTGCACTTATTCCGTTTAATATCGCGAAACAATTGGATGACCTGGATGCTCCTCTAATAGCTATTCAAACATTGCATGCATTTTGTGAAAAGCTAACTAGCGGCAACCAACAAAGTGGGCCTCGTCGTGGTTGGAGCGAGGCTGCTCGAATTCCGTTTGAAGTGACACAGGGATCTGAATTTCAAATGAAACTCTGGATCTGCACAATAATGCCTCTCTTGAATATGATGTGAAAATGTAACAGGCTTGTCTTAATGAAAAGAGAGTATGCCAGAAATGAATATTTGAGCTCTCTCGGTAATGAAAATCGTGTTAGCTTACTGAAAGAGCGGAGAGCGAGCTGTTCTTTTTTCCACTCTTTTTCAGAGTTTTTTTTTTTGAGTGCCTTTTTACTCAAAGTTATTTAATCTGTTCTTTCTAACCTTAGACACAGCCTTTTTCTTCAATACCCGAATAGACTAAAATGTAGAAATAGCCATGGTTGGCAGCTTAGTTTTAGCTAAAAGGAATAGTTTCCATAAATGAACATTTACTCACCCTCGTGGTCTTCCATAACTGACTTTTTTCTTTCATGTAACACCAATATACTTCAGAAAGTCCATAGTGGTCTTTTCATAATGTGGATGTATGACAAAAAAGCACTATAAAAGCAAGTTTCGTGTCTATGTGAGGAACAAACTGAAGTATAAGTCTTCAAAATCCTCCACATAGGTTATTTTAGCTGTGCTTACAGTCTCCACTAGATGGCAGTTTTGTATTGATGTAATATGTTGATAGATCTATCCGTTTTTGCTTGTGTAGATTTCTCTGTTATAGAAGTATTTGACCGTGTAGCTTATTAAATTGAGAATTAAAGCTACTGTCTCATTGCTTCATAGGCTGACTTGAACTGCAACATTCAGGACGAAACTGGGGCTTTCTATGGAGTGAGCAGTCAGTACGAGAGCCCGGAGAACATGACCATCACCTGCTCCACAAAGGTTTGCTCGTTTGGCAAACAGGTCGTGGAGAAAGTGGAGGTAAATTTCAAGCATTCGTTTTTAAGTACAGTTGTATTGTCTAAATGGAGCAATAAATGTTCTTCCTCTAATATGAGTTTCCCAGAGGAAAATGTAATTGCTCTTTTATTACTCAGGACACTTAATGGAGTTCTTAGTTGTTAGTCTGAAATTTTAAAAAGCTGTTTTCAAAAGTAAGAATATACCATTATTAATAATTAAGCAGCAAATCAGCATATTAGAATGATTTCTGAAGGATCATGTGACACTGAAGACTGGCGTAATGATGCTGAAAATTCAGCTTTGTTATCAGGGGAATAAATTACATTTTAAAATATATTCAAATCGAAAACAGTTATTTAAAATTGTAATCATATTTCATAATTGTGCTGTAACAGTTTCAAATGAAAGAAGCATTGGTGAAGATTAAAGATTTCTTTTAAAAACATTAAAAACAAAGTTAATTTCACATTTTCTGGTAGTGTATAAGTAATGATGCTTTCTGTTGTGCGTTCTCACATCTCTCTCTCTCTTCTGTCGTCTCAGACGGAGTACGCTCGCTTTGAGAACGGACGCTTTGTTTACCGGATAAGTCGATCTCCAATGTGTGAATACATGATCAACTTCATCCACAAACTCAAACACCTGCCTGAGAAATACATGATGAACAGCGTCCTGGAGAACTTCACCATCTTATTGGTGAGTCAGTGATGATTAAACCAATCAGTGAGAGCTTTCGGTGCAGGGCGGAGCCTGTGGCCTCTGAGCAGAGACGACCCAGCATTCCTGGCATTCCTGTGGTGCTGTGCAAAGCCTGATAATCTCCTGCAAAGGGGGAGGAACCCCTTTCTCTAACCTTCATACACACAAGGATTAGAGCCCTATTCTCTCCTGTAGTGAGGGTCTTACTAATGCACTTTCCCTGCTCTCTTCCTTCAAATCCCTCACATCCTGGTGCTGTGCATCTGTGAACCTGCTCTCCTGGGTTGCGACTCTCACCTGCCGTGGAGGTTTTAGTTGTTATTGTAGATTGAGGGAGGATGTGTGTGTGTTTATAGCGAATGCTTGTGTACGGTATATGTTATTGAAGGGTGGTGGAATTGGTATTAAGATTCATTTCAGGTGATCCGATCTCATGCAGCACTAAATGTTTAATACTGGATTTAAAAAAAAGTTTAAACCAATATGTGAAAAATGATCCTATCAGTGAAACTGCTTTTTAAATGTTGGTTTGTCTTAATTCAACCCAGACTTGCCTAAAAAAGCCACAACTGAACCAAAATATATAAAAAAAAAAAAAAATTTGTAATTTTGAAAAATTGGAAAACAAAAAACATAAAAACAACCTAAATGCAAAAGACTTACTTCACCTGAAATCATTATGCGCCCATTCAAAGTTCAAAGTGATGTATGGTCAAAAAGTTAAAAACCTTCTTGCATGAAATCCATTTACAAATCGAATCAGTGCACAGGTAGATCTCACAAAAACTTGTCCAAAACTCAAAAATCAAAAGAACAAATCTGAATGCCCATTAAAATCTACCCTTTATTTTCCTTTTTAGAATCAATCAGAAATATTGTTTGCGTTGTCCCATAATTTTCAAGACAGTTAAGCACATTTCCCCACATCAAAGTTTCATTATGTGAAGATTTTTAATATTAATTTTAGAGTGCTAAAGGATTTTATTTATTGATTTATGTATGTATTTATTTATTTATTGTATTTCAGGTGATTTTCATAAGATTGTTATATATATATATATATATATATATATATATATATATATAATTATTATACATTTTATTTATTTATTTTTATTTATGAAAGAAACAGAATCACTGTTCTCTGTGCACTGTGTGTGCGCGTGTTTTTTAAAATAAATTATGAATACATTTATTGTAATGTTTTTTTTTAGGTCAGCCTTGGTAATGACAGTATGGGTACATTACCATTTAAGAGTTTGGTGTCTGTAGTTTTTTTTTCTTCTTTTTTTTTTTACAGTTAAGTACAGTAATACTGTGACATCTAAAATAACTATTTAATTATATATCATAAAAAATATATATAACTAATGTTACAAAATACATTTTGTAACTTTATAAATAAATACAAAAAGAAATAAATCTTTTGAGCTGTAGTGTGTATCATTATGAATGATGTTTTTTGCATTATATAGTAACTGAGGGATGGTAGGCTTAATTTTTCTAAACATTTAGTGAAAATATGACCTGGATCCTGGATATGATCTCCTTCTCTCTCTCTCTCTCTGTGTGTGTGTGTGTTTCAGGTGGTAACAAACAGAGACACACAGGAGACCCTGCTGTGCATGGCCTGTGTGTTCGAAGTGTCAAACAGCGAGCACGGAGCCCAGCATCACATCTACAGACTAGTGAAGGAATGAAGCAGCTCTTTCACAAAGACTCTGGACCTCAGTACAGTGGCAGTGCCTCTAGCTCAACACTCACTCAAGATGATTTTCCGTCACATTTGGGTGATGCTTATAATTATATATATACATATATATATATATATATATATATATATATATATATATATATATATATATAATTTTTTTTTCTTTATTAATGTGTTTGACGTTTAACTGCAGCTGTGAATCGTGGTACAGTTGTATTATGTTTTAATACAGGAATGAATGTTAAAGAATCCCAAATTAACATTCATTCATAGACTATACATATAAAGTGACAGTATCATTCAACTTAAAGGTTAGGTTGAGATAGAATGAATCTGAAAACGACCTCATTTCGATTTTTTTATCTCAAAAGCGTACACATCTGAAAGCGTATGGGTGCAGCCATAAATGTGACCCTTGAGCACAAAACCAGTCATAAGTAGCACAGGTTTATTTGTAGCAATAGCCAACAATACATTGTATGGGTCAAAATTATTGATTTTTCTTTTATGACAAAAACCATTAGTATATTATGTAAAGATCATGTTCCATGAAGATATTTTGTAAATTTCCTCCTGTATATATGTCAAAACTTAATTTTTGATTAGTAATATGCAGTGCTAAGAAATACATTTGGACAATTTTAAAGGCAATTTTCCCAATATTTTTTTTTTGCACCTTCAGATTCCAGATTTTCAAATAGCTGTATCTTCTCTCCTGTCCTATCCTAACAAACCATACATCAGTGGAAAGCTTATTTATTCAGCTTTCAGATGATGTAGGAATCTCATTTTTTTTTAAAAACTGACCCTTATGAATGGTTTTGTGGTCCAGGGTCACAAATGTGTGTTGGTGTAGGATGTAGGTGTACAGATGTATATACATTCTCACATACGTAGGTATTTTTCCCAAAGAAAAAGTATTTGAGTAATTTCATTCTGTAACATTGATTTATTATAAAGAAAGCTACTGTAGGTGTTTAAAAAAAAAAAAAGATTATTGTGGCCATCGGAAAACAAAACGTTCCTGCATTCCGAACATTCCGAGAATTCAGGGAATTCTGAAGCCCAGCCCTTGAAAATAATTACTTTGTACACACTACTTTTTTCTTTTTCGTTGAGGAATTACTGCACTGTGATACAACGAGATGTTTATACCAACCTGTGTCTGTTGTCATGTGTCATCACCTGCAATAAGAAAACGCAGAGAATCGACCCCTTACTGTTGACTGTACAGCTAAACGCCTCCTAACTCTAGAAACAAGAAGCAGACCCGAGCACTTGGATCCACTTGTCGGACAAGCCTTAGAGCGTGTTTACCACTGGGAAAGCCACACTTTTCACGAAGCCCATCCCTGAACGTGCTGTACACCCATACGTCACGGAGCACTCCTTCTTCTGTAAGAATCTGTCCCAGAGTTCCTCGCTGCCTTTGACATCCCCACACAGCACATGTCTCTGTGGCCTAATCGATTTCTACGACTGCAAGCCTTAATAATGGTTATGTGAACTCCAAAAGATGCCACTAAAGCTGTGACCTCTTTCCTAAGCTGGAAGACTTGCTTGTTATTGTCACGTTGTAGGAATTGTACAGTACAAACCTGCCAAAGTGTAACAATATACAGCACAGTGCCTTAGTGTATGAAGCGAACGTGGATGAGAGCAGTCGTTTTTTAGGAAAAAGTAGCCTAACGCTAAAGGTGCGGTCACATTTACTGTTACAAGGTGGAGAAATCAGTGCAGATGAAATCAGTCATTCCGATAGGAATTTGTGTGATTGGGAGTTTCGTGTTAAGGCAGAAATTTAGCTCATTTTTAAGTTGTGTCAAGTGAGTTTGCAGCACTGACCAGCTGAGAGATGCTTGGTTTGAAAGTGACTTCTGTGTGAGCTGTGCTTTACACATCGCTACGCTGTTGATAAAGAACAATAGACTTTTTGACCACTAAATTTTGCCGCAGTTTTGCAAATGTGACCGCACCTTAAGATCCTACATGCCATCTTTATAAAAGAGCACTGGCCATTCGGTTGACCTTTCACTCTCAGAGACGGAAGACATATTTAGACATACAGATCTTGCCTTTCTTATCCGAAAAGACCAAAAAGTTGAAGGAGGCGCATTAAGCACCTCTTTATTTCCTGCACTGTAGCATGAAAGTGCCTTTGGTTCCGATTTTTCCAGCTTAGAAAAGACTGTTTTCTTGCGTTCTTAAAATGATCAAAAACCAAAAAAAAAAAAAAAAAAAAAAAAAAAAGTGGATGTAGGTCAAATATTCACCACATTGCCTTCATAAGAATTTTATAGAAAAATCAACATGGGCTAGTGAGTGGATATGTTCTGAAATAAAGTTATGTAATTATTATTAATAACAAACTTATATCAGCATTTGATTTAGTGGATGTGGCAAACTGTCTTTTTTCTTTTTCTAACTATGAACTTCGGTTCCATTCTGTGAGAGATTTATTTGACATAGAGCTTTAGCTACTTTTCTAGTACATAATCGAATTGTAACAGCAGCAAACCTCACAGCACTGTGGAGACTGATTGCTGAATGCTGTTTGCTTTTCCTTTTTTCAAGCCATTTCAATGTCTTATTTTGAATCTAGAAACTCTATATCAAGTGACGTCAAGGTGTGTTGCTCCTCAGACCTTTGGCTTCACCAAACCATATCATCTTCACCGCATAATTTATTCATGCTGTTCATTTAAGTGGATCGAACCCTCAAAGCGTGAGAGACTAAGTTAGATTTCCAGCTGTGTGTGTTGTAGCGCTTCAAGTAAACTGTGGAGTTAAGTACGCGCGATATCAAAACGGCAGACGATGTTGATTGTTTGGTGTTTGCCGTACCTTCGCCCTTCGTTCTTGTTCTCGTTTCATATGGAGATCTTCCTGTATTATTCTACATGGATGGTTTTGTTGCGATGTCAGTATATTCGGAGCGCGTTCGGGTGGTGATACTGTTACTGCTGGTGCATCTGCGACATCGGTTCCTCCTTAACAGTCCCCTTTACTTCTCTAGGGATCTGAGAACTAATGCCTTTAATATGATTAATGTTAAACGGACATTATTTTGCTAGTAACGGACACTAAGCAAGGATTTGAGCGGAATCCGGACTACAGTATGTCAGCAGTTTAGCTTTTTTTTGTTTTTTTAAATCTATGTTTGTGTTTCGTCTATGTGTAGGTACTGGTACCTCCTATGTTCATTACCGTTTAAGATATTGGCTTTAAAGTGAACTTTTCTCTAGTTCAGATAGTATCATAAAAAAGATATTGGGTTTGTGTGCAGAGATTTTTTTTGTAAAAAGGTGCTTTGTATAAAATTATATATTCTGGCTTTTCTTGGTACAAAGGTGTGATATCTTTTAATATCCCTGATGATGGAAAAAAGCATTGGAGCAAGGCTGAGAGAGAAAAGAAAAAAACTTATTATGTGTGTGTTCTTTATCGCATATGGTCTTGTCTTTGCTCCGTAACATTTTGATGCCTTCTTGATAAAGTGGTAGATATTTTGTAGCTTTCTAGATACTTTGTATGTATACAATATTGAATAAAATAAGTAATTAAAACAGCTTGTCTGGTCATGTGATGTTTTCTTCATGTTTCATTGAAAAGGATAGTTCACTTATTCCAAACCTGTATGACCGACTGACTTCTTGAGAGCACCAGAATGATGGTCACCAAACAGTTTTAGTAACCAAAGGCTTGCATTGTTGAAAAAAAAAGTCTGCAGCGCCATCTGTTGACACTTTTAGGAACAGACTTTGAAGACAAAGTTTAATTAAAATATGTATTTTTTGTTTTATTTATAAGCATTTATGGCACACATTTTAGTGCATGCTTATTGGAAGTAAATGCTTTATCCACACAATTACCATTTACTCTAGTACAGCTGTTTAATAGTGTGTTCTGAACTGTACGTATGCAATACTTTATGTACTGTACCATTTTAATGCATGATTTCGTCACAAGTTTAAAATTACAGTTCAAATGTCTTGTATTCACCCTCAGGCCATTAAAGAGGTAAATGAGTGTGTTTCTTCATTAGGACAGATTTGGAAAAACGTACATTAACAACATGTTTTACATCACTGGCTCACCAGTGGGTCCTCTGCAGTGAATGGGTGCCGTAAGAATGAGTGTTCAAACAGCTGATAAAAACATCACAATAATCCACAAGTAATCCACACCACTCCAGTCCATCAATTAATGTCTTGTAAAGTGAAAAGCTGCATGTTTGTAAAAAACAAATTCATCCTTAAGGCATTTTTAAATTTCGAACTGTTGCTTACGGCTAAATATACATCCTATATCAACAATATTGCTTTCTTCAGTGAAAAAATTCTCTTATCCAAACCAGAAGAGAAATATGCACATATTAAGCACAGTTTAGAAGCACCAAAACTATTCTAAATAAATATATTGTTAGATTTTGAACTCTCATTCTGACAAGCAAGAATTTCTCCAAATCTGTTCAAATGATGAAACAAAATAATCAAACTCACAATCTGAGGGTGAATACAAATATCAGCAAATCTTTCATTTTTAGGCGGACTGATCCTTTAATATTTATAGTTTATTGGCAATGTCGAGCCTCTCGTACAGTAATAGCACTGAACACTAGGGGGCGGGAATGTTCCGCTATTATTTGTGAACGGTCCATTAATGAAGGTGAACAGCAGGGGTCACTGCAGGATTAATCTCAGAAAGTGGCGTACCATGAAGTTAAAAAGCAAAACAGAATATATGAAAAATATAATTCACATCCCTTTGATTTAGTGACTGATTGAAACCATGCTTTTACACTGATAATGCAGTTTTATTAATTTCAAGGATTATGGTGTTTTAACCTAAATTGGATCTGTTTTGACCACACAATTAGAATTTCTTACTTAGAGTTATAAACTCTAGATTAATAATTAGTGCAGATAAGCATAAGTGTTTGATTTGTGATGCACGGTTTCTTAATAACATGCAATACTCCTAATGAAGCACCTTTAAACTACCCTAAGCTTTAAGAAATAAATCTACCTAATTTTGGCTTTCAAAACTAAAACAACACAAAAACGCTATTATTAAAATACCTTCAGTCATACTGTGTCCATCACAAGGTGTGTTAAGCAGTGGACTCTGTTCATTTTACTGTGGGCTGGGAGAGGCTACTTTCTATTGAAACACCAGGTTAAAGATGCACTCAGGTTAAAGGTGAATAGTGCTTTTGAAAAACATGCTTTAAATCATATCCACTCATGTGAGATGATTCTATAGTCATATCAGTCGCTTGATAAAAGATGATTTATTATAGGGGTTCCCTATAGGGGCTTGATATCACATGACCAGCAAAGTACTGTACTGCTGATTTTGTCTCTGTAAGCATCCTGTTTTCTACTTTTGCTGACAAAATAAATAAATGATGTCTGACTGTACATGTCTGACTGCCAACCCCTCAGAGGACCTCAGATGATGCTAACCCAGAGACAACATACAGAACTACCACATTTTGCTATAAGTTTGATTGCATAATTGCTGTTAATAGTGTTAATCGTCTGTTTGTTTACATCTTTTATTGATTTTTTCCGAACATTTCTGCCGTATGCACATAAATTGACAGTCACCACTGATAAGCTTCTACTAAATATTGTAGAAACTTAATTTTCTGTAAAGTTGCTTTGCAATGATTTGTATCGTAAAAAGCGATATACAAATAAACTTGAATTGAATTGAACTGAATTGTACATAACACATCTCTACAGTATCATAAGTAGCCTTAGAAGCTTTTCTTTTGTGCAATGCTGCATCCACAGGGTTTCACGAGTTCACACTTACATATAATTAGCTAAGTATTATAATGCATATTTGGCGTGCTGTCCGGGGAAGGGCTCCTAGAGTACCCCCCCCCCCCAAAATAAAAGTGTAAAATGAACTCTAAGTGGAGGAGATGGGGTGGAGGGGGGATGCTGATAAACCATAGATGGATAGGGGTAAGTCAGCTGTATTTATTCCCTAGTGTTGATTATCTTAAGTGAGCTCCACCTGTGCTAATTAGGCTAAGTATCTGACGTGCTCCTCCCGAACCTTGTTAATAAAACATAATTTAGTGCAAGACAATATTGGTCATTGCAACATTAATATAAAAATATGTAAATGTATTTTTATTTAACTAATTATTTATATTTTATTCATTAATTTGTTTTCCTGTGTATTATATTATAAATATATATATATATATATATATATATATATATATATATATATATATATGCTCAACCAGAGGAAGAGGATTTGTCATTAATGATTTAACTGTATACCTTGTTTGTTTGTTTGTTTGAAGCATTGTAAATAAACACACAAATAAAAACATGTCATAAGAAAGTTTGTGTAAAAAGCTTATCATGGCATTTGTTTGTTCCTTTATTTTTTAAAAAATATAATAAATAAATAAATAAATACAATTGAAATCAAACTAGTGCTGTCAAATGATTAATCGCAATTAATCACATCCAAAATAAAAGTTTTTGTTTACACAATATATGTGTGTGTACTGTGTATATTTATTATGTATATATAAATAAACACACATGCTTGTATTTATTTCAGAAAAATATGTTATATTTATATATTAAATATATTTATATATAATATCAATTATATGATTATAAATATAAACATGTTAATACATGTATTATATTATGTAAATATATACTGTATGTGTGTGTCTTTATATATACATAATAAATATACACGGTACACACACATATATTGTGTAAACAAAAACTTTTATAGGATGCGATTAATTGCGATTAATCGGTTGACAGCACTAAATTAAACCCAAAAAAGACAATATTATGTATGTAATAAATGAATATGATTATCTGTCATGAATTCAGTGACTTTAATTATCATTGTCATTTTTTTTTGGGGTAGACAACCAAAACAACGTATCAGGTCCTTGGTCTTGTTTATGATGATTATATATATATATATATATTTATATATATTTAGCAGACAAACAAAACAACATTAGAATTTTTTTATTTTTTTTTTTTTTTTTTTTTTTCATTTTTTGGTTTGGTTTGGTTTGTTTATACCAAACACTTTAAATAGATTTTATTTGGAAATAAGAATCAATAATTATTTCTAAATAGAAGTGCACACAACAGGTATCCTCCAAGTTGTGATCTATGGAGAGTGTTGTAGGTCACGTGATCAGTGTAGCACGCTCGCAGCAGCAGCGCTGTCCCGTCTGCGCTCATTCACTCACTCACAGAGACCGAGGCACACACGCCAAACCTGCCAACACTGGGATATGACGAACTCTTCTATTCTCATACGGGCCGAATCTGATTTATCCTTATTACTGAGGATTAACCCATAACATTTAGACTATTTCTTTTCTTTCTTTCTTTCTTTTTTTTTTAAAATCATATTTGTCACGTCACCTGAATAATTCCCTGCACCAGGAAACTTTTACAGACTTGCTGGAATTAGTCTGAGAGATGGAGGCAGAGGAGAATAAAATTTCAGTGTGGGTTTGTCGCGAGGAGAAGCTCGTGTCGGGCTTGTCGAAGCGCACGAGCTGCGCGGATGTGATCCGGGTGTTACTGGAGGAGCAGAACCTGGAGCAGCGCGTGTCCCTCTCGGGCTCTCCTCAGTCCTACTGCATCGTGGAGAAATGGAGAGGATTTGAACGGATTTTACCGAACAAAACCAAGATACTGCGACTGTGGAGCGCGTGGGGAGAGGAACAAGAAAACGTCCGGTTCGTGTTGGTGAAAAACGAGGCGTCTTTACCCAGCAACGGGCCGCGGAGCGCAGAGGCGCGCGTCGTTCTCAGCAAAGAGAGCCCGTGTGTCTACAAGGGGACCGCCAGAGTGACCATGGCTCTGTCACAGGAGAAACAGAGACGGATAGTCAGGAAAGCGTTCAGAAAGTTGGATAAAATCAACAAGAAACGGGCGCAGGCTGCACCTAAAGATGCCTCATCCATGGAGAGGATGGAGACCCTTGTGCACCTGGTCGTTTCTCAAGATCACACCATCCGCCAGCAGATTCACAGGATTAAAGAGCTCGACAGGGAAATAGAAAGGTATGAGGCCAAAGTTCATTTTGATAGAATGAAGATGCATGGGATCAACTACGTCCAGGATACGTATTTAGTGGACAACAACCCTGATAAAGTCAATGAGGGGGACAAAACGAGCCCAGAAGCAGCTCTCGCCCAGTTTGAGGAATATGCTCAGAGATGCGAGGAGGTCATCAAACTGCAGGAAGAGCTGTCTAAACACGAGGCCCTCATGGAGAGCATTACAACTGAGATTCAAGAGGAACTCAACCAGAGGTGGATGAAAAGAAGACACGAGGAACTCGCGAATAAAGAGTCTGAAACCACTTCTGGCGAGACATCTCTCAGAGTCACAACTCGAGAAAAAGATGATGGACCTTCAGCGGTGGATGTGTCTTCTGACAACGAGTTGCTTCTGGAAGAAAGAGAGGATCAGAACCAAAATTGACACCAGTTTGTACATCGGTCTGCGGCTGAACACCGATTTGGAGGCCATAAGGAATGATTTGGACTTGACCCAGGAGATATGGGGAGCGAAAGAGAAAGAACTGAGGGATTTAATGGAGAAAGTCAACTCTTTGGATTTTGAGGAGGAGCTGAAAGAGGAAAACACAATAGAAACAGACAGATTGATGCCGCTCCAGGGGGACAGTGTGTGGGTGGAGCAGGCAAGAGGGCTTTCAAAAACATGTGACGTGAATGATGACGACTCAGATACAGGACTCAGCTCAATGCATAGTCAAGACTCAGATATCACACCCATCTGCGAATCTTTAGTGTAAAAACACACAACCTACTTTCATATTATCCCTTGCTGGATAGTTCAAATGAACAATGTATGTCTTAATTTAACACATTTTACATTTGCATACAGTAAACAAGCATAAAGAGGAGGCAAACAGGAGTGCTTGGAAAGTAAAAAAAAAAAGGAACTTTCATGCAAATCAAATTAAATTACATGATCAAATCACATTAAGAACATAACTATGCACTTACCAAGCATTCTTAGTCTTTTTTTCAGGTAGGTATATGGTAGTTTTTTTTCTGCCATTTAATAAAAAGAATAAAAATGGCAAAGTATGGAAACTGAAAACACAAAAACTAAGTTCTAAGAATTCTTAGAAGAGTCAAAAGTCAAATTTTCTTGATGTAAACTCAGAATTTCGAGAAAATGTCATTAATTGTGAGATGAAAACTCAGAGAAAATGATGAAAGATGAAAATTCAGAGAAAAAGTCTCATTGGTGAGATTAAAATTCAAAATTATATATAAAAAATCTGAATTTCTTGATGTAAACTCAATTCTGAGAAAAAAAGTCAGAGTTCTTGATGTGAACTCTGATGTCAAAATTGCAGAGATGCAAACTTGCAATTGTGAGAAGATAGTAAGAATTGTGAGATAAAAAGTCACAGTCGTCTTTTTTATATTTTTGTTCCGTGGCAGAAATAAGCTTCCAATAATCAGTGTTAACTTCATACATATCTGTGATCACAGCACTGTTATTTTGAGAAAAACATTCAGGATCAAAATCTAGGTTGTTGGATTTTTTCTACACGAGGCATCAAATCCAACATTATGAAGGCTGTGCTTTGCAGATCAATTTTACATTACAGTATGGTTTATGCATTACGATTAGCTATTTAAAGCTGAAGTGTGTGATTTCTGTGCATCACCCAAACAGAATTTTTAAAATAATGTAAAAGTTTTCACACAGATTTCAGTGTTGCAAATATTTAATGATATTTTAATAGATGTTTTGGCAGTGCAAAAGCATGAAATAAACATGAAATAAAATCTCCCTGTCTGCTGTGAATCTGCACTGTTGTGATATTTTCATGGAGCTCCAGAGTGGTTTGTCACATGGTTTTTACGACTCAAATCTGCTTGCAGATCTGATGGCAGAATTGATACTAAATTATGCACTTCTGGGGAAATGGTGGCAAGCCAAAAACAATAGTTGTTTTGAGATGATTAGGAATATTCATTTCTGTATATACTTCCTTGAGAGAAAGCGTTTTAACATAAAAGAAGCACACTTCAGCTTTAAGTTGCATTATGGTATTGCTTGAGCTCAAGAAAGGTGCAGTATAGTTATGTATGTGGAAAAACTAATTTGATTTTAATTTTTTTTTTTTTTTAAATAGAGAATCCATGTATTTAGAAATGTACAAATGTAAAATTTGTGTAATATGAGAATCTATCATAGCACAATGTTGTCTTATAAACTGAAATACTAAAAGAATGCTTCATTTATTGATTTTGAAACACATGATCTCACAAAACATTAAGAAATTCATGAACAAAACTATAATACAATATATAGTATAATGCTGTTTTAATGGAGTTTTTATTATATGCTGATTTAAATAATCATAATAGAGATTTTTATAATCATTGTTTTACTCTAATGCTGAGAGAAATGGGCTTAAAGGGATACTCCACCCCAAAATGAAAATTTTGTCATTAATCACTTACCCCCATGTCGTTCCAAACCCGTAAAAGCTTTGTTCGTCTGTACTGCCAAAATATTTAAGATATTTTGGATGAAAACCTGGAGGCCTGTGACTGTCCCATAGACTGCCGTGACACTGTTATTTATTTGCCAGTCTATGGGACAGTTACAGGCCTCCAGGTTTTCATCCAAAATATCTTAAATTGTGTTCTGAAGACGAATGATGCTTTTACGTGTTTGGAACGACATGGGGGTAAGTGATTAATGACTAAATTTTCATTTTGGGGTGGAGTATCCCTTTAATTTTCATAATAATAACAATGGTCCTACTTTTTGTTGTTATTATTATTGATTTGTGAGATTCACCACAGTGTTAACAATATAAATTCATACAACACAAATGGCAACATTCCACGATAAATCACAACTTTTCCAGCAGAGTTGTAGAGTGAAAATAATTCTCATTAGTTGTCTGTGTTTAGCGAAAAATGTAAAATCTGTGTTTATGAGCTTAGGGGGGGATTTTAATAGGAGTATTAGGCATTATAAAACAATTACTTCTGCACCTGACACATCATGTAAATGTAAGTCTTTTTTCCTGATGTTTAATAGAGAAATGTTGCAGAACACAGATGTTTCACTGCTTGTATAATTACAATTGTATCTTGACTACAAGGTAAAGAAACGTGTGTTGTTAAATAATTGTGTTGTGTGAACTGGGGAGGCGAGTTGCTGGTGGCATAAAGCATTACGCAATCCTCCGTCCCAGAGGAGAAGCAGGCAGAGCACAATTGGAGAGGTGAGCTACATATTTTACACAGGTTTTCACAGAGCGCCAGCCATATATATATATATATATGCTCAACCAGAGGAAGAGGATTTGTCATTAATGATTTAACTGTATACCTTGTTTGTTTGTTTGTTTGAAGCATTGTAAATAAACACACAAATAAAAACATGTCATAAGAAAGTTTGTGTAAAAAGCTTATCATGACATTTGTTTGTTCCTTTATTTTTAAAAAAATATAATAAATAAATAAATAAATAAATAAATACAATTGAAATCAAACTAGTGCTGTCAAATGATTAATCGCAATTAATCACATCCAAAATAAAAGTTTTTGTTTACACAATATATGTGTGTGTACTGTGTATATTTATTATGTATATATAAATAAACACACATGCTTGTATTTATTTCAGAAAAATATGTTATATTTATATATTAAATATATTTATATATAATATCAATTATATGATTATAAATATAAACATGTAAATACATGTATTATATTATGTAAATATATACTGTATGTGTGTGTCTTTATATATACATAATAAATATACACGGTACACACACATATATTGTGTAAACAGAAACTTTTATAGGATGCGATTAATTGCGATTAATCGGTTGACAGCACTAAATTAAACCCAAAAAATACAATATTATGTATGTAATAAATGAATATGATTATCTGTCATGAATTCAGTGACTTTAATTATCATTGTCATTTTTTTTGGGGTAGACAACCAAAACAACGTATCAGGTCCTTGGTCTTGTTTATGATGATTATATATATTTATATATATTTAGCAGACAAACAAAACAACATTAGAATTTTTTATTTCTTTTTTTTTTTTTAATTTTTTTTTTGGTTTGGTTTGGTTTGTTTATACCAAACACTTTAAATAGATTTTATTTGGAAATAAGAATCAATAATTATTTCTAAATAGAAGTGCACACAACAGGTATCCTCCAAGTTGTGATCTATGGAGAGTGTTGTAGGTCACGTGATCAGTGTAGCACGCTCGCAGCAGCAGCGCTGTCCCGTCTGCGCTCATTCACTCACTCACAGAGACCGAGGCACACACGCCAAACCTGCCAACACTGGGATATGACGAACTCTTCTATTCTCATACGGGCCGAATCTGATTTATCCTTATTACTGAGGATTAACCCATAACATTTAGACTATTTCTTTTCTTTTTCCTATTTCTTTTCTTTCTTTTTTTTTTAAAATCATATTTGTCACGTCACCTGAATAATTCCCTGCACCAGGAAACTTTTACAGACTTGCTGGAATTAGTCTGAGAGATGGAGGCAGAGGAGAATAAAATTTCAGTGTGGGTTTGTCGCGAGGAGAAGCTCGTGTCGGGCTTGTCGAAGCGCACGAGCTGCGCGGATGTGATCCGGGTGTTACTGGAGGAGCAGAACCTGGAGCAGCGCGTGTCCCTCTCGGGCTCTCCTCAGTCCTACTGCATCGTGGAGAAATGGAGAGGATTTGAACGGATTTTACCGAACAAAACCAAGATACTGCGACTGTGGAGCGCGTGGGGAGAGGAACAAGAAAACGTCCGGTTCGTGTTGGTGAAAAACGAGGCGTCTTTACCCAGCAACGGGCCGCGGAGCGCAGAGGCGCGCGTCGTTCTCAGCAAAGAGAGCCCGTGTGTCTACAAGGGGACCGCCAGAGTGACCATGGCTCTGTCACAGGAGAAACAGAGACGGATAGTCAGGAAAGCGTTCAGAAAGTTGGATAAAATCAACAAGAAACGGGCGCAGGCTGCACCTAAAGATGCCTCATCCATGGAGAGGATGGAGACCCTTGTGCACCTGGTCGTTTCTCAAGATCACACCATCCGCCAGCAGATTCACAGGATTAAAGAGCTCGACAGGGAAATAGAAAGGTATGAGGCCAAAGTTCATTTTGATAGAATGAAGATGCATGGGATCAACTACGTCCAGGATACGTATTTAGTGGACAACAACCCTGATAAAGTCAATGAGGGGGACAAAACGAGCCCAGAAGCAGCTCTCGCCCAGTTTGAGGAATATGCTCAGAGATGCGAGGAGGTCATCAAACTGCAGGAAGAGCTGTCTAAACACGAGGCCCTCATGGAGAGCATTACAACTGAGATTCAAGAGGAACTCAACCAGAGGTGGATGAAAAGAAGACACGAGGAACTCGCGAATAAAGAGTCTGAAACCACTTCTGGCGAGACATCTCTCAGAGTCACAACTCGAGAAAAAGATGATGGACCTTCAGCGGTGGATGTGTCTTCTGACAACGAGTTGCTTCTGGAAGAAGAGAGGATCAGAACCCAACTTGACACCAGTTTGTACATCGGTCTGCGGCTGAACACCGATTTGGAGGCCATAAGGAATGATTTGGACTTGACCCAGGAGATATGGGGAGCGAAAGAGAAAGAACTGAGGGATTTAATGGAGAAAGTCAACTCTTTGGATTTTGAGGAGGAGCTGAAAGAGGAAAACACAATAGAAACAGACAGATTGATGCCGCTCCAGGGGGACAGTGTGTGGGTGGAGCAGGCAAGAGGGCTTAAAAACATGTGACGTGAATGATGACGACTCAGATACAGGACTCAGCTCAATGCATAGTCAAGACTCAGATATCACACCCATCTGCGAATCTTTAGTGTAAAACACACAACCTACTTTCATATTATCCCTTGCTGGATAGTTCAAATGAACAATGTATGTCTTAATTTAACACATTTTACATTTGCATACAGTAAACAAGCATAAAGAGGAGGCAAACAGGAGTGCTTGGAAAGTAAAAAAAAAAGGAACTTTCATGCAAATCAAAATTAAATTACATGATCAAATCACATTAAGAACATAACTATGCACTTACCAAGCATTCTTAGTCTTTTTTTCAGGTAGGTATATGGTAGTTTTTTTCTGCCATTTAATAAAAAGAATAAAAATGGCAAAGTATGGAAACTGAAAACAAAAAACTAAGTTCTAAGAATTCTTAGAAGAGTCAAAAGTCAAATTTTCTTGATGTAAACTCAGAATTTCGAGAAAATGTCATTAATTGTGAGATGAAAACTCAGAGAAAATGATGAAAGATGAAAATTCAGAGAAAAAGTCTCATTGGTGAGATTAAAATTCAAAATTATTATATAAAAAATCTGAATTTCTTGATGTAAACTCAATTCTGAGAAAAAAAGTCAGAGTTCTTGATGTGAACTCTGATGTCAAAATTGCAGAGATGCAAACTTGCAATTGTGAGAAGATAGTAAGAATTGTGAGATAAAAAGTCACAGTCGTCTTTTTTATATTTTTGTTCCGTGGCAGAAATAAGCTTCCAATAATCAGTGTTAACTTCATACATATCTGTGATCACAGCACTGTTATTTTGAGAAAAACATTCAGGATCAAAATCTAGGTTGTTGGATTTTTTTCTACACGAGGCATCAAATCCAACATTATGAAGGCTGTGCTTTGCAGATCAATTTTAAATTACAGTATGGTTTATGCATTACGATTAGCTATTTAAAGCTGAAGTGTGTGATTTCTGTGCATCACCCAAACAGAATTTTTAAAATAATGTATAAAGTTTTCACACAGATTTCAGTGTTGCAAATATTTAATGATATTTTAATAGATGTTTTGGCAGTGCAAAAGCATGAAATAAACATGAAATAAACTCTCCCTGTCTGCTGTGAATCTGCACTGTTGTGATATTTTCATGGAGCTCCAGAGTGGTTTGTCACATGGTTTTTACGACTCAAATCTGCTTGCAGATCTGATGGCAGAATTGATACTAAATTATGCACTTCTGGGGAAATGGTGGCAAGCCAAACAATAGTTGTTTTGAGATGATTAGGAATATTCATTTCTGTATATACTTCCTTGAGAGAAAGCGTTTTAACATAAAAGAAGCACACTTCAGCTTTAAGTTGCATTATGGTATTGCTTGAGCTCAAGAAAGGTGCAGTATAGTTATGTATGTGGAAAAACTAATTTGATTTTAATTTTTTTTTTTTTTAATAGAGAATCCATGTATTTAGAAATGTACAAATGTAAAATTTGTGTAATATGAGAATCTATCATAGCACAATGTTGTCTTATAAACTGAAATACTAAAGAATGCTTCATTTATTGATTTTGAAACACATGATCTCACAAAACATTAAGAAATTCATGAACAAAACTATAATACAATATATAGTATAATGCTGTTTTAATGGAGTTTTTATTATATGCTGATTTAAATAATCATAATAGAGATTTTTATAATCATTGTTTTACTCTAATGCTGAGAGAAATGGGCTTAAAGGGATACTCCACCCCAAAATGAAAATTTTGTTATTAATCACTTACCCCCATGTCGTTCCAAACCCGTAAAAGCTTTGTTCGTCTGTACTGCCAAAATATTTAAGATATTTTGGATGAAACACCTGGAGGCCTGTGACTGTCCCATAGACTGCCGTGACACTGTTATTTATTTGCCAGTCTATGGGACAGTCACAGGCCTCCAGGTTTTCATCCAAAATATCTTAAATTGTGTTCTGAAGACGAATGAAGCTTTTACGGGTTTGGAACGACTTGGGGGTAAGTGATTAATGACAAAATTTTCATTTTGGGGTGGAGTATCCCTTTAATTGTCATAATAATAACAATGGTCCTACTTTTTGTTGTTATTATTATTGATTTGTGAGATTCACCACAGTGTTAACAATATAAATTCATACAACACAAATGGCAACATTCCACGATAAATCACAACTTTTCCAGCAGAGTTGTAGAGTGAAAATAATTCTCATTAGTTGTCTGTGTTTAGCGAAAAATGTAAAATCTGTGTTTATGAGCTTAGGGGGGGATTTTAATAGGAGTATTAGGCATTATAAAACAATTACTTCTGCACCCTGACACATCATGTAAATGTAAGTCTTTTTTCCTGATGTTTAATAGAGAAATGTTGCAGAACACAGATGTTTCACTGCTTGTATAATTACAATTGTATCTTGACTACAAGGTAAAGAAACGTGTGTTGTTAAATAATTGTGTTGTGTGAACTGGGGAGGCGAGTTGCTGGTGGCATAAAGCATTACGCAATCCTCCGTCCCAGAGGAGAAGCAGGCAGAGCACAATTGGAGAGGTGAGCTACATATTTTACACAGGTTTTCACAGAGCGCCAGCCATTATGTAAGCAGGACATTTACATAATGCACCCAGATAACCTCCTCTCACATGCTCACATCTCAGGCATTCCAGGACACAAAAGACCCCAGAAACAGGCAAGACCCCAGGGTTCAGTTTTGGCAGGGTCAGAGTCAACTAAATGACTTTAGTACATTTTAAATCAATAATGTCAATATATAAAGATGAAAAAACTGCATTTACTATAAATTCAAACTATAATAAATGTTCTTTTATTTGTTAATAAAATGCATTTAAGTGTCTAAAAACTACATTCATTTTGCACTTATGCCATATGTCTTCTTTTTAAAAGCATGCTACAGTGTACTTTTTTTTCTTCTTTTTTTTCACCAGGGTTTCTGGAAAGGGTTTCACAAAAATACTCATAAATGTTGAATTAGATGCATCCATCCATCACAACCAATCAAACTCAACCAAACAGGTATTTGTAACATGTATGGCCCAGACAGAAGATGGTACAGGCTGTTAATTCCTCATTAATGTCTGTGAGGGAATCATTGGTGTGAGCGTTCTAAAGACAAGTGCTGTTAAACTGCAGCAGGGAGGAGTGCAGTTAAAGATAAAACCATCAAGCACTTATGTCATAGAGGAACTGGCACACAGGCCTCATCTGGCTAGATACCTTTGTATTTGCTGAGGCAAATTGCGAAACATATTGTTGATCCATCCCATGGTGCGTGAGGGTAGAGACGTGTCATGAGTTGTGTACAAACACCTGTGCGCCAACATACACTTGAGCACACACCGTTCGACCAGTTGTGTGTTCCCACAGCTTCAAGTGCCTGTGGTTTTCTCCCTGAAACATAAGCCTGAGGGCACATTGATTCACTCTGTGATGCTGCAGGTCTTTGTGCTTCACCATTATGCAATACGATTAGGTTGTAATAAAACTGCTTGGTGACATAACCAAAGAAAATTTACAAACAAGTTTTTGTGGCTATTTTGTGAATAATAATATAGTGTCATATGAGAGACAGTAATGGTTTTAATAAAATGTGTAGGGCTAGTTCACCCAAAAGTGATAATTCTATCCTCATGTATTTCCAAAATTGTATGGCTTTCTTTCTTATGCAGAATGCAAAAGTTTTTTGAAGAATGCTGGTAACCAGAGAGTTTTGGCTTCTAGTTTATGGACAAAAGCTTAGGTAATTCTCAAAATATTATATGTATTTTTTAATGAGAATGAAGAAAGAAAAATCATACAGGTTTGGAATGACATGAGTAAATGATGACAGAATTTTCATTTTTCAGTGAATTATCCCTTTAACTATACTGTATCTTTTTGCCTGGACAATGGTGTAAATGTTCAATTTCAGTTTCCCATGTACTGTATACAGTACGTTCTAATTTCACAGTACACTTTAATTACTTGATTACAGTTGACATAATTGCATATAGTGTTTGTGCCAGCTGAATATCTGTCACTACAAAGTTTGACACATTGAGCAATACTTACAGTACATGCACTCTCAGAAACTAAGTTACAAACACTATGCATAAAAGCTGTCATTTGGACAATATTTTTTCAAAAGGTACATTGTTGTACCTCATTCACCTCTAAATGCTGCATTTTAGTATTTTAAAGGTACATATTTGTACCTATAATACCTAATGGTACACATCATAGTATCTTTTTTAAGGTTACAGCCCTTACCGACAGCTTAGTGTTTTCCCCACCAAATTAATATTCAGTCAGATTATATGAAACACATCTTTATATAAGAAATAGTTTTTTGAAAAGTCTGTTTTTGTGTGTGTCCATTGTTGTTACGTTCCACTTTACAAATAATTTGATGGATACTAGGTGTTAAATTTTTTTTTTTTTTTTTTTTTTTTTGCAAATGCATAAACACTTGTGCTCTTTTCACTTTTTAGTACTCTTGCTTTCAGCTGACACAAGTAAGGGGTGCCAGATTTAAAGATGCCCACACAGGTTCTGTGAGTCTTGAGTGTAATGAAGTGGAAGGGAATATAACCTTTTTGGTGGTGCAAGTGTGTGAGCCTGAACATCATCATTTGCATATTTACAAGCTAGTGCTAAATACCCGTAGGAAAGAAAAATCACTAAAAGTGCTCTCTTTAATTTCTGTTTCTTACAACTGCACAATCTTATATGAACAACCAGACAAAACACATCTTAATTTATTCTGAGGCAGACATAACTGAAATGACAACACTTTCAGTTCACGTTCAAATGAGTCAGGTGCTAATTCAGCAACCAGTCAGAGAGATTCAATGATTTATTCAGTGAAGAATTTGCTAGACTGATTCAGTCTGTTGACTCATGAGTTTCATTTAAAGAACATAAAGGCTTGTAAAGAGTCATTAGTTTGAAAATCAGACATAGTGGTCATGCTGTCTGTGCCAGCAAAGATAATTTCTTTCCTTATCATCACATTCAGTTTAGACTTCAGCTCTTTTTTATCTCATCACATTCAATCCTCACAACTGAAAAACATAAGTAAAATTATTTCTTTGGATGTCAGCAGTGGTGGTGAATAGCAGTTTGGGAAACATTGATATGCAGGCAATACTGAATTGATGGATTGTTATTAATGGTGAGCAGTGAGGGGGAGAGCAGCATTCAAATGAAATTTCATGGGTCAGGCTGTAAAGGTGCTTCAAGGGAAGCATGCAGAGGAGACGGCAGGTCAAGCTGTCATTCATTGTGCCTTGTGTCGGAGTGTGTGTGTACGGGGAGGGTATTTGAGGTGGGCCGTATTGTATGGATGAAGGGGAGGAAGTGGAGCGGAAGAGGAGAGTGGGAGCCAGCTGTGGTACACAGAGTGGGTTACAAACACACACACATACACACACAAACACACTAAATGTGAGCCTGCTGCATACCTGGTTCCATTCGGTGAGATCTCTAAGCACATTAGATAAACAAATCATAATGGAGGATTATGAATGTTGAGATGGTATGCTGCTCAAATGAAAATGGCAGACCTTTATTTTCCTGGTCAATGAGGCAGAGATAAGACTGTTTGCAAATTAGCTTCCACTCCCATTGTGCAGTATATCCAGTATCTCCACTGATGCTGAGCTAAACGACAAGTTCTGTCTTGTCAAGAAATAAGAACCTCATGATGAAGCAGAAGTGAAATGAGACATTTCTTATTTATCAACAATCATATTCTTGAGATTAATTTATGTGGCTGTGCTTTATCATCTCATTAAATTTTACTCTTGCCCACAGCACCCTTATTAGTGGTGTTTGCTAAGGCAAGCATCACTGTTGCTATATTTCTCATTGTGTACTTAGGGATAGAACAACTCCTGTGACACCAACCCCTATTATCAGGGCCACCCTGTTCCTTAGATTGCCCCCTTTGCCAGGTTCCCAATGGTAGCATGTGTGAGAGAGGAGGGGTGTTATGAGGCACACCTGAAGTGAATAAAACCTTGTCACAATCGCTGTTAAATCCTGAGCATGCCTCTCCTTGAGAGACTGATCTCTTTCCCCTTATGCATGCATGGTGGTGTCTTCGTAGGTCCAAGAGGGGAGCAAGGAAGGATTGCCCCATGCTGCTAAGTCACTGGATCTGTAGCCCAGTGCAGGAAGCACATGTCATCACCATCAGGGTGCCTCTCAAACGCAGCAGTTCCAGTACAAAGAAGCCGCCACCCCTCGCACCCTGGTCTGAAGAGGGGAGCATGTGCCTTGTGTCTCCCTGCCTTCATGATTTCCTGTCACATCTAGGACACCAGAGGTACCATGTTTATTTGGACACTTTTATTCCCATGAACACTTATTTTACCTTATTTGGACATTTTACTAGTTCGCCTGCCCATCCAGTCCTGATGGTTAATGGCAAATGTACTTGGCTTGCTGTGCACAATGGAGGCTTAAACCTGAGGCTCGGCTCCCAGTTTAGCACCCACATTGCAGTACTACATAGAGGGAGAATAACAGAAATAGATGAGGAGATGGAGGGATGCCAGAAGAATTGTGGATATGACAGCGCAATGACTGATGTTTATATAGCCTCGTAATGATGAATGACAGAACTTAATGGTTAGGCTACTCCCGAACCTACGTTTGCAACTCTCTGAGACCAGATGCCACACACACTGTGTCCATCATTGCTCAGCCCACCACAGTGGTGGAGAATGCGGGCAGTGTAGTTGGGCACCAGCTAATTTAGTGAAAGTTCGTAGGATGTTTGCACGTGGATATTTGTAAAAACATGAACTTGGATTGAAAATCAATGGAAATGGCCTCCCGACCACAATGGGGGGAAGCGATGTTCTTATATTTTCAATTATCCTGTGGTTTTGTTGAGGCTGTCAACTAAAACCATGGTTCTCTGTCCCTGTTCTGGCCCGGTGCGGGAGTTAGAACTCCTCACCCTGCTGGTAAATGCAGAATGTGCCTCTTTCCCCCATTCATGAATGCTAATGTCCTCATAGATCCAGGAGGAGGCAGTCCACAAGTTGCCGAACCTATGGTCCTGTGCAGCATGCATTGCCACCTTTGGGCTGGAATTGACAGTCCCAGAGAAGCACAACCAGTACAAAGAAGACACCACCCCACGGACCACGGACTGAAGCTTTTGCAGCTGCCAGGACCTTGCCCCTTTTACTTGGCCTAAATCCCTTTGACACTCCTTGCCTTCATTATTTCCTGTAATGGCAAAGGCATCAGATACCCTGTTCTTCTATACACCTTCATCTCCATGATCACTTTTATTTGGACAGTTTATGATTGTTTTATGTTTAATATGTTTAAAAACCTCTCCCAGGTCTGACGCCACACCCAAAGTAATTTTTCATCCCGCAACACTCCTTACACTTAGTATTAAACCTTGGCGTGCACTTGTCATAACCAATCCTGCTCTAAACATGATGATAGATCATATCGTGTGCATAATCATGGGAACATTCTCAGAACTTTTGCTGTTTTGGGAAGGTTCTCTCAACATTTTCCCATGTCCAGTAACATTAACAGAATGTCATTTTTTAGAATCACATCTTAGTTCATTTAAAATTCTCAAAAAAAAATAAAAAATAAAAATGAGTTGAGATTATCTGTGCAGGTAATCTCAGAGGACAATCAGAAATAACATTTTCATAATTTAATTGGAATGTTAGCTAAACATGTCTTAGAACAAATTTTGTGTTAGGAAGTATCTATCTATGAATGCTATTCTTTTCTAAGTACAACCTGAGCCATAGTCAGGGGCCACTGTATCATTATTTGATTTGAACCAGCAAGTAACACCCCTTAAACACCCTAGCAACACCCTGGCTAATACCAAGAACACCCAAGCAGCTGCATAGCCTTTTGTAAATATCTTAGCAACCATCCAACTTAGCAGCATAGTGGTGAATTTTGCACAGACGAGCACCATTCAAAGTTAATTTCAGAAAATGTAACAAAAACTAGTTTAATAATTAATGCTGCATTTTCTAACTTGATTCTTCTTTCACATATTTTAATGACATCTCAAACATGGCCTATGCTGAAAAGAAATTGACAAGCATGCTGTGTACTGCTAATGTGTCTCAGGCAGCTAATTTGGTCACCCCCCAGCTGAAAGCCACTGAGCCACCTTAAATTGATTTAGAACAAAGGCTGTACAACCAAGCATGTCAGTCATGCTTCATTGAACTAAACGCTAACATAAGTATTTCTTAGTTCCTATTAAGCATCTGTTTACTTCCTAAGGGATGGGTCTCTAACAAAGTTAGTGGTCTTCACCCTCACAAACGCACTTAGATTGTTTCTGCATTTTCTACTGCAGATGTTCATGTTGGGTTCCAGGTTTGGGATCAGACCACAAACTAAATGTTTACCGTTGCAAATGCAATGTTATGCATCATTCATTAACTTGTTTGTTTCCTGTTTTGGAAAACCTGAGTGAAATTATAGCAGTACTTATCTCTGTCACAGAGTACAACGGTAGTAAACCGAGAATCATGTTTATTTAATGTGTACCTGTCTCTGCATAATTACAGCACATGTCATGTGTAAAGCTGTGGGTTTTATGTCTTATGTTTAGATCTCTAGGGACATATAATTTCAGCTTTTGGTTTAAGGAGCAGAGTTTGTGGTTACATGGGAAAGTTGTCACAAGGACTAAATCTCAATAACAAGACCCATAGGTTTTGAGTAAAATGTCCAATTATATAAGCAATCACATATACATGTATGTACAGTATGATGATTCCCATTTCAATTTAATAATAATAATAATAATAATAAATAGTAGTAGTAGTTTTTTTTTTTTTTTTTTTTTTTTTTTTACTTTAGATAATATTCCAATTATGCAAAAGGATATTTTCAAATTAGTGTGAATAAATAGCAGGTTGCCAACTTTATCTCTTTTCCGGAAAGTACTTAGTCATGCAAAATGACTATTATCCATGTTCTTGTTGATATATCACTTCATTTGAACCATTTGCTATATGAGCTCTTAGTGTTTCTGAATTAGTTCATCTTACAGCAGTACAGAGTTCCGTGGGTTTTCATAACACTGTGTAAATCATTTATAACTTCCTTCAGGTTGTTTGGATGGAATGCCCATGTATGTCACCTTGAAGGGTACTTCTGTGGATACGACATACAGCAGTGACTAGGAATGGGAATTCTGGCAGTGCTTCAGAGAAATAGCAGTCAGAAATATGATGGCTAAATGGATTCTCCTTTTAAAACACGGGATTCAATTTCAAACCTGTGAGCTAAAGTGGTCATATCTCTCTTCCAACACCCACACACAGAGGGAATCTCTTTCTTGACTGATGTTTCTAATGGCAACCAGAGCATAAAACTAATAAATATAGCCATACTGGATCTGAAAAGATGATAGCTGGGATTAAGCAGAAACTTTTTGTATGGAATCAGGTCAGGGAGTTCATAGGGATTTGAAGTGGAAAAGTTTGTTAAATTCAGATGCCATATTCGCAGCAGATGATGAGCTTGTATTTCACTAGTGTGCCATCACTTATTGTCTTATTCAGTCAGGCTAAGGCACAAAAATTAAAGTGGATCAAAAGACTGTTGTCCATATGCTCAAATGTCTCAAAATGTAGTTTCCAGTCATATTAGGCAAAATTAAAATGTATCCTACAATGCTAATTATATCGACTTGGTTTAACTCAGTATAAAAGCCATCCACAGAGAAGTTTTAATATTACTAAATTTGTCAGTGTCTCTAGTGATAAATTTATTTTTTAAGAATCAGGATTTCTGACAACAGGATATATTAAAATGAGCCTAAATATTGCTTTCTCAACATTTAAATAGCCTTGTTCATTGTTCAGACTTCCTCTGAGACCCTCCACCTCCCCAGCACCACTTGTCTAGATATGCTATGGGATTTATGTATGTACATTCAGCAACACATCTGTGTATCTATTGGCAATAAAAAGTCCATACTTGCGCTGCAGCAGTTGCCAAGACCAAATGCATACACATTTTCATATCCATGAAATACAGTTTGATCCTGGTCCTTACCATTACATACTGTACAAGCCCCTTTTGATTATATACAGTAGAGAAGCACAAAATAATCTTTACTATCATATCAGAACAGGAACAGTAACAAAACAGTGTCTTATTTCTGAACTCCACATATAATGGTGCGAAAATGTTGTGTATGTGCGGATGTGTTAAAAGGGTCATATGACATTGCTTAAAAATAACATTATTTTGTGTATTTGGTGTAATGAAATGTGTTTATATGGTTTATGGTAAAAAAACACATTATTTTCCACATACTGTACATTATTGTTTCTCCTCTATGCCCTGCCTTTCTGAAACGCGTCGATTTTTACAAAGGTCATCGTTCTGAAAAGCGAGGTGTGCTCTGATTGGCTAGCTATCCAGTGCATCATGATTTGCCAAATACCTCAAGCGTGTGACGGAAATGTTACGCAACTTACCATATTGTTATGCTGTACATTGTATGGTGGGGGTGGCAGCAAAATTTCTGGTTATGTTATTTTTTTTAAGCCTTCTTTCTTTGCATAAACATTTGGGCAGTGTTATGCAAATCTTCCCATACAGTGACGTAGACATGTGGGGGTGTGTTTAAATGAGGTGTTTTAGGAGGGCGTGGACAAATCGTAACTTTTATAAAGAATATCTCTTTTGGTTTGAGACTTTATTCTTTGCAACTTTAGGGATCTTATCTTTTCACAAACAACTTGTAATGCTCCAAAGAGAAAGGAAAACTTGAAATCACATTATATGACCCCTTTAAGTTGTACAAGGCCATTTATTTCTATATGTATTTACTCTGTGTTATCTTTAAAACTTTTATGTATGTAATACCTTTATGTCCCCGTAGTATAACTGGCTAAGCTAAGCTTACGAGTGTCAGTGCTTACGTGTTGCAGGTTTGGATATATCCAGCATTTTTGGTTCTGCCCCATTTTTCAGCTGTAACTGACATTATTTAATTAGCCATAAATGAGAATAAGGCTGTGAGTGAAATCAAACATATGCAAGGTTGAAACATTCACAATAAAATCTATAGCATATTTTTGGAAAACAAACAGAGTGACTTTTTACTTTATGCTGACTTTAAATGCACTAATCAGATGTTAAAGGTCAGACTGAAGGAATAAAGGACCTTATTTGAATTAAATGCATTTCAAAAGATTAAAAAAAGAAACTTCTTAATGATTTGAACCTTTTATTTCACCTGTTGTACAAGCGGACCTTTGATTAAACTAGAACTCAATTTTAGATTTTTTTTTTTAACTATTTCTAGAGCAGAACTACTTTAAAGATGTAATTAATGTTGGCACATATATTGCACTCCTTGCATTGCTCAAACACCAATTGCAGAATTTTCATGCAAACTGCATGCAGCCACATACTTTGTATGTGTGAACGCTATCCGGTGTCACGGTGAACGGAGGGTAAGTTAATCTGCTCAGGTAGTAGTTATCTGAGGCCTGTATTCCTCTGTACGCTCACAGCAGGTTGTGTTGCACACACAAACACCACAGTGAGTGAAACCAGATCCATGTGTAGCAGATTGAGGGTCAAGTGTTAATGTCTGACATGTGTAAGGGGAGACGTTGTCTGTCGTCCACGCCTCATCCTTTAGCAGATGTCCACAGAGTCAAGCTGGACATTCAATAAACTCTATTCAGTGCTTTAGATGGCTGAATTCTCTTAGAGAGTTGTCAAGTCCTTTTGGACATGCTCTCACGGGAGGGATGCACAAAGCTGCCTCTATGTTTGCATTTGCATGCAAAAAGCTCAAAGCACAAGTTCAAGGAAATGAGATTGTTTTGATATATTTTGAGAATGATGTATGCATATACGAGATCTATTACACAGTCCACACAGTTTTCTTAGATGTTTTATCAACATAATACAGGTCATCTACAGCTCTCATAGATTTCTGCACTTGACATAATGGTCTTGATGTTTTGAATTTTCTTCCACTTTTTTTTTCCAACTTTACCTCCATGAGAAACTTGAGTGTTGAAAGGCAGTGCTTGCAGTGCTGGAATCATGGTGGCTTTGGCTGCCTCGAGTGCCTGCTCACTTTCTCAACCTCTGAGAGCTGCTTTTCACTGCAGCAGACCTGTGGACAACACGCACAATACTGCCTTTCATCTGCCTAGAGCCGCATCCTTCTGTTACTCAGATAGCATCAGTGCTCAGACATTGTTCTGCTTCCATGGGATATGCTTTTAAATGTTGGCAAGAAAAAAAAAAAAAGAAAAAAAAATGGAGAGAGACAAAACTATGGAAGCGTGTTTCCACCATAAAAAATAAGCAATGTAAGTTTGACTCTTTTTCTCACAATTCTGACTTTTGAGATATAAATTATAATACATAAACATAGAACTCTGTCATTTTCTTCTTCATACTGTATACAAACTTAAATAATAAATGTTATAACTGACTTTATAACTTTGAGAGAAAGGTCCACATTGTGAGATAAACTCAGAAATGCCAGAAAGATGTCCAAATTGTGAGATATAAACTCATGATTATGAGAAAAAGGCTAAATTAAAATAAATAAATACATTTTATTTTATTTTTTTATTTTATTTTATTTTATTTTATTTTATTTTATTTTATTTATTTTTTTTTATTTTATTTTATTTTATCATACATCAGGTGCAATGCGGCGCAAGGCCTGGCACAAGTGTTTTTACTAGTTTCAACCTGATGCAGTTCTCATTTTTCTGTCCTGCGCCATGTTGTTTAATTAGCAAATGCATTCGCACCCATTTGTGCACCCATGGGCGTGCTGGTCTAAAAAAGTGGTGTGTTCAGGCGCATTGCTGGCGCATTGCTATTTTGAGGAGCTGAAAATAGACTGCGCCATAGACCAGCTCAAACCTCGTCTAAAGTCTGGCGCAATATTTTTTCTTTGCTATTTAAACAGCGTGTTAGTAAAATGCGGGTGAACAACGTGCATACACTTTGCTTATTACACACACAGGGACATGCAGCAGCACACAAACATTTTTAAGAATGAAAAATTACATTCTGCCATGTAAATAGCGAACCCGCCATGGCGCGAGCGCAACTGGCTTTTAAAGGGGATGGGAGAAGAGACTCTGATTGGTTTATTGCATGTTACGCCCCAAAAAACACCCATTACTCATTAAGAGAATAGGGACAACCTGTTTATACCAAGCGCCGGCCGCGCAGACCGTTTTTCTGTCGTTAAACTAGCAAAAGTGGATTCAGACACACCCTGAGTGCACCTGCGCCGTGCGCTTAGATCATTAAAATAGGGCCCAATAAGTAAAATTAAGTATTTACGTGTGCTTTAATACGTTAGTTAACACATTCAAATAAGTAAACTTCTTTAAAGCACGACAAAAGAGTATCAGAACAAAAGTGCACTTTTAAAAGTGTAATTAAGTGTGTTAAGAAGCAGTCATGAAAGTATACTGCAAGTAGTTCACTTTCAAAGTAATGCTAAATGGTGTTGAAATTAAGACATTTGTGTACAGTAATACATCATATAATACATTATTTGTGTATAACAAAGTTTGTGTTATGATTTGTGGTATGAATTCATCTTTATCTGTCTAGACTATCTCTGTTTTCCCTGTAGATAATTCACGACTGCTCTGTTATTGAATAGACTCTCTCACTTACACAGTCACTTAATTGTTAAGCACACACCCATACACACACACACACACACACACACACACACCGTCTGTGCATCACATCTCTGAAATGATAATAATCACACTGAGGCTTGACACAATGTGTTAGGAGTATGTGGGACCCACAGTGAAGAAAACCTCCAAAGAAAGCATTCTTATCAGATTGGCTCAAAGCACACAGTGAGTCAGCCTCAGTAGTGTCTGTGTGTTTGTATCTGGAGGGCATGGAGAGCCATTCAGGAACAAAACGAACATGCCTCCTACTCAGACCCAGCCTGATTCAAGATATGCTGCCCTTAAGATAAATATAAAACTAGATAGCATATGAAGAGGTTTATTCTGGCAAGGGGAGGAACAATAACATTTCACTGTTTTTCCCCACAGTTTTTGCTGTTTTGTCTACAGTGATGCAGCAATTCTTTTAAGATGTTAGATCTTAAACAACCTTAATTTAAAACTAACCTAATGAGTTTAGTATTTATTTACCCTAAAAGAATTCTGTCTGCATTTAGTCAATCTCGGTCCAAAATGGTATGACTTTTTTCTTTTGTGAAATGCAAAAGAAGAAATTGTGAAGATTGCACTTGTTAATGTTTTCCTTGCAGTTTCAATGGACAAGTAGTGAACATTTCAAGCTTTACAAGCAAAAAAAATAAAAAAATAAAAAAAAAACAACCAGAGTCTTTTAAAGCCAAAAATGTATCTGCCCTATATAATGTAGGGCGGCATTTTTTGAACATTCTTTCATTGGTTGATGTAGTTCATAAATTCATGAATTCATGGTTTTACAGCTTTCAGATATATATCTTTAGATTTTATGCCTTAAATCCATTGTTACTTCTTAAGAAAAAAGCTTCAGAATTCTTCAAAATGTTTGTGTTTTTAAGAAGAAACTCATAAAAAGGGTAGGAAAATGTTTAGTAAAATGTGGATTAATAAATTATGATCATTTTATTGGGTAACACTATAAGGTAAAGTTTCATTTGTTAAAACTAGTTTACTATATTTGTTAACACGAACAATACTTATACAGCATTTACTGTATTATTCTTTATTAATATATGTTAAAATCAAAATATTAAAATCAAAAGTTGTATCTGTTGACATTAGTTAATGCACAGTGAACTAACATGAACTTTTTTATTAACTAAGGTTGAAAATGCAGTAAAAATATATTGTTCACTATGTTCATTAATGTATTAACTGTAATGAGACCTTTTTTTGTAAAGCTTCTTTTTTTTGTAAAGTGTTACCTTTCAAAATCTTAAATGCTGTTGCACTTTTTTTTGTTTCTTTTTTTTTCTCTGAGTTTGTTGAATTAGCTCATTGAATATCTATATATACTTAATATAGGCCTACCCTGGAATCTCATTTCAAGTAATCATCCTTTGAAGTATCTTATCATTAATTATAACTATAATGAAAAGTAAACATGACAAAGAGACCTTATACTGTTTTTAAGGTGTCTGGAGGCTGTAGGACAACAGGCTGCTGCTTTGACCTGTGGCCAATGGCAGAGGACCTTCATTAGAGCTAATCCCACTCAAACTGGGAGGATGAATAGAGATGCTATAACAAAGGATAGTGTCAGGTAGGTCATGGACCAATGCCTAATACTGAAAAGTGAAGTCTAATAGCTGCAACTGAAGTATGTGGTGCCCTAGAGACAATACTGGCCTCTTGTGTCTCAGAAAAGGCTGTGGACTCAACAGACTGTCATTTAGCTCTGGGTGCCTGGTTTGGCTAGTAAATGAAATTGGTTTAAAAACAAATTAAGAGACTATTGAGAAGAGGTTGGGAAAATCCCATTACTGTTCTGTTCACAAATTGTAAAATGTTCACAAAAAAGGGGATGTTCAGTTGAGTTTAAACCGGGCATACTGTATATGGAAGCTTTATATCCAGCTGCTCAATTCAAAACTTCTAGATAATGTCACAATTAAAGGAAACGCCATAACTGCAGAAAAAAAGATGTTGGAAAGGTTATAATGCCATTTTTAAGGTTCTTGGTCTTGGACTATAAGTGTTAACTTACTGAATGCAATGTTTTCAAAAACTTTTTTTATATACATTAATATGTTAATTGCAAAGAAATAAAAATGTAACATTTTAAATTTATATCAATTTCAATCAGCTGAACTTTAGCATGTTTTTTTTTGTAGATCCAGGACCTTTTTATTGTGCTCTATATTATAAGATATAATATTTTTAAATGTAATAGTGAATAACACAACACAAATAAAGTTATAATCAAGTACTTTACAGGTGCCTTCTTTACAAAGGAATATTAAAAGAAAGATTTAAAATGTACTTTAACGTTAAACTGTGTATATGTCATGAAAGTGTATGAATGATAAAATATGATAAAATAACAGATTCACACAGTGCAGGATAGAAAGAAGAAATACAGTCAGATCCGGAAGTATTCGCACACTGACTGAGTTTTTGTGCTTTCGTCTTTATACACCACTACAGTGGATTTGAAATAAAACAATCAAGATATGATTCAAGTGCAGACTTTAAGATTTAATTCAAAGTGTTGAACAAAAATATAACATTAAATGCTTAGGGATTACAAACATTTCAAAAAAAAAAAAAAGAAAATATTTTGCATGAACATTCAGACCATACACAGTAATTTGAAACTGACAGTAGATTTGCCATGAAGTTTGTACATTAATTTACAAGGACACACACACACACACACACACACACACAGAGAGAGAGAGAGAGAGAGAGAGAGAGAGAGAGTTATGGACGTTTGATGCGTGTGAAATTCCTCTGTGACAGTTGTGCCACAGGGGTTGAGTTCTGTGTCATGCAGAGAGACAGTGTTTGGAAAACTACAGCACTTTGAAACTGTATCTTCCTGAGCTACATGCCAGTGATTTAAAGTAAGTAAAATACAGTCAAACTACTCATTCAAAATGGGCAGTAATGGGGCAGATATATACACTACCGTTCATATTTTGGGGATCAGTAAGATTTTATTGAACGTTTTTGAAAGAAAAGTCTATTATTTCTAACCAAAGCACTGTATTCCTGTGATGGCAAAGCTTTCCAGCATCATTACTCCAGTCTTCAGTGTCACATGATCCTTCAGAAATCATTCTAATAATAATGATCACAGTCAGAGCAGTATGTATATAGCACAAAATATTTTAAGCAGAAAAATGATTGCTCCTTCACTAGCCAGTTTTAAGTCTGTTCTCAAATCTTATTCGTTTCCTCTGGCTTTTGATTAATGCCAGTTTAAGTTTGCTCTGATTCTATTTTGATTTGTTTATTTTCTCATATGATGCGTGTTTCCTTATATGCTTTTTATGTACTGTGTTTTGTTGTACTGCACTTTGGCACGAATCTGTTGCTTTTAAATGTGTTATAGAAATCAATTTTGACTTGACTTGAGAAATGCTGTCTCAAGATGGACAGCGGCTTAACTCCCCTCAGAGCCTATATGGACATTACTACTCTGACCACCACTGTGCCATGTACTAGAAGACTTCTCAGAAAACTAGAGGAGAATATCAGCTCAGCCTGAATGAAGATAAAACCTTTCAAATCACGCAGCACCTCTATTGTCAATTGGTTTTTGTGTGGGAGTGATTTGTTATTTTGAGTTGTTCATATGAAATCAGTATCTGAGCAGCCTGTGAAAAGCCTTGGTAGGTGGTATCATGCAAACAACAGGTACAACAGCTACATCAAGAAATGTCATCCTTCCAACACTAACTAAAGTCCTTAAGAGCCTGGCCTCCACCCTTAAAGAAAAACATATCGTCACCAATTCTTTACCACCAGCAAGTGACTCCCTGCAATCCATCTTTGTCCATGAAGGGGCAAAAGTAACCAGGAACATACCTACATCACTGGAGCATAACCAGCTTCGGATGCGGGTGGATATTGGTTGAATTGTTTTCAAACTGGTTCATTTAAACAACAGTCCAAATGCAGCAACCAACTAAAGTGAATCAGATTTATCAAAACCATACATATATGAAAGAAAGAGGGCAGTTAATATATTGCATTTGATCATTGCGTCATCGTGTTCAGCAGTAAAGCTGTGTGTGCAACTCAATGTGACATGAAAGAAAATGAGAGTCTTTTAGCGATTTGTCACGCTGCACCCCTACTTAGAAAAGTATCTTGTTACAGATAAGATACTGTCACACTGCAGAAAAATGTAGTTAAGTTAGAAACATTGACACTTTTACTCCCCAACACTTTAGCCAATGCTGGAATTGACCTTGCCCTCTGTAATAAACCAAAAAGGATCAGGAACAAAGATAAGACTGGGCCTTGACATTCATTTGTTAAGGTCTGCAAACGCAATAAAGAGTTAGCAAGAATTAGCCGTGAACAGTAGTGTATTTATAAATGACATTAACCTAAATCAAAAAGTGCTGTAAAAAATTGTTTGAAAAATAAAGTGTGATCAGATAAGTGTAAAATAAGTGTAAAATTTCAAATTTCTGTATCCTTTGTTAAGAATGTCAATATCCAGACCTTACTGCTGTCAGAAATATTTTCTCTAAGAGCACTCAAGTGCAGGTAAAGACTTCTGAATGTTTGAAAGGCTGTGGCTGACTGCCAGCACCCGTAGGGCTGTACGTTCATGAAACACTCATGAACTGCACTTACTTGCCTAGTTAACAGGTTAGTTTGCTCAGTGAACACACTCTGCAGGGTTAGGTAATGATCACAGCAACCTAGACTGAATAAAGAAATTCTCCCCGCAGACCTGCACTGATCATGGATGTGCTCTGGAGCCACTGCAGAGTGTGAAAGACCCCATGAAATAGTGTGATGAAAGTTTTCTTACGATCACTACTTTCTGTGTGGTATAGTGATCGTAAGGTGGAGCTGTGGTGTCAAAGTCTGTCCAAACTTTTTTTTTAGGTGTTTTACACAGCACTGTGAATAAAGTAGGCCAACAAATAGAATTCGTGCTTTTGGTCACATGCCCAGAGCCACTGATGTTATGCAAATTATGACTTGGTGGTGTTCACAAACAAGAGCATTTTGCTAAGCAATAGTGAACAGCAGAGAAAGAATCTGGAACTGGCTTTCTTGTCGCTTTACTCATTTGTTTGATGTTATTTAATTAAAAAAAATATATAATAATAATAAACATAAAAAAAAAAAAACTGTTTTAACTGTCTTCTCCGTAAAAAGCAGATTTTGGAAAGGCAATTTGGAAAGATGATTTGTGTGCCAGGATTATGCTACAATTCTGATTTTCTGTTAGCACTATCTACTGTCATGGAGTTAATTTGCATTTTTATTTAGCCTCCCTTTAAGCATTAGTCGGAAGAAACAAATTGCATATGAAAATCAGACTTGTGTGTGTGTGTGTGTGTGAGAGAAAGACTTTAAATTAGTTTTAAATGAGTAAATAAATCTGTATACTAGCATATAAATGTCAACAAAACTATACATACTATAGTTTTTTTGTCACTTTTGATCAATATAAATAAAAGTATTACTTAAAAAAATAATAATAATCTTACTGACTTTCATATAGTAAGTCCAACAAAACAACCATGTAATAAGACCAAACAAAGAATGCTGAACACACACAGGCTTAAATACACACAATCCAAACAGGGAAACAAGACACAGGTGAGAACAATCAAAGAGTTAATAAAAGAGTTTCGGCATTAAAGTTCACCACAGGACACAAAACAAGGAACATGTGACACTGACTCCAAATTTTAATTGTACTATCCAATATAATTTAAACATACTAAAATGTACTAAAATCAATTAAATATTAAAGGATATCATTTCTTTTCACAATCAGAGCAGTAAACAAGCTATGTGGCAAAAAAACTACATTTTTATGCAGTGAATCAAATGAATCAGTGAATTATTTTTGAACTTACTGTTCAAACAAACTGACTGACCAAAATTAATCCAAACTTCTGCTTTACTACTTTACAAAGAAAATGTACCAGATGATTAATGATTTGTCACACTGTAAATAACAGCTGATTTTGGGGCCCTTTAAAATAATATATAGTAAAAAAAAAATCTGCAGGAGTCATGCATGTCATGCCTAAGAGCACTGGACCAAAACCACATTGCTCTTTAGAATTTCAAAGAGAGCGCAAGACATGCCCTACAGCCAATCTATTGCTGTCTCTCTGAAAGATCCTTCTCACTATATCCAGCCTTTAGCTGAAGTCTGACTGCTGTGTGATAAGAGCACAGGCCTTTGATCAGGGGAACACTATCAGATGATCCTGTCAGAATTAGAGACTGCAGCAGCATTTATGTGTGTGTTATCATGTAAGTCCGCTCTTAAACTCAAACAAAACTCGAAGACAGCAATACAGAAAATACAGCTATTTTTTTTTTATCCTTTTGCCTTCAGTTATTTTACTTCACAAGTAAATATGTATTTTTCTTTAAATATGTATTTGTACTAGAAAACCGGACAAAAATACTAAGTTTTTTTTTTTTTGCTCTTTTCTTACATGACTCTTAGCTCTGATTTGCGCATGTCTACAGGTGCACTGTAAGATCCATAAGCTTTCCAACTGTCAACTTAAGCAACCTCAGTGCACTGATGAATTGTGCAAGGCTGAAGTTTTCTCTTTTATTTACTTTTGAGTGATTTATAGCTGCAATTTGATATCAGAAACTAGAAAAATGAGTTTGGGGCTGTTGGTTGACATTCTTAATGCTCCAGCCTTTGTTTGCACTTAATGGGTGTTACCTTGTAAAACTCAAGGTGGAGAACAGATTTATTCCTCACAGTATTAACGCAACAGATATAAAATAAAGGCTTCTCTGAAAATCGGTTACACATATTACGTTAATTATGATCCAAGCAGTTATCATCTAGTAATGACTAATGTAAGATGTATTTTGTTTTGATATGTAACAATGGCTTATAGTTAGCATCCACATATTTTTATGCACATTTTGCAATAATGGAAAAAAAAAAGATGGATGGAAATGCCAAGATGCACATACAGTAAAATGTGCATAAAAATGTAGCGCTTATTCAAGGCAGATTTTTATTATTTTGAATTTTATAAGAAATAAACTCTTACGAAAACACATTTACTGAATAAATCCCTGGAGCACATCAAAAAACTCACGTGACCTTGGTAAGGAAACTTTGCTACCATCCACTTATTTTTATGCAGATTATGTGATATAAAAATTATGTGCATAAAAACGTTGAAAAGAAACACCAAGATGTGCATGAAATTTTAACATCCATGTATAAACAACTGAGCCTGATATTTGTTTAATAAAAAAAAAAAAAAAAAAGAAAAAAAACAGATTTCTATTTAATTTATAGAATGTCTGAGCTTCTGTGATCCAAAATGATTTGGTATAATTACTTCCCAGAACTGTCTCATACGATAACATTTCCAAATATGAGACATCTGCCTCTGAACACAAGATAACATGACAGCGTTTGTTACTGCACTTCATCAGTGTGTTTTTAATAAAACGATTCACAGGCTTTCCCAGATGCAGTAACTTTTTTTTTGTTTTGTATTATTATTTATTGATTTAAGATGTTAAATAAATCAAAGTCGGGGGAAGTCGTGGCCTAATGGTTAGAGAGTTTGACTCGTAACCCTAAGGTTGTGGGTTTGAGTCTCGGGCCGGCAATTCCACGACTGAGATGCTCTTGAGCAAGGCACCGAACCCCCAACTGCTCCCCGGGCACCACAGAATAAATGGCTGCCCACTGCTCCTGGTGTGCGTACACAGTGTATGTGGGTGTGTTCACTGCTGTGTGTGTGCACTTTGGATGGGTTAAATGCAGAGCACGAATTCTGAGTATGGCTCACCATACTTGACTGTATGTTACGTCAATTTCATATTGTTCTCCTAAAAGCATAGCATGAAAACCTGACAATGTTTATTGCGACATCCCAATGTTTTTCACAAGTTTAACTCATAACTTTGGATTGAAATGAGCATGATCTTATGCTCCGTATAGCCCTTTTCTTTCATGTACACATTCCAGTGGGTTTTACTGAGACTGTAGGGTTTTAATAGTATGATTCCACATTGACCCTATTTTGCCAGATATCCCCTTGAAAGCTGAAAAAGCCCAGTTAACACAGTGCTGATGTAGATTGTCTAGATGTAGATTTTTCACCTCTCTATGTATGTTTGCTTGACATTCTTAAAGTTGCATAGTATTATGGGGCTGTTCTCATGGTGACAGATTGCCAGTTGACAACCAGCTCATTTTAGTTGTTGACAAGAAGTGTTTTACATTACAGTAAAGTTATTATTCTCAGATTTTTAACATCTGGAATCTCACATATGTCATCCAAAACCATGTCATGAAGCTCAATGCACCATTCAAAAGGGTTCTTTGTACAGAAATAAATCTTCCTCATGATCAACCCGTGACTGTTTCACATACCCTCGATATCGCAGTTAAAATCATCTGTGATTTCTTATGACTGAGTGCTTTTGGCACCATGGTTGAAGCCCTCACAGCATCTGTTCTTTCTTCTCCACTTCCTCTGTTCTCAGTGGATGTTTTGGAGCTCTTCCTGTGTGGTGTCACTGTCTGCGGGGTCCTACTGTGCTTCAGTAATAGCTGACACAGAGGAGCCAGATGAGTGACATTTTCCAAGCTGGATATTCCGCTGTCTATATCAAAATCTCAGCGTGGATCTTTTTTTTCTTTTTCTTTTTTTTTAAATCAAAAAAAGAAACTAAACAAGCTATGAACACTCATGGAGACATATGTTGGATAGCAACTGCCTTTGGCCATAAGCATCTGGAATATTTTATGCATATTTTTTTGTTTATGTTTAAATTCATGAAAATACCAGTTCACACAAAATTTTAAAATCAGTCATTAATGAACTGTTGTTCAAAACCAAAAGGCAGATTTGTTTTAAATCTACCCACACAAAACTTTCTGCATTTTTACATTTTCCAAAAAAAAAAAAAAACTTTCTGCATGATTTATCAGTTGTTTTCCTCATGGGAACCAAAAAAAAAAAATTTAAAATAAATAAATAAATAAAATAAAATAAAATAAAATAAAATGACTTGTATTACTATCATTGTAGGGACATTTGGTCCCCATAATGCAGGGAATACCAGGTACACACACACGCACCATAAGTACTTCTAAAGCCAGTTTATGTGAGGAACAGACCAAACATCTCCAATTATTCACTGAAGACTGCAGCTTCATATGACATTATTACAACACATAAAACAAATTTTAAACTAAAAATGCTAAACTATAATTCGACTGACGCCCATCCAGTGACCCAAACTTAACTCTCCTGAAGGGAATAGCTTTATAACATCAGACCACAGATGGAGAACAACTGAGAAGTTGTGCAATGATGTGGAATTGTATTTTTTATCTGAAAATTATGCCAAACACTCTCTGTGTAGGGACTCTGTGTTGACTCCAATGTTGAGTGTTTACATGTTAAAAAAAACAAACAAACAAAAAGCTCTCAAAACTATAGAAAAATCACTTATAATCATTGGTTCATTATAAAGCTGAACAAAAATAGATTTAACATACATTTTTATACATAACATTTTTTATACATTTTAGCATACATGTGTCTGTAAGGTATTAATAATCACCCTATGAGGAAAATAAGGTACAAAAGTGCAAAAGTGTTGCAGAACAATGTTTTTTTGAGAGTGCAGAACAACATTAAAGGTGTTTACATGGAGAGCAAAACAGGAATACATTTTATTATATGATGTCTTTATTACAGTGTTACTATACATTTTTAGCACAGTGCAATATTTTTCCAACATGTACCACAAGGTTAGGATTAGGGTTAGTTGCATGTAATTATGCATAATTTACTACAGTAAGAGCATATATACAGTATGTAACAAGGACATAATAAAATCTTAATTGTTTATGTCCTTTAATAAAAGAACACAGTTTAAAGCTTTTACATGACCTTAGACCTTATCGACATATTGAGTAAGATTGCAAACATTCTCAGATCAAGCTACAGTTTGGGAAACAAAACAAATGCATGCAAAAGGGCAAGGGTCAATCCCACAAGATCAGATGCACAGCGTACCCTAGTCTCAGAGATGTGAGAGTTTAGTGCATATTTACCACAGGGCCTCCAGAAGTCTGACAGTGCAAACAAATGCCTCATACACTCATTGGACTGTCCTTTCAGAGAATATGAGCGGCAGGGGACTGAACATAACATGCATGTCCCATCCTCTATGTGACCTCACAGCAGTGGCGTCTCTGCGAGCATCTGCTTCCTAAATCCACAGACTGCTGTGAAAGACTCCAGCAATGTGGTCCTGGAGGGAGAGAGGGATGTGGAGCGCAGTACAAGCGCCACACACTTCAGCTCAGATGTTTTCTCATGGACCTAAAACGGCTGTCAAAAGGCCTTTATGCTGGAAAACCAGATCCCGCTCTGCCATCTGTAAATACTATTTTGCATGCCTTTGTCAACAGAGAAGGCAGCCCATCTGTGGGAAGCAGTACGACATGATTTAGCTCTTTTGTTACTCTGAGGACGTGGTGGGTTAAGTCAAGCGTGGGAATTCCTCATTGAGCGGGCTTTCCTTCTGATTTTATATGGTTGGAATTAAATGAGAACCTTATTATAGTCACATTTGGTTTTTCAGATCTTCAGTTACCACTTTATAAATATATAGAAAATATATTTCTAAATATATTTGTAGACTGCAAGATAAAATTAACAAGGGCTACATGCAATTATGATGAAATTTACAATTATATTGTTGTCAAGTGCATTGTTAATTTTATCTTGCAGTCTACAAATATATTTAGAAATATATTTTCTATATATTTAGAAAGTGGTAACCAAAGATCTGAAAAACCAAACGTGACCTTGGACCACAAAACCAGTCAGAAGGGTACATTTTTTTAAATTAAAATTTATACATCATTTGGCTGAGATACAACTACAGTATTTGAAAATCTGGAACCTGAGGTTGCAAAAAAAAAAAAAAAAAAAAAAAAAAAAAAATATATATATTATATATATATATATATATATATATATATATATATATATATATTGAGTAAATCACCTTTAAAGTTGTCCAAATGAAGTCCTTAGCATTGCATATTGCTAATAAAAAATTAAGTTTTGATATATTCATGGTAGGAAATTTACAAAATATCTTCAGAACATGGTCTTAATATCCTAATGATTTTTTGCCATAAAAAAAAAAAATCTTTAATTTTGATCTATACAGTTGTTGGCTCTTGCTGCAAATATACCCGTGCTACTTTTTGGTCTGGTTTTGTGCTCCAGAGTCACAAATGAGTGATACAAATTGATCCCTTTTTTTGCATTTTTTTACATTTAAATGCTTAACTGGTCTTTTATGAAGCATATAGTCACCAGGTGTGCTTTTTAGCACATGATTTAGTCATCATTAGTGCCCCATGGGACGGTCAGATGTCAAAGGTTGGAGATGGTCTCGAGGTCAGGCATGTCGTCAGGAAGGTAAAACTAAGTTCACTCTTTACATTTTGGCATCACCCCTAAATGACGACCACAAAGAACCATTTATACTTCACTTGAGAGCGAGCCAAGAACAAAGCTGAAGACCATGCACACAATGTGAAGTATTTTGAGACTAATTGTGTTACATGACGTAGCCAGTGTGAAATTCCTTTTGTCTAGAGCAAATGTGCATGATGTCAGTGCAGAGTATGTACATTTGTGTATTGGACACTTAAATGATAGTTTGTATAGGTATTTGTTCAAATCAGAAGCAGGAATTGATTTGTATTAAAAATAGATTTCTATTTTTATTTCTGCGACTATGCAAATGCCTTTAATGTCTATTTTTTTGGTTGCTTTATCCTTTAAATCTTAGAAATAGAAAATCTACTGAATAAATATTTATAGCATTTTAAAGTCTATGATTATTCAAACTAAATTTTAAATAAACAAACAACCAAAAACTCTAACAATATTTATTGTACAATATTTATTTATTATTAACAATGATCCATTTATATTGTTCATCCATTTTAACTGTCCAGTGCATAATAACCAACAATTGTGCCATTATAAGTTGTTTATTAATGTAATTTAATTAAAGTAGATAACAGCATCAGTGAAGATGTCAATGTAATGTAATGTAATGTAATGTAATGTTATTATATGTAATGTTTCATGTAATGTAATGTTTAAAGAAAACAAACTAAAATAAATAAATAAATAAATAAATAAATAAATAAATAAATAAATAAATAAATAAATAAATTCAAGTGAGCAGGATATTTTTTATTGTGCATCATTTCCAGGGTAATATTTATTTAATACTAAATCTAAAACTAAAATTAAAGCTTTAAATCAAATAAACATGAACTGAATTTTTTCAACAAAAACTACTAAAATGACAAAAACACACAACAAAATTACTAAATCTTTAAAAATAATAAATAAATAAATAAAATGGAAAATATAAAAATAAAAACTAATTCAAAATTGTAATAAAAGCTTTATTAAATGTAATCTGTAATTAGCTGAAATTATTATTTAATTGCTGTAGATAAAATGTTAGATAAAATGAGCTTAAGCAAGACAGAGGAGATGAATATTTTATTTTATTTTATTTTATTTTATTTACAACTTCACTTTTCAACTTATTTTTTAATTTTTTTTTTTAATTAGCTTGTTGAACGTTATAAAAAATATTGTTAAAATTATGGAAATGTTAGTTAAATTATTTTGTTAAAGTAATGGAAACATACCTGTACCTGATGCGTAGCACACTGATCAAAAGCAAAACAGTGATTCACAGCCAGACAAAAATGAACAGAGAGGTTTTGTCAAGGATTTTTGAGGACATTTAATAAAATAAAAAAATGAAATGAAATTAAATTATATGAAATTAAATGAATAATACATAAAATAGTATATAAAATAGTAAATATTATATATGATTAATAATATATAATTTAATATAAAGTATTAATAGCATCTTTAGATTTTTATGTAGACAAATATTTCTAAAGAATCAAAATAAATAAATAATAATAAAATAATAATAATAAAAAAAGTAATTATCTAGTTTTAAGTAAAATATTAAATTAAACAAAACCAGCAATCAATAATGGTTGTTAATAAACCATTCACCATGAAATTAAAAACAGAATGAATGAATATTCTTCTGTAGGTCTATTGATATAACATTACTATATCTATAGATATAATACTACACTTCCATAGCTAAACAGAACAGTGAATGGTGATTGGTGATTTATTGCTAAAGATATCTCCACAGTGCAAAGGATAGGATGCTTTTACACAACCACACAACAAAGCAGTGATATTTACAACTAAACACAAAATGTATTTCTAGTGAAATGTATTTGTAGTATATTAATGTAAACATCTGTGCATCTATCTTATCTTCGATGAGATAATGCCGAGTACAAGATAACCCTTAAAACAATTTGAAGATGAGATAGTGTTAGACATGCTCACAAGGACAGATTAGAATCACTGCCACACCCACCGTCTGAAAGAAGATGAGCTTTTACTCATGAGCGTATAGGAGCAATCATCTCTGCCTATAGCCTGTTTCTTATCGTGCGCTCCACTCATGATTTCGGTGTCAGTTGTAAAAGAACAACATGAGAATGTCTGGGTGTTGCTGGAACTCCTTGAATTATCTGTGCCTCCATAAAAGTGAATGGATAGTCCCTGAGGCCTATCCCATAGTATCTCACATCCAAACAATTGCTGCAGTCCTGTGCTTTATCAGTTCAGGACGGTAAGTTTGTTTCCTGTCACAAAAGGTTTGTATTAAATTTCACCATTTTTGTAGAACAAATTCTTTTGGCAAACAATGTGACTGCACCACACCGGGCAGGAAAAGTTTAAACAGAACTATTCCACGTGTATTTGTTACCCAACAAAATGACGAAAAATGACAGTAAAACCCTTGAGGTGGTGGATTATGCAGTTGTTGATAAACCGTTGGAAATGTATACATGTTTCCTTTTCGGTCTTTTTCAGTCGTGAATGGTTTCCCCATTTAACCTTTCTCCTACTGGCGTCATGTGTCAAAGCAAACAAGGAGTAGTGAGGCACAATAACACTCAAAGTGCTTTTAAGGCAGATGACAGCCGATGGCAAGTTCCCATGAAGTAAGCTAGTTAAATTCACTGTTGTGTTCTTAAAATCAACTATAAATTATGAATTATGACATTTATTTGAGTACCTGCACTTTTTGAAGGAGAATGACAGCAGTTTGGATCATGATGTTTATGGCACAGCCTTAGTGCTATTTGTGATTTAATTACATTTTTAAACTGTTTTTGAAGCAATTCTTCTGATGCAATTTCATTCCACAGACTTGGATCTGGTTTTACACTCTTACACATGTATAAGTAATATAGTTATATAAATATACTTCATAGCTCAGGCTGTGCAACCCCATGTTAAAAAAAAAAAAAAAAAAAAAAAAAAAAAATCAATTAAACTGTAAAACAAAACAAAAAAAGTACTGATTTTTTATTTATTTTTTTGCTAGGACATCATCCAGCAATTTTACAAACATTTCTGTTAACCATAAAAACACTGCAATGAAGTGCAAAATTCCAAATACAGGTAAAACACCGGTGAAAATTAAAAACAGATCATTCCTTCATACTAATACAATACATTGTGCACCATTTTTACAGGTTGTTTTTCAGTGTATTGCTTTTTTATTTATTTATTTATTTATTTATTTATTTATTTAAATGCTTTGGAAATATTATATGTTAAACAATCATGACAAATCATTTTAAAAACTGAAAGTAGCAGTGAAAAGGCGCTTTTATGCTTGTAAACATTTTTTGCATACTCTTACATCCTTCCTGCATGCATTCCTTTGTTTTATATCTTTTATCGAGTAAGGTTAGGCTTAATCTGTTTCCTCTGAGGTCAACGTCTCCAGCACTCCTTCAGCCACACATCTGTGGACACAGACAAAACACCCACACCGAGCAACTTCCGAAACGTGTTCATACCTGGCATTCCTCTCTGTTCCCATGTCAACGCATGATTTGCTGACACTGAGAACTGGGTCACCGAGGGTCATCGAGAGGATTATTCCAAATCAGCACAAGTTTGGCAAAATAAAGGTTGAGATCTTTATTCAATGTCAGGGTTTAAACTCATGTTTGCCTTTCAGAACAGAAGAAATCAACCCGTTGCCAGTATCCACAGTGACCTTTTCTTCTCTGTCTCATCATATGTAACAGAATGGAACTGAATCAGATTGCTGAGAAATATGCATAGGTTTTGCACTGGATCAAGACTCTTTTTTTTTTTTTTTTTTAAAGGTCTGAATATATTATCATCTTAATTATAAAAAATAAATAAATAAAACAAAGCAAATAAAATATCCAGACTGCCTGAAATCTAGAGGATATTGTATAAAAATAATTGTTCAGCAAAAATCATATGCCTTTCTGTGCCCTATGTGTGTCTCTGTTATCACATACTGTCTACTATCTATGAAACCAGAGCACTTTATGTATCAATACACTAATTGTTTTTTTAAATAATAATCAAAAATACTTATTTTCCCAATGACAAAAATATTATATGTAATCAATATATTTTCTGTAATCACAAGCTAATTTTATGTAATTTAGATCAAAATATATAGGGGTTAATTGGGCCTTTTTGTTCCCCAGTGATCTCAATGGCAAAATATGTCCAAATTTACCCGAATTCTCTATATATTGACTATAGATATATAGATAAAGATATATATTTAGACTGTTTACAACTTAATTTCACCATAAACAAAAGCAAAATTAGCTACAATATAAAACGAGATTCACAAAATTGAACTAAAACATTTTGTTACTAAATGTTTAATTTAGTTCACTTACTATAAATGAACACAATATGGGAATTGTTATTTGCTTTGACACATTGAACAAAAAGGAAACCATGATTTTCGATAAAACCAATATAAAATGTATTGGGTCTGCGATGATTTCGATTACCTGGATGGTTAATGTTAAAACAAATTGTGGCTCTGAAATCTCACCTTGGGACTGAATACTGCTCCTTAATACAGGTATGAAACCAGTCATTTCTCACAATGAGCATTGTTTGTTTTGACTGGGGCCTGTCCATGTTGTGACTTGCAAGACTATTGGCTTTCTTGAGATAGAGGCGAGCTGAGGATGACAGGATGAAATGTTGGAACTGAAGTAATACAAGGTAAACTCAAAGTTGGGCACTGACTTAAAGAGGGGACAGTATGTTCAGGCATCATTTTTCTCTTTGACAACCTGCAAAGTTCATGGATAATGCATTTTAATACCGAGTTCCCTCATTAGCCTCAGGTAAGAGTCTGTTAAGCCAATAAACACTGAATGCATAATCCCCAAGATAGGACAATGTTAGTAACAATAGCACAGGAAAGTAGTATTATCATATCCTTTGTGTCAGATTGGTGATTTATTACCCTGATTTATGGCCTGAGTTATGGAGGGTCCAGCCAGCATTGATTGACAGGTTGTGATATGTCCAATGTGTACATGGTCAGATTTATGTGTTGATTTATCGCTATATGGCCTGTCTGTCACAGTGGTTGCCATGTCACTGGGTGCTGTCACCCTTGATTGACATGACAGAGGTGTGTGTAAAATCAAAAGATCAAAACAGATCTCAGATTTGACTTGTGTTGCATTTATTACTGGATATATGATGGTTGTATCTGTAACCAGAGCTGTGGGGGTTTCTGTGGACTTCCTTCCTGAGCTGTTACTCACTTCCAGTCAGGAGGAGGTGTTTGGGTTCTTCCTGGAATAAAATGGCTGAGCAAAAGTCAGTGTATTTTACACCTTGACAGGATCAATGTTTGTTTGATCTATATGGTATATGGTATGTTGGTATGGTATGCTAATACCAGTGTGGCTACCGACTGGTCTACATCTAGCCCTAAGCAAGGAGGTTGTCTGGGCCTCTGGCTTCCGTGTTTGTGTTTTAGGTCAACACCTTTGGTGGATTGGTTCCTAGACACCAGAACCCAAAGCTTCTCCCCTGTCTGTTTTCCTCCTGTGATGAAGTCTGTGTCCGATATAATGTTTTAGTATGTTTGTTAACGGGAATGTGGTTTGTTTGGGGTTGGAGGATATTCAGACACGTGACCATCTCAAACCTCTAAATGGTTCAGTTCTGCTTGATCTATAGGCTCAATATTGATAGCTAAGCCATCACTGTTTTGATTGTTTGCAACAATACTGGAATGCTCTGGCAATACGAATGTACAACATATTTTCCATGTCAATAAAGCACCAGAAAACTGAAACATAGAATTAAAGAGCTCACCAAGAACATTACCCATCACATTTTTTATATGCTTCTGAAAAGGTGTTATGTTTGAGCATGTTCTTTCTACCTCATCTGTATGTGTGTATGCTAACACCTCTGTAGGATCAGTACAACCTAATCTGTAGGTTGAATAGATAAACTTATGAGGAGTCTTAAGTTAAAAAATGATTCAACATCATTGCTCACCGACTCTATCCACCAAATCCACCTCACCTAACTATTTTACTCCTAACTGTGAAGGTGTCTAACTGACAGTGGGTAATAGTATCTTCTACGTGCTTGTGTTAATGGCTTTTACAACATCCACCTCATATTATGCACACAGAATCATGCTTTAGTTCAGTTCATTTTATTATAAAGCACAATAAAACAACAATTGTTGACCATGGTGCTGAACAATATTGTTAAAAGAAATCAAAGTACATAACATGATATGACAAGACAAAAACAAATTTTAAATAAACCGTGGTTTTAAACAACGAATCAACACTTTAGCTAATTCTTTGGGCTCTCTTGGGCTCTCTCTCTCTCTCTCTCACACACACACACACACACACACGTTGGGTTTCTTTATGGGGACATCCCATAGACGTAATGGTTTTTTATACTGTATAAATTGTATTTTCAATCACCAAACACCAACCTTACACATAAAACCTACCCCTAACAGAAAACTTTGTTCATTTTAAGATTTTCAAAAATACTTAATTCTGTATGATTTATAAGCTTGTTTCTTCACGGGGACAAAAAAAAAAAAAAATCCACAAGGACAAGGATTTTGGATATTGCCATCATTGTCCATATAACGTAGGATATACCTGAACCACACACACAGACACACACACACACACATCTGAGTATACTGAATTTAAAGTATGACCAAAATCATATTTGTTGTTTTTTACTTTTTTTTTTGTTATTTAAGAAATGTTTTTCATTTTAATCTAATTGCTTAAACTCAGTAAAATAATTACACCTATAATTTTAAACATATTTAAAAGGTTAAACACATTGTGTGTCACTAAAGCAAGGCACACTGTCTATTGTCTTTTTTTTTTTTTTTTAAATAACCTGATGACCAGCATTGTTTCTTTAGATCATTTATGCACCCAAGTGCTTTTTCTCACACGAGTAGAAACTCTTTGGATGTGTGTTTGTGAAACAAATAATTTTTACTTCAGAAAACTTTTTAAATGTATGACTGAACTTTTCTCATTCGACAGAACTACTTTTTTCAAATTATTTACCTGGCCTATAACACTTGGTGTAAATGTTCTTACCTAGAACAGAAAACACTATTTTGTAGGCATCATGTTATTTTTAAATTATTCGCTAAAAGATTAAACACACTAGAATCTGTGATTTTCAGAATGAAAGAAGATGTACAAGCTAAGGATGTTTCAACTGTTATCATCATTTCCTTTTGACCCTGATAAAACTGGTAATGGATTTTCTATGCAAGTGACACGATATACAGTTCTCATACTATGTGTGCAAATAGTTGTGCTAAAACATTTATGACTATTTTTGTATGCCAACAGATTGTGTCAAGGATGTGTCACATCTAAGAATCACAATGTTTTGTAAATGACAATTTTCTTGCACCACTAGTTTTAGCCATATCAAGATTTTGGATGGCCGTTCACAATTTGTTTGTTGGACTTTGTAAGTTTTTAGTTAAGACATCTCTTTGTGAGCTGTCATCATAATAAGAATAATAAAAATTCCACAAAGTCCACAAAGCGCGATCACATGCAGCAGCAACACAAAAATGAAGCCTAGCTGTTTTACCCTTAAAACTATTTACAACTGAAACAAATCAAATGGTTCCACTGAAAGCTGCACACCTCGTTTAAGGTTGAGCATGTTAAAGTTTTCCACACTCTTGTGTAGATTCATTTTATCCATAACCTTTCGTGTATTCAAGCGACCAATCACTAAGAAAGAGAGCATAGCAAGAAAACAAAATGTCTAAAATGCATATAGAATTCAGAATACAATTGTTATTTTATTTTATTTTTTTAAAATGTGGATTTGGTGAATGATATTTTTTATTACTCCACTAAATTTAGTCATCTTGTTCGTTAGCGGATGGCACAATTCACATTTTGTTTGTTTGGCTGTTTTTGTTTTAAGACTTCTCTGTAAGTTCATGCTAATGCTTGCATAGGATAGAGAGCATGATGAGCACACACCTATTCATTTAAGAAAAAATGATTAAACATTTGACTGAACTTTTTTTATTATTTTGACAAACCTCCATTACAAATTATTTCCCCTGATGTGTTTTATCCACAGAATCTTTTCCAATACAATGACCTTAAACGTAAGATGTTATCAGTTCCTATCATCAATCATCTTCGTTGACTCAAATAAAACAACATCTCTGTGTACGTAAGCATCTACACTGTGGCATGTGCTAAAACATCTTTGTTTCTCCACTTCTCCCATATATTTTAGATGTAATGCAAACACAATTAAGACTATGGGTGTTCCACACTTTTGTTAAGGTTATAGAAAACAAAAATCAAACAATCTTTACATAGGAATTATCTTTTGCACAAAACAAAACTGACTAAAAATCATTTGAATTACAAAATGCAGAAGTGTGTGTGGGTTTGGCAAAAGAGTGTTTTAGCTATAATGAGCACATGAGACAGAAATCCTTTCTTTATGTTCTATTGTGAATGTGTAAATTGTAAACACTATTTTCCACCAGATAAATCTGTTTACATTTTGTTTTTGCATAGTTTCAAGGTGTTGAGGTTTTTTCTGATTGGCTCAAACATGCAGTTCATGTTCATAGTAATTTATGAACAACTACAGCATAAAAAATAATTTATCACTACATCGTAGTGCTCTCGTTCATATAGACGGATTGACGATGTTCACATTTTATTTGTCGTACTCGGTTTGTTTCAACAACTTTCCGCTTGAAATTTAAAGAGCAGACCTATGTGTACTCCCCTTCGGTCATAAGCATAAGCATCTACCTAGTGTGCATAAGATTTTCTGGTGCCACTTTTGGCAGATTTGCGTAGAGGGAATGGTCACACTTTGTAAGGGATTACGGTAAGAATCACATTCCACACTGTTTTTTTTGTTTTAGAAGACTCTCTGTAATTCATGCTATCCTGCATGGATAGAGGCATGAGAGCACAACACCTATTTCATTTAAGAAAAATGATTACACATTTGACTGAACTTTTTTTATTATTTGACAAACTCCATTAACCAATTAGGTCCCCTGGATGTGTTTATCCACAGAATCTTTTCCAATACAATAACATTAAACATTACGATGTTATCAGTTCCTATCATCATCATCTTTTCCGTTGACTCAAATAAAACAACATCTCTGGTGTACGTAGCACTACAGTGTGTTGCATGGTGCTAAACATCTTTGTTTCACTTCTTCTTTCCACTTCTCCCATATATTTTAGTATGATGCAAACACATTTAAGGACTATGGGAATGCCACACTTTTGGTTTAAGGTTATAGAACACAAGAAATCAAACAGCTTTACACCTAGAAATTATCTTTTGACACAAACAAAACATGACGAACTAATCTTGAATTAACAAAAGGCCAGAAGTGTTTGGGGGAGTTGGCAAAAGATGTTTAAGCTATAAGTGAGGGCACATGAGACAGAACCTTTCTATGTTCCATTGTGAATGGTGTAAATGTAACACTATTTTTCACCAGAGATTCTGTTTAATTTTGTGTTGTTTGCCTATTTTTCAGGTGTTTGAGTTTTTTTTCTGATTAGTGCTCAACATGCAGTTCATGTTCATGATAATTTACATGACAACTACAGCATAAAAAAAATTTCATTCATCTCACTACATCTATTGCCTCCTCGTTCAGTATAGCTGATGACGATGGTTCACAGTGTTTATTTGTCGTAACTCTCGTTTGTTTCAAACATTTCCTCCGCTTGACATTAAGAGGCAGCAAACACAACATATGTGTCCTCCCCATTTCGTGTCATAGCATAAGCAGCTTACCTAAGTGGTGCTAATATTTTTCTGTTGTCCACTTTTGGCAGATTTGCTAGAGGTACTATGTCACCTTGTTGTAATGTGATTACCGTGTAGGATCCATAATGTTGCACGAACAAACACCACTTGCATAGGTTATAGACATACGCTTTTTATTATACAGGACAATATGTTGGCACCACAGAAATATGTGGTCAGAATAACACAGAACCTTAATGGTTAAATCCTCTCTTTCTAAATCTAAACTATGTGAACTAACTTTTAAAATGTTGTTTTTGATGTCTTGCTCCACCAACACACAGAACAACACGATGTTTTAGGTAGTTCAATCAGACCAAAAGGTTTGATCCGGGAAACCCACACGACTGCAAACGGCGGTTTGTCATGGAAGGTCTTCATAATTGATCTACGTTGTTATAAAAACACATATAAGTTGTGAAGTTACTGTCTTCAACAGCAACGGTCCCACAACTGAAACAGTGTAGTATTAATTTATTTTTTTTCACTAAATATGCTAAACCTTTATCTGGCTTAAAATATTAGTTTTTACGTGTTTACAAATTTGCCATGTCTTGACGTTTATTATTTTTAAGAACTTTTCGATATAGTTTACTACGGTTTTAATTTTTATAACAATACAGTTCACGACCACCTTAAGGCCTGAAAACATAGTTTAGCCTTCAGTCCCAATCATTCAGCTGATGAGGCGAGGCGAGACTTCATTACGTGGAGAATAATCTACAGAATGTGAAACTAGCGTCACAGTTTCATTATAGATTTTTTTGAATTCTAGTTTATGTTGTTGACTAGTGTTTGTTGACTCGTTCCACATGTTTTAACAACACCGTCATTACCCCTTTTGGAAGCCACGTACGGTATAATACATCAAATTTTTTCAACTGGTAGTAAGGCCTGAAGGTAACTCTGAAACCAGCTCAAACATAAATTAGGCTTTGATGCCTTATAGTTGTAAAGCAGTATGAAAATCATTGTGTTTTATCGTTCCATGATTTGTTCATGTTGTTCTGAACCACTGTTCTCATTTTTTACCATACGAGTTCGTATTGTAATTGTCATGCTGTGCTTTGGAAAAAGTTTTGTTATGGGAGTGTCTGTTTTTTTTTGTTGTTTGTTTGTTTATTTGCAAACAGTACTTGTGTAATGTTAAGCGAGCTCGTTGTGTTCTCCGCTTCCGCGTTTGTTCATAATATACATCATATTCCTTGAATTTAATATTGCTCGATTAAATTAAGGTATTTAACACAATTTTGGGTAATGTGTGTATGAATATAGAATGCAGCACAAGGATCTTTGAAAATATTTTTATCCTGAAATAGCCATGTATCCCTCGGAATCGAGAACTGCTTTCTTTTAAAATAATAATAATAATTAACGCACATTAAATTCTACAGAAAGGAGAATGTAATGTGAGGTTTCTCGCTACATTTTGTACATTATTTAAATAACAAAATTATATTAGATGGTCGTCCAACGAAACTTAGGGTGTAACAAAAATACTGTGTACTTTTACAGTGTACTTTAGATTTACTAGCAAGATAATTTTGCTTATTGCCTTTTTGCAAGAAAAACGTAAGTTGTTTAAGAGAAAATAGTTCTCACTGAATGGTGCCAAGCATACAATAATGTTTTATGACTACTGAGGTGGGTCCACATCCTTGTGTCGTTTCATCACCTGCGGGGAGTCCTACCCTACCATCATCCAGTGTGATATTTAAATAAGGTTTACGGGCATATAGTTAACCACAGAAGACATTCTGCATCCTTCTCCTTTTTGCCTACAATGGCTGCCGCTGCTCCAAACAGTCCTGAAACATCTAGAAGAATGATGTGTGTAACACCGCCAAGAAGTTCTGTTGAAATAAGAGAGGAGCCTGACTTTCTGCCCAAGGAAAAATCAAGGGAAGAAGCCTAAGAAAGGTTCTCAGTGAAGATGAAGTAGGTGTGAGAACAAGATTTCACTGTGTCTTATGAATCGTGTGGGGAGATTTGTGTTTGACCAAAGAGTTGCAGATTGTGAAACTCTACATTTTGGAATCTTACGAAAGAATATAACATCTGAATGCAACCTACCTGCTTTTGACCGCCGTATACTGGGGCATACTTCTACAATCAAATTTTGGAGATAAACTTTAATATGGATGAACACATTTGTACATTTTTCCAATGGGGATTGGTACAACGCCTGGTATGCCGGTACCATGCGAGCAAGCCACCAGACTACTTATCCATAGCATCCTGTTGGAACAAAACGCTTCATGACCAGAATTATCTAATGCTGGTAAATAAACCGCAGGAGGACTTTGAAACAAACTTTTGACCTCTGATGAGTATGATCGTGACTGGCCTCTTCCTGAGGTCAACCCTTTTGAATGCTGCAAAACGAGTCTATATTTCGAGCAATGTGACATACCCATGTTTAACACATTATTTTTTTCAATGATAACAAGCCATTTCAGTCAATTTAAATGTATTTTAAAAACCGAAGGATCTGTGCCTGATAATAGTGTATTCAGTGTATAACACCTGAACAATAATATTGTAATGTTTCTTTTTCAGCGTTTACTCACCCATCTCTAATGTGTTCCTTGCCTGAATGTTTAATAAATGGCTATTGGATTAAGTTTTCCAAAGCTGTCAATAAAAATTACCATTACTTTGAAAAAAATGACAAGCGTCTTAACTTTGTAATCTTTAATCAAAATATCCTTCCAATCCGTGAAACAAAAAAAACAAAAAAAACAGAATTCCTTTGGTGAACTAAGTTGTCAAAAACACATCCCTTATTAGGCCCCCTTCACCCTCCTCCATACTGAGTGCAGCACCCCCATCTCAGCAACCAACCAAGCAACATCTGAAACGTAGAAACAAGACCACCCATTTTTTTTGTTTTTTGTTCGAATGTACAGAAGATCTGCCACTACTTCCTCGTGACTATGGCTAGTCTACATCCCCTATGAGCGGCTGACCTCATAAACTCTGTAGTTAACACAGGCGTTCCTTGATCTGTGAACAAGGGTTTGACAGCATGGTCTACTGAGCCTGATGCACTCTCTAATTTTTCAGTTAATAAGGCTTTGAAGGATCTGAACCATAAACTAGAAATTGAAACTGAAATTGCACAAGGCCTGGACCGTCGTGGATTAATACAGTCAGTCCAGATTCTAGGAAATGATGACAACATTCTATATCGGTTTAGGTGACAGAAGTTTATCCTCTCTGAACTCAAATTCTAGGAAAAGGATGTCTGATGCTGCACTAAAGCTGATGGAGTGCAACTGGAGTTCTGGCGCCGCTATACGGATGATCAGCTGAAGTGCGACGCTCCCCGGGAAAGCATGTCATGTTAGAGATAGAACTACATAGACACTATGTTTAAAACCGCATTACCGAGGACAAATGTTCAAATAACTGATGCATACGGTCATCGAGTCATACAGCGTAGGCAATCCAAATCATGATTGTAACCGTGGATACCAAGTGTGTAAAAAATCTTAAGATCGAAATGGACATTGTTAAGAAGCCTGAAAAATAACCCATGGCCTGATTTGAACTAGTATGTTTATTACCAATAAAGAATCAGTCCCTCTGTAACTACTATGAAAAATTCTGGAGTGTGATGTCTGAATGTGGACGATGAGATGGACATTAACGAGGTTCTCTGTCTATGTACATGTGTAACAGATTTATGTACATTGCTCGTTTCAAAAAATTATGGTTCCATGACATGTGAGATTGTTCAAACTTATGTCAACTACATATTAGAACAAAACATGCCGGCCTGTAGAGATTTTCTTTTCTGGCTAGACCACCTGTAATGTCATTACTACTGTTTGTTTGTAATGCCAATTTGACCATTTTCTTCACTACTTCAATGTATGAATGAATATTCAAAAATTTATTGTTGAAATAAAATGTTGAATCACTTTTTAATCTTTTGTGGTTTATGAAACGATGGGTCTGAGCTCATGAAAAAAATGTGTTATATTATTATTTTAAAAGAAGCAGTCTCGATTCCGAGTTGCACATGGGATATTTTTCAGGATAAAATATTTTCAAAGATCCTTGTGCTGCATTCTATATTCATACACACATTACCCAAAATTGTGTTAAATACTTAATTTAATCGAGCAAATTCAAGGAATAATGATGTATATGAACAAAGCGAAGCCGAGAACACAAAGAGCTCGCTAACATTACACCAGTACTGTTTGCAAACAAACAAACAAACAAAAAAACAGACACTCACATACAAAACTTTTTCCAATCACACATGACAATACAATACGAACTGTATGGTAAAAATGAAACAGTGGTTCAGAACAACATGAAACAAATCATGGAAAGATAAAACACAATGTTTTTAGTTATGATATTTATAATTGTATATTGGAAGGATAGATAACAATGATTCAGAGTTAACCTTCAGGCCTACTACAGTGTGAAAAAAAATTGTGTGATATATACCGTACGTGTCTTCACAATGGAGTAATGCGGTGTTAAACATGTGGAACAGTAACAAACACTATTCAACATAAACTAGAATTCAAAAACTCTAATGTAACTGTGAGCTAGTTTCACATTCTGTAGATTATCTCAGTAATGAATTCTCGCCTCGCCTCACAGCTGAAATTTGGACTGATGCTAAACCTATTTTTCAGGCCTTAAGGTTTGGTGAAATATATGTTATAAAATTAAAAACGATAAACTATATCAAATGTTCTTAAAAAATATAAACGTCAGACATGACAACTTTGTAAACACGTAACAACTAATATTTTAAGCCCAGATAAATGTTTAGATATTAGTAGTGAAAAAAATAAATATATACTACAATGTTTTCAGTTGGGAGTCCGTGCTGTTGAAGACAGTAACTTCACACTATATTGTTTTTATAAAAGTAGATCAATTATGAAGACCGTCATGACAACACGCCGTTGCAGTCGTGTGTGTTTCCCGGATCAAACCTTTTGGTCTGATGAATACCTAAAACATGTGTCTGTGTGTTGGTGGAGCAGACATCAAAAACCAACATTAAAAGTGTTCACAATAGTTTAGAAGAGAGGATTTCACTATTAGGTATGTGTTATTCTGACACATCTTTCTGTTGTGCAACCATATTTCCTGTATAAAAGAGTATGTCTATAACCTATTCAAGGGTGTGTAGTGCAAACTTATGGATCTTAAACGTAATCACATTACAACAAGGTGACATAGTCCCTCTAGCAAATCTGCCAAAAGTGGACAAACAGAAAAATCTTAGCACACTTAGGTAGATGCTTATGCTTATGACCGAAGGGGAGTACACATAGGTCTGCTCTTTAATGTCAAGCGGAAATGTTGAAACAAACGAGTACGACAAATAAAATGTGAACATCGTCATCAGCTATATGAACAAGAGCACTAGATGTAGTGATAAATTATTTTTTATGCTGTAGTTGTTTCAATAAATTACTATGAACATGAACTGCATGTTTGAGCACAATCAGAAAAAACTCAACACCTGAAAACTATGCAAAAACAAAATGTAAACAGATTATCTCTGGTGGAAAAATAGTGTTTACAATTTACACATTCACAATAGAACATAAGAAAGGATTTCTGTCTCATGTGCTCATTATAGCTAAAACACTCTTTTGCCAAATCCCACACACACTTCTGCATTTTGTAATTCAATGATTTTTAGTCAGTTTTGTTTTGTGCAAAGATAATTCCTATGTAAAGATTGTTTGATTTTTGTTTTCTATAACCTTAACAAAAGTGTGGAACACCATAGTCCTTAAATGTGTTTGCATTACATCTAAATATATGGGAGAAGTGGAGAAACAAAGATGTTTAGCACATGCACACATTGTAGATGCTTACGTACACCAGAGATGTTGTTTTATTTGAGTCAACGAAGATGATGATGATAGGAACTGATAACATTCTTTAATGTTTAATGTCATTGTATTGGAAAAGATTCTGTGGATAAACACATCAGGGGAAATAATTTGTAATGGAGGTTTGTCAAAATAATAAAAAAGTTCAGTCAAATGTTTAATCATTTTTCTTAAATGAATAGGTGTGTGCTCATCATGCTCTCTATCCCATGCAAGGATTAGCATGAACTTACAGAGAAGTCTTAAAACAAAAACAGCCAAACAAACAAAATGTGAATTGTGCCATCCGCTATCTGAACAAGATGACTAAATTTAGTGGAGTAATAAAAATATCATTCACAAATCCACATTTTAAAAAAATAAAATAAAATAACAATTGTATTCTGAATTCTATATGCATTTTAGACATTTGTTTTCTTGCTATGCTCTCTTTCTTAGTGATTTGGTCGCTTGAATACACGAAAGGTTATGGATAAAATGAATCTACACAAGAGTGTGGAAAACTTTAACATGCTCAAACTTAAACGAGGTGTGCAGCTTTCAGTGGAACCATTTGATTTGTTTCAGTTGTAATAGTAGTTAAGGGTAAAACAGCTAGGCTTCATTTTTGTGTTGCTGCTTCATGTGATCGCGCTTTGTGGACTTTGTGGAATTTTTATTATTCTTATTATGATGACAGCTCACAAAGAGATGTCTTCACCTAAAAACTTACAAAGTCCAACAAACAAATTGTGAACGGCCATCCAAAATCTTGATATGGCTAAAACTAGTGGTGCAAGAAAATTGTCATTTACAAAACATTGTGATCCTTAGATGTGACACATCCTTGACACAATCTGTTGGCATACAAAAATAGTCATAAATGTTTTAGCACAGCTATTTACACACATAACTGTATATCGTGTCACTTGCATAGAAAATTCATTACCAGTTTATCAGGGTCAAAAGGAAATGATGATAACAGTTGAAACATACTTAGCTTGTACATTTCTTTCATTCTGAAAATCACAGATTATAGTGTGTTTAATCTTTTAGCGAAATAATTTAAAAATAACAATGATGCCTACAAAATAGTGTTTTCTCTTTCTAGGTAAGAACATTTACACCAAGTGTTATAGGCCAGGTAAATAATTTGAAAAAAGTAGTTCTGTCGAATGAGAAAAGTTCAATCATACATTTAAAAAGTTTTCTGAAGTAAAAATTATTTGTTTCACAAACACATCCAAAGAGTTTTCTACTCGTGTGAGAAAAGCACTTGGGTGCATAAATGATCTAAAGAAACAATGCTGGTCATCAGGTTATTTAAAAAAAAAAAAAAAGACAATAGACAGTGTGCCTTGCTTTAGTGACACACAACGTGTTTAACCTTTTAAATATGTTTAAAATTATAGGTGTAATTATTTTACTGAGTTTAAGCAATTAGATTAAAATGAAAACATTTCTTAAATAACAAAAAAAAAGTAAAAACAACAAATATGATTTTGGTCATACTTTAAATTCAGTATACTCAGATGTGTGTGTGTGTGTCTGTGTGTGTGGTTCAGGTATATCCTACGTTATATGGACAATGATGGCAATATCCAAAATCCTTGTCCTTGTGGATTTTTTTTTTTTTGCCCCCGTGAAGAAACAAGCTTATAAATCATACAGAATTAAGTATTTTTGAAAATCTTAAAATGAACAAAGTTTTCTGTTAGGGGTAGGTTTATGTGTAAGGTTGGTGTTTGGTGATTGAAAATACAATTTATACAGTATAAAAAACCATTACGTCTATGGGATGTCCCATAAAACATAGAAACCCAATGTGTGTGTGTGTGTGTGTGTGTGTGTGTGTGTGAGAGAGAGAGAGAGAGAGCCCAAAGAATTAGCTGAAGTGTTGATTCGTTGTTTAAACCACGGTTTATTTAAAATTTGTTTTGTCTTGTCATATCATGTTATGTACTTTGATTTCTTTTAACAATATTGTTCAGCACCATGGTCAACAATTGTTGTTTTATTGTGCTTTATAAATAAAATGAACTGAACTAAAGCATGATTCTGTGTGCATAATATGAGGTGGATGTTGTAAAGCCATTAACACAAGCACGTAGAAGATACTATTACCCACTGTCTGTTAGACACCTTCACAGTTAGGAGTAAATAGTTAGGTGAGGTGGATTTGGTGGATAGAGTCGGTGAGCAAGGATGTTGAATCATTTTTAACTTAAGACTCCTCATAAGTTTATCTATTCAACCTACAGATTAGGTTGTACTGATCCTACAGAGGTGTTAGCATACACACATACAGATGAGGTAGAAAGAACATGCTCAAACATAACACCTTTTCAGAAGCATATAAAAAGTGTGATGGGTAATGTTCTTGGTGAGCTCTTTAATTCTATGTTTCAGTTTTTCTGGTGCTTTATTGACATGGAAAATATGTTGTACATTCGTATTGCCAGAGCATTCCAGTATTGTTGCAAACAATCAAAACAGTGATGGCTTAGCTATCAATATTGAGCCTATAGATCAAGCAGAACTGAACCGTTTAGAGGTTTGAGATGGTCACGTGTCTGAATATCCTCCAACCCCAAACAAACCACATTCCTGTTAACAAACATACTAAAACATTATATCGGACACAGACTTCATCACAGGAGGAAAACAGACAGGGGAGAAGCTTTGGGTTCTGGTGTCTAGGAACCAATCCACCAAAGGTGGTTGACCTAAAACACAAACACGGAAGCCAGAGGCCCAGACAACCCTCCTTGCTTAGGGCTAGATGTAGACCAGTCGGTAGCCACACTGGTATTAGCATACCATATACCAACATACCATATACCATATAGATCAAACAAACATTGATCCTGTCAAGGTGTAAATACACTGACTTTTGCTCAGCCATTTTATTCCAGGAAGAACCCAAACACCTCCTCCTGACTGGAAGTGAGTAACAGCTCAGGAAGGAAGTCCACAGAAACCCCCACAGCTCTGGTTACAGATACAACCATCATATATCCAGTAATAAATGCAACACAAGTCAAATCTGAGATCTGTTTTGATCTTTTGATTTTACACACACCTCTGTCATGTCAATCAAGGGTGACAGCACCCAGTGACATGGCAACCACTGTGACAGACAGGCCATATAGCGATAAATCAACACATAAATCTGACCATGTACACATTGGACATATCACAACCTGTCAATCAATGCTGGCTGGACCCTCCATAACTCAGGCCATAAATCAGGGTAATAAATCACCAATCTGACACAAAGGATATGATAATACTACTCAGGAACTTTGGACTGCATTACAGTAATTATTACTGCTTGTTCAGGCAAGAATTATTATTCATACATTGGGTTAAAGATTTGAACAAATCCTTAACCCTAAGTATTAAACTTTGGTTTACTCAAAATTTGCCCTCATCAGGTTTAGCAGGTGCGAGTTGTAATATTAGATATGTCTGTTGTATCCATGAGATCATACAATGCATTATAAGATTCATTACAAGACATAATTAATGCATTAAAACTACTTTTATAATGCATTATATATAAAGGCTTTAAGTAAAGCGATCCCAAACTTTTGAGTGTTTTTCTTATAGTGCTACAATTTGACCAGCCCCTGTCTGATGCACTTTAATCAATTGTAAACTTCTATGTTACCATAGAAGCTGTTTAATGTCAAATTTGTCGTTTGCTCTTTTTTTTTAGTTGAATTTTAGTGCCTTGTAGTAACTTTTCTTTCCATGGCCCTGTCCCATCCACAAATTGTCATTTTACAAAGGTGGAAATCTACCATGGTCGAGACTCTGCTGTCCCACACTGTGAATGGGGTCAAAGTCCACAGCAGGGCCCCACAGACCCAGTACACCTGTCATTACTCTCATACAGCAACATCTAATGAGGTGGAGCCCAGCGTAATTCCTGAAGACACTTTACTGTGTCTCCATAATGGGCCTCTGATCTTTCTGCTCTTAGAAACAAAGCATCCGGAAAGCCTCCTGCCTCCAGCTCTAAGGGCCCCGTAACAGTCACTGATTCGGGTGAAGTGTGCTTGAGCAGATCAGCCCATTGCCATTGCTGATTGGCCCCCTGTAGGACTCTGGTGGTTTGGTATGGTGTTAATGAAAAGCAGCTCTCTTCTGTGCCCAGCTGTATTAGTGACACAGCAGCAGTTTAGCAAGACGACACAGAAAAGTGACACATTCCACAAATTAGCAAAGGCTATTATATGGTCAGGAATGGACTGATGTTACTTGACAAGCAAGGAGAACAAAATTGCATTAAATATGAGTCACTAACTACAAGCAAAAATGCATTTTTTATATCAGAGACCCGTTCATGCTACAGAAGCTTCACTGTTGCAGTATTACAACAGTGAAAAGTGCAGTTTTATGTTCTGCAGTATGTAGTAAATGTTAAAAGCTTTAAAATGCTTAAATGTTACACTGCAGTGTATCTATCTATCTATCTATCTATCTATCTATCTATCTATCTATCTATCTATCTATCTATCTATATATATATCTATCTATCTATTTATTCATTTATTTATTTTTCCATTACCGTGTCTCTTTTAGGGCAGAGGTGTCCAGTTCTGTTCCTGGAAGGCCACTGTCCCCCAGAGTTTAGCTCCAACCCCAAATAAACATTCATGAAGGTAATCAATGTCTTCAGGATTACTAGAATCTTTCAGATAGGTATATTGGGACAAAATGGAGCTAAACTCTGCAGGATGTTGGCCTTCCAGGACCAAAATGTCTCAAGGCTCTATATTCCATTCACTTCTAGATGTTTTTTTTGTCTGTGTGTGAATTTTCCATTTACACTTTACATCTAAGCAATCTCTATAATATCTTTTTTCCAGAGCAAATAGTTTTGGCTGAGAGCAAAATCTCATCATGTTATATTTTATGTAACTTTACTGCTGTATATCTGAGCGCTGCCTTTGTACTTTTGACTGAATTGCCTAGCAACTTTTATAATGGCTGTTGTTATCAAATATTATTCAGTAAACAATATTTTATATAAATAACAGTAGTGTTTAATAACAGTATTTCGTATTGAGAAACGGTGTGTGTGTGTTGGTAAAAGTGATTTTAGTTACATTGTTATATAGTTACATTAGATGGGGACAAGAGAGTGTTTTTGCAGTAAAGATTTTATGTTGAAAGAGACTGAAACATGGTAGTAAACAAGGAAGTTATTTATACTTTAAAGAACACCTTGTAAGACAAGACAAGACAAAAAAAAAAAAAAAAAAAAAGTGGTAAGATGCAGCCAAATGAAAGTATAGTACGACAAAGATATGGGTTTCCACAGCGGACATTCAAACTAATGTTTTATTGTGAATATAAGATTGATCTAAAAATGAATGCTTTATCAGATGCAGGTAATCACACTTGCTCAGTCCATCTCTCTCATAATATATGACTCAACACTCTGTTGTCGTCTCATGTTTATTTACACACTCGTGCCGTAGAACTGTTGTATAAAAGCAATATCACCCTCATAGCTGTGATATATTTCTGTATATCAGCACGCTGTGAATATTTACGGCTGAATCACAGTCATGCTGATATACAGCCATATCACACTGCTACTCATGTTTTTATCAAGCACCAATATACACAACAGCTGTTGACCATAGTGCTGTACAAATAAAATAAAAACCAGGAGAAAGAATAACATAATTAAAATCAACAAATAATTTAACAAACATGGTTTAAAAAGCCAAGAAAATAAGATTTTAATTTAGTTTTAAACTCACAGACACTCAAACTTATATATCATCTTAAAATTGTGCTGTGCCCAATGGGAAATTACCTGGCTGGTATTAAAGGGTAAAACTGATGGCACTGCATTGCACATAAACAAAATGTTGTATTATTTACTTTAAAACAATTTTCACTCGGAAATTGCTAGTATACATTTAAAAAAAATAATAATTACAAAGAAATGGCAAGTAACACACTGAATTAAATGTGATAAATTTTTTTCTTGTAAAACATACTCCAGTCATCTTTGTTTTATTAACTTTGAGATTTTTTTTTTTAAACAATACCATGCTCAAAAACCTATTGTAGTACTCAGCAGGCTTGGCAGTGTTAATTCAGCTGTAATAGACATGTAGTATCAGAGTTAACTTAACACAGCCACTCAATTAAACTCACAGCACTGAACTCAGATTACATATACTGTTTTATTTTTTTCCACAGGGCTGGTGGTAAGGAAATAATTACTTGGTAACCTTCTCAGATGGTATGTATGTGCCTCTCTCATTACTGCCTAGAGACGCACTCATTAAAGAAACCAATGGGGAATTCCTCAGAGAGGGCCCTCGAGATTCCAGCTGATCTCACTGATTCACGGACGAGAATGGCTAAAGAAATTGCATGGAGAACACAACAGCTTCATCTGGAGTACAAATTGCCTTACGTGCATGGGAAAGTTGGTATAGAAGAGGTATAAAATAGCTAAATGACAAACCACAGCACCAAATGTATGTGTGTGTGTGTGTGTGTGTGTGTGTTACACCCAGTTTTGCTTTATTGTTTCTTTTTCTCAGAGCTGGTTTCTCAAAGCTAGTTCTCAGCTAGTTTCTTTATTCTATCTGCTTTGTTTAAAATGTGCCGGTAGAAACACTTTATGCATGTATCTCCTAACAAGGTCACAGAATGTGATACTCTTCTTCCTCCTCAGCAGAAATTATATTGGTTTCAGTAATTCCTATTATATCCCAATTTGTAAGGATTGTGTTTCTTCTGAAGTGTGTTTGAAAATAAGATGTCATGAGATCTTTATCTATTATATGTCAGTTACATACAGCAGTAACAAACTTTCATCTTCACATACTTTTGCAATACAGGATGTGCAGCTTGCTTTTGTTAAACAGATGCCTGTGGGGAGATGACAAAGTAGTCAAAAAACAGGGAAATATTACATCCAGTGAAAATATTATAATACAGATTTTTTTTTTTTTTTTTTTTTTTTTTTTGCAATAGAAGATAATTGAATGCGGTGTATCTTCAGGAATTTAGTCAGGAATTGATGTCAGATCTCGCAGAATATGTTTACCGGAAAGTACCACAGTATTAAAATGTCTTCATATTAAAGCTTTATTGAGCCTTGTTGGTAACATACTAATGTTTATTTTCTTTCTTCTTTATTTCAATGACATTTAAGTTTTATTAAAAATATTTATATGCTTTGGCAGGAACACACAAACAAATAGATGTTTATACACTAATCTCACATTTAAATTGCCTGAACATCATTGCATTAAATAAATAAATAAATAAATACATACATACATAAATGCTAGAGATTTTCTCTAAACTTTTGTCACTTTTTCAGTGTCATTTTTGCAATAAAAATTAAACTTCTGGTGTCAGTTGTTTATAGTATACTGTATATACTATATTACACAGATGTCCTAGCAGAATAAAATAAAATAAAATAAAATAAAAATTAAATGAATGCAAACCTTCTGTATTTAACATACAGGGTAACACTTGTACAGTATGTTAGGGACTAATGCTCACTATTAACTAGTTGCTTATTAGCCTGCCTATTATTAACATATTTGCTGTTTATTAGCACTTATAAAGTACATATTCTTTAGACCATATTGTACACCTCTAATCCTACCCAGTACCTAAACTTAACAACTATCTTGCGAACGATTAATAAGCACCAAATTAGGAGTTGATTGAGGCAAAAGTCGTAGTTAATGGTTTGTTAAAATAAAGGAATTTAAAATAAATTGTGACCACTTTTAGCTATATTAATCTTGATGAAAAATCTCAATCAAACTTTATCATTCAAATTGTTTGGAAATGTTCATGCTGGATTCTGACATTTATAGCTTCTTGGACTTATTTGCTCAGCCATGCAGTTTCACTCACAGAAGAGGTGAAACACTCTATGAGTCATATCAAGAGGGTTTTCTCTGAGAAAAGCTTAAATTCAACAAGGCTGGGATGTTTGCCATCTAGAGTACATACCTCTGGCTCATTTCTCATCCACTTGCCTGCATGTTTGTTTGTCTGCATCGAAGTACTGTCAGCAGTGAGCTTTGACTTTAACATACAAGAGAAGCATTTACACAAGAAACCTCGACTTATTAGCCAACAATTGCTTTGTTTTACTGCAGTTTAGTAACTCTGCATTTTACTGTTCGCATGTGATAGGTGTGATCCATTTGAACTTCACGTGTTTGTCATGTCACACATTTTTCAGGGAAAAGTGTTCATTCATATAGCTATGTGAGTGGATGTCCTCCCTCTCTTTATACCGACTTCATGCCTGGCAAGAAAGGCCATGTTTGCTCACCAATCACTTTTCTTTTCTGTCTCTTGAAAAGGAGCTGTCACCAACCCATCACACGCCATGCCAAGCAAACAAAACCACACAGAACGGCCAGAAAGTGACTGAAACAAGAGAGCCATTTCAATTGTTTTCCTTCAGCCGTGACTTTGTCAATTAAAGCAGTGCAACATTTTAGTTTGTGTAATCTTGACGCGTTTCGCGAAATGCCTTGTACAGGTTGCAGCTGTACAATATGTCAGTTTTGTTTTTCTCTGTTCTGAACCTGAACCTTAAACTGTAAGTAATTTGTTGGCTTTGTATGTCTGTATATATGTCTGTAACACTTTATTCAAATATTTATTTGAAGTCAGCATAGCAGTGTGCATAGATGTTTCTTTATTTAAAAATTTCTTTATTCATCTCAAAGCACCAGAATGTGATGCCCAGAGTCTTGTAATTCATTACGTGAATCATGCCAGGGGACAGTTGCTACACACCATACAAAGCCAAAAAAAAAAAAAAAAAAAAAAAAAAAAAAATTGTAAGAATTATGAACATGAACAAAACAATTCTGAAAACCTGTTGTTCACAACCTTCTGTCTCTTGATTGATAGTTTATGCTTTTGTAGCAAGTAAAAGGCCTTTTAGTCTCATTCTAGGTTGTGGTTCATGTCAAGCATACCTTTTATATTATTTCAAAAGAGCTTGAGCATAAAACTAAGCATTGAAGTACCATCTTTCTAAGACAAAGAATGGGGAGATAATATCTGATGTTTACATGCATCGTGACACTTTAGTTTGGGGACCGATTTTCACTATTAACTAGTTGTTTATTAGCATGCGTATTACTATCATATTGGCTGTTTGTAGTATATTAATGCCGTATTCTGCATGACCCTATTTTAGATTTCTTAATTCCACCCCATACCTAAACCCAGGGCCGTGCACAGACCTTTTGAGGGGCATGTGCTGAAACTGAAAAAGGGCACCCCCCTCCCTTTTTTTTAATATCAAGATTATTTAGTAAGCCTGCATAAAAGGAAGAAATGGTCACATCTTCATGACAAATTCAATAACACAAAATAATAGTCTCAAAAGCTTTAGATTTATTCACGATTAATTACAACCATAATAATAATATTAGATAATTAGATAATATAGATAAACAGGGTTTTAAGGGCTTCTTTAAACCTAATTACAACAGCAACCTTCTGTGAGCCATGTGCTTGAAGATGTTTATGACTTCACTGTGATCCACTGGGATGTCCCTCTCTATGGCTATGAGGAGAAGATCTGAGAGTCTCTCCTCTGAGCAGAGGCTTCGGAGTTTGTTCTTAATTAACCTCATTTTTGAAAAGGATCTCTCCACAGTTGCAGTTGATACAGGTAGGGTGGCATATACTTTAAGCATTTCTACCAGTGTAGGGAAAACGTGCTGGCCACTGGTTTCTTTTAGAGTGGAAAGCATACTCTTCATGCCACTTGACTTGAAGGTGGTATGGTAAACCTTCAGCTCTGTCTTCAGTTGCTGCTTCTCCTCAACACCATAAAAGTCACACAGTGTGTGTATGGCTTGGACAGCCTCTGGGTTTGGTGTGCCCACCCAGTTGTCATGAACTGTCAAGGCTGTGGAATGACTGCAGTATTTTCCCTGTTGGCATCGTCCCATCTACTTTAAATCTTCTTCTGAGTTCCTCTGTGATTGTATCCAGGAAAGTGAAGAACACCTTGGCCCGGTAGAACTCCTCAACAGTTTGGAAAGTATGGCTGTCTTGAGCAGCTGTGGTACTATGCAGGTATCGTGCTGGCACTTTCCTTTTCCTTTCCTGGCCAGGAGGTACTGTGGGAATGTCGATACCTGCATCTTCTGCCTTTTCAATGGCTTGCTGGAATATGGTTTTAAATTCCTCCTCAGACCTCAGATTCTTAACTGTGTCCAGCACACCATCAGTTACTGTGTAGGCAGTGGAGAGATCCAGATCTTTTTGTTGCAGAGCATCAGAGGCCACTCCAGTTACCTGGAACACTGGGGTGGTGATTTCTAAGCAAACAAGGAATTCAAAGTCGATAGCCTTCAGGTACATCTTTGCATCTCCAGCAGCTGTGTCAGGTGGGTCTGACTCAATGATGTCTGTCAACAGCTTGATTAAAGCTTTCAGAACTTTACTGAGGGCTGTCAGGGATCTTTCTCGGCAGGCCCACCGAGTGTCAGGCAACTTCTGCAGCTCAACAACACGCTGACCAGGATACAAGGACTGCTGGCATTTTAAAAATGCTGCATGCCTCTTTGTGGAGCCGGTGCAGAAAACATAGTTTTTCCACCAAGGAGAAAAATGTCACAAAGTGAACATTTGACTTTGCACTCTCAACCAGGACCAGATTCAAGCAGTGTGCCTGGCAATGAACATAAAGAGCCTTTTCATTGAGTGTACGTATCCGGGATTGTAGACCTTTGTACATTCCACTCATGTTTGCAGCCCCATCATATCCTTGGCCCCTGATGTTCTTCAAGTCAAGTCCATTTTCCTGAAGGAGAGATATGACAACTTTTTCCAACTCTTTTCCTGTTGTGGACTCAACAGTGCAGACCTGCAGAAAACGCTCCTTAATTTCCATGTCACTTACGTAGCAAACTACAAAGGAAACTTGCTCTTTGTTTGAGACATCTGTGGTCTCATCTAGAAGGATGGAGAAGATTTGAGCATCTTTGATTTCATTCTGTATTTCCCTCCTAATGAAGGTACCTAAGGACGCTATAATGTCATTCTGGCTCCTGTTTGAGAGAAGGGACACTTGGGGTCTTTTCATGGAGGCTTGTTTTTCATGGATGGCATCCAAATGCAGCTTCATTACGCTATCATACAGGGCCAATGTTTTCACAAGTTCAAGAAAGTTGACTTGGTTTGCACTTGAGTTCGACTCATCATCTCCTTTAAAAGCTTGCACCTGTCATGCCAGATATAAGGTAATATCAATCAAACGTGTTAGGATTTCCCTGTTCCTTTGTCTTTCTCTCTCTCGTGTTGCTCTCCCCTGAATATCCGATGTATCAAAAGCAGCTTGTAGAGCTTTTTTGGAGTATATGTTCCATCTCACCATACTCATCATATGGGCCTCTGTGCTGGCATGCTCTTTAATTTTTCCAGTGGCACTCCTCCATGTATCTATGCCTACTGTCTTCCAGGCTGTTTTGTTCTTGAATTTTTCTTCTCTTAGAAAAATGTGACAGCTAAAACAGTACTTTTGGGTGAATACTCCAACCATGGGCGATCCGTGTACCATCTTCTCTGGAAAGAACGTCCATCTGTGTTTTTTGGGAATGTCATAACAGGCTGGCAAGGTCCGACTTTCTCACACATTTGAATATATCTTTCACTATAATTAATATTAAATGTCTGCATGTGGGCAGGATCTGTAGGGCAATTCAAAGCCACTAGTTTTGCAATTACATCCTCTTTATTTGCAGCAGTTCCATACTGGCTTTCTTCTCTTGTTTCGTCTGGAGGTAATTCCCCCGCACCGGTATGAATCACATTCTCTTGATCTACACTAGCAGTTCCATACTGGCTTTCTTCTCTTGCATCTCCTTCTGGTAACTCTCCTGCAGAGGCTCCTGTATCTTGTTCACCAGCAAATTCTTGTACATCATCTATCGCTTCTCTCTCTACATCTGAATTACTACTTCCTTCCTTTTCTTCTTCCCTGCTACAAACTGGCCTGATCCATGAAGTAAGTGAGCTGCTACCCTTGGCTGCCTGCTGTCGCTCCCGCTCCTTCTTTTTCTTATTTCTCTCTTTACGGGGCATTGCACTGCAACCACCAAGTAATCAAAATTTATGTAAGTGCAAAAAAAGTTTTTTTGTCAGTATTATTTGTAGGGTCCTGTGTTTGTGAATTGCTCTTGTGTACTCCTTTTTTTTTTAAATTGCATTTATAGAAAAAAAATACTTGACTCATACATAAACATGTTAACCAAATAATACAAATTAGCTTATAAAACCAAACAGAAACCAAAATCTTTTTTTATTTAACTTTATGCACTTTTTTTATGAACTTTGCAAAGAAAAAAATTATATATATTCTCTTTTTTTTGCTATTCTGTTTGGTTTTATAAGCTAATTTGTATTATTTGGTTAACATGATTATGAATGACATTGAGAAGAGGGGAAGGTGAGCAATGAGTCAAGTATTTTTGACAAACTTTTTTGAAATATAATTTAAGTAATTATGTCCAACTCAATTCCAGATTATAAGAAACTATAGCCATACCGTTACTATAACATATCCAACATGTATCCGCCTACCTGGCAAAAATTTGATACTGTGGTGGACCAGGGATGTTGGTCTCTTGAAGATTTCTTATTCACTACACTTTCCCTAAAATATGCCAGCAATGAAAAAATAAATAAAAATAGTGTGAAAAGTACAGTTGCAGTGAAAAGCATTTCTGAAGGATCACGTGACACTGAAGAGTACTGAACTGGAGTAATGATGCTGAAAATTCAGCTTTGATCACAAAAATAAATTACATTAAAAATATATTCAAAATAGAAAACAGTTATTTAAAATTGTAAAAATATTACACAATATTACTGTTTTTTGCTGTATTTTTGGATCAAATAAATGAAGCCTTGGAATGAATCATGAATTACATTCTGCATGATAAAATATAAAGATTTCACAGTGATCTTCTGTAAAAATTTTTTAGTTACTACTACATTACTGTAGTAAAACCATGTTTTACTACATTTTATACATGTGAGGACGAGCGGAGAGTATACCATAACATGATTAGCCTAAATGTTAATAAATTAAGTGTATCAGCAATCATAAATCAAAGAAGAAATTTCTTATATGTTATCTAGGTGACGAGGATCACTCGTCGCTTTGTGTAAGTTCCAGTACGAAACAGCGCGGGGGCGCACCTGTTATGATTTTCCAATGGTAAAAACAAATTATATGTTGTTGTATTACTTATCAATATATAGTTTTTGACCAGCGAATGTGTGCAAATGTGAATTTTTTTTTTTTTTCATTATTAAAACGGCCACGGCGCCTCACATTACATTTTCATCTACAGGTTACAAACTAGTTTTTGTAGCTATATAGAGCTATATAGCTCAGTTTTTCCTGTGGTAAAATGCATTTGGCCAAAATCGCATTTTATAAAAGATGAAATGCTACTGTATGCACAGGCTATTTAAGTGTTGGCTATGTATTGGCTATGACTAGATGGCAAATTATGGCCCTCTCTCTCAGGCGACGTCCCACATGTCTCAGTCAGTGAGTCAGTCAGACATCAAATAAATAAAATATAAGCCTTTATAGACATAGTGTTAAGTAGTACTTATTCAAACAACAAGATATTTATTTACCCTTCACAAAACTTTGTTCAGCTCAGCTGTTGTCTACTGTGCGGCTGCTGTGGAACTTCAGTTGATTCAATGAATATAGAGGGGGGCGGAGTTATCAGCTTACTGACAGCTTGAGGATCGAATAAGATTTACACAAGCTCGTTTTAAGAACTTTCATTTGCTAAATATTCGTAAAACAGAGAGACAGACGTAAAGGGTGACCAATAGCATTGATTTAAAAAAAAAAAACACCACCAAAAAAAGGGCACTTCGGAGTGTAAGGGCCAAAAGGGCATGTGCTCTGCACAGGTTGAGCCCTACCTGTGCACGTGCCTGCCTAAACCTAACAACTACCTTGCTAACTATAAATAAGCAGTAATTAGGAGTTCACAGAGGCAAAGCAGTAATTAATAGTGGGTTAATAGTGAGAAATCGACTCTCTTCTAATTGATTCACCTTACAAAATACCAGCATCTGCATAAAGAAAGAAAGAAAGAAAGAAAGAAAGAAAGAAAGCTGATTTTGCAGTCAAAGCTATTTCATATGTCAGGCTTTACAATGTTAAAACTATGTCTTAAAATCTAGTCTGGCCAACTAGCAAAGAATTAATAAGTCTTTAAGTATTCAAAATAATATACCAATTTACATTTTTAAATGTAGCTGAAACTTGTAAGACTAGCATTTTATGCAGCTGACCCCTAGGCAACAGCCTTATATACTGAATGTCCACTGGGAAAACAGAAATCCCAAGAGGAGCCATCCTAATGGTTCAGTCTGCCCCCTAAACACATTTGAAATGTCACACAAGCGTTGGTCATGAAGGTGAACAAAAACCCTCTGCAATATTAACATCTTCCAATTATCCTACTATAATATTTATAATCTAAAGTAGCCTATAGAATGGTGGGATCAGGTCATTTTCTTATGCTATCATTATACCTTCATTTAGATTTAAAAGTGTAAATTAATTAGATGTGTTACGCTGTCTTTGCTGTCAACGCTGAGTTTCCTCAGTAATCCTGAACACATCTTTGTATGTGTCATACTGTACAGTCACCCTGTGACACTAATCCGACTGAAAGTCAATTTAATGAACACTTGTTGAGAAGCTTTGTTCCTGCTGAGGTCTCTGTGGCTTTCACTGTTTGCACAGCCATAACTTGTATAACAGCCACCATCTCAGGACAAACTCAAAACCAATAATTATTTACTTACACAATGGCCGTATTTAAAAATATAGTTTTCCTTGCCTTTCCCAACTAAATTACTACAAACTGAATCCCCAGTGGCCTCACAGCCTTTACGGTGGCCCCATAGAGGCACCAAAATGCCATTGTTATGTTTTAACGCCCTCCAGTGGTTAACACGTGTAAGTGCTTGTTTGTGCTGCTGTAAAACAAACGTTATGTGCAACAGTATAAAATGATAATAAAATGATAATTACTCATATAGCCTATCCAACATTAAATAAAAGTAATTAGACATAATAACCATTACTTCTTACCTGCCAATAATAGGTTAGAAAATTGTATATTTTTCAGTGACATTTACTTGTACTTGAACTGTTTAGATTATTGTGTAGATTTATTATTATTATTATTAGTAGTAGTAGTAGTAATTAATGTGTATTATTTTAATTATGGGAATTATGATGCCGCAGAAGCCCTATGCATATTACGTGCACACAAATCTAAAATATGTAATTAATACTAAATTATATTTTTATTTAATATAGCTATTATATTATTTATTTACAAATATTATTCATTTATTTCAACCAAAAATATGTACATTTCATCAGCAAGTTTTTTTTTAAACTCTTTCTGTCTTTTTTAGTTTTATTTATTTAGTTTACATTTATTTATTAACGTATTAATTTTATTTATTTATATATATAAAATATTAAATTATATACAGTACAGACCAAAAGTTTGGAAACATTACTATTTTTAATGTTTTTGAAAGAAGTCTCTTCTGCTCATCAAGCCTGCATTTATTTGATCAAAAATACAGAAAAAACAGTAATATTGTGAAATATTATTACAACTTAAAATAATAGTTTTCTATTTGAATATACTTTAAAAAAATATATATATTCCTGTGATGCAAAGCTGAATTTCCAGCATCGTTACTCCAGCCTTCAGTGTCACATGTAACATCCAGTCTATCACATGATCATTTAGAAATCATTCTTAATATTCTGATTATTATGAGTGTTGGAAACAGTTCTGCTGTCTAATATATTTGATGAATAAAAGGTTAAAAAGAACTGCATTTATTCAAAATAAAAAAAAAAATTCTAATAATATATATTCTCATAATATATTTTCTTTACTATCACTTTTTATCAATTTAACACATCCTTGCTGAATAAAAGTATTGATTTTATTTAAAAAAAAAGAAAGAAAAAAATATTATTGACCCCAAATTACTGACCCAGTAGTGTATATTGTTATTTATTTTAAAAACATAGCTTCTTTTTTTTTTTTTTTTTTTGTTTACTTTTTATTCATCAAAGTATCCTAAAAAGTATCACATGTTCTGAAAAAATATTTAGCAGCAGGAATTGTTTCCAACTTTGATAATGAATCATCATATTAGAATGCTTTCTAAAGGATCATGTGATAATGATCCTAAAAATTCAGCTTTGCATCACAGAAATAAATGATAATTTAAAGTATAATAAATTTAAAAACAATTATTTTAAATTGTAATAATGTATCACAATATTACATTTTTTTTCTGTATTTTTGATCAAATAAATGCAGGCTTGATGAGCAGAAGAAACTTCTTTCAAAAAAATTTAAAATAGTAATGTTTCCAAACTTTTGGTCCGTACTGTATATATATATTTGTATATATATATATATATATATCTATATATTTTTTTTTTTTTTTTTTTTTTTTTTGTGGAATGACCCACTTAATCTCCTAAATCTAAATTTCACGTGTGAACTGTAAAACGATAACGGCACGCCTGACTCTTAGTGTTTGTTTAACACAATTACTAATAATTAGCCTGACACACAAAAAAAACAAACAAACGACGCAGCCTTGTTTCGGAATCCACCACCAGCCCTTTGTTTACTGTTGTTATAAAGCTGCAGTATTTTGTCGATTTCTATTGGCTACGCTTATTCCCCGTGTTTTCCTATTGGCTCATAGATATGTCAGTCGCTTTCTGATTGGACAAAGGAGTCATCGCTTAGTCTACGCTTCAATACCATTGGCTCAGTAAGTATTAGTGCTCCTTTACTTATTAGTGCGAGAGTAAAGTAGGTCATAGAGAATGTATACTGAGCTGCCGAGCGCCGTCCATATTCGACTGACTATAACTTACATGTGATTAACTGCCTCTTCATGTAAGTAAGACATGTTTGATTTATAAACACGCTTAACTGTGCTGTTTGTTGTATATTTGTAAATACGGCTATACGTCTTGTTAATTAATTCGTTTTAATAAAGTTCTTAAAGACCTAATGTAATTTTATAGAATTTATGATATAATTTTACACATTTTTAAAATATAACATTGCTGTCAAGGTGCTTGCAATATTAGCACTACAAAAACATCACATTTGCTTGACAATCGCACTTTTAAATCCATGTTAGGTTATACGAGGTCATATGTCTCGGAGAGGTTAATGTGTTTATTATGAATCATAACGCTGATTGCAGTGACTGTGTTATATTTCTGATGAAAATATAATGGTTTAAATAAAAACTTTAGCGCATCTTAACAAGTAAACATTTTGGTGTGCGAGATTTTGTTTTGTTGTGTGTGGCACAAATGTGACCCTGCATCACAAAACATAAGGGTCAGTTTTTGAGATTTATACATCATCTGAAAGCTGAATAAATAAGCTTTTCATTGATGTATGGTTTGTTAGGATAGGACAATATCTGGCCGACATACAACTATTTGAAAATCTGAGGGTGCAAAAAAATCTAAATATTGAGAAAATCGCCTTTAAAGTTGTCCCAGTGCAGTTCTTAGCAATGCATATTACTAATCAAAAAATACGTTTTGATATATTTACAGAAATAAATTTACAAAATATCTTAATGGAACATGATCTTTACTTAATGTCCTAATGATTTTTGGCATAAAAGAAAAATCAAGAAAAGTCATATAATGTATTTTTGCTACAAATATACCCCAGCGACTTAAGACTGGTTTTGTGGTCCAGGGTCACAAATATGTCCCGGTGCGGTGTGGCAGGACACTGTAAGCTCTCGTGACCTTTTCCTAAAGTAAACACCGAAGCTGTATCTCGAATCCAACCATATGTGGCTACCTAGGGGATATTTTATAGCCTTGTTGGTGCTTTCAGCATACTCTTTCATCATTATGCATTAAGTACTGTTTGGGCAATTTTTTTTACCTGGGCATCAGAGACAGGAACAATGATTTTTAGGTAGTTTCTACCAGGTAAGTAGCATTTTTAGGTATTACACTAAGCATTTTTGAGCTTCATAGGCATGTGCAGTTTTTGGGCATTTTGGAATTTTGGAACTGAGTTGGTCGCTTCTCATTGTCCGATGTAAAATATATAAAGCTAAATCAGTAGAGAATCATTGAATTAAGAATTCAGCGTGCTGCAGGTGCATTTGACATTTTTAAGCTTGCAGTGAGGCATGTGCAATTTATTTATTGATTCATAAACACATGCAGTATTCATTGGCACATGAAAAATTGCAATTTCTTGTTATAATATAATAATACAAATAATTAATTTCTTATGTTGAATACAGTTGTGCTGCAGGGTTTTTTTTTTTTTTGTTTTTTTTTTTGTGTGTGTGTGTTTGTTTGTTTGTTTTGGAAATCGTGATATCAGAATTTTTTTTACAGAATTTTTGTATTTTTTTTGTTTTTTTTTAATAATGTTTTTTATTTTCTTTTTTTTTTTTTTCTTTTTTAATCTTACTGACCCAAAACTTTTAAATTACAATATGATATGTGTTTACTAAAAACCCAAAAAATAAAAATAAAAAAACCACACAGTTATGAAGCTCATTTGTTTGATTTTAGGGACTTTTTGGTTATTTCTGTACAGTGAAGAATTTTGAGTCCGTGTTAGTACACAATCCTCCCATTCACCGTGTAAACAAAACTTCCATAGAGAGTGTGATTTTGTGTGCAGTAAAGGTCTTTACTTTTACACCTGGGTGTGTTTATATTGTTTATGTCTATTTTATTATGCTTTTATTACTGTATGCTTTTGTGTAACAAGGAACTAACTCAGGGAAAAAACAAAAACAAAAACATAAGAAACATGTTTTCCAGAAAGGACATGATATTTTTGTTGGTAATCAAGTTCAGAGCAGACATGAAGAAGTTTAAAGGGATACTCCACCCCAAAAGGAAATTTTGTCATTAATCTCTTATCCCCATGTCGTTCCAAACCCGTAAAAGCTTCGTTCATCTTCGGAACACAATTTAAGATATTTTGGATGAAAACCGGGAGGCCTGTGACTGTCCCATAGACTGCCAAGCTTAATACATGTGGAAACAGTGCATCCTTGTGGCGCGGATGACGCAGAAGAGCATACACAGCATACGGTGATATGGAGAGACACAGAGGAGACTGTTGACAAAGGAATTGTTGAATAAAGTCGTTATTTTTGTTTTATTCGCTTACAAAAATGTTCCCGTTGCTTCATATAACCCAGATTGCACGTCTGATGGCAGATGGAGTATTCTGATGACGACTTTCATACCTTTTAGGGACCTTGACACTGTTATTTACTTGGCAGTCTATGGGACAGTCACAGGCCTCCCGGTTTTCATCCAAAATATCTTAAATTGTGTTCTGAAGACGAACGAAGCTTTTTCGGGTTTGGAACGACATGGGGGTAAGTGATTAATGACAAAATTTTCATTTTGGGGTGGAGTATACCTATAAAACAATGCTGCTTTATGTACCATGGTTTGTACATAGTACTCACAGATACTTTAATGTCCAAAACCTTATACTGTATACGTTCACACTGCATTTTGTTGTCAAATTGCCTGAAAAGCTTCTGTGTGAAGCTTGAGCCAGAATTTTAAAATCAGACACTATAACGTTACAGATCTTATTTGTTATTAAAACTTCTAACATTTTAGAAAATAGCAAAATTGTTGAAAAGTATGAAATAACACAATTTGTTACACTACTGTTCAAAAGTTTGGGGTCAGTAAGATTTTTAAATGTTTATGAAAGAAGTCTCTTATGATTGGCAAGGCTGCATTTGTTTGATTAAAATATATATATATATATATAAACGGTAATAATCTGAAATATTTTTTTTTTCAGATGTTTCTATTTCAACATATTTTAAAATGTTATTTATTCCAAAGCAGAATTTTCAGGATCATTAATAGAAATAATTATAGCTGCTGATTTGCAGCTCAAGAAACATTTATTATTATTATCAGTGAAAACAGGTGTGCAGCTTAAATATTTTTTTTTTTTTGGAAATTGTGATTCTGTAACGGGGCTGACAAGACGTGAGACGTGCGGATCCATGTGCAAAGCTTTATTCTTAAACATGGTCAAAACAGACAAGGGTCAGACAATGGCACACAGGTATATCGAGGGCAAGACAAGGGTAATCCAAAGCAGGCGTGTTTGATCGGTGGCTAACAGTATCCAGAGGGCTTGACAAGAGGGGAAATCCAATAACATGAGCAATAGTCCAGGCAAGGTGCAAACACAGTCCGAACAGAAAGGCAAAGGGTAAATCCAATACAAACAGGCAAGACTCAGGTAATACGGGAAAGCAGGCAAGACAAGACTATGATTAAGAACTAGTAACTAGGGCAGAAAACTGGCTCTGTAAGGTGCTACCTCTAGAAAAGCGATATACGCAAACAATACTCGGCAGCGAGAAAGAGAAAGTCCATGGCTTAAGTAGCATTTCTGATTGGATTCAGCTGTGTGTGTGTGTGTAATCAGTGCATTCAGCTGTGTGTGTGTAATCAGTGCAAAGGATGATGGGAACTGTAGTCCGGGGTGAAGTGTAACAGTAATGTTGTGCAAGAGTCCATATGATGGATGAGGGACCTCTGGTGGCGACAGGACAGGATTCATAACAGATGCATTTTCTTAGAATCCTTTAATGAATAAAATGAAAAGAAAAGTAATTATTTGAAATAGAATATCGTAGTTATACTATCTAATAAAATAGTTTTCTGTTATTTTATTTAATGCATCCTTGCTGAGTTAAAACACCAACAACAATAACAAAACATTTCTTTAAATAAATAAATAAAGTGTATGGGAAAACTGTGGTGACTAAAAAGCAGAACTATTTATTTATTTATACACAGACACAATTCATATTTGTCTTCAACAAAACTAATTTCAAATATTTAAGCATTAAGCCTTTAGATCAAAATTGCAATGATTTTAAGAATTACAAATGTATTCATTTTAAGATTTAAAGATCACGGGAAACATCAGTTCAGTTGTGTCTAATCATTTGAGTAGTCGTGTACAGTAACAGTACAACAGGAAGTCTCAGCAGTGAATGGCACTGTGAGAAAGTTCTAGGTAAAGATAGAAAGACAGCGAAAAGTCTTGCCCCTCATCTTAACTGATAAATCTTATTCCCTCTTGTGCTGTGAGACACCTGATTACTTGCAAGGCAGTGCTGTGACACCTGCTCATTGCATCTGTTGCTCTGGGTGGCAATGTTACTTTTAAGCAGCTTGCAGTGCAGTTTCTGTCCTTCCATGATCCTCTGCTAACTGTTCAGCATGTGCACAGAACCCATCTGCTGTCCCTGCAGTCACAGACATACAGTACTCATCACAACAGCTGATACTACCAATGACTCCTCATACAAACAGCAGAGCAGTTTGTGGAGCAGCGCTGCTTTCCTAATGTTCATACGCTCTTTCTTTTTGTTTTCCCTGCCCCTGCATCTGTCTATGGCCTGTGCTCTCTCAGGTCCAGTGCCTGTTTTGTGTATTTCCGCAGAAGCCAGCGCTGTGAGGAGACAGCTGTTTTCTGAGGTATGTGCTCTAGGATATTTGGAAACAGTGTGTGGAATGAATGTCTCCACCAGATTTATTAAAGTCATATTCATCCAACAATAAAAATCTGTCATTACTTACTCAGCCTCAAATCACTGAATGATTTTTGATGAATTAAATGTCAGTTTGTGTCTCATCATGCAAAGCTGTTGCATGGCATCATATGAGCTGAAATAGAGCACATTGAATTTGCATATCATGAATTTAAGATGTATAAACTACTTTTACGGTGTTTTTTTTTTTAAGAAAAAAAGGGGGTTATTTTATACTGTGACAATATTTTCAGAAATGGACCGTATAAAGTTGTCTATAATTAAAAAATAATAATAATATTCATTATTTGCCATGATTAAGAACAACTGACATTAGAAAACCATGAACGTGGTTGTGTTGTTAAATGATTAAAACATTAACTTCAAATCTCAGCGGGTACTAAGTAAATGTCTTAGGGGTTCCGTTGGCAAGAAGGTTTGGGAAGCCCTGTAAAGAATAATGTCCCGATGAAAAATTGCATTTCAATTGAGTTGAAATGAGATTTATTGACAGGTTTTTTGAAACTCATCCTCCAGTATTCACCTTGAATGTATGAAAAATAGCAGCGTGGACATTCTGCTAAATTTCATCTTATGTGTCCCCTCCCTCCCAAATACAGAATATTAATGAAAAACAGAATTTTGTAAAAATAAAGCTGAATTTGAAAGAGAGAGAGAGAGAGAGAGAGACATTTTGGTTAGGGCCTTAAAATGTTTTATTTTGTTAATAAATTGCTTATTTATTTTTCTTTTTGTTTTTTAAGTAAATTGCTGTTAAATATTTTTTGTTTCATGTTTTTAATTAATTACACATTTTTTTTAATTGATAAAGTTTAATTTGACCATTGGAACCATAAAAAGAAAAATCAATCAAATGTAAAAAATGGAATTTGAAAAACAAAAACAAAAAAAAGGATTTCATAGGGCCCTAAGTTCCTGACAAAAATGTCATTGAGGTGCATGATGTGTAAATGTCTAGTATTCTTTAAGGTCAGACTCCAGTGCTTCTTATTACTGTTGTAAGGCATTCAGTTTCCATAATCCATCTGCCACAGACTTGTCACATTATCAGTGTCCTTCTATACTTGTCTGTAGGCTTCATGTTTCACAATGCAAATTACTGGCTTGAATAGAAGCAGGTGTCAGTCTGACCTATAACTGTAAAGAGAACAGATTGTGCCAGAACATAATCGAATGTGGGCCGCTGGTGGCGTGGGGCGATCAGGGTGTTACATAGCAGGTTTAATTGGGTGTCATGGCACCCTGGATCAAGTGTCAGCTGGTGAAAAATAGGTCAAAGATAATGATGAAGTCAAAGCGGGAACAGAGAAGAGACACAACCTTAAGACAATGATATGCAATATTGCAATATAAAATGCAATATAAAAGATTGCATATTTCAAAATGTGTTGTTCGCTGGAAAACCGACTGTGTTGTGGTGAAAAGCTAAGCAATTTAAGAGGCGTCTATGTAATTGAGACTACAATTGTGATACTTTTCACATGGAGTTTCTTTGTAATTTTTATTAATTCAATCATTTAATGTTTATGTGTTTTGTTGAGTGTCATATTTTATACATGATAGTACGATATATGAGAATATGGAGCTCATGCATAAGGAGGAACAAAACATTTCAGTTTTATTCAGAGGCCCAAAATGAGCAAAAATGTATAATAGTACAATGAAATTAAAGTAAGATGAAATTCATGTAATGTAAATCAATGAGATCTTTATAACATTATAACAGACCACTCACATAAAAAGCATATGAATATCAGTTGTCAATCCATGTCTCACAATAATACAGTATGTCTTAGTAAGATTTAAATGCTTAGTTTTATGATCAAAGCTGTAGTTTTTATTGTGGGAGAAAAGCATATAATGCAGTGCATTACAATGATTGAAAAAGAACAAACAAATGTTCCTTAAAAGCCTGGTGTATGATGTTTAATGAATTTTGCCATGTTTCCATGTGTTTACTTGATAAGTATTTCAATGCAAAAAGACACATGCACCATGACCTAAAGGTGGACATTTTTAGAATTATACAAAAAGGCATTTTACTTGCTAAAAAGTGTAAACTATCAATCAGAGTGTCTGTCTGCTCACTTACATCATCTAAACCCCTCTCTTGTGTCTGGGTTATGAAATGCTTAAGCTCTGTAGGGTGGAGATTATACAGTATATCCTGCTTTACTACAACTTTCTTCTCTTGCAGAGGAGGATCTCGTCAGGCAGCCTCAGGAAATGGTGAAGGAAGAACAGCCTTCGTCTCTCTCTGTGGTGAATTTAACCCTCTTTTGTTCCTCATTTGGGAGTCACATTTGTGATCTTCACGATCAAAAGTGACCGGACACCTAAAATCTAACCTTTTCCCCCCAGTAAAATCAATGTAACGTATTTTGTTCTATAATATATATATATATTTTAATTTTTTAATTTTATAGTTATAATTTTTATATAAATTTCTTCTCATTGAAAATAAATACAAATTTTAAAAAATATATTTTCAGTTAATGCAGTATAGGGTGGGCGATATGAGCTAAAATTCATATCACAATATTTTACACTGTCCAGGCGATATCGATATTATATGAGAAAAAATATTACAGGCAAAATATTTTAACCTTATATAACTAGAAAAAAATTGAGGGATTGGACATAGACCTGAAAAGTAATTTTTTGAGTAGGCCAGTGGTTCCCAAACTTTTTGTGCCGGGCCCCCCTTTTGTAGAGAAAAATATTTTCAAGGCACCCCCCCCCACCATCCATATCATCCAAAATCCATATCATGGAACAACATAATACTGATTGTCACGTTCATACCGTTATAGCGGCCACCCCTAATGCAGTATTTCATGTTAAAATAGAGTCAATGCCTTTAAAATTCAATTTTTGAAGCCAGATTAGTGCCATCTGGTGGGAGTAAAATAAGAAAAACATCTGTAAGTCCATGGTTCAGCCCATAGATTCTTACATAGCTCTGTATAAAAGGCCTATAAATTCCCTAATTCTTTTTAGACATAAATACTTATTTTTATTAAGTTGTGGATTTAGATATATATTTAGACATTCTCAAAGACAGTTTTTTACTGCATTGTTGTTGAATTATTGCTTTTATTTTACATATTCATTGGTGTGTTCATTGGTGTGTGTGTGTGTGTGTGTATAATTGTGTGTGCTCGTGTGTGTGACTAGATGTGTTGACTTTACACTCTTGATGTTTTTGAGTTTCACCCCATCATTGCTGTGTACTTTTTATCTGCATTGTGCATAATTCTATGAATTTTTGTGTTTTTGCAATCTCCCATTCATTTCCTATGGTCGGTCATTTTTGACCGGAGACCACAAGTGTGACTATATTTTTTATGACCACTTAGCCTGCTCGAATCATGCCCTCATTTTTTTTGTGTGTTCACATTCCAAATACCATAAAAGTCATCAAATTTTGTACCAGTTTGATGAAGCTGTGATTTTTAAAATTTCAAAACAGAGAAGTATTACCTTTATGTTTAGTTTTTGCAAAACTAAGGGGTTAAATTTATGTTTGTGTTTTGCAGATGGTCTAATGGCAGACCAAAGAATGGACATCTCCTCCACGATGAATGAGTTCATGACTCCCAGTTCCACTGATCTGATCAGCAGCTCCATGGCTACGCCGGGCATGGACTACACCCGCAAGAGGAAGGGCAGCATCACCGACTATCAGTAAGAGCAGGTTCTAACAGATCCTCTAACGCTGTTCATCATCTTTCAAATTTGTGTGCTCATATTGGACCTCAAGCAGGATTTATGATGAGGTTCAAGGCCCATTGTCTGGAATTACACTACCTTTCAAAAGTTTGGGGGGTCATGAAGTTTTTTTTTTTTTTTTTTTAAAGAAACTAATTATTTTATTTAGCAATGATGCATTCAATTGATTAAATGTGACAGTAAAAACATTTATAGTGTTACACAAGGTTTCAATTACAAATGCTACTTTTTAACTTAAAGAATCCTGAAAAAATATATATTTTCCCCAAAAATATTAAGCAATGTTTTATCAACATTGATAATAATGAGAAATGTTTCTTTAAAAACCGAATCTTCATATTAGAATGATTTCTGAAGGATCATGTGACACTGAAGACTCAGGTAATGGCTGCTGAAAATTCATCTTTGCTATCACAGAAATAAATGACATTTTAAAATATATTAAAATAATAATAATAATAAAAAAAATGTTCTTTTAAATTATGATAACATTTTACAATTTTACTGTAAATTGTTTTTTTGATAAATAAAATTCAGCTTTGATGGGCAGAAGAGACTTCTTGTAAAAGTGTTAAAATATCTTACAGACCCTAAATGTTTGAATGCTAGTGCATATTGTATTTTTTTTTTTTTCACCTTCATGAAGCCTGTATGACTTTGTTTCTTCTGTGGAACATAAAAGAAGACATTTTGAAGAATGCTAGTAACCAGTTTTGGTTCCCATTGACTTCCATGAAATGGACTAAAAAATGCAATTGAATCAATGGAAACTGAAACGCTTTAGCTACCCACATTCTTCAAAATATCTTCTTTCATGTTTCACAGAAGAAAAAAACTTGAAGGTGAGTAAATTATGACAGAATTAAAATTTTTGGGTGGACTGTGCCTTTAATATGAGATGACCTGAAAATGAATTTGTCAATATCTCTGTTTTCACAGAATTGATGGATTTTCTTTTGAGTAAGTATCAAAACATTTTAATTACTTTCACTTTACAATACTCCAGTATTCCAAAACTAATATTCCATTTATTTTACAAAAAAAAAAAAAAAAAAAAAAATCTATAACCATGGCATACCATGGTGCATGAACAGTATACCATCTTATGCTGTCATCACTGAAACATCACTATACTGTACTGTCACAGCTCTACCTTATTATAAGTGTGTCTTTGTTTGAGGACAGGCACATTTTTCATCTAATCAAAAAATAAAAATAAAATAAATATATGAACTCACCCCTTGTTTTTGAGAAAAATACCAATTTTATCCTCTTAGATCTGAGGCTTCATGGATGAGATTCCTCATCCCAAGCTCACAGCTCACACAGTCCGCTGAGAGTGAATGGTCAGTGAGTATGGAGTATGGATGAAGTCTTGCAAAATAGTCAGACTGTCCAGTCTGTTCTTGTTTTAACACAAATGTAATCTAGCACCTTTTATATCTGAATATGATATTCTCGCTCCATGCAAACAGAAGAAGCACAAGTGTTGTTCACAAATATTCGGAGGAGATACTTTGGTGAAAGAGGTGCTAAAACTATGCAAACAGCTTGTGCAAATAAACACTATCTGCACAATTTAGACACGGTTTATTCTGGGTGAATTCAGGATAATATCATGGATAATAGCAGGTATTGTGTTATATGTAGCTTTAGTTTTGTGGTTCATTTTTAACAGTAACTTGTAATGCAGGGTTTCCCATCCAACGAAAAGTAACAAATTAGTTATTGTTTGCAAACAAGAACAAGTGAAGTTCACATTATATTATCCATCAAGTGAATATGTTTAGTCATAGGGGTTCAGGTGACTAATAAGTCTACTCTAATAGAAAACACATAACAGTTATTTAAACAACAGGGAGGAAAAAATCTGTGGTAGATGTTATCAGTGTCAAGCCCTCAGGTAAACAACGGGTACAATTTCTTTTGTTCTGGTCAGTTATGAAACAAGCCATTATGAAACAGGCAAGCTGGAGCTGATGGTGCGTGAAATGGGAGTTACATCATATCAAGTCATAGTATACTATAGTACCATTTTGTGAGATCCTTATTCTGTAATGACATTTAATGAGGATAAATGAATCAGATGTGCTCTTAACCTAAATATTAATGGACTATAATGAAAATTAGGGAAGAGAAAAAAAAAATTGTTTTAAAGAGTATTAATCGTCTAGTTTTGAGAAATCATTTTTCCTTTTACTTGCAAATCAGCCTAGTGAAAAGCAATATATTAAAATACATTTATTTCATATTTTCAAATCAAGTTCAGATCTATTAACATATTTACTGACATATCAGTTGAGATGTAAATATGAAATAAATGTGATGTAAAATTATAATTCAACTTTATTTGGAGTACGACTTGTGCACAATGCACATTTCTTATTATCAAGCCCCAAATGTGTTTTAAAGGGATACTCCAACCCAAAATGAAAATTTAGTCGTTAATCACTTACCCCCATGTTGTTCCAAACCCGTAAAAGCTTAGTTAGTGTTCGGAACACAATTTAAGATATTTTGGATGAAAACCTGGAGGCTTGAGACTGTCCCATTGACTGCCAAATAAATAACAGTGTCAAGGTCCAGAAAATGTATAAAAGTCATCGTCAGAATACTTCATCTGCCATCAGACGTGCAATCTAGGTTATATGAAGCGACGGGAACACTTTTTGTAAGCAAGAAAAAACAAAAATAACTACTTTATTCAACAATTCCTTTGTCAACAGTCTCCTCTGTGTCTCTCCATATCACCGTATGCTGTGTATGCTCTTCTGTATCATCCGCGCCACAAGGATGCACTGTTTCCATGTGTATTTAGCTTTGATTTAAAAGAAAAGAGCGCATCCTTGTGGCGCGGATGATACAGAAGAGCATACACAGCATATGGCAGATGGAGTATTCTGGCGATGACTTTCATACATTTTATGGACCTTGACACTGTTATTTACTTGGCTGTCGGAGCTCTTACAGGTTTGGAATGACATGGGGGTAACTGATTAATGACAAAATTTTCATTCTGGGGTGGAGTATCCCTTTAATGTTACTACTGATGAGGATTGTATAATCTGAATATTTTCTGTCTTTAAATGCAAAATATTTTAAAGTGCACCTAAAGTATACTTGCAATAGTTCCACTTTAGCACAACCAAATATCCTTCAGTATATCTTTAGTTGGACTTCCGCACAATCAAAGTGCAGTAAGTACAAAATTGGTTGTTGTAATTTAGCAGACTAGTATAGTATACTAAAAGAGAATTTAAATATTGCTTTTTATTATGTTTTTAAATTTGTATGTTTTTTTTTTTTATTATTTGCATGTGTTAATTTTTTTTTAGTTTAATTTTAGTGTATTTATTTTTTATTTTATATTTTTTTGTATTTATATAGGTTGATTTGTGAACTATTTAAGCTAATGTATTGTTACTGTTCATTTTTAAGGGACTGTATGGACATAGACACGGACAAACAACTTGAAAGGTAAATTGTTTTTTCTATCATAAAGATACAGCATAAATGACCACTGAAAATGCTTATTTTTTGCTTTTTTTTTTTAATCCAGTTTGTAGTTTGTGTACTACATATGTAGTTTGTGGCCCTTTGCTTTAAGGAGAATTTTAAACATTTTCTATTCATTTTGATCTTTCTTGGTGTAAAGTTTTTCAAAATCTTTAAACCTTGTTCATTTTAGATTTTGAATCCCATATTTTCAGAGATTAATAAAATTATTATTCCTCCTTTTTTTCATTATTGACACTCTATTTTCCTAATTAATGCTGTGCAGTTGCTTTAACACAATCTGTATTGTTAAAAGCACTATATAAATAAAGTGACTTGACTTGACTTGACTCCTGTAACTGGATCTGTTTATGTAGGTTCTGGTGTTTATACTTAGCCTACATGATTTATTATTTCTCAGATGTTAATTTTTCTCATTTTTCTCTCAACAGGGCCGATCAGCAGATTAAGAATTCAAGGTGCTGTGATCCAGAGCATTTCCGTTTTTTCTTTTTCTTTTAGTGGATAGATAATATGCCGCTGTAGATCCTATGCCTTTTCTTCCAGTTGTAACATTGTTTTGGACTCTTGGTTGTCAACAGGGAGGCTCACAGTCAGATAGAGAAGAGACGCAGAGACAAGTTGAACGGCTTTATTGATGAGCTGGCTTCATTATTGCCTACCTGCAGTGCCATGTCACGCAAGCTGGACAAACACACGGTGCTGCGCATGGCGGTCCAGCATATGAAAACACTTCGAGGTGAGATTCAGCTGGCTTTTTATATGTGATCTTTATGCTTCCTTTTGTATTTCAAGTGATTTTATAGTTGAGTGCTATTATACATAAAAATGACCAAAAATATGACATTTACATTGCATTTATATTTTATTCACAAACTTTGTATTACCAATAATGGTTTCTAAACAGACTCGACTTTCCTTCTGAAAAGCTTAAATAAGCATATGCATTAAATCAATATTTGGAATAGGTCTTTATATTTATGTAAAGTTGTTTTGCAATCTAAAATTATTTTATGATGTACATTATTATATCTGATATTATTCTTAATGAATATTATGGTTTTATTGAGGTACTGTAGTCCAGTGAATATTTAGTTCCATTGTGCAAAATTACACAAAACAAATATAAGTAAAAAAAAAAAAACATAATATAATTTACAAAAATAATCAGTATTGGTTGGTCAATCTTTTAAAGGGCCATGACGATGGTAAAAAAGTTTTGCATCCCCCCCCTTTTTTAAAAAAACTAGTGATGGAAATCATATGAATAGAGTGGTAATAATAACTATATTTTAATACTTTTGTAAGCGAACGCAAAGTTCCCTTGAACGCTAAAGATTAGCAAGATAAAGCAAAGTTTCTCGAGGGAATGCAAACATTTTGTGAATTAACGCAAAAGCATATAATATAATTTTTCCTCCCATTATTTTTTTCTGTCACCATAATTCATATACTTCAAATTATGATTTGACTAGCTGGTGTACAAATACTCGAAACAAAAATACTTGTACATATGCTTATTTTTTATTTTATATGTTTATATTATATTATACTCTCTTTTTAGGAGCTGCAAACCCTTACACCGAAGCTAACTACAAGCCAGCCTTTTTATCAGACGATGAGCTAAAGCACTTAATATTAAGGGTAGGTGAGCTAAAGAAACGTCCTTTTGTGCTATGCTGAGTTACAAACCCTGGCCGTGACTCACTGGTGATCCACTCTGCATCTCAGGCTGCTGACGGTTTTCTGTTTGTTGTGGGCTGTGATCGGGGAAAGATCCTTTTTGTGTCAGAGTCTGTCTACAAAATTTTAAATTACAGTCAGGTAAGGCCTTCTAAAGCTACTATGATTCACCACTCAGCGTATGTGAAACATCAGACTGTGAAGTGACTCACTATATATCGCCTGTTCTCTCCATCTTACAGAATGACCTGATTGGCCAGAGTTTGTTTGATTATTTGCATCCTAAAGACATTGCAAAAGTCAAAGAGCAGCTCTCATCATCTGACACAGCCCCACGTGAAAGACTCATCGATGCTAAAAGTAAGTTAGCACCTGCTAAAAAATACACCATTATGCAGACAAACCTTATAGGCTGAAATATGCTGCACAACTTTTGAGATTGTAAAATTTAGTATTGTCCTTTTTTGGCATTATACATATTTCCAACTTTGTAAATGGTTAAAAACTGGCCATCATAAAGTAAAGAGGATCTCTACCAGACTTACAAGTCATTCCAAACACAACAAACTCACACAGAAACATGCACCATGTTGCATGACAAAGAAAAACAGCTTGTGCTCTGAAATCAGCTTCAAATATCAAATATTGGAGAGTCTGGAGAGAATCAGAGTCTGTGCCCATTATACACTACACAATTTTATGTGAAATCTTTCAACTCCAATTGTCTAAAACCTACAGACTGACTCTGACTTTCAGCAATTAACATCGACTAGTCCAGACTGCACAGTGGGACAAAAATCTTGGGCCATAAAGTAGTGTATACCAGCCTTCAATCACATACATTTGATTATTTTTTGAGCCTATCTGACAGTGCATTGTTATTTCTCAGCTGGGCTGCCAGTCAGGACAGACATCGCCCCTTGTCCCTCCAGATTGTGCTCGGGGGCCCGACGCTCCTTCTTCTGCAGAATGAAGTGCAACAGGCCCCTTGTCAAAATGGAGGACAACGATTTTTCCTCAACTTGCTCCAAAAAGAAAGGTAAATCAGTCACTTTGTGTATTGTAAAATACACATATATATATAATACACATATATAAACGTTTTATTGCCATAACTATTGCTTTCTATTTCTCTCTGCAGCCGATCGCAAGAGCTTCTGCACCATCCACAGCACTGGCTATCTGAAGAGCTGGCCGCCCACAAAGATGGGTTTAGATGAAGACAATGAGCCTGATAATGAAGGCTGTAATCTCAGCTGCTTAGTGGCCATTGGCCGATTACATCCTCATATTGTCCCACAACCCATGAATGGAGACATCCGTGTGAAGCCCACAGAGTATGTCTCGCGCCATGCCATTGATGGGAAGTTTGTCTTTGTGGACCAAAGGTAAGTAGTGACCACTGGGTGCCCTGAAATGCAGTTGCAGTTTGAAGGTGCGGTCACATTTACAATTTCTCGATCAAAATCCAGGCAATGTCAGTGGGAATCAACACAATGCCTGAAAAAATTCAAGTTCAAGTTTGGTCAGATTCATAATTTAACAAGAAAAACCAAAGATCCGCAGTGGATGAGGCACTCATTCTGAGAGTGTTTACTCCCCACAGATTAAAATTATAACATTTTCCATTAAGAGGTGGTTTGGAAAGCAGTTATTTACATTTGGTTCATTTTGCTAGCCGGCAAGAATGGTAACGGAAAATGTGGCCACACCTTAACTTGATTAAAAAAACCAGTGCACTATAACATGCGACGTGCTTGTATAATATAATAGAATTTTCCAGACTCAGAATTACATTAGTGTAATTGTAAGCAAACATGTTGAGTAAAATTGATAATTGGTTGGGATATGTTTGTTTTGTCTACTGATGGATAAACTGATTTGGGATCAAATGCTTGGTATCCATGCTGACCTTATGACCAATCTTCATGTTAGCATGACAGCTTATTTGGTTTCATGAGAACAATGCGGCTCAATATCTAAATATAGCTATGGATAAATGGTGCAGATTGACATAAGGTCACGGCCTGGCTAGAGGCAGAAATATAGGGCGCACAATGCACCTAAAAATACACTGTGACAAAAGCACTGTTTGGCTTTTAAATGTCAGCTGCATCTGGAGTCTTAATTTTTGTGTATGTGGTATTAAAATCGGGATGAAATGGAAGTACCGACAGATATTCCATATTGTGATGTACTGTTCAAAGGGTCATATGACGTTGCTAAAAAGAATATTATTTTGTGTGTTTGGTGTAATGCAATGTGTTTACGCAGTTTAAGGTTTAAAAGCACATTATTTTCCACATACTTTTGTTTCTCCTCTCTGCCGCTCTGAAAAGCGCGGTGTGCTCTGATTGGCCGAATACCTCAAGTGTGCAAAGGAAATGTTACGCCCCTTACCATATTTGGAAACACACAGCCTCTCCACAACACTGTGGCGGTGGCAACAATACTACAGCGAGAATAAAAGTTACACCATCTTTCTTTGCATATACATTTGGGCGGTGTTATTTTAGGAAGGCATGGATGAGTCTTAACTTCTAAAAAGAATATCTCTTTGGGTTCGAACATTACGGATGTTATATATGCACACACAGCTTGTTAGACTCCAAAGATAAAGAAAAACTTGAATTTGCATTATATGACCCATTTAAACACACTGTTATTGCTTATTCAAAAGGAAGGAATGTAGGACGGGGACTTTCTATCCATCTGTTGAGAACTGTTGCACTCAAAAGTAGAGGCAGATCTTAATATGATCTTGCAGTAGCTGTAATTTAATTACTCTTTGTTTGCTTTTTGTTTTTCTCAGTAACTGCAGTGGATTACAGTTCCATTTATTTTGTAATTATTTAAATTATATAAGTCTTTACATGTAACTAGTTACTTCCCAACACTGTATATATATGCCTTTTCATTTTAGGGCCACAGCCATTCTTGCTTATCTACCTCAAGAGCTGCTGGGCACGTCATTCTATGAGTATTTCCATCAGGACGACATCGGACATCTTGCTGAATGCCACAGACAAGGTACTTTAGAGCAATGCTCTCCATAAAGTGTAGCATGCATGGCCAGATTTCTGTGGCTGACCTCACAATCTTTGTCTCTGTTTGCAGTGCTGCAGATGAGAGAGAAGATCAACACTAACTGTTACAAGTTCAAGATTAAAGATGGCTCTGTTATAACTTTAAGAAGTCGCTGGTTCAGTTTCATGAACCCTTGGACCAAAGAAGTAGAATACATTGTTTCAACTAATACAGTTGTCTCGTAAGTGCACAAAATCTCTAGTGATAAAATGCATTGTCGGTTTGGTTTAGTAACTTGAATGGCCGTGTTTTCAGAGGCAGTTCTCTTGATGGAGCAGAGCCTGGTTATCCTCAGCTCCCTGCCTCCCCTCAGAGTATGGACAGCGTCCTTACAGCTGCTGACGGTAGGCAGATCTCATTTACTCTTCACATCCTAACACAACTGATAAACTAGTGACTGTTAAAGCATGTCCTAATCAGACACAACCAGTTACCCGTGACAAGACAAATGTTGAACATTTTTCAGTTCAACATCACAGTCAATCAGAAGACATATTTAACTGTAGGATTTTGGGATTTTAAACAAATAGGATTTCGCTGTTTGGGAAACTGAACTTTATTTTATGGTCCAGTTCTCTCTTATTAAAAAACAATTAACTATGACTTTTGCCTCAATAAACTCTTAAAGGGATAGTTCACCCAAAAATGAAAATTTGATGTTTATCTGCTTACCCCCAGGCCATCCAAGATGTAGGTGACTGTTTCTTCAGTAGAAAACAAACAAAGATTTTTAACTCAAACCGTTGCATTCTATCAGTCTTATAATATAAGTGGATGGGAATCACGGCTTTGAGAGTCAAAAAAACATACACAAACAAAACCAAATTAAACCCTGCAGCTTGTGACGATACATTGATGTGTAAAGACACGAAATGATCGGTCTGTGCAAGAAACTGAACAGTTTTTCTATCGCTTTTTTACCTCTGATTCACCGCAATGTCCGGACTGTCCTGAGCGCATTCTCAACAGCCGGTGCGTGACACGTCTTCTTCTTCTTCTTGCTTTACGGTGACTTATAAGTGTGACTTATAAGTGCATTACCGCCACCTATCTCTCAAATGGACCATTGACACTCTTATCTTCAATCTCAATTAGGAGTGTCAATGGTCCATTTGAGAGATAGGTGGCGGTAATGTACTTATGAGTCTGCAATCCGCCATAAAGCAAGAAGAAGAAGACGCATCACACACCGGCTGTTGAGAATGCGCTCAGGAGGACGCGCTCAGAATGTGCTCAGGACAGTTCGGACATTGCGGTGAATCAGAGGTGAAAAAAGATAGAAATACTGTTCAGTTTCTTGCACAGACCGATCATTTGGTGTCTTTACACATCAATGTATCGTCACGAGCCGCAGGGTTTTATTTGGTTTTGTTTGTGTATGTTTTTTTGACTCTCAAAGCTGTGATTCCCATCCACGTCCATTATATGACTGACAGACTGAATCAAAAATCTCCGTTTTGTTCTACTGAAGAAACAAAGTCACCTACATCTTGGATGCCCTGGGGGTAAGCAGATAAACATCAAATTTTCATTTTTGGGTGAACTATCCCTTTAATCTGCTGCTTATTAATAGTTGGTAAAGTAGTTGTTAAGTTTAGGTATTGGGTAGGATTAGGAATGTAGAATATGGTCATACAGAATATGTGCTTTATAAGTACTAATAAACAGCCAATATGTTAATAATAGGCAAGTGTTACCAAAAACAATACTGTTTTGCAGTTTTTACTGTATTTTTGATTTAATAAATGCAGCCAAGGTGAGCATAAGAGACCGCTTTCAATAACATTAACAATCCTTTAATACTATTCCGGTGGCCTTTTTAAATGTTCTTCTACAGGCTCGGGGAAAACTGTCCCTGGAATCCCTGGAGGCACAAGACCCGGAGCAGGAAAGATCGGCCGCATGATCGCTGAGGAAGTGATGGAGATACAAAGGTGAGCTGAAGTCGAATAATCTGAAATCGAGTCATGATCTTGGTGACCCTGCAGCTGGTTTTACCTGTTATTGATATGATTGACAGGATAAGAGGCTCATCTCCCTCTAGTTTTGGTTCAAGTCCCCTCAGCATCTCCAACAGCACACCCCCTCCTGACACATCCTCTCCGGGGGGCAGGAAGGTAACGTTTGTGCCACACTTACAGGGACACCTTGACCCTATGATTCTCATGATACAGAAAACATGGACAGAATCATAGAAATGGAATGTAGAGTAGAGAGGAATGTCACAGAATTTGGCAAATTTTGGATGAATAAATATAATAGGGCTATACATTTAATATGGACTAGTATCTGTGAAACTAAAAGCGAAAAAAAAAAGCGAAAAAAAAAAAAAACCTGCTATTGAAATCAGCATGTTCTGTCCGTCTCATAGTAAATGAGCGGCACAGTTTTGTCTACTACTGTACATATACTAAAACACACAATGCTGTTTTCAGTGTCTGTCGTCTCACTATAAGAGGACATGAACATCTCCAGAGCTACTCTTAGTAACTTCACCAGCATTTCACCTTTTCATTTGAAATTTTTATGAGGCTTTCATGATGACTCGTCAAAAGAAAAGTTTGATTTAAAGAGATTGAGACAAAAAGAAATGATTGTACAGCAGAATGTACTTCTCAAAGTAATAAAACATAATTTTTTAAGGAATATTAGGAATATAATTTTTCTTCCATGTTTAATGTCGAAAGTGAACCTGTTGTTGTGCAGCAAAAAAACTAAAAGTAACTTTTTTTATTTTACTGTTTCTTTTGACACGCTGTAATTAATTAAACACTTTTTTGATTACTAAAAATGTAATTAGATATGCTTGTTGATTACTAAAATTTAAAAAAGGTGGCCCTGTATATGCCATCCAAAAAATGAAAATTCATCCTCATGCCATCTCAGATGTATTTCTTTCTTCAGATAGATACAAAGGGGAATATTTAAAGAAGTAGATTTGTCCACACTTGATTTGTATGGGTTACCTTTGTGTTTGCTTTGTTGTTATTGAAGCGTTTTGGATTATCTCCCTAAAAATTCTTGTTTTCAGTTTAAGATTAAAAAACTCATATACATCTGTGTAAAATGAGGATAAATGATGTAAGAATTAATTTTTGGGTGGAGTACCACTTTAAGGTTGAGTCTCTGACAAACATATTTATCTGATTTTTTTTTCCCGAACTGCTCAGATTTCAAATGGTGGAAGTCTAGACATTCCTTCAGCAGGGATGTTGTCGGGTCAGGACAGCATAGGATATCCTTACTCTAACAGCTCGATTTTAAGTAAGTTTTAAAGGTGATCTGATCACCCATTGGTCAGTGTTGCTTTTGAACAGTTCACAGTACTGTTCTACTCTGATCTACAGGTGATCAGTCACACATCTGTATCGGTGACATCATGGACGAGCCGGGCTCCAGCAGCGATGAGGCTGCCATGGCCATCGTCATGAGTCTGCTGGAGGCGGACGCAGGTCTGGGAGGTCCCGTGGACTTCAGTGACCTGCCCTGGCCGCTGTGAGAGCCCTGAAGGAGACCTTCACCCAGTCCTAACGGGGTACGGCATCAATCCATCCCACTCGTGTTCAAACCAGCCATGACCCTGACAGTCAATGCATGCGGACAGTTTGTTTATTTGTTGGTGACGTTACATTTGTTTTTGACACGGTGCCTCAGGTAGCTCCACCCACAGCAAAATCTCATTGGTCCACAGCCTCATTCTACAACTGTGTCAAGTTTGTTTCATCAAGGACAAAAGATTTTATAGCACCTGATCGGGACACAATATTAGATCGTTCAACATCTTACAACAGCCATTATTAGTGCTGGTACGGTGTATAAGGGCATTGTTTCAGTCTATGGAATGTCAAATAACTAAACACCACAAATCCTGTTGGGCTTAGGTTTTTTTTTTATATCCACCTCAGCATTTCTGATCGTTATTGTGTTTCAGCATGTTTGCCTATTAAAAATCAAATGTGTATCATAGATATGTGTATTCTAACATGTACAAGTATTTTATCTTAATGAATGATTGAAATGAACCGAAAGGGCAGCAGTATATTTTAAAATAATTAAAAATATATTTCTTTCACATTGTTTTTTTTTTTTCGTACCCATGATTCACATAGAAATTTAACCCTTTTTTTAGTCCTTCCGGCTGAAAAGGTTTGATGGGGAGACCCACCTTGTCATATTTTCATAATTTTTAAAGACGCTGATCTAGAAGTTGATAATTAAATGAACTGCAGTAAAGTATATAGTAAATGCTAAATTTAAGGTTTAGTAGGTATTTTAGCTTTAGGGTTAGATCACTGTTTGTTGTGTATTAAGTACCAACAGCACCATGGTGTTAGGTGCTACACTACACTGGTATGTTACAGTAATTTGGCTCAGCCTAATTGTCTCGAATTTTATGTAACAGTATTGTACCATGTATTTATGTTTATGTGTTTCAATGACTTTCAAAGAGCGATCTACACAATCATTAATTCCCTTACCTGTCCAACCATAACAGAAACAATTTGGGATGATTAATAAGGATTTTCTTCAACATCAAATATTTTCACCTTGTGTATGCTATTATTTTTCGTTTTTTTTGTCTTCGGCCATACAGGTACTGATTCTCCCATTGTCTCCATTGGTAAAGCATGAAAATACACTCACTGGCCACTTTATAAGGTACACCTATACCTATGCCTCCATTCTTCATGGCATAGCTTTAAGGTGCTGCAAACGTTCCTCTAAGATTTTGGTTGCTATTGACATATCACGCAGTTTACAGCAGATCTGTTGCCTGCACATCCATCATGTGAATCTTCCATTCCACCAAATCTTAACGGTGCTCTAATTTATTGAGATCCAGAGACTGGTGAAGCCCTTTGAGAATAATGAACTCATTGTCATGTTCAAGAAGCCAGTTTGACATGATTTGATGGTATGTTTTGTGGCTAGATGTAGCCATCACAAGATGGGTTCACTGCTAATAAAAGGATGGACATGGTCAGCAACAACACTCAGACCGAGGAGTTTAAATAGCACATTTTGGGCCCTTTAAAACCAACTGAGCGCTAAGTAAATATCCACCACACCATTACACCACCAGCAGCAGCCTGAACCACTGATACAAGGCAGGATGGATCCATGCTTTCATGTGACAAGTGGTCATTTGAGTAACTGTTGCCTTTCAATCAGCTTGAACCAGTCTGGCTGACCTGCAGGTCATTGGATATGTTCACTTTTTTGGATTATACGCTATAAACCTTAAAGATGGTTGTGCATGAAAATCCCAGTAGATCAGGAGTTTCTGTAATACTCAGACCAGCCGGTCTTGCACCAACAACCAATGACCTGGTTTTGACATTTGTTTCTACAAACATATAAAATTGGTTTATTTTTACATTTAGACCTGCTTTTAAACTGAATACCATTTATTCCCAAACTTAATTTTTAAGTGTTGTGCAAAAGTGTACATGCTCTGCATTTTGGTTCTCAAATCCTCTGCATCTATTCTGTAACTTGAACTATTTTTGCTACATGTGTTACATAATCACAAGAGTCTCTGTTTTAAACTTTGGCATCAGTGAAACACCAAAAATCAAACTTCACGTCAAACACTGTACATTACATATATATCTTTATTAATACAATGATTTTCAAGCGCTTGAACAGACAGATCTTGAGCAAATGAATTAATGTTGATCTAAGAAAAACACTGCATTCATTCACCAGGCAAATGGACCTCCCGAGGAGACACGGGAGTTTGAGGAGATCAAGGAGAGATCTTTCCAAAAGAAGTGGCACCAAACCCAAATGCATCGAGTGTAAATAATTTCAAATTTACAATAATTCAACTCACTGCAGTAATAATACAGTAAAATGGAAAAAAAAAACAATAGTTATAATTATAATCACATAACAGGCCCAATTACAAAATAAGTGGGGTTGCTAACTTCAAACAAACAAAAATAAATTTCCTTTGGTCAAGTAAAAAAAAAAAAGAGAATAGCGAAGACGGAACAGGAGAGCACTGCCCATGCCAGTATCCCAAGTCCATGATGTTGTTGGTTTTTTTTTTTTTCCTTTTTCTTTTTAAATACAGTAACTAGACAGTTGAGGCTCTAAGGCTGTGGAGGAGGTGCAGAAGGCAATCTGGTTATAGTGTCACTCTGGTTCATGCTCCAGCATGCTGTGAAGGGGTGTCTGCTCTCAGACGGCAGGCGAGGGGGCGTCGGGGTCAGGCTCGTTGTTGAAGTTGTTGCTGTAGTGGTGGCCAGGGGGAGGGAGGTTGGGAAGAATGTCCAGTTCATCCACTTGTGGTCCAGGGTTCATCACCACGAGCTGGTCCTGGGGAATGTCTGCCGCGGCCGCTGCCAGGTTCGTGATGGACTTGCTCTTCACACACTGGAAGTCCACGTGTCGACTCTTGCCTTCCTCCTTCTCCCAGGACATGCGGATGAAGGGTCTTTGTACGTAGTTGTAGATGACTTCAGGTCGGCCACCAGGGCGCTTTTTCACTTTCTCTTTGTATGTTGGATAACCTACAGATGCCAATTTGATATTCAAAAGTTGTGATCCTCTGATGTGGGTCATAACCATCATGGAAAAGTGCATTCAAATTCCATCATAATATTTACCGTCATGCTAAACCTTGCCCTTCCTTGTAGCTTTCAAATCAAATATGGCATTTTTGTCAAGAGGAAGACTGATCTGCAAATATTTGGCCATTACACATCTAGACCCAGTTTTAATGATGACTCTGCTTTGTGAATGTATAGCAGACCATTTTGACTTCTAATTTGTAGTGCATTTTAAGTAAATGTTGTTAAAAAAGACATCATTTCATCAAATTTGTGTGCATCTCATTGTCTATTAGTACATTTCGGCCATCAGTGATCCCGCTTTGTACATACGTTTTTACACATGTTAGATTTGAATACAATAACAAAAATCTTGGTTCTCAGATTTGTCATGACCAAATGTCAAACCTGATAACTGTTGCCATATTTGATTCATTGCTACTTCAGAGAATAAAAGTGTTTGGGTAAACTATCCCTTTAAATTGTTAAAATGAGATTGTAACTATTAATTTGAATATGCAATGTTGTAAAAATAGTATGAAAGACAAAGCATTCTTACCTTCGATACCCAGTCGAATCTTCTTCAGTCCTCGTTCTTTTAAAACTGATTTGGCTACATCACGGTTTTCAATGTACTTGAAGAAACGATACAGTTTTGTACTGTAGATAACTAAAAGGGGAGAAAAAAAAGTTTTTACACATTTGCTGAAGCTTTAGAAAAAACTATGCAGATGCAATGAAATTTTGGCAACCAAAAATAGATCACATTCTTTTTGCCAACTCACACTTTTCAAAACTGTTTTTGTCTACTGAAAGTATTTTTCGTAAAGATGTTTCAGTCTGTTGTAAAACAGCAGTACAGTCCACTGAACACTGTACTTCTGTCCCTCACAACCTAAGTTTTAGTCATAACAAAAATTAAATAAGCCACCAACCTGGCTGAGGTCTATAACCACAATAAGCTCAATAACTGCTCAGTTTTCAACCACAAGACATCACTAAAACAGTTGGTAAACAATGTCATGTAACGTTGCATTTACAGAAGGAATGCTATTCAATGTCCAGTTTATTAATTGGCTAAAAATAACTCTAAAGAGGAGCATTTTGCTAAACAGATGTACTATACTACATATTCATTATATTTTACTTAACATTGTCTACATTAATGTATGTTCAAATAAATTTAATTTAAAAGTGTAGATTTAAACCATGAATTGGAGTACATAACTATATCATTAAAATATCGATATAAAACTTCCTTAGGTATGACTTAAATTGTTCAGTTTTTATTGGAGTGCTGATATTGAAATATGTTTTATTACGTATTTGATTACTAAATAAACTATATTTTCAGTTTTCGGCTAAATCAAAAAAAACTTTCAGTTTCTGTAAAAAATACATTTTGGTGCATCACTAAACATTTATGAAAAGTTTTCAAGATAATACAAACAAGTGTGTGTGATTACTTTGTGAATACTCCTCTCCCATCTGAGGTGGGTACTCCTCGTCCCAGTCCACCACGTCATCGTCTGTGAGCACAACTATGTGACACTCCCTCTCTCCGCTCTGAGCGCTCGCCACCATCAGAGGAAGCACCATCTCCTCCAAATAGAACTCAAACTGCCTCCGAGCGCCGTCGTTGGACAGTTCATGCATCAGGGCACCTAAGAAACAAACCTGGTCAATAAACAAATACCTGAGGAAAACCAAAGCAGGCAAATCTGGCATTTTGTGAAATATGAGGCAGAAAACATTGTTAAAATACCACAGTTGTCAGATCACAGAACTGACATGGACACTGACAGAAGATTAAAGGAATAGTTCATCCGAAAATGAAAAAAATAGTCCTCTATTCTCTAAAATGCCTTGATGGATTAGTTTCTTACAAACAAAAAGCTTTGCACAAGACATTAATTGACAGACTGGAGTCACGTAGATTACTTGTGAATTACAGCAATGTTTTTATCAGCTGTTTGGACTCTTATTCCAACGGCACCCATTCACTGCAGAGGATCCATTAGTGAGCAAATGATGTAACGCTACATTTATCCAAATCTGTTCCGATGAAGAACCAAACGCTACATCTTGGATGGCCTAAGGGTGTGTAAATTTCCAGCTCGTTTTTATTTTTGGGTGAACTATTCCCTTAATGTGAGTCACGCGTTATCAGGAAGGGGATTTCAGGAATTACTCACTCAGGTCTCGGCACTTGATAGTACTGTAGTCAAAAGAGATGCACAGATAGTCGCACGCTTCCCTCAGCTCAGGAATGGAGATTCCATCAGGACAACGGATTATCCCAGATTTATAGTAATCCTGCAAGTTACAGAAAGGACAGACAACACAAAAGATGCCATTACAGAAGCTGCACCGCTTAAAGACAAACATGGATGTAAGCCAGATTCACGTGCACTGCTGCTCACTGTCAGCTTACTGGAGAAGTGCTAATCATTTTTAACCCAACGCTACAGATGCACAATATATCAATACCCTATCAGTTATTGGCTGGTATCGCAGATTTTTTAATTTGACAGAAAATGTACTGTAATTGTTCATGCTCATTTTTACACTTATATTTTCTTAACCAATCTCTTCAAGCAATAATCTCTCACTTACAATTAATCTTTAAAAACACCACGAATTTAATAACAGTTAAATCTAATATTTAGCAAATATCATAATGATTATCCAATACAGTGTCCTGACACACATAACAGACACTGCAGAGAAAGATCATTACAGCAGGATAAACAGCAAAGCTGATGACAGGCTTATGCTGCGCTTAACTTCATTATTTAAAAGCTGTTGCTGGAAGCTCATTATGAGATGTTCTCAAGCCGAAGCAGCCCACAGTCAAAGCCTGTGACTAAACCACAGACCTGTCTCAAACACTAATTTACCCATTCAAATCAACTATTAGACTTTATTAGTGCACTGTCTCCAAATTAAGAAATATAAATGAAGTGTCATTTGTCCTGCTACCTAAACACAAGAGTCTATTTGGGATTTCCTTGATAAAAGACGCTTAGGATAAAATATTTCTTTCTGAAACCAAAGCTAAGGATTTGTGACAGACTGGAGCTTAAGTGGGTCGCATATCAGACAAGAACCACCATGCTGTGCCCCACCACAGGTAGGACAAAGAACAGGTATCACTTATAAAATGAATCGTTCTGTACATGTATTTTGTCTGCCTGCAGCACTGACCATCTTTCATGTGTGCAGTGAGAAAGTAAAGGTGAGATGTTGAGTGACCTACCAGAATAGCTCTAAACACAGTGGAGCTGATGCCCTCTGCCACATCATATTCTCCTTTCTCATTGGGCCGGGTGAAATTGTGTTCCCGCCCAGATCCAAACATTCTACCAACAAAAATAAAAATAAAAAAAAATTCAGAAACAATAACAGAAAAAAATATTAAAAATAGACAGAATATTTTAAGGCTGAGATAAAGTAAAGGGTTAATTATGTCATTATCTACTCTCCCTCGTGTAATTTTTTCCTTTGTTGTTTTTCTTGTGTGCTCCTACAATGTCTTTTTTTAGGTAATAAAGTCTTAAATGGTTCAAGAAAAGTATCATATTGAGAAAGGGATAGTACAGCCATAAAGGAAAATTCTATCAATTTCTCACCATTGTGTTGCTCCAAACCCATACGACTTAATCTCTTTAAAACACAAATATATTTTTAATTTGGTACCACTGTATATGTAACTGCCCAAAGTATTATCTTCCCTACAACCCTTATTCAAACGGTTATTCTAAAGATACATTGAGACAAGCCATTTCATTCAGCGGCTATCTTTGAAATGTCACTCAGGTCAGACAAAATTAATCTTCATACTAGGTGTAAATGTGGTCACACATGTTTTAAATGACGTGAAGGTCAAGACAGAACTCTTTGACAGATGATTGGTCTGCTCCTTACCTTCCCAGCATGGTGTTGGGCTGTGCTGTGAAAATCGAGGGGTCCACCACGAAGCGAGTGTTGTCCACAATAAGCGTGACCTTCTCTGATGTGCGGACGCTGCGGGCTCCATCTTTGACATTCTCGTAGACGAAGACCATCTCACTGGGAACCATGCTCTTGTATGTGCCCTCCGAGCTGGACAAGCTACTGTTGCGGCTGCTGGCCACCCCACTGCTGCTGCTGCTGGGAGAGATCCTCTGAGGCCTGGGGCTGCTGGGCCGCGAGGAGCCGCCCTCGCGATCTGCTCACATATGACATGACATGATGACAAACCATGGAACTTAAATGAAGAGCCACATCGGATCTAAACGACAAATAGTCTTTTCTCACCGCTGTTGTGTTGCCGTGTGGGGGAGGTCACGTTGCGAATACAGGGTGTGAGCTGGCCTTCGCCACGCTCGTGTGAGGAGTCCCGAGAGCGATCACTGGAGCGACGTCGATCTCTGGATCGGTCACAGCCTCCAATGGCACCATGCATGTTCATTTTCACCTGGACAGTCTAACACATCTGGCCACTGTGGGAAGCGAAAAAGAGCGAGAGACCTTAGAAAACACCTCTGAAGACAAGATCCAGACTCTCAAGAGGAACAAGCTCCCAGTGTAATTTAAGGTGAAATGGCTCCCACAACACCACAGAGAGCTAATGTCAGGATTGTTCACATCTCCGCATAGTAAAACTGAGAACAGATTTATTATAGTTAACGAAGACCATACATTTTTTTATTTATTTTTCAAATCACAGAGATAAATTACATTTTAAAATATATTCAAACAGAAAACAGTTATTTGAAATAGCAAAAACATTTCAAAGTTGTACTGTTTTTGCTGTACTTTGGATCAAATAAATTCAGGCTTGGTGAGCAGAAGAGACTTCTTTAAAAAACATTAAAAATATCGTACTGTTCAAAAGATTGTGACTGGTAGTGTTGGGGCAAAATCATCTTGCATTATTTTGAACATAAACATAAAACTCCATCTTCAGAGAATTTCATTTGAGAATGTCTAGTCAAAATATTTCACAATCTATTCACCTAGTCACAATCAAAATATTTTTCATTTCAATAAAATGCTGCTCCATTGCTCAGAAAGCTTTTTTTTTTCATTATCATAGTTTATAAATTTGTAATAAAGCATAACACACAGAATCAAGAAAAATTAAAAAAGGACTGCCAGAACTTTTAAATGAGACTAGAAGCATTGCTACAGTATAATGTAACCATTAATACCATCCTTTGTCATATATACAACAACTAGGCCTATGCAAGTGTGCTGTAAAACAAGAACATAAAAAAAGAAAACATCAGATAAACCAATAACACATTCCCAAGACGACACCCTTTAATGTAATTCACAACACCACATTTATGATACTTGTTTACGCCAGACGCTCAGGCAGAAATGTAGCATATTTACAGTGACTACTAATTTCCAAATAAACAACAGAGTGAATAAGGCAGCAGATGAGAGCGGTCACACAGGATTGAGAAAGGGTGTGTTTGAACGGCTTCTGTTCCAGTTGATCAGGAAGTGCCTGGGGTAAATTCAACTGGATGTCATGAGTGTGTTTGTCACACTACTGAATCACTGTGCGCATACACACCTGTGCTTAATAAATGAGCAAAACAGCAGTATTGTAATACCATGGCTTTTGGTTGTCCATTGTTTAAGTAATCATACTGTACCATAGTAAATAAGTGCCACTGTATTACCGTCTGATACATCACTGTACCATGGTAAGGACACTTTGAAAATCCAAACATATGTAACCCTAAAACTTACTGGACAAATAACCATTAAGATGGGATATGAATCAGACATTTGTGTACAGCACCACTCCCTCTGTGCACAGAGCGCCTCGGTTTTTTTTTTTTTTTTGAAAGCTCAGGAAATTCCAAAGATAGTTGTCCATTTAAACCAGTCCCTTAAAATAAAACAACGAACGCAGAGAGACAGAGACCACCCCTTTCTTCCAATCCTCACCCATGCAGTGAGCAAAAACATAGCTGAGGACTTCTGCTAAACCCTTGGCTAGTTTCTCACTCCTACTACATACAGTGCCAAGTACCATATATTCAACTCTAGATAACAAAAGAGTCAGTGAAGTAAATAAAAACACAAAATTATAAATCAAAGGTCTTACCAAGTCTCTAAAACCACAAACTGTTAACCTTTGAAATCCGTAGGTTAAGTGACTCACAAGTAGATAAACCAGTAGTTTTAGTAAACATTTGCAAGGAAGTGAATTGCTTCATTTATCATCATGTAGTGTGTGTATGTGTGTGTGTGTGTGAGTAATCTGCAGTGTTTACACGACTCATGTGATACTGGTTGTGCCTCAAATGTACAAGCAGACCATTCATTCAGATCCTTTCCTCATAACCTAAGATAATGATCATTAATTAACAACCAATGTACTGCTTTTAACAGAGCAATCGCTTTTACATTGTGTATTTGCGAACTGAAATGTCTGGCCATTCAAATTAAGTCACAGTTAAACATTTCTAAATGTTATACATCATGTTTATTATTTAAATACGTTCAGAATTTTTAAGTGTGGCTTACTCCTCTGATGCATGTGGTCTAATTCGTTCAAGAAAAGGTCATTTTTTAACCATTCAGCATGTGATGTTGCAAGCAAACCGCCATGACACAACTTCCTTTTGACCCCTTCCCAAAATTGTACATAGCTGTTCTCTTTATGACCTTTTAATAACTACAAATTCAGCATTTCTGATTAAAGTGCCCCAAGTTATACAGAATAATATATTCTATTACAAACACACCATTTAGTGAAAAGAGAATTGAAAATGATTATATTATTTACTGTAGAGGTTTAGCCAAGTTAACATGAAAAAATATATATACACTATACAGTTAAAAACATATCAGCTTTATTAAATTAAATTTGCCTTACCAAATAAAATGATATGATCCTACATATGTAATGTTTTGGAGGTATTTTAATCTAAAGCTTTATTGTTTACTCTAAAGATCTGGTAACAACACCAGTTTTATTTTTGTATAATATACTTTTAATAATAGTAATAAAAAAAAAGTTAATACAGCGTTGCTCTGAAGTAAAAAGAAACGATGTTTTTTTTTTTTCTATGGAAGTTAACGTAAAACCTAATTCATGTATCAGAGGGTTAATTCAATTGTACATATAATTTTAAAGCCAGATGAGCACATATGTAAATAGCAAGATTTCGTAACATTACTTTATCCATTTCATTTAAAATGTGTTTAAGGCTCTTGTGATCTGAAAGCCAAAAGCAACAGGACTGACATCCGTCCAACTGATCAATGGTGTGTCATCCTGTCAGAGTCGATATACGACAATACAGAAAGAACTTGAGCAACAAACGCTATTCGACAAGTTTCACACCTTCATTAAACAGGGATTTGTAATTAAATGTGTGATTATATGTCTGGTGCGTTGTTAAGCAGCGGACTCATCTTCAAACACAAAACCTCAGCGGACGTTACAGAACTATTAGCTAGCCACCGAAGCTAACCAACAAAACAACACACGTTTGAATTATGAACTAAATACATTCTTACCTTTTTACAGTGTCGTGAGCATAGTTTGTAAAGCAGCTAATTACTGGTGTTTTCCCGTGAGGTAAGCAGAAAAGAATAACCATCAAAATTTGAAGAGGACCAGCGGCTTTTTCTGAAAAAGCGAATTTGATCTTCTCCACCAACTGCTGACAGGAAACGCGACTTCGCTAAAGTATCGCGAGAATTGCGTCATAAAGTCAATGGGCTTTATTAAATGTATTTATAAAATGTATCAGATTACGAGAAGTTAAACAAGAAAGAAAGAAAGAAAGAACGAAAGAAAGAAAGAAAAAGAAAGAAAGAACACAAAATTTGTCTTGCTTAGTTAGTTTTATGTAATGTAGTGTATAATTAAACACATCCAGTTGGTCCACATTTTAGTGCAATTGTTGGATGTCCAAAAAAAAAGTACAAATATTTGTTGCACGTACATTTAAAAAGTCAGTATGGTACTATGAAAACATTGAAAACAGAGAGGCCTACTACAAGGTTAAGACATTGTCCTTTGTATGTCCTACACAGTTTCTGAAAAATATGCTTAAATATCTAAACAACAACATTTATTTACAAATGAATAAATACAAATATTTGAAAATAAATTAAAAAGACATAAGTAAAGCAGTGCACATTCTTTCTCCGAGTACAATGGTATATTTTAATTGACACTTACTGTGTCCTCCTCCTGCACTGACGTTACTGAGAAAACACTTTTCATTATTTAGAGTTCATTAGCTTTTCAGAAACATCAGTTTTGACGATGTCAGTTCAAGATCCACGCCGCACCTTCCCCCTTTCTTAAACGTCTGATAGATGGGCCGTTGGTCTTCCCTTTTTGCTCCTTTTGGGAGTCATTTATCGAGGGGATGATGATATTGTTGAGCTTCAGCTGAAGCCAGTCCTGTCTTTCTAACATCTCCTTGTGCTCCCGAACGTTGTGCATGAGTTGAACTTCACTGATTGACCTCTTGCTGTTGCAGATGGAGATACGGAGTGATCAGATTTGAATTGAAATCACAAAACTAAAAACAACACCAACATCTTGGACCAATATGTTGCATCCTGTTCTCTCTTACCTGAGTGGTAATCCCTCTAGATTTGGCAAACTGCAAAGACCCCACAGCACAATAACAAGCATGACTGTCTCCAAAGAACGTATGGGTAACATAGTGATACCTGTAAAAAAAAAAAAAAAAGAAAAAAAGTTAAGGATAAGATAAGTTTTATGACTTATGAGATAAAGTGTCCATGATAAAGAGACACTGGCCTCTTAACTTACCAAGTATTGTTTTCTTTTATTCGACTGCTTCTGTATTTTGTAGCTGCTGTGCTGAGAGGGTCCATCTATTGTTCGCTGTCGTATTTGTGCGTTGGGGCTACTCTTCCTCTTTTTATACGCACAAGCCCCCTCCTCTTGGTCATTGATGAGCTATCTCCATTATTGATGGTGAAGTCATCCATGCTTTGATGGAGGCTGGCATGCACATGACGACACATGGCTACCAATACCCCCACTAAATCTGTTTTCAACACCTTGGTCAAGACCCCCGTGACCACAGTGCTGGAGAACTAGTGCCATGTACGGCTATGACGGTCAGGCAGGGTGCCACCGTCGACAAGTCAGTATATATTTTATTAGATTATGTTCAGAGACTCAAAACACAGTCTCAAACACTTTTTACTTATTTTAATTAAGTATTCTCAATTATTATGCCAAAGACAGATTTTATATAATTATTTCATTTGTTTGTTTGTGAGTAGAATGCTGCATTGGGATTCAATCTGATTTTTTTCTGTATTATTATTAATGGTGACTGCAAATGTTACTTTCACAAATTCACACATTGAAACAGATGTATTAGTGGCACTACTGAGAAATGATAAATAGAAACTTTCTACTGAAGAAAAAAAAAAATCCTTTGGCAAGGATGATATTTTTGTTTATATAGCAAACATTTTTACCCAGCTACTTATTTTTCAACACGATTCCCTGTTTTAATTAGAATGCAGAGTAAATTCTGTAACTCATTTCTTGTGTTGTTCATAACACATTGTATGATTGGAGCATATGATTAACGGTTATATATATATATATATATATATATATATATATATATATATATATATATATATATATATATATATATATATATAATATTTTTCTTTCGGTTTACTAGGTCAGACTAAGAAAATAAAATAACAGTTTTGTGTCAGACGTCATTGTGCAAGCGAAGTCCACCTGAAGTTTAAGTGATCTATGGGAGGTGTATAACCTTGTCATACTCTCATGGGACACATTAGGTAACCATGAGAGAAGTTTTCTAAATGTGGAAGAGGAATGATTGTGTCATGACACATGCAGTAAGTCCTAGCAAGTAACCAGACTGAAAGAACCAAAACAAATGTCTATTATATCAAAACATGAGAGGAATGTTTGATTATATAACCAGCACTTTGTACCGCAAGTGAATTATAATTTCAATAATTCTTCAAAACCCTTGTCAGCACTATTTAGAATCAGAATTTAAATTCAGAATTAAGAACTGAATGTTAATAAATACTTTGGAATAATAAATAATATTTAACAAAACTTATTTGTTTAGCATCTTTCATACAGCACAGCATAAACTGCTTCACTAAACATAATAATGATAGGTACATAAATGAAATATATAGATAGATCAATAGATAGATAGATAGATAGATAGATAGATAGATAGATAGATAGATAGATAGATAGATAGATTATAAACTCATGGTAAATTCTATAATAAAACAATACAAACTGACAATTTTTTTTTCCCAACAACTACTCAAATACATGCAACACTTTATTTTTTAAAGAAACAAAATACAAATACAAATGTAAGTAATATGCATAACGATGAAAATGTACATTGTGGTGCTGAATCACGTAGTGGTGGTATATTGGTCCCAACACCGAGCCTTGAGGAACACCACAAGTGACTGATGAAAAGTTCACAATACAGATACAGTACATATGCCTTCGATTAATACCACTGTGATATTTATAAACCTCTCTTATTTTGCATTTACTATTCAATATTTGTTAAATATTCAATAATTATTAATGAGTCCTTTATTGCATACAAAATTACAGATTTGGGATAAGTCATGACGTTTCCCCCAAAACCGCATGTTGTTGTTGAAGCCTGGCATTGCTCAGACAAGGTCCAGGATCTCTTTTAAAGGGTGTGATGAGTGTCATGAAGTATTGTAGTTATTGCAGTGTCAGATGAGCTGAGGAGCTTGAGTGCAATATATCACACACAGACTCCTTTGGTTTTTATTTTTTATTTTTTGTTATTGTGCAGTCCAACAAATAAACTATATTATATGTGTCATCAAATAAACTATATTATATGACAAAATGTTGTAATGATTTTTAACAGACCAAAAAAACATTACCAACAAAAAAAAAAAAAAAAATTGCAGCACATTTATTAGCATACCATAATCATTCCTCTCTAATATATTTACTATTTCTACTTACTTTAAGCTCTAAAAAGAAAGATAAAACGAGTGGTAATTTTGGACATTGTTAAAATCAGAAAATAACTTACTTGTTTCGAGATCTGTCCCTTTTAAATGCATATGCTCCAATTAAAGTGGCAACAAGCAGACAACTTACCTCATGTCATACATTAATAACTTACATGTGTTTGTGCACCTGAGAATGAATTGGTATGGAGTACAGACTTAACTCAGCACTGCACATGTTGAGTCAACCCAAGCAAGCTGTTCTCATTACCTCATGTGGTCACAATGTTTGTCATCTCACTAATGGCATGTAGCAGCAGTAGTGTGCGGGGGAACCGCTTAGGATTAAGGTGAAGAATTGCTTACAAAACATTTACAGGGGTCACCCCCATGTAACAATGTCAGAAATGCCACATGGAAATCACGCAGGTCTTCTTTAAAATGGGCTTCAGACATATAGCCGTTTAACCTTTGGCTGAAGCCAGTGCTTTGTTGGGCCTGTCAATAATTGGCGAGTTATTTTTAGCTGGGCATGTGTGAGAAATTGAAATTATGGATATGCAACCCCACATGCATTTCTTTGTAAGACATAAATAATGAATGGCTGGAGATGAAACATACTGCTAAATGTCTTACAGCTGAAACTGATTTTAGGACCTTGTGCTGCTGTGCATAAATAATGAATGGCTGGAGATGAAACATACTGCTAAACGTCTTACAGCTAAAAGTGATTTTATGTAGCAGGGCATGTACAGATGTACTGTACAGTATGTATCACACTTAAGTCAAAGTAAATAAATGTGCAGTGCAATGAGAATATTTTAACCTGTTTTGCATGTCTCAGTAGCAGGGCATGTTGATGCATACTTAAGGATATGTTGTCTTAATGGGAGCCTGTCATTTATGGGCACTAGTTTAGAGTGTATTGTTGATATTTGAACTTGTTTTGCAAGTAAAAAAAATACAAAGTAAAGACAGAAGAAATAAAGAATAAATAAAAAAAGAAGAAGAATAAATTCAAACTGAATTTCTCAAACCTACTTTAACACCAGCAAATCTGTATAATTCCTTGTAGACAATTGTAATTATTGACAAAAAATTGTTTTATTTATTTGAATATGACAAATACTTTACAATGATCTTCTAATTAACTTGCATTTTCCTATCAATTCACAGAATTCACAGCTGCATCATTTTAACAATTGACTTTTATCATTATACTGAAATTTCTCATAATGGCTACTTTAATTTTTAGATATAAAATATTTAATTTGACTTTCTAAAAATGTATAACTGCACCTTATACTGCAAATGTTACAATGAACCCTGCATTTTTTATCAATTCATTGTTTCTGTTACTTATGCACTACTTTCATGTGCCACAATATTTTAGAATGCTTTAAGATGCCTTGCTAAAAATAAATGACAGGCAAAATGTCCACAAGGTGTCAGTATATGATAATATGTAAAAATGCTGATACTCAAATGAATGCCACATATTGATTAATGGATTAGCGAAACAAGTCAAGCAGTTAACAATTAGTCATGTGTATTCAAATGAATGCAGTTCTGATGTAAACAATGAAGTGATAATCTTTTGTTTCTTGTGTTCTAAAGATGTGTATGTGAAAAAGAAGCTTAATTGTATTGAATGTGTATTTGTAGTGTACTTCAAATCTTAAAGGTATATTTTTCAAAACTGAACTTGCAGATAATTTACTATAAAAGTACACTTTAATGTCTATGTTAACGTACTTAAGTCCACTTTTAAAAAAATGCACTTTTATAATTTTACTTTAAAGTGCACAATTAAAGTCATTGTATTTTAATAATATTTTGTTATGCTTTAAACAAGTGCACTATTTTTTGATGTCTTGATTAACTAAAGCACACGTAAACTACTTAATTATAATTTTAACTACAGTGTGTTATTTTATATTTAATTTAAAGTTAATTTATTTTATATGTACGAAATGACAACTACATCTCTGCAAATGTTTAATTCAACTATATTTATGTACTCGGTAAGTTTCATAGGAATGTCATTAAGTCATATTTTAGTTACCACAAATGATTGTCAGGACATTCATGGTACACTTTAACCATATTTCAAAGGTAGTTAAAGTCATTATGAAATGTGAAATGTGTTACTTAATGTAGGAATGTACTCAAGTAAGTTCAGATAATTGTATTTAATATAAGTGGTGTCAAACGTTTAATCGCGATTAATCACTACCAAAACTAAAGTTTTTATTTACATTATATACTGTATTTGTACTATGTATTTTTATTATGCATTTATAAATACACACATATACAGTATATATTTTATAAAATATTTACATGTTTCTAAATTTATATATTCAAATTCTTATATTTTAAATTATATATAAATTTAATAAATAAACATAACATATTTTTCTTAAATATATACTTGGATGTGTTTGTATTTATAAATACATAATATACACAGTACACACACACATATTATGTAAATTAAAACATTTATTTGGATGCGATTAATCGTTATACTTTGCTATTAACATGCAATTACGTGTCTGAAAAAAAAAATACATTCAGTTCACACTTAATCTGTTTTAAAGGGATAGATTGCACGTATGATGGCAGATGGAATATTCTGGTGACGACTTTCTTACCTTTCCTGGACCTTGACACTGTTATTTACTTGGCAGTCTATGGGACAGTCTCAAGCCTCCAGGTTTTCATCCAAAATATCTTAAATTGTGTTCCTAAGATGAACGGATCTTTTACGGGTTTGGAACGACATGGGGGTAAGTGATTAATGACAAAATTCTCATTTTGGGGTGGAGCATCCCTTTAAGTATGTAATATATTATTATTTGGTAAGATGAAGTATGATAAATTGTACTTTTTCACAAGGATACTTTTAGTTGTAGTTTTCTTTTATTTTAGCATTATTTGAACGTATGCCTGTGTTGAATAGAGAATGGCAGACAAAGGGTCAAGTCAAAAATTCAAGTCCAACGTCTTTCATCCTACAACAGAATTCTGTCAGACTCTGTATCACAAAGTCTTCCAGTTGCATTTTTCTGGTGAGTGAGCATGACCTGTTCTGCTCCACAGAGCTGGGTTGTGTCCATGCATAGGGTATTAAACAGATTCCTGAGGCAGTAGAGAAGCACTCTGACACCAAGTCTGCTAATCCAGTCTTCACCCTATGAAAACCTGCAACATAATGCCTGGATTTCACATAATGAGCAACTGACGCACGCTTTTTTGCTTAAAAAATGTGATTCTTGGCCAATGTAATTGGATTATATTCAATGTTGCCACTTATTTTAAGATAGAGCAGCTAGCAAAACTCATGTCCCTTGTATATTAGACACGGGTCATACATATACATTACCAATTAGACAGAGCTCCTATCTATTCATTACAGTTGCTCTCAGTGTTTTTCCTTCTGTTAAAACTAATTTTTCATGTACAGACTGCTTGTTTTTGTTTGTGTGTGCGTGCTATTTGTGTACCCTGCTGTCTTATTCTTAATTACATCCTCGGTAAGAATCCAGTGCTATGATTTGATGAGATCTGCGATTAATTACAATGAAAATAACAAGCCCTTTGACAGTAGTCCCATTTTCACTCATGTATTAGTATAATCATCCAAGAACCAGTCCTCATTAGCATTTCATTTTTTGGTCTTGGGTTGTAATCACTTGAAGAGATTATGTTGTATTAGATTTAAAGTGACTCAAAAAAGTCAATGGAAAACAAAAGAATGTGTGTGTAATGAGCCAATATTGTGGCCGCATTGACAGCAACAAGCCACTATTTCATTCGCTTTCACAGTTGAGAGGTTTTAACTGTGGGGAAAACTCTTTCTTTTCATTCTTTTGTAGCACATTATGTCATTCATGCTAGATCGCACTGAGCTCTTACTTCCTCTGATTTTATCAGCTTAATATCAACCCACAGGGAAGCAAAATCACAAAGGAGGTCTCTAAATATCTCAATTGTTTCTCCTAGACAGCAAGAAGGTTAACTGGACTCTTTTGTATCAAAGTCTCTTGTTTTTACATTTTTGAACTTCATATGAACTCAAACATTTATCATCAAATTCTTACGGAACCAAATTATATAATTCACATCAACAATTGTCACATTTGTGTCAACTTGTGTACAGTATTTTGGAGAAACATCTGAGATTAAAATGTAATAAAATAAAATTAAATTATTAAAACCTTTTTTTTAATTTCTTGTTTTCTTATAATGCAATATCAGTAACAGAAAATGTATTTAACTACGTGAACCAGACTGTTGGTCGAAAGAATATGAGACTAAGTGGAGTGTAAAAGATATAAAATCCATTATGGAAGGACCATATGAAGTGAAATATACCCATAAATTTAGCTCCATGAGGGCCTCATAGCCACAGGTAGAGTGTTTGAATCAGAGCATAAAGCTAATTTATTATTGTTATAGACAGTAATTCTGGAAAGAGATTAAGAAGCAAACTGACTCATCAAACATTATGTTTCTTAGCCTGCAGGAAACCTTTAAAGAGAGGAATTGCTTTCACTTATATGAGATCAGGGTGATGGGACGATCATTACCTGGCAACCTGCAGTGAGCAATTAATGTAGTGTGCAATGCCATGATGCTTGGTGCAGAAATTAAATGGATTATGGGGAAAATGTGGAGACTGAATTAATTATATAATCTCAGGTAGGCGAGAGTAGAAACAGTTTTAACACTTTTAAACACTTTTTTTCTTACATTAATTCTTAAACAGCTAATCTTTAAGAGTAAAAAAAAGAAAAAAAAAATGTTATCATTTACTCACTCTCATGCTGTTCCAATCCTGTATGACTTTCTATCTTCTATGGAGCACAGAAGTGGGTTGTTACGAAAATATCTTATTTTGTGTTACACAAGCAGTATGTTGGGGAAAGTTACTTTTTAAAGGGGTTGTATGATGTTGCTAAAAAGAACATTATTTTGTGTATTTGGTGAAATGCAATGTGTTTATGCGGTTTAAGGTTAGAAAAAAAAACAAATTATTTTCCACATAATGTAAATTATTGTTGCTCCTCTATGCCCTTGTATTTGGTGTAATGCAATGTGTTTATGCGGTTTTACAGCTAACCAGTGCAGATTGGCTGTCAACGCGTGACGGAAATGTTTACACCCGTTGCATACTGTGATGCCGTGTGTCCCCGGCGTGATAAGCGATAAAGCCCATTACAAACGAGGCATTTGTTGCATATCTGCATAATTTGTGACTTATACGTCTTTTTATGTGTTGCAGATCACGCTGATAAACATAAAACCATATCTGCATTTGTGATCGGAGAAACGACAAACAAAAAGCGACTCTACACTGCTCAAAACTCGTGTTTGAATCATCAGTGACAAATTCTTTAAATATGTAAACGTACTTACAGACTGTGAGTCAGAAGCACCAGACTGTCCTTGCAAAGTTGGAAGTGCCCCACTTTATAGAAACAGTCTTTGTGCACAAAAGCATTGTAGGCTATGGTCCAGGAAACAGTCCTCATCCTCCGTTAAATGCGTTGCACACATCTGAATATTTGGGTTGAGCTGTTCTGGAACAGTGTTGTAAGTACAACTTAACCACTGATTTAGTCGTGTTCTCTTTTGGAAGGCCAAACAAAGAAGTTTCACCTTCACCACGAAACACACAGCGTCTCCAAGACATGGCGCCGGCGGCAACAGTGAGAATAAAAGTTACACCTTCTTTCTTTGCGTGAACATTTGGGCAGTATTATTCAAATCTTCACGTAGAGATGTGGGGGCGTGTTAGAACAAGCAGTTTTGGGAGGTGTGGTTGACTCTTAACTTTTATAAAGAATATCTCTTTGGATTTGAAACTTTAGTCTTTGCAACTTTACAGATCTTCTTTATGCACCAATAGCTTGTAACACTCCAAAGAGAAAGGAAAATTGAAATCGAATCATATGACCCTTTAAAAGTAATGCGTTACACTATCACGTTACTCCTTAAAAAACTAACTTATCGCATTAGTTACTTTTTATGGAAAGTAAGGCATTACTTTTGCGTTACTTTTTCTCATCTAGGCTAGGCTTGCTTGATTTTTTGGGTGGTTTTTTTTTTTTATATGAAAAATGTAAATTCACTTCTGTACTATAAAAGGTGCAGCTCAAACAAACCTTTCAGCTTGCATGAAGAATAAACTCACCCTTAAGCTCACACAAAACAAGTTTTTAAAAAGTATCTTTCTCCCATTTCCCATTAGGTTTCCCATCAGGTGGAGGACTGGATGTTTAAGATGTTAAATTTTAAGATGGCTTTAGTGGTTCAGACTTAATAGACATATACATATGTTAAAGTTTTATTTCTGTCACACCCAAAATTAAAGCACACAGAGTATATTAATGAAGAATTCAGAGAAATACGTTGTCCCTACATGAACCCAGCCTCCTTCTGTGGAAACTCAAATGGCTGTTTCTGCTTCAGCTTGTGCAAATCAACACCAGATTTTGTGCAGTACATGACCTCTAATTTCCTCTCTGGGGGGTGTCAGTATTTGCAAGCATCTCAAAGCGTCCTGACTGTCTTGTATCACTGCCTAATCATCACCATGGCACCAGAACGGCATGTTCCATCATTCGTTGATTTAATCAAATTCAGTGTGATTTCTGTCAGAAACCAGGAAACGCAGACTGAAGGGGCTTTAGATCATTATTATAGCTTCATTCAGTCAACAGAACCTGTTAGTTCCTTATTTAAATTTTCCACTAACATAAATCAAATATTTCAGGATATTTATAGGTTAATTTTTGCCTAAAAAAGAAAATAAATATAACACTGCCTATACTGACGGCCCAGACTGTGAGTATGAGTGTCACTGAGTGGGTGTTAAAAAGGGAGTGTGAGGTTACTCCTCCTCATAGATCTTGTGAAGTTTACACGCTGCAGTCTGATGTGACAGGCCTCCTTAATCAGCACCTTATGTGTTGTACTACATCATACTGGTGTAAATACCTTCCCACACACAAGATAACACCATTAAAAGACAGATATTGCAGAATTAATCTTGCAGTTCTAATGGAAATTAAGTGCATTTTTTTTTATAATTTTTTTTTAATGGAACATCTAGAAGAGAAGAAATTATGTTTTGATTGTCTTTTGCAGGTTTAATTTCTCCAGGGTTGCTCTGTGATCTGCATAGTACATTAAAGAAATAGTTTAATTAAAATTTACTTACATTTTACTTACCACCAAGCAATCTAAAATGTAGATAAAATTTGTTTCGTCACTGGAACAGATTTGGACAATTTTGGAGAAATGTAGCATTACATCACATGCTCACCAATGGATCCTCTGCAGTGAATGGGTGCCGTCAGAATGAGAGTCCAAACAGCTGGTAAAAACATCACAATAATTGCTGTCAGAATGAGAGTCCAATTAGATGTTTAAGTTATCATTGTGTTAAGTGTGTGGTGTGTTTGTAATAATGATTTAGATGTGTTTTTAACTTCAAATCATTTCTTCTGTCTGAATCAGGAGAGAAATATGCACAGACAAAGCACCATTTAGAAGCAAAAACGGTCCAAAACAGTTTATCTAAATCTGTTCTGATGAAGAAACAAACTCATCTCCATCTTGGATAGCATGATGGAGAGTTAATTTTCAGCAAATCTATTCCTTTAAAAGCAGTGTATCTTTGTATCAATATGTATAATTTTGGAACGAAAGTCAAATGAATAATTATAGTTGTTATTATTATATAGATTAAAACTGTTAATTATAATTCATCTCAGAGTGAGTTTGTCCAAGAACCTTTGCAGAGGTAATTTCAGGACGGCTGATAACGTGGGAGAGCTTAACCAGTTGTTCTGGACCAAGGACACCAGATCAGTAAACCAGTCATTTGAAATGTGACTTTGAAAGCCTCATAAAACAGCCTTTTTCCTCAAAGTAAGTTGAACACACCTCACACTGTTTTCCCAAATGGTGTAGCTTCATCTTCCTTCCAAAAGATGTCACTTTAGGTCTTTAAAGCTCTATATTCCAGACTGATGGTTATTTAACTGCTGCTCATATGTGCCACATGATGATCAATCAAATGTTGCCTTCCAGCCAGTTATACTATCACAGCTTTGATTGCTTATATTTAGTCAAATATTATCCTTAACAGTGCTTTAACTTCTTAAGTTTAAGCAGTTGAACAGAATGGATGGGTGAATTAGAAGACTATATATAGAAAAGAAAAAATTGCAAGTGAGACTATAGTGAGACTATTTTGTTAAAGTCTCCTTCTGGTGATCTCATGTCTGTGTCTTCTCTTTCACAAGAGATCTTGATAATGTCACAAACCGAGATTTCTGCAATCAAAAGTCAGAGATGACAATACATACTCATCAAAACTCTCATTTCTCATCAAATTCCCCCTATACCAAATAATTTTATATGATGTCCAGAATGATTGTATATCTCTATACTCTTACCATTTGTCAACAATTTTCTTATTTGTCCTAGTATTATTTGATACATCAGGCTTTTGTGGCTCAAACAGTATGCTATAGTGAGAATATGTAGTTTCTTTTATTAAGAGAAAAAATATATATTTTGGTGCAGTTGCTGATATTATATGGCCAAAATGTTGATTTAATTCTGATGAAGATGAAATTCTGAAAGCTTGTAATGTAAATCTTTGAGATACTTATAACAGTATAACAGACTACTTGCATAAAATGCATATCAGCTGTCACTCTATATCTCCCAATCATCTGTTTTACTAAGATGATATTAAAATGCTAATAGTTTTATGATCAAAGCTCTGTAGTTTTTATTATGGGAAGCAATATATTTAATGCAACACAATACAATGATGACTGAGAGATGAACAAATAAACATTCCTCAAAGCCTAATGGTAATCTTAAGCTGCTTTAGTCCAGTAAGTGTTCATCTTGAAGTATTACTTACAATTTAAAAGTTATTCTTACGTGTACCAAAGATGTATAAAAGGCTTTTCACTTCCTAAAAAAAGTCTAAACTATCAATAAAACATCAGAAGGCGTGTAGTGAGGCATTTTGTATTATGTTTTGATCATGCTGATAATGTAAAGGGCTTAAAATTATTAATAAAAGTATTAAGCATTATACAGTAGGCTTTAAAGGGTTAAATGAAACAACCAAGAACTACAAAGCTGCTGTAAAAGATTCAACATTTCACACAGTTTTTACCACAATATACTACAGAAATATATTTCTTTTTAGAAAAGTTATATATCACTTAGGTACTGATGTAGAAAACTAATTAGCTTTATTATAAAAAAAAATCCTCTTTAATTTCATCCTCTGTGTAATGACACACAGCACACTTGCAGCACAGTTTGATATCCTAAGCAACAGTTTCCTGAAGCCTGTCAAATCTTTCTGTGAGAAATCCAGAGAACATACAAGAGCAGGCTAATGCAAGAGGAAAAAATATTGAGGCAAGAGAGCTCTCCGTATAGAAATAAACAAATCTCTTGTGAGTATGTACCTGCAGGATGTTTTTGTGCACTGAGCCATGCTGAATCCAGCGAGTCCAGAGAGAGCGAGGAGGGACTAATACATTTCAAACCAGGATTGTGCCTTTCTGACATCTGACTGATGGACAGTCTGACTGACAGCATACCCTGGGTGCAATGGGCCATCTATCTGTGCAGTAATGGGCCGTCATGCACCTGAAGTGAATTCATGCTGGATTTCATCAAATTAGGATGTAAGGTATCAAAACTGCAAGCTAACATTGCTAACTGAGGATTCAGATAACATAATCACGCTTGTACATTCATGCATATGTATGCACAAGCGCACAAAACACACATATACCAGCAGATGTTCGGCAGTTGTGATTTAAATTCAGTGCTCAGACAAATCTATTAGTGAAGCATACTAAAAAGGGATAGAAAGAAATCCTTAGAATGCAAATATAATTGAGAAAACCTGCAGCCTGAATAAAATAAATTAGAGTTGGTACAAAGGTTAGCTGACTTGAATAATTCATTCCTATTAGCTTGCTGAACCAAAATAAACCTGTCCCTGATCTCTGGTGATAAAGCAAATACATTCTGACTGAAATGTCCTCAGCTTTTCCAAATACTCTGTTATTCGTCTATGCTTTACTGTTCCCTTTCGCTAAATGCTTCACATATACTGTAACTCGAAATCCAACCTCCGACACCACTTTACTTAATTGCTCAAGATGATTTGAATATTCACACACGCAGGATTAGTTTTGTTTAAAATAAATCTTAATTGACTTACAGGTAAGATGTGCTTCCAGAATGTCAGGCTTGAAGAGGGTCATTGCCAGACGTCTTTTCAGTGCAATGGGCAATTAGCATTCAGTGATCTGACTGACCATATGACTGGATATCTAATTAATCGATGCGATTCCTTAGAGAGACAATTAAAATCATTATATGGAGCCTTTTTAACCATGAGATAGATAGATAGAGACCTACCATACATAATAGAATATACCATACTTAATGCATTTTTTTTAGACACAAGCCAAAATGGTTCCTATCCTAATATAAAATATAAAAATATTTTGCTAATCAATGGTCAATATTTAAATTTAGTTTACTTACGATAAATAAAGACAACTTTGAAAGACCTAATTCAAAGTATTCAACACAGGCATACGTTCAAATAATGCTAAAATAAAAGAAAACTACAACTAAAAGTATCCTTGTGAAAAAGTACAATTTATCATACTTCATCTTACCAAATAATAATATATTACATACTTAAAGGGATACTCCACCCCAAAATGAGAATTTTGTCATTAATCACTTACCCCCATGTCGTTCCAAACCCGTAAAAGATCCGTTCGTCTTCAGAACACAATTTAAGATATTTTGGATGAAAACCGGGAGGCCTGTGACTGTCCCATAGACTGCCAAGTAAATAACAGTGTCAAGGTCCAGAAAAGGTATGAAAGTCATCGTCAGAATACTCCATCTGCCATCAGACGTGCAATCTGGGTTATATGAAACAATCTGGGTTAGATGCACTGTTTCTACGTGTATTTAGCTTTGATTTGAAAGAAAACAGCTGCTTTGTTGACAAAGGAATTGTTGAATAAAGTCGTTATTTTTGTTTTCTTCTCTTACAAAAAGTGTTCCCGTCGCTTCATATAACCCAGGTTGCACGTCTAATGGCAGATGGAGTATTCTGGCGATGACTTTCATACCTTTTAGGGACCTTGACACTGTTATTTATTTGGCTGTCTATGGGACAGTCACAGGCCTCACGGTTTTCATCCAAAATATCTTAAATTGTGTTCCGAAGATGAACAGAGCTTTTACGGGTTTGGAACGACATGGGCATACGTGATTAATGAAAAAAAAAATCATTTTGGGGTGAAGTATCTCTTTAATATGTAATTTTTTCCTTCCTAAAGTGACAAAAAAATAAGTAGATGCCAGACATCACGTCTGGATGGAAGCAGGTGCATGTAAATAAACAAACATATAAGGAAAAAATACAATAAGAAGGTATGAAGACAGAACCCATCGAAATTAAGAGCTCTTTTTCTGTACGAGGTTGTTACCTGCGCACTGACTCACTATGTTTAACATTCAGTCAGCAGAAAAGTGGTTTGGCTGAACAGCATTTAGTGGGCTAAATAAATTGGGTGGGGGATCTGGGACCATTTAAATCATTGCTGGGCACTGCAGCGTATTGCGAATATATATATATATATATATATATATATATATATGATATATATATATATATATATATATATATATATATATATATATATATATATATATATACACACACACACACGCTCAGTGATTGGCTCTCTCCTGTGCACATCCCTTCATCTTGATTGATTTTTTGAGCTCCATTGGTACGTAATCTTCATAAATTAAAATACGTTTTTATGTGCTATGCCTTTGAAATAGTCTAATTATGCAAGCTTATGTCAGCAGCAATATTTCAGACATTTTATTACCCAAATCAATCTTGTCCACTAATTATTGCCAAATATTTGCATTAATGTAAAATTTCAAATTCTGAATAAAATTTAGAATGAACTAAGCAAAAATTTAATCCTTTTAAACAGAAAAAAATGAACATTTAATGTTCAGATTTCTTTTACTCAGATTTTTCTTGTTCATTTATGTATTTGTGCTTAATGTATTTGTAATATCATAAATAGGTTTGCTTTTATTTAAAATGTATTTTAAATATTGTATAAAATTCAGAACCATCCCCATTTAACAAAAATCAAAAGCCTTTAAACAGAAAAAAAAACATTAAATGATTTATGATTTTTTTCCTTCATTTTTTAGATGTAAAATATGTTTTTATTTTATATTATATAATATTGTAATACACTGAATGACTATAATATTATTATAATTATTTAATAAGTAAGTGACTTCAGTAACCATACAATAAGTCGTACTTACAGTATTTCAGATCAACAAAAATAATATGCATTAGCATAACCTGGAGAAGGTGTTCCCTGATTTGCATGTTGCATGCACTTCCACTCTGTCATGTTTGCATATTTGTGAATAGAATTGAATGGCCAACAATGTCTACTGTGCATCTTTATAGAATTAAATTTTGATTGAGTCCCTGCACACATAAGCACACAACTTGTGAATGAGGCCCATTAACAAAATTTTCATTGAGGTTGACTGACTTGCCAAACCTAATATGCAAAAGTAACATTTTGTCCCTGTGAAGCTAAAGCGTAAAGGTCACTTTCAGTCCAGTCACCCAGAGGTCTATGATTAATTATGAGCAGTCTGTGTATAGAGAGCGGAGGAACGTAGGGAGGCTTATTCTGCAGCTCGAACACAGTAAATAAAGCACAACTCTCATCTGATATGCCATCAGACTTTTAAATGGCATTATAATCAATAGTAGCTGTGCTCTGCGTTCATTCAAGTAGTCTACAGTGGCCCCACCTGACATCACATCCCACAAGGGAATCCAGAACAGAGGGCGTCCCAGTGAGTGATTTTCCTCATCTTTATTCATGGGTGTTCTTATGATAAAAGTGATTTGTGTACCGACCTCACAGTTAAATTAATAATATTGACTTTAGAAGAGCTGGACCACAGTGCAAACATTTACCAAACCAAATATCAAAGCGCATTATCTACAAGTAGTGAGGGATTTTAGTTCCTTATCTATTTCTCATGGTAAATGGGGTTGTCATGAATTTTATTCTTTGAACACTTCAATATTAATATGAACATTAGCTACATTTTAAAAATGAATTATGTTTTAACAATAGCATGTAGTCTTCAAGCTGTTGCTTATTATGTAAACACTGCTGCCGGATTTTTAAGTAATTATTCAAGTAAACAGTGATAAAGAACAAAGAAATCTATTAATATTATTGACATAACAGACAGCAGCAGGTATGTTATTCTGCATTTACACAGCAAGGTCTAACACATAGATTCAGTATTTGAATTTTTGTCCAATTACTTCAGACATAACCACCTGTTTACCTCAATTTCTTGGCAAGACTGAGGTAGACCATGAAGACTTTTTTTTTCATACATGGAAATAATACAAATGACTGTAAAGCATGTACAGCAGAAAGAGACACAATAGCTTAGTTCCAAAAACTTACAAGCTTTCTTAATTGTTCCTATATAGGCAGCACTCTGATCAAAATGAAACCTAGAATGCTCTACATAGGCCATACCGATAGCATTCCTGATATGATTACGAGATAGATTATTGATTAATCATGACTTATTTTAGCACAACCCCTCGAACAATACTACTGTATGTTACGGCCTCAAAACACTATTTATAGTATGATTTGTAAACTAATACTTTATGTTTGCATCACATAACCAGTTCCAAATGCATGGCTTTTCTGACATAGTAAACTTGCTCGATAGCTCAGTCTCATGAAACATGAGTCATGACACAAAAACTTGTAGAAGCTAACTAAAAGGGCCCGGCTGCATCAGCAAATGCCTTTTTATTTCACCTCAACATTATCCGTTAGGTTTATGGTAGAGTTTAATGTTGGTGGTAAGTTTTTTCCAAATGCAATAGAGCATTAACCTTTCATTTCCAAACTATTGTGATACATACAACAACCAGTGTAATAAAATGTTACAACATTCAGACTCATCTGTGCAGCAAAACATGCAAGAAACAACGTAATATCATTTTGCAGAAATGTCGTCAGATGTATGTTTTTCCAATGAGCCTGGTTGCAAAGCCTGAAAAAAAAAAGACTCACAAATGATTCCACTACGTTAGCATGTTGCTAAGTTAATGCCATGATACTCTAATAGACAATTATTGGGTAAAGAAATGCACTTGTAATTTGATTAATTTTATTCATACTATTCTACGCTGAATGAAATAAAATAGGCCTGTATTTATACAGGCCTATCAGGGGGCAGCTGTGGCCTAATGGTTAGAGATTTGGACTTGTAACCAGAAGGTCGCAGGTTCGAGTCTCGGTGCTGGCAGGAGTTGTAGGTGGGAGGGAGTGAATGAACAGCGCTCTCTTCCACCCTCAATACCCATGGCTGAAGTCCCCTTGAGCAAGGCACTGAACCCCCAGTTGCTCCCCGGGCAGCTGGATATAGCTGCCCACTGCTCCGGGTGTGTGTTCACGGTGTGTTCACTTCTCACTTCTGTGTGTGTGCACTTGGATGGGTTAAATGCAGAGCACCAATTTCGAGTATGGGTTACCATACTTGACAAATGTCACCACTTTCACTTTATAGTAAACATTAGCCCATATCCAGTTCTGCATTCTAGAAAAGGATAGATGTGATGCTGCCTTACATTTCAACCAAATGAGGAAAGCAACATAAGGTTGCAACAACCTTACATTTGGAGCTAGAAGACCTTAAAATACTGTCTAGGTAGGCAGCTCAGGTATAAGAACAGAGCTACTGTGTCAGTCTGTCAGCTAGTGAAACCAAGCATCTCAGTTCACCTGACAGTGTTCTCTATGACCCAGGTTTTCAGGTCTGTTATAAGGACAAACAAGCTGATTTGTACTGTGCTATCATACCCTTCCAAAACAGCAGGAGCATAATGAAGCCATTTGTCAAATCCACTCTATGGGAACGGCAGCAAAATACGAATCCAGCACAACCTGCCAGTTTTCCAAGAACAAAGCAAGGCAGGAAATAGAAGTGTCCTTCTAAATGTTTTGAAATAAATTGTTATTGCTTTAGGCTTTTATTCCCTTAGGTGTGTTATCATGAGCAGTCAGATGAATAGCTGAAACAAAACGGGTTTGGAATGCAAAAACTCTTCTGACTTAATTGTTTGAGCTCCCAGTTAAGCAGGTAGGCACATTTAGTTTGACATAACAATAAATAGCCATAATTTAAATTCACAATTGGGTCCTGTTACCACAATCCAGTCAAGTTCTCTCTCATGTGCTAGGCATGTATGCAGCATACACAATTCTCTCCATGCTCTGTAATTTATGCATAACAAGCTAGAAATCATAACCTTTCAACAAAAATTTGACAGGGTGATAATGAAACAGTGGTACACGCTCAAGTCAGTTAACCAGCTAGCAGGTGTTTCCAAAGCCACTGCTCACACTTTGTCACACACCTAACAGTGCTGTTAGATGGTAATGTGCAAATGAGCTTTGTTAAGCAGTCATTATATTGTAATGAATAATGTTGCTCTGGGGAAGCACTAATTCAAAGTTGGTTAATTATCACAGTCATCTCTGTGACAATGCAGCACTGTAATACTTATGAGAGCAGCCCACACTTTCCCTATTCATCCTTGTTGATACTGAACGCACTGCTGGTTTATTCCTCTTAAAGATGAAGGATCTCTCTGAAGGGAGTCAGATATGTCCTCAGAAGCTAATCGATTGGCAATGTTTCTCCAGAGGAAACACGAGATGTTCCCTGCTTCCTGCCGATTATATTTGTACTGAGGTTTAGAGCAACTCAAGCTGAACTAATCTATATTGCTCTGTAGTTTTTCACCTGTAATGGATTCCATGTGAGTTATCTTTTCTGGCTCTGACACCCTCCTTAGCAAACTCTCCCCACCTCCAAGTGTGTCTGGGTCCCATATTTCCGACTTATGTGCTCATTCTGCGTAAGAACGTTTTTGATGACCAGCTTCTTTGAAAATGGAATCATAAACATGACCCTGCATTATAAACCACTATAATTTTAAACTTTCCTTCAAAATACAACTGCAAGGAGAGGCACCTTGGGGTAAGCAAGCTTTGCTCAAGGACAAAGTGGTGGTATAGCAAGAGTGTGATTGCAGTTATTCCCTAGACTACTAATACTTCAGACTGACTTTCTGACTGCAACCAAGACTCTTAAGCACTGATACCAAGCTTGAATATTGCACTCTGATTACTTGGGTCAAAGACATTTTAACCATATCCTTGCTGCATCTCTGCTAAGAGTCTGCTGTGTAAAGGTGAAGTATGCTTCAGTTGCCTATTTGCCGCTACATCTTCCACACACTGTGCAAAAAGGGTCCACATGGACCGCGAGTGTGCAGACCAAACTTTGCAGCCTCACGCACGTCTGAACATTTAAGAGTGCTGCCTGTATGTGTCTGGAATTGCAAGAGAGGCTCACTGTAAAATGGGATTTTTCGTTTTCACCTGAAATGAACACTAGAGGCAGTAAAAAAAGCAAAAACTTTTATACCTTTTTAAACTAATTATGGTTGTGTATGGTAATCTGGGTCAGATTACTGATTAATAAAGACTTATTTTCATGTGGTTTCTTGCACAATGCTATGCGATGACCTCAAAACACTTTTAACCATATTGTAAAATAATAAATTTTGACATTTGCATTACATGATAAGCTCCATACTGTATGTATGGCTGTCTTTACATGATAAACTTGCTTGTTAAAGGGATAAACCATTAATTTTGTCATTAATCACGTACCCCCATGTCATTCCAAACCTGTAAAAGCTTTGTTCGTCTTCGGAACCCAATTTAAGATATTTTGGATGAAAACCGGGAGGCTTGTGACTGTCCCATAGACTGGCAAGTAAATAACAGTGTCAAGGTCCATAAAAGTATGAAAGACATGGTCAGAATACTCCATCTGCCATTAGTGATTCAACCGTAACATTATGAAGCGATGAGAATACTTTTTGTACACGAAGAAAACAAAAATAACGACTTTATTCAACAATTCCTCTCCTCTGTGTCTCCCAGCATCACCGTAGCGCCATTTTGGCAAATCTGAGCAGTACTCAGGCAGCTTACGCTCTTCTGTATCAGCCTACGTTTCTGTATCATACGTTTTTTACGTGTATTTACGCTTTGGTTTGAAAGAAAACTGCATCTGCGCCGCACGGCTGACACAGAAGAGCATATGCCATCTGCGTACTGCTCAGATTTGCCAAAATGGTACTACGCTGATTTGGAGAGACACAGAGGAGAGGAATTGTTGAATAAAGTCGTTATTTTTGTTTTCTTCGTGTACAAAAAGTATTGTCGTCGCTTCATAACTTTACGGTCGAATCACTGATGGCAGATGGAGTATTCTGACGATGACTTTCATACTTTTCTGGACCTTGACACTGTTATTTACTTGGCAGTCTATGGGACAGTCTCAAGCCTCCCGGTTTTCATCCAAAATATCTTAAATTGTGTTCCGAAGACGAACGAAGCTTTTACGTGTTTGGAATGACATGGGGGTAAGTGATTAATGACAAAATTTCATTTTGGGATGGAGTAACCCTTTAACTCACCTGGTACAGCTCGGCACTTTCAATATGGAGTACTTAGGCATGAGTCCTGTGGAACACAAATCACAATGGTTAATAAAAGGCTTGTAGAAGCAAGCTACAGCTGCATGGATGTTTCAGAAAATGTTGGTTAGGTTTGGTGTGGGTGGTACTTACATTTAAGCATGATAATGCCCAAAACTTTTAGCACCACTCCCCAAAAATTCTCTTACTCACCACTCACAGTACATACTGTACAACTACCAGTGTAAGAAAATTTTCCCACATCTGTCCATCTGTTTCAGAGAAAGTCAAACATACTTTTAGCATCACAAATTGCAACATAAAGAAGCAAAGTAATATAATTTTGCTGAAATGTTGCCAAACATACTTTTTTACATTGAGCCTGGGTTGCGAAGCCAGTAAAAGATTCATAAATGTTTTCGGTAAAGTTTGACATTAACATATTGCAAAGCAAGCTAAAATGATTGCTTAAGCAAATGTGTTTTTATCTCACATTTGCTTTTTTTAAAGGGGACATCGGATACCAAATTAACTTTTACATGGTGTTTGCATATAAATGTGTCTTAGCAGTGTGTGGACAACCACCCTGCAAAGATGAAAATCCATTCAGTCATTTTTTTTTAAGTCTTATCAAGCCATTTTAATTTCCTGAGCAGTATGATGTCATGTTTTACACGACCATTGAGGAATTTTAACCAAAGTATATGTTGCAGCCATTTACTGAAGACCCTAAAGAATCATAACAACTTGTGGAAAATGGTTATCCCAAGTCCCCTTTAACAACTTTTGGTTAGACTCTCCCCAGCAAGTAGCTTTTTAAAACTAGTCAAAAAAGAAGATGGAAAACCAATGAAAACAAAACAAGACAAAAAAAGAGACAGCAACAAAAGTGGCCATGCGAGATGGTCAAAAGGTATTTCCAACAATATGATCCACCAATTGTTTCGAGTCCAAAATGTTGCCAATTCCACTGGCTGAAAGAACTTTTAATTTGCACTCCATTTGGTGCCTCTTTAAATGTGCAAATCTTCTGATTCATTAGCTACTATAAAATAACTAGAAGAAGAAAGTGCAGTAAACACTAAAACTATTTGCACTACAAACTACTATGCTTATTATTATGAAAAGTAATTAATGTAATATGATATCAAATACCAGTTTGCAATATCAAGCAGCATAATGAACTGCTTTTGTACAGATATAATAATTGAAAGTAAATGACACAGGAAATGTAGTTATGTTTTTATGCAAATTCACGACAGCATACATATTCAAAAGAGCATGAAAAGCTACAATGCTTTAAGGTGGAAAAACAAAGGATGCAGGCTTACAGTAAGAGAACAGGCTGACAAGACTCCGTCCGCCTTTACGTAACCAGCAGTCTGTGTGCAATTAATCATTCCCAACTCCCTCATTAATAATGTCACACTTTCTTTGTGAACTCATAACATGACCTTCACCTCATGTATCACCACATTAGAGGGCTGTAGAAGAGTCTGCAGCGTGTGTTGTGGAGTATGCCTGTCGATATCTACATTTCCTTGTTTCTCACTGCTGTTATCTCTCTGAGAAGCTCAGGAACATTGACACCAGCGCCCACGTTACATGTAGCTGAGGTTTGTTTCTGAAGTCTGCTACTTGTACTGACACATGTCACTGAGCATAAGAGCTGCATTCTGTAGTGGCTGGCATGAATCACTCCTCATCTTGACCACTCCAGTCAGCCTTGCGTAATGCACCAAGCATCTGCCCCGTTCTGAATGGGAGGAGTCACCTTGTGTAATTCTTCCGTCTGTTCCGAAGCGGATGCTCAGCCCACTCCTGTACTCTGTCAGAAGACATCAGGCTCACAGCTGACACCAGACTCACTCAGTCAACCCGCTGACTGCAACCTTGCAGGATTTGCCTGCTGCACATTAGTCTAGTCAAGTCTGTTTCTCATACACTGAACCACAGCTAAAAAGACAATGACAGAAGATTCACAGTTTGGTGCATATTTTCAGTATTGTGAAGCTAGTGGCTTAGCTTTAAGCTCTTTGCAAAAAATGTTAATAAAAAAACCCGCCAGTTAATATGTGGAAATATATTCTGTAAATTTCAATTTCAAATCTCAAACCTGTAAAATCATTCAATTTGCTGGTTATGTGCCAACACTATGGATGAAAACAAAACAAACTATTTTGTGGACTTTTAGAAACTAAACTTTTTAGAAACTAAACTTTTAAAGTATCTCAAATTATATATATATATATATATATATATATATATATATATATATATATATATATATATATATATATATATATATATATATATATATATATATATATATATATATATATATATTATATAGTAGTTTTTGGTTACAAGTGATCATTTTATTTATTTTTATTTAAATATCATGTGTCATATTCTATCTAAAGCATGCTCTTGTCTGACACTTGTATGGTGGCCGAGAGATCTCAACGAGCTGCAAATGAAAAATACCTGCCAGTAAAGAAAAGATCTTCATCAAATTGAAAACACACGCACTGCAAATGCACATAACACAATGAAATAAAGAACACACTGCAAATAGGCACAGACCACCTCGGAAATATTTAAGTGAACTGCAAAGTGACGAACATGGCTGGTAAATATTTAACAATGTTTGCTCTGAAAGGTGAGATTTTTGTTTCCTAATATTTATTTTCCTTTTTGATTCCTATATATATATAGTTACAGTTCGGTTAGTTTGGACTTTCTGTTTGCTTCCTTTTCCCGTTGTCATGGTTATTGATTTGATTTCATCATGTTCACCTGTGTCTTGTTAATTATCCTTGTTTGGTCGATCTATGTAAATTTGTGCAGTTTGAGTTTGTCAGGTCTTGAGTTAACTCTGATGTTTATTTGTCACTGCCCTTTCCTTTTCTGGATTTACCTGTGCAGATTTATTAAAGACGCTCAGCCTTCATCTTTGTGTGTGTGTGCGTTCATCAACACAGATCTTTACAGAAGACCCAACTGAAAAGGTGAAAGTGCTGTGTTTGTGTTTTCATTTTTTGAACAGCGTGTTTTGTTTTCTCATGGATCATTTTGCCACCATTAACCTGCTTTGCCTGGAGCAGGGGAACCACTCCCTTGAGGAATGCCTGGAGGAATTCCTCGGTCAAGCCCATCTGACCACCTTCCCGGACAAATGCTTGAGCATGTTTTTGCACGCCGGACGAAAACCACCACAGGTGCACAGTTGTCCGGGGAGGGTCCTTGAGGGAGTTTGGCAGACTATGTTGAGTGGGTGCTGGTGTCATGTGGATGCCCAGCCAGCCATTTCCCCACTACGTGCAGCATCAGCTAGAGCCCACAGCAGATGGAGACCATAGCATGCCATGACCAACGAGCCATTGTCAAGGAGTTACAGAGCTACACCAACGCTGAGGGTGAGCTAAGGCAGTACTCGGGAGATTTAATAGACTTTTGCTCAGAAATACTCCGTCTTCATCTGTCATCATTTGAACTGTTAGGATGTACTCCCACTAGGTGTTCTGAACCATGCCCGAGTGTGTTTGACCCCCAAAGCCTGGTGCGCCTGACTTGTGTGAGCGTTCCGTGCCGCACTCAGGCGTGGTTCATTTAGCCGGCCCTGGCCCAGTTAGAAGAGGTGGGCAGGGCACGGTTTGGTTGGGTTTGGGCGCAGTGCACATGCAGTGTGAGCGCTAACCGTGCCAGAGCACGGAACAGATACCATTTTGTGTGCGTTACTGTCATTATGACCGCAAACATATTATTACAACTACTACACTACACTTTTCAATAGTGGTCATGGTTATTGATTTTGTCATTGTTCAGCTGTGTCTTGTTAATGATCTCTGTTTGGTCGGTCTATTTAAATTGATGTCTGTGCAGTCTGAGTTTGTCAGGTCTTGAGTTATCTCTGTGTATGTGTCACCCGCCTTCCCTTTCTGGATTTACCTTTTGCATATTTATTAAAGACTGTCAGCCTTCATCATTTGTGTGCGTGTTCATCGACAGAGATCATTACACACGTATATTAATGTAAGCGTGTGTGTATATATGATCATAGCCTAAATAAGCTGACAGAAGTTATTTTATTTTTACTTTTATTACTACCCTTACAAAAAATAACCATAGGACAGCCTAGGGATTTACTAATAAAATTAATTTATGAATACATTTCTTGTATAAAAAATGTTTACAAGTTAAACCATGGATTTACTACACTAACCATAGTTTAACCATGGTGGGCTATTTGTACAACTGCGTTATACAAATGTAATCAATATGCCAAATATAATTAAATTAAATATATGTCACACCCCTGGACTCATAATGTTGTTTTCCCTGCATGTGTTCCATTCCCCATGTTCTGTGTGACCCAGTTTCTGTCCCTCCTTGATTAGTTCCTAGGTGTGTTTCTGTTGATCAGTCATTCCATTCACCTGTTTTTCACAATTAGCCTGCCTTTAAATACCATAGTCTTTCAGTTTAGTTTTGTCGGGTCTACCATGCAGTTATATATGTGTGTCTTCCTCCTGTGTTCCATGTTGGATTTACCCCTGTGTTGGATTAATAAAAGCTCTCTTGATTACTCTCCACTCCGTGTTCCTTCCGGCAGCATAGCGTGACAGAAGACCCGACCACGAAACAGTTTGAATTTCGTGTCTCCCCTCCGTTTGTTTTCCAGTTTTCCTCAGTCCTTTTTATATATATTTGTTTGGGTTGTGAGCATTTGCAGCACATACTGTCAAACTGATGAAGACGCTCTTAATTTGCTTGTGCTTTTTTTCTATTTGCATGTGTTTTCTGAAGTTGCAGTGCTTTGAACTCTCTCAGCCATTGTACATTTGTCTACTTTGGCAAAACAAAAAATGAGAATTAAAAATTCAGTAAAACTTTAGAATAAGATTACATTTGTTAATTTAGTTAATTTAAAATACTTTTAAAACATTTATCTTAATTTCAATACATTATTGAAATCAAAAGTTCTAATATTAAATAGGCTGGTTTTATTCAACTATGGGGAACAAAGGATGAAAAATAACTATTTTGGGCCTCTGCTTATAAACATGTAAAAAAAAAAAGATACATTTCTGTAAGGAAGGAAGGAAAATTGAATTTGCCACAGCTAATAAAAAGTTTAGAGCCTGTCATCTATTGTAGATTTTTGGCAAATTTGGCAAATGTAAGTGTTTGCTATGACTGGAAAACATTTCTATGCCAGATCTTCGGCAAATACAAATGTCAAACCTGAGGCAACAATGACAACTTCAGCACTTCTGGCAAACAGTTTCAATCATTGGCAAATATACAGTAAATACCAAAAAAAGAAGAGACTTGCTGGAAAGTGCACTGTAACTCATGGCTTTGTGGATGGTTGTGTTTAATGCCACAATAATTGAAAAAGCTGTGAGCTCCTCTGTTACAGGTAGACAATGGCAGCTTTATGCCAACTGACAGTCCGTCTTCATCAGTTGGCTAAAGCATCAGGGCCAGATATACCGCACACACGGGGTGTAATCAAAAAGTCAGGGTGGTTCTGACAATCACTGGAATAACCCCACATTCCAGTAGTTTTAGAAAGAGCTTTCACATTGCATCTGTGGGTGGAATAGATCCATTTAATTTGCCTTCAAAACATCAGGTTCTATCATACCAAAAGTGCATGACAAATGATGAAGATGATCCAAACAACCCATTAGTTCAGTTCTGTTCATCTTATGTTAATACAGACTGTGAGTAGTTGACAATCTTGTTTAAATGCTTCCTTCTGATTTCCCAAATGTCAGGCTGTAGAAGGCCAGTTTAGATGGATTAGTAATGAGACTCTGCATATCCCTTGCACCCCTCCGTTTTGACAGACACCCACTGTGACAACTGCCTCTGGTGACTGGACACGCTTCCACATTTTTGATAGAAAGACAGTTTAAGAGGAAGAAAGCATCTTAGGGCAGTTTGGGGGTGAGCTGCACATACTAACACATGCTAATCTTCATAATAATATGTCTAAAACTGATGTAGTTAGGTTATGGCTTTGTGATATCCTGTTGCTTGTTTTAGTTTTTGTTCATTGTTTGGGCCAATATGAATATATTACCTAAATATAATTTCTAACAGACTATAGTGAAAAGGAAAAATGTGCCATGTTCTTAAAACTGTCTAATGATTTGGATACTATGTTTTTGCATGTTGTTTGGACCACATTAATTTTTAAGACAAACATGTTTAACTATTAATAAGCAGAAGTTTTGTTAAAATTAAAAGACAGAACAAACAAACAAACAAATAAATAAACAAACTCAGACTAATTTATTAAAGTATGGTTCACAAGCCTCAATTTCAGCTACTTTCTTATATTAACTAAATTACAGCATCCATCCATGCAGTCTCATAGCATAACAACAGCTACATAGGTTGACTCACTTTAAAAGCATAATAATACATTTAACATGAAGTGATTAAGACGTGTGGTCAAAAACTGACAATAGATATTTACATCTATCCTTGAACTATGGTTCCACAAGGATTATTAGTGACTGGTATTGAGAAAATTCAGACTACAGTTGTGTACCCTCACACATTTCAAATTAAAATCTGTCGCACACACAGTGTTGATTTCACTGGTGTATATAGTGCCCATGACTTTGACCATTCAGTAGTGATTACTGGATGCAAAGAGGCAGCATGTTAAAAGGTTTTCTCTTCTTTTTAAAGATAGCAAGTGTGAGAGAACTTAAGCTGATTTCTGTGCAGAGAGCAGCTTTTGCCTCAAGCAGAAAGAAGTCTGTGTGTGTGTGTGTGTGTGTGTGTGTGTGTGTGTGTGTGTGTGTGTGTGTGTGTGTGTGTGTGTGTGTGTGTGTGTGTGTGTGTGTGTGTGTGTGCACGCTACAGTGTGTGTCTGATTCTTTCTGCTAGTCAGGAAACCTACAGCAAAAAATGAGCTTTCTCATGCCTGGAAAAACTCATTATGTGTGCTGTTTCATGTGAAAGCCAGAGAGTCATGGTCAGATGCAAAAGAAACTTCAGCAAGGGAAGCTCCAGCACTACTGAGTGAAAAAGTAACATTCAGACAACTCCCACTGTAACAGAAAGAGTGCCACTGAATGGAATGAAAGACACAGTTAGAGGTTAACATTATTGGTCGGCATATTGTCTTGCGTTAATAATTTAAATTTGATTAAAAATTAATTTTTTTATGTAAAGCTTTTTGCGTAGTAGAATGACGTACTCAGATCCTATATATGTGTATTTTCAAAGGAAAGTAATTTTTTGTTTATGTTTGGCTTTCTGATACAACAGTGGCTGAACTGACACCTTTTAACATGGATTGTGAATAACACTTTTTTTTTTCTCACACAAATGATGATAAGAGAGGCAGATTATCAATTAGTAAAGGCTTATTTTTGTGTGGTTTCTTACACAATAGGGTGTTATGACCTCAATATGCTTTTGGGTCATTTGGTGTCAAAAAGTCACCCGGCTCAATTTTTTGATTTTGCTTATACTTATATATATATATATATACAGAACAGACTAAAAGTTTGGAAACATTACTATTTCTAATGTTTTTGAAAGAAGTTTCTTCTGCTCATCAAGCCTGCATTTACTTGATCAAAAATACAGAAAAAAATGTAATATTGTGATATATTATTACAATTTAAAATAATTGTTTTTAAATTTATTATACTTTAAATTAGCATTTATTTCTGTGATGCAAAGCTGAATTTTTAGGATCATTATCACATGATCCTTTAGAAATCACTCTAATATGATGATTCATTATCAAAGTTGGAAACAGTTCTGCTGCTTACTATTTTTTCAGAACATGTGATACTTTTTTAGGATACTTTGATGAATAAAAAGCTCAAAAAAAAAAAGAAGCTATGTTTTTAAAATATAAATATTTTTTTGTAATAACAATATACACTACTGGTCAGTAATTTGGGGTCAGTGATTTTTTTTTCTTTATTTTTTTTTAAATAAAATCAATACTTTTATTTAGCAAGGATGTGTTAAATTGATAAAAAGTGATAGTTAAGAAAATATATTATTAGAAAATATATTATTAGAATTTTTATTTTATTTTGAATGAATGCAGTTGTTTTTAACCTTTTCTTCATCAAATATATTAGACAGCAGAACTGTTTCCAACACTCATAATAAATCAGAATATTAGAATGATTTCTAAATGATCATGTGATAGACTGGACACTGAAGGCTGGAGTAATGATGCTGAAAATTCAGCTTTGCATCACAGGAATAAATTTTTTTTTTTAAAGTATATTCAAATAGAAAACTATTATTTTAAGTTGTAATAATGTTTCACAATATTACATGTTTTTTCTGTATTTTTGATCAAATAAATGCAGGGTTGATGAGCAGAAGTAAGTTCTTTCAAAAACATTAAAAATAGTAATGTTTCCAAACTTTTGGTCTGTACTATATATATATATATATATATATATATATATATATATATATATATATATATATATATATATATATATATATTATATTTTTTTTTTTTTTTTTTTTTTTTTTTTTCTGAGAAAAAAAACATGTATAGGTAAACATGTATAGTGATGAATTTCATTGATGAATATTTACTGTGTAATCCTCTATTTTGTAAAGGGGGGTCAAAATGGCAATTTTCACCTGAGATTCAGAGCCAAATTACAAGGGGGTACAAATGACTTCAGAAAGATGGCAGCATCATAATGTTATTTTTACACAGAGATTGGTAGTTCTATTAGTATTTTTACACAGAGATTGGTAGTTCTATTAGTAAGAACAGTTCAGATATGGGAAAAAGCATTTTTAAGGCCTTTAAGTACGTTTTTTTTTTTTTTGCTCCAAAGTTTGCATGCCCGCAACTCAAGAAGTATTTAAGATATCTTAGTGTCCTTTTTAGATATTGGGTCTCAGCAAACTTTCCTGTTGGCATTTTAATTTTTAAGGCCCTACTGTATATGGTTCGGTTCCAAAGATATTGGAATTTCAATATTGCTCCAGAGGTAAATCGAAAAATTCTACTAATTTTCAGTGGTCAAAAACCAAATGTGGGCCAATTTGCAAAAATATGAGACTCCTTTTATTTTAAAGAGGAAAACTGAATCCGCTTTTAGCATCACTCACTAGACATTTCACTTTGAAAGAGCCAGGAAACATGTAAGAAGCAGCATAATGTTATTTTGAAGTAATGTAGCCACAGGCACATTTTTTTCAATTAGCCTGGGTTGAGTAAACAGCTTTTTTCTACATCTTTTTTATGTGAGTGTTGTATAACATATGTTTTTCAAAACAAAATATGCATACATATTTTAATGCATGATGTAATTTTGTCAGCATTAACTAAACTGCAGTTTAATACGCAGATAACTAAGGCATTTGATTCTGTTATAGTTAGAAATACATGCTTCACCTTTAAGCTCTGTAAAAAGGATTTAAGAGTGTATTTTACTCTGGAGAGAAATTAGCATCTCCATTATTCCAAATCAAGAGCACAGCAGGTACGATCCTGCCTGATTTAAACTCTGGCCATGTTGCCAAAGCATACATAGAAATTTAATTGATTGGGTGCAGACCATTGTTCAATGTGTTTGGCTCTTTAACTGTTTAAACTAAGAAAGTTCACTGAAAAATTAAAAAAGAAAAACATTCAGTCTCTTAGAGCCACTTTCCTTGGATGAATAGTTCAGGCAAAAAATAGTTTTGTCATAATTTAGTCACAAATTTCTTTCTTCATGAAAGGCGATGTTTTGTAGTAGATTATTCACATTGACATTATGGCTTTCGGCTGTCAACCTCCAAAATGGACAAAAAGCATCACAATAGTAGTCCATATTCACTATCATTATTTTAAAAATCTCACTAGAAACCCGAAGCAGCATTCACTTTCACTGTTTGGAAGAGAGCAGCAGTCTTTCTTCATTTTGTGTTTCAAGAAAGAAACAGACATACAGGTTTGGGACTACAAGAGAGTTTTCTTGTACTTGCCCTGTTCTAAAAGGAAAAATAAAATGTGACTCATTCATGGATGTGACAACTGTTTTTTTTTTTTCCTGCAATTTTGAAACACGTGCGGCTTATATTCAGGTGTGACTTATTTTCCAGATAACAAGGCAACCCTTAAAGGCATCTAGCCTGTTACCTATTGAATTTATTTCAGCGATTTAAGCTTGATGAGCCATGTTTAAAAGTTTGGAAAGTTTCTTAACTCCATTCCTCCAGTGACTTGTCTTTCCTTTTTTACTTGCCTTTGTGCAGTCACCGTATAATTGATTCTGCTGTGTCTTTGCTCCAGGAGACAATTAACAGCAGATTAGGCCTTTTTTTCTTAAATAGTGCAACTTCTCCCGAGTCATTATTAAATCCATCACAACAGAAGAGGCGTGCAAACATTATTATAGGGGGGAAAAAAGTTTTAATGTAATAAGCTTTATGAAAAGGCTAGACTTAAAAATTAATGCCTGATGAAATCTTGGTTGATCTATGCTTTTTTAATGTAGTTTATTGTCAATAGCATTGTTGAATGTCAAATATTAATATTTACCTGGAAATAAAGCAGAAGATTGACAGTCAACCTGGCATTTAGGGTTATTGTCTATACAGCTGATGGAATTTCTATTAAAATGAATGAATCGTTGTTGCCTAATGACACCTCCATTGCAGATTTCAACAAAGGCTTCTCCATATGCCCTCAGAATACCCCCACATTCTGTGAGTCACTCAGTCACCGACATGTCATGCTTCAAGATGAGCCTAATACTAAGGTTGTCTCTTTTTTGTGCTTTGATATCACAGACAGACAGGAAGAGTGGGAGGCCGGAGATCTCCACTGGGATCTCTGACTGTCTTCGGCAATAAAGTCAGTACAGAAGAGCAAGACCAACAATTCCAATCAAATCCTCGAATGCTACAATACTGCCAGAGGCATTTCAGAGAAAGCACAAACAGAAAAGAAAGAAATGGAACAAAAATGCAACATAATTTTATATGAATATGTCTCATAAATAATAACTTCATTTCATGACCTTTACTTTTGTACAACACTGACTTCTTCCACACTTCCGACTGATATGATTAGCACTTCAAACAGACTCGGCATCTGCTGCAGTTCTTCTTAAGGACATCATCAGAGAGTACAAGACTAACCCTTAATATTTGATGCTATTTGGGTCAGTCCAGTGTTTTTCTCAACAGTGGCATGACATATTTTGGAGACAGATGAGAGGATAGTTGACATCTTGGCAGAGATTGGCATTTTGATGGATGGCACTGTAAATTGTGGTGTGTTTTCACAGAGGCTGGTCATCTTTTTTGGTCTTGGCTCAAGGCACTGGGATGGGTTCTTATTACAGTCACTCAGTTCACATTTTTTTGGCACAAAAATATAAATGTAAAATGTGTAGTTCTGTTTCAAAATTCGGTAACACTTTAGTATTGTTACCAATTCTCACTGATAACAAGTTGCTTATTAGCATGACCTATATTAGCAAATTGGCTGTTTATTAATGCTTATAAAGCACATATTTTGCATGGTCATATTCTACATCCCTAATCCTACCCAATACCTAAATTAACAACTACCTTACTAACTATGAATAAGCAGCAAATTGGGAGTTTATTGAGGTAAGAGTCATAGTTACTGGTTTGTTTATGGTGAGGATTGGACCTTAAAATAAAATGCGACTGAAAATTCTGATGGGATGAGCCACAATCAAAGTTGGTGAAAAATAGCATGTTTAACTTTACATTTTGTATATTACTGATATGTAATTTATGTTGAAGAACAAAATATGAGATGTTTATCACAGACCTTTTACTTGATTTACACATAAATTGAAAACTATTATTCTAAAACCCATTGAAAATTCCAGCGGGAACTCTTGACTCAAAAAATGCTTGTTATCTCCTATATTTTAGGACTACAAATTGAACAGCTAAAACAAGGGTTCCACAGTGATACTGCAGGAAGTCCAACAGTAATTGTTTGATGTTAAATATATTTATAAATTTTATAAAATTGTGTTAAATATAACTACAGTGCTATGCTCACTCTAACCAAACTTTTAAGTTAGTTAAGAGTTTAGTTAAATGTTTCATTGCACCTCCCACACTGAAATGCATTAAAGGAATAGCTCACCCCAAAACGGAATGTACGCAGGCCATCCAAGATGTAGAAGAATTTGTTTCTTCATTGGAACGGATATGGAGAAATTTAGCATTACATCACTTGCTCACCAATGGATTTATTTATTGCTTTATTTGAGAATAAATCTAATGCCATTTTCTGTTTTCTTGTTTAGAATGAGCATTATATAATATTCAGTGTGACATATGTGTTATTGGCTCTGCTAGATATATTTTAATCCGTTATACAGTGATTCAATAATCTGTAACAGAGAGAAAAAAAAGAGGGATGATGGAAATGTAAAAAACACAGCAGATGGAGAAAGAAGGCAAGAGAACCCTGTAGCTGCATAATATGCATTAATACCACAATATTTCTTAAATGTATATATGTATTTGTATATGTGTGTGCTGTGCAGTGTGTGGGAGAATGTGCTGTTGGCTTGCATGGAAATGTGAACTGAAACAATGAGCCTAAGCGGAGATGTGTTTGGAGGAATCCCAATTACTGCTGCACCTTGCAAAGGAAGGCCATGTGCTTAGCCTGAAATGGTCATGCTGATGGTGGATGTATCATATGTAAGACTTAGATCACAGATAGAACAATGCAAATGTATTAGTCCACCCACATGTAGCAGGAGTGTTTTTGTTCATGTGTTTGACTGGTAGGTGGTAGAAGGTTATTAACAAAGGCATATTACATTTAGAAAAAGAAAAAGGTACTAGTAATTTTCTGCCAGGACATTATCCATTAAGTTTACAGACATTCCTTTTAATGGAATAGTTCATGCAAAGTGAAAATTTGCTTAAAATGTTCTCACCCCCAGGTCATCCAAGATATAGATGAGTTTGTTTCTTCATCAGAACAGATTTCAAAAAATCTGTCATTACATCACTTGCTCACCAACGGATCCTCTGCAGTTAATGGGTCCCGTCAGAATGAAAGTCCAAACAGCTGATAAAAACATCACAATAATACACAAGTAATCCACACAATGCCAGTCCATCAATTAATGCCTTCTAAAGTGAAAAAGTGCATCTTTGTGATAAACAAATCCATCATTAAGACATTCATAACTTCAAACCTTTGCTTCCAGCTAGCTTCCAGTCCTCTCTATAATATTACTTTCTCCAGTGAAAATGTTGAGTCGTCTGAATAGGTGAGAAATATGCACAGATCAAGCACTGTTTACAAAACTGTCCTAAACGAACGTTGCAAACATGGCTCAGAAGTTAGTTCTAAAAAAAGGTCTTATTTGTTTGCTGATACTTGGTTTGACATTTTATTATCTACTTAAATAAAATTCATACATTTTTAGTGTGGTTTAAATGTCTTAATAGCTCTTGGGGCCATTGTATCTAATACAGAGTAACTGTTGAGCAGAATTTTCATTTCATTAATAAGAGTGCTAATTGCATTATTTGTAATGTTGGGAATAATGTTTTGCTGAACAGTCGCTGCATCTGTCTCTTAAATTGGCACAGAGCTGCAACACACACACTCAACTACTGCAGTCTTCATCTGTGTCCTTCTCTCTGTACCAGTTATATCACAAAATAAAATGTAAGCAAATGCACCTATGCTCTTGACATACAGTACATTGCATACAGCAGCAATTTTTTTTATTTAAAATAACCTTCAAATATGACCAATTTTATGAGTGACTGATTGATATTTAATTCTTGTCTAGACATGAATTATGTACACTAGTTAAATAGATTAACTTTTCAGTCTATTACAATGTTCTACTAGTTTATTCTGTTGTAGATCAAATGTATAAAAAGGGAGAGCATGTATATTATTAAAAAACTGGCTGTGAATTACTTGTACTTGCTGACTGGATACTCTAGTAGCTTTAATTAATTTGTTTTGTTTGGTCATTTGTTGTCTTCAGTGTCTGGTCATCCAACACGCTGAAGCTGCGTTTGTGAATTGCTCATGTGTCTGTTGTGAGTGAATGAGCATGGCATCGTTGCAATCTCGCCTCTTTTTTCTGAAAAGAGAGGCACCCTCTGCCACTACCCATCCTGGTCTCTCTGGCTCAAACAGAGGACTGCCGGCTAGCACTCTGGGAGATCTGAGGGTCACAGTGAGAGCTTCTCTGTCGGGCCAGCCCCCACGGACCTCTTACTCCTCACGCAGTGATGGTCCTGTTCAACTCCCAAGTGACTTTGCTGGCCTGTCTAATGGCGGTTATTTCATTTGATGGGCCGCCAGAAAATCAGATGTGGATCGCAGCATAGGGGGATGGGCTATCGTCCTCCGAGGATAAAGATTCGGGGGGGACAGCCCCCCTCAGGTGTTGTGGCTGCCGCCGAATTGGACCAGGAGCTGACGTCCATGCTTGCCCGGGCAGCCGCGAGCATCTTTTGTTTTGTTTTGTTTCTGTTCCGCCACATTGTCAAAGAAAGAGCAATTTCCTTTTCCTCAGGGTTCTCAGGCCTGCGGGCTGACAGCGTGTGATGTACTGCCTCCTCACTCTCACCCACAACGTCCCCTCTTGTTAAGAGACTGCGGTTGGGAGAACTTGAGAGTTCTGAGGGGATGAGTCAGAGCACAATGCCTTCTGTACCACCATCCAGCTCTACTCTCCTCCGCTGCACCATTGCGCGTACGTCGGTTGTTACTTTGGTGCCTGGGTGTACGGTGTCTTGGGGCATGGCTAACGCTGCCCAGCCCGTCTTGCTGGCTCATTTGCACAATTTGACTCGGCTTTGTCATTCAGTTCGACAGGCGACCTCCCAAGTTCAGCAGCGTTCTCGGGACTTCGGTGGCAGTCTGAGATGCTCCTGTCTTGCACGAGGAGATTGCTGTCCTCCTGGCAAACGATGCAATCGAGCTGGTCCCTCCAGCCAAAATGAGGCATGGGTTTTACAGCCCCTACTTCATCATACCCAAGAAAGGTGGTGGCCTGCGGCCAATCCTGGATCTGTAATTCTTGAATCAGACCCTTCACAAGCTTCCATTCACGATGAAAAGAGCAAACTCTCCCCTGTGCAGAAAATCTCTTTTCTCGGTGTGGAGTTGGACTCTGTGAGTCTGCCAACGCATCTCACGAACGAGCATGCTCAGTCTGAGTTCCTTCAGAGGCATGACGGTGGTTCCGATGTAACAATTTCAGAGGTTCCTGGGGCATATGGCATCCGGAGCTGCAGTGACGCTGCTCGGGTTGCTTCATATGAGACCTCTTCAGCACTGGTTTCACCCCCGAGTCCCAAGATGGGCATGGTGCCGCGTGACCATCACACCGATGTGTTGCCGCTCATTCAGCCCATGATCATACTTTGCTTTTCTATGGGCCGGGGGCACCTTAGAACAAGTGTCCCGGCATGTTGTTGTTTTCAAGACAGATGTATTCAGTACAGACTGGATCAATACATGCAACAGGCAGGCAGCCTCGGGGTCCTGAAAGGGGCCTCGACTGCTTTGTAAAACCAACTGCCTGGAGTTGGCAGTGCACCTTGCCTTGTGGCAGTTCTGGCCACTACAAAGCAAGCACGTGTTGATCTGCATGGACAACACTGCGGCTGTGTTGTACATCAACCGGGGAGGTCTACATTCACGTCACATGTCACAACTCGCCCGCCATCTCCTCCTCTGGAGTCAGCCACTCCAAATACTATTGTGGTAAATTAAGTGGTTATTATTCAGGCATGGACAGAAATATCAACACTCAAAATACAAAACTCAACAACTGTGAGAAAAAAAAAGGGAAAAGTTGAATATCTCAAGCATATAACTAAAGTCTGGAAAACGCTACACTCTTAAAAATAAAGGTGCTTCACAATGCCATAGAAGAACCATTTTTGTCTAAATGGTTCCATAAAGAACCTTTATCTTTTACAAAAGGATCTTTGTGGCGAAAGAAGATTCTTCAGATTATGAGAAGGTAAGAAAGAGATGGTTCTTTAAAGTACCTTTGAATGAATGATTCTACGGGAACCAAAAATGCTTCTACAATGGCATAGCTGTGAAGAAACTTTTATAAGATATAAGAGTTTCTTAAGAGTGTATATGTAATATGAATCTGAACAGACCATTATATACTGAACAAATGAGGATCATACACTACCAGACTTTAAAGCCATTCTGATCACAAGCAGAAATGTGTACTTTGTTGCTAGGAGAATACAAATAAACAAAATCTGGCAAATAACAATGTGTTCTAAAATCGGTTAAAAATAGGCTACTAAACATGTTTGATATCCTCTGATTGGATGGAATATAAAATCAGAGTCTGCGACCATCATACACTATGTGATTTTCGATGAAATCTGTCACTTTAAATCTGTAGACTGGCTCTGATTGTAAGCAGCTAGCATCAATGTTTTTTGACTGTAAACCGGTGAAAAATCTGAGCAAAAATCACGCAGTAATGGACTCGCCTTAAGTGTGCACAGCAGCCAACTAACCACAGCAAGTTGCAATAAATTCACTGTGAAAGCACAGCAACTAGTAGTCAGCAATATACTGTAAATTCAAATATTTTTGACGTTTACAGTTATCAGAGAGAACAATCCTAAGCCAAGATATATCCGGAGGCATTGTAACTCCTCCTGGAGCTTCATGGAATCACAGGCTAGAGGATGATAAGAGCTGCAATGCAGGGGCTAATATCATCAGGGAGCAATTGAGCAGATTCACACTGAGCCTAATCAGCACAGAAACACACAGGGAACACTCGCTTTCCTCTTGCCCATTCTCACTTTCTTAATATTACAGAGGCACAGCGCTGGGATACCAATGCCCAGATTTAATTTCAATAATTATAGTTCATTGTGAGGCGGGACAGGTCCAGGTTGATGGACACTTGCGTAGCTGGCCTGCAAATTAAGATTCACTCAAACACACTAGAGCACTCGGTTAAGCACTAGCTAGAGAGGTTAATTCTGCAGTGCTCCAATCACACTCCGATTAGCATGATCATATTATCACCTACGATAAGAGCAGACAAATGCTTCCTGATACATTCCTCATTTTATTCTCCAATTACCCTCGGAGACCTTAATTCGGTTTGAGACGTGTGATGGAGATGAAGTTTGACTTTGACGTTCTGAGTCCGAGGCTCATCGTTGTTGAGTGTCTGTGAGGATATTCTTGAAATATTGCAGTATGTGTTCATTAATGACAGGTTTCTGCCACCGTTGCTGAAACAGACAGTTTTACCTTTGATGGCAAGCTTCATTAGACCCAGTGGGCCAGGAGCCCTGTGAAGATGTTATTGTAAGACGCTTCTCAAAATATAGAGAGGTTCTGACTAGCAACCATCCAGCATCTTAGTTAATGTGGTCCAACTTTACAGTTGTCTTTAAATACTATGTACTTAATAATAAAATAATGAATTGCAAGGTACAATGTACCTACTATAGTGCTCATGTTGAATTGCAAAACTCTTTTGCTGCTATTGAGGTGGGATACAGGTAAGGTCAACAGTGTAATTAGATGTAACTATAGAAATAATGAAAGATGTAACTACAGATTAATCAGTATTTTCAAATGTATATACAATGCTAAAACATGTATGTACTGTAATGTACACAGTAAGTGCATTGTATTAAATTATTCATTTAAATGTAAGTACATAAGGACACAATATTAAGTGAGTCTGTTATATTAATATCAGCATTTATTATTTTTTAAGATCAAAAGTTGTATTAATTCGATAATTTTCTAAGAAAAATCTAAAAAGAAAAAATATATAGAGAGAGCGATTATGTGAATATGTTGTTTGCCTTTTATACATATATAAATATTTATATTTAAATGAATATTAATATCTAATATTTAAATTATTTTTTATTGCTGAACTGTCAATGCTACCATATTTTGAGAATGATCATGGGAATAAAAAAAGATTGAGAAAAAAAAATTATGGTTCATTATGGTTCATGGAAATATTTAATTGATTGCATCAGTGAGTTTGTCAGTCTCTGATAGAATGTGCAGTTTTTCTGCCTCTCTGAGCCCTGGAGATAGCTTGAGTCTTCTATTTTAGGTCAAATAGATGAGGTGGAACTAGGAAAAAAAAAAAAAAAGATAACCAACATATGATTTTGAAACAGCAATTTTTAATGAAAATATGTTAATGTAACTAATTACACAGCCCAGATACTCATAACAAACAAAAATAATAAAAAAAAAGAGTCAAACTTTAATTTAGTTACGGAACATTAATGAACTTTCTGCAAGATAGTGAATGCGTCTTTGTTATTACAAACATCAATGGTTTCTAATTAATCTGTAGAGAAAATTGCTCCTCCATAACAAAATTAAAACACACAATTACATATCTTTCTACTAAAGGAAAGAAGGTATAAAAAGACTTTAAGAAATAGTACACTCATTTTTGTTTTTGTATCAATGGCTGACATATATACTGATATATACTGGTGTGGAAGTTTTTACTGTAGTTACCATTTTTGTTTACAGTTAGCAACTAATTAGTAATACTCTACTTGCAGCAAGCCATAATTAAGAGTCCAGTAATAGAGATGACTGATTGCACCTTTAAGGCCAATATTACTTGAACTGATTTATCGGTCAAGTAAAACTGTCCTTCATGTCTGTAACTAAGCACAAAGCAAATTAAACAATTGTTGGTGTGTAAGATATAAAACAGTTCAAGCATATAACAATGTTTAAATGTTAAACCTAGATACATGTGCGCTGTATTCAATAGTTTTTGCGGAGAGTGCAAGCTAAAGCGCAATTTGCAGGACATGGTTGCGCCAGCGCGATCACTTGCATTTTTTTCAGTGGAAACAACTTAAAATACGCCATCATTTTAGCTCTTAAAGTTCAAAGTAATACATAATTTGGAACTGTACAGGGTCAACTTTTATTTGTGTGCACTCACAATATCAACAAAATGTTGTGATTTTATAAAATAAAGAAAACAAACATGATGTGCTTTTTGTCGTCTTGGTCTTGAATAGAAGCGCTATACAAAAATGAACTGTAACTCAGCAAATATAGTCTACATGCCAACATGATGAATATATCTATAGAAAATACTATACTAATACTAAACTAATACTAATACTGTTTAAAATTCTACTTAACGAAATAAAACAAATCAAAAATAAAAACTCTTTCATTATAATCATAAAGATGCACTTCTCTCTAAAGGTGCATCTGAGGAGATGGCGAATGCAGAACTCTTCAGCTGTCCTGACGGCACGCATGCTGCTGCTGCGGGACACTAAACACTGTCGAGTCACTCTTTGCGGTAGCACAGTCTCGTATTGTTTCCACCAGCGCAGCAAATTTTTTTCATCACTAATTGATGGATGTCTAAAATATAAAATTAAGGAGAAGCCTAAAACAGGGCTGAGGCCCGGCCTGCATCTGAACTATGACGTGAAAATTGGCCTGGGCTGGAATGCAGGGCTCTAATATATATATATATATATATATATATATATATATATATATATATATATATATATATATATATATATATATATATATATATATATATATACTGCATATGTATATATAGTTGAAAGAGTTTCCATGGATAATTAAAACACTAAGATAAACAGTAGAACTGTATGTAATATTCATACAAATGTAATATTCATACAGGATTTCAAAGTGCAGACAGGGGGCAGAGGGTGTCCAGTTTTGGGGCCTTAGGGTGGTATGTATCTCTGCATGATGTTTTCCTGATGGCCTCATCATGTGTGACCTTCATTGATTTCTTAGGTGGTTTGCAGGTGAGTGTGCAGCGGTGGGAATGTGGGTCAGCACCTACATATCCGAGGTTATGGTTTTCAGATGCAAAATTGTGGATTGCCCTTTTCGGATAGTGAGTGATTTACTTTGAAATATAGGAGTTCAAGCATCTTTGTTTCTTAACCATGAGTTAAGGTAGGTTGTAACATGAGATCGATGAGCAGATCAGTGCAACAGTAATACAGTTGCTGTACCAGACCATGAAGAGTTAGCTGAGCCTGCACAACGCTGTTGATTTACCGATTGATCTATGTTCTAACCCTCACCTATGATCATGTGGTTTGTGTAGTAACTGAAAGAACAAGATAGCAGATACAAGTGGCCAAAATGAGTTTTCTTTACAGGGAGTCTAATTTTGTTTTTGTAAAAGCCATTTATTTTATTCATAAAAAAGGAGAGTGTTTTCTATAGCTAGGCAGGACGCACATCCCCCTGTGCACAAGATCAACTTAGCTGATTGAGGAAATGCTGCCTGAAAGTCCTCCGCTGTCAGTTTGAGGTGAGGACTTCTGAATTACTGAGGGAAAGTAAGATTAATGTGCCAGTCAAGTTTAAATGTCTTATCTCTCTAGAGCACATTTGGCAAGACTGTCCACTCAGACCTTAACTTGTAATATGTTTTTTAATTAGTACCTGATGATGATAATGAGGCTTGACAAGAATCCCTCTTTAAAATAACAATGATTAATGAGATAGAATCAGGTCTGTAGAAAACAAATATAGAGCAGGTTTAACTTTAGTTTAAGAATGGTTAATGCATGGCCTAGCAGTGACACCACTGAGCTGTGATGCTGACTCAGGTTCAGTTCTAGCTTGCAACATTTCCAAAGCACTCCCCATCATAATGTCCAAAAAAAAAAAAAAAAAAAAAAAAATTGAAGTGAAAAATATTAGTTAAAATAACAACAACAACAAAAAAAATTTATTAAAAAAAAAAATAAATAAAGGTCCTTCAACTCTTTAACAGTGGACAAAGCAATTTGTAATTCAAAATACAGGTAAACAACAACAACAACAAAAAAGGAAAGTTCCTGTGTATTTACAGTATATTGGGCTGTACTTTTCTTGGTGCATCTTGTTTTTTTCCCAAATTATCTTTCATTAAAGAACAGTTATAAAAAAAAAAAAAAAAAAAAAAATAGTGTGAAGAAAATGTAATATTCTAAAGAATGTTTCTTTTTTTTATTATTGTAAAGAACCTTTTGTGGAATGGAACTGTTCTATAGATGTTAAAGGTTCTTAATAAAACCATAAACACCAAAAAATAACCATCGCATTTTACAGTATACACCAACAAAAGTAGTTTGAATGGTAAGATTTTAAATGGTGTCAAATCAGTAAAATGAATGAAATGAATGACTTTCCCATGACTTAAATTTCAGCAGGGTCTAATTCAGACAATGCTGTAATTCTCAGAATCTGTATTATGACTGAATCTGTCTTCTCTAAGCCACAAAGATGTCTTCAGCAGCTGATTCTCAGACAATATTGAATTAATAATTACAGAAATGTATATTTTTCTCCACTGCAGTTCATTAATGTATTCTAGTTGTTATGAGACTATGCTTTAACAGCTAAGGACAATTCTGTGCCTGTGATTTAGTTCTGTCATAACATTCATAACAGCTCTGACAGAGTGAAAAATGTCATCTTCACCATTTTGCTGATTGGTGGTGGGGTCAATATATTTTTACAAAAATTATTATTATTATTATTATTATTATTATTATTATTATTATATGGTTTCTGTCTTTGTGCATGGAGTCTCACTTTGAATCAAAATTGTGTAGTCAAACTAAATGATAGCCAATCATTTTTATGGGCAGGGAGGAATACAATATATCAAAGGATAGCTAATGCATATATGCATATGCTTTACATTTAAAGCCCAGAGCACTAGCTCCATTATTTAGTATTTTGAAGTCCTGCAGAACACGAGGGCAATAATTTATAAAGTTTGCTTTACATAATCAACAATGGAATACAAATGAACGCACAGGGATATATTCATAAAAATACTTAATGAACACTGCAAAACAAGTCATAACAAATAAAAGGATAGCTAGATTTAAGGGTCACAGTGGTTACAGCAACCAGGCATATTATACATTCTCATGAATTACTAAGGAAAAGACAATGGACAATGTAGCATTAATCAAAACTCATATACAACCATCCATCTCCAAAACACTTTTCCTATAAGTAAATCTCTGGAATATCTATCAAACTAATGCAAAACCCAAGTAATCATGGAAATGTGCACATTCCTTCTTTTACCAAAATCAAAGAGGCATAAAATAAAGTAATATTTGACAATTATGAAAATATAGTTTAATGACAGTTTCTACAGACAAAAGGTTACTGACCACCTATTCATACAGATTAAAGACATTATGGATCAAGCTCATGAAAACATGTCGTTCCAAACCCGTAAGAGTTTCATTTATCTTCTTTATAAACACAAATGTCTTTATTTACATATATTACACCCAAAGAGCACACATTCAATATGCAAAAAGCTCAATGTGGGTGCTCAAACACACAAAGTTGCAAAAAGGAAGATCAAAGTTGGCACATCACAGCTCCAAAAGTAGAAAAAAAGATATTTATTTATGTTCTCACCACTGGTGACGTTTCAAGCCTAAAATCTCTTCATCAGAGATTTTATTCACATATAAACTTTGATCAATGAATGTAAACAAACCTCATTGGTTCTTTCAGAAGATCAAACACGTTGAGATGACAAGTGAGAATGAAGCTCACTGGAGCGTGCTTGAGCTTTCCAAATTTGAACGCTGTAAACATTGTTAGCTGATCAATGTTTATATATGAAAAAAAAAAGCCTAAATTAAATCTGTCCATTATGTAAAGCAACCTTGTCTCTTCAGAAGACAGATTAAAACGGCTCGATTCATTTGGATTTATTTTACACTTTATGAATGTTTTGAAGCATCAGGTGAATGGACTTTAAATAAAGGGAAAGAAATCTGTCATAGAGCCCTCTGCATTTCAGCCTGAACCCGATGGGCCCCGACTTATTTACATCCCTAGGGCCAGCTTTGGGCCAGTTTTCATGTCATAGCTCAGACTGTTTTAGGCTTCTCCTTATTTTTATATTTTAGACATCCATCAATTATGGTGATAAAAAAGATTTGGTGCGCGCTAGTGAAACAACATGAGACCGTTCTACCGCCACTGTCAAGAGCAGCTTGGACTGTGTTTAGTTGCTGGAAGAGTTCCACATTCAAGCACACGCAATAGACTAAAGCTTGCCACAAAGCCCCTGCAAAAGTAATTACCATGAATGTAACAGGGGGAAATATTAAGGGTATATTTGAATTATTTATTAACAAAATAGTGTTTTCTGAGTCAGTTTGGCATAGGTGAAGTTGACGATCCTGACTCGCCATCTCCTTATTGGATGCCCCCTTAGAGAAAAATGCATTTTTATGGATTCCAAAATGAAAGAGTTTTTGTTTCAGATTTGAATATTTTCATTTTAAAGTAGGCCTAGTAATTTAAAGCTTTCTATAGATATATTTATCATGCCTGTGAGGCAAGTATTCACTGAGTTTCGGTTCATTTTTGTCAAGCGCTCCTGTTCAAGACTGAAACGGCAGAAAGCGCATCCTGTTTGTTTTCTTTATTTTACAAAAGTACAACATTTAGGTGATATTGTGAGTGCACACAAATAAAAGTAAGTCCTTTACAGCAGAGGTCCCCAACCACCGGGTCGTGACACACTGCCGGGCCAAGGAAGAGCTGCTACCGGGTCGTAAGAACATTCTGAGAAAATGTGTACAGGTATGAAGCTCTGTTATTTATTGCGCATTAATGATTGTTCTTATTATTCTCTGTTATTGTTTTATGCAATAGATATGGAGTAGCAATTTGATGATTTCATGTTCAATTTGTGAATGAAAGATTACTCTGATCTGTCAAAAGGAGTTAAATGGATCGCAGTTGATCCATGATATATACGGACCAGATGTACCCACCATTCCGCACACATGTGATTCGCAGATTAATTTGCCAGTTTACAAGTACAAGTGATTTTAAACCACAAGAAGAAGAAAGAAAGAGATCCATTACTCACGCGCTGTTCTCACACACAGCCAAAGCGCGCACAAGCATAGAGACATGTTTCAGACAGCGCACAAATACTGAATTGATTCCTCCTTCACGTCTCCCTGCTTTTGAGATACATAGGGTACACATAAAATTATTTTAAAAAAAACTTCACGGCATGCTTATTCTCTGTGGTTTCTTTTTTTTCCCATTTAAATCATCTGATCCATGTATATATATATATATATATATATATATATATATATATATATATATATATATATATATATATACACACACACCCAACCGCTCCGCTACAATAGTTTATTTTCAAAACGTAACCGGTCCGTGGTTTAAAAAAAGGTTGATGTATTACTGATGTATTAATGATGTATTACTGTTACCTTCATGAGCAAAAATTTATCAAACAAAGGCTGATCAACTCACTGTCTGCTGCTTACCGCTTGCTGGTTACTTTAAAAAATAAAAAACTTGAATTTAACAAAACATTTTTCAAAAATATTTCTAAATTAGCTTAAAGAAATGAAAATAAATATAACAACTTTGCCATTAAAAACAAAACTTTTTTGCCATTAAAAACAGAACTTTTTAATGGCTGCAACAGTGTAATGGGGAAGAGAGAAAGAGAGTAAAAAGACACAGGCTCCAGTCAGACTCACTCAAGCCTAAAAATTCTGATAAGCTGTCAGACAAGGGCCGAACTAAGGCCTAGATGTGAGGCCCGTGTAGGGCTCTAATCTCTCATAGCTTATGAAAAATTCTTCATTTGTGTTCCCGAAGTTGAACAAAAGCCTTACAGGTTTGCGACAACATGAGGGTGAGTAAATGATGACAGAATTTTAAGTTTTGGGTGATCTAAGTCTAGTTTAAGCCCTCATGTTTGCCGTGTTACTTTGCTGTTCTATGTCACTGGTATTTGTCTAGCTCATTGTTCATGCTTAGTTCCTCATCTAGGATTAAGTTCATAGTTTACATTTTGGATCTTCACAGTTGTAAATAACACTTATAATATATAATAGTCGAATTAGAATTCAAGCACAGAGCTGTCAACACTGCAGTAATTGCAATGTATTCTGCCGAGCATATTTTTACATGCTTAGGGCTGGAGTCTCAGGTGCATTTGACTACTCTACAAAACACCCTCCTTCCCCCATCAGCACCTGTAACATACCTGCTGAATGGAAAACAAAGAGAGCCACTGTTCTGCCCCTACGGCTTTGGATTCCACTGGGAATCATGTCCATTCTCAGCTCAGATTATACCTTGATTCTCTCCGTATGCTAACCTGAGCCTTCCTATTCCCTATTGTCATATTGCACTTACTTTGTGCCAGGAATACCTTGTCAGGTTTTACAGGTTTTACTTCTGCTATATCAAGAACAGAGCTGCTATGTATGTGGGTATGTGTGTTTGATTATGGACACAGTTTTATTGGCCCCATCCCCAAAGAGAGATACCTGAATAATAGATATGGGCAAGGGCAGAAAAACTGTCATCTACTCGCAGGGGAGGAACAGCAGCACTTCATCCAGTTTACTGCATCTGTTTCCCTCTGCAGAAACGAGAAGCCGGCAGCACATGAATCCTGCAAGCAAAACCCACACAACCTCTGAGAAATATAAGTATACTGGACCTCCCATGAGTTCAAAATATAAATACTTAATAATATCCACCGACCGTGACCCACACACAAATGCACACACATAAACTCTACATCTAGAAAATTCACAGATATAGTTCATCTTTCCTCGACTCATCTCCTGAGAGTATTATTTGCGTCAGGGCTTAAACACACTTGTCAACAAATTCATATGCCGATTTGACCTGCACATGAAAAGAGTCGCATAAATCACAGCAGAAGGATCCTTTTACAGGCTCGATTAGTTGTTTTTAGAACTAAAATAAAATAAAATTAATATTTATATATTTATTTATATATTACTGAAACCATTTTTGACTTTTCAATATATTTTGATATATATTGAGTCAAAAATGGTTTCAGTAATGTTTTTTATGTAGTTAACATTTTTTATTGTAGACTTTACAATAAAACATACTTTTAACTTTTAAAAAGTTCATTTTTACATTTACTTATACATTCTACCTAAGCTAACATGAATTAATAAGATGAATCTATCTATCTATCTATCTATCTATCTATCTATCTATCTATCTATCTATCTATCTATCTATCTATCTATCTATCTATCTATCTATCTATCTTTTCCAGTGAAAAATTGGTTATATGGATTTGGCTGAGTTCCACATCATTTTAATTCTATTTTCTTAAATAGAAACTAGTTTTTGCCTCAAAAAGGTCATCAACAAGCAGGGTCAAAGCTTAAATCACTTTAACTTGAGCTTTGAGAGCAATGTTTCACTCAACAGAGTTCAATTCTTTAAATAATGACATAACAGAATTTCAGAATTAGTTCTGCAGTGCTAAAATAAGTATCAGTTCCTCAACAGTGGTTTTGCAAGAGTAGGTTGATATAACGTCATTGCTTTTCTGAAACCCAAAAAGGGTTTGGCTTTGATCATGTTTGGATGGGAGAAGGACACATCGAGCCAGGACACTGCCAGCTGAACGTCTGAATGGAATATTGATCTGAGTGACTCCTATTAAACCATTAGATAAGAGAGACGTGTTGACCTTGTGCTTTGCCGCCCTACGTTTACAATGAAAGTAAAGATCACATTTTTTTAGAGAACTTTTTTGGCAGGCCGCCTTTGGATGCACGAATATGTATCAGCTGACGTTCTTGAAGCAGTGTGTGTGGTTTTGTCTATGATTTGCTATGCACTGTTAAGTTGTAAACCTTTTGAGTTGTATTTTAACTACACGTATAAGGTTGTTGCAAATGCAAATATTTCCCAGACTTTTGTGGCATTGTGAGGGTGGTAGAAGTGGATGTGCATGTATATTTAATGGCAAACATCCTTCTGGCCCAGCAGGACTGTAGATGCTAATGAGGACTGGCAAGCTGAGAACAGAAAGTGGCACTCGTCTCTTCCCTTGATACACACCAGAGAGAGAGCGCGGGAAAGAGTTTAAAGAAAACATCTATCGATGCACACAACTCCCGCTACAGGGAGGATCCGGACATCTTTTGAGAATAAAATCTTTGACACGTGAACAGCAAAGCTGTTTACAACCATGCATGGAACAACAGTATCAATGGAGTCTTTAAAAGGGATCATTCATCTAAAAATGAAATTTCTGTATGGTATCTGACATGACTTTAAATCATTTAACTTTCTTTTATCCTTGGAAAATGTCTAAGCTGCTCCTTTCCATACAAAGCATAGAGTGATCAGGTGCTCCAAAAACACTATAATAAACACCAGAAGGGTTTGCATTCATATTCAAATGTGATGCATCAAAACTCATCATGCCAGGTTTGATATCAGTGATGCCAAAACCATTGGTTGTTTTATCGTGACTGGCCATGATGTGCCAGTTCTGAATATGTAAAACTGCAAATTAGATTTGAGACCTAAAGCAGAAGGTGAGATTTTCAATGAATAATAACTTAAATTCCTGTTGTGTTCAGATGTACTCAGCCGTGTTTCCTCTTATGTCCTGAACAGACCCGTAACCTATTTTTGACTTGTGATCCACCAGTTTAGAGCCACTGCTATAAAATTCACTGTGATCTTCATGGAATATTTTGGTGAACAAAACAAGTGCAAGCCATGCATCTGAAGGAACAAACTCTCTAGAGAGAGCACATCTGTTTAACCAAACCACTGACACGGCAAGGAATTACCAAATCTGTCATAACAACTACAGCTCTCTCTGTTTACAGGAAGGATGGTACAAGGTCTTGTGTAGAAAAATGTAGATCAGCAAAACTCACAATTCGTCTTCTCATTTGTTTTTTACTGCCATTAATTATAAATACTGAGAATATTTACTTTACATGTAGATATAAAACAGTTGATTGTATCTAGATATGTTCCAACATATTGGCATGTCCCAAAAATGTACAGAGTTATTTCAAAATAATCTCAACCTACAAACCTGAGACACTAGAAAGAAATACAGCAAGAACGTTGCCAAAGCTTTGCTACATAGTAGCAATTATGGCTTCAATGTGTGCACTGGAGCCGGTACAACCTTCAAGTCATGACAAAACCAAGTATACCTTGCACAAAATAAATCTCAGTACAGTGTAGAACCTCATAATACACAATGCAATATCTGCCAAATGTGGCTTATCAGTATGCACAAGTACAGCAGCTAGGAAAAATGTTTAACATTTATCATATGATGTCAAAGTCAAATAGAGACATCCAGGTGCTTAAGCTTGTCATCATTTGTCAATGCAGTCCTCCCTCAGTCTCGATGGTATCATCATAAGGTGCTACCAGGAAACATATTGGTGATGGTCCAGTTCTGGCCAGTGCATTTTTGGAGCGTCAGCTGATATCCGAACTCATTGTCATTGTTCTCCAGGAGTTCAAGGCATCGCTTCGACTTTGTATTCTGGATGGAGCCTCCCTGAAGAAAGGAGAAAGAAAATAGATATATTTCATTACAGAATCCCCCGACTGTGCCCAGGCATGTTCCTGTATAGATGGAGCTGTCAGGGCTTCATCCATCTTCCCACAAAATTCCCTTTCAATGTGGGTAACCTTTCACACTTCATGTTCAGAAAAATCTCATCACAGCCTGATCTCCTAAGAGAATGAGGTTATTCATACATAACATACACATAAATTTTGTATGTTTGGATAGAAACGGAAATATAGCATTTAAAGGAATAGTTCACCCAAAAATGAAAATTAGCTGAAAATGTACTCATCCTCAGTACATTCAAGATGTAGAGGAATTTGTTTCTTTGGAGAAATTTAGCATTATGTCACTTGCTCCTCTATAGTGAATGGGTGCCGTCAGAATGAGAGTCCAAACAGCTGATAAAAACATCACAATAATCCACAAGTAATCCACACAACTCCAATCCATCAATTAATATCTTGTGATGCAAAAAGCTGTGTGTTTGAATGAAACGAATATCTAATTAAAGCATTTTAACTCCAAACCGTCTCTTCAGGCCAAAATATCAGACTATAATCCCTGTTTGTTCACCAATATATTTGTTTAGAACTGGTTTGGACTGGTTTCAAGGTATGTATACACAACAACATTGAACTAAAAATGCAAAAGTTTTTACTTTGTGTTTTTGAAAAGTTTCACATTCAGACAACAACCCCTGAGGACTCGTAAGCCAGAAGCAATAGTTAAAAACATCCTAATGATGAATTTATTACAAACACACTGCCTTTTTGCTTCACTGGAGTGGTGTGGATTACTTGCGGATTATTATATTTATTGGCTGTTTGGACACTTATTCTGATGGCACCCATTCATTGCAGAGGATCCACTGGTGAACAACTGATGTAAATTTCTCCAAATCTATTCTGATGAAGAAAAAAACTTATATATATCTAGAATGACCCAAGGATGAGTAAATGTTCAGCAAATTTTCATTTTCGGATGAACTATTCCTTTAAAAGTTAAAATTATGGACAGATCTTTAGAAATCTTTACAAATCCTTTATATTTTAAATGTATTTCTAGGCATGTTTTAACAATCATGTAGATATTGTTGAGCCCTTAACCTCAAGCCTACCTTAAACCTAACCATATCTCAACTACACAAAAACAGATAAATGTACAGTGGCAACAAGTTTAATTTAACAAGTAAAATTGTAAATTGCTGAAAATTGCCCCCCAGCTCTCGTACATCAAAGTAGTCACATTCAAAAAGATTTTAATGCCACAGTGTAAAAAGCTTGCATTCCCCAGTTGGCCAAAAGACATGCAAGAGCCAATGCATTTGGCATCTTTGACCTCGAACCTGTGGTGTAACGCTTGAGGCGACAAATTTTAAATGTTTAACTAATGCAACACTTGATTTGAATTTGATTTTGGATTTGAATGAATGTGATCACGTTGAACATATTTGTCATTAAATAAATTCAATAAAATCAGGAATCAGGAATCTATTAATTCCATCAATTCTACGAACTTGAAAGGGTTTATAACATTTGCACATCTCTAAAGTTGTAAATTAGTAATATGCTTTTTAGACGCTGTTGACATTGTACACTAATTATGCAAATTTTAGTTTCCATGTCATCATACAAAAATGCATGTGTGCTACTACTTTACGAATGGATACCTATGATTACTAATGAAACATGAAAAAAAAAAAAAGTTTAGCATTAACTGGTAATTCAAGCTTGAACGTTATCCAATACATGTATCAGAGACATGATTTTCTAATGCACAACTGTATTTTTTACATATTTATATTTATTAATTTATATATTTATATACAATTTATATACACATTTATAAATAAAAAAATGTAATTTATAAATAATTGTAATAATTGCATTACACTGATAATTAAAAATTATGTTGTTTTGGAAGTAATAATAATAATAATAATAATCTTCAGATTTTGGGATGAAAGATCTTTTTGAGGCCTATAAAGAAGATAACACGAGGAGGTGGAGGGTTTGGGTCAAAACATTCAAAACTTTAGAGACATCAGGCACATCAGATTCATCTTGATCTTTCATCTTCCCTCTGAAAGGGGCTTGATAGAGTCACAGCTGGTGTATCTGTGAGGGAACAGCAGCGCTGCAGGCTTAGACATGAGAGAGCAGGCTAAGAGCTAGAGGGAAGTATCCGCACTGATCTCAAGCCGGGGAGGATGGGACTGCAGGACTGAGATAGGGTGGCCGAGTTTTTCACTGCCAGCATTCATTTTAGCCCGCCTTTCACAGAAGAGAAGTCCTGTGGCCGTAAGACCCGGGTTTATTTAGTCTCAGTACCGCAGACTCCTTCTCGCTCTTTGAAAGGTGCTCAAGGAGTCCTACACAGCTGTGGTCAGGAGGTCTTCAGATAGTGGTTTTACATTCTCTAAAAGATTCTTTATGAAGGGTTTATCTAAAGCCTATCATGTGCACTGTTTATGAGAATAGCAGTACATACAGCTACAAGCATTACGGTTTAACAGGTCAATAGTGTCTGTGCTGCAGATACAGCTGGATCTAGTGTTGACTTCCTAGAAGAGTGTAAACACTGTGATGCTCCGACCAGTGTTATTTTAGTATCCTTGATACTACTTCTGTTATTGTTATTATTTTAAATTAGAGTTGATTTATTTATTTATTTTTATTTTTTTTATGTCTATATAGATTTTATTGTAAGTTATTGTAAGTTTTAAGTTTTAGTTTATTTAGTTGTAGCAATGTTTAGTACTTTATTAAATTAAACTAAATGACAAAAAGAAATGGACTATGTACTACGGTACTACTGTAAGTAATGATGTATATGCGTCAGTATGCAATTTAAAGAGTTCATTTGAACAGGCATGTCTGTAAAAACATTACTAGAGAGTCTTTTTGAGTGCCGCTGTGTCCTGTGTTGTAAATGCTGTGTAGAATTCATGACTTATATGGTACTGAGTGTTTCATTTTGTAATGACGTATTGCATGTCTTTGTTTGCGTTGCAGTTTATCAGGAGAAAGGGACTGAAAAGTTTTAGAAAATCAGCATCTCAAACATTCTTTTTAACGTCATAATATCTTTTAAATAACCATGTATTGTTTCAGTTCATCCTTTGCTCATCTGACCACTTCTAGAACAGGTGTAATGGTTAGTTTATAGAACCAATTTGTAATGACGAATGCAATGCATTCATCAACATAACGGCATTTACATTTGGTTCTTATTAATAATATTAATCCTTTAAATGTGATTTTAACATTGAATTATGTGTTTTAACATACTGTCCTTCAGTCAGAGTTGGGAATTTTTAGATGGGGGCAAAGAAGCTGCAGCATGTTTTTTATTTAGAACATGATAGTTCAGCAATATCTTGAAGTGCTGTTCTTCGTAAATATCAGCACAATTGCAAATGTAATTGATTTTATACAGCAGTTTATTAAACAAAAAGTTGATATTAAGTGACATTTTAGACATAGCATTGTCAATAATGATGGTTTCGCTATATTTTGCCTATGAAAAGAGTTCTAAACAAAGCAGGACTGTAGCGCTTCTCTTAGCAACACAGTGGTGGTTTGTTTAATTTCTGAATGAATCTGTTTTTGAACAAATCAGACGAATCAATGATTCACTGAGACATTAAAAAAAACTGTCAATTGCTTCATTCCTAAACAAATCAGCTGTTTTGAACTAATTGTTTGAATGAATGATTCAGCGACTTGCTGCCACCTACTGGCGGTTTTAGGAAAAACTGGTCTCTAAATATAAAAATTTGGTTCATTTTGTAGATTTGAATTATGAATTAACACAATAACATATGGGATCATAATACTTCAGCCGGTACAGTATGGTAAGATATATTTATGGTATCATGGCAACCCTGACAATGCACTGTGAGCATCACACTTGTGTTTGAGTTTGTGTATCAGATGAAAACTTGCCATTAATTCATACAAGAAAATACAGATTTATTAGCCACATGCACTGACTGCCTGTTGTAGTGTTTATTTCTGCTGTGATGGACTGATTGACCTATGTCAAGTAATATAGATTGCTTATCTTTGACATAAATTTTATCATGATCAAATTATGAGTTGTCATTCCTCCACTATGACCTCCACCACCAAACTCTTTGAGAAGCTGTTGGCTGAGATTTTATGTGGAATATAATTTGAAGATGATATACAGGTATTATTAATCATATTATTAATTATTATTATTATTATTATTATGAATGAGAGTTTATCAAATAAGTGCTAAATTCAGTGTCTAACTGAAATACTGAAAGTGGTTTTCTTACCATTTTTTCCGTTAAAGATAAAAATTATTCCTCCTCCTTTTGTCCTATGATATTATTGTTTTAAAACACAATGAACACCTGTAAGGCGAAGATAAATCAGGGGATAAAAACCCTGCCATGCAATTTTAGTGTAACTCTTCTGACATGACAGTCTTTAAAGTCCCCATACTTTTGATTAAAAATTTGCAAGACTCAGAATAATTCATAAATCTTGGCAAGAAGCCTCAAACCATAAGTAACGTGTATCAGTTTATTGATACTGCTGACGGTTGTTGAGCAGCTGAAAGTTCTGAAAGTCATTGATTTCAAAGAATTATGCTCAACTTTGAGCTTGAATCATCAAACCTATTGAGGAACTGAGGGTTGTTTCATCATTAAGGGTTATTTCGACATCCGAAGGTTACTTCATTGCTTTTAAAAATTAAGCTCACACATTTTTTCTTGACAAATGCAACGAGAACAAAAACACCTCAATGACAGGGAAAGAAAGACTCTTAGCCAAGGTTTATCTTTGAAACGAATAGAATCAGAAAAAAAAAAAACAATTTGAAGTTTGTATTGTTTTTTTTTGTTTTTTATATTCATAGTTTGTTCTCTGAAAAGAGTTCATCGCTTTATCCTAATTTCACTTTAATTTGTCATGCACATGTGGTACTTTTCTTAGTATGTGTGCTAAAGCTGCCTAGGGCACAAATGTTCCACTCATAATGATGCATAAGAAGTGTGTTAAAGGTTACAGGTTTCCAAAGACTTTAATGGGAAATCTAACGTGACAGTGTGCATCCAGCTGTAGGCATTGGGGTAAATATGAAGGGCAACACAAAATCAGCCCATCACATGAACTGTTGTGCATCACTGGCTGATGTCGACATGAAGGATCTCTCACATGCTCATCAATTCACTCATTCAATATCAAGAATTTGTCAGTTGGCTATGAGAATGGCCTTGTTCTCTCACATTGTGTCTAGGAAGTAAACCAACAGGGGCATTTAATATTGATTCAGTCTATTTTAGTGATGATGTGTGCATGTGAGTGTGAGACTGAGATTAGACTGGAGCATTGCCTTCAGCCATAGCCAATGTGAGATTTATACACAAACACAAAAGGCAGTTAGGGAGGCAGCAGAGATATTTCATAATTGGAGAAAGAAGTTACAAATGGCAAGCGATAAAACAGAAACTAATTAATGAGAGTAACTGACACACATTTCAATGAGTAACATCATCATCTGCCCTATAAAGAGCAAAAATAATTCCAAAAAACATAAAAACAAAAAGACGCTCCCATACAAATTAGTATTATTAAAAGTAATACATCAGCCGTTTTATTTCTAGTCCCTCACCCCCATATGGTTATTAAATATTTTTTAAAGTTATATTAAAACTGTAAAACACAATGACTCTTTTTAAAAGTGTAAACAGCTCATCTATATGCACACCAAATAGATAACACACTAAAATGTAAAACCTAATTGTTTAAACGATTACAATTATTTAAATGAGTAAAATCAAATTGGAGTGTGCTTTTTCGACATTCAATTCAATTAATGATGAAGAAAATAGAAGAAAAGCTTTTTCAAGAGTAGAGATGACAGAATTTGCTGTAAATGGATGAAAATAAAGATTTTATAACACAATGTGACAAAAAAGTGGTTTCACTTTTTTATGGTTCTTCTATAATTCTAAGGTGCTTCTTATTATCGTACTATTTATTTTCAGGTAGAATCAGTATTTTGGTAAATATTTAGGTTGGGAACTTCTATCAGTAATTCTATTTTTACAAACTTGCATGTTTTTTTTTTTTTTTTTTTTTTTAAGGTATTTTGCTTTTGCAAGGATGGGAACATTCTAGAAGTTTCTGTAACATTATGGAATATTCTGTAATATTCTAGTGCTTTCTGGAACATTCAGGAACATTGTGGGACTAGTCATAAAAGACAAAAATCATCCAGTCTAAACTTCTAGATGACTCAGTTTTAGTAACTGCTTATTATGCATGTACCATGTATTTTATTTATTTATTTTTTTTTATGATTTTTATGATCGAGTAATTACAGATTGTAGAATTATAGAAAAGTTTGTGATTTTCGTATTCAGCAAGTTAAACTTCATAAAGAAACATTAAAAATAAAAGCAGAACAACAACAACAACAACAACAAAAAAAAACATTTATAAATGCTGTATGATGACAAAATGTGCATTATAATATAATATAATATAATATAATATAATATAATATAATATAATATAATATAATATAATATAATATAATATAATATAATATAATATACAATGTTTAAACAACAGGAGACTGTGCTATATTATGAATAAAGCAATGTCTAATGGGGACCCCTCAGCCGTGACTGTATTCCTTCTGCTGGAAGATGACGGCTGCGTCTGAAACTCAGGCAGCTGCCTTGCTGCCTCACTGCCTTGTCAGTCAATGACTAAACAGACAGCATCTCTGTATGAAAGTACCTCTTAAGTAAACAGCTTTCAGACATGCTTCCAAGGCACCATAACATTATGTCTAATGATCTTGAACAAATTCAGATGAGCTTTAGAGATAATGGAGCAATTTTTTATTTTTTTTAATGCTTTTTTTCTGGTACGTAGATTCAGATTTGGATGTACCTTGCTGCCTTCTTACCAGTGACATTTTAGTATTATTGTATTATTATAGTTTTCATAAATATGCTGAAGTAGATTTCTTTTTATTTCGATTTTAGATTTTGTTTCGTTTCAGTTTTTATTTATTTCCACCATGCTATTTATTTATATTTTATTTCAGCTTTTGTTTCCATTACTTTTTTTTATAAGTTTTAGTTTTAGCAGTAATAACCCTGCTTCTTACCTCACTAAAAAAAAAAAAAAAAAAAAGATTCATTGAATTTACTAAAAAATTTAAGGTAAATGGTTGCAATCAATTTATTTTAGCTATATTTAAATAAACAAATTTAGTTGACTAATTTAGTTGACTAACTTTCAACAAAATGTGTTTATTTAAATAAATTGATTGCAACCACTTACCTTAAAAAAATAGTAAATTCAATTAATCTTTTTTTTTTTCGTGCAAAAGCAGCATTTTTCATTTTACATATTTACAAAAAATTCACACAATAAATTGCCCTAGTTACTATCAAAATTACATTTAGTTGTGAAAATAGCATCTGTCACATTATTAAATATGAAAGGCCTTTGTCTCTGGATCCCAGAGGAGCCTCTTTGTCTGATGTGCCACTTATTTTGAACATGACTTTAAGGGTATATTTATATTTAAGGGTATATAATCAGCTGATTTCCTTATCCAGCAACCAAAGAGCAAATCAAGGCTGTTTAGCATTACCCTCATAGCTTATTTTCATTATATGAACATGTAAACTCACAGGATTTGGGGAAATAATAGAGTTGATGATGCGTTTGAGCTTTACATTTGAAAGGAGCTGAGGAATGTATGACTCCATCTGACCTTTGTGGCTCTAATTAGAGGTCCAGAAGAGAACTAATGATCAAATACTCCTCCAAAAAGACTGTTTCAAATAAATCTTTTTTTTTTTACTTTTGTGTCTTATTTACAGTCTTTTTCCTTGTATTACAAACTGTTCTCACTCCCGAAGTACCACACACAGTACTAGGGCAAAGAGCTCTGAATGTCAAAATGTAGTCGAGTCCCTTAGCGTCTTTAGAGTCACACAGGTTTGTTTTCAGTGAAAAACCTTTATTACACTGACGCAAAGGGCATCAAAATGAAATTTTCATTTTGGATTCAGCAATATTAATTAGTTTGCAGTGATTAATATTTTAATCTGTTGTTTTCTCAAGGAGCTCTGCTCTATTGAAGTGTTGTGTTTTGTTAGTGTTTTCTTTTTTAGTTGGATGACTAAAACATGAACTTTATCAACATCAGCTTTCATCACGGCAGTCACTCTTAAACTTCAATCCACGCTCAAGGCACTACACTGTCCCTGACAGAACATGACACCCCAGTGGAGCAGAAGTACAAAAGCATCAGCTTAAAACAGCAACCGTAAAGCCTTAGTTAAAACAGAAACCGATATCCCAAAGTACCCCTACTTTTTCAATTACAGTACATACAGCTATATACTGTACAGATAATCATTTGGATTTATAAGCAAGATATTGTGAGGAATTAAAGGAATACCTCACCCAAGAAAGTTTAATTAAACTCACGCTCAGGCCAGCCAAGATGTAGATGAGTTAGTTTTTTCATTAAAACAGATTTGAAGAAATTTTGCGTTACATCACATGCTCTCCAATGCATCCTTTGCAACTGAATGGGTGCCGTTGGTATAAGAGTCCATACAGCTGATAAAAACATCAACATAATCCACAAGTAATCCACACCATTCCAGTCCATCAAGTAAAAAGCTGCATTTTTGTAAGAAACAAATCCATCATTGTGGCATTTTAACTTTATTGTCACTGCTGGCCAAAATACTAGTCCATAATAATCTAGAATAATGCTACCTCCAGTTACATTATCAAATCTTGGTTGTCCTCTCACATCAAAACAAATGTCATCACTGACATATTTTCTTAAAACTGTTTTAGATCATTTTTGCTTGTAAACAGTGCCTGATCTGTGGATATATCATTTCCTGATTCTTACGAGATTACATTTTCAGTGGAGAACTCATATTTTAGCTGGAAGCAATGGTTTGAGGTTAAAAGCACCTTAATGATAAATTATTACAAAAACACATCTTTTTACTTCATAAGATGTTTATTGATTGACTGGAGTTGTGTGGATTAATTATTGTTTTATCAGCTGTTTGGACTCTCATTCTGACGGCACCCATTCACTGCAGAGGATCCACTGGTGAGAAAGTGATAATGCTAAATTCTCCAAATCCGTTTTGATAAAGAAACAAACTCATTTACATCTAGGATGACCTGAGGGTGAATAGATTTTCAGCAAAAAAAAAAAAAAAAAAAAAAAAAATTGGGATGAATTATTCATTTCATGAAAATATAAAAACTGAAAATATGAAAATGTCAGTATTTAACACCGTGGGAGTAAGAAACCTGATGTATATGTGAGTGCAGACTGTGCAGCATGTGTGTATTACCTGAGTAAACCGCCAGTGGAGCTTCATGCGTTTAGCCACAGCATAGCTGCACTCAATGAGCCGTGGCCGGCCGTTCACATCCACCAGGCACTTGTTGTCATCATCGTCAATGGTGGGGCTCAAGATGCCCACAAATAACTGCTGAGTGCTGGTGTAGTACACATTCTGCAATGACAGAGCAGACTCATGAATAAAACCAGGCTTCAGAGTAAGCTTGTGAAAGAGAGCAAGTCTGGCAGCAAATAGTCATTTTACGTTTATAAGCTACTGAGGAAGATTACAAGGACAGGCAATTGAACCATTCAATATGAGAAATGTCTATATCTCATGTTATGAGACATCTCCATGCGGCAGACCATAAAAACACACAAGCTAAAGGTGTGATTTCAAATCAACTCAAGATGGAAGGCACATTTTAGTGCTTTCAAACATATTATGAATCATTCTGGTGCACTCTGAAAGTAAAGGAAAAAAGGGCGGCACACAAAAAATAGTGCACATAAAGAATGGCTCAAATAAGTAAGGGATAAATAAAATAAATAAAAAAACACAGTACATGCAAAAATATTAACTATTCTAACAAATGATTAACTTTTTTTTTTTCCCTAAAACATTGCATATATGAGTCATATTTATGCATTTAAATAATTCAGATTTTCTCACCCCACACACAATTTGCAAAGCATTTATTTGATATGATAATTTTTTTTATATGTTTCACATCTGGCTGTTCTAAGTAAGTTCATTAATTATTAAATAAGGTTTGGGGATATGCTAATAAACCTATTCCACTCTTCAAGTGACAGGATACTTTTTTGCCATACTAGTATAATTCTCTTTGTTGACTAAGCAATGTATTATTCATGGTATACAAGTGAGAGCTAGTATAATACATTACACACACTCATACCGAACCTCAGTGCATTAACACTTTAGAACAGTGGTCAAATTTAGCCTTTACCAAAAGTGTCTATACTTTTGCAGAGAAAACACAACTTTATTAGCATTGTATTGAAGGGGTCATATCATACATATTTATATATTTTTATATACATATATATTTTTCAGTGTATTTATTTCATGTGGTAAACTTATAATGTTAGTCCAGATCTATCCAGGCAAAAAAAGTCATATGATTTTTTATAACCATCTTCCACTGTCTGTCTGACCCTTAGAATTAAACAGACTATTTTTGCAACTAGGCGCATTGTAAATATGTGATTCAGCCTACATTTTTGCAAAACTGTTTGTATGGCTCTTCTGTTATAGTAAACTTGCTTGGTAGCGCACCTGGTATAGTATAGCACTTGTGATGTGGAGAACTTGTGCACGAGTCCAGTGAAACACGAATCACGAATCTTAGCAAAAGAGCTCAAATAGTCATAAAAAGAAGCTACAATTATATGGTTGCTTCAACAAACATGTTTTTATCTCACTTTTGGTTAGGATTTGGTTTTGGGGCACCATTCACCATATCGATTTGCTGTGATGCATATATATATATATATATATATATATATATATATATATATATATATATATATATATATATATATATATATAAAAAAAAACAGTCACGCAGAACTGTTTCTGAGATAATTTATCTCAATATTTAGCACCAGTTACTGGGCATTTCACTGTAAAAGTGCCATGAAATGTGAACTAATGGGATGGTTGCAGGATTTGATGTGACAGGAAATTTCTATTGTGTCACGGAGGGCATGCCAAACCTGTCACAGATTCAAAAAGAAGTACTGCTAATTGTGTTGTTGATGTAATTTCCTGTGATTGAAGAAGTGTCAATGTGTGAGCCAGAAACACCAGTAGCATCTATCTTAAGAATCATCGGCAGTCACTCCAGATGGCCTGCAGGAGCTCAAACCTTCAATGACATGTAGGATGAAGAGACTTGGAAGTCGTTAGTGTGTGTAGTGCATGTTTCTGTGTGACTGAACGTGTGTAGAGAGAAGCTGAGCATAAGGGGAGCAGCCAAGGGGCTAAGCAACATCTGGCAGACATGTCAGGCTCGCCTCTCCAGAGCCACTCTGGCCAAGGCAAATCGCTGCTTAAGTCACAAACTTAACATTGCTTGTTGTCTCATGCATAAAAAAAGTATTCACCCATGAATGAATTCTTCAAATGTGTCATTATAATGGAAGCTCTGAAGCGAAAACGCTGTAGAAAAGTGTGGAGCGCTCCATTTGTTGCTCCTTAAGTTTGTAGAGAACACTGAGTAGCGAATTGCAATGCAGGTGCATTTTTCTCCTGAAGGATTTTCTCTTGTTTAAAGTTCAGAGAGTCATCTGGCAAGCTTTAGTTTCAAAAGATAATATTACCAAAGTGTTGTAACATAAAACTCTTTCTCTTGACGATATCTGGGCTGAGAACAAGACTTCAGGCTTTTAGACTAGTCCCAGAGTGATACTACACATTATTTTACTCATATAAAGTTTTTATAAATAACTGAATACAGAGAAAACAGGTTAATGGTATGGTGGTGATTCACTGATTCAAAATAAACCTGCTTATAAAGAAAGAAAAGGTCTGTAAAGTCAACATGGAGTAATTGGTTTTTTTTGTTGTTGGTGTAATAGTATTAATTAAATATTTCTTTTGTTAAAAAAAGAAAAAAAGAAAGAAAATGGAAATATTAAAAAATTAAAAATATTAAGAATATTAAATTAAAGAATATTAAATTAAATTTAAGAATATTAAATTAAAAATATTAAGAATATTTTAATGACCTAATAAACCTTCTTCCACTGTAAAGATCCTTTTGTGCAATGGAAAGGTTCCATGGATGTTAAAAGTTCTCCACTAAACCATTAATGTCAATAAAGACATTTTTTAAGCGAGTAGTCAAGTTAAAAAGCTCTTGCCATTTACTGTACAGTATGTACTCAACAGATGTCTGTGTCTGGTTACAATGCTCTGCAAAAATCAAACACTGATACAACATTTTGAGTCAGTGGAAGTAGAACTAAATGCAAAGCTTTACATATCTCACATTCCAGTAATCACGGAAGCCTTATTCATAATCTCAGTTATTATTTCAGTTAATTGTCAAGCAAAGCTCTGTGTCAAAAATGACAGCAGGTTGCAGTAGCTGTCACCTAGCACTGCTGTTTTCACAAATCTTTCCTGAACAGTGTGCTATTCTCAGAACAGAGGGAGCGAAGGGTCTGAACTAATCTCCTTGGGAACAGTTCTGTCTCGCCATATTTCATATGTTCAGTAGTGTGTTCATGTGTGCACAGGTTTGAGATGTTTGCCAAGAACTTCCTGTTTTTGTATGAGCTCCACTGTAAAAAAAAAACCCATCCCCACTGTTAAGAAGGAAAAAGCAAGCTGCCTGCACTGGGTTTTGCACATACTTCAAATGTTAAGAAAAGTAACACCTTTGGAGAGAACCAGATACTGTTTTCTAAAGAACATTGAGATGTTAGATATGGAAATAAGTTGTTGTTGTTGTTGTTGTTGAGGGGCCATCGTATTTAGCATCAAAAGTGTCTTTAGCTATTTTATTTTGTATCCTTAAGATGAAATATGCTGATGTGGGCACATTTTTTGTGAAATCCCTCTCAAAAGCACTGCTATGAGCTGAGTCCTGATTATAAACTCTACAGGGGCCTTCTAACAGGTAAGACTAACCCAATCTGGATGTGACAGGAGCAGAACGAAAACCAGGAGAGACAGAGAGAGAGAGAGAGAGAGAGAGAGAGAGAGAGAGAGAGAGAGAGAGAGATGACTATTATTGCCTACAAATCATCAGCCTAGCACAAATAGTATATTCCACATATCAACAAAGTCCAATATGCTATTATTTATCCTTTACAATGTTCTGTCAGCAATTCAGACTTCTAATGTGATTTCTTTCTGCTTTTTTTTACAAGTCCCTTGACATTTGTCACTATTTTCTTTTCAACCCGAAATTGATTTTATGTTTCCTTCTCAGACAAACTGTCATTTTTTTTGCCTGGCCTTGGTAAAAATTCCAGATCTTCTTCCTCTAGTTTTGTTATATTTTGAACTTTTACATATGCAGAAGTCTTGGCTTTTCACAATCAATAAAACAATGAAAAATTTACTCAAAATTTTGAGTATAAAATATAAACTTGCATTGTAAATCTGAAATTATAACTAAAATTAAATCATTGACGATGCTGTAATCAGACTGTCACATACTGCATTGGTCTGTGCTCACACTGGTTAACTAGTTATTAAAAATTGTAATAGCAAAAAGCATAAATTATCTCTTCATGGTAAACCAATGTGTTGTCAGTATGAAGTAAACACCTTTACACATCTATTGTGTGTTGGTACTGTAGGTTGCACTACAAATAATTATGATCCATCATTTTGATGGACTGGGTTATGTATTTAGATAACATGTATGCTATGTTATTAAGGCTCTAACGGTGATAATTAAAGCCTTTGTCATTTTCAAATCATATGCTGCCTTCATGTGCACCTGGGAAATCAGAAGATACAGCTTGTCACACAAGTTGGAAACGTAACACAGAAGTAGACTAAACAAAATAATTATATTGTACAATAAACACAAATACTACATCTGAATTCAAACTGATGATTGTTATTCATTTTTGTTACTTATTTATACATGGTATAAAAACAATCATTTTTTGATAGATGAGTGATTTTAGACTTGTTTTACCTTTAAAATTAAACTACAGCATGCAAAATAACTTTCAAAATCATCCATTATAATTCACTACAACAGACTCCTACAGATCTCTCTCTATATAGATTACAGATATTCTAAATTATATTATAGGTCAGTGTTTCTGCAGTTTCAAATCAACACAATTAAAAGTACTAATAAACTGAATGTGTTTTAAATACACAATAACTAGGTATATAATTTATAATTTTTAAATCTCATTAAATTAAAGTTAAAGTGCCCCTATTATGCCATTTTTAAGGATGCTAATATTGTTTCATGAGTCTCCCAAAACAGGTTTACATGCATGCAAGGTCAAAGAACATGTTAGTTTTCTCAGAAAATAGATTTTGTCAAATAAATTTTTATTCAATTATCAGAAAAACCTTACAATAATCACATGACCCAGGATTAATTTTCTTATATGCACAAAAAAAACAAAAAACAAAACAAAATTGTAACACCCCATCCCAAGCCTGTTAATATACAATACAGTGACATTCAAAATAACTTTTAAGTTACAATACATTGAATTAAGGAATATAATTACTTTTGAGGTAACAGAAGAAAGGGTCCCAAATCTTGTGAAATTGTTTAATGTTGCCTTTTAAAAGATATCTGGTTCGTTCCAAGTGCAGAGTGGATATCAGTTCCTCAAGCCATAGTTTGATTGTGGGAGGATTAACCTTTTTCCAAAACAATAATAACAATTTCTTGGCTGTTATCAAACAGTATGTAAGGAATTTCTGTTGAGCACTGTTCAATGAACATGTTTAATTAGAATGCCCTAATATAATGAGCACAGGGTCTGGAGCCAAGTTCACATTAAGAATATCTGAAAGCACTTTAAATAGCTCACACTCAGAATCCCTGTATTTTATGACAGAAAATCAAAAAAACTATGAGCCAAATCAGCATCCTCTCTTTTACATTTATCACAAATAGGAGAGATATTGGGGAAAAATCCTATGTAATTTCTTTTTAGAGAAGTGTAATCTATGTAGAACCTTAATTGAATGAGGCATAGTCTAGTGTTGACCGATTGTTTATCAATATCCTCCAAGCCACTCTGCCAAAGCCTCCTCAGAGATTCCAACTCCAATCTCTCGCTCCCATTCCTCTCTGATCAACTTTGTAGAAGGGGAAGTAGCTGCTAGTAACCTTCCATAAATTAAAGATAGCTGACATTTGTTTCCTCTGAACTGTATAAGACAATCATCAATGACTGAGGGCGGGACCTCGTCTAGGGAAACTTTATATGTACGTAGGTAATTCCTTATTTGTAAAAATCTGAAAAAAATGATTTTTTGGGAGATTATATTTCTGTTGTAGTTGCATAAAGGAAGCTAAAGCCCTATCAAGATAAAGGTCCTTGATTGTCCATATACCCAATTCCTTCCATTGAGTAAAGGTTGTATCCAACCTTGAAAGGGGGGAATGAGGGGTTATTTGCAATTGGAATTAAAAGAGAGAGAGATTTTATTTTAAGGTATTCTCTCATCTGTCTCCAAACGCGTAACTGACTTTTTATGACAATATTATTAACTGCTGCTTGGTCTAATATCACTGGGGAGAGTAACACTGCTCCAAGATCATAAGGATGGCAGTAATCCCGTTCTATCTGGAGCCAATCCGGGGCAACAGCAGACTGTTCCAACCATAATGCAAAAACTTGTAAATGAGTGGCCCAGTAATAAAGGCGAAAGTCTGGAAGGGCTAAACCCCCCTCATGTTTAGATTTACAAAGATGAACTTTTTTGATTCTGTGACTCTTATAATTCCAAAGAAAGGGAAGAATAATCGAATCTAGGCGTTTAAAGAAGGACTTTGGCAAAAGTATTGGAATATTACGAAATAAATATAATATTTGAGGAAGAAATATCATTTTTATTGCATTTATTCTGCCCATTAGGGAGATCGGGAGAGTCCTCCAATAGTGTATACAGTTTTGTAACTTAGACAGCAAGGGGTTGAAATTAGATTTGAAGAGCAGAGAATATTTATAAGTAACCACAATTCCCAAGTATACAATTTTTTCCTTGGAAACTTTAAATGGGGCAGAATGTATTAAGGATAAATCCTTCAAACCAATGGGCATGAGTTCACTTTTTTTCCAAGTTAACTTTAAAGCCAGAAAATTTCCCAAAGGTAGTGATGTTCTTGAGTATAACAGGAAGGCTTACTTGTGGTTGAGTAATATAAAGCAAAATATCATCTGCATACAGCGATATTTTATTAATGGTATTTGAAGTACTGAAGCCATGTATGCAAGAGTTAGAACGAATGGTTTCTGCAAGGGGTTCTACACTTAACGCAAACAAAAGGGGTGAGAGGGGACAGCCCTGTCTGGTTCCTCTTTGAAGAGAGAAAGAATCTGAAATTGTTTTATTTGTTAAAACCCGTGCTGCTGGACTACTGTATAAAATTTTAATCCAGGTTATAAACTCATCTCCCATATCAAATTTCTCAAGGACAGCGAACAAGTAAGGCCACTCTACTCGGTCAGACGCCTTTTTGGCATCTAATGAGATCACAACCAAATTGTCTCGGATTGCCTTAGGGTGATAAATTATATTAAATAATCGTCTAATGTTATGCATAGTGCTTCTTCCTGGAATGAATCCATTCTGATCTGTGTTAACCAGTTTATTAATTAATTTGCAGAGTCTATTAGCAAGAGTTTTAGATAATACTTTTTGATCAACATTGAGAAGGGAGATAGGTCTATATGCCTCGACTTCTTCAGGATTTTTACCTTTTTTAGGGATTACTGTGATAATAGCTTCAGAGAAGGTCGGTGGTAGTCCAGTTGTTAACGCTTGTTGAAAAGTTTTAAGCAAATATGGAGTAAGAGTGTCGGTGAATTTTTTATATAGTTCGACTGGCAGTCCGTCAGGACCGGGGGTTTTCCCGCTCTTCAAAGTATTTATTGTGTTCTTTAATTCCTCTAAAGAAATATCTTTATTAAGAGATGCCTTATCTTCTGGAGATAGCCTGGGGAGATTACATTTACGTAAAAATGTATCCATTACCTGAGGGTCCAAATCAGTGTTTGAAGAATATAACTTTGAGTAAAAATCCTTGAAACATTGGTTTATCTCTTTCAATGCAATACAGTGCGTCCCTCCTTTGGTCTTTATTTTATGAATTGTCCTTTCACTACCTATTTTACGCAGTTGTCTGGCTCGTAATTTATGGGGCTTCTCTCCAAATTCAAAGTATTTTTGTTTAATGAAACGAAAAGTTCTATTAATTTAATAGAGACTATATTATTATACTCGTACCTTAATTGTAAAATTTTCTTATAAGTGTCTAACGAGGGGTTTAGTGCATTTTCAATGTCTAGCTGATGAATTTGATTTGCTAAACCATTTAATTTTGTTTTGTATAATTTATTCCGGGATCCTTGGTATGATATAACACAACCTCTAATAAATGCTTTTAATGTTTCCCAGAGCAAACCTGATGATGTCTCTGGCTTATCGTTGCTATTGAAAAAAAATTTCCAATTGTAAACTCATGAAATCAATGAACTTGGGGTCATCAATTAACTGAGGGTCCATCCTCCATAGAGGTCGGGTAAAAGATGTTTGATCAAAAACAACTTCAAATGAAACTGGGGCATGATCTGAAATCAGTATATCGTGAATTTTAGAGTTTAGGATATTGGAAATAAGATTGTTGTCTACTAAAAAAAAAATCAATACGGGTGTATACATTATGTACATGTGAGTGAAACGTATAATCTCTATCGGTAGGGTGCATAAGTCTCCATATATCTATCAAACTATAATTTTAATAAAAGCATTCAAAAAATTTCTTGAATTAGACTGTGAAGGAATTTTGAGCGATGATCTATCGAGATAAGCGTCAAGGACACAATTAAAGTCCCCTCCTATAACAAGATTTGTTTGGGACAATTTGGGGATAAGAGAAAATACCTTCCTAAAAAAGTCTGGTTCGTCATTATTTGGACCATAGACATTTATTAACGTAATCGGGAGACCATAAATCTCACCAGATAGAATAATGTAACGACCTTCCCTATCGGTTTTCAGAGCATTTTGTTTAAATGGAACTCCTTTTCTTAATAAAATAGCAACCCCCCTAGATTTAACCGAAAAAATTAGATTGATAAATCTGTCCTATCCAGCTACCTTTTAATTTGTCTTTAGAGTCCACTTTGAGATGAGTTTCCTGCAGAAAAAATTATATCTGATGAGAGAGATTTTAGATGTGATAATATTTTGCTTCTCTTAACCGGGTGATTTAATCCTTTAACATTCCATGAAATACATTTAAGACCTTTTCTGTTACTTTGAGTAGTTATTTTGCTTGATTAAAAATCAGATCAATCATCTTCACTGCTTGTTTAGAACCTTGGATTATTTTAAACAGGCTCCCATCCCACGTTCCCCAAAACATAAACATTAATCCCGCCATCTAACCGACTAACTAGAACACGCGGTGCGATACGGAATTACACAACAAGTAAAATATAACAACAAATTATATAATAAAATAAGGAAAAAATCTAGCAAATACCTTCAAAAAAATATCAAACCTTAAACTTCCAAAAACTCGTATCAACACAGCTCCGTAATAAGGAGTACAAGGGGAGCATCTCAATATAAACATGACACCAAGAGTCATGTAAACAGTCATAAAGAGTCGATGCTGATTGAAGCTCACCAGCAGTCACATTATTCTGATCTTACTTTGACTCAGTCCAACGATATCCTTTACACTGGTTGTGAAATTCCGAAGTTGCTTTCGGCGAACTTGACCGCTTTGTCTGGATCGGTGAAATAGAATTCTTTGCCGTTGTGCGAGACCCTCAGTTTAGCGGGGTATTGCAGTCCGTATTTGACTCCGGGTTTATCCTTCAGCAATTCCCTCGCGCGTTTTAAAAAGTGTGCATCACTTTACCACAGCAGGTGGATAGTCCGGAAAGATATTGATTCTTTCAACCCTGAAGTGAATCTGCTGCATCCTGGCCGCCTTTTACATTATTTCTTCCATCTCGTGGACATAATGCAAGCGCAGAATGAAGCCTCGAGGTGGTTCATCATTTCCAGAACGGGCGCGTAGAGCTCGGTGGGCTCGGTCTACGTGCGTGCGGGGGTTTCTCTAAGGATAGGGCCTCTGCGAGGAGCCGGGCAACGAAATCTCTAGGCTTTATTCCGGATTCGGCGCCCTCTTTAATGTTCAGTATACGGATATTTTGTCTTCTGCTGCGGCTTTCTAGGTCAGTGCATTTTTCTGTAAGTTGCTCCACTGTACGCTTTAGCTTTCCCAGATCTTGTTCCATCTAAGCCACTGTGTCAGAAGAAGTGGAAGCATAACTTCCAGATTTACTAATTTCGCAGAGTGATCGTCCATCGTTACTTTAATCTCCGAGATTGCCGTGCTGGCCTCGTTTTTAAATGTCGAAAGTTCTCCTCTGATAGCGACAGCGAGTTGTTCGATCTTTGAGTCTATTATTTCTCCAATGTCTGATTTGATTGAAAGAAGTTCCGCACGAAGGGACGAGATCGCGTTGAGGATGACTGCACTACCCGCATCTGTAGCATCTTCTTCGGGCGCTTCTTCAACATTAGAGCCGGAGGTTGTCGCGGCCTGGTCTGTGGTTTTCCGAGATTTGCCCGGCATGTTTAGAAAACTGAACAAATTAAATCCTAAAGTCGTCTAGTAGCTTCCAGGATGCGAGACTATAATTTTATCAATGTTCACAATTGCTGAAGAGATGTTCTGACAATGTTATATTTAATTTTTTACGGAGCCGTCGTGAAGTGCGTGCTACTCACTCATAACGAAACCCGGAAGTCCCTGAAAATAGATTTAATTTTACCTCATATTTAAATGATTCATAAATAACCTGTGCAAAGGAGTTCAAAGAATCAGTCTCTCTAAACCCCTCCTTTCCGTGAGCACTCACTGCTGTGATTGGTCAGATGGCGCAGTCCTTTGTGATTGGTCCAGAGCCATAGAGAGATCTCTCTACGGCTCTGGATTGGTCTACCGTGTACAGCGCGTGTTGGAAACGAAACGCCAATTGCCTTGGCAGAATGACAGCCCTGGAAGCTTGTCAATACATAGAAAAGATTGTATGGATTGTAGCTTACCAACTCGAGCCGGATTTTGATGATGAAACAGTTGACGCGGTTGGTTGACAAGAGACTGATCCCACAAGCACGACTGGAGCAGGACATTTCTCAGTGGTAAGTGTCAAGTGTTGACAAGTTTGTGGTAATTATGAGATGTGATCAAACAAATTTTTTCTCACAGCGTAGGATACAGCGTCTTCTCGAAATGATGCTAACCACATTACGTTACTGTGTTTGTGGTCACCCTTACGGAAAAGAAGTTTATTCAAGTGTTCTATTAGTATACTTCTTTTAAACTAAAAGGGCAGGCAAGTTGGCGACCTAAAACGTGGGCAGACATTATGCAAATGTGTTACTTCGTGAAGTAGAGTGTAACAGAATAAGATTCAAATTCCTGACGATTCGTTTCGGCAATTGCGAGTTGACTTCTTTTTTTTGCCAGATAATAACTTTATCTATCGTGCACTGTCTGCGTCACAACTTTGCAGATAGTTTATGTTCACATAAAGCTACATGACACACTACATGAAAGGTAATAGTCAAAAAGGCATAATAGGGGCACTTTAAATTGAGCTCATTTAATATCGCTTGTTTCAATACTTTTTTTATGTTAAAACTGTATAATCCAAATGAAGTGAACTTTTTTATGCAATTCAAATACATAAATCTTAAATTTAGGCCTAAATATTTTTGGGGTTGTATGCTTGTGTACTGCCAACATATAAAGCCATTTTTTATATATAATCCTTTTGTGATTTTCAATATCATTTTATGCAGTTAACTTCATCACCAAGCATTAACAAAATTTTCTGTAACACTGTCACTCAGACATTAATAAACACCATTGTTATAATTCCATATTTTGCTGTGATGTTTAAGCCGCCTCCGACTACCCCCAGAGTCTCAAAAATATTGGCAGAAAGCGCTGGAAAATCAAACAGCCACCCCTGCACAAAAACACTTATGACTATCATCCAACCCACTCTTTCTGCTGCTCTATTGTGTCTGACTGTGTACTGTGTGTTTCTCATTTAAAAGCAACGTTCACTTTCACTTCTTCAAACTATTTAATGGATGAGGGTTTAATACTCATAGTATAGACAACATAAAGTTATAACCACCAAGAAGAACATTTTAATTGCTGAGGTTGCTCCTACGTATATAGCTCAAGAGACTTAATGGATATTCCTCATTACTAACTAAAATACCTGAGAAGAAAAAGATCTATTTGTTCTCCATTTAATCAAAGACACAGACACTAAATTAGCTACTTTTGTGATCCACAATTGTGTGTTGTCTGGGCACGTAACTGTTTATCTGGATTAGCTAGATTATTTTTCCTCTCAGTTTCAACAGAAAACAGAATTAATAAAAATGTTCAAACCATACGAAAATGGCAAACAAAACATTTCTCTTTCCTTTTTAGCAAGCTGTTGAAAACATCTCAGCTGTTCTAAACTACATCTGCTGAAAATTCCCTGGTGATTTGTGAGCCTAACAACTCATCAGCATTGAAAAACTCATTTCTCACCTGTGAGTTTTTTATAGGCTAATGCTACTGCAACCAAACTCGTTCTTTTGTGCTTGTTGTGTTCTGGGAACCATCATGCTTCCATAACCTTTCTCAATCAGCCCTTTCTCTGCTGGATCAGGTATCGCACCACCTTCTATGACTTATTGTTCACCCTTTTCCTGCCCTTTACTATCTTGAGTGGCTTCATGAGCTCGAGTGCTGCTCTCTGACTCTCTCTGAGGATAGGAGAGCACTACAGGTCCTTCCATGTCACACCTGAAACCTCTTAGCTTCTTTTCTCTCTAAATATTACATTATTAAACTTATCTTTTAATAATCTGATCATAACATTTTGTTAATTTAGAAGACCAAGAGAGATTATTTGGTCAACGACATAATTGTCTCCCGAAAGAAGCTACAAAAAGGGCATTTTTGGAACAAGTTGGCCATGTCAAGATAACCTGTACTCTACTGAACATTAAAGAACACGGCCTTCTTCAGCGGGTCCACAAGTGGGAACATGACTAGTAAAGAGCTATTTCACAAATATGTAACAAAATCGGTGATGTATTTTGTGCACCAGTGCCTGAGAATAGTTTTGAACATTTTTGCAATTTGCTGTTCCTTCTTCTAGGAACTCTTCAAAAATGTATTTTTTCCTGCTTTTAAATATTTTTAGATATTTAAACATACATTCATCAGTGCTGATATTTAGGTGGCAAAATTCCTTCTCGGCACATCTGTACTTTTATTATTTGTCCCTTGTTTTATGTAATGTCTGTTGTGTTAATGTTTTACACTACTATTCAGCCAAGTCTTTGACCACAAAGAAAACAATAGGTTAAATAATAATGAATTAGGGCTGTCAAAATGTTAAAATCTTTCATCAAATTAATGATATGGCAATCAAAAATTTAACTTTTATTATGCCTGATGAAAAAGTTGGATATATAGTTCATACATCTTTACCTGCAATCAGTACACGTGTGTAAAGAAAAATACTATACTACTGTATAAAGTAAAATCTCAGCTGCATGTATGTTTTTATCATTGCAAATATATAAACTGTATTATTGTACACCTCTATATAAAGTTTTATGTATATCCATCCAAACATACAATACCTACAAGGGATATATACTACATAGCCAAAATGTAAACTATATTATCGGCCAGCTCTAATTTGCTGAATTTGACTTAAGGCTTGTTCATGATTGCGTGTGATTATCGCTGACGTTTAACGCCTCATGACTAAACAAAGGGCACCAATGTGAGTGTGCACACCAACGTGGAAAACACGAGGCGTAAACATGTCATTTTAAAAAAAAAACACCTCCGGCTCATTTTTTTTGTTTGACGCGCTGCGTTAAAAACTGGCTGACCAATGAGATTGGTGCTTTTGTTCTTGTGACTGGAGCTGCTGAAGTTATAGTAAAACACTACTTGGTGGTGCTCATGCATAAAACATTCTTGCCGAGAACATTTATAACTAACGACGAAGAGGAAGTAAGTAGACCAAGAAGATGCATCGAGGCAAGATGAATGTAGAGCTGCTGGTCTCACAAAGGGCTTTATGACAAACGTGACAGCGACAACAAAAATCTCGATAAGAGGGAGTTGTTGTGGAGAGGAATTGCAGATCAAATAGGATTCGATGTGTACCGGGGTATTCCTTTTTTTTAATTAAGCGGCATGTAATGTCAGGGAGTGAATTTGCACGTTCATTTGGCTCATCGCCAGCGAAAATCGCTTAGGTATGAACACAAAAGACACGTGCGAGGCTTTAAAGGATAGTTCACCAATTCATCATTTACTCTCCCTCATGTTGTTTCAAATCTGTATGAGTTTCTTTCTTTTAAAGAATTTTGAATCATGTTGGTAACCAAACATTTGATTGTAGCCATTTACTTCCAGAGTATGGAGAAAAATACTGTGTTTGGATACCCACATTCTTCCAAATATATTCTTTTGTTCTTAACAGAAGAAAGAAACTCAACATGAGGGTGATTAAATGATGACAGAATTTTCTTCTTTTGGTGAACTATTTCTTTCAGATATTATACATAAACACCACTTTCTGTAAAGCTGCTTAAAATTTTTTTATCTAAATACATTTGAAAAGTGAAATAATTGAATATATAAAAAATATTTTACACGTCAATATTTTGTCAGTTGTACATTTTTATCCTGTAATTTTGTTTAGAATTATACTAAATGTATTAAACTGACAGCCCTAATAAAACACCAACAGAGAAGAGAACCAATGTCACAGTCACTCCACTGATGCAGGTGAACAGAGAGAGAAAGGCAACTAACCTGAGGTGTCATCCCGTGACAGAGGTAAAGGATGGGAATGTTGTCAGTGTCTGGCCCTTGGTCGAGACACAAATCAGTCTTCAGAGAGTTTCTCAGCTGAAAGAAAAATAGCATCATCAGAATTAAGGGGACACTCAAGTGCATGTCATTTTTCGCTGTCACCCCTCTCTTTCAAATACAGCATACAGCAGATAAAACTCAAGGCTGTTTCTCACTTGCATCGTAATGCGGTTCAATTCTCCTCCTAATTACAGGTTCTAATTATAAAATTCATTTTCATAAGTGTATGCACACTCATGAATCATCTAAATGATATTCCAGGCAACGTCCTTGGTGAAGTAAAAGAGCCGTACTGTCACGCCTTCCACGAATAACTTAAACTCGTTGTGCTTCTGTTTACGTGATTCTACCTCCAGAGTATAAAGGGCCTATTAGTAAAATCATTTCATGCAGAGCCTCAAAAACATTTTTCTCCATAGGCTTCAAAGCGTACTGCAACTGTTACGTCTAATGAAAATAATGTTTAACCACATGGCCGTATCAGTGACAACAGAATTCCTAGCGGAGGACTTCAATGGATCGTATCTCTGTTTTTGGCATTTTCCCTTGGATTCAGCTGAATACTGCTGTGCCTTTTATCACCGTGTGCTGAATTTCCAGCCAACGTGATTGACAGGCTCATCAAATGCAGTCACTCAGAGTAAAGTAATGAGGGCGAGAGCTATTTCTGAGCCCTTTACTCCCAGAATTCATTTCAATAAGGCTGACCTATTTTCCACAGTTTCTTCCTTTTAAATTGCGCCTATGAAAACACATATGATGAAATCATGCACAGAATGAACACCTCAACCAGACAGCCTTTTTCTGCATCAATACTGAGTCAAGTGCATTATTATTTAGTCTAGTAGGAAATAAAAAGCGAATGAATTGTTTGGACTTGACATGCATGGCTAATAAAAACAGTGCGGGTGAGTCGCGCTTCGACTACTAGCGGTGTGTTGCGCAGGCATCGTTTTGTCCACAAATTGGAAAATCCTTTTCAGGCACCTTGGATGGAACGGTGAGTGGGTGTCACACGTGGCGAACACTGCACTCAAATCCTGCCTCAATGGTACAATATCTGGGCATTCACAATGAGCTGTAGCTTATTCAGCACTCCAGCCGCGGTTAAAGCATTAGCTGTGTAGAAAGAAACTGTCTTGCAACTGCCACTGCTCTGACTGGACATGCAGGGTTTTATTACAACACAATCTGATTCCAAATAACACTGCAACACTGGGAAATGAGTCTATCTGACAAGATATACAGTTATTTGCACAGTATTTGCTCTTTCCATGTGCAAACTGCTTCCGTTTCATTGGGTTTAATACAAATACTCACCACTCCATATGCGATGGTGTCTGTGTACATTCTCATCTCAGGGTAAATGTTCACTAGGTACCAGCGGAAGGTCTTGCACTGCAGTTTTTTCCTCAGTGCTTTCCTTTCTGCAATGTCACCGATGTCTATCCCTGAGTCCTGACGATACACGAACAAAACACAAAAAGGTAGAGATATCAATGAGTTTAAAAATATATGGCTATCAAACTCTTCAAAGGATTATCTTTTGTGCTCAGCAGAAGAAATAAATGCATACAGGTTTGAAACGACATTAGGGTGATTAAATTATGACAGAATTGATGACATTTTCATTGCATGCTGTACCAGTGACCTTTAGTCATGACTATAATCATAATATAGCACAACCATTCGTCCTCACAACAGAGGAAGAAATTATCAGACTGGAGATATAGAATCAGGTTGAATTGCCATATATTATAGCAGTGATTCATGAAAATGCAGCATTGCGCTCCATGCCACTGGAACTGAAATAGCAAAGAACATCTCAGTTCATGTTGCTCAGCACACTCTTTGTTCCTGCATCAACAGTCACTTCCTTTTCTCCCTTTCCCTCCTCTCAAGATTCAGCTTGGGTCTGGGAATCTGCTGCAATCTCACAATGCCTTCAGCTTTCGCCAGATCTTAATTGCTGTCTCACTGATAAATGCACGAGCTGGGCCAAAGCTCCCTAACTAAATGGAGTACTGTAACATATGGTCGGAACCAGAGCTGAGGGCTGGAGAACTATAAATGAGGTAATGGCTGCTTAATAGACAATAACAACTGTATTTCTCTACGCATTTTAATTAATCTTTTCTAGAGTGTTTATAATCATATTTACTCTCCAATTATTCAAGTTATGTATGAATGTACAGTAGAATGTACAGAGTGTTTATGGGTCACTCCTGTTCCTGTTTTAACTTGTTAAAAAAGAAAAAAGAATGAATATGCTTGTGACATAATTTAAGAAGGTATTTCTATATCAGACTTTCAGAAAAATGTTCTGGTCAGGCTCAGCCAGTTAACAGTCAATGGCATTTAAGAGTGTCATCAATATTTGAACAATAACAACAACAAAGACAGTTTAAAATTGAAAGTGTTAAATTTAATAAAAAAAAAAAAAAATGTTTTATTTTCAAGAAATATTTTAATGCAATTATTTTTAAAAATGTAATGTATTACATCCATTACGTAAAACTAATAAAATACTTTCCTTACACCTTGTATATATGTGAGTAGATGTGTGTACACATTTTTTTATTCTTTATTTTAACAAAACAAAAGAATAATGACTACAGATCACAAAATGAGCATTCTCACACACAGATACATGCATCATAAAGAAAGAAAGAAAAAGAAAGGTTAAAAAAAATCCTTATACTTGCATCACTTTTAGATTCATAAATAGGTTCCATATCTGATAAAACATATCTATTTCCCCTTTTGACCTCTATGTAATATATTCCAATGAAAGAAAACCAAATATCATCATAAGCCATTCTGAGACCGTTGGCAGTTTATCAGAGATCCATTTAAGAATGTTCTTACAGGCAACATAAGTAAGGAGATTAACCAACCTCCTATTCGATGCACTCTGTATAGTATTATCAGTAATACCTAATGAAATACCTAATAAAAACCTAATTTCAATTTTTACAAATATCATGAATAATTAATTCATAAGGATATATAAGGGGATAGAAGGAATTAAACTCGTTGCCTGGCCATCCAGCATGTAGTGAAAAGCCCTAAAATGATCCAGAATGCTGCAGCACACCTGGTCTTCAGTGGACCCAAAAGGGCTCCCTTCACACCTTCTTTGTCTTGCTACACTGGTTTGCCAGTATCTACCCACATCAGATTCAAGCCGCTGATGCTGTCATATAAAATCTGCACCCTCCTACACACACTCACTTTCACACATCTACGCTTCCTCTGAGACTGCTGGGGTCTGTGAATGAGTGGTGCTTGTGCTGCCATCACAATGAGGCACTTTCCAGAACACTCACGTTCACTGTTCCTTGATGGTGGATTATCGCAAATGTCACCAGAACAACCCTACCAATCTTATTCTTGCAAATTAAAAATAACTGGAGGCGGACAACACCGGAGGTCGGAAACATTAAATTTACATATGGCTGCACCGGCTCTTACGGGAAAAAATAAGGTGGATATATCCTTCAAAGCCACGATCACGTGAACATTAAAATTCTTACAGACACTGACATATATTATGTCACACGGCCATATATTATGTCACACCCTTCTGCGTCTTTTTTAGAAACTTTTTTTTTTTTTCAGCAAATAATACAACCAGAATGAAAAGAAAATGCAACCTACTTCACTGCAACACTGCAGATTTAAAGTTTGTGTTCTTTTAATTCAGCTAAGATGTTGCACCATGATGTATCAGTCACATTTTCAAGTGATACAAATTCACATGGCAGATCACCAAACTTGAACTTTCGAATGAAGTGAAATCTCCCACATTCACATCATGTATTAAACATTACATATATTGCATTTAAAGACTGATATTATACAGAGATCATACAATCCTCAAGGGTAGTGACATTAAAAACACATTTTAGGCTTAATATTAAGAAATGTGCATTGTGCACAAGTAGAATCCAAATGAAGCCCAAATGAATTTTTTTTTTTATGCCAGTAAGACTCGAGTGATATGTCAGTAAATATGTTAATAGATTTAAACTATACTTAGTATGAAATAAATGTATTTTAAATATATTCCTTTTTTTATTTAAAGGGATACTCCACCCCAAAATGAAACTTTTGTCATTAATCACTTACCCCCATGTCTTTCCAAACCCGTAAAAGCTCCGTTCGTCTTCGGAACACAATTTAAGATATTTTGGATGAAAATCGGGAGGCCTGTGACTGTCCAATAGACTGCCAAATAAATAACAGTGTTAAGGTCCATAAAAGGTATGAAGGTCGTGGATGGTGCTGATGACACAGAAGAGCATACACAGCATACAGTGATATGGAGAGACAGAGGAGACTGTTGACAAAGGAATTGTTGAATAAAGATGTTTTTTTTTGTTTTCTTTGCTTACAAAAAGTGTTCCTGTCACTTCATATAACTCAGATTGCACGTCTGATGGCAGATGGAGTATTCTGATGACGACTTTCATACCTTTTATGGACCTTGACACTGTTATTTACTTGGCAGTCTATGGGACAGTCATAGGCCTCCTGGTTTTCATCCAAAATATCTTAAATTGTGTTCCGAAGACAAACAGAGCTTTTACGGGTTTGGAACGACATGGGGGTAAGTGATTAATGACAAAATTAATGTGGCTCAGTCGTAGAGCATTGTGTTAGCAGCGCAAAAGGTTGTGGGTTCGATTCCCAGGGAACACATGTTAAGAGCATCTGATAAATGTAATGTAAAATTTTCATTTTGGGGTGGAGTATCCCTTTAATATAGGGACAAATTAATTACAATATAAACAATACTCCTATGAAACATAACCCCTAAATCTAGTATTGCAGCTTTTCTCCTTTGTGTACTTTGGATGAATTGTGTTTTACCATTTCTCATTTATAAGACATGTTAGGATAAAAGCATCTGCCACTTAAGTAAGTGTAAATGTCAACAGGACTTTATAGCGGTAATTACAGTAGCTGACATAATAGACCTCACCTCTTGTGGAATGTTCCAGGCCATGTAGACGTGGCTTTTAAACTCATCCATCCACACTTCAGCCACTCTCAGAGCATTTCTGCGCACGTGGGCAGTGAGATCCTCGGTGTAGGGCTTGTGGGCGCGCTCAATATGGGCGATTCGGGCACAGGGCAACACCTCCACACTTCCTCCACACTGCCACACCTACACAAACACACAAAAGAATCTAAATAAAAATACATTTTCATGCTGTGAAATAAAAAAGGGACAATTCTTGGCAAGACAGATCTACTCGCTGGACCAGACTGAGGAGCAGATGAAGTGCAGAAGCTTGTATGAAGATCTTGCATAACACTAAAGACTAAAGCTCATTTGGACCACTTAAAACCACCCAGACCTTTATACGACCCTAAAAAGTCTGAATAGGAATTTAATATATGGCATGTGGAATAAATAGATTTAAAATCAGTATAACGAATGTACCCATATACGTTAAGGCGCACAAACTCCTAAACTGATGAGTGAGGCAGCTGTCTTCTATGGCAGTATCCTAACACAGATGGAAGCTCATAAGTGACTGATTTAGAAAACTCTACATAGACAGCAGCTCTGTGTAGTGATCAAACAGAGCTTCACATGTGAAGCAGAGTTTGGAGTTAGCATGTTGCTAAGCTAACCATCAGCCTGCACACACACACAAAAATGCTGGTTAATCTGTCCATTTTTAATATGATCAGACCAATTTTACAATAGTTCTTAAAGGGTTAGCTCACACAAAAATGAAAATTAGACCATGCTTTACTCACACTCAAGGCATCCTAGGTGTCTATGACTAATCCAATAGGAGTTATATTAAAGGTGACCAATTATGCCCCTTTTTACAAGATGTAAAATAAGTCTATGATGTCCCCAGAGTGTGTATGTGAAGTTTTAGCTCAAAATACCCTACAGATAATTTTTTTTATAGCTTATTGAAATTGCCATTTTTAGGGTATGAGACAAAACGCTCTGTTTTTTGTGTTTGTCCTTGTAAATGAAAACAAGCTGGTGGTCCTGTCTCCCCTTTCAGAGTTTCTAGAGCTCGCGAACCGGCATGCCAGCAATAACGAAACACTCAGAAAATGTCAGAAACTGCTACAGTAGTAGCGTTGTTCACCCATATATGTTTGAATCGACGTTGTGCCGAATTCTGCACCTTGCCAGATTATTTATGAATTACACAGACGGGGAGCACAGCGCGATAAAAATAACAACATAGTTGGTCTCATGGTGCCATCACGTGCTAACAAGAACTTTATAAGTCCCACATATTATTATGAGCTTGACAAATTCAAGCGGTCGATTTCACATTGGTTTCATATGCAATTTTTAACTCCCACATTCCTATTCACAATCATTCTAGTAGCAGGCGAAGGCAGCCTCAGTGAAAACAGACAGACAATGGTAGCTTTAGCAACATTAGCCTTACAAAGTGCCAATAAGTGCTTTCAGAAAGGCAATTTGGAAAACTAACGCATGATACTTACTTCTTCTGTGCAAAACCAGCTTTATACTGACCCTCATTCACAAAGCAGTCCAGTGTAAAATGATTCGAGAGACAGCAAAAAAAAACAAAAAACGCTGGTCACGAATTAGAAGAACAAAATGAGGATTTGTTAAGAAAAATTTCAGAGGATTTCGATATAAGCCAAGAGAAGACTGGTTTTCCTTTGCTAAAGTAAGGAAACTTTGCTTCTGTAAACAAACATGCGAGACTAGCATATCTCAGAGGTGCGTCTTATCTCAGAGGTAAAGTCTTATTCACCTAGGATGGCTTGAGGGTGAGTAAAACATTGGCTAATTTTCATTTTTAGATGAACTAACCCTTTAATATTTAGGCACACTCTAGCATACTTTTAAAAAGAGTACTTATTACCAAAAGAATATTTAAGTGCAATTAAATGAAAATGTATGATAATTTAAAACTATTATGCATATTAAATGCAATTACCAGAATTGATTTTTGACCCCCTTAAGTAGTCTTGAAAGTAAAACTCAAAACTTAATTAATACTTAAGAACATCTTTGTATAATTTCATAATAATGTCTCTGAAATATTGTTAGCGTTCTGTCAAATGTACTGACAAGCATTTAAGATAAACTAAAACATAATTTAATGTTTGTTTTTTTTTCTATTAAAACCTGTAAGCCATGCATTTAATATATTTGTAATGGTACATTTTGTAATGATGAAGTTGCAATTTAGTACATTTGAAATATATTACCTTTAAATGTAATATTGAACAATACACTACAGTTAAAATTATACATTACATATGCTTTGGTATTTTTAGACAACACATTAAAATAAGTGTACTTTAAAGCACAACAAAAGATTATTAAAACATTCAGAAGTGATTTAAAATGTACTTCAAAGTAAAACAAAAAAAGTTAAAAATGTACATAAGTGACATTTTGCTTAATTAATATTATCTGCATTTGTTTTTAATGATAGATATTTTTCTTAGTTTAACAATCATTTTGGATTCATCTGTTACTGAGCAGGTCACATATTTACAGTATGATGCCTCAAAATGACTCCTCCATAGGCAGCCAGGTAAGAGTTAAAAATGAGCTTTCATGTATATGTCCTGCTGAATAAAAAAAGAAAAATGCTGAGTACTATAAGCATTTAGCTTATACTACTCAGCAACTAGCAACAATATTTAACTTAGTTGAACAGGTTGGCTGACCAAAGAAGTCTTAAAAACTATGTTGGGGACAAAAGCACAGCAGTGTCCTAAGCTGAGGACCTGTCCAAAACACAAGAGTGCATTGGTGAAAATCTACACTGTATTGTCTTAAAAAATTATAAAGCTGCACAGGGCAAAGGGCTCTTACAGCAACAATAAAATATGCACCAAACTACTATCTATATGTAGACAAAACTTCCATTGCCCTGTCAAGATGTGAACTGCATTTTGAAGGCACTGTTATGGTCAGCCAATTTTCAGCAGCCACAGTCTGTGGAAAAATATGACAATCAGAGAGGTCAGGACTTCACTTTGAAGCCAGAGGAAAGATATCAAGATTGTGTCGAGTCGAGTGTATTATGAGGCTGAGCGGGAGAAGCTATCAAGGATGCTCGATATATGCTTCACTCCAGCAGGTGCACTCTGCTCTCTCTGTGGGGAGGAAGATGAAGCTGTCATTATAGCTCAAACAGGACTTCCTATCAGTGTATTGCTCACTTTTAAGGAAGTGTTCACTCCGACAGCCATTTGAAGCCACACAAAGTCATTCATTTTCAATGATATTTGGCAATTCCAAGAAACATGAGCAACTGTTACAGATTCAAAAGGTGCGAAAAATTGACACTATACAAGTTTGGAATAATTAAGACTTTGTTTTACTTTTCTAAAGAAGTCTCTTCTTCTCACCGAGGCTGCATTTATTTGGACAAAAATACAGTAAAAAGAATAATATTGTAAAATAACATAACATAAAAATAATGTTTTCTATTTGAATACATTAAATGTAATTTATTCCTGTGATGTACAGTAATGCTGAATTTTCAGCATTATTACTCCAGTCTTCCATGTCACATGATCCATCAGAAATCATTCTAATATGCTGATTTGGTAAGAAACATTGATTTTTTTTTTCATCTTCTCCTTTTTTATATGATTCTTTTGATTCAGTTGCATTTTTTAAGTAAGCTTTTTTTTAAAAAAAAAAAAAAAAAAAGAAAAGAAAAGAAAAAAATGAAATTAAATGTATTCAATAAGGACACATTAATTTGATCAAAAGTGACAGTCAATACTTTTATAGTCTTCCAAAAGTCTTATATTTCGAATTAATGCTATTCTTTTTAATGTTCTATTCATGTTAGAACGTTCTGTTCTAGAAGTTTTCCACTAAAATAAAAGTAATATTTTGAACATTGATAAAAACAGGAAACATTATAAATAACTGAGCACAAATAATAATTGATTAAAAAGGAGCAGCAAATCTGGATATTAAAATGATTTCTGAAGGAACATTCAGAAATTCGGCTTTGCCATCACAGTAATAAATTACATTTCAAAATACATATAATTGAAAACAATTATTTTAAACTGTAATATTTCACATTATTATTTTTTTTATTACTCTTACTGTATTTTAAATTCTTGGTGAGAAAAGTCCTCGGTGAGTGACATCTTTTTTAAAAGCATAAAGTCGTATTTTTCCAAACTTTTACCAGTAATGTATGCAAATGAGATGTCACGATGCAGCAAATCTTGCGGGAGGGTCAAAAGCGATCAGACACAGGGATCGAGTGTGAACGCCTACTACAGTAGCATCCAGCAGAGCAGTAACTCGCTGACCTTGAGCGATTTAATCGCTGTCAGTGTGAACACACACTTAAGAGAACAGGAGATCTGGTCAAGCACACACGCCAATCACTCTCGGTTGTGAGAGCACCTGCCTTGACTTGTGTAGCGCTTCAGTAAGTGGCTCTATGAGGTGCTTGAACGGGGCAAAAAGAGTCAGTCAGTTCAATTCTAAAATTGCACCAGGCTACAGTTATAAGCTGGAACACAATTAGGCCTTGTTTTGAGTCAATTACGAGTAACCCTTCAATGAAATCAGCAGTTTCTATGACAATGGCACACCACTGACATGGAAACAGCACACGACACATACAATTCACTCCCTTGGAGATGTCTAAAAGCAAAAGGTCCAAGGACAACCAGCTTGGATGGTTTCCCAGTTCAGAACGTTGCAATTAAAAGCACTTACTACTATATACTTAAGTGGCAGTTGTTAAATTGATAGAACCAAAATTCTCGGCGTGGGTGGAATTGCTGTTGTCTTGGTTTATTGTCGTTGTTGACCGTGGCGTGCATTAGCAGTCGCACTGCCCTGATATTTACTCCTGTATAATTCACCCTTGTCAGACTCAATGTTTGACAGTCGCTGCTCTACCGTGAGTAACATGCGCACTGAACTGAGTAGTGGGTGGTTTAAAAATGTCTGTTTCTCAAGTATGTGCGTATATATGTGTGAATGTGTGACCGCCCGCATTTATCCCTCTTTTCTGCCTGCCAGTCCTCCTACGGACACTCACGGTTTCCCGAAACTAGAGCAGCCCTGCCATTTGTCGGTATTAACTTTTGTCTCGCTGTTTTTTTTAGCCTCCGGTGTGCTAACATTTACTCTCAAATGATCATCCAAATGCTTGAATTTGTTCTGCTGTGATGACACTGATTGGAGAGTACACTGGTTCAAATGAACCCAAATGTCATTCATTTTCTGGTGCAAACATTTGTTCAAGGGTGCTCCATTTCCGTGGAGCGTGCTCACCTCACATCATGGAGAGATCTTTGGGAGCGCAAGAGTGACAAAATCAATTGCTAGTGAAACAATGGCCATGTCTGAAATAGAACATTAGTGCACACACTGAATATCGGCTGCTGTTTTTTAAAATAGCATGTGAAACTAGTATGTAAGGGATAATGACCAGTCAGCACCTCAGCTTTGGGGTCTATTTTTGTGATTATGACTGTCTGACTGTACATTATCCTGCTTATTATACAGCTACTTTCCAAGGAAATAAATAAGTGGACATGAAATATCTTGATTTATTTTATTATGTGAGAGGAAAGGCACTGTGAAGTCACATGAGGTACAGGAAACTAGCACAGATGTCAATGTATATTATACACTTTAGTGGCCATTACACATAAATATTTGATTGTGGTGACTGACAACCAAAAACCATGCTAAAGAACAATGCTGTTAAGTTAATTCAACACAGTACAATGCTAGAATGTTGTCACATGATCTCATTACTTGCCTTTTTAACAAGTTTGAATAGAAAGTCTTAATTTTGGAGGTATTTTTTTAAATACGTGTCCAAAAAATGTGTTAAATAATCACAGCTGAAAGTACTTGTTATGGTTCATTTGTCTTTCTGGAAATACAAACTCAATTTGAGTGCACTGCATTGTGGGAAACAGTATTCCATACAGTGTGGCATGCAGTCATTTTTGTTCATAAAAAACCCTAATAGTAATGTCTGTCTGTCAGTTCATAGATAGTGCAGAGAAATCTGGCATCAATGCTGAAGATAACACCAACATACTGTGATGTGCATGCTTGCACAAAGTATTTTTGTATCTAATTTGCAACCCTGCAAACCTCTAATGAAAAAGACTTGCAAGGATGACAAGTCTATAAATAAGAGTTTCTGTCACCTCGCTATGTTCAGTTTTCCACAGTGAACTAACTGCATAGCAAGTCAACAATCCATATCTGAGAAACTGAGTCACCGAGAAACGGGAATGTATGTAAAATCACATTAATCAATTACGCTCCAGCAGTCCTAGACAGTCGCTTAAGACAGCAGTGTGTGCTGACATGACTCTTTATTGCAGCTTACGGTAGCTATGTTTTATTTCAGACAAAAAAAAGCCATCTGTTTCAACTTCTGAGGTGCTCCATCAGCAAAGCATCATTCCCTTTGGATAAAGAAGGACAGAAAGTGCCCTCACACAATGCTGCTCGATGCACTTCAGACCTTGGCCTACTGCAAAAATACCAGCAACACATTCTCATTTTCCTTCGTCCTTTATTTCACACCCTCCCAAAGGAGAGTATATACTAAGCATGCTTTGAGTTTACATAGCAAAGAGCAGAATGGTCTCTGATAGGGTGAATGGATCGATGACATTTGATTTGCTTTAGTGAGCAAACAGTGATTCATCAGCAGAACAGCGGAATCCATGTAGACTAGTGTAGAACTACATGAAGAATAAAAAGGAACGGGCAAGCAGATGGACACCAACAAAGAAAAATCAGTTATGATACACTAAAAATATCAGCCACTTGACCAATCAAATTAGAGGAACGAAACTCACTGTTATATTATACCAGTCCCACAAATTCCATGTCCAGGTCATATTTAACTCTATAATGACAAAATGAGAAAATGTATTTTGAATAAAGAATCAGAGTACCGAAACTGTTGTGTAATACTGTATTAGTAAGATCAATCCAACAAAACCACAAAACCATATATATATATATATATATATATATATATATATATATATATATATATATATATATATATTAATAATAAAAGAAAGTATGAAATACTTATTTTTCAGCATTACATAAATGAGAACTTGTGATTGAAAATGTGGGGGGATTTTTTATTTTTTATTTTTTGCAAGAAATGAATACCTTCAGCTTCATGATTGGTATTCAGCAAGAATCTGGAGGAAAATTTGCTTAAATGTTCTATCATACAATTAATAAAAATAAATAAATCTTTATGGTCCAAAAGTAGGCTTAATTTCTTTATACAAACTATAATAATTCCTTATTTTAGTGGTTTTGGGATGAAATATGACCTGAAATATCACATTTCCTCACCATTTCATAAGAACCACCCAGTGCTTGGGCCACAATAGTAAATTTTGGATGTTTTACACCGAACCATCAAATCTCTGCACGGCCTATTTATTTTATCTCTGGTACACTATAATTCGCTTACATGTTCCACATAATGTCCTTTATTTCTTCAAGCGATTCAGTGTGTGACAGGACTCCATCTGGATATTGCATAAATGCTTCATGAGCTTTATCACACGATGCTCTAATCTCCGTTTATCACCTCAAAAGGCTTCAGACATGTGATTCATTTGCTTCTCACTCACTTAGCATTTAACGCTGATTGAGGACATTGTAAGTCTACCTCTATATAGAACGGCAAACAAAGTCAGCTATTTTTATTTGAAACAGTGATATGCGTAGATCTGAAAATTGCCTTTCTCTCTGAGACTTTAATCTGCACACACATAACTCACCATCTCATTGTCAGCGTAGTGCTGCAGTGATATACTGCAGACAGATGAAACCCACTGGGAATTGTGGGTAAAGTGAGGTAAGAGGTAGTAGCGCCTCATCTGACTAAAGCACCTCTGCCTTCTCTCAGCAGCCTGTCTTTTCATTGCTTTTACCATAATCTGGTATAAACAGAGACATGAACAAATCTAGCACACTGTGTCTCTGTGTGCCGTCTAGTGCAATCAGAACGATTCACTTTCCATTTATCCACAAACCAGCGAGGGACAGTGAAAAAGTATGTCTCTGAGAAAATTGTGCATGCTTTCAGAGAAGAGCAATCAGTGGCCCATTATCAAGCATAAAAATCTTGAAAGCATGCCATTCACTGAGGGAAAATTACCAGGGAGGGAAATGCCACCCTACTCTCTCCTTTAGCGTGATTGATGATTATGTTTCACCGTGCTTGGAGAGAATGGTCATAGCTTTGAAAGTCAAGCCATTTTAGGGTTGTGCTGACTCACCCAGAGGATAGACAGGGACAGCAAGTTTGCCCTCTAGATTCAGAATTTTATGTAATATACACACACGGTACGTACAGTATGTGTATTTTTTATTTTGTCATCAACAATGCCCAATGTCATTCAAACATTTGTAAGTGTTGCTTAATGGAATAGTTCAACCAGAGCTGAATATTTGCTGAAAATTTACCCACCCTCAGGCCAGCCAAGACGTATAGATGAGTTTTTTTTTTCATCAGAACAGATTTGGAAAAATTCAGCATTACATCACTTTTTCACCAGTGCAGTGAATGGGTGCCGTCAGAATGAGAGTCCAAACAGCTGATGACAGCATCACAATAATCCACATGTAATGCAAACAACTCCATACCATCAATTAATGTTTACTGAAGCAGAAAGCTAAAATATGTGTGTTTGTAGCTGAAATATGAGTCTTCTATCCATAATATTGCATTCTATAGTAAAAAACAACAACAACAAAAATACATCTTGTCTGAATCAGGAGAGGATATGCACAAATAAAACACTGTTTACAAGCAAAAACAGTTCTAGACAAATATGTCAGAGTATTTTGATGTGAGAGGACAACAGGGGACGGAGGAAGCATTATTGTGGTGAATTATGGTCAGAATCAATGGTTTACAGTAAAAACGCCTTAATGATGGATTTGTTTAATACAAGTACATCGATATTTACCTTACAAGATGTCAATTGATGGACTGGAGTCATGCGGATTAGTTGTGGAATATTGTCATGTTTTTAATCAGCTGTTTAGACTTTCAGTCTGACGGCACCCATTCACTGCAGAGGATCCATTAGTGAGCAAGTGATATAATGCTAAATTTCTCCAAATCTGTTCTGAAACAAACTCATCTACATCTTATATGGCCTGAGGGTGAGTAAATTTTCAGCAGTTTTTCATTTTGGGTGAACTGTTCCTTGAAGTATCTAAATGCTTTTTGGGGTCACTGTATGCTTGAAGGTTATTATTGGCTGCCTTTAGGGATTATAATGGCTCTCTGCTCAGGTACACATTTATTAAGAATTTGCTGGGATGGAGACAAAGACACATACAAATAAACCAGCAAAGAAATGGCAGTATAAACGGAAAAGAAAGCAAACAGGGTCTGAAGAGCGACTGACATAAGGGTCACTGAGTTTTATTGAAGGCTATTTTGAAATATCCCCTCAGTGAGCGATGGATTTTATGAGATTATTTATAATGGTGGAAGGTTATGATGTGTGCCCTGTTCTCTAACCAAATGAATATCTTCTAGCCAAAATACATACACTACCAGTCAAAAGTTTGGAATGTTTGAGTGTTTTTGAAAGAAGTATAGTATCTTTTGCTCATGCTCTCAAAGGCAAAACCATTAATATTGTGAAATGTTATTACAATCCTTGGTGCACATAAGTGATTTCTTTTAAAAAAAAAAAAAAAATTTAAATCTTAATTATTTAAAACTTTTGACTGGTAGTGTACTCTGCACCTCATAAATATTCAGTCTATTAATCAATTTTACCTAAATATGAATCTTACACTGACATTTTGCTCTCAAATGTGTTTTTATTCCTAGCAATGAAACTAAAAATTAAAAAGATACTATTTTATGCTACAAAATATTCTTGATTAAAAAAATTAACTGAAATATGTATTCAGCCCCCATATCCTCCAGATTACCATATTTTTTGGCTAAAACTCCCACAGGATGTTGGGGTTTACAGATCATAATGAGTCATTATTCAGGTTGGAAGTTTGAAGGGCATATGTGAAATGAATACTAAAGAGTCATTCTGTGAAGTCAGAAATTAAGTAAACCAAATGCATAAGTAAGGACAACAATATCCAAGTGTTTATGTGTCCCAGCGGGCAATTTTATTTCAATTATAAAGAAATGGAAGCTGCATCAAACCACCCAGACGTTGAGAAAATGTCGCCCTATGAAACTCATTGCACAAAAAGCATGAGACTTCTGAGAGCAGCCACATGAAGGACAATGTTTGCTTTGAGAGTTCAGTATCTGAAAACAGACTAAAGGTCCACCAGTCAACCATATCAGGAACCTGTATAACACTAGCTTGTAGGGGAGGGTGGCACAGAAAAAGAAATATGTGAAGCAAATGTGTGGTGCAAATCTAATACTGCTCAAATCTCACACCTACCTTCAGCAAAAGTGGTAGTTTTCATGCCGTGGGGCTGCTTTTCATCAGAAAGACCCGGTGCAGTGTTAAAACAAAAGTATGAATGGATAATACAAAATATAGGTTTGTACTGCCTGAGCTTTGGGAACTATAAAAAGGCACGGAAAAGAACTTTTCAATGTTGGATTTGTAAATCAGTAAAAATAGAGAAGGTCTGAACATGCAAAGCTAAATCTCAAAATTCACTGTTAAAAGAATACCGTTATAAAGGATAAATATTTAAATGAAGATATCTGCCAAATATCTGAGGTGTATTGCTGTCTTAGGGTGACTTTTATAACAATTAAAGTAGAGCCAAAACTTTGTCGTCATCTTATTATGCAACGTCCACTTTGTAAATAAGTCAATTTGCATGGAAAGTGTCAATATTTATAATATAATATAATATAATATAATATAATATAATATAATATAATATAATATAATATAATATAATATAATATAATATAATATAATATAATATAAAGTATAGCAATTGAATTTAATAATTTGGACTTAATTTCAACATTTAATATCATACCAGTGTACCAAATAAGAGGATTCCCGGTATAGTTTACAGCATTAGTCAGAAAAGATTTGTTTTCCAAAGGAAAAACTGACATGTATTTGAAATGATTCATAATAATGATTCATAATTGATAAATAATAAATGTGCATTTCCAGAAATAATTGGCACTAGCCATTTTTGTGCTGAGTTTACAGTATGTTGGACTCCTGAACATTTGCATTACTTAAAATGTCTTATAATTCTTGCCACTTTTTTTTTTATTTGTAAAGAAAGTATTTTTATGAGAAAATGTTGAAATAATTGAGGAAATAATTAACTAACTGAAAAAAATAATAAAAAATTTTAGTAGCAGCCCTAAATTCAAAAGTGTCTTGCCTTTCTATACTTCATCTCAAACTATTTAAAACACTTTATTATGGTTGTAGTTTTAATAACCCTACTTACACTGATGTTGGACGTCTCATTTTTAAAGTGCATAACAATTACAACCAGATCAAAAGAATGCGTTTTGACAAGAGATACAGTAAATGGTGCCAACTTGAACTATCCTGCCAAGAATGGAGGGCCATTAGAGTCATTAATCCTTCAAGAGTGAATCCATTATCTTCATTACCCCAAAGCCTGCTCGGAATGATATAGTTTCTCACCCTCACACCCAGCTCCACATTCTCTCCTCCGTAAATCTCCATGCCTTCATCCAGCAGGCCGATCTCTGCAAAGTACTCCCTGTCCACCACAAAGCAGCCAATCAGGGCTGGACTCCTAGAGATTTATATTAGAGAATTGCATTAACTGAATATATATTTATTGTAATATCAGCCAAATCAGACAAATAAATGAAGACCTTTATTTAAATAAAACAAACAAAACAAACCTCAAGATTTATATAATTAAATACATACATACACAAACAAACAGGTTTGAATAAAGATAAATAAATAACCAAATAAATTAATTTAAATAAATACAAACAAACAAATAAATAAAGGATGAGGTTTAAATAAAAAATAACAAGCTTTAAATTAAAGATAAATAAATCATGAGTTATTTATCTGTGACAAGATTTATTTAAATAAATGCAAACAAACAAACAAATAAACAACCATTTTTTAAAATAAATAAATAAATAAATAAACAAAGATATTTAAATAAATACAAATATTTACAAACATATACAGATTAATAATTGAAAATACATAAATAAATAAAGTGAAGAGATTTATTTAAATAAATACAAACAAACATATAAATAAAGGATGAGATTTAAATAAAAAAATAAGCTTTAAATAAAAGATAAATCATGAGTTATAAATAATGTGAAGAGATTTATTGAAATAAATTCAAACAAACAAATAACAACTTTTAAATAAATAAATAATTTAAAAAAAGATATTTATATAAATACAAATATTTACAAACAAAAACAGATTAATAATTGTAAATAAATAAATAAATATTATCATTATTATTATTTATTCCAAAATTATTAAATTGAACCAAATACCTGATTGGAGCAGAGCTGTTGTTCAAGTTCCACCAGGATTTTGGTGGGTTCAGATACCGGCACCACAGTTCCCAGTCAAAGCCCTGAGCGGAGAGGGGGTACTCCTCAATCTCAAATGTGTCATATTTGATATTGTCAAAAGATGGAGATATAATTCTGGTTCTGTCTTCTTTGATCCTTTGGAGAATAGGCTCAGCCCTGTAGAAATGACAATAAAATTGTTTACCACCCAGTGAACATGATTTGTTCCAAAAAAAAAGAAAAAAAAAAGCCATTTTTTAAGTATGAAACGTGAGACTGAACAGGCAGTGCATTCTCAACAAGATTAAATAACAAACAGTGCCTATTCAGTCAGCTCATCCTCAGTACTATTTTAGGACTGATTCTTCTAGAGAGATGCAAATTGAGCAGTACAGTACGGCTTTAAAATCACATCAAAGCTGATTAAAGGCAGAAAAATTCTGGGTGTTATTCAAATTGCACTGACATATCTGGGTCAGATTGCTATGAGAGAAACCATGGTGTGCCAACTCTAAGATCCAGAACTTCTTTTGATGATGAAGGGCATCTATATGATCTATGTTCATACAGGACCAGGTTAAAGGAATAGTTCATCCAAGAAGGAACTCGATGTGTTGTGAAGTTTGAAAATGAAGTGGGAATGAAATTTAAAAGTTAGAGATGAAGATTTTGAGTGCATAATGACTTACATTTCAGTCTTTTCCTCACATTATTAATAACTAAAATGCACCTGTGGCAGCATTTCTGCATAATGATATTAAGGTATACATTTTGCAACACATTTTGCAACATAATATTATTATGTTGGTTGATGTACATTTGGCAACAGTTTAGAAATATCCATTGAACTGCACTAAAAGGTATGTCATGTTTGAAAATAACGCAACACCTACACTAAACCCTACCGTAAAACTAAATGATAGTGTTTACAAAAGTAAGCATGAGTTAAAACACACTTGTTAATTCAGCTTGCATCTTCAAGTACTCAGGTATTTTATGGTGCATCATGTTTCACAGGACTCATGTGCAAAGCTGTACCAGGTGTGCTACCGAGCAAGTTTACTATATCAGAAAAACCCATACATAAGCATGTGATGCAAACATTAAAATGTATTAGTTTGTAAACTGTTTGTAATTATAAAATAGTTTCAGACCACAACATAGTATTGTGCAAGGAATCTTGTGAAAATAATCTTTATTAACCAATAATATTCACCATAACCATAATTTGTGTGAAAAAGGAATTGAAGTTGTTGGTGTTTTACAGCTTCTAGTGTTCATTTTGAGCTGGAAACTGCTTTGAATTGGTATAGGTAGGCCTACGTTTTTGGAGTTTTGCATGAAAGGCATGTTTTTCCAGCATATGCGGCGCATTAAGCCTTTACAGTATATAGATAAAAAAAAAAAAAAGAATATAGTACAGAAGTAATTTGAAGTACTTTTAAGGTGCATTTTGTCCTTTTTTGTCTTTTGCAATATGGAAAAGAGAAGTGAGTGCATTCTTAAAAAAGCCTTTTATGTTTCATGGAGGAAAGAGACTCACATAGGTTTGGAGCAACATGAAGATAAGAGAAAAATTGAAGCAGTGAACTAGGCTTTTTTTTTTCTTTAGATCTTTTCAGGAAAAAAAATGCCCCTCAGTTCCTGTCAGTGCTTGAACAAGTGCACTGATCCTTTAGACCATTTCAATTGAAACAAGCAGTAATTACAGTCTGGCTATGAAGCGCTAGGAATAGCTAGAGTTCTCATATCACCCACCAGCCAGTGTTGAACTCTACGTGGGCGTCAAACAGGGCCACCACAGGGGCAGAGGCAGCTCTCCAGCCACTCACACGTGAGCGGATCAGCCCCTCCTGCTTACTGTGCCGCACCATTTTAATGAAACCGGGCTGCTTGCTGTTGGTCTCCTTGACAAAGTCTTGTAATTTCTCCTTTAACTCATCTGGGAGGAAGACAGAGACAAAGAGAGAGAGGAAGAGCTGTAACATTACAATGCCTCCAAGAGGACTGTCCTCATTATTCTTGGTCACAGCAAAGAGGATGTTGTTGTTACTGTGTGTGTGTGTGTGTGTGTGTGTGTGTGTGTGTGTGTGTGTGTGTGTGTGTGTGTGTGTGTGTGTGTGTGTGTGTGTGTGTGTGTGTGTTGGTGTGTGTGTGTGTGTGTGTGTGTGTGTGTGTGTGTGTGTGTGTCAATAAGGACTCTTGGGCCTGTCAATCGTGTTCACTTTAACAGAGAAGCCGTACTGAACCAGGATGTGGAACTGCATGCATTGCTTGAGTGAAAGGGTGTGCTCTCACTCCAAACAATACAACATTCATGAAGTTCATTCATCACACTTGACCTAGCACCCTTCAGCAGCTTATGAAATATACTGATACAGTATGTACAAGGAAATAGAGCAACTCAATAGTACTCAAAACTACAAGCCATGCATTATTACTGTATACATATATATAGCTTTTATTAGTGTTTAGTAGTATATATTTATATACTGTAGCATACTTTAATAAAAATTATAATGATAATAATAATGCTATTTACTCAATTATTAATCATGATTCTTATCATTATCATTGTTAAAACTGTTTTTGCTGCTTAATATTTTTGTGATATATTTTGGTATATTTATAATAGATTTTTCTTTCATGCATAGGAAGTTTATTTGCATTTATTTGAAATATAAATCTTTCAAAACATTATAAATGCCTAAATGTCATTTTTGATCATTTTAATGCATCTTTGCTAGAAAAAAAAATTAATAGGTAACATTTTATTTAAAGGTGTCCTTGTTACATGTTACATGTACTTACTCCCGTAATAACAATAAATTATGCATACTTACATGCAAATAACCCTAAACCACACCCTAATCCTAATCCCAACCATATAGTAAGTACATGTAGTTAATATTACTCAGTATTTAAATTTATAATTACACTGTAATAAGCACACAAAATAAAGTGTAACCTAATAATTAATTTACTTATTTATTTTATTTTACTTACCCCATACTTTTGAATGGTGGTGTATCACAGTTATTATATCAGTATTAAGCAGCACAACTGTTTTCAACATCGATAATAATAAGAAATATTCCTTGAGCACCAAATCAGCATATTAGAGTGATTTCTGAAAAATCATGTGACACTGAAGACATTTAATTGCATTTTAAAATATACTAAAATAGAAAACAGTTATTTTAAATTGCAAAATATTTCACAATATTACCATCTTTTTCATTCAGATAGAAAACAGATGTGTTAAATTGTAATAATATATCACCATATTTTACAATATTTTTTTAATAAAATAAATGCAGCTATGCATGATTAGTATAAGAGGCCCCTTTCAAAAAACAAAATATATATAAAAAAATAAAAATAAAAATAAATAAAACTTTTGACCGGTATTTAGAATGAAAAATGCAAAATAGAAGCATTTTCAATTGTGGTCTTGATTGTTTATTTCTATTAATAAATGTTAACCACCATGTCAACGCCACTAAGATCTACAACACTGATGAAACTTTAACAATCTGGCAACAAGTCAAAATGAAGGTGCCTCACATGAATATATAATGCAAACCAAGAAGAAGTGTCATTAAGTTTTCATTTGGGTCCTTCATGTGTTATGCTTCACTGTTAAATTGAATTCTTATGATTTATTTTTAATTTCACCTTTTCTCCCTCTTAGAGAAGAAACTGGTGGGAGAGAGGGTGAGACCTTGAAGAGACAGTGGATGCTGATATGAAAAAGATGAAGACAGACATAATTCCACCTTCCATACAACACATTCATTACTGTACTGTATGTCATAAAAGGCTGGTGTAAAGACTGCAACGGATCAACTTTTAAATGTATTCCTTTAGAGCAATCTCCATCTAGTGCAAATTCTCTTTTAGGGAACTGCTACAGTGGTATGCCATGTTTGTATGTTGGCAAATATCAAGTATATTAATATGGTAATCGTTTAGTATCATGCTATATTTCAAAGAAACATGTTAATGCATCTGAAAGCATGATTGCATCATGGTACCACCGTGTTATTTTTTGGTAAGGGTTTGTGCAGTTTATCCATTCTAGGGTCTAATCGTCTTATTCCCTGTTTGCAGGGGCTAAACTGAATTTCTATTAAGTTTGCATGACAAACATGCTTGGTGATTTAGCAGATGGTGTAGCCAAGGGACAGGGAGAGAATTAATTCCACCAACTCAATTATCTGTAGCTGTTAAAACAAATAAATGATCACAAAGACTTCAAAAAATAAAACTCATCCAGACAAGGCCCAGTGGTACACAAAGGTTTTTAAAAACCTTTTAACAGCGTAATATAGTGAAACGGCTCATCAACTCTTTGAGTAGAAAATTAGTTTGTGCACATGGAAGGAATTTCCTCTTTTTTTTTTTTGTGCTTGGCACAGTCCTCCAAACCCTTCACTAAAGATAAAAAAAAAGGGAAAGTGACGTGACATACAGCCAAGTATGGTGACCCATACTCAGAATTGGTGCTCTGCATTTAACCCATCCAAGTGCACACACACAGCAGTGAACACACACACACCGTGAACACACACCCGGAGCAGTGGGCAGCCATTTATGCTGCGGTGCCTGGGGAGCAGTTGGGGGTTCGGTGCCTCGCTCAAGGGCACCTCAGTTGTGGTATTGTTGGCCTGAGACTGGACCCCACATCCTTGAGGGGGGAGGGGGGGGGGTTGAGTCAAACTCTCTAACCACTAGGCCACGACTTCCCCCCTAGTGGTACTTAAAGTATATATATATATACATTTTTTTTTTTTTTTTTTTTCAGTGTTTGTTTTCCATCCACAGTCATTCCTGCTTTGTCTTTTTGGCACCATCTGATTTGTAAACCAGGTACTATTATGAATATTACACTGTAAAAAATATTTTTTGAATTAAAAACAGTTGGACTAAAGAACGTTTTACAAGAAAATACTATTCCAGGCTTTTTATTCGGTTAGACATAGATTATTTTTCAATCAAATACCTTTCTCTACCTGTTTGTCGGTCACGTATATCCGCAATGTGTTGTGGGGAATATTAGCCATTATAGTGTGCATCGATCTGCACTTCGAATCCTAACCGGAATAATAAACCATCCGGGAATCTTTGGCATACTTTTTTAAACATACTATGATTTGGGACATACTAATTCTATTTTTGAATACTATTTTGGATGGATAGTATGTGAATTGGGACGCAGCATAGGTCACACAGAGCACATGGGGGATCAAAACACAACAAAACGTCTAAGGGTGTGACAATGCCAGCCCGTTTTATTGATTTTTATTCGTATTGTATTATTTATTTATTTTTAAAGGGACATTTCTGGCAAACGCAGATGCAAGTTTACTGTAAATGTTCTGAATAATAATAATAATAAAAAAACCTGGAAAAAAATTTAGGATTTACTTTGAAACAAATTCTACTTAGAAATTGCTAGTAAATTTCACAAATAATTACAAAGACAATAGCAAAACATTAAATTAATCTTAAATAAAATTTTAATTATTTCTCCATCAGCATTTTTTTTTTTTTTAAAGTTGTCAACCACCAGCAGCATTTTTGATAATTTTTACAAAAAAAATTATTAGTGCCAATTATCTTTTTTTATTATTTTTTATTTACTTATTTATTTATTTTTATTAGCTTGGATGTATTTTTATAAATTAAAAAGCAACATTTTGAAACCAGGTTTCAAAGGGGTGATTTGCACAATATGAATAAGAATAATGACAATGATTAGCAAAAGAAAAAGAAAAAACAGAAAGCAGAAAGCACACAAGTAAGCTACAACACACCATTGAATAATAGAGTGTTTCCACATTCCTCTAAATGTTTAAAATACTTTTGTCTTGTAAAACATACTACAATAATATTTCATTTACAAAAAATTCAGTGTATGTGAAAGAATTAAATCTCTAATGGAAAGAGATGATGGTATGCACTAAGAATGTTCTTCGTACAGAATGTTTCCTGTGTAGGCGTTGACTGCCTGAACTTGTAATATCGGCCAATCACAGCGATTGTTATCCGACAGTTGTTTTGCTCTATTTCCTTGCCCTTAAAGATCCTGCCACTGGCCACAGGTATGACAGAAGCTAAAGGTCACTTTTCTTATAGACACAATGTAATTCACCTTGCCCTTGAGTGAGATGTTGTGCTCAGCCTATAGAGCGTTATCCTTGAGCGAACGGCGTCTCTCATCGATCACTGAGATTGTGGAATTGCACAAGTGAACGTGAAGAGAATGTCTCTTTCAAAAGCCAGAGAACATTGGATATGAACAGCTTGTGGCTCTACAAATTGCTCTAATGCTTTACCCCCGCCTGCAAATATGAGTTTTATGATTGAACCGGGAGACACTAAATGAAATCTGTCTTCTGATTTTATTTGACAGCGAAAATCCCTCTATCCTCAACCTCACCAAAAACTTTCTTCGAAGCTTATTAGAGCAGAACTTTCATCTCCGTCGAAAATGACTGATTAACATACATGAACAAATAGCAATTGATTGGAAGAACTGGTGAAGATATTATCATAATAAAACAATGGATAACAGGTCCATTATCTCATGACTGAAAGCATCAATCTTTCATCACCATTATCTCAAGTGCACTTCTTGTTTCAGTCAATACAAAACATTAAGCTTGACTGATCCTACCACTGCTAGCTATTATAATATGATAATATAAAGGAAGACTGACATGCTGAAGGTCTCTAAGCAATCTTATTGGGTGTCAAAGCTTTTGAGGAGACATTTTAATTAAGTCCTTGATGTTAAACTGACTTAAACTAGCATCCAATTTTTTTTTGCAGAATCTATTCCCTTGTGAAAACAAAGTGCACTTTAGCATACTTTTAAAAAAGAGCACCTATTATTGAAACAATATACTTTAAAAGAATATTTTAAGTGTGAACTGAGTGTCATGTTTACAGACACTTAACTGCATGCTAATTGCAATTAAATGAAAGTGTATTATAGTTTGAATTAACATTAAAGGTAATAAGCTAAATTTTAGAGTGTATTACTCACAGTGGGCTTAAGTACATCTTTACATCTAATTTCTTAATTACTTTTATTGTGTTTAAAATATGTTTCAAGTGTACTGCTGAATGTACTGATGAGCATTTATGGTAAACTTTTTGTGGAAACGAGTATGCCATTTATTAATGTTTTTTGGTATGTTTTACATTTGTAATGATAAAGTAAAAAAAAATCTAAACTTGCTTTAGCATGTCAGCCAACACATTAAAATAAGTGGACTTCTTTAAAATATTAAAATATACTTTAAAATGATTATTATTGGTTATTTTTATTTATTTTTTATTTTATTTTATTTTTTGACATTTTGACATTACAAAGTGCATTTAACAGGGAATAAGTGTGTTAAGGACATAAAAACATAAATCTTTTCTCAGATTCAGTGAGGAAACCTGGTTTACCTGCTGGAAGTTATCCTTATTATCCCTGGCCATAGAAAGAGAACAACTCAATCTTTGTGTACGTCAATATGGACTCCAGGAGCTGGAACAGCTAAGCTGTATTGAACTGAATGTGAGGCTCTCAACCAATATAATACAACATTCATGAAATCAATTCATCACTCCTTCTAACAGCTCAAAACTCACGATGGCCAGCCAAGAGAGTCCTACAGAAAGTATTGTGGCAATTCCTTTGGCTGCATGTTTAAACTCTGATTCCGATGGCACCCATTCACTGCAGAGTATTAACTAGTGAGCAAGTGATGTAATGCTTAATTTCTCCAAATCTGTTCCGATCAAGAAACAAAGTCATCTGTATCTTGGATGGCCTTAGGGGGAATAATATTCAGCAACTGTTCAGTACGTATGATCTGAAAACAAGTCTGCATTTCTGCATGCAATTCTGCATTTAATGATTTTTTTTTTTTTTTTGGTAATTTAACTTAACTGAAGATATATTTTCTGAAAGTAAGTCTAAATTAAGCATTTTTCTTCTCAAGTAAATTTAATTGGATAAATATTTTTACTGACTAAAATGCTAGGCAAGGAAATTCTTTTTTGCAGTGTAAGTCATCTCTCTCTCTCTTTCTTGCTGATGATAAGGTGGTTATTCATCATTTGTCCACTGCAGAGGCAAAGAATTTTTGTCAGCTCATTCTCAGGTTTTGAGGCGAATGGGATTTAATTTTCTTTGGCCTTCACTGAAGGTTGACAGATTCTCTGTCGGTCCCTCTGTTGACATAAAGTCTCATGTTGAGTGGCCGCTTCACAACCTTCATCTATGAATGTAAAGATAAAGCTGTCAGGACTCACAAGATTATGCCAGCTGAGAGAGCTGGCTGCTGATCCTCAAAATGGTACAATTAGTGAGGAATCATCTGGGTTACTTTACCCTCTTTCTCTTCATGTCGGTCATGGTGTCTGCCGCAGTAGAAAAAAGTGTAAGCTGAACCCAGACGTGGCTCTCACATTAAGGAGAGATGTCGAGAGATAATACTCACAATTGAAAGGACCTGGCAGCTTCCATAGAGCTGTAGGGGTGACAACAGCTAGCGCTGATAAGACTACTAATTCTAACCGTAATGACAAAAGTAATTGTTGGTATCCTGTGAAAGCTAGTGAAAAAGAAGTGTGCTTAATTGTAGTCTACAAATCTTTGTTCATTAAAAACAAAACAACAAATTGTTCTTGCAGATAATATAATATAAACTAAATAAAAGGTCGTGGAAGTGGAAGTGTGTGTGTGTGTTGGGGAGGGGTGGGGGGGTTGGGGGTCTGTCCGGACCTGATGATAAGCTAGGCTACATTTCTGTGTTACAAACGTTAAATAATAACGAAAGTATTGGGATAAAAGTTTAGTCCGGGCACAAACTCTGATGTTGCGGCAGCCGCGATCAAACTGAATAAATGACGTTTGGAACTACGTGGCGCTTCAAATATAGATTTTGTTACATTATGCCAGTAGGTGGCGACCAGTGACTGTTAAAATATATTTGATGTCTGTATCATTTAAGAGATTTGTTAAAAAAAAAACTGGACAAAACAAGTCTTCATTCAATGATTTTGTCATAATTAATTAATTTAAAGTAGCCTAATAAATACTTGTAAATATCCTCATTTATAATATTAACATTGTCAAAAACTTTTGTCAGTAAATTAGCCTACATATTATTTTGTTTGGTTGTCTCAGAATCGGGAGAAACGTTATCTATATTCTAAAAATCAATTATCCAGAATCAAAGCTTAAAAATACATAGACTAATATATCTGGCATCTAACTACTATTAGTAGGCCTACTTTTCTAATATTAAAATTTGCCCCCCCTCCCTTCTTTTGGTTCACTCCATGATCCATGACGTAGAGTACATTTTCATGATCATTTCTTAAAACACTTAAGTACACTTTTAAAATCTGCATTTTATAGTAATGTCAAATTAAAAACAATACTTATATATATGTATGTATGTATGTATATGTATATATATAAATATATATATATATATAGAAAAAGAAAAGAAAAGAAAAACAAAACATGGAAGTCAATGGCTCCCGGCAACTTTTTGGTTACCAACATTCTTTAAAATATCATCTTTGTGTTCAACAGAAAAAAAGAAAGATTTGGAAGAACTTTAGAAAATTATGGCAGAATTTTCTGGAAGATAAGGTCAATATAATATAAAAATATTAAATGGAATATATTAATAAATGTATTAATAAATTGGGAAGTTACATGCACGTAATACTAAAATTAAATTAACATAATAATTCAGAAAAAAATTAAACCACAAAAATTATTATTATTATATTTTTTTTTTTCAATTTTTTATTTTTGTTTTTTTTTGCAATGATATATTATTTGTATTATTGTTTTTTTTTTTATCAGCACGACCTTGCATTGTATTATCATTTTTTTGATTAATGTTAAATATAACGGGAGCTATATTCATCAGCCTGTCAATTAACGCTCTTACTGCAGCACCAAATTGGTGGAAATTAAAGTAATAATGAGCAAAAAGGCCAGCAGACAATCCCGCTACATGCAACAATAGTCCAGAACATGAGGTGCATGATGTTGGAGAAACAGAGTAATTCATCACGTTTCTAAGGTTTAAGCTTTCCGGGCTAAATATTTCTCAGTTTGCAGCTGATTAGTATTCTATCACTAGTCACTTTAATCCAATGAGCAGAGCGGCTAATTAAGCAGACGGAAGGGTTAGATTGAAGACAGAATGTTGAGAAGCCAAACAGCGGTAATTATTAAGACTATAAGCCACACACTGAGAACTAGCTAGTCCAACACAAAAGAGCACTACAAAGAAATGCATGAGGTTGCCGCTGCTGTGTTCCAGTCTTACAGGAAATAGTTAGGCCAGTGCTTCACATTAATGGCACTCACTACTTAGACCTTGTGAGACAAACATTACACAATTGATAAACATGTTAAGCATTTTGCGATGTGTGTAAACCTACCGTTATTGCTGTTGTCATCTACGAGAATGATCTCTTTGAGCAGGTGGCGCGGGGTTCTGTTCATGGCCGAATGGATGGAGCGCAGAATGACTGAGAGCGCTTCGTTCACAAAGATGAAGACTATACTAACCTGCGGAAGGTTGGACGGGTAAGACATGTTTTTGCACCTGTGAAAACAGATGAAACAAAGGAGCACAAATGTTAATGTATTGAGGCATTTCCAAGAATTGGATACAAAATCAATGTCCTTTTAATTTCTAAAAAACAAATCCCATGTAAGATTGTTAAAGTATTACTAAAATTAATCAAGCATGCAACATAACTAGTTTTAAACACATCAGCTTACAATGTTGATGTCCCCCCAGTTTTTTCATAATCAGAATTTAAAAAAATCAGCTGAATGCAAATTCAGTTAAATAATATAATTCCATTTTATAATGCTTAAATATTCAAACCTGTTATTCAAGTGACTTTAAGGAAAGATTATCAATAATTTTATCAATAATTCAAATATATGACCTATTTTTTCTCAAATAAATGGTGTTTTTTTATCTTTCTACTCTTCAAAGAATTCTGAATAATAACGTTTTCAAAACTGATAATAATAAGAATCAATGTTAATATTTAATAGCAGTTTACAATAACTGATCTGTAGATCAGTATATTAGAATGACTTCTGAAGGATCATGTGACACTGAAGACTGGAGTGATGATGCTGAAAATTCAGCTTTGCCATCACAGAAATAAATTGAATTTTAAAATGCATTACAACAGAAAACAGTTATTTTAAATAGCATTACCATTTCGCAATATTACTGTTTTTACTGTATATTTTATCACATAAATACAGCCTTATTGCAGAAGACACTTCATTAAAAACGTTTAAAACTGTAATGTTTCCAAACTTTTGACAAGTATTGCATATTCAAATAGAAAATAAGTTACTTTAAATGTTAATAATATACACAATATTACGGTTTTGTAATGTGTTTTTGATCAAATTAATGCAGCCCTGCATTTCCAAAACATTACAAAACTTAATTATTCAAACTGTAGACCAGTGGTGCATATGCTTCTTACATTAGTCTATAGATGTTGTCTATTTAATTTTTGCTTATTTAATAATTATTGCCAAAATAATAACATCACACAAATAGGGGTTTAAGATGTATTTAGACAGTTTTAGCAACCAAAAGTTTTAGTAACAGAGTTGAGAAACTGCAAACCTCATGCAAAATTTATAGTAAATAAAAAAGCTCATATAATATTTAGTTTGACCTCCTGAGGTATATAATCAGCATTTTCAGAAGGTTAGGCAACTTCTATGCTGACCATTTATTTAAACGTGACTTCATCTTCAGTTTCAGGCCCTATTCTGTGTACCTTTACATGGAAATCGCCGGAAATACTAATGAGAGACAAAAGGCAATTAGACAAACAGGACCTTTTTGGTAAATATGGTGGTCTTTACAATGATAGGTAATGTTTTGATGTTCTTGGCAGACTGGAGTTTATAACAAGTGGGTTTTGAAGGTTTTCAGACCCAGGTACTCAATAGCAATTTGGCTTCACGGAGAGAAAAGAACAGATGTGATCAGATGTGAAGGCGTTCTTTATGTTGCTGCCAGCAAGACACATCCAGTAATTACAGGCTATGGAGTAATTATGTTTCTCCACATACACCTCTTTCAAAGCCTGTCAAAATAGAGTCATTGGTGTAAACCGTATGTTGCCATGCTTTCAACCCATAACAGACTGTAAAAAAATAAAAAATATAAATAAAAACAGTGTCAGGTTTTACATTACACAAATTTTCAGCAGTATTTTTATACACTACTGGTCAAAAATTTTGATTTTTTTTTTAAATGTTTTTGAAATATGTTTGTTATACTTTTGTATACTTTGTTATACAAAAATTCAGAAAAAAACTGTAATATTGTAACTTTTTTTTTTTTTTACAATTTAAAATGATCGTTTTCTAAATATATATATATATATATATATATATATATATATATATATATATATTAAAATGTAATTTATTTCAGTGATGATAATGCTCAATTTTCAGCATCATTACTCCAGTCTTCAGTGTCACATGATCCTTTAGAAATCATTCTCATTTGGTGATTTGATGCTTAATTATTACTGGTGCTCAATTATTAATAATGTTCTTATAATCAATGTGGAAAACAATTTTTACTGCTTAATATTTTTGTGGAAGCTGTTTTTTTTTTTCAGGATTCTTTCATGAACAGAAAGTTAATAAGAACAACATTTATTAAAAACGAAATAAATAAAAACATTAGAAATTACTTCAAAGTCACTTTTGATCAATTCAATGCATCTTTGCTGAAAAGTATGCAATTCTTTTTCTTTTTTTAATCTTATTTCCCAACCTTTGAACAGTAGTGTATCATGGTTTCCACAAAATATTAAGCAGCAAAAACTGTTTTCAACATTGATAATAATAATAAGAAATTATTCTTGAGCCCCAAATCAGCAATACATTACATTTTAAATAGAAAAAAAAGTTAAATTGTAATATTATTTCACAATGATTTATATTTATTGTTACTGTACTTTTCAAGTAAATGTAGCCTTGGCAAGCATAAGAAACATTGTAAATACCATGCCACACGATTATGGTAATCATTATATAGTATATATATTAATATCAGTTCATATTGGTGGTGTGTGGTGGGCCAGAGGAAGCAAAAAGAAGGCAATAATCTTCTCATCTGAATTTGTTTTTGAGAACACACTGCTCTTGTTTGCCTCCTCCGAGAAAACGCCATGGGTATACATCAAAATACTATTATATTACCATCATATTTCAGTGAAAAATGAACACAGGGCTTCTGCTGACTGCAAACATTGATTTGTGCTCAGCAATCACATTAGTTCACGTGGACAGACAGACTGTCAGACACTCACCCTTCAGGTCTGTAGTCTGGGATGGGTCTGTCCATAGAGAGGCGGTCACTGAGGTAACCGTTGTAGCCGTAATACTGAAACATCTTGAGGGCCACTCTGCGGCTCTCTGGCCCCAGATCCTGACCCCAGTGGTTGAACAAGGACGAGTCAGAAAAAGATCGATCTAGCTGATTGTCATCTCCTTTCAGCGGGGACTCTGTGAGGGTCAAAGAAAGAGAAGGTTGGTGTTCCCCTGATGATGAAACGTGTCAGAGAACAGAGGCTACAGAAGGAAAATGACACTGTAGGCATTTACATTCACCGATTGTGCTTAATAACACGACAGCTCATGAATAAATGCCTTCACTGGTGTTCTTTCATTAGGCAAACCCTTGTGAAAAAGAGTTGTGCTTAATTGTATTGAAATATTCAAATCTTAAAAATGTCAAACCAAAAGTTTACCTTAAAAGTACATTTAAACCAAAATCCAATTGATACATATACAATTTTGCCTATTACACTGTTTATGTAAGCACAAATGTTAGGGGATTTTAGTTTATTCCTTTATAAACAGTAGGTTGAGTTTGGCTCAAACCAACAAAATAACAAATCACATGAGCTTTCGTGTGTGTGTGTGTGTGTGTGTGTGTGTGTGTGTGTGTGTGTGTGTGTGTGTGTGTGTGTGTGTGTGTGTGTGTGTGTGTGTGAGTGTGTGTGTGTGTGTGTGTGTGTGTGCGCACGGATGTTTCTTTCTCGTTCTCTCCCCAGCACTACTGTTGCCTGGTTCGTGGCTTCAGGGGCATAACTTTCACACCTCTCTGTTTCTATCATTCTCTATTTCTCTAGTTTCTATCTGAAGACGAAATAGATTATTTTTGAAATTCAACACAGCTTGTTTCTTGTGTAACTTTTTGCCCTTTAAACTCCCTATGTATGCAACTAGGGAATGACGTAGTGGTCGTTTCAAGGCAAAGTTGTGATAGGTTTTAAAAACTCTTGAAAAATACATTTAGTGTGGTAACAACTGCGATCTTGTAAATTTTATGTTCTCCCCATTCTAAATAAAATAAAATAAAAATCTTAGTTCATCTGTATTTTCCTTCACTGACACCTTTTAGGTGTCCTTAGACACCCCTTAATTACCTATTAGGTAATATGTCTGACAATCTAATGAAGTGGTAACCATCCCTAGAGAAAAAAAATATATAAGACAATTAAAAAAAATTAAAAAAAAAATACAAAAAAAACAATGCTTTAACTCAAAAGACTGCTGCTGTGGGAAGGTGAATTGCAAATGATTTGCAAAAAGCAGAATATTATACTGAGGGAAACAATGTTCCATGCAAACAATATCCTTACATAACACTCCCATTGTGCATGAGCTTCGGTTTTGTTTGCGTTTCAATGTCACTTTGATTGACCTTTGTGCTTGACTGTCGCTTGTGACCTTTCCACATCTAGCAGCATCAGCCACGCACTAACATGCAGCAGTTTGTAGCTATAAAATAGAAAGCAGAGCTCCACTAATATATATTTTATGAATTGCTACTATATTAAAGAACATTTTCAGCTCAAGCTCAAGTTGCTTTCAACATACAGTAAGACATTATCTGTAAAATCCTTCTAACAGATCCAATGTGCTCAAAATATTTTTTTCATGGTTAGTTCATGCCATAGTTAACAAATGGAAACTTACTGCAAAGTGTTACCAAGATATCTTTCAATTGACGTTTCTACTGATTGATCGATTGATTGATTGATTGATTGACCGATCGATCGATCGATGGCCATTCCAGTGTGAAAATTGTTTCAGTTTGAGCATATCACTGTTATTCAAGAGGAAAGAAAGTAATTGACAACTGACTTAGAAAAGGATTTGCAAAAGAAAATTAACATGCTGCTTTCCATATAAGAACACTAATACTGTAGTTACTTTTTTAATGAGTAATTGTGCCATTTCTCATTAAATTCCATCCACATCCAAATTATAGCCATATATGCTCAACACTCATACTGTATGTGAACTGTTTAATGTGGTGTTTTTTTTTTTTTTTTTGTTTGTTTTTTATCTTATCCAAAGAATACAGGAAAAGCATCTAAAAACAGACGATTCTCTATTAAATCTCATGAGAACTGAAAAGGCAATAATATATTTCCCCTTGGTATTCTACATTTGTAAGAAACAAATCCATCAAGACATTTTAATCTTTTAACCTTAGTCCACAATCCACAATAACACTTCCTCCAGAGAAAAGGATTGTTTTTGCCTTTAAACAGTGCTTAATTTTCACATACAACTTTTTCACTGGAGAAAACAATATTATGTATAGTGAGCTTGTATTTTACCAGAAGAAATGGTTTGAAGTTAAAAGCATCTTAGGATGGATTTGTTAAATACATACACAGATATTTTTGCTGCACAAGACATTAACTGATGGACATTAGTCATGTAGATTACTTGTAAATTATTGTGAAGTTTTTATTAGCTGTTTGGACTGATGGCACCCATTCACTGTAGAGGATCCATTGGTTAACGTGATGTAATGCTAAATCTCTCCAAATTTGTTCTGATGAAGAAACAAACTCATCTACGTCTTGAATGGCCCAAAGTAAATTTTCATTTCTGGGGGGATTATTCCTTTAAAAACAGCCATTATTATAGCTACGCACTTCTTATCTACAATATTTCAGGCTATGGGAACCGAATACACAGAATGAGGAAGTCACATTGTTGTAAGCCAGAGTATTGCAACCTGGACCTGTGTGAAAACATGACTACATGGCTACTAAAACTGAGGGGGTCAGTATTGATCACTGATGGAATCAAATACGGCTCTGTTGGAGACTGGCTACAAAGAGCACAGACACCCACCCAAACGGCAGCTGTGAATAAACATTGAAGCTGTGCTGCTCAACACAGCTCTAGACTGCAGTGGACTTTAAGCACTGGCACAGGAAAGTGGCTTATTGGACCCTGTGCACAAACACGCAACATTTGACTTCTGAGATGAAATATCAATATACTGCACTTCTATTTTCTAGTAGAAAATTCATTCTGTTTTATGTGTGAACACTTTCTGTACTTCCCCTTTCCAGTTCCCTTTCAGTCGGTCACTCTCGACATCATGTCATGATCGACGAATTGGGATCCTGCCAGAGAGACCAATCCATCTTGAGTGTAACTAAACACACCAATGGACATTGGCATGCGGAATTAAGGATGTCTGATCACCCGTGTGTTTCTGGATGTGATCGTTACCTGGCGCCTCAGGCCGGTCATGATCGCTGCCTCATGTGTCTGGGCATTAAGCACGCTAAGGAAGCATTTGTGGATTTTGTAGACCATCGCAGAGTTGCATAAAAGGCTCCACTATGTTAAATGTGGTGGAGTCCCTCTACTTCTGCTGCGATCCAGCATTCGTCCTGGTTCGTCATCCCTCGACCACTGCTTCCGGTAGAGTCAGAGGTGATTTGATGATCACAGTGAGGGCTTCTCCAGAGGAAGTTCCTCGCCCCTCAATTGCTCCGCAGCTGGTGGAGCTGCTGGAGGTGCACGCTTGGCCCTCTGCAGGACAGAGTGTACCGCTCGTCTCCTTCGGTGCTCCACCTGCAAACCAGATGTTGATCTCTGCATCGGAGGGCGAGCTCTCTCTCTCCGGGGATGACGACTCAGCTGCATTGCCCCCTTCGGGGAGAGTGGGGTTGCCCAAGTCAGACCCAGAGATGACGGCTATGCTTTCCTGGGCCGCCGAGAATGTCGGGCTTGTGTGGAATCCTCCACCACGTCCCAGTCCTTCTAGGCTGGTTCTCATCTCCCCCTTTGGTGCCATTCTTCCCGGAAGTGCATGAGGAGCTCACGAGATCATGGAAGGCACCATTTACTGCCAGAAACAAATCATGCAGCTCCTCCTCCCTCACCACCCTCGATGGCGGGGCCACTTTGGGGTGCACAGGCATTCCCCGGTGGAGCGGTCTGTGGCCATGCAATTATGTCCTACGACTGCTACCACTCTGCGGGGTGATCCGTATCTCCCCTCGCGGGTCTGTAAGTATTTGTCAGGTGTAACTGGCAGAGCTTGTGGGGAGGTGGTCTCTGCCCTTCGCGCCATGGCATCATTGCAGGTTCATTAGGGCAAAGCCCAAAAGGGACCTACATGAGGGTGGTCATGACCTGGTGGTTCTACATGAACTGCATGCTGCGACGGACCTCGCACTCCAAGCAATGAAGGTAACCGCACAGACTGGGTCGTGTGATGTCCACCCTGGTGGTCCAGGAGTGCCATCTCTGACTGTGTCTGGCCGATATGAAGGAGCATGTTGAAGTGCAATTCCTGAATGCTCCTGTATCACATACCGGCCTTTTCGGTGGCACAGTCGAGAGCTTTGCCCAGCAGTTCTTGGCAGCGGACTTCTTGGTGGACTGTGCATCACAGGATCACTTCCTCCTCTTTCACCAGCCGACACCAGTGGGGTTTGCCCAGGACCACTGGGCAAAAACTCTTAAAAAACTCTGCTGCCCCACCACAGGTATGTTGGCGACTCTGTTGGTTCCCCTGGCAAGGTCTCTCGGAGCCTGGTTAGCACTCCCCAGTCCGTATCTATGTTTCCAGACTCATCACCTGGCGTCCCCCCAAGATCATGGGTGAAGGACACGATAAAGCCAGTCCCTCCAGCCTATATGAGGACGGGGTTTTACAGCCCAAGAAGAGTGGTGGGTTACGACCAATCTTGGACCTGTGAATTCTGAATTGCGCTCTTCACAAGCTGCCATTCAAAATGTTGATGCAGAAACGCATTTTGGAGTTCATCCGTCCCCAAGACAAGCGATCAACCTGAAGGACGCATACTTTCATGTCTCGATCTTCCCACGACACAGGCCATTCCTGCGTTTCACCTTCGAGGGTCGGGCATATCAGTACAAGGTCCTGCCCTTCGTGCTGTCCCTGTCACCCCATGTTCGCTAGGTTCTATTGCCTACATGTTGAACTGGTTTCCTTTTGTGTTTTCATCTCAAACGAGTGGTGGCACTGAGAGGCCCGGTTCAAAGTCGGCTTGCGGCATCCTTAACGCCTAATTCTCCAGAGAGTTCCCTAATCGGTGGAAGGGCACTCTTTGCCAGTGTTATACAAGTCCTACTGTTTGGGTTACATGTGTGACCCTCATTCCCTGAAGGAGGCAACGGAGACATCACGTCCCGTCGCCATAGTTGTTGTACCACCGCTGAGCTGCCAGGTCACCAGTGAAAACATGAATTAATGCGGTTCACCTGCTGCCCCTTATACCCGCGCTGTGGGTGTGGCAGCCAGATGCAATTCAGCATGCCAATATCCATTGGCTCGTTTAGTTACACTCAAAGTGAATTGGTCATTTTGGCAAGATCCCAATTCGTAATGACATGATGTCTCCATTCCCTCCTTCAGGGAACAAGGGTTACACATGTAACCGAGATGTTTTCTATTTTAAGGCCTTTTGATTAAACTCTCTTCAGACATTGCAAAATGAATCTCAAAATCAAATGACCTGACGCTGCTAGGCAGGGGGTGTTCTCAACAAATACAAGTTGTTTTACAACCATGAATATAGCTAAAGTACATATTATTATTGGTGGGGATTAACTAATAAATAAACACAACAAAATTAATAAAAAAATAAAAAAGTTACTAATTTTATTTTAAACTTGAAAAAAGGCATATGTAGGTAATTTTTGCCAATCCAAACAGTACCAATCCTTTTTTTATTGAAGAAGTCACCAACCATTTTTTTTTTTTATTTTGATATTTTGTGTTTTAATTTTAATTTTAGTTACACTTTTTACTATAGACGTCACGATTCTCAATATAATATCAAACTATTTGGTATGACATCAACGGTTCAATACCCACTCGTGAACTGCGTTATTTTTTTCTTTTCAGTTTTGCATTTAAATAATTTTTGTGCTTTTTATTTCCTTCATAATTGGTGACATGAGAAAATGCCTCCCTGCTAATAACATGCATTTGAAAAAGCACATACGCCAAACATCTCGCCTTGTAATGACTTGCGATGAGAAGTGTTTCTAAACCTGCTGTCCAACAAAAAAGAACATTATAACTTCACAACATTAGTCGAGTGTTTAAAATAACTTTTCCTTTTGTGATCTGATGTGGCTTCTTGTCACAGAATGAGGCAGAAAATATATTCTATACTGTAATAAAGGCTATGTCAATTAGCAATGGCTTAAATATATTTAACCATTATGAAAATACCTGAGATGGCTTGAAGAACACAGATAAACCGTATATTGTCACAGGCCAGTGTTTATTGTCCTCCGTCTACCAGTATGAATGAAACACACATTACATGTGTTTATAGCGCTTAATAATGGCCAATCCATCCTAATTTGGGTAAAAATCGGAAAAATAATACCACTGTCAAAATACATTTTAAGTAGACATAAAATATTCCACACGTTTTCCAGCGTACAGAGGTTTACAGGAGTTTTTTATTCTTCATTTGTTGCAAAAACCCTCTGATGTGCCAAGTCATCAGAACCGATGTATGTATTGAACCATGGGCTAACTGTACTACATCCCTACTTTTTACTAAACATTTTTTAGTAGATATTTATTTGTTTGTTTGTTTGTTTTAGTTAGTAGTTTTAGTAAGCTACAGTACAATAACACCACTAGCAGAAATTTTTCAAGCAAATGCAGAAAATGAAAACTGATTTGTAGCTTTCTTGGGGTCTATTGGGAACCCTGAATTAGACAATTATATACTGTACTAGCACTCAGATATCATTTCCTCAACACTACAGATTTAACTAACTGCTTTATAAGACATGATGTGTGTGTCAACAAATCAGATTGGGAAATCCATTAAGGAATAATAAAGAAGTGGTGTGTACATCAATATATTGCTCATACAGGTGACAGATAGCTAATTTATCTGATCTCCCCAACTGTGTGGTGTCTGCTTCAGCTATAATGTGCTGGCTAATAAAACGTGTAACTGTCATTTGGCAAATGTACGATTTTATGGCTATTTATGCATTATTCTCACAGCAGAGTAATTGCTTTGACAAACAAAATAATAGATGACTGGCCTTGTTCAGAGAAATGTGCTACGTGTCATGAAACCGGAAGCAGCATTGACACAATGTCTTGTTAAAATGCTTTTCACCTGCATTGTAAATTTATTTTGGCAGTGTTTGGTGTACAAGATGGACCAAGGACTGCTTTTAAAAGCATTCACTTAAGAGACCATACTTAAATTGACAAGGTCTTTGCACACCGAGAGTGAACAAAAAAAAAAAGCATTTTCATCAGTCAGCTTTAATACATGAAACAGACGTCACTTGCTTTAATGCAAGATACAACTCGTCAGATAATACAAATTTAATTATGTCATGTGCACTGGTGTGTTTATGGGATTGCAGTCTCACACACATTTACCCTGTTTAATAAAATGAAAATATATTAATATAAAACAAAAAACTATTTTTTATTTGTATGTACAGTACTCCAGTCAAATCAGAAGTCTAATAAATGATGTTTTATTCATAGAGAGGGTCACTGCATGTTGAGATCAAATGACCGGCTAAAAACTACTTGTCTCGGTAGCCCTTCAACTTTAATTGATTAGCAAGTACTAGTTAGTCCTTGCTGCTAAAAACATATTTCTTCACTGACAACAATTCAAAATTAACAAGGGTTTTCTAATTAAATGAAATAACAACACTTCTGTTTTTGTAGTGTTAAGCTACTGACAGTTGAGCTGCTTATCGCTAAATTGAACTTGTTTCATTATTGATGACCTTTACACAGTTATAAACTGAACTGAATCAACACTAAACTGACTTGATTTGAATAAGGACACTATTGTCTTGTTAGAGCTGAATTTGGATTTGCTTCATATCTGATTATGTTTGCATCATTGATTCTTTTACTTCCCTGTTGAATTCCAAGTTGACCCTCTAACTCTAGCACTCTCTATTCTAATTCTATTCTTAAAAGAACTTGCCCCTTTTAGACTTGCACTCTATTCATTTACTAACTGCTTGTTTTCTTAGAAAAAACACTAGCATCTCTATTCCTTTTGTATTCTATCTATTTTTCTTTTTATTTATTATACAATTAACAAAAACAATAAATGCCTCTAGCTTGCTCTATTATTTTTCTATTCTATCCGTTTTGTTTTAATATATTATATAATTTATATAAAAAAAACTTGCTACCTGTACTAACTACATTAAAGTTTTTGATTGCTTCCATTGTCCTCATTTGTATGTCACTTTGGAAAAAAACATCTGATAAATGACTAAATGTAAATGTAAATGAATACTGTGAATCTGCTCTCTGTTGTAAAAAGCACTATATATTAAAAAGGTGACTTGCATGGGGGAAGTCGTGGCCTAACGGTTAGAGTGTTGGACTTGCAATCCAAGGGTTGCGAGTTCGAGTCTCGAGCCGGCAGGAATTGTAGGTGGGGGGAGTGAATGTACAGCGCTCTCTCCACCTTCAATACCACGACTGAGGTGCCCTTGAGCAAGGCACCGAACCCCCAACTGCTCCCCGGGCGCCGCAGCATAAATGGCTGCCCACTGCTCCGGGTGTGTGTTCACGGTGTGTGTGTGTTCACTGCTGTGTGTGTGCACTTTGGATGGGTTAAAAGCAGAGCACGAATTCCGAGTATGGGTCACCATACTTGGCTGTATGTCACGTCACTTTCACTTTCACTTTTGAATTGACTTGTTACATGTATGTGTCACGAATCCTGTCCATAGACTCCTGTCCGATTGCCAACCGAGGTCACCCTTCCGTTACACTGACTCTTACACTACACAAACTAGTGAATGTCATCCCGGACTACATATCCCAGCATACATTGCACTGATTACACACAGCTGCTGCCAATCACACACCTTACATAAGCCATGGACTTCCTCTCTCTCACGGCCAAGAAATGTTTAGCGTATCACTGTGTTAGCGATAGCTACATCACGGAGCCAGTTCCCAGTTCTAGTTCTCAGTCTAGTCTTGTTATAACCTAAACACCTGTTACCTGATCTTGTGTCTGTCGTGGATTTTCCCCTTTGTCTTGCCGTTTCGAACTATGTTTGCACCTTGCCTGGACTATTGCTTGCTTGTGGATTACCTGTTTGCCTCACCCTCTGGATTACGTTCACTGTCGTTTGAGCCACGCCTGTCTCTGGATTACTCTCTTGTCTTGCCTGTGCTATATCTGCTATTGTTGTCGACCCTTGTTTTGGACCACGTCTGTTAAATAAAGCCTTGCATATGGATCCGCACGTTTCCTCTGTTTTTTCCATAACAGTATGTTACTAATATTTTATTGCATTATAGTATATGTTTCACCGATGCCTGATTCTTTCTGGTTGTTATTTGGGGGGTATCTTAAGGGGATAGTTAAAATTATGTTGTTAATTATTTAATTTATTTTTGTTCTTAAATTGTTTGACATTCCTTTAATATTTTCATTCATATTCGGAACACAAATTAAGATATTTTGGATGAAAAATATCCTGCACAGACAGCAACACAACTGACACATTCAAGGCCCAGAAAGGTAGTAAGGACATCATTAAAATAGTCCATGTGACTTCAGTGGTTCAACCTTAATTTTATGAAGCTACCGAGAATACTTTTTGCGCGCAAAGAAATCAAAAATAACGTGCATGTGTCATGGTACTGTCATGAACGCATGGTGGAAACTGACACGAAAGCGAAGAATTGCTGAATAAAGACGTTTATTTTATTTTTTTCTTTGCACCCTTAAAGTATTCTCGTAGCTTTGTAAAGTTAATGTTGAACTACTGAAGTCACATGGATTATTTTAACAATGTCCTTACTACCTTTTTGGGCCTTGAACATTTTAGTTGTGTTGCTGTTTATGGAGGGACAGAAAGCTCCCGGATATCATCAAAAATATCTTAATTTGTGTTCCAAAGATGAATGAAGGCCTTGTACGGGTTTGGAATGACATGAGGGTGAGTAATTATTGATAGAATTTTCATTTTCATTTTCAGGTAAACTATCCCTTCAAGAGCCTTTCACATCATAACACATTGGCCAATGTTACATTTAGTTCTTAATAAACCATAATACACTGGCAAGGTGTTACAATAGTCTGGTAAACTACAAATGTACAAATATATGATATTGCCACATGAAATCATGCTGCCCAAAATATTTTTCTAAAGATAAAAAATGAATGCAGCACATATCATTTTAATTGACGTGTCCTAAAACCCCATTATATGTGCCTGAGGGTCAGTGATGTGACAGTATGTCTGGCTATTAATTAGTCTTCTACCTCTGAAGAGATAAGAAACCACACTGGCGTGGTCAGGGGTGGCTTTTGTAGACTTCGTAACCTAGGCAACATCTAGTGGCTCGGTCTGCTCAGCATGTTGTCCCAAAGGATCTTTGTTGATAGAGGAATTCAGTCTGCAAGCATGCAGGCCAGCTATCAGAGCCTTTCAACTCAACAAAAGAGACACAGGCCTTCAAGTAATGGAAGTCCTTTCACAGACATTAAACACAGCTATGAGAAATGGCAGAATTTCATAAGCAGTCTGAGAATGACCCCACATCAGTGTGTGCTGAGAGCATCACAGCAAGTATACATTAAAAAGGTCAGGAGCTCTACCGCAGCCAACATGCTGCATGACAGGGATGAATTCTTCAGGATAAAATCTGTTAAATGGCTTTCACGAGCATTTTACTTCATAATGTGATGTATTTCTGATTCAAACTGGATCTTTTACTGGCGGAAGTAATGTGGGACAGGCTGTAGGTCAAGTTGTATGATCGTTATTTGTTTTTATTGCCGCAGCATTGATTACATTAACGGGCATTAAATTAACATGTTCACTATTGCCATTTATTCTAAAGGCTAAAATTAATGCACTACCAGTCAAAATGTTTTTGAAGTCTCTTCTGCTCACCAAGGCTGCATTTATTTGACCAAAAATAGAGTAAAAATGTCAGAAAATGTGTTGAATTTCCCGAAGAAAAAAAAATATAATATAATATATGTACTGGTACATATATAATAATACAAAAATTATGATAATAATAATAATATATACATATGTACTGGTAAAACATCAGCCACTTTAAGACACTTTATATAAGGTGGCTCAAAAATTACTCATGGAGTTATATACGATTCTGGTTTTACAGTCCACCCCCCACCACACTTGCTCTCACATAAACAGAGCCCAGCCCTTCCTTAAGGAGGTGGGCCGCCAAACACAAGCACTGAAAGAGGCCCAGAGGAAGCCAAAGAAATAAAAGTGACTTCCTGACTCAGAATATGGATACAATAAGAACAGTTTCACAAAACCCGGAAGAAAGTGTGTGAGACATAAAAAAGGGACACAGGAAAATGACTAAATAAACAGGATTTATAGATACTGCAGATTGTGGATAATTGCTTCAGGATGAAATTACGCCACACCGAACGAGCGGTTCATATTTTTTATCTGAGCTCCTGTGACTCCTGTGTGGAGTCAATCAGATTTCCACACTGATGACTTGTCTTGTTCTAGCAGGGTGTTAAGCCCCGGCAGCTCTAATCACATACTCTCTGTGAGGAACATTATCAAACACAGTCAGGTGGGCTGAAACAGGATGGACTTCTACAAAAGGCCACCTGCATAAAGAGCTGTATCTGATGAATGAGGTGCCAACAATGATTTGGCTTCACGCAACTAATGTGCTCACATAAATCAACAACAAAAATCATTTTCCACACCTAGATAAAAAATCATATGAATTATTTTGAACAGTGTGTGTTTTGAGATTTTTACTCCATAGTAATTCATGCACCTTTTGTTTTTGTTTAGCTAGCCATAAATATATTTTAGAGCATTGCTTTAAAGCTGATGTTTGAATTAGTTTCCTGAAGAAGTCATCATGAAACAACAATATTCACAGTCACAGACAAAGCTGAATAGTGTGACTTCCTTTCAAAGAAATAAATAAATAAATAAAAAAATAAGATAATATATATATATATATATATATATATATATATATATATATATATATATAATATATATATATATATATATATAAATATATATATATATGTACACACTGCATGTGTATACTTTTCTATGTTTTAATCACAATACTGATTATTAGCTGATATTACAGATTTAATGTGTGTGTGTGTGTGTGTGTGTGTGTGTGTGTGTGTGTGTGTGTGTGTGTGTGTGTGTGTGTGTGTGTGTGTGTGTGTGTGTGTGTGTGTGTGTGTGTGTTGATGTATTCTATGTTTACATATAAAACCTTTAAAAGCACTAATAATTATCACTTGTTTATTACTTGCATTTTTCAAATTGTACATTATACTGCTGTGCCACTTAAAATCTTGTGTACCATTAAAACCAATTGAATTTTAATATCAGGCTTTTTGTGATGAATATTCAGCTTGGGCCAGAATTTTCAAATTAGTGCATTCCTAATCATTATTATTTTTCTCTCTCTAATACATCAGTGAACAGTGTAAATGCATCACTCTGAGGCATTAAATTACCAGTGGGATAAAATAATACAATTAGAGAATGAACATTTGTGCCAGTGCATGGAAAGTGCATGGACTTTTAGTTCTGCCTGCGGTACTGTGAATGTTTCATACTGTAAACACAGAAGCAGGCAGCTCTAGACATGCAGTTTAAGAGGGATGTTATAGGCAGGTGCAATCCAGTTTGACATGCTGAAAGAGGTGCCAGGGTGCTGGTGTAGTCGTAATGTACCGTGTGCACTGCAAGAACATGTGACCAACTGCATGTAACCAATAATGAGCGCAAACAAAGCACGCTGCCAGATCACTTCCCACACAGGCATATTAATAACATCTGCTGTGCAGAGAACATTTTATACTGCGCTGCAAAACAAAGGCATTCGTCTGTGTTACAACACGTTTATCAGACCTGCTCACAGACGAGAATGAGAAGAATTCAAGCCCACCCCTAACTCTCTCTGAATCTATCCACCTTTCCAAATGTCCTTCCCTCACTCTCTCCCTGTGATGGCCAATACAACTTCAATACAACATCTGATATCAAGTGCTCTTAATATCAACATCACTGCTATTGATACCAATACTTATACCTCTAATGAATGCTGCATTTTTCTGATTTCTTAAGATAAAAAGGGTAATTACAGCCTTAATTAATATTATATTTGAAAAACAGGTTACACTTTGTCTTTGTTACAGTGTACTTATACATTTAAGTACTGAGTAGTATTTATTAATAATATGTACTTACTATGATAAGGGTTAGGACTGAGGTTCAGTTTAGGGTTTTGTTGCATGGAATTACTCATAATTTACTGTTAATACTATAGTAAGTACATCTAACCTGTAACAATGACACTGTAAAAAGGTGTAACCAAAACAATTATTCATTATTAACATGAAAATAGGTCAAATTGCAACTCCAAATGCTTTTGTTATACTTGTCTTTTTTTAAAAAGAAAATACCATTTCAGGCTTTCAATTTCAAAATTAATGTTTAATTCAGTGTGTTACTTGCCAATTCTTTGTAATTATTTGTGAAATTTAGAAGAACTTTGCTAGAAAAGAAAAGAAAAGAAAAGAAAAGAAAAGAAAAGAAAAGAAAAGAAAAGAAAAGAAAAGAAAAGAAAAGAAAAAAAACTCTTGATTAGGATAGGAAACAATTCTTATAATTTATTTTAAAATGTTGATAATAATAATAAAATAATATTAATTAACATTTGTAAATTATATGGATGAACTCTGAGAATGTTTCGACACAACTTCAGCCTCATTTTAAGTTATTTTGGCTTTACTGTAATACTGTTTGATGTTACAATTTAGTATATGTCATCATATTATTTAAATTCATTATCTTAATCATAAACACACTGTTAATGCATATTTCACAAATAAACTGTATGACAAGAGCCATAAACATAAAAGCATTTTTCACATCTGTCGCCACAAATCCACTTACTGAAAAAAAAATGCTGCAGAACTGCAGGTGTTCAGCAAAGTGCTGGAGAGGTTTTAGTGTTTTAGAAGAAAATAAGAGGGTTTTTACCAAATATCCTTTAACCCCATAAAGAATAGTATGTGTGATGGGGCTACAGTATATCTAAAAAAATTGGGTAAAATTTGAAAAATGTATTTACAAACATGATGTGGGGACGGATCAGATGGCGTGGGTCTATAGCTGACATGTTACAAGGGAAAAGAAATTCAGATTTGGTTACAGAAGTGCAAGCCAAAATTCTAAGACTGTTTAATGCCACTCAGCGGGTGTTGCAGTGCATCAGTCCAAAAGAAGTTAAATAAAAAGCACCCATGCATAAAAAAAAGTGTCTCACACAGATCCAGGGGTTGAACAATGGCCTCCTGTAGCGAATCGATGCGTTTTTGTAAGAAAAATATCTCTATCAAAACGTAATAATCACTTTAATGTAGCTTGCGCCAACAGTTGTACATGGAAGCAGTTCCGGGAGGATGACATATGAGGACAGTGTTGTGCATGCGCTGGTGAGTCTCGTGAAAACCAATGTTTGTTTACAGGAGCAAAGGAAGCAAAATTTCCTTACTTTAGCAAAGGAAACCCAGTCTCCTCTTGGCTTATATCGAAATCCTCTGACATTCTTCTTTACAAATCCTTGTTTTGTACTTCTAATTAGGGACCGTTGTTTTGTTTTGATCTCTCCCCTGCGCTTTCGCGTTCGTCACTTCTGAGCGGCGCATGTGCAAAGCCGAACTCATGCGCCATCCGCCCGGAACTGCTTCCGTTTACAACAGTGAACGCAAGCTAGATTAAAGTGATTATTATGTTTTAATATGGCTATTTTTCTTACAAAAACATCGATTAGCTATAGGAGGACTATGTTGAGACACGTTTTAATGGGGATTAATTAACTTTAAATAATTAACTTCTTTTGGACTGATGCATTGCAACACCTGGTGAATGGCATTAAACAGCTTGAAAGATCAAAGACATTTTTTTATATAACTCCGACTGGATTCATCTGAAAGAAGTAAGTCATATACATCTAGTTAAGTAATTTCTGGGCTAATTTTCATTTTTAGGTGAACCAACCCTTTTAGTGAACATTTGGGGAACTATTGGGGAAAAACATCGGATGTGTAACATTATATTATATCTGTGCTATACAGGGTAACATTTTATAATAACGTTTATAAGTTTATAAGTGTATAAGTGATTAGTTTATGATAACTAATCATTTACAAAGCATTCAAAAGTTATTAATAAGTGATATGCTAACAATTTGTGTTTTGTTAATTCATTTACAAGTAATTAGTTAATGATGAACTAATCATTTACAAAACATGACTATGCATTCATAAATGATTAATAAGTGATATGTTAATATTTTTAACTATGTTTTGTAATGTAAAATGTTCATTGGAACTAAATTTTTCTCGAAATGGACTTTGCTAACTCTATCGATTTCAAACGGGTGTAGCTCAGTCATTGTTTTTCAAACATCTTTTATATATATTTTTTATTTTAATTTTAATTTTTTAATTTAATTTTTTAACAAAAGGGGCATTTGAAAAGACTGTTTGAAAATATGCTTTATTCATTTTTGCAATTCCGCTAGGTGACAGTAGTAGTGACACAGAAACCACATATTTCACCTTCAAACCTTTAAATTACATAAACAACTTGTAATATATTAAGGCTGTCTAAACCAAAAAAAAAAAAAAAAAGTCAATAAAATAATATAATAATCATAATTCAATACTATTCTGCAGTGGTGCTTAAGAAACTAGGAATAACTAGCTACATAACACCATTTAGTGTGAAATAACTCCAGATGTTTTTTTAATGAGTGTTGTTTGTGACTGCAGTGTATGTGTTAAAATAGGCAGAAAGATAAATATTTTTGCTAAAAACAGTTAATTTTTTCACTTTGGGGCTTATGATGCATATAATTATAAAATAATAACATGATCATCAGTGTAATAAAACACTCAATTTGACTAAATCTTTCAGCACTGTAACGGCAAAAATAAATAAATAAATAAATAAATAAAAACCTAAAAACAAACACAGTATCAGCCTTGCTATTAATGGGTTCATTTTTTCTATTAAATGTCAAATAAATGACTGACTGCACTTGATGAACTCATTAACAAGGCAGTTGTAAGCAGTGGTATTAGGAAAAAATTCAGTCAGACTGTCTGTCGCAGCATGTAAACAGGTTTACAGAATAACAAGACAATATTCAACAGAGCAGCCACTAGTCTAATACAGCAAGACTCTACTCAGGATCATTACTTATCTTTTCTAAGTAAGGGGTTACTGCGTGCCTGCACACATATGCATGACAGCACACACTATGTAACAGCTAAGAGGCAATTAGTGTGTTGCAAGGACTGTGGGTGTGCATTCATTTACTCGGAGACCAAGCACTGAGAGACAGTCTACTAGTGCAATTTTTAAAGGAACAGTACACCCAAAATGTAACTCAGTAATATAATCACCCTCATGTCATTGAAAAAATGTAAGTTGATTTTTCACACAACACAAAAAGGGAAACATTTATTTCTGACTCAGTATAAAACTCGCAATTGCCTTTTTTTTTCTTACAGATTACTTTGTGACAATGTGACAATAGTTGTTTCCATCCAAAGATGTGAATTTAGAATATCGCATAAAACATTTGTGAATAAAGCACTGTTTCCATCCCATGTGTTCAAGAGGATAATTATCACCTCTTGGGAAACTGGATCAAAGTATCAATAATATGAAAGTTGCGACAACCGTTAAAGCCTGTTGCTCTTTTTGCTTGCATAATAAAATTAATTGTGCCTCAGAGAGTGCATACGAAATGCAAAATTAAACGCTGTCATGTTATCTTGAGGTTGAAAGCCTGATGTTTGGGATCACAATCGTGTGAGAAAGTTATGGGCTCAGGCATTTCAAAATACTTACAACAATATTTGAGATGGCATACAATGAGATTGATGCACTAGTTAGTTCAGTTATCACATCACATGATCTATTACAGCAAAGTCACATGACTCTTTTTGAAATGCATTAAGAAATTTATTCAGCGTTTCCACTCGTTTATTCACGCCTAAAAACTATCCAACTCATATCAACATTTTTAGAATCTATGCACATCTTGGCTTTTCCATTCAGCACTTGTGACTATATCAGCAATGGAAAAAAAAAAAAAAGTTCTAGAAGCATTTTACTACTGTTCCCAGTGAGTTATGAAAACAGTTACAACGTTCTCTGAGCATTCAAAAACGTCCACTTTTTACAGTGCTTTATGAATGTATTTACTTGCTTATATACAAATGTTCAGGGAACATTCCTCATATTGCAAACATAATGGGAATATTCCTTTTTAAATGTGCTCTGAATGTTTTGATACAAATAGTAACTTTTAAAAAATATTGCATGAAATCCAACTAAAATGTTTCAGAAAAATGTTCAATGAATGCTGTACAAATAACATTTTTGTGCTAATGTTTTTAGAACATTATTAAAGACCAGATAACTGTCAGTCCTGTGTTCCTGTGTCTTGTTTTTCTCCCCATGTTCTCCCCATGACCTAGTTTCTCCCTCGTATCAATTATGTTCATTAGTTCCAGGTGTGTCTTGTTAATTTCTTGATTAGTCCCATAATTTAAGCCCTGTGTGTTTCCATCTACAGTGTCTGGTATTGTGCGTCGATTCCAGTGCTACGTGTGTGTGTTCCTTGGTGTTAATAAAGTCTCTATTTGTTCTGGATTCCCTCTGTCTCCTCGCTCCTTCGTCTCCTACACATCGTGACAATAACTTTAAACAAAAATTCTATTATTGTTACTAAATTAATATTTGTTTGTAACTTTGAGAGAACCTTGTCGGAACATTAGCCAAAGTTCTGAGAATGTTCTCTGTTAGCTGGGATCATATTATTGTGATTTTATATCTCACAATCATGAATTTGTATGAATGTGGCTTTTTAATTGAATCTTTTTTTTTTTTTTTTTTTTTTTTTTTTTTACATTTAGACAAAAACAGCTTCAATATTGTCCATTGAAACAGTTAATTGTGACCACAAGCTCAAAAAACAATAATACATGTGACTTGTGTGTTAAGTCTTCTGAAACCAAATGAAAGCTCTGTGTGAGAAACAGAAAGAAAATCAAAGAATTTTTCACTTAAAACTGCCTCTTTTAAATGCGATATGCCAGAATGAATATGCACAGTGAAGAATGTCATTTGAGATTTGAAGCAATCTCAGATTTAATAAATAAATAATATAAGTTTACTGTTTCTCACACAAAGCTATCATTTGGTGTCAGAAGGCTCCAAAAATAGTCTTGTAGACTATTTATAATGTTTATTTGCCCTCTTCTGAGCCTGACAGCCATCACAATGAACTATGAATGCCATTATTCTGAAAAGAGCATGAAGATTTTTCAAAAATTCCTCTTTCGTGTTCCACAGAGAAAAAATAACAGCATTTGCATTTGGAACAATGTAAAGGTGAGTAAATAATGACATAAATTTCATTTTTGGGTGAACTAACCTTTTGCGGAAGACATTCTCTCATTAGAGCAGGAAACACAGTTTCAAAATAATGAAACAGGGACGGACCTCAAGTCTCATCTTTTCAGAGAGAGAAAATCAGAAGTGGACGAATTTGGGTGTAACACTTTATTTTCCTCATTAAAAGAATAAAATTGCTGTCTTCAAAGGTAAAATCTCGTAATGCAATTCCTTTGTATATTTCTAAATATAGTTCAGGCAGTTTGGGCTCCAAACACAGGGAGCAAAGCAAAGGGTGAATGTGGGTGGTCTTCAAGGTCTATTTTCCGTCTGTCCAGAGGCAAACCACCCACTTCAAATCAGGTTTTGTTCTGGTACTCAGTGTTACAGTTTTTCTTCACCATGGACAATTGTTTTTCAAAGATCCTTTAAAGCCGAGTTCCCTTTGAATGCTGTAATCGCCTTCAGCTCGTGTAAGGGGCAAACTCTCTGGGAGATGTTTAAAAGGTTGCCGTTTTCAGTATTTTTTTCCTTTCTTTCCAGTGCATGCATTTTCCTTTGGGGCTTCTGATGCATTTGTAAGCAGGGCTGAAGATATGGTCAGGTTATGAGGGAGCGTCCGTAAGAAACAAATCAAAACATTGCAGCAGTGCCCCGGAGGGAACTTCCCTTTCTTTCCTCGCTGATAAGACATCATACTGACACCGGCTCACATCATTAGCTCAGAGAGAAACTTTTCAGAGAGAAAATCTCTCATCTCATCTGCATGGTCAAAACCTGACAAACATGATTATAATGCTATTAAACCCTTGCATTAGAACAGATCAAATGAGAGCAATGAGCCAGATCAAAACAGGAATATAAAACAGCATATTTTACTGCACTTGCCTAGCGTGATAATTTTAATAATTTAATATTTAATAAAATGTAATTCCTGGATGGACCGAATGCAACGGAACAGAACGCAGGGGTCTTGAGATGCATCTTAAAAACGTGGCAAACTCAATGGGATGCTTGAAAATCCCCGCATGACGTGATGGCTGATAGCTTCAGACATCTGTCTCATTACAGCATATGACTGCAGTGCTTTAAAGATGATGCATTTATAGATGCAACTTTTCTGAGTATTGTACGTGAATACTGTGTAACACTTCGATGCACCAGTCAGAATCTCCCATTACTCTGATAGAAAGGCATTTGAGGGTGCTGCAAATTTCAAAAAGTCTGGACACTTAAAGACTACTTTGAGTCAGTTCTCAAATATGTGCATCCACAATTTTGAATTAAAAAGCTAATATGTGACCCTGGACCATTCCATTGATGTATGGTTTGTTAGGATAGGACAATATTCGGCCGAGATACAACTATTTGAAAATCGGGAATCTGAGGGTGCAAAAAAATCTAAATACTGAGAAAATCACCTTTAAAGTTGTCTAAATGAAGTGCTTAGTAATGCATGTGACTAATCAAAAATGAAGTTTTGATATATTTATGTTAGGAAATGTACAAAATATCTTCATTGAACATGATCTTTACTTAATATCTTAATGATTTTTGGCATAAAATAAAAATCTATAATTTTGACCCATACAATGTATTTTTGGCTATTGGTACACATATACTCCAGCGACTTAAGACCGGTTTTGTGCTCCAGGGTCACATATGGTCTGACTGTCTCAGACATGATTTTTACTTAATGTGATAGTTCATCCAAAAATGAAAATTCTGTCATCATTTACTCATCCTCAAACCTGTATGAGTTTCTTTCTTCTGCTGAGCAAGTTTATTCTGAAGAATGTTTGTAACCACACAGTTGATGGTAGTATGGTACAGCACTGAAAAAAAATACTATGCAAGTCAGTGGCTACCGTCATCCAAGTAAATGATGACAGAATTTGATTTTTTAGGTGAACCATTTTTACGTACTTTCAATACATTAAAAGTATGAGAGGAATGAGCATGGCCTAATTAATATTCATGAGCTCAGCTTTCATCAAAGCCTGCCCATCTTTGGCCCCTCCACTGTCGTAGTCAATCTCCATTATACGTACTCCGTACTCAAATCTCCATTAAAATAGTCTACAAAATTGTTAGAAAATAAGTTGATGGAATAACCAATACAGTCTGAATGTCCCAGGCATGTTTTTATTTAAAGGTATGAACACTCTTGTCAAAAAGTGGAAAATTCAGGAAACATGCAGTGTAAAATCACCACTCACCTAACATACGAAAACTAATTAATATTCTTCAGCTCATCTTTCATCACAGCCTTTCATCATGCCTGCCTGACATGTCACAGACATGTGCCATTAAAACATCTTAAAATGTATTAGAAAAAAGTTTTCTAATACATTTTAGCTTTTTATAGGCATGTTGATTTCAGTAAACTTCAATTTTAATTGGGTACAAGTCAACACTTTTTCAGCTTATCAACTAATGAACCCTGTACTTAATTGAAATTTTGTGCAAATTGGATGTACAAATTTTCACATTTGTCAAACATGGCAAAAGTGTGAAAAGTAAAAAAAAAATGATGTTTTGATGTTTTAGCAGCAAAGCTTTCATTAGCATGCTAACAGTGTGCTGTGCTTTAACCGTCAGACAGTTTTCATGGGAAAAAATCTGTTCAGAAAAGTTGCATCTTTAAATTCATCCCCTTTAAAGTATCTTTGGCTGTTGCATCTCTCTCTGTTTTTTTAAGTGCCTTGGCGCAAGCACTGCATAAAAATGTCAAGTTAAACAGTTTTATGTTTGCTCAGAAGACCCCTACATTCTGTTCCATTCCATCTTGCTGTTTTCCAACTGCAAGAGCACCTATTATGTAAACGGCCCCCAGAAACGTGTCTGATTGCCAGCCTAATTATACAGGGCTTCCCGAAGACCACAAACCGCAGACTAGTCAATTTGAATACCTGTAGTTTTTTGTTCATCCCTAGCGTAAACCTGTTGTACTGTATGTGAACATGCAGTGTCCTTCAAAACTGAAAATCTTGATGGATGTGGAAAGCAGGGCCGAGAATGTGAACGCTCATCACTGAGCAGTTATTTCAACTGGTACTGCTTCCCATAAATAATTCACGAGCAGAGACCATTTCAACCTTTATGAGGCAGAGAGATGGTGAAATTCTGCGGGTCAGTCGCAGCTCAAGATGCGAGTGTCACATATATGAAATAAGCCTCTCACTGTGCAATGCGCCCGTGGCCATGAATCACCTCAAATGCAATAAGTGAGACAGAGGAGATGGCGTGTCATACTTTTGAACCACTTCCTGTAGAAGGTTGCAGCAGAACCAGCTATTTATTTCTTTATCTAAGGGTTTTGCTTTATTTTGTCCTTAGAATCAAGCACTGATGCCACTTGGAAAGCCGTTTTATATGGATGAATTGCACTGATTAACCACAAGAATGAAAAATCCGCTCAAGTTTAATCTTTGAGCTTCCTTTTTCCAAAGTACAGGAACAAAGGGCCCTCTAAAATAACCTTGAACAGGTAAGAAGTTTGCAATCGTGTAAATCTAATTCCTAGGCTTGAGCCCTGAAAGACCGTCTAAGTCTACCAAATAGATCTTGAAGGGAGTGGGAAATCTTAGCCCTCTAAATGAGCTTTCCACCCTCCCAATGTCACATTGAGCTTGAAGGAAACGCTCGGGTGGCTGTGGATGCTCCCCTGGGAGGGCCCATGAGCACTTCCATTTTCCCAGATGAAGCCTCCTGCTTTCCTCAATGAGTCCGGTATCTGCACTCTGAGAGGCCATTAACTCGCTGGCCGGTGACGGTGGGCTGAAGAGTTGTTAAGGATGGGCATTACCGAAGCTTAATGCAGACCTCACTGAGCATGCTCGATGTGGCAGAACCTCATATGCTTTTCCTTGCTTGAGTAGTCTGGAGATCTCCACACACACACACCGAACTGCCACCATTACACGGCCCACAGATTTAGCATCAGCAAACTGCAGCATGCATCTTAGCAAAAAATAAAATAAAATAAAAAAAGTGGGTACGATAAATTCAAGATAAAAGGAATAGTTTGCCCAAAAATGAAAATCTGCTGAAAATTTACTCAACCTCAGATGAGTTTGTGTCTTCATCTGAACAGATTTAGAGGAATTAAGAATTGTGTCACTTGATCACCAATGGATCCTCTGCAGTGAATGGGTGTCGTCAGAATGAGAGTCCTGATAAACAGCTGATAAAATCATCACAATAATCCACAAGTAATACACACGACTCCAGTCTATCAACTAATGTCTTGTGAAGTGAAAAGGTGTGTGTTTGCACAATAAATAAATAAATAAGTCCATCCCTAATGCAAGTTTACTTAAACCGAGTCCATAAATAGTCCATCCTCTGTTGTCCTCTCACATTAAACTCCACTGACATATTTGTTTAGAACTGTTTTTCCTTCTAAACAGTGTTTGATCTTTGCATTTATCGCAAGCAGCTTACACTTTTCTGTATCAGCTGCGACACAAGGATACATTTTCTTCATGTATTTACGCTTTCATTTGAACAAAAACAGCGCATCCGTGACACAGAATAGCGTATGCAGTTTGCGTTCAGCGGATATTCTCCAAAATGGCACTACGGTGATGCGGAGAGACACAGAGGAGACAAATTGTTGAATAAAGTCGTTATTTTTGTTTTCTTTGTGTACAAAAAGTATTCTCGTCGCTTCATAATGTTACGGTTGAACCACTGATGGAAGATGGACTATTCTGAATTTTCTGGACCTTGACAATGTAATTTACTTGGCAGTCTATGGGACAGTCACAAGCCTCCCGGTTTTCATCCAAAATATCTTAAATTGTGTTCTGAAGACGAACAAAGCTTTTACGGGTTTGGAAGGACATGGGGGTAAGTGATTAATGACAATTTTCATTTTGGGGTGGAGTATCCCTTTAAGCTTCTGCAGTGAGGTTGAGTTCACATTTACCATATTTGATCTCTAGTAGATTTAGAATAAACAGAATAATTTCAAAGATTAATTGAAAATCTTATAGGTTTGGAACAGCATGAGGGTGAGTAAGGTACCCCATTATTGGATTTATAATGCCATAAACATACCCTATAAGAAATGTCTGAATGCAATTCACAAGGGACAGTTCTGATATTTTGGGTTGGTTATGAGTGCAAGATAATGGCAAATGCAAACGTGACACAATTCAGCCCTCAAAGTGTTCAATAAACAGCCTCCTATCAATCTGCCAAGCATTTCTGACTTCCTTAAAATGTTCTTACAGCGCTTTTTGACAGTTTCACAGACACATGAAGTTTTTCTTCCAGTACATCACAAATGCTGATAGTGCTGATGGCATATCAGACAACGTGTCTATCAGCACTATAGAGCACTAGGGCGAGTGTGGAAAAGATGAATGAAAATGCCAGATTATGCTAGACTGACAGAAATATTCCACTAATATTCCGTCTTTTCTTCTTGGTGGAAGGAATCTTGGCACAGAAAGAGAAGAGTCATTCTCTAAGGTTACAAATGCTGGATTCTGCAGAAAAAAACCTGAGTGACTTAGATTTGACAAACTGCAATTGACATATTGAGAGAGTGGATTGGCAGTACATCAGTATGAAATTGGCCAACTGGACGGGGTTGTAAATAAATTTAAAGATATGCTCAGTAATTTGCTGATTAAAAAAGTTGTACACTTTTTTTGGTATTGTGTTTAAAAGTAGAGTAGATAAAGAAGTTATCTGTTTCTGTTTCTTCTGAAAGACAAAAACATTAGCACAAACATATTATTTATACATTGTTCATGGAAAGTTTTTTTCTGAAACATTTATTTTTTATTTTGGTCTGATTTTTTATTTTTTTATGTTACTCCTTGTTTTAGAAAGCATCTTACTCTTAGGTTGTAGGTTGTAGTTGGTATTTTTTCTATTATGACATTTTTATTGTTGGACTTTGTTTAGAGGACAGCAGAGAATTGACAAGAAACATTTACACTGTTGTCAAAGCAGCCCAGATCCAGTCCTGCTACTCCACCAATGCACAGCCACCAAACCATGTAACTCAGCCATTATCCTACTGCTTCCCAGGCACTGCCAGGTTGGAAAAAAACCTGCTTGGTGACTGCACACCTACAAAGCTCTGCTTTCTCACACACTATTGCCTCACAGACTCAATACATTATGTTTCTATGAAAGAAATCCTGAGAGAATCCTTTTAGTACTTTGAAAAATAATGTGCCGCATGTCCTAGAGCTGTTCATTTAAGCAAGTCCTTCCCTTAACATTATTACCATCTTGTTTTTGCTCTGCTACGAGATCTGCTATGTGCACAATTTGATTTAGCCAAGTAGGACATGTTCCTATATCAACATCATTTGTTATTCCTGAGACAACAATCCTATTGAATAATCATAGCCCAACCCGAGTGTACAAAATGGTCAACTGAAATATTGGTGCGGCTGATGAACTGGCCAATATTTGGGATTTTTTTTTTATTATTATTATCAAGCTTTAATCTATATTTTAAGATTATTAAAATCTGTGTTTTATGATTAAGAAAATTATATTCAGAGCTTTGATGACAGCTATGACATTCCACACGGAAGTTTCTGTTCGCATCGGAGTCAGATCCGGCATTTTTGAAGGTGAAACCGCTAGAAAACGGGTCCCAGAGTGGATAAATCTGGTCTTTGCGTTTTCGTGTAGACAAGATATGACGTCATGAGCCCACGTTTCACCCATAGTCAGACACCTCTAAAACAAAAAAACCCACACACTGAAATCCCTGTTTATTATCATTTGTTTAACCAGATTAATAACTTAATGTTCCATGTGTTGTATAATGATAAAGCATAGTCCAGCTCCCTTTTTAGTGTATCTCTGTGCAGTAGCCACACTTCTATGTTTACTCACAGTTTTGTGTTAGCAGGGTTTCGTGTGGACGCAGATTTCTTGAGACGAGGGGAAAAAAAAAATCGGGATAGTTGGCTTTGTGTGGTACAATACATCAAGTTGCAGTAGCAAAACAATTTTATGTAAAAATATGGTACAATACATGCGTGTGGTCTAATGATAAAGCAGCAAGCTGCAGTAGCACTTCTATCACAATTATGAAAACCTTAAATATCTATCAAGTATTTAATTCCACAAACTAGCGCCCATCCAGTGAGATCTTCCTCTAAAGAGCACACTGTCTCAGCCTGAAGAAAACCTCTAAAAATATTGTGATGGTCCAACTGTGAGATTGACAGCAGCTGATCTGGGCCATGTGAACTCACTAAAACCACACAAAAGAACAACTTTCAATTAAAGCCCAGTGTTCTATATTTAATTAGCTGCTTTTCATGACTTTATATTCACTCTCTCTGTATTGTTAGTTTGGTCTTATTGTGAGAAAATGCATATGTGAAATTATGCAAAAAAAATTTACCAAAACTTACAGTATAATGTCAATACAATGATGACTGAGAGCTGAACGTTCCTCAAAAGCCTGATGTAATATTTGTTCTCCTATTAACATGAAAAAATAAATTATTGTTATGTGATCATCTAGGATAGGGCCACACATAAAAAGCAATATATTGGTAATTTTGTGCCATTTGCTAATAAAACTCTTTTCAGTCAACCACTAATCCTAAAGCTGTATCCAAAGCATGGATGATATAACTTCCAAAACAAGCAAGGATGTTTTTCCAGAAACATGTCATACTTGGGTAGATCACATTAAGCATGTCAGATCCGATACTAGTTGTTTTGTGTCGTAGTTGTTCAGTAATGTTGCAATTATATTCATGAAACCCCAGGAAATAAATGACAAACAAGTACTACAGAGTTTTGCGTGAGGTACATTAGTGATTCATGGCTTTGTTGAAGAATAGAGGTGGTGGCATCTGAGTTCAGACGTAATTAAGCATGAAAGATATATCACAGATGTCACCCCACTCTGTAAGAATATGTCATCTGTTTCTTCAAATTTGCTAGCACAAAAAATGAGGCCAATTTTCTGAACAGAAACACAAGCACTGATAGTATCCCCAATGCTAAAACTGTTTATTTTAGAGGCCTCTGTGTTTCAGCGGAGGTGCTGCGGTGCAAAAACAAACAGCATTTAAGCATCTTTTGGATGAATACCTAATGAACTCCAGTCAGGGCAACAGAAAACATGAAATTACGTTTATTTGTATGTTTAGATTTGCATTCTAAGAGCAGAGAGGGTTGTTGGAGGCGCTGATTCCACATGGACCTGCTGCTGCTTGCCTTCTACTGCAGTGACCTTTTTGAATCAAACAGGATTCAGAGCATAAAGTAGAGCTACCGGCTATGCAAAAGTAAAGAAAAGAGAAAGAAGAAAGAAAACAGAGGGCATTGCAAGAAAAGTTAAAGACTGTGATGTTGTGGCCCTATCGGTTTGCCTACAATATGTTGTGCTGCATAAACACATTTGGGCTTTGTTCCAAAACTGTTGAAAAATGAGCAGCCTCACTATGTACTGTCTATATAGGCAGCTGCTTACCATAGCAGTGTTAAGACAAAATAAAACCCCATTAGAGACTGATCTGAAATGCTCTCCAGTCTCCACAACACACTCACATGATATTTATTAGAAAATCAATACTTTCAGCTAGTTTGCTGTTAGCATATGTTGCTACGCTAACAATGCAATACAAGCACAATACACAAAAGACCTGTGTCCCAATTTAGTGGCTGCATCCTTCGAAGGCTGCATTCAAAGCCTGGAATGCAACAATGGCTTTCACGTTTCAAAGGCTCCTTTGAATGCAGCCTCAAATATATATCAAATATCTGGCCATGAAGGATACAGTAGATGGATCTTTCCCGACCTAGACAATCCCAAGATTCAGTGCGCAATGCACACTGCTGATGAAAGAATTATTGTTGAGAGAAAATGCCAGATACTTTTAAAGGTAAGTACTGGGTTTTAGCTTAAATATCTAACAACACAAATGTCACAAAAAATACTTTAAAGTGATTTAAATGCTGATTCATATCTTACTAAGATGCAATTTTATAGATCATACTTTTTACTATGTAAATACATGGACAAAGATAAACATATTTAGAAAGGTTGTGAAGCCTGTTTTTCTTTCAGACTGTTGAATATAACTTTTAAGTCCAGCACAAACCAAGGTTCAGTCCAATCTTTGCAGCCTTTGTTCCCTGACGTTTTGTTTTATCCAGTGTTTGATTCATTGCAGGTTCTTGTTTAGGTCTATCTGTAGTGTTCCTTTACATGTTTATGCACATTCATACACTTCAAAAATGCCATTGACTGTTAACACACTAAAATAGATTGAAGTGCATATATTTAAATACAGTGAAGAATATAGAGTATACCCAAGTTGCATCGTACTATGGTAGTTTTCCTACCTACTGTTTAAAATAGCCTTTGTGTCCGGAACATGGCTATGATGCCTAAAATGTAACCTAGATAGGCAGCTTACTAAGGTTTGGAACAGAGCCATGGTCAGAATTTTATTTTCTGCAAACGGTGCCGCTGCGCCATTCACTGCCCTCAGCTTTCTCAGCGTATTATAGAAAAGAGCTTGTTTAAATCTCAACCCGTATTCAACACATATCTGACCTGTGTCAGTCAAGGAGGCTTAGGGGAATTGACGGGTCACTTGGATTCCTGCCACTAGAGATGCTGTTATGTTTGGAGACAAATCTGAAGCTCTGGTCTCAGCCTGTGGCTATGATGGGCTAACAGACTTCAGCAGTACTAAGAAGTAAGGTTGCTAGTCACAGATTGGCAGCTAAAGTTTTGACTTAATACTAGAAAGCATCAACAATAGAAAATGTAAACTGACCGCTCACAATATGAATACAGTTAACAGTAAACTATGTTTCAAGCACATTCATAATACAAAATGGATCATACAACAAAAATCTGTAAAAATACAAATCTGAGAGGCATGAGTTGTATATTCAGCTGCCCTCAGCAAATGGTTTCAGAAAGACTCAGTAACAATCGTGCAATATTTCACACTTATAAATGTGATTATGCAAACATGCTCACAATCCAAGTGGAACTGATGCAACTAAAGTGAAACGTTGTGGCTTCAAAAGGCTCCCCTCTAAATAGTTTGGCACTTATAAACGTATTAAATAATTAACTTTTTTATAACATTCCATGCAAAGCCATCATCCGTCTCAACTCTCAGTGTGTCCAGGATGGACAGGATGGACAGATGATCTGCAGTGCTGAATAACAGAATGTTCTCATCTGAAAATCACTTCAAAACCAAGAAAAAAAGACTAGTGGATGAATAAAGAAGCATCTGTAGAACTCATAAGTGCAGTATTTTAAAATCTTCATCAATGTAACAACTACCTATGTAGTTTAGTTGTAAAAAGATTTCTTTAGATGTGTCAACTTAATAAAAAGTTATATTCCAATAGTTCATTTTTTGGCTTTAAGTATTACATGCTTCACCTCATGTTTTCATCTGCTTCATTTCTGTGCCTGCTGTTAAAGTGAGCAAATGAAACTGAACCAAAAAAATAAAGAATAAAAAATATAATAATTATATAGTGTAGGTGTATTGAAACTCAAAAATACTTTAATCCAACACAACTTCACATGGTATAATGATTAAAAACTCCAAAAATCAAGTTACCATTTGGTTATTTTCAGTATTATTTACTGGACCCCTTTTTTTTCTTCTTCTTTTTTTTTTTCTTTTTTTTTTTTGCAGTCATGTATCAGTGCTGGAAAGAAAGGCTTTGAGTATTTATTTAAAATGCACAAATGCTGCTCAAGCCAAAATCATTAAAGCACATTTATCCCTGAAGCGCCTAGATATCTAATCACAAACAGCTGTAATGAGGTTGGAAGACGTTCTATGAAGCAATTCCCACTTGGATTCAAAGCTGAGATGCTCAGAGAGATTGGCATCATTCTGTTTGGTGAATACACCTTGTGGAAAACCTGATAAGACATCTCAAGTGATTATGTTGTATTTTCTGTAGATAAACGTCCCCATGCTTAAAATGGTTATTTGTCATTTTAGACGCTTGGCTGAAAACTTCAAGATTTAGAAAGGCATTAAGAGGTACAGATGTTTGTCCAGTCTTTACTCACAGATGAACTGTTATCATCTGCAAACATCATTCAGCAGATTCTGAATGAGAGCAAATTGAGGTTAAATGAGAGACAATTTGTATACATGTAATTGAATGCACTAAGTATTCTTCTATTGTTTCAAGAACTAAATCAAACGGGACAGAATCTGACATGAAATCCTGTACTGAGAGTTTCTGGAAATGACTACTTGAGTACATTTCATGCTCCAGGATGTTCAACGCCTTCACTGTAATTTCAAAACAAGCAGTTCAATTGTCATCAAACAGTGTAAACCTGTGGGTGATCATCACGCCTATTTACAGCTTTCATAATCTTTCTTGTTGAGTCACAAGACAGCACTGCTCTTTACTTTCCTTTAAAGGAATAAGCAGTCAAACAGCCATAAAGTGACATGCCTCTGAGGAATACGTCTGATACATTGTAAACGTTAAAGCACAAAAGCTATAAATGAAAGACTGCTTGAAAGGGATAGTGCAAGAATTCCTGTAAATAACAAAGTTACAAGACATACAAAAGGCATGGTGCGTTTGTTGTCATTTTGGGGCTTGGCGGCCCAGATCCCCATTTGTTTTCATTAAATGGAAAAGAGTGACCAGTACATTCTTCAAAATTTCTCCTCATGTTTGACACAGAAGAAAGAAAGTCTTACAGGTGGAATGTCATGTGGCTCAGTAAATGATGGTTATTCCTTAAAAACAGCCCTGTGAACAAGGAAACCTTTTGGTGTGAATATCAATCTATGTATGGTGACCCTGAAAAACCTATTTAATGTCCACCAGCAATCAATAATTTTATCTTTGTTCATAAACTCATCTTTGTTCATAAAATTACATATGTAAACTTTTCCACATGAAAATAATTTCTTTGTGACTTATATTGGCTTACACACTTACCTCATTTAGTATTTGCAGATCTATGAATATGCAAATTAGTCCCCGCCTCTACTCAATCACGCCAGCTCAAACCTGCTCCACTTTCACTCAGTTAGCAGAACTAAATGCTGTAGTAAATGCTACACAATGGCAGTGACAATCTTGGATTAATGTTATTCATTGCAGTTGCAAGAATGAATCCATGAGTGAATGTATTTAAATTCTGAATGGATTATAGCCTAGAAAGCATTCAAAGCACGCTCCCCTTATAATTACTGAAAAGCTGTCACTCATCTAGGTGCATCGTGATCTCATTCCATTATAATCAATGAAGATCTACACTGCACAATTATTCCCTTACTTAAATCGTGTCTACACCTTTTTTGTTACAATGAAAGGATTCGCGACTGTGCAGAGCTCAGGGTCACACTTTATTTTAAGATCCAATTATTGCTATTAACAAACCATTAACTATAACTTTTGCCTTAATAAACTACTAATTGTCACAAATCCTGTCCGTGGTCTTCCGTCTGCTTGCCACCAGAGGTCATTTTCCTATTATGTTGACTCTCACACTACACAGACTGTTACATGTCACCCCAGACTACATTTCCCATGCTCCACTTCACTGATTACACTCACACCTGCAACCAATTACACACACAGGCCCCAACCATCATTTAGGGCAGAATATTGTTTGCGCTTATCACTACGTCAGTGATAGCTACATTACGGAGCCTGTATTCTAGTCTAGTTCAGTCTAGTGATGGGAGAAACTAACCATTTCGAAGCTTCGAATCAATTGAACCAATTGCTTCACAAAATGATTCACTGTTTCGAAGCGCTCAAAATACATCACGCTGGTGAGGCCTGCTGGTCAAAACTGTTTAAATGCAACAAAGACTCATGCATAAAAACAGCTTTTACAAACCCAATGAAAACGCTTTCTTAAAAGTATAATATATTAAATGCAATCAAAATAATAAAATACCATTAGAAATTAAGTGTCTTTATAATAGGACAATGCATATTTAAAATAATTATTATTAATTAGCAAGGGCTTGTTTTGTTTGTTTTATGGAGAGCTTGTATAAACAGGCCAGTAAGAGACTAACTACTACTCATCCTTTTAATTACACAAATGTCTCATTAAAAATGTCTGCAAACTGATCAAACTGAACTGAGATCGTATAACCAGACGCTGATGCAGTGGTCTCAGTGAACTCGCATGATTCACGGGTTCACAGAGATCGCCCCCCTAACGCAACCTATGGAAATTTCAAAAAAGTTATGAGGTAACAAAGCCTCATTTACTGAAATCACATGACTTTGGCATTTTGATACACGCTCCGAACCACTGTTTTGAAACAACTGATTTGTGAAGAATTCGAAGCTTCATGAAGCATTGTTTCAAAAGTGGCCATCACTAGTTCAGACTTGTTCCTTGATTGCCTGTTCCTCATGTCTTGATCCTAGCCTGGTTACCTCGTCTTGTCTGTTCCCTGCCTGTCTTGGACTTTAGCCTGTCTTGGATTATCCCTTTGTCTCACCCTTTCAGATACTGTTTGCCCCTTGTGTGGACTATAGCCTGTCTGTTGGATTTCCCATTGGCCTTACCCTCTGGAGCATGTTCGCTGTCGATATATCCACGCCTGTCTCTGGATTACTCTTTGTCTTGCCCAAGCTATATCTGTTTACTGGTGTTCGACCCTGCCTGTTTTTGACCATGTCTTTGAATAAAGCTTTGCATTTGGATCCGTACATCTCGTCTCGCTCGCTCCGTAACACTAATTTGCTACTTATTAATAGTTAGTAAGATAGTTGTCAAGTTTAGGTGTTGGGTAGGATTAGGAATGTAAAATATGGTCATGCAGAATGTGTGCTTTATAAGTACTAATAAACAGGTAATATTTTAATAACAGGCATGCTAATAAGCAACTAGTTAAAAGTAAGAACTGGTCCTTGTATTAAAGTGTTACCGATCTCATCACTGAACAAAACTGTATGAGCGATAGATAGATAGATAGATAGATAGATAGATAGATAGATAGATAGATAGATAGATAGATAGATAGATAGATAGATTAGATAGATAGATAGATAGATAGATAGATAGATAGATAGATAGATAGATAGATAGATAGATAGATAGATAGATAGATAGATAGATAGATAGATGACTCCCTCAGTGGCATTCATCAGTATTATTTTAACAACGTGATGATAAAGCTTAGAGCACAGGCGATTAAAATGCATTTGGGTGGCATACAGATCAGTGGTAATCAGTTATTATCTATAAATCCCTAGCTAAAAATAAAAAGATGAGACAAGCTGATAATCAAGCATATCTGTATCAAGTGCATTTCTTCCCTTCCAGCTGCACAGCGGTGAATAGCGCTGCATGAGCCCGTGGAAAAGACAGTGAGCTCATTTCAAGCGTATGTCTCTTAAGTTCAGAGAGTGACTGACTTCCTTTAGCTGTGCTTACTCAGAGATACTGTGCACCCGCTTGGCTCTGTCTTAATTAATGACTAATTACATCCCATTGCTTCTAATTAGAATCACAAATTCAAGAGTGAAGAGGACAGAAAGCGAGTCTGTGGCTGTCTGAATCACAGGCATCATCTGCCGCTTCTCTCCTCTTATTCTTACTTGCTAAAATAAGAAACAGAAAACATGTTCTCTGCTAATCTCTTTTGCTTGTTTTGACAATCCCAGAAGACTAATTTAGGACTAAAATGTATTAAAAACAAAATGATACAAAGGTAAATAATAGACCTGGAAATTAATGGCCTACATTTTTTTTACATGCTTAATAATAAAGAAATAATCCATTTAAGGTCAGGCCTAACCATAATTTTTCTAGGTTAAGGTGGTTTTAGGCACTGTGCGTCATGCCCAACAACACCCCTAAGCCCTGGTAAAGTCACGATTACACACAGCTGCTTGATTTTATAAAACAGCAATAACAGCATTATATAAAAAATGTTTTCAGTAAAAATCACAAAAAATAACCTATTAACTATCACTATTAGCCTGCTGCATGTGATACTGTTGACATTTTTTTTTGTTTTAAAAGAATATAAAAAACACCAAGGCTACATTTATTTGATTAAATAGTCAGAAAAATTACTACATATTAAAATGATTCTATTTTAATATATTTTGAATTGCAATTTATTCCTGAGATGCAAAGCTGAATTTTCAGTCTCATTACTCTGGTCTTCAGTGTCACATGATCCTTAAGAAATCATTGTAATATGCTAATTTGCTTGATTGTTATCAATTTATTAATAATAGTTCCTATTATTTTGAATGTTGAAAACAACAAGTTTTTTTTTCTTCTTTTTTTCTATTTAATATTTTTGTGGATTCTTTGATGAATAGAAAGTTCAAAAGAACAAAATGTATTTGAAATATAAATCTTTTGTAACATCATAAATTATTTTCTGTTTTAACTATTCAATGTATCCTTAATGAATAAAAGTATTAATTTCTTTTTCTACACTGAAGAAGGCTGATAGCTGAAATGTCTTTTTTCTTTTCTTTTTTTTTCATGTTATCCCCTTTTTTATCCCCTGCTTAAATTCAATAAATATTATTTAGAGTGCAGACCTCACTAAGAACAACTTTTTATCGATATGCAGTGACTTCGCTTTTAAGGGGACAAGTGAACCCAAAAATGCTTGCTTGATTCTGATAAACCAACTTTTGTCGTTTGTCCCAGTACCATGACAAGCAAAATATTTATAGTTATGATGTGTTTCCTCAAAGCGCTCTCAAAGGCAGGCGGTGACTGTGCTATATAGTGAAACATGACCTCAATTTGCACCAGCGTGCCAAATGTTCCTCCTGCTCCTATGGGAGTTTGGATACAAATTCCTAAATAAGAAAATTTGCACTTGTGCATTTTTTCGCAGTGTGGTGGACCCTGATATCAGCAGGTTACTTTCTCTATTAGAGATACAGTCGACATTGCAAAATAAGGTTGACTTCGGTGATAGCATGTTTTGACTCTCTTTAAGCTTTCCAAGCATACTGTCTTTGCACATGGATAAATATTTAATGAACTGGATTTTTTTAGTCCACACGACTGTGTTAAATCTGGGTTGAACAGACATGCAAATCCAATCGCTTTAGAGCACTATAATTAATGCAAATTTTTATTTTGTTTACATCAAGGTATGTTTACTCCGTCCTGTTTTTTGTAGTTAGGTCAAATTGTTTATTCCAAGAAAATCACATGCACGGCACAAAACAAGTAGGTATTTGCATTGTGCTGCTTTAATTCGAACCTATTCAAATCATCTCAGCATGAAAGCTTTTGAGATACTGTAGCATAACCTTCATTGTGCATGAGTGTGCACTTAGAATGAAGAGAAGGAATATACTGTAGTGTATTTTTACAGAATTCAATCAAGAAGACAAGCAGGCAGAATAAAAGCATTTGTCTTGCACAATACAATCAAAACCGAACAGCATTACTGCTGTAGTTATGACTACAGATGGAAAAACCCATTTAAGGCTTATACCCCTGAATGACCTGTTTTAAAAGGGTAACAGATCAGCCAGATAAAATGGTTGGTTTGATTTTTGCTGTAAAGTTCAAGGCAATGAACACTTGCAGAGGAAATGAAGCAAGCAATTCTATTCATGAAGTCTTAATGTGTCACTCTAACACACAATTACACTCAAGAGTGGCTTCTGATTATATTAGATGTATAGTACACACTGGCTATTGCTGTTTTTCTTTATCATTCATAAATTTTATTTTTTTTAAAAATGACCCTTATGACTGGTTTTGTGGTCCAGGGTCATATTATAGTTTACAGAAATAAATATTAGAGCAAAACACAAGAGCTGAATAGGGCAACATTTTTTACTAATACATAGCAGCATACTTTCCCCAGCTGATTAATCACAGTAAATTAAGGTAATTGTTTTGTGCTACAAGTTTTCTGAAATGTTATGTTGAAATATGCAAATGAGGCACTATCTAATTAAATATACACTAATTTGCATAAATCCGAGAACAGAAATCAAAACAAGTTCAAAGCCAAGTTAAAAATTCTGACATATTAAAGTTTTAGGTTTTTACAGAGGGGATTTTGGATCTCTTTTTATCATTCCACAATCAGAAAATACTGTCAACAGCCAGAAAAATATAAAATAAAAAATGCATTGTTCCATGTTTGCAGGAATAAAATGTAAAATACATATCAGGCTAATTATATATCTGTTAAAAACCTTCAGAATATAGATAGAAATAGAAAGAAAGTGTGAAGTATGGTGCATGTACTGTATGTAAATGCTACTGAAGTGGAGAATTCTGACTCAAAAATGTAATTTTGAGAAAAAAGTATGTTAAATAAAGTATTTTCAATAGTCTGAAAATGAATCAAGTTATGAAAGCAAAATAGCCTAAAATCTCAAAATTGACCAGTGCATGAAAAAACAATGGTTTTGCCTCAAGGTTTTATTAATTAGTAATGCACTCGTATTATTTCTGGCCGATCATAATGTGATGATTTACTAAAGAGAAAAATGTTGTTAAATTATTTGTATTTTTAAAGATTAACTTTCTGTCAGCATTATATGGCAACAAAGTGTAATGTACATATAATAATACGAGAAATAAGCAGCACAATTAAATATCGACCAATAAGCATCGATTAAAAAGTCTAATACTACTAGGGGTTATTTCAGAAGAAACTGAGATCTAGAATATTTTGCATCTGACACAGATTTATTTGACAAGGCCAGATTTACCATATGGGCATTTGGACACGCATCCAAGGGCACTATGTCCAAAGGGGGAACCATGTAGGGCCGAAAGAATGTTTTCAAATAGCATGAGATACAGAACGATGCCTGTTGAATCCACCAAACCAACACTGCACAGTGATGAGGGGGCACCCAGATTGGGGCGTCCAGCAGGGACAGCGGCATCTTATTAGATTGAATAAGACTGTGGTGCTTCATCATGCTAAGTTACAGAACATCAACTTATACAAAACACACTGAGAGACCACAGTATAAAACCCAGTAACTACCTAATTTACTAGTTTTTTTCAAATGCCAAGCGAGTTAAAGCACTATAAATTCAAGCACCTACGTGTGGCGTGTGAGCTGTACTGATTAATAGCCTGTCTTTCTGGATCAGAGGCTTTGCCGTGTCTTTGTTTAACAGAGCTCATTGCGATTATCACAGGATAAACCCTCCAGCACGGCCATAAATCAGCCCTGCCGTGCCTCCTCACTCACACAGCCATCTGTCAGTCAAAAGGACAGTTGAGGGCAACTTGAAAAAGTTCGAGTCTCTTCCGAGGGGTGCCAAATACAACATCTCGGCTGTGTTTCCATGCCTTTCTGTTGAGGTAATTAACCCCAACCCGCTGCTTATTAGAGGAGACTCATAGGGAGCAGAGGATGAGAGGAAATAAGAAATCACAGCTTCTCAAAGAAGCAAACGCAGTCCGTTTGACTCTTTTCAGATCACGCTGCCATCAAACCATTCCATAACATACATTCCTACACAGCAGTTAGGTAATGTTCCTAAATAGGCCATTCTTTAAAATACACCTATTAAGCTTCAGAGAAAAATTTACATTTCCAAGCATCTGTAGATTTCTATAACAAACTTTTACATTAACCTGAATAATAATATTGGCTGCATAAATATTCATATGTCAAATCTGAATAAAGACAGACAAAAACTAGAACTAGGCTGCTTGTCATTACCATCACATCTCAACTTCTTAAATAAGTTCCAACGAGACCTGCTTTTCCGCTGGCAGTTCTGTCTGTTGCAACAAGGCATTTTTTTAATGAGAAAACTGTAAGAGTTTCAGTTTGTTAAAAAATAAAAAAATAAAAATTTTAATAAGGTGTTTCTGATAACCAAACAAATCAGCCTACATATGAAATTCCATTACTACTGCTAATTGATGTAGGCATTTTTAAAGAGACAGGTGGTAATATCATAAATAATTTCTAGACTAGCTAGACACATTCTCTCCATTGTGTTCATGCACTTGAATTCAGTGCAGACAAACCGGAAATATGAAACAATGAACAAACAATGGTGAGAATTCATCAAGCTAGCCAACAAACCCGCTGAACAATTGGACTAACATTTAAATGCCAAGTACAAATATGATGGGAATTTTTCTTGGTGTTGGTGTTCCTATAATTTCTAATAAAATATGCTGACATAAATACTAAAAATATTAAATATTTTATTACATCCCAATGTGAATAAAAGCTGGAAAAGTTTAATCTATGACGTTTTGTCAAGTGACCCCCAAAAAATGTAATTAATGTGCTAGGACATGAATTAGTTAAGTCCAAAATATTATTGTATTATTTAAGCAATTAATTATTGTTTATTGTTATTATTATCATTATTATTTACTAGATAACAACCACCTGTGATCTAGAGATAAACAATCCGTATCGATAAAATCCATGTCTTGCTTTTTTTTTTTTTTTTTTAAACCATGTCCCATTATGGAATTTCATATTAACTTCAACATTACAGTTAGAAAACAAAGGCTTTTCTGTTCTACTTCAAAGAAAACAGTTTTTGTCATAATAATAGTGGGATCTAAAAAAATTCAATTCCTCCTCCACAACAGAAGTTACTATTCCTGCTTCATCTGCCACAGAATTTTATTCTTGAGCACCTATGAAATGCTATTTTCTTGATTTGTTTTTGCACACAGTGCAGTGCTTTGCATAAAAGCTAAATGCAAATGGTATGAGAGCAGATAAACCGAATGTTATGAGCTGAGAATCTGTTCGCTTCACTTCGCTCCTCTACACAATGTAACAACACAATTGAAAGAGGGACTAAGTGATTCTGTTGTTCTTTCTCTTTGGCTTTCAGCAGAAAATCCACTACAGCGCTAAAGAGCTGCTGTGCTGAAGCGTGCTGCATTTTCATCAAGTTGAGGATGACAGGGAGATCAGGCAGGCCATCCTCCAGGCTGTTTGTACCAGGTGGTAGAGCCACAGCTGGCATGTACCTCTTCCACATAAATCATTCATTCTGGAAAACACTTGTATGCTACAGAGAAAGAGGCAGTGTAAAGTCTGCGGTGATGAAGTTTAGAACAACCTTGTGGTCAGTACTGTATCGTAAGATACAGATTCACCCCTTTAAAGTGTACTACAGTCATCCTCCCTTTGGAAAATGAATGTACTTAAAGGAACAGTTCATCCAAAAATAAAAATTTGCTGAAGATTTACTCATCTTCAGGACAGTCAAGATGCAGATGAGTTTGTTTCTTCATCAGAACATGTTTGGAGAAATTTAACATTACATCACTTGCTCACCAATGGATGCTCTGCAGTGAATGGGTGCCGTCACAATGAGAGTCCAAACACCTGCTAAAAACATCACAATAATCCACAAGTAATCCACACCACTTCAGTCTATAAATAAGTGTTTTGTGAAGTGAAAAGCTGGGTCTTTGTAAGAAACAAATCCATTATTAAGATGTTTTTTTTTCATTTGAAACTGCTGCTTCTGGCTAAAATACAAATCTTCTGTCCATAATATTGCTTTCTCCAGTGAAAGAGTTAGTTCATCTGAATTAGGAGAGAAATATGCTCAGATCAAACACTGTTTATAAGTGAAAGCAGTCCAAAACTGTTCTAAAAAAATTGGTCTTTAGACAACAGGAATTGGACTTTTTCCACTGGAGAAGCGTTATTATAGATTATGGACTGCTATTTTGGCCAGATTTGTATCTTACGAACATTTTGACTTTTGACTTCACAATACATTAATTGATGGACTGGATTACTGGATTACTTGTGGAATATTGTGATTTTTTATCAGCTGTTTTGACATTCTGACGGCACCCATTCACTGCAGAGGATTCATTGTAAAACAACTGACATAATGCTAAATTTCTCCTCGTTTCATCTGAGGGTAAGTAATTTTTAGCTATTTATTTTTCATTTTTTGGGTGAACTAATCATTTTAAGTAATATTCTGAGTTCAATAAAAGTTAAGCTCAATCAAAAGCATTGTGGCATAATGTTGAATCTCACAAAAAAAGACTCATCCTTTGCTTTGTATTTTTTTTTTTTAAAGCAAAGAGCAAAAATCGAAGTCACATCAAGACATGTAAGTCAATGGGGCCAACTGATTAAAAAGCAGAAATGTGAAGTTTATTATTTTATAATACCACTTGCATTAATTCTGTTAAAATGTAAGTTTTTAAAGTTTTTAATCCATTTTTGGATTTTATGTGTTCTGTTGACATTATTACTTTTTAAGTAAAGATCAGAATTATTTTTGAGATAGTCAACACTGCAGATGCTGTCAGTTGAGATTAAATTGTACTGAACCCACAATATTACATTAAAAATCATTGTCAAACTACAAAGATCACGGTATCTCAGATAAATCTTGACAATCTCTTCCACGCAATAAAAAAATAAATCATGTGTTGTAACTAAAAAATGCTCCCTAACGCACTCTCCAAGTCCATTCCTGAAGCCCACAGCCATTGCCAAACAGCACAACGTGTCTGAGGCTGCAGCTCAGAAATGTTTGCTCAAGTAATCATCTGTAGCCGCCTCTCAGCTCAGTGAGGTTTGTTTGCGCCCTTGATTCGGATTGAGCGCTACACTGGCTGTCCGCAACCCATATCAACATACATCCAGTTAGTAACTACGACAAAATCATCTCGCTAACAATGAAGTGTGTCTTTTATAACAAAGCACAAAAGGAGGCCATTAATAAAGTTACATTAAAGACTTTTTTGAGCAATGCAAAATTTGTATTCCTTAGATATTCAGCGAAGCAGACAAATCATGCTGTGCATGCTGTTGTAGACTAATAAACCAGAAAGAGAGCAGCAAATTGCTTGTGTTTTCAGTTCTGCAACAAATTAGTGCTTTCCAAAAGAAGCTGAGAGGAACCTGGAATAAAGCTTGCGCAACAGTGAGAAACTACAAAAGCTTTATTGTTGCATACTGCTTGGCAGACGCATTTTGGGGAAGGTGGGTTAGGCTGTACTACAGTAATTATAAGAAGTAGAATCCACCATGCACTTTTTAAATAAATATTATTAAGATCACTCAAAAATTCATTAAATCATACACTCTTAAAAATAAAGGTTCCAAAATGGGATTTTGACAGCGATGCCATAGAAGAAGCATTTTAGGTTCCCCAAAACACCCTTCTGTAAAAAGTTCTAAAAAATTAATGTTAAAGAATATTTAAACAATCTAAAGAACCCTATTCCGCTATAAAGAACCTTTTGTGCAATGGAAAGCTTCCATGGAGATTAAAAGCTCTTGCAGAGATTAAGAACTTTTAATTTTTAAGAGTGTATCAAATAAATATAAGCATAAATGATGATGCAAAATCCAGAAATGTGTGTTAAGTAGTGCTGAAAGATCTGAACTACCTTTACAGATAGAAGCAATCAGCCACTTTTCATAATTAATGTTCAGCCAGTGCCAAGTTCATTAAACAAGAGTCTCCAAAGAGAGAAGAAGAGGAGTTCGCAATCATCAATGGTCTTTGTGAATCTGCCAGATCGCAAATTGGAGGTCACACCTGCATAAAAGTGTCATTAACAATAAGGCAAGGTGCAATCAACCTGATTTGAACAGGACCGGACAGATGTACAATTGGTATTCAGGTCATGATGATGAAACTCTATAGATTTTTTCTGTTTAGCACATGAGTGGAAGATACTCTCCACAATGGACTGCTATTTCTCTCACCCGAGGTCATGTCTGTTCACAGTGCAGACAAAAATTTACCATGGTAACCAAGGTGTCTACCAAAAAGTTACTATAGCTACCGTCACAACAACAAAACATACAGTAGTACAGCCCACTACTGTATAGTATGTCTACATACTTTTTGTAAATATTTGTAATTTTGTATGTCATTTATTTTTGTGATGACAGTGCCTGCTAATATAAGATTACTACAGTATTTTGATGAAAGCTACAGTTATTAAACAGAAAATTCTGCACAAAATGACAATGCTTCTTACACTGCTTTAAGTATATGCCATATAGATATGGGTTTTTTAGTGCAATAATTGCAGTGCATTTGGTAGGTAACTGTGGTTACCATGGTAAGTCATTGTGAAGGTGGTCATTTAGTTGCATTACCAATGAAAGGGATTTCTATATAAATGCAACAATTTGTGCCTCTGCATCAGCAATAAAATATCATTAGTTACATAAGATTATTTTTTGCTGAATTTGTGTTTCTCGGCTATTTTTCATTTTCTCATATAGGAAAATAATTCACGAAAGGGATATAACATAGCATATAGTGTTTAATGGTGTGAAAAAAGATATATATATATATTTTTTTTTTTTTTTTTGTTGTTGTATTTTTTTTTTTTTTGTCTATCAGCTCTTTGGCCTGTCTCAGGCCTTGTAGCCAATTATTGGACCAGTTTTTGATTATTTTAATTAGTTGTATTTATTTATTTGATGTTTGCACTGTTGACTGCATCAAACTCAAAATGTAATTTTATTTATTTCATAAAATCCGTCTAATTCATTCTAATGTTAATGCTTATTTAAGCACCCTTATTTAATCAACATTTGTTAACAAATGCGCTTATGGTCTATTTTGTCATCTTTTTGTGGACAGCTCAATTTTGGCACAAGATTTGTGCTGAATTTATGGTTTGCAGCTCTATTTCTCATAGTTTTACAGAGTAAACTTCCTTTCTAACGTAGCATTTGTACGCACAGTAATTAAACAGACATTCGTCTTACCTTGTATGTGCTGATTAACTACATTCTCCAGCCGATCCAGTCGCTCTATAATCCGCAGAGTTTCTCCTTTCCTGTCGCCGTCCAACTTTTTGGCTGGGACAGGCATCGGCACTTTGATGTACACATTAGCGATGTAATTAGTCACCCATCCGACGTACAAAAGACACACGATGTTGGTCATGCCACTTAGTATCACACACGTAGACACCAAAGTTTTGGTTCTCCTGGTGCAAGCCATTCCGACATCCCTCCATATAGAGTCCGAGACACAGCGGACAAGTGCGCCTGTCCTCAACTCTGTATGTGCTCCGATGGAGAATCACGCGCCTGACGCAAACACTACAGTCCGCGCTTCATTCTGTTCAGCTCTGACAGATTCCAACGACTTGAAAAGGGCAACTATCGTCTTGTTCCAACATGAAGCGCCGCGTCCTCCATCTACAGCTGCGAGCAGCGGTATAGGAAGGAGAGCGAAGGTGCGCGAGTATGTGTGTGGTTTGATCCTGAGCCTGTTGACCAATGAGAGGAGCTGTAATCTATGGGACCAATTGCACAATGATCCAGTAACAGTAAGGAGGTGCTATATAATGGCAGAGACGGCTGTTTCATAAAAAAAAGTGTAATTGTAATAAATGTGTAATAAAAGCAAACATGACTTGACCAAGCAAAATAAAGGAGTAGGCTACATTGCATTTAAAGCTCTAATACAAATAGTAGGCAACGCAGAGGAGATTGAGGAGTGTTGTAGCAAAGCATGGGTTTACACCACCAATTTAACCACTTACAAATGAACAGTAGGCTACCTTATCAATACCCTCCTGATTACAGAAGTTGTAAGGCTGTTTGCAAATTATATAATAACATTCATAATAACTTTAAATAAATTGTATAGGTGTTTTTCAGGGAGTCATTTGGTAATAAAGTGATTAAAGGATTTAACAGAATACAGAAAAAAAAAACACATTTTGTAATCGATTTGAATTATTTGCAAATATTTTTAAGTTGAAATATGCACACATTTACTATGCATTCGCCTAATGTGTCGACAATGCAGAATGGCAAAATGTTTCTTTTCTCATCACATTCGGTTATGAATTAGGCTACATGAATCACATAAATGATTCAGCCTATTCAGAATTGTGAAATTTGACCTAAAGTACAGTAGTTTACGTCACGTTGGTCATTCAACATTGTAAAACAGTTGTCAAATGCTGTTAAGCTACTTACATCTTACCTTGCACTCTTTTACCATTAAAGAGATAGTTTACCCAAAAATGAACCTGTATGAATTTCTCTCAGCTGTTGAACACAAAAGAAGATATTTTGAAGAATGCTGGTTACCAAACTGTTGACAGCAGCCTCTGACATCCATGTATGGGTGGGGGGGGAGTCAGTGGATACCGATGACAGCTACCAATGACTATCGATGATAGAATGTTCATTTTTTGGGTGAACTATCACTTTAAAACTGAACCATTGCTAGAATTCAGCATCGGTATCTGTATCAATTCGGAATCTATGAACACTAAGGCCCCACCATCGTTTGTTTGATTGGCTCTTTTTAATAATTTGTGTAAAATAATAGAAATGAGGTTTACATGCATTTACATACAACAGGTACATCAAGTGCTGATATTTCGTACAGCAGCACTTATAACTGAATGCATCAGTCCACTTGTCAGGTTTTTTTTTTTTTGTTTTTTTTTTTATTTCAGGAATATATGGCCTCTCGGCCCATAGTTCCACAAAATCATAATGACATGGCAGATAGTTTTTTCTTCATTCCATGATATAAGTGAAAAAAGTGAATGTGACGTGACATACAGCCAAGTATGGTGACCCATACTCAGAATTCGTGCTCTGCATTTAACCCATCCAAACTGCACACACACAGTAGTGAACACAAACACACCATGAACACACACCCGGAGCAGTGGGCAGCCATTTATGCTGTGGTGCCCGGGGAGCAGTTGGGGGTTCAATGCCTTGCTCAAGGGCACCAAGACTCAAACCCACAACCTTAGGGTTCGGAGTCAAATATGGCCCGAATGTATAGCCGTCATGTATAGCCTGAATCAAAAACAATTGACACATCAGTACAAACATCACCAACAAGAACAAGATCACCTAAGTATTTCTTATGCAAATCCTCATATAAAGAGCAATCATATATAAAAATGCTTCTCATCTTCTATCACTGAAATATTTCATGTTAACTTACAATAACTACAGATTCTCTCTCTAGCCATATCATCAGCATATAACATATTAACAGTCCGTTTGTCCATGTTTGTGTATTACCGATAGACAAAGCCCATTCACACCAAAACAAATGTTTGGTGTGAAAATTTTGTGCAATAAGCATTTTCAGTTGAATAAATGCCTGCAAAAGCAATTTTTATGCAAATCGCATGCAAACATCAAAACGAATTTTCGTGCCAAATATTTGTGATGGTCTCAACAGGCCTTCTGCACATTAATAGCGGGGAATTTTCAGTGACTCTTTCTGCAAGTTACATCATTACTCCAGTAGGTGGCGACACATGTGTCATGACTGAGTCACTGAATTATTAATTCATCTTCAGTTCATTAAAATAAAATACTGATTTGTTCAGGAATGAAACAACGCTGCTCATGGATGGCATTATGTTTGTTTTGAGCAAAGTAAATTAGATTACCACAATAAATTCCAAACTTTGATTAAACTATAAATTTAGCTGTAATTCCAAATCCCAACAGCAGTCTTCATTCTTAACATTAACACAGTTTACACAGTTTAAGAATAAGTTGTAAACTTATTGTATACTTTGTTGTAGCTGATAAATATAGGAATAATTATATCAACATTTGAGATAGACATCATAAAAAAAAAAACTTTCAGATACAGTATATGTAATTGTATGTATATGTAAACCAACATCAGTAGCTTCTCCTTTAGAATATGACCATATTTATGAATACAATTTGTCAAATTATTCAGATTTGAGAATGACATTTTCCACATGCATCTAATCTTGTTTTAGTGCGATTACAGCATAATAATGTATATGTGTGTGGCCAAAGAAAGCAAATAAGTATTTTTATGAATAGTTCAGATTCTTTGGCTAATTTTCCAGAACACTGCTGCTATCAGCAAAAGCACTAACATGTAAGAGTAGGAGGAATAAAGACCCACTTTAAGCTTGTATTTTATATCCACCCCATGGGTATAGTCTGAGGAAGCTCATAAAGAAACTATATTGATTTTATCTCATTAAAAAAAGCCCATACACACATATAATGTTTGGTTCTGCTGGGACAATAATAGTGGTGCTTTAAATAGCTTCAAATAAATGAGATACCAACAAAAATCATAGACAATGCTATAACATTTAGCGACATTGTAAGCAAAAGAAAAACACTGGTTACAGGTTACTGGTTTGGTAACTAGTACAGCTAATGCGTTGCAACTGCTACTTATAATCTGATGTAAACCTTTTAAAATAAAAATCTAAATATATAAGCCTATAGTTATGACAACATAGGCTTATAGTTTCTGACAACAAATCAATCCAAAATATGCCAGACATTTCATCAAGCATTTCAATTTACATTAATTTAGTAATTAATGCAAGTTGCATTTAAGATGGTTGCACTCAACTTTTAGACAAAAAAAAATCATTGGTTTAATATGTTTATTCATTGTACGGTTAAATGCAGAGCACCAATTCTGAGTATGGGTCACCATACTTGGCTGTATGTCACGTCACTTTCAATGCAACTGAATCACATGTCCTTGAAAGAGAGATTGAACAGAAACATTTTTATTTATAAAATATATGCTCATTTTAGTGTTAAATCCACAGAAAACAGAACTTGTTCCCCAACTTACTGTGAGAAATATCAGCAAGTTTGTGTGTGTGTGTCTCTGTGTGTGTGTGTGTGTGTGTGTGTGTGTGTGTGTGTGTGTGTGTGTGTGTGTGTGTGTTTAGAAATAATTAATTAATTAAAAAAGTGATTTTTTTTTTTTGTATACGCTAACTTGATCCCTAAACAGCAACATGAAGAATTGTATCTCTCTCAGAACAAAAGGTACAAAAGTCACTAGGACAGTACCTGTTCAAAAGGTAAAAATATTTAAAATTTAGGTACTAAAAAATACCGTTAAGATACTACTAATATTCACCGTTTGAGAGTAAATAAGGTACAAGTGTGTATATATTGAAAAGGTGCTGCCCCAGTGATAACTTCTGTCCTTTCTTTTTCTGAGAGTGTATGGAGAACTGATTTACATATCTCTATATATGCCATACATTTCTAGGCACACAGTAGAAACCTGCAAATCCACTTTTGTGGTGCTTCCTAAGCTGCACAGTACTAAACAGAACTGCATTGCTTTTACGATCAATGTTATAATCAGCAGTCAACAGATGGAGCCTTTCACAGAGGACCTGCTGCGGCTCAGGATCTCTTCTCTGTAAATCAATCAGTAAAATGTTATTTCCCCAGAAAAATAAAAATAAAAATAGACACTGAAACAGCTATGCTAAAAACGTGACTTTTTGTGGCTTAAACTGACGAAAGCTTAAAAAATGATGAAGCATCTTTAATCGTGCTCACTTAAAATACACAGCAGGACACAGTCTTAAAACCCAAACAGTCTACTTAAAATATCTTGATAAATGTACTGTGTACATTTAAACTGGAATCCATAGTGTATTTTCTGCACTGAACTGATCCTCAGTCCTATTTTTTTCCAGTCTATTTATGTATGTACTGTATGTACGACAAAATGTTATTTTTTTATTACTAAAATATTACTAATTACCTAATAAATAAATAAACAAACAAAGTAGATTTTACATTTCCTGAAGAAAATGTAACTGCTGTTTGCCACAACAATACAATTTTTAAGTGTGGTTACTAGGGTGTTCAGCTGGTTGCTACGCTGTTAGAAGTGAGAATATGCAGTTATTACATTTTATTATGTTTCTGAAGGTGCGCCTTTGAAGTTGGCAAAGCTTTTGCAGCAAAAGGCATGCAAGGACATTTAGATTTTACACTTCATGGCCCCTTTAAAGAAGTTTTTATATCTGATGTGACCCTTATGAATTGCTTTCCTCTGTGTAACTCAAAGTGGTCAGGTTGATTTTGTCATGTGAATAACACTTGTGACCTGAATAAAATCAGTAAGGTATTGCCACATATACATATACAATTTTAGGTTACTTGAGAAAATGTTCAGTGTGGGTGTTTGTAAGGGCATTCAGTGGGTGTCAGGTGACTGCAGCTATAGCAAGTCAACAGAGTCCACCTCCAAGTCTATGTGAATTTCAGGTCTCAGTTTCTTCCTTCAGTGTGAGCCTACAGGATTTTTTGCCTGTTTTATCATCAGCCAGGTGAAAATCGTGAGCCTGATCACCTATAAAAGTGCTCGACAATCCACACGGTATCCACTGAGCAAACTGTGCAGTACAAGGAATGCACAGAAGTTCAATACTTGAGGTTGGAGGATTTTTTTTTAAACTCACCCTAAGTATGAGAAATATCAATAGTGATGTTCAGCAAAAAAAAAAAAAAAAAAAAAAAAAGAAATAGCACTGAGGCAAAATACTGCAAAAGTCATTTTATAACCCTTGTAAATAAGGAGTAAACTTTTAAAACTTTTAAAACACTTTTAAAAATAGTACTTTTTATGGAAATATAATGCTTTAAAAGAATATGTTTTGAAAGCTTTAGTTGAATAATTGCCCACTTAAGTAGGACTTAAGTATGTATTTAATTGCATAATTACTTGTATTGTTTACTACAGTTAAAATGGTCACACTCTATTTTAAGGTGTCCCTTGTTACACGTTATACTTGTTATTATAGTAACACTTATTTATGCATTATTACATGCGAGTAACCCTAAGCCAAAACCTAACCATAAAGTAAGTACATGTAGTTAATTATTACTACCAGTACTTAAATGTATAATTACACCATAACAAGGGCACCTTAAAATAAAGTTAAACTGTTAAAATTATAACCAAGTACTTTACATGTGCTTCAGTATACAACTCAACGCATCAAAATAAGTGTACTTATTTAAAAAAAAAAAAAAAAAAAAAAAAAACAAGATAAAACTTTTACCTTTTAATTTGACATTATTACAAAGTGCTCTTTAAAATGTACTTAAGTGTGTTAAACAGTCATGAAAGTGCAACTCTTTAGGTAAAGTTAAGTGACATTTCATTTCAATAGTACTATGTTATCTGCAAGTTTGTGTGTGTGTGTGTGTGTGTGTGTGTGTGTGTGTGTGTGTGTGTGTGTGTGTGTGTGTGTATTTGTATAGGTATATGTGTGTATATACTTTCAAGATTCGAAGTACACTACAAATGCACATTTAATACAATTAAGCGCACTTCATTTTCACAAGGGAAAGCCACAGAGAGCAACGTCTTCATAAAAGCTCTTTATCGCTTTGACTATGGCAGAAAGGTTGCAGGCTGATTCAGAGTGACACTGATCTCCCCCTTCTTTGTGTTGCAGCTGATATGTGACACTCTGCAGCAGTATAATGTGTGTTGACATTTCCCCCACCGCAGCAGAACAAGCATCATGCCTTGTCTACAGCCTTGAAGTGGGTGACGCAAAAGACTGATGCCAGTAAATGTGCTGTGATGTACAGAAGAGTCCTGAAATATATGTTCTAATGTAAGAAGCCCTGAAGGGGGCCGTAGACATACCAGTGCGTCACTATTTATAATCTTTAACTCTGCTTCCACTTACATGAGTGGTAAATCAACATGTCAGTTCTGTGCTCTTTCTTGTGTGTGAAAAATTCATGTGCAGAATACAAAATACTTGTTTATGTTTTGTTCAGCTACAGTATTTACAGTTAGGTATATACATCTTACATTTAGTTATGAGCCAAAAACATTCAATATTTATAAGAGGCTAAGTCTGTACCATGATCTTTTGTATCTTTCTCAGACAGGTTGTGGTAAGAGTTCAGCACACTGTTACTGAAGATCATGCCTTTGGCTGATTTCTGTATTATTCATTCCCTTCAAAAAAGTGTGTTGCATTTTAAATCATATTGAAATAGCCGAATAGGATTAAACTCATGTCTGTCGCAGCTTGAGGAGTCATGCTGCAAGTGTAGATGATATGCGGTTTCATCATTTTATTCACCCTCATATCATTCCAAACTTGAATGATTCTTTATTTTGCACAACATGAAGAAAGATTTGTCCATATCCCAGTCAGTGGAAATTACACATTTCAAAAAGGACACAGAGTTAGCATAAAATAATTCTTACAACTCCAGTGGTCATCTTAAGCAATATGAACACTTTTTATAATTGACAGGGCAAAAATTTTCTTAAATAAAATAAAAACATCAATTATCTGATGTATACCATAAACATGGCCTGACACAAGAACCAGTGAGATTTGACGTTATTAAAGGTATAGTTCACCCAAAATTGAAAATTCTGTCATTAATTACTCACCCTTATGTCATTCCAAACCCGTAAGACCTTCGTTCATCTTCGGAACAAAAAATAAGATATTTTTAATGAAATCCGAGAGCTTTCTGAACCTGCATAGACAGCAATGCAACTGAAACATTCAAGGTCCAGAAATATAGCAAAGATATTGATAAAAAAGTCCATGTGACATCAGTGGTTAAACTGTAATAACCGCATTTTTGGGTGAAATATCTCGTAACGTTGTTATTTAGCAGTAGATTTCCAGCTAACAAAAATATTCTATGAAAGTTTTGCAGCTTGCAAAGTTCCTATTAACTTATGAAAAGGTTATTTCAAAATTCTATTGACATTCAAAACATTTTTTTTTTAAATCTTTGGTTACACTTTATTTTAAGGTGCCCTTGTTACAGTGCAAATATACTGTACATTTAATTACTGAATAATATTAATTAACTATATGTACTTACTTTATGGTTAGGGTTAGGATTAGGGTTTGGCTTGGGGTTACTTACTGTACATGTAATTATGCATAATTTGTTGTTATTGTAATAGTAATACATGTGTAATAATGACACCTTAAAATAAAGTATTTCCAAATCTTTATTATTGCTAATATTTTTATCATTGGGTTAGAGAAAATATTAAGGGAACATTCCATTTTATTATTTTATCATCCATTATGGGATCCTTTGAATGTTCGTTGCAAGACAAACAAGTAGTAAGTAATAACATTTAGAAAAAAAAAATCCATGATTGATGTATAGATAACATTTTGAGAACATTGTTAAAGATAACTTCAACCTAAATGTTCTATTAATGTTACTGAAAGAATGTTTCTTTATTGCTTTAAGAGAACCTTTCCAGAACATTTACCAAAGTTCTGAGAACCTTCCCTTTTAGCTGTTCGTCACATCTCTGAGCAACAAGCAGCAATATACTGTAACTCTCTTGACTGAATCAGTGTTTTTAAAAAAGAACTGGTTAAGTCAACGATTCAATGATTCGCTCATAAAGACAGTCATTTTTTGCTGCCTTTGGAGTCTGCAGAAAGAGTCAGCGATAATCGCTAAAATCTTCATCAAACACACACACACACACAGATTCACAAACTGGAGTTCCAAAACTCACATTAGTGACATTTGGAGGGAAATTTGTGGACAACAACAACAAAAAAATGTCTGTCTATTGTCAATATGAAGTGAGGTATGAAGGACAGCTCACACAGGTGTCATGTCATGCAGGTTTTCAGTTTTTCTGTTGCTCAACTTTGTAAATTCGCTTGACAAACTTAAATCTGATGCAGAATGTGTGCAGAAATTCCCAATCATGTGGATTAGTATTGAGATGAGTGGAATTCGGCCTTGAAAACTCACTGAAAAATAGTTAATGTGAGACAAATAGATACATTTCAGTACACACATTATTTGATGGTGTATTGAAACCAGAACATTACTTTTACATCAATTTTATCCAGTAGGACGTCCAAATAGCAGCTATTTTAATACTGGTTAATCCTTACTGTATTTGCGAAGACCTGAAACATGTGCGTGAGAAGCCCATTCAAGCAAACATTACACCTCACCCTTATTTAAAGGTGGACAGGATCACTTGTCATTCCTATTATATACTGTATTTCCTTTTGTTTAATTGAACTCCAAGCATAATATCTGTTTTCACAGTGCCAGCTTCCTGTCATCTCAAGCTCCTGTAGGGCAGAAATTGAAACTCGAGCACAATGTGCAGCGGAGGGCTTCCCCTGTGAGCTGAGCCATTCTAATCTCATTTGAGAGACACTGGGAGGTTTATGGGCCCTTCTTCATCATAACCCTCACACAAAGGTAACGGCAGTGAGGCCAGAAATATGATGAATGCCAGAGTAAAATGAAAAATGTGGAGCTGTACAAAGGGGAAAAGAAGAGACGTAAAAAGAAAGAGTTGCCCCAGCAGGCTGGTTAAATTCTCTGTGCGGAATTAAATAAGCCTAATTATGACAAATTTTCCCTCTGCCACTGTGCTTAAGAATTATGAGCATATGTATTTATAGCATGACTGGCCTCTTACCGTCTTTCTCTCCTGGGTGTCCACAATCCGTCATCCTACCAACCTCATTGAATTAAAGGGAAAGTCCACCTAAACATGAGAATTTTATTTACTAGTCCACGTTGTTCCAAACCCACACGAGTTTCTTTATTTTGTGGAACACAATCAGTTCTGAAGATGGTGTATTTTGGACTATCTATTTAATTATAATAATTAAAGAACAATAAAGAGACCACATGGAATATTAACAACTTAGCAACTATGTATACGTTTTCACTAAATGTAAAATATTGCTGCAGGTCCAAACTGAACAAGGTAGGCACAAATCACAGGTGGCCTATAACTTGTATTCCTGGTAGATTTTAGTATACTTGAAATAGAGTATCATTTGTATGTGGTGTGATGATAGATTTTTAATTCTCTTTCAGCTATTTTATCCCAATGAAAACATTTTGTGAAGGTTTTGTTATAGATCTTCTGGTGGAACATACACTGTAAAAAAAACTTTGAAAAAAAAAATGTTAAGAAGGCACCTAAAAATATGAATCATGTTGTAAAAAAATAAGTATTAATATTAATTTATCTAGATTTACTTTTTTTGTCAAAATATTATCTAACACCACTGAATCAACATAAATACTTTAGTTCACACCAAATATATATATATATATATACATATATATATACAGATGTAGATGAGTTCTTCATTGGAAGATGTTTGGAGAAAATTTGCATTATATCACTTGCTCACCAGTGGATCCTCTGCAGTGAATGGGTGCCGTCAGAATGAGAGTCCAAACAGCTGATAAAAACAATGTGATGATACACAAGTGATCCACACGACTCCAGTTCATTCATTAATGTCTTGTAAAAAGTGAAAAGCTGAGTGTTTGTAAGAAACAAATCCACCATTAAGGCTTTTTAACTTCTGGCCAAAATCCCCATTAATCATAATAATGCTATCTCCAGTGAAAAAGTCCATCCCCTATTGTCCACTGCCATCAAAATCCACCATTTATTTAGAACTCTTTTGGACAGTTTTTCCTTGTAAACAGCTTGATCGGTGCATATTTTCCTCCTGATTCAGATGAGACAACATTTTCACTGGAGAAAGCAATATTATAAATAGAGAACTCTTATTTTAGCCGGTAGAAGTGGCTTTGAAGTTAAAAACATCTTAATAATGAATTTGTTTATTACAAACACACAGCTTTTCCCTTCACAAGATGTTAATTGATGGACTGAAGTCATATGGATTACTTGTGGATTATTGTGATATTTTTCTGATGTTTGGACTCTCATTCTGACGGCACCCATTGCTTTATCCCATGGACTAAAACACGAGCCACTGCAACAGTGTAAAATTAACCCAATTCTGCAGGAAAACTTTGGACTTGGCAACATTGTCCTGAGGGCCCTTTTGAAGTTTGTTAAGGCCCCCAAGGCTCTTCTTAAGTTGAATTTTGGATTTCAAATCCAAAGTATAAGTAGAGACAGGCTTAAGGGTTGGGCTAATGCATTTTAGCTTTTTATCCTGTATCTGAACACTTCACCTGGAAATGGAAGCACTTTTTACCTGCAGGTATATATTTTAGATTTAGATTTTTTTTCTTTTCTTTTTTTTTTTTTTACACTTTTATAAGACAATAAAATTTAAAAAGTCTAATTGTGACCAATCAAATAATAGATTTTCCCCTCATAATTTTAAGTTTAACTTAAAGTCATAATATTGATTTTTAACTCATGGATGTCAACTACTCAAATATAACAAATGGCTACAGTAATAAAACTTTGGTATGAAATAGCGACATGAGTCCTTGGAGTGAGGAGAAAATCTATGGCAGTGGTTGTCTTAAGAGAAATAAAGTGTCTGCCCCACTCTCCAGACCTCCTCTCAACACGACCTCCACTTTCAGGAAGACAAATGTCCACTGGCCTTATCAGTCCGTTCATCTCGATTTCTCTCTCGGCAGCGTGTGGGAGAATGACTCAGACTAGTTGATCGATGCAAGCCAGGTCAGTCCATTCCTTGCGGCAAGATGGCTCACCCGCTGCACCGGCTCACTGATTTACACTGTGGGGGCGGCAACTGGGGCACAGCAGAGATATGATGCCAAACAGCAGTTTATTTTAAGCAGAACGATCGAAGGTCTTATATAATGATAAATGTCTAATAGTTACTCTGTATATGGGTTTAAGCTGATTTTATTCAATTAATGCATTTATTTAATGAAATCTGAGGATGTTCTGGTTAATTTCACACAACCTCAGGATGAGGCTTATATCCCTTGGGTTTTTTTCTGATTAAGATATCTGTGGGGGATGCCAGTCATGACAGAATTTAATCATTTACAGAGATTATTGCTACAAGTGGCTGCCGAATGATTCATGTCCAGAGATTGATTTAAAAATAATCAGGTTTTTGCTCAAGTGCACTTCAGTGAATATGTGAATGTCAAATTTTACACCACAGGGAAAAAAATAAAGAAAAAACCTTAAGCATTTTTGGTATCTGTCGGCTTATGATTTTTCATGGGGAATTAAGATGCACAGTGCAATTTAAACCCAAAAACTTTATTTTAAAACTTTGCTAAAATTATCCTACTGCTTTATGAAATCCAGAGTCTTAAATTAAATATATTTGCTTAAGTTAGCTATACTTTCTCAAAGACAAATGTATCTTTTTTCACTTCTTTATCAGAAAGCAGTAGAACAAAACAAAAACAGATGGTCAAAGTCAAAGGCTTCGCTTTGTAGACTGAAAATGGAATTGTGTCCAATGTCTTTCTCTGTCTCTCTCTTTTCTGGAAATGCTAAGCCAGATGGCCATTACTTTCTAATGTCTCATGGGTGTGTGCATAAAGAAGTCAGAAACTCCTGTGAGCCACATGATCATTATTATTTGATAGACCCCAATGCAAAAGAGTGTGTCACGTGTTTTGGATGCTTGTTCAGTGTCTTTAGATTATCTAATAATGTACTTTGCAGTTTTCATAAAGGGTAACTGTATGTCAATTATGATGGATTTGGCAATCATGGCTTGAATCTGAATGGTTTTAGTCTAATTTAAGATATCATAAATCACACAAATACACTTAGATAAAAGCAATATTGAACAGGTTGTAGCTGGCCTTTGTATATAATTCAGTTTCAAACCCATTTTCAATCAGTATTATAGAAACATAATTGGCAAGACTTTGCTCTACTAACATAATATTATAATAAATGTAACTACACATACATATAAGAGACGTCAATTTATTAAAATTTTAAATCATGATTGATTGCACCCACCATTAATCACACACTTATTATGAAATTAAGCATACAGCATTTATCTTGTTTAAAGGGATACTCCACCCCAAAATGAAAATTTTGTCATTAATTACTTAAACCCATGTCGTTCCAAACCCGTAAAAGCTCTGTTCGTCTTCGGAACACAATTTAAGATATTTCGATGAAAACCAGGAGGCCTGTGACTGTCCCATAGACTGCCAAGTAAATAACAGTGTCAAGGTCCAGAAAAGGTATGAAAGTCATCGTCAGAATACTCCATCTGCCATCAGACGTGCAATCTGGGTTATATGAAGGGACGGGGACACTTTTTGTAAGCAAAGAAAACTAAAATAACATTCAGACTGAAGGGTGATTCTGACAAAACTGCATTTTCCGTAATTTTCTGCAAGTTATTTTCAAGGTAAATGTAGGTGTCTTTCCAAAAAATGGACACTTGGAAACTCCAAAAGGACACCAAATAACCAACTGATACAAAGAATTCATATTATTCATAAATGTATGCACACCAAAACACAATTTCAGAAAAAAAAAATTACAGAAATTCACAGTAGTTTCACTTGCTTCAGTAATTTATTTGTTATGTCGTTCATTATATATAATGTTCATAAGTGTTAAAAATAAAAAAATTAATAAAAAATTGCAATTAATAAATTAATTGCACTTGTGTCAATAATCATTCTTCATTAAGTAAATGACGCTAAATGTAACTTTTGTCAATTATCACGTATTATTTGTTGTATGAAAAAAACTCTGAATGTGTGATTTTTGCCACAGCAAACATACATTTATAGCTATGATAATCATACAACGCAACATATAAAGGATGCTAAATAAATATATTTTTGAAAATTGGGTCAAAAATATTTTTTATTTTTTATTTTTTTTACATTTTTTTTCCTAAATGGAAACTTACTTTACTTCCAATTTAGTGGCTAAATTATTTGCAGAGTGTAGGAAGAATAGAAGAAAGTATTTTATTGTCTGTAGCATAAATCTACACAGAAACATACTTCTTTAATGCACAACCAACACAAGGCTAAATATTAGAAAATGTGGGCAGCTTGTACACACAAATTAATTTACGAAATTATATGAAAACAGGGCTTCATTTTTAAATTCATGAGTTGACAAATGTTATACAGAATGCATGTCCTCTCTTATCTCGTGAAAATAAATGCTAATGGATTTTTGATCTGGCCGCTGTCTGCCTGTCAGCTGGGATATCCTATACCACTGATATTTTTATGGCCATCCTCCAAGTTTCTGAGGACCCATCAGAATAAACATAGTGATGGGACAGGCCAAACCACAGTGAAAGGTACATTACAGGAAGGAGTTTGCTTTTCCTTCCCCCTCATTGAATTTGCCTGATGCTTATATATATTCAGGATGTAAGAGAGAGAGAGAGTGCAGGCAGAATAATGCATCTCATCCATCACATTGATCTCATTTGTATTCTGAGTTATGTAAAGTGTACATGTACGGTATCATATGTTTGGATACTGTATAATATCAACGTATTGTGCAGCATCCACAACAGAAATGTATGTATAACTTATGGATGATATCTGTTATATACTTAATATTTTGTATCAAACATACTCTTCACTGATGCTGTAGTGTCCTTGGTAAATAGATAAAAAAAATAATTTGGCATTATGAAAATAGTGTGGCTACAATATAATAGGTCACAATTTTTTTCACTTTTTTTTTTTTTTTTTTTTTTTTTAAAGGAATAATTCACCCAAAAATGAAAAACTGCTGAAAACATATTCAGGCCATTCAAAATGTAGATGAGTTTGTTTCTTCATGGGAACAGATTTGGATAAATTTAGCATTGCATCACTTGCTCACCAGTGGATCCTCTGCAGTGAATGGGTGCCGTCAGAATGAGAGTCCAAACAGCTGATAAAAACATCACAATAATACACAAGTTTTGAAGTGAAAAGCTGTGTGTGTGTTTGTAAGAAACAAATCCATCATTAAGGGATTTTAACTTATACCATTGCTTCTTGCCAGAATACAAGTCCATAACCAAAATAATGTTTCCTCCAGTGAAAAAGTCCATCCCATGCTGCCCTCTCACATCAAAATCACAATATTATGGATGGACTATAATGAACATTTTTGGGTGAGCTTTTCCTTTAAGTTTTAAGGTTGGGATAAGAGTTAAAAAATAATAGAAGGCTATTGGAAAGTAGCAAATATGAATGTCGATGCCATTGTAAAATGATTCCAAGACTTCAGTTTTAAGAGTCATGTCTGAAGTTAAAGAAATACGTCAAATACAAATCCAATGACAACTTGTCAGAACTATTTATCACCATTATAACGTCAAATTAGTAATACATTGATGGAATATACGTTGTGGTGTTAAACTTATTATTAGATTTATTAAATTATTCAATGCAGCGTAAATACAACAATAATGCAGCTACAATAATGCCCATTATTTATCAAATTCAATGTTCTACAAGGTTCTGTATCCTGAAATGAAAATGTAGGTATCAATGCTTCACTCCGCACCTGAGCATTAACACTGCTTGCATCTCTTTTTGCATGTGTTAGTAAAATGTTCTTAGATGTCACATCTAACAGTATAGGAAGTGTATAAACATGACAAGATCAATCCTTAAATGAGCCTTGTGTGCATTATAGGAAATCCTCACAAGAGCCATCAGAGGTCGTGCTAAACATTTCAAGCTAATGGCATCATGGAGGATCACTGTCTGGAGGACCTTAGCAGGGCAGAAACAGATGCTGTGTCTGCTCTGACTGTGTGTTGTGGGATTACAGAACAGGCATGAGGCAGACGTTACTAATTCATTTCAAATCCTTCCTAACACCTTTAAAGAGATTTGCGAGGCAGCCGTAAGGGCTAAGAAGCTTCATAAGTGTTTTGTGCTAGTCTTTGGAGGACACACAGATACAATGGAAAAAGCTGAGACTGTGCAGTTGTGTTGAAACAGTTGGAGCTGTTTCTACTGTACCTGTCCTGACCATTAACACCTTGACTCAGCCATGTGATTTTTTTTTTTTTTAAGCCGGTTTTGCTCAAAGTGTCAGGGCATAACTGGTTAGCCAGTATTTGGCCGGTTAGCCCATGATGGTAGATGTGGTAAGCACTATCTTAAAAATCAACATTCTTTATTGGAATCTATGGTTCCATTAAGAACCTAACATCCATTGCACAAAAGGTTCTTTATACCGGAAAAAGTTATATCGGTTATTAAAATGGATACATTGGAATACATTGGGAACATTCATTTTTAAGTTTACAAAACCAATCTGGCAACCAAAAGCCTCATTCTTCAGTGAATATATCTTAAATATATATATATATATAGTATGGTATTTATTAATTCTGGAATAAGTTGTGAAATAAAGAGAGTAGGTAACATGCTCCCATGTATCACAATTCAGGGAAATAAAAAGATCTGAAATCCTGTGACAATTCCTCTGGCATTCTATTACATATTATATTAATAACTTTATTAATTAAGTAGTCTGGGGGGATTTAAAGCTTGAGCCAAATCACATGCCGAAGCCCTCCATCACGGAGAGTGACCCAAATCTATTTACCTTCATCTCACTCAGGGATTATATGAATATGTGAACTCTGCGAGTGCATAATAAAGCATAATATTAAACATAATTATGCAAACCTTTGAGAAGTATTAAAAAATATTTATGCAGTGGTATTCTGCTGTCCAAAAAGGATTCGTTTGAATGAATACAAATGATAACAAAAATAAATGTCCAAATAAAACCTTATAATAAAATCAGATCTTTAAAATGCATATTAACGAAATACACAAAAATTCTAATTTGTCTAGCCATATAAAATGTATACAGTTAAAAAAGGGCTGTACTCTCAGTAGAGTCATGTATATCAAATGCCCCGAGTCTAAAAATGTGCCTGTTTTCTGGCATTTACATATTTTGATGGTTAAGAAGGATTTGTGAGCTCTCTTAATAATCAGCACACCTGTCATACTGCTCTGTAACCTCTGTTTCTGTGGAAACCCTGACATTATCTTATGAGTCGTGCATTAGCATCCTCTTCTTACACTTCTTGGGAGATCACAAACAAACAGATGTGGTGATTGCAAGGATTTACAATAAATTATGCTGAATGGCAGATCCTTATGAAATAACTTCACGGTTTTGATGTCTGGAGATGAATATTTAAGCAGAATGATCTGTGATGTCAGAGGAAATTTGGTATGTAACAGGATTAATGAGATTCTGGAGGTTGTTTGAAGCAGAGGTGTTGTCTGTAAGGCTCTAGAGAACTCAAGGGAGAAAAGAAATGATTATTTATTCTGGTTTCTTTTTTATGTACTTGTCAATGTTGCCACTTATTTATAAGACTAAAAGCAACTGTGACTGATTACTAGATTATACTTCACTGTGCAAATGCTGCCTCTGAAACATGATGAGTTGCCATGGAAAATAAGAGTCAAAAATAGTATTTTGTCAGCAAAATTGAGCTTTCCTTCTACAATTTCCATGGATAATGTGAGTATCAAGTTGCAAAACTGGTGGCACGGTTAATAGTAGCATCATGTGGGAAAACAGGAATGAAACAAAATATGCCAGTTTGAAAAGGTGTATTAAAATTTCCATATATCATCATAGTAAAACGCTATATATTTTTATTCATTTATGAGAACTCTTCAATATTCAGTGCTGCTTTCGTATGATACAGACTCTATTGAATATTTCTCCATAATTTCCCCTACGAAGACGAGGATGTGAAAAGGCTGTGGATTTCATTCATGACATGAAATGAAAAGTATGAATACTTACAGGGATGCAATTTGATGGCATTTGCATGGGTAACAGAAACAGTTTTTCAAAGAATAGTCACATGTTAATGCTTATCAACCTTAAGACTGCTTGAAAGAGGAAGTTGCGGTCAAAGAGAGGTGACTTGTGTAGCTCAATTAAACTCCCTTGTGATTGAAAGCCCACCGTGAACCTCTGAATATGAATGGCTTAGTCAGAAGTCTTGGCTATTCTTCAGGATGAATTAATAAACTTCTGTGCTGAGTCACTGAGGGTTTGTGCTCAGTTCACCTTTTAAAGATTCACATATTTTATGAGGCAACAAAACCTAAATCAATATACTGCTTAGACTCAAGGATTCCTCTCTAATGGCAAGTCCTGGATGTGTTTTGATACTCACAGATGTAAACAGTCCAACGTTAATGTTGTGTTCAAGTGTCCATCAGTCTTCAGGTGATGGCTGTCTGTGGCCACATTTACATTACGTGGTACCCAATTCCGATGTTTTTACTCCCAAGTGGCACAGATGGGATATGACCCACGAGCATGTAAACAGGAGAAAGCACATGGATACTGATATTTTCAGAATGGTTTCAGGCCTCATTTATATTTGGAAATTAATCTGATATGAATCAGATATGTGCATTTGCATCTGCATGTAAGCAGACACATCAGATATTCCCCTATCAATGAGAGACTTCATTGAAAAAGCTATGGTTGCAAAAGACATCAACTGTGAATGGAGGACAAAGGCTCAACCCAGTTGCAGTTTTATGTCATTTGAGCCTTTGGGCAAGGCTATTGATCTAAAATGATCTTAAAGTAGTTTGACCAATAATATGCAGGCATTGTACATAATCGACCAATCGTGGCGCTTGAGTCGGTGGGATCTACAGAGAACGTTCAAAGCGATGCGCGTACATATTATGTGTGTTCGACTTGAAGCGGCGCTGCGTGGCTCAATCGTTGTATGACATCAAAGTACCGCAAAAGTGATTCAAAAGCATAAGCAGCCATCTGCTCTGCTCTCTATTGCTCTCATGCTACTTAGATGTCATTCAACAATCAATCTGTGTGGAGCAAACAGCCAAAACCTTGTTATTTTAGGCAATTTAGAAATCCTGGCAAAGGATGTGTCCCCAGAAAAAGGCACGTCTGGTCACCATACCTTTAAAAAAGAAGATTTCATAAATTAGGATATAGTCAACAAATCAGAATTGGGCATCAGGCCTGCAGTGTAAATGCAGCCTGTGAGAACTGGTCTCAAGAGCACAATAGATTCCACTGTGACCTGGGGAATGTCAAGTGTGAACATTTTTTCATCATTTACTGTACAACATAAACATGTGCTAGAATATTTGGTCAAGCATTGTGCTTGCATCTCATGTCGTTTCCAGCATCTTGTGCACAACACCGTGTTCCAAAATCAGAGAGTTTAAAAACAAATCCCTAGACCTTTATTTTTATTTTTTATTTATTTATTTTTTTTATTATTTTTCCACTACCCTTGTTTTTAAAAGCAAAAGAGCATTCTCTGTGAATAGTATCCGCCCGCTTTTTCCAAAAGTATTTTTCCCATTCCCATTTCTCATAGAATGTTTACACAGTTGTATTCCATATAATGAAAGCGTACAGTTACCACCAGCTGACAGAAAGAAAATCCTATGAGTTTGGACTAACATGAGGGTGAGTAAATAATGACAGAACATTTGTGTCAACTAATGCTTTAATCAATTTTAGAATTTGTTGACAAGTCCAGTCTTTGGATTCCAGATACTATCTCATGCTGTAAGTTTGACCTGAAAAGGATCCCTCTGTTCATGCTGACTAATGTGTCTTTGTAACTGGATCCTCTCTGACCCAATAAAAAGACAACACAGAACCCTGATCCCTCGACAAGCACATCTCTTTTTAGCTTCAGCAAGCTAAAGCGAATCAAATTAAAGACAAAGGCTATCAAATAATGACTTAATAATGACTTCCTTAAGTCGTGGGATGGAACAGTACACCATGATGCTCTAAGATAATTTAATAGGATCTGAGCAGCAAAGCCCAGGAGTAGCAGTAGTAGGTTACAAAAAGAAAATCAAGTGGCAGGTACTAGGATTCTGACCCTCTATACTTTAATAATGCAGTCCTGCTACTCCTGCGACAGCCTGAATAATTAACACCTGAAGAATGACCTTACAAAGCCTTGAATACTGTTTTACTTTGACCAAAAGTATTTCCATCACCAGCTACAGAATATAATGTTCCCATATGCAAGAGAAATATTTTTGGGCACGTAGTACTAAATAAAATGTAAATATAAAAAGTCCAAAAATCCCCCAAATTATGTGCTGAATATGTAACTGAAAAAAAAAAAATTTCTCTCTTATTACTAAATGCTACAAACAGAAATCATTGTTTCATAGCTGTACAAGCAAACCTACTAGCTCACATTGTTCAGTGTAATTTAGGATACAAGACAAAACCTGCACCAAATGATGACATAAGCAGTGCAAACTGAGGTCACCAAACAATATAGCTCAGAAGAAAGTCATGATCCTCCTGGGGGAGAGGAAATTGAGTCCTAAATGGAGAAGACGTCTTTATGGCACTTATGGTGTTAAGAAGAGATGTCAAAGAGGCAGTTAATATGAGACGGGTGAACAGGGCCACTCTAACGCACCAATTCAGAATTGATTTTCTAGACATTTTCACAATAAATAATTGTAGTACTGTGTTGTAGTCGCCACTTCTGGGTTTTCTAAGCAAAACCAGGTGGGAACTACTGCTAAGAAAAGCCTGTAAACATACAGCCCGATATGTACCATATTCATATAAAGGAATTTTCTGTATGGTTTTACATGCATTTACATTCCATATAAATTTAACAGAAAACACACTGGTAATTTTCTAGCAGGCCATTATCTGTTGTTCTACAGATTTTATTTCTTACAGTGGTACGCAAAATAACTTAAGCTTAATTGCCTTGGTGAAATTAGTTATTAACAAAGGATGAAATTAACTTTAATTGCAACTTCATGTCACTGGATATAGGCATATTCAGTGAGTGATTTAAAAAAAAATTGTGAACTCACAGGAATTTCATCTCATTTTTCAGTCATTTCTCTGACTGGATGAACTTGACCTCAATGCAGCAATGAACTCGTCATTTTCTGTGACATTTTCACTTGAATCTAATTATACACTTAGTACTGTTAATGTTAAATACCTGCTAATATGGTGTAAATGCGATTGTTCAGCGCAAAGGTCAACTCTAAGATAATTATAGCAATTTAAGTATAAAAATAATTGTTAAATGAACACATTGCTCCGACAGAAATCACAAATGAAAAGCTGAATAAAGAAAAAAAATCACTATGTCAGAGCAATAATATAACAGAATCCTTTTTTTCTTTCATTTTCTCTATTTTCCCCCTAAATTTAATTTAAAAACCTGAACCGATCATTTTTGTTCTTATATGGGGTCTGTAAATCCTCCTGTGCTTGCTGTGGGTAGCTAACTTTGTAACTAGTATAAATAATGAGTGATGAAAATCAGCAGGTGTGTGTTTTATTGGAAATTGTTTTGACATTTTAAGAGTACTGGCGTGTCGTCCTAAGAAAGTGAATAAAATTATTTCCTCTGCTTGATGTGTGACTGATTTGTGACATTGATATCTTCATGTTTTTGCTGTCAATCAAACAGTGCGATCTGCCAGTCAAAGCATGAGTGCATTTGTCTTTTACGAAAGCTTAAGTGACCATGAATTATTAATGTGTTTCAGCCTGCCCAAATGTGCTGGCGTTGGGAAGTGAAGTCATCCTCAAGTATGGCTTTAAATGCATGTAGAGTATGATCTGCTTTGTCACCGTCCATTAGCAATACTAATGTGATTTCAGCTAATGCACCCTTTAAAAGATGGCCTACTAGGGAACAAAGCTGTAAACTATACTGTCTTTTCGAGTTAAAAACACTAGATTATACTATATCCAGAAGGCTGAGATGTAATTTGTTTTAGAGTCTGGATAAGCCAGAAATGTTTCTAACCCTCAAGGAGTTTCCTGGGATCAAGGAGATCTAATATACAGTACCTGCAGAAAGCTATCTGATAGAATTTTCTTTCATCTCAATGCCAGTTGTTTGGATGGCACATATACAGCCCTCAAAGTATGCAATTTGGATTTTATTTTTAAATATTTATGTTTTTTGTTTTTTTCTTTTGAATGTCTGTCAATGAAGAAGCGTGTTTTGTCTTGCATAATTTATGGCATCTCTCAGCATAATGAATTTCATTCGTTCACTATAGGTGAACAAGCCTTTCCTGCTAATTTGATTGCATTTTAAGATGCAATTTGTTCCTGTGATGCAAAGTTTACTTTTTAGCATCATTACTCCAGTCTGCAGTGTCGCATGATCCTTATGAAATCATTCTAATCTAACGTCTATTCATCAAGGATGCATTAAATTGTTTAAAAGTGACAGTAAAGAGACAAATATAATATCCTCTGGCCTTATACTGTTCCTTCAGACCACCAAGTTAAATAAAATACAGCATCACCTGACTTCACCAACCTTGTGAGTGCCCTTTGTGCTTTAAAGGTCTCCTAAGCTAGATCTGAAAGATTCTCTTATACATCACTAAGATGTGATTTGCACTTCAAAGCACCAGGGAAAGAAAATGAGAGAAGGAGACAGAGAACCTCCCAGACTGGGATCTTATTTAATTAAATCAGAAGAAAAGGGGAAATCAATTGGAATGAAAGGCTTTTTTCCAATGCAACCACAGCCCGTTGGGCACAGAGGCATATGCGGTTGGGCGTCTTGTGCTTCACTCATTAAGGATTGCGACGATACTTTGATGAGCTCATGCACCTCTCTGGGCAATCAAAATAAAACAGTTCAATGAAGCAATCTACAGTCGAAGTAGAAGTGTCGTGCTGGTTTGGTTGGACACTCTGTGTGCACATTTGGCAGGTTTGGCGATTGAGGTTCACATAAAAAAGTGTGAATGCTACCATCCGAACCTTGGTGTGCACCAAATAAGTGAACCAAAACCCACCTTTCCATGGGTTTGCTTCCAAACAAACTCTGGTGCAATTCAACTGATATGAACAAAACATGAACGAAATAGGAATAAACAAACCAAAAATGAACCAGGACTAAATGCATCATTTTCTTTTTTGGTCAGACCAAAGGAATCAATCTCATTTAGCTCACAGTTACTTAAGTCTTGTATTAATATTGATTTATATATTTGGGTGTAAAAACGGTCATTAATTTAATTTGCCTGCATTGGACTTAAAGGGATAGTTCTCTCAAAAAATGAAAATTCGGTCACCAATAACTCACCCTCCACTTGTTCCAAACCTACATGGGTTTGTTTATTCTGCTGAACACAGAAGAAGATATTTTGAAGAATGTTGGCAACCAGAATGTCAATGGTAGCCATTTTTTTTCATACTATGGAAGTCATTGGCTACCATCAGCTGTTGGTTACCAACATGCTGAAGCTCTTATTCATGTTTTTACATACTAATAGTAAATGTGCTGTATGATTCAGCAGTGCTTGAATCATTACAGATTAGTCAGATTTGTAAAATTAATCATTTTGATTCATTGCAAAGGTCTGACTCAAAGAATGATTCTTTTAATAATCAGACATTGATTCTTAGATCTATGTGCCGTGCAGAGCAAGGGCAAATACCAAGATATTTAGTGGATTTCAGTTTGGTCCTTAAAGTGATCATATGATTTTTAGAATACTGGTCATATATACACCACTTTATGATACTTACAATAAGATAAAAAAAAGGAGCTTGAAAATCTCTTCATGAATGAAAAGCAATAACTATCCTTCAGAAATTCACTTTTACATTATAAAGGGTTTGGAACAACATAAGCTGAGTAAATTATAACAGAATATTCATATTTTGGTGAACTATACCTTTAAGAGAATAAATGCTAAAATCCTGGGAAATAGTCTATTCTAATTCTAACAGGTGGATTAGTTTTTATTTTTATTTTTATATATATATTTATTTATTTTCTTGCAGAACCAAGTAGTTGTGTTTGTTGTTGTGTCTTCAGGGTTAAGAATGCACAGGCACCTTGCTGTTGTTTGTTCACTGAAACGGATGTCTTCATTCATCAAAATAATATCATGAGTTCTGAGCCATTAAAGGTCTGGATCAATGTAGCGCATGTTGTTTGGGGATTGTCACAGAATGAATGGTGTTCAGACAGGTTAATAACTCTTTTTCAGGAAGCCACGCTTCATCAGGGAACATAATGTTAACACAGAATACCAAATGAAGTCACTGCTTTCCAGCATTACGGGCCATGTTCGTCATTCGTGCTTCTTGGCTGGACCTAAAGAAAACACCATTAACCAATGAATCAGCGAGCAGTCAGTCTCATCTGTCAGCCGCGGCTTAAGCCCTCGAGCCAAGAGCAGATCTGTCTTTTCCATTTTCCTGTGACATTTGCAGTCTGGGTAAAACAACTTAGACACCTCATTTAAAACCCCACCCTCTCAAGACCAAGATCAGGCAAGCAAGCAAGTTGAGAAATAGCACCCAGGGGGATTATCATACGAACAACCATGTGAACACGCTCAAGGTTCACAGGAACCAAAGAAATTATGCGATTTGAATATCAAGGCTCAAGGTGGATATTTGTGGAATTTACTGCACCTAGGTACACTGAAAAAAAGAAAAAAAAATTCATTCATCCAATTAAAACAATTTAGGGTAATTATTCACGTCTATATATGAAAAATAACTTGCCTTAAGGGCTAAATTTTTTTAAATGGATGAATGAAAAAAAAAATTCAGTGTAGTTTCTGATCAATTTTGTAAAATGTATCTTGTCTTTTAAATTATTATTTATTATTATTATTATTATTTTCTCAATGGTCTCCTGTCATATGCACATTTGGCTCCACCGGTCAAATTATTCTTCAACATGACTTGAAGTGGCATTAAGTTAAAAAACAAGCCAGTAGGTGGCGACAAATGACTGTTTGTGTCGCTGAATCGTCGTTCAATCGTTCAAAACTCTCATTCATTCAGGAATGAAACAATTACCTGTTAATACTGTTGTAGCTTCGTGTGGAACTATTTTCGGTGGCAGAGCAAAAACAGAAAACTAACCAAAAATATGGTGACTAAAATGTAAGTTACTTAATATTCACTTGTTGTTTATCACACAGCTGCATAACAGCAATATCACACTCGCTTTTGTGCTGGATTATTGATTTATTTATTTATTTATTATCGAATATCAACATGGTTATGATTATTAGGCTACCTGCCAAATCATGATGAGGAATAGTAGTTCTCTCCAACTAAACCACGAATCTCTTTTAAAGATTTTTAAAGAAACCACTAACCTAGGAAACTTGGAAAATCATTGTTTATTTCTTCCTCACAGGAGATCAATTCTCCTTTCGCGGAGGACTGACAAATGTATCGACACGAAGGAAGCTGCGTTGTCAATTAATCTCTTTTTAAACGTTTGTAAAAAGTGTTCTTCATTTTTTTTTGCAAGTTTTGTATGCAACATGCATCACAGACAGTCAGTGAACAGACTGTGGATGTTCCATTATGGGCATCTGAGGCTAATATATAAAAATAAACTGAAATAATACAGGCCCTATTGATTGATCAGTTTTGAATGATTGTGCTTTTTTATTTCAAACTGGGTTTAGGTGCTTCAGGATGCGCTACAAGAAAGCTTCTGGAGCCGTTTCATCTGAGGTGAGGCCTGAGTTTTAGAATTGTATTGTCTTCCCTGAATGTAATAATCCAAATCCTCATTTTTCTCTGTTATAAAAAGGTTTGACTGTTCAGCAGCTCTGTTCATTATCTTGCGCTGTTCCTCTGCTCATGTAATAGACCAATTAAAACCCTCCAAGCCCTCTCTGCAATTTAGTCTTTTTACAGCTAAAATTGGGGTCAGGCTGTTACCATGTGACCATTTCATGGTCATTGGCTCTTGCTGGCTGTGAAGCGGATGGTCAGCAGTACATTTAATTCCCTTCTGGAACCATCACTGTAACCGAGATTTACATGAAAACGTGTGTTTAGGTTCAAAGGTTTGTGATTGGTCATTCCTCGTATGCAGAACATTTTTTCTTTCTGTGTTCAAAATGGTTTGTTGTTGTTCTTGTTTTTAGAATATATATCTGGATCATAACATTTGTTTATTTATTTATTTTCAGAGTTTAAAATGTAGTGCATATCATTACAATATGAGAATAACAATAAAAAGAGAAATACTAAAAAGATTTTCAGGTAATTCATCAAACAATCAGGGGAAAAAAAGTACAAAGGTGTCACTGGGTCAGTACCCTCTCAAAAGCTACTAATAGTGTGTATATTTTAGGTACTAATATGTACTTAAATATGTAACATTTAGGGGTAAATAAGGTACAAAGAAGATTTTTACCTTAGGGTACCGCCCCATTGACTTTTTTTCTGAGAGTGAATAAAAAAAATTTAAAGGGAGACTCCACCCCAAAATGAAAATGTTGTCATTAATCACTTACCCACATGTTGTTCCAAACCCGTAAAAGCTCCGTTTGTCTTCAGAATTTAAGATATTTTGGATGAAAACCTGGAGGCTTGAGACTGTCCCATAGACTGCCAAGTAAATAACAGTGTCAAGGTCCAGAAAAGGTAAGAAAGTCGTCATCAAAATACTCCATCTGCCATCAGACATGCAATCTGGGTTATATGAACACTTTTTGTAAGCAAAGAAAACAAAAATAATGACTTCATACAACAATTCCTTTGTCAACAGTGTCCTCTGTGTCTCTTCATATCACCATATGCTGTGAGACCGTTAACAAAGGAATTGTTGAATAAAGTTGTTATTTTTGTTTTTTTTTGTTCCCGTCACTTCATATAACCCAGATTAAATGTCTGATGGCAGATGGAGTATTCTAATGACGAGTTTCACACCTTTTCTGGACCTTGACACTGCTATTTACTTGGCAGTCTATGGGACAGTCACAGGCCTCCAGGTTTTCATCCAAAATATCTTAAATTGTGTTCCGAAGACGAACAGAGCTTTTACAGGTTTGGAACGACATGGGGGTAAGTGATTACTGACAAAATTTTCATTTTGGGGTGGAGTATCCCTTTAATTGTGTAAGCTTGTAATTAGCATCTAAATAGAAAGGAAAGGAAACAAAAGAGAGAGATCTGAAACTAAACTTAAACTTGAAATTTATATTGGCCTGCAAATTTTAACAGAACGTTCTTTTTTAAAAGTATTTCTTTTAAAAATAATTTTCAAATTTCAAATTTAATTTAAAAATGTCTTCGGCTATCGGCAACTGCTCAGTCTGTACCGTATAAAATCAGCTCTAAATGATTCTACACACTGTCCCTGACAATCAGTGCATAAAATGTGGGTAACCTGTCACAGAGCAGCTCTCTGGTGAAGATGTGAGGTCAATACAGCCATCTATCCAGACCAGCTCAGAGCAGTGTGACATGCCTCATGTTGCTGTCAGAGTCCACACCTGCTGAGAGACACGGAGCTCCAGGCTAAACTGGACTCTGGAAGGGTTTTCCAGGGCAGATCTCTGATTGAGTTGACAAAACCGATCAGCTGAAGTGTCCAGTGAGCTTCCGAGTAGAGGTCAGTCCAGGGTCGCGGCACTGTCAGAACAGGAACTGGATCTTATGATCTGCAAGGGACCTTAGGGTAGATGGTATATTCAGTTTGACATGAATGAAAACAAGGCTATGAGAAATGGACTTACAGTCTGTTCAGTGGGTTATACTGTTGTTGTCTTTCTTTCAAACATGTAAAAAAGCATCTCAAAATTAGTTCTGGTTGATTTACAAAATATAAACTGTTTCTTAGGGAAGAAAGTGTAATTTCATTTCTGGGCTATAATTTCATTTGATTTGCTGTTTAGAGTTAATATGTTTACCATTTTGCATTAAAATGGGTGGGTGATGATGATGGCATAATAATTGTTTTGAACAAATTTGATTACCACAATAAACTCATGAAACACTCCTCTACCCCCAAATGTGAACAGCAGATAATAATAGCAGCTTCCAACCCTTTTGGATAATCAATTTAAAAAAAAAAAAAAAAAAAAAAAACATTTGCGTCGACAGCTGTGCATGCAAATTTCTGTATGTGAATATGTTGCTGAATTTAGACTTCTTTTAAATTTCATTTAATGTATAGTTCAAATTCATTTACTCACCTTCATGTCATTCCAAAGATTATGTATATGTATGTATGTGCATGGTCACCATGATTTTGTACGGCCAATTAAGACATGTTCCTGGATCAACATCATTTGATGATCCTGGATCAACATTATTGTCCAAAAATATAGACCTAACCCAATCCCTACCCCTAAACCTAACTCTACCCATAATTTATTCCTAAAATCAGCGGGAAATGATAGCTGAATAAAAACCTTTCGTGTCGATCCCCGCGTATACGCTTTATGAGACATCTTCTTCTGATAACCCCGAAAAGAACTCAAATTACACTTTCAGTATTGATCGTACAGATAAGAGCAATACATCAATCTTATCTGTAAAGGGTCTACTTTTATTTGTATACACACATAATAACAACAAAACTTTGTGCATTTATAGAATAAAGAAAACAAACAAGGTGCGCTGTCTGCAGCCTTGGTCTGCGGTGATCTTCATTTACAAACGCGTCATTAAAATGAACTGTAACTCAGTGAATACTCAACACAGAGACATGAGAGAGATATCTATAGAAAGCTTGACATGTCTTCTTTTAAACTAAGCAAGTGCTGCCGAAAACAAATATTCTGTGATAAAGTAATCCATATGAAAACAACGCGATGTCCGTCTTTCACGTCTCCCTTCATTATATCTAATGCGACCATGCGCTGAACGCGGTATTGATATTTTAATGTTCCACGTAAAGCTTGTGGCTTGTAAACGCCCATACAGGAAACAAAGCAGCGAGACTGTTCAAGTTTTTTATTTTATTTTACTGTTTGCTTCGCGCTAAGAGGAATAAGACACAATTCACCCCAAGAAGATGCACTGAGGATTACCTCAGAATTTGAGTTTTGGATTTCCTCAGAAATAAGAATGAAGCGCTTTATCCAGCCGAGATCATAAACATGAGTAAGTCTTTTTTTTTAATTTATATACTTGTATTAGTTTTCACATAACTTGTATACATTTTACTAGTTAGACTTTTTCCTAACTATAATTCCTGACTAAATGTATAATCAAGTGAAACATTATGAAGTTTCATTCACATCATCTAAATGTTCTACTGTACAACTAGTATCAGTGACCATCACAATAATGCTAATAATGCAGTTTATCATTTAGTTTATTTGAGAGCACATAAACAAAATACACTTTGGAAATGCTAGTTATGTGATGTTCATTTATATATTTCAACATTACAAAATACCAGTCAATACTAGTTTGCTAAAGCAGTAATATTGTTCAATATTTTTACTATTTAAAATAACTTCTATTTGAATATGTTTTACAATTTAATTTATTCCTGTGATCAAAGCTACATTTTTCAGCATCCAGTCTTGCTGTTCTTTCAATTTATCAAAAATCCTGAAAAAATATTCTCAGCTCTTTTCAACAATATTAATAATATTATTATTAATAATAATAATAACAATAAATGTTTTTTTGTTTGTTTGTTTGTTTTTTGTTTTTTTTGGTTGTAAATTTAGAATATTAGAAGGATTTCTGAAGGATCGTGTGACTGGAGTAATGATGCTAAAAATTCAGCTTTGAAAGTCAGCTTTGATTGTTCCTAATAAACTGTTTAACTGCACTTGCAAGTGAATCTCAAATTATTTTGTGGGATAATTAAATATATTCTAAATAAACTACAAACATAAAAATATATACAATTATTTTGTCCTCACATTCTTTCTTGTAACTCTTCCCAATCAGTCACACACCTGACTGAAAGGCTCATTATGTGGGTCTTTGTCTTCTCAGGTGTGAATCACACAAATATTCACTGTCAATCATGCCTACTCGCATATGCCCTTTACAAACAAAAAGTGTCAGTAAATGACGACAGAATTCATTTTCAAGTGAAGTATTCCTTTAAACTGTCTTAAAGATTTGAGAAGTATAACAATGCAGTTACATCTGTTGAGGTTAAAATTTTCAATCTAGTGGAAAATAAAATCTAATGAAAATGTTTACAAGCTTATATGTTAGAAGTTGTTAGAGAGTTGAACTTTGCTTTTATAAAATGAATCTCACTTTTCAGTTTTCAAATTTGTTACAGCAGATGTTTCTGTCTACTGCTTCATTTTAAGCAGGCTATACAAGAGGAAGGCATCATTAACCTGAGCTCACGCAGCCAATGGTCAATGACTGATTATACTAGAAGCAGCAGCCAGAATCAATATTCAGATCCTGAATGTAAAATCAGTACTTGTGTGAAAATAGGCCCTTTCTATTCATGTCTTTGGCTCTGCAATATGAACACTACAGTGGTCTATGGAGACAAAAAAAGAAGGTTTTTTTCTATGAATAAGCAACATATAATACAATAAAATGTTATGTATATATATATTTTTTAATCTAATTTAATTTGCATTTTAAATTATTATTATTATATACTTTCAGATATTATTTTAAACTGTTGCTTTTTCCTTTCCAGAACATTAGTCATAAAATTCTTGATGCAGGTGAGCACTGCAGCATGGATGTGTGATTTATCTCACCAAGCTGAGTGCTTACTAAAAACCATCTCAATCATAATTTCCAGTGTGTTTTTACTTTGTAAGTATTTTTTTCCATTTCCACTAGTTTGACCAATTTGTAGAGAACTTGCAAATAGGGTTTTGTAGCACTGACACTGAAATCAGCCAGTCAGAGCAAAGTGTAGTTTGTCTTTTTGATTTTATGCCTCGCCAAACACATGAAAAACCTAGATGCCTATTGGAACTCAGTGGGTTAAAGAGAGGCAGTGCCATTATTCAGTCTTTTATTTTGTAATACTGTGTGTGTTTTGTTTTATGTTTGTACTGTTAATTATTTTCGTATCTTTTTTTTATTGGCTCCTTAGAGAAAGCACTACTGGTATACATTATAAAAACTATACAAATATACTAGCTATTTTAATTAAATTAAAATTAAGGTGAAAGTATTGAGAACTTAGAGGGTATTTTAATTGACAAACACTGCTGATTTATAGTCCAACCAAGACTTTTCACAATCTATCCGAGTATAATGTATACTTGCTTTTTTACACATACACTAGACTAAGTCTATAATGACACTACCTTGAACCATTGTTTCACAGTCCAAAAAAAAGGAAGGAAAAATGATTTGAGAAATTTTGAAAAGAATTAATGAGATTAATGGGAAATAGAAATGCATTTTCTGTATAATTTCCTCCATGAGCATCATAAAAGTAGGGATGGCATAACTTGACTAATCAGGGGACTGAACTAATTTCGCAGTATCTCAAATATTGTTATGTAAACAGTGCTTTATTCGCAAATGTTTTATGCAATATTCCAATTTTGCGTGTAAGTTAAATTCACAACTTTGGATGGACACATAGCTATTGACTGAAATGCGATGTTTAATTAGCACTTCTCTGATGGTGTGTTTTGACTGTGTCAGTTTCTATTTATGACTATTTAGAGATGCAGTAAATTCAGCCTGCCCACCGACTCATTCAGAAACACTGACTGATTCAAAAATGAGGCACCATTACTCTGTGTCGACACACAATGGTTCGTTGTGCTTTAATGTTATATTGAAGCCAAAGTAAATTGTGTCAAATTATTTAAGTTAAGCATAAGTCCAATCACACTCTGTGTTCTGAAAATAAGCATACTATTTGATTACCGGCAGCAGAATAATTGTACTGATGCTACTACAATAATGACAGCATCAAGTCCACTGTTTTCAAACTAGCATTTAAAGATGCTTGCCTGGTGTGGAATCAGATGCAGACAAGAATATTCTGCTTAAGGATACAAACGGTTCCAACTACTGCAGAGCTTTCCAGACTTAGCGTGTTCAGTAAGGGCTTGACTGTCAGTCTCTGCCCTCTTTCCAGCTCAATATGTGGTCTGATTACAGAGTTAATGGCATGCCAAAGTGGAGACTCAAGACTCATTACACAAGACGGGATGTTACATCTGGGAAAATAGAGGTGCCGAATGGTATTTTCCACAGCACTCAATACAGGCTTCAGGGTCCAAGATTCCTTTGACTTTGGAATGAAAGGAATACATGGTAATAATTAAAGGTCAGTAAGATTTAACTTAAGACTTAATTAAACAAATTTGCCAGTTGTTATTTATCAAAATTACATGGAATGATGAATTGGCACTGATTGTGGCTCAATTAAAAATAAAGAACAAATAGTTTTGTACATAGACGATGCAACCTTATTTACTAATGTGCTTGCTGGCACACATATTCACTGCTGCCTGTTGTATAACCACTGTTGAGGTATCATCATAGATCTATTTGGCTTAATAGATCTTCCATTAGGCAGGCTGGTGAAATCAAGTCAGTGTTGAGTCATTCTCAAAGCCATGTGTTAGATTATTGTGCTTATTGTGTAGGAAGTGCCTGTATGTATAGCATTCAGCAGAGGAAGGAAAATTATCTATGTTTGAAATGGCAAGGGGATGAGAAAATAATGACAATGTTCAATCTGTTCCCGTTAAACCACTGTACTTTCACATATCGGACTGAGAAAAATAAATATATTTAAGCAATGTCCTTTCAGTGGAAATCAATCTTTAAAAAAAAAAAAAAAATAAAAATAAATAAAGAAAAAGATGTTTTTTTTAAAGTATTTTTTTTTTTAAAGTTTTTTTTTTTCTTAATGTAAATGCAACTCTTTATGATATTTCAATGAAGGACAGTTTTGCAGCAGTTCTATAGAGAATATGAAGCTGATGTCACTCTGTGTTGCGTTCTGGGTAATTTTGTTTAGACTATATAAAGAGGATCACACTGCTTTTCTGCTAGTGAGTTTAAGGCAGTGTTTTGATTTTCTGTTGTTTTTGAGAAAAATGCTGCCATTGTAGGTCACTCCTGCTGCATCGAGAATTGCCATAGTAACGCACATCTGCATTTGAAGAGAAAACTGGACATTGTAATACATTTTTTGGTCACACTTTATATTAGGTGGCCTTAACTACTATGTACTTGCATCAAAAAATAAGTACAATGTACTTATTGTGGTCATACTGTATTGCAAAATACTTTTGCTGCTATTCAGGTTTGGTGGTATGGGTAGGTTTAAAGGTGGGTTAAGGTGTAAGGGATGGGTCAACAGTGTAAATATAAATGTAATTACAGAAATTCATTACAGATGTAATTACATATAGGTATGTTTAATAATATAAGTACAATGTAAAAACATGTATGTACACAATAAGTGTATTGTACCAAATGATTCATTTAAATGTAAGTACACAGTAGTCAAGGCCACCTAATATAAAGTGGGACCCTTTTTTTACCTTTTCTATGTGTAAAAATACTAGGGAAGTGGGTTGAGGAAGTGACGAGAAGATGCTGGATAGCAAATCCTTTAATAGTGTCACTGATTAAACCCACTGCCTGTGACTTAATAATATAATCACATTGATTGAGTGTGTTTGGAAGTTTTGTGTTTTGTTTGGATTAATAATTAACATTACCTTCGCATTCTCTATAACATCGCTGCTGGTGAAGTGGATTTAACAAAATTTAACAGCTGCACAAGGTCTATAACATCTGGTTATAAAATATTTTTTGCTCAGTTCTGACAAAATGTTTTGTTTTGCGAGCAACATATTGTATTTCACTTTATTGCAATGTATGATTCACCAGTGTCATATTCTTTTAGAAGCATGACATTAACTTGCACATTTGCATCTTGGCATTAATTGGATATACATCATAGGTAAAAAAAAATCTTATACAGCATTTCATGTTGACTTTAATACCTATGAATTTTAAACCAGAATATTTGAGGGATATCAACAGAGGGCTGCATTGCAATTTCATATTTTAACTTCGAACAAAACATTTTATTGCTAACATAAAGCTATGGCAACAACTCATAAAATATAAAACACAAGCATTAAATGAGTTTGTGGGCAGTTTTATGATCTTATCAGAGGAGTTCAGAAGGGACAGAGGCGCTGATATTGATTAGGGTGTCACCGGTGTCAGGTTCAATTACTGTTCCACTGAACAACGGACAGTCAGTAACTGAGCCTGAATGAATTTCACATCTTATGCAAACAACTACTTTAAGTGAATATATGATATGAATATATATATGAACAATACTGCTGTTGACTTTGGTTTTTTTGAGACTGTTATTGTCATTCATTTTAAGACCTAGATTACAAAATAACCCCTGCATTTCTCACGTCTTGATACTAATAAAAAGCAAATGCACATAGCAGCTGCTCATATGTGTGCTGAGGGATAAAGGTTATATGAAAACTATGTATGTTCTATGGTGTGACTTTATTATTGTATTCAGAATGCATTTATAGCACTTAATTAAATAAGAAATTGAGACTTTCTATTATTTCTGTTAGGCACCACAACAGAAGATACTAGAGCAATTCCAGAGCTCCAAATGTGATATTTGAAGTGAAAACATGAAATGTTACTCCTCAGAGAAAGTATTTGATAGCAGTATATTGAACCATTTGTATGTATAATCCTAAACCCCTGCAGGCAGTGTCCAGACATCATTAAAAAACATTACATTTTTGAGAAACAACACACTTTGTGGAAACCTTTCTTCAGGGAACTGCACAATTCAGAAACAATAACAGCCACAAAATGTAAAAAGGATTGACTTTCCCACAAACATACTTATTAATAATGGTAATATAGAGTTGTTTTCAAAAATGGGTATGGATGTCACATCTCTCCATTGCAGATCAAATTGGAAGGGAAGTGATATAAGATGCTTTATACAACAGTTAGTTCCGGTGCTCTAATTTGATTGGCCGAGCAGCGTTCCACAGGCAGTAATCCTTTTAATGGAACCATTTACATTTTCAAGGTCTGAACAAGTATGTATTGACCAAGGCCAGCATGAAATGACGACAGCAGATTTCATGCCTTTGAATGGCTCATGCAGAGGATATTGTGTCAGACAGATGTCTTTCATCCTCCAGCACAGTTTGTGCTTTATCAAAATCATCTCTGAGAAAGTGCATTCAACCACTGCATTGCCGAATGGCAGTGCCAGCAGCGAAAGAACAGAATATAAGATCATAATAAAAATCTGATTCATATGACTTCAGTCCACAACTCCTAGTGTGTCCAGAACAAGGATCAAAAATATCCTTTTTCTGCTTGCCCAGTCAGGCCAGTTTTTATCATTTATGATTAAAAAAAAACACACATCCTTATTGTTGAGCTATGCAGGGCAACACATTCTCACTCCAAACTCGTCACATATGGATGCTTGGTCAGGACCCCTTGGCATTACTTTTTAACACTGGGAACCCCTAAAGATATCATTTTTTAACATGCTTAGATGCATAGGTCATGGGAAATTTACTGTCACAAAATTATATATTGGGGTATAATATTGTAATTTAAACAGCCACAATATTTTAGTTACATTTACACAACTTACAATACACTCTTTAGACATTTTCAAGCACCTAATCCAACCTCAACCCTTAAACCTAAACATTTATCAATAAAAGACAAATTACATAACAGACATATACAACTAAAGTCAGAAAATTTATTCAAAACTTAAAAGTCTTCCAAAGCCACATGTCAGATTAGCATGAGGAACAAACCCAAAAGCGGTCACCCTCTCCAGCTGCAATGTTCAAATCACAAACACATCCAAAAATTGCCACCAGAAGAAGCATTGTCAGGTTTGACTGTGAAATGCATTTGGATCTTGTGTGTCTCATCTCGTGACATACCGCTAATGTTCCGATTTATCTTTTGAATGAGATATGATTTCATTAACAGAAAGTTTAAAGCAATAAAACCTTAAGTTTTACTTTGTTCCTCATATGAAGATATCAAATGGCTTCAGAAGAACTGGAATACAACACAAGTTGTTTGTAATATCCTAGTTTTCTGGTCAGTTTTTGCAAGAAATACCTGTGACTGTATATACTTTTACACCAGTTTAGTGTTTTATATTGTTGAGAAGTTGTTAGGTTTAGAGTAAGGGTGCGCTTAGGTGCTCATATATACAGTAAAAATAATTTCTACTTTTACAAATGCATGCAAATAATTAAATGCATCTGGATCTAACACAGCAAAACAATGGAGTACCCTGCATGCACATTGAAAATTTATACTATAGGGGGTGTGTTAAAAAGTGATGCCAAAGCATCTTGACCAAGCATTCATATGTAACGACTTGGGACTGAGAATGTGTTGTGCAGGGCTCTTCACCATTGATCAAGCTTTCTAAAGAATCCTGTGTATATGTGAAGATATAATGCTAGCTGAGTTCCCTTCGAGGGAACTTCGAACTGTGTCGTCTAGAGGTTGCTGTGGGGAAAGCCTTGAGCGTGACCGGTGTCTGAAGCATACATCTTAACACGAAAATAACATTGGCTGGCGACAGCCTATGACGTCATTACCCAGCGCGACCACAGTATAAAAGGGTGCCGGGAGAACACGCCATCCTCTTCTTCTTCTTCACTGACCATTTGATTATGTAAGCATGAGCTAAGCATGACTAGGAGTGCATGTTCTCCCACCAGAGGCTTTGGTCTGATACCCGCAGTTTCACACTGCTCGCGTGCTTTGTGTGTGTGGTGAAGAGCAAGCTCATTATGCTCTTGAGAAAGTTGGACGCGCTCTGCATTCATTGCTTATTTCTTGTGAGGTATAAGCGTGAATTGAACATGCTTAACTCACAAGGAGATGGCTTGTGCTAATTGTGATGCATTCGCGGGTCTACTGAGGGGGAGGTAAGTACTTCACCATTTACCCGAGTTCGTAGATAGCGTTTGCATGAGTGCATTCACCTCTCACGGGAATAGCGACACATTTGCAGCAGCAGTTTCCGTTCTCGTTTGATTTCCGAGGTAATCTAGCACGTGGGTGGAGTGTGTTTGGCTCCCATGGGAGCTGAATGCATGCGGCACATTGTGGTTGCAGTGAGAATTCTCTGCCCTTTGCCCACAATTCGTGGTTGATGGTCAGAACATGGAAAGGACCTGAAATTTTTCCCTATCAGTAATTTCCTTCTGTTTATATAGGAATCTTATAATTTGGATATCTGTCTGCAGTTGTCGGACAGGTGATTAATATCATGTCCTTATCAGAAAACCACATTATACTGCACTCCGCCTTTACCTTTATTCAGGGTTGTATGACTCTCTGTGCTCAAGTGTTGGCTTGCGAGCCTCCTTGATGCTTGGTCCTGAACTGAGCTGATGCTCATATACCCAAAGTTGGGTGTGGTAGAGTATCATGCTCTCTGGGGTCCCCTGAAGCCACCATCCCACTGATGGTCCTGACAGAAGTGTGAGTATGATCCATTTCATCTTTCTATTGCTAGTTTTATGTGGACTTACTAACTAACTTTTCTCTGCAGCATTACCTGGTCCTGTCTTTGTACCTCTGGCTTTGTTACAGGGTTAGGACCTCTGCGAGCACCTCCCCTGCGGAAGTCAGAGCCCATTGTCCATCAGGTCCCCAGGACTCGCGGGTCCTCCATTCAGATTGAGAATTTTTGTATGTGCTCCCTGACATCCTGGCTGGATGTTTGCTTTGAGAAGCTGCCCCAGCCAGGATGCACTAAACATATCTTGCCGCAAGGGGCCTCCTGAGATTTGAGTCATCCACTCAACCATCATGCACATTCTCTGAGTAAGAGCTCCTCTCGCTGAGGCGTCGAGTGGCTTCACTCCTTAACTCTTCTCTGCAGTTTCAATAGATGGTTAGGCCCACTTGGACCTCCCTGTCACACTGCCCTTATGGTTGTACCAGTGAATCGCCCCTTTGTGAAGTGGGCTAGAGTACACTGCTTTCATTGAGGTATGAGTGAGATGTGTCCCTGTTGGAATGTGTGATCGCCTTCTAAGCTGGATCTTATTTCTAATGTCCTAATGTAATTTGCTGTCAATTTGGTCCGCGGACATGGCAGTGCTCTCCTCACTGCGGAAGGTTTTTTTATGAGCTCGCCATCAGGATGTGCTCCCTATCCCCTGGTTGGGTGTTTGCTTCGAGAAGTTGCCCTGGCCAGGGTGTGCTACTCAGCTCTCACCCTGAGGGGTCTCCTGGGATTTGAGTCTTTCCTTTAACCTTCATGCATGTTCTCTGAGCTAGAGCTCCTCTCACTGAGGGGTTGAGTGGCTCAACACTCCTTGATTCCGCTTTCCAGTACAATAGACAGTCAGGCCCGTGGGTCCTCTCTGTCATATTGCCCTTATGGCCAAACCAGTTATCGTCCCTCCGCGGAGTGGGCTTGAGCACACTGCATTCCCTGAGGTACGAGTGAGTTGTGTTTCTGCAGAAACCCTTCCTGAATGCTTCAGCTCTGAAGAGCAGTAGCTCTGTAGGCATGAATGGTTTGTGGGTCACGCTGTTTCTTCAGGTCCAATCGGGTCTGGTTATACGGGACCACACACTGTGAGACATGAGACTGTGTCCAACTGCACCAGTTGACTGTCTCTTACTGGGCCCTGCTGGATTACCTCTTCTAATCTAGTGCCGCTTTCTGGTCAAGCTGAGAAGTGCTCCCCTCTCTGTGCGGGCTGGCTATGAGTCGCTCCCAGTGTGTGTTCTAAGGGCCTGCCTCAGCTTGAGAGCCGAGAGTGCTGCTCCCGAAGACTCCATTTGCAAAAGTCCTGAGTTGCTAGGCCTGCCTCTGTCGCCTCCTTGGTCAGTTGCCTCTATGTTGGAACCCTGTTGTTCCCTGTTGGAATGTGTGATCGCCTTCTAAGCTGGATCCCATTTCTGAGGTCTGATCTATCTGCCTCCCAGATATGGCCGTGTTCCCCTCACTGCAGGAGGGTCCTTTGATTGCTTTGGTCTAGATGGGTTCCTCTTTTTCCTCGCTAGGTGTTGAACCCTCTGCTCTTTGAGTTCCGTGGCAGTGACATCAGGTAGTTGGGCTGCTTGCTGCTTGCCTGATAAACTGCCTCTATTTGGGTCAAGCTTAGCAATGCTCCCCTTACCCTAAGGGGTTTCGTATGAGCACGCTCCTCCCAAATTGAGTGTCCGAGTCCCCATTCAATTTTTGAAGTTGGGCCTCCGCTCTTTAACCTCTGGGTAGCAGTCATGCCAGGTTGCTGGGCCATCTTCTGCCTCCCTCATGGGTTTCTTGCCGAGTGAGCTAGCTGTGCTTCCCTCACCATGAAGGGTTTCTTGAGAGCACGCTGCTTCCTTCTGGGCATCTGTGAGCAGATGCTGCAGAGTCTGTTCTGTGACTGCTATGGTCGAGTTGGTGATACCCCCCTCACATGGAGGGTTCTTTCTATGAGATACGCCTTTCAATCCACATGCGCTCTGAGCATGAGGTCTACTGCTGAATTATTTGTCTCTCCCTGAGCGTACCACAGTCATGTAAGGTTACTAGGCTTGTCAAATGACAGCTTTGGTTACCCCTTAAATAACGGTACTTTAAAATCCATGCTATAGTAAGTGCACACACTGGGCACAAACCATGTGCATTTTCTAAAAATCCACATTGTGGTAAGTGTGCACGTTAAGCATTCTGCACACTTTCTAAAATCCTGTATAGCAAGGGTTAAGTGCTGTCAGCTTCGTTCCCTTTCTCTGAGTTGGTTTAGGCCCCGGTTTTCACCTTGGGGTCCACTCAACTTATGCATCCCTGCTGATACATTCTGAGCAAGGTGTTGCTACCAAATATCTGTCGAGCCAGTTTTTTAAGCAAGCTCACTCAGATCTGGCGGTAGCCCCCTGGGTGACAGGCCAGGGTCTGGTTGGTTTTTAGACACCTGGCCGTATCCCTTTGAAGGAATCTCTTTCTTCTGATTCCAAGCCTTTGAACTCTGCTCGGGCTTCCTAGCTCAGTCCTTAACAGGTAAGTTTTTTAGGGTATGCAGCTCAGGCTCTGGGCTGAAGGGGATAATGTCACTGACAGCCGTCAAGGCATCCTAGGGGCAGCTCCTATGGTTATGGTAGAGTTGGTACTTAGTGCTCATCGTGGTCTCTGGCAGGCACTCCCCTCACCATGGTGGCGTGGGTATACCGTTCGGACGCAGTTCCTCAGAAGGGAACGTCTCAGGTTACGTATATATCCATGGTTCCCTGAGAAGGGAACGAGACACTGCGTCCACTAGTTCCCTTGCCATGCTTTGGACACAAGCTTCAGATGACATTCCCTTGCCCATGTTATTTTGTTTAGACGCAAGCTTCAGACACCGGTCACGCTGAAGGCATTGTCGTCGCCCATGCAGTGTTATTCTCTTCTCAGGGGAACCATGTTTACATAACCTGATTTTTTTTTTTTTCTTTTTTTCTTTCTTGAGCACCATGGATGGACCATTGCAAGATGAAGGCACTTGGGAAGATGCGGCTAACTAGAGATTGGCCTCTAGAGGATGCAGTGTCTCATTCTCATCTGAACTGGATGCCATACAGTAGTCAGCCAGAAAGAACCAATGATGGCCATGTCCAAGCCATTATTCTATGGAAATCATGGCTAGGTTAATTTTTGCAACTCTTTGCATTTGGCTCAGTTCATGGAAAAATCTGCATGGGATCCTTTTCCATCTGAGTCATTTAGTTTACTTTATTTGCCACTTGAACAATGGGCTGCAGTTTGTTGAATGGATCTGAGTACATCTGCAATAGGATCTCTGCCGCTGTAGTTTCGATCCTCATCCCTTAGCTGGAAGTGTTATCTCATCTTTTCATATTAGTCGAGCACACTGTTGAGGCACACACTGACAGCTAACAAGCTGGAGGATTTTAATGGTGCTCCTCCAGCATTAATCGCTGCATGGTTACTAGTAGTTTGTGATGTAGAGTACTGTGTGAAAACCAAGCCATTCTTTGTGTAATATCATGTTACAATTACTAGTTGTTTGTTTATCAGTGCTAAATATATTCCCTCCTTTATATCCTTTAGTTGTTCTTGTTGCATGTGTCACCCAATTACCTGCCTAATGAGGGAAGAGCGTTGAGTTCAGTGGAGTCATATATCCTTCTCAGCTGTTTCACTGGCGAGTTTTCCTAAAAGATCCACAGTTGAAACACTTGAATAGCAAGCAATGTGTGCTTCCATTTTTGGCTTGACTATCTTGACAGACTGACCAGTTTTCATTGTGGTTTTGTTGCTCTCAGAATGTATTCGACTACTTGAAACAAGGCTCTATTTTGAGATGCCCATCTTTCTGAGGGTGAACAGGAGAATCTGGTGGTTAACTCTGTCAAAATTGCAGCAGTTTTTATGCATGTGTTTTTATTAAGTGTTATATCATATATACAGTATATCAACTTTATATCGGCCATCGGTCACCCTCTAAGATATCAGCCATTAAAAAAAATCTTTATCTGTTGACCACTAATTATCAGCTGAATTGGGAGATCAAATGTTGCACTAGGAGAGAATGTGTGTTCAGCACCGGTGAGAAAATTTAGAGTTTACTACTTTTAATGAAAACAGTATGTTGAGCTATAGAATGTGATGCCTATTTGAGTTCCATTTGTCTGGCGTGCCTGCTTGCTGAAGAGAGATGCTCATTTCCGACAGGCCATATCTGTCGACATGTGTGTTGCAGTATCAGTGTGAGATCTGGCTACTTCTTTGACTGTCTCTCTCTATAAAATGCCTTGCTGGAGCGTTCATGCTGATCTGTTGTTGACCTCACTGAAGAGTGTCATTGACGTCCTGGTGGATTAAGTGCAGTGTTATGAATAAATAAGAGGAAGATGATAAAGGACAGCGAGATGCTCATTACGAACAACTAGACTGAAGTTTCAGCTTGGGCCACCATGGGTCATTGTTCATCAAAAAAGTAATATCAATGCATGCTCAGTGTAACCGTGACATGGGAGCATATGACCACTTGAAAAGACATGACAGGTTGATTACGGCCAGACTTCACACATTTGATGAGATGAAATGTGTGTTTCATACTGAGGATGTCACTGGGTCATTTTCCAATCATTTCTGTAGACGTCTTTGATTATTGGATTCAGGGTGACATGACGTGAGCTGGAGTATGAGAAGATGTTACACTGTGATGGCAAATGAGCTGTAAAACATCTTTTGTTCTTTATTACCTAAAATTACCCTTTATGAGTCTAAATAAAGAATAGCTCCAGCATCTTTTAATTACTCTCTAACTCTTTCTGCTTTCCAAAAGTCCAGCACACAGACATGTTTTTTAATGAGGGTGTTTGCTGACTTAGTATAACTTGTGAGTCTTAGAACTGGATCTATCAGTTATCATGGTTTCATTATGAAACTGTACTGTGCTGATGACCTAAAAATGAACCACAGACATAAAACAGCGTCCTCTAGATAAAAAATAAATAAATAAAAAACTGTCACATCCTACAAACTCAAACGACAGCTTTCATTTTTGAAATGTTCCACTCTAGTCTGTCTTTAGTCGATGGTCAACAAATTCAAATGCATATATATTTAAATATGCCTAGCATGATGTACAGTAGTTACTGTTTAAAATATATGAGTTTTCAATTTAAGTTCTAAAAGCTCACACTTTTAAATTATTGCTGCATAATTATTATTTTGAATTTATAATATGTACTCTTAAACAGATTAAAATATGAATGTTATAGCTTTGCATCATGAGTTTGTTGGTTAGTTGTTTTGTTAATGATGAACCAACTGTCTGGCTCTGTATTTTTTTACCCTGAGATTGTTCACAATCTATTCTGCAGCAGCGTTAACCACGTGTTCCTTTCTATCTATGATATCCCACAATCCTTTGTGTCCTTGTATCTTGAAGGAAACATTTCTGAGCATGTATGTTCAGTTTCAGTTATATCAAGTCCTTTGTTTTTTCTTGTCTTTTAAAAATTATACAAATTCAAAAGCAGTCCTTTCTGCCTATTCAGTAATCTCTAACATAAATAATAATAATTATATTTGTTTATGAAATGTTCATTTTCATAAATGTGATTACACAGACATTTGTGACACGTTGTGAAATGTTGTGTTTTAAGTTATCAGAATCAGCTAGGGTTTCTAATAATAATATTATGTCGCTGCTCCACTGCTGAATAAACCTCAGAATGTGTTTCTGGGTCAAAGTGACTCAAAATAATGGAGCAGGACAGGTCACGTTTTTTTTTTTTTTTTTTTTTTTTTGTATCTTTGAATGAAACTAGGTGTAGCAAGGCCACTGCCTGTTTTCCAAAGACCCAGAACACACACACACACAATATGCTTTATACTCTATACTGGTTTTCAAGGTGATGTTTTTACATTCTTTAGCATATTGATAGACAATTGTTATTCTTGAAGGGAACTGACATAGTAGTGCAAAGGCTTTAAGTCCCACTGTGGTCACTAATTTTATCTTTTGAAAATCATCATCAATTAATATCATTAACCTTCGGCATATTACATTATCAAACTGCTATTAATGTATTGCTAATGTTACAAAAACCATGTTCCCATTTGCCATCTCGGACAGTTACAATCAACATCCTTAGGTAGAAATGCTTTGCTAATGATATTAAAAGCCCCACCCAGCAAGCTGACATGTCATATCTTTGACAGTAAGAAAAGGACTGTCTATTGGTACACTGCAGTTTTAAGGAGAAAATGTTCGGCGATCATGTTGACTGATGAATTGGCACATGGTTTGTCCTTGAGCATATTAAAAACAGCAGATAGAAATGTAAACAATGTTTAAAACTTGACCACAGGGAGTCTTTAATATTGGTGCTGCATAATTATTTTGATTTGCATTTCAACTAGTTTTCTTTTACCGAAGTTTTCAAAATAAAAGAAAAGACACAGGTCCTTACATACTGTAGTATGAGTACACAGTTTTGATTGCTCATCCATATACCCACAAATGCCACATTTTAGGGAATATCTCAAATATTTTCACACAGAGGCTTGTGTAAAGTTTTTTTCTTTCCTTCCTTTTTTTAGCTTATAAGAAAACTCCACCTTTAATGTGCTCAGAAAGAGAAGGTGTGTGGTTGAAGGAACAGAGTGTCTAAATTCAGTGGCTACGTTAGCCAGAGAAATGTCTGCAATTGCATTAACATTTTATCCACTTCACTGTAGAACACCCACCTCCTGTATGTTAATCTGTACTGACCTATATATATAGGTATTTAGCAAAGGTATTTTGCCTAAAGCCACTTGTAGATCTCTTAGTGCACTGACAGTCCCACTGGGGTTAAGTGTCTTGCACTTTAGGTGGTGAAGTGGAAACTCAGCAGCTCCCACTGACTGCACTGATTTATAGTTATAGACTCTTACGGGCCTGCATGCATGTGAGATCATAGGAATTATTTTATTTTGGATATTAAAAGTTTGTTTCTAACGGCGGGTTTGTGAATGCATTAACACATTTAGATATATGATAACAAACCAGCCAGGATTAAAGAGATAATTCATCCAAAAACGTCTGTCGTCATTTACTCACGCTCATGTTGTTCAAAACCTGTATGACTTTCTTCTCTGGAACATATAATATTTTTTTTTTTGAGCAAGTACACTGCTTTCCAAATTATTATGCAAGTGGCATATCAATGGGATTTTGGTACAATAAAGCGTCAGATTTTTGTTTGTGTTGTTTTTCACATCTTTTTAGATAACTGGTATCAATCTCAGACAGGTTTGGTCAATAGTTTGACAGGTCTTCTTAGGTAAATGGAAACCCTTCATAAAGAGGTTGTTCCACATTATTAAGCAAGTCACAATTCTCATGAAATATGGTGAGGAAGAAAAATCTTTCTGTAGATGAAAAGTATGAAACAATGCAATGTCTTGCAAAAGGCATCAAAACAAACAATATTTTGCAAAAAGCAAATAGAAATTATTGAACTGTCAAAAGATTGTGAGTGACTTAGAGCACAGAAGATCTTGGTCAGATAAAGATTTATTAAGGAAAGTTCTGTCAAACAAATGAACTGTATTGTAATGCCAGCTGTAAAAAAGCCACTACTGAGCAGCAGACAGCTGTTTGAAGCTACTGCAGTCTCAAGATCCTCTCCATGCAGACTGGCAGTTGTGTGTAAAGCTGCGTTTCAGTCACTGCTAACCAATCCTCACAAAGAGAATCCTCTTTATTGTACCGAAATCCTATTGATATGTCACTTGCATAATAATTTGGAAAGCAGTGTATATAACCAGCCAGTGTTCAAAACTATCACCTTACTTTAGCCCGATTCCTAACGGTAAGCTTATAATAATGTTTTCTAATTTAAGTGGTACTGGTAGGTATTCACGGGAAATTCAAGCATACCGCCGGGTCATTACCAGTGTTGCCAAGAATTGGACTAATTTAACACTGTTGCCGCGGGTTGTTTTTCATGTCCGCGGGTTGAAGCGACTCCAATAAAATGATATTTATCACCTGGAATGCGAATTTTAACAAATTGTAGTGTGAACCCCGCTATAAAACGTGTATTTTACCCCCCAGAATGCGATTTTTAACTGGGGACCCCCTCGAAACACAATTGGGCTAGTTTTGGGTAGCGATTGTGCGAGTTATCTTGTGAAAACCTGGCAACCCTGGTCATTACATCACGCCTGTAAACATAAAGAAGTTGTCCCAAGGCTATAGCATGTGAGGATGCAGCAGGTGGCGGATCGTTTACTCGCAGCAGCTGGAATAATTAAACTTTTTATGGTGGAATGCAATCCAAGGATTATGTGTTTATGAAACATATGTGGCTGAAATTATATTATGTTAAGGTTTTAAGTGTGCATCTGATTACAGATAGCCTACATGGAATTACACAAGTTTTGTATTTTAAAGAGAACCAGTTCTAAGGAACAATAATTTGCTTTTTGGGTTAAAAGTATTTCTTTATATAAAATTCGAATGATATGACAATGAGAGATTAGAGTGTGCAGATACTGAAATCTACATATAAGGGTAATTCACACTGCATACGCATAGTCACACAATGCTGATGTTGTTAACATGAACAATTTTAGAACAAAGAATAACAATAATAATTTACAAGGTTTGATGTTATATGAGTTAACTGTTTGTTAGATTTAATCAACATTGGTAGTGCAATGTATTGTAATGCTTTTTTCCTCTGTTGGTCAGAACAAAAGTGGCGAATGTAGGTTTCAAACAGAGATGGTGACAAAACTTACAGACTGTAGCTTTAATAATTGCATGCATTAGATAAACATTTCAAACATCTTTATTATTCATCATAAACTAGGCCATTTGAGTGGAATCAATGTAGGAATTCAATGTAGAATTCATAGTTTATTGCTATTACGACATCCCTTTCATTACAGCCTGCATATGCAGTAATTTAAAGAATTATATAATTAAATAATTCAGATGTAATTGGGATTCTATTCTTTGGTTTGTCTGTTATTATTCAATCACATTTTACTTTCTTAACATTTGTGCATTTAGCAGACTTTTTTTTTACAAAGTGACAATACAGAAACACCTGCAATTTGTTTTCACTGCACTTGAGTATTTTATTAGAAGGCTACATCAGGAAACAAGGCCATTTACTGATAATATGAACAAAAAATAAAAAATAAAAAATAAAAATCTGTATATGGAACATAAATAAGTACATTAAATAAATAGTTGGATACAGCTACAGTTTTATATCTGTAGTCATTTGCATTGATAATCAATCATAATCTTTGTCAGAGAAAGGTGAATTAAATCCTAAAACCAAGAAAGAATAAAGAGCTCTGGAAAATTCTCTGATGTAATAACTGCTCCACCTCTTCATGAATCCTAATGAATAATTCCTTGTCTATTGTCTGTAATGCTCTCCTTCTTTCCTTAATTTATGTCCTGGTAATAATAGATAGTACATCTCTTTTCAAGACCCGCAGGTCTCATTATTAAAAGACCACTGACGATTTTTAGCCCATGCTAGGGTTTTGTCCCTTGTACAGGGAAAATGAACAGACCCTGTGAGGCATAACATTTTCATTTCCACCTCTTACATTCTAATTCTTTATCCTAATTGCAGTAGATGATTCATCTGTTAAAATACAGAGCTTTTTCATTTGCTGCTGGCCCACTATTATATGAACCATCACTATCCCAATATTCCAGCATACTGAATGTATGAAAGGGCAAATACGACTATTTTTAAGGAATTGCTTAAATGTGTATTCAGCCTTATGTGATCTATGTGCCCCTTCGAGGTATTTCTAAGAGCAAATTTCTGTTTAGAATGACAGCTCGAGAGGAAGGTTAACTCAAGAACATATTGTGCCAAGGAGGAAGTGAGTCACCGCAGAGAACATAGTAAGTCTTTATTTCATGACTAAGCGGAAGAATCAAAGAAATGTTCTCCAGTCAGATACTCCTCTCAGCAGATGGCACTTTATGTGCAGTTGCTGGGGAAAGATAACATTGGCAGATTTGCATCAGCTAGTATTAGTTCTGGAACCAAAACTCCATCTGAAAGTCTACCATCATCCATGGAGGTCAGAGAAAGAATTGTGTGAAGCAAATGTAAGTGCAAAGGTGCAGTATTATCAGCACAATAGGAACAGAAAAACTATAGCGTCGTGGTGATTTCAGAAAGTTGATCAGTGCACTAAATGTGGAGGACCTTCAACTTTACAAGCTACTCAAGGAAGTCACTGTCAGTCATGTATATTAAACAGACAATGTAAAAAAAAAATGTAACATACCATCTCCTGTATCTGCACCCTTATAATCATCATGGTACATGTTTATTTTTGGTCTTCTTTTTTTTTCCCTTTTACCATAACTTTTGTTAAATTTATGGTACTTTACAGCTGCTTTATAAAAGCAATGTCTAGAATAAAAAATAATTGATGATGCATTTTTAACACCGTTTAAATTCTGTACATGTTCAATTCTTATAAGTCTCTGTCTTCATTTCTCATAATTGACCTTCAACAAAGCGTCTTTCAGGAGTCTTAGCCTTAGATGCAAGGGATTGACTGCAGACTGTTTACTGATGATTTACTGCATCTTGGGCAAAAAGATAATAATAGATACAAGCTTTAATCAGATTGCATGACTATTTACACTATATCTGGCATCATGCAAAAGTTCTCCTTCTGAGTATCAGAACTTGTATATTCTGGGTTGCCTGTTTACACAGAGAAACAATTTACCTTGAGTTTGAACAAACAAAAGTCATTTCAGCTGTCATGAATGGCAGTAAACCAAACCATTCATGTGGAACGTATTTACTAGTAGCATCCATGTGTTTTCTGAAGCCAGAGCCGAGCAAATAAACACCATTAGCTTGTAGTTTGAACTGATATTCATAGTTTCCTTCATTCCCAGATGGATTTTGAAACAGGGTAAGTACAAAGCATGTTTTATAAGAGAAATGTCATGGGTTAATAATATTGTCAGTTTAATACAAGGCACAATGAAATTAAGTAATATTACCAGAATTTATCCATTAAGTATAAAGTGCTGAATTTATATTGACAAAATTGCAATAATATACCACTTAAGATTTAGAAACGATAATGTACTGTTGGCCATGATCATGTATATATATATACATTTACAATGTGAATGACAAATTTTTTTTCCAGAAAAAAAAAAGAAAAATGCTCTAAGTAGCAAAAGTAGTAAATAGCATTATTTCCTAAGAATGACCTGTATAGTCCAGTTTTGGTAAAACAATGCATGTGCAATTTTTGCATAATCCTTTTATCTACCAAAACAACTTTAAAGAAAGTTTTTATTTGGCCCATACATAATTAATATTTCATATGTAATACATTTTGTACTAAATAAAAGATTTCAGCAATGGATAACAAGAACAAACTTGATATTTTGAGAAGATTGTTTATCACAAGGTCACCTCACAGAGACAGTGGACAAATCTTTTTTTTTTTTTTTTTTTTTTGTATAAATTACAGTATAAATTAATGATAAAGTGTTGATGTCTTTGGTAGATCTGCTAAGCTGCTGCTGCAGAGCAAGTGTAGAGGCTTGCTGTTGTCAATGCATTCACAGAAATACATATAATTTGCCGTAGCAGATCTATACAGGTGGAGCTGGGGGAGGTGGAGGGTTTAAGAGAAACTCTGATTTGCCTAATCAAAGTATTTAAATGTTGATTAGCAAGTTAACTGCCTGCAAATACAACCAATCAGCTTTTTCCATGTGGTGAATGATGTTATTTCTAACGGATTGCATTAAGGACCTATCAGCCTGCAACATCTAGAGTTTCATGACAGAACTAGATATTTATTATTAATAAAGTAATTTTTTTCATTAAGTGTGTGTTTTTAAACACTGTTCATTAGTCATCAAATCTCTTTAAACGATGCAGCTGTAATGATTTACTGAACTGAATGCTTTCTAAAACCCATGAACCTCACTCTCATTTGACTTGATATATGTATTTTGAATGTATTTCTCCCCCTCATATTCATGCCATGCCATTCAAGGCAAGAGCTGAACAGTGAGGTACAAAACTCATTATGAATGATGGACACCCTCTGCCAATGTCATGCTCAGATTTCAATTGAATCCATCTAAATAACATTAAATTATATCTGCAGAATATTTCTTAAAGCTTGTCTCCATGCTTATGCAATATAACTTTCATCAAGGGAGGCAAAAGAGATGTACCGTCAATTATTATATCCTCTGAGAAAATACCAGTTATTTAGGATCAGTTAAAAATAGAACCTAGTGGTACAAATTTTGTATTTATGTAGTGCACACTTTCTTACTGTTCCTGTTCATTTAGTTTTTTTTTTAATATTAGTACAAATGCTGATGTACATAAATATTTAGTATAAGCATTCTTTAAAACATATTTTAGGGTATTTTCACTATATAGGAATTGTTATGGTTTTCCTAAAAATGTGCAATTTTGCACTTCAAGGCTGTTCCGGCAAAGCCATTATTTATTTTCATTAAAGGGACTGTTATCATCTTCCCTCAAATGCTGCAGGATCAAAACAGCATAAAGTCTTTTTGAAATAATTCAATTAGAAGCTTCCAGACCCTTTGTATGTTTCAACCCTATCGCTAGAATTGAAAATGGATGGATGCCTCACAAGAGCATGACACAAAACTGGAATTTAGCAGGGATGTCCCCTGCCTCTTGTATTGTTGGCCCTGGGCAAACAAACAAGATGAAAGAAAACTTGTTAATAAAAAGTATATTTATTAACAATATACTAGCATAAACTTTCTTTATATGCTGCTGATACTGTATTAGTGTATCTAACATACTAAAGCACATGTACTTGATTTGTAACTGTTTTTACAACTGTATATGTGTTATATAAAAAACACTCTAAAGTTAAGCTAATAGCACTCAATATAAATTTAAACTGCAACACATTTTCGTTTAATTGCAAATTACATGCAATTAAGTTTCCAAAAACATACAAGAAAAGTTTGTAGCGAAATAAAACTACTCATTTGATAACAATTCCAAGCATATTTAAAGCATATGCTTTGTTTATGTGAGGAACAGTCCGAAATTGTGTTTATTCACTAAAAATGTTCCATTGCCGAAGCATTCAAATCTGTTTTGCGCACACATTTAAAAAGAGCGAGCCAGGTTTGACATCACTGAAGCCCAGAGCCAAGTTCTGGCATTTGTCACAATCGAACACAGCACAGAATATTCAAATATGTGGAATGATGAATGGCATTCGAGAGCTTGAGAAACATTTTCAATGAATAACAATATTTCAGTCTGTTCCTCATACAAAGCTATCGTATGTCTTCAGAAGACTTCATACACATGGACCACTATTTTGGTACTTCAGTGGGGGTTTCGACCTTTTTTGGAGCTTTGTATGGAGACAAGCTGCATGAGCATTCTCAAAATAACAACATACGGGATGAGGCTGAATAAATAGATTTCATTTCATTTTGGGGTGAAAGAAGCGTCTTCTTTCAAACTTCTTGTGGTATGCAGTTTTATTTTTGTGCATATGCTAGTGTAAATAAAATGACTTTTAATAACAGTATGTTGCCCATCAATTCATATCACCCTCCTTGAAAAGCATTCAGAAACGCTTGCTCTATTCATGTTGTGCGATTTGCTCCTGGAGAGCTGAAGCAGAGCCAAATCCTCATGAAGGAATATAACAAGAGGGAAACATGCTGTGCACCGTGAATCTCACAGACTCAACCAAACAGCACATATCCACGTATCACGCGAGTCTGGCTTAAACATGTTGATTTTTCACATATATTCAGCGGTTTAGTGCTGTGAAAGTTCTGCAACAAAACAAGCATCATCCCCAAAGCTGACTATGAGAAAACTACAAGCCCTTGGAATAAGCAGGTATTCGGATATCTAGCTATTTATGTTCTGAGAATTATGACTGTTGCTTTGAGATAACGTCAGTCTGTTGAGTACTAGTGCTAATGTTCAGCTGGTGGCCATGAATAAATGGCCCACTTAACTGTTCTTATAATAAATTCATAAATTCAATCATTTACTGTAATTAATTAAACTAATGTATGTTGAGTGGCAGGCTTAACTGAACATTACAACTTCAAACTGATGGGCAGAAAAAAAATTATCAAAGTTACTTGCTATATGAATAATAATAATATACTTACTATATGAATAATAATACTATATAATACTGTATGAATCATTGTGAAAAAGAAGTTTTAAAGGAATAGTTCAACAAAAAAATGAAAATAAGACCAAGCAGTTGATGGCATAGTTGTTGTTTTCTTCTTCTTCTTCTTCTTCTTCTTCTTCTTCTTCTTCTTCTTCTTCTTCCATACTATGAAAATCAATGGCTACATTCTTCAAAATGTCTTCTTCTGTGTTCAATAGTAGAAAGAAACTCATAGAGGTTTTAAACTTGACGAAGTCAGGAAATGATGACCGAATTTTCATTTTCGTGTGAAATATGAGTACTTTTTGTGGGGAAAAAAATACTTTAAAATAATATATGTGCAAAACGAATGTAAGGTGTTCAGATATGTAATTGCACATGAATTAAAGTGCCACATTATAGATTTTTTTTTTTTTTTTTAAAATGACCTTTCATGCAGTGTGTAACACAGCTCTACATGAATGAAAACATCCTGCAGAGTTTTAAATATGAAAGTACACTGAGTATAAAGTTATTGTCTCTCAAAAGAAAGAGTCGACTCTGAATCATTGAAACGAGTCATTTTTAAAACAAATCCCAAGCCTTTAGCATATTGCCCGCCCACTTGTTAATCTTTTTGCTTTGGTCTAAATGAAAATGCAAATTCATTCTTTGCCACTAGGTGCCACTTTTGGAGCGGTAAAAATAGCGGTTTCCCTGGTAACGCTGTACACAAAGCAGCACTGCGCTCACAAACTCTGCTTTATCAGGCATTACAGGCTGATGACATTAAAATGAGAACAATCGGACCAATCACCACAGATTAGCATAACGCAAAGGAGGGGTTTGGAAAAATGAATCGTTGAGCAAATCGTTTGGGAGTCTTTGAGCAAGTAAGTTAAAAATAAATGCATATTGACTGGCATAATGAAAGTGTTTTTTGACCTTGCATGCATGTCAAATTATTGTTGGGGACTCCCAAAACCAAAATATGAACCTTTCATTACCCATTATAGGGGCACTTTAAATTAAATGCAATTAGCTGAATTTAAGATAGAACATCACAGATAAGGCTTAAGCGTAGTTCCAGAATAAAATGCATGACTTCAAATATGTTAGTGCCATTGATTTGTCTGAAGATGCACACACCAGTAATGTTTTTAAGGCACTTTTATAAAAGACACTTAAATGTCCTAACTGAACTACAGTATGGCCTAATCCTGGCTTAATCAAAGCCTTGTGAGTGAAACAAGGCACATGTATATCGTTATATAATTTCATAATTACTTCCATTGTCTTTGAAATACGGTTGAAGTGTACTGCTTTTGTAAAAACTGTACTTCTAACATTTGAAGTACACTAAAAATGCACATGCAATACAAGTAAGTGCATTTCTTTTTCACAAGAGAAATTATTCCATAAACCATATTGCAAAGTGCTGAATGGTCTTATGGAATGACCTTAAGTGAATATGGATTTTAATGGAAACAGAAATGTACAGAAAAGTTGAAGAACGGCTTATTACGTCAGAAATATTTATTAGCATCTATTTCAGAAAATTTAACAGCTTGCATGCTTCCTAAATGTCATGTGAAATATGAAGTAAAGCTGTTTCTTTGTGGTTTTATCAAGTACTTTCTGAACATTCAGCAAAAATTCCAAATCTCACACAGCTGCTTGTGGCATGTGGTGTCATAGCAGGAGCACTGAACGCAAGATAAAAGTAAATGTTCCTTTTTCTAGTTTCAGTTCAGTCTGTTTATACTTGACAATTTTTTGTGTTTATTATTCATATACAGTACTTTCTTATATCAAAATCCTTTTAGATGCCATTATATTTTCTTGTTGTGTTGAGTTAAAAGATATATTTCACTTTCCTGAAAGGCATCCTTCCTCTGTGAAATACACAGTTAAATCAAAGTTTTAAATGGATTATGAAAACTGATATGAAATGGTGGAACTATAAGGAAAGTGTCATATAAAAAAAAAGTTTGTCAATGTGTTGTCAGAGCGAGATAAAACAGGTTAGTTGTGGAGGACTGCACCCATTAGTCTGTTAAATGGATCTTTGACAAATGGAGTTGAGGACTGCCTTTGGCTCTTGAGCTCACAGATATTATTTATCCTTGTAACATTTGTCTCTAACTTACTTTTCTGAATTTCTGGTATGTTATTAAATTTTTTTCTGTTAGCGTGGTATGCCTGTTTTAAAATGTTTAACATTCATTTAATTCTAAGAAATTCATGGTAATGTAAGAGAATAAGTCATTTCTTTTAAAATATTCTTTTGCACTCTATATCTACTCTAAAACTTGTGCTGAATGTTGATGTTAAATGTTTAATTTTTTTTACGTTTACACTACAGTTCAAAAGTTTAGAGTCAGTCAGATGATTTTATTTTATTTTTTTAAAGAAATTAATACTTTTAATCAGAAAGGAATAAAAGTCCCAGTAAGAACTTTGACATTGTTTAGAACCCTGTTCTTTTGAACTTTCTATTTATCAAAGAATATTAAAAAAATTGTATCATGGTTTTCAACACTGATAATAATCTGAAATGTTTCTTTAGCATCATATCAGTACATTAGAATGATTCGTGAATGATTATGCATTGAAGCCTGAAGTAATAATGCTGAAAATTCAGCTTTTCATCACATGAATAAGATATGCTTTAAATTATATTAAAATAGAAAACGGTTATTTTAAATTGGAATAACATTTCACAATATTAATGTTTTTCCTGTATGATTTATCAAATAAATGGAGCCTTGGTGAGTGTAAGAGTCTTCTTTCAAAACCATTAAAAAATCTTACTGACCCAAATATAGTAGAATAGCAGTGCAAAAAACTGCTCATGTAGCTAGTGACTGTTATCCATGTATTTTGGAAAGAAAGTCATGGAGGCTTTGAGAAAAACACAGTGCAGCATGACTGCAAAATGTTAAACAGAAGGCACCATGCACCTTCTGAAGGAGGAGGAAAGGCTGAAGTGGGAGATGGAAGTGGAAGGAAACCTGAATGGTGTTTGACAGAGGGCAGCAAGGGCAGACAATTCTGAGAAGAAGGCAGAAAAATGGAGTGCAAGAGCTATTATTATAGTGCAGACCTCTACCTGAGACCTGCACATAAATTTCTACCATCTACAATGTAGTGGCCCTTTGTCCCACTTTTCAGAATCAAATGCACATCATTTTGACAAATGATTCTGAATGTTTGGTTTGCACGTATTATTTACTTTGGCAGCTGCTCAATAAAAGCCATTAAAGCTTGACGGATGTTTTTTATACCAGATAGTCATGATGTTATGGGCTTCAATGCAATTGTGATTATAGACGTCTCAGCCTGTTGTTGTTCAAAGTGCTCATCGCCTTGTTGGAATGGAGTGTTTAGAAATGCAAAAATGCATTTCTTACTAACGTTGTGTAGTACAATGAAGAAAAAAAAAATTTCCCCTCTGACAGGCTGTAAAGTGTGTCTTTTTACTTATTTTTTTCTTTCTTCCAAATGTCCACTTCAGGATCTTTGAGGTATAGCTATAAGGCAAAATTGTCCCTGTGCTGAGTTCTTGTTTTTAATGTATATTTATTTATAAAGGATTTAGGTAGTTAAGCGATACCTGGGCAAGAGTGCTGTTTTTTCCCGCATATCAGCACGTTTGCAAATGTCGTATTGATTTTGTACAACAGATAAGACTTGGAATATTGTCTGTTTTTGATTTATTTTGCCAATGAAAATAATTCCAAACAAATCTAAAGTAGAGTTGTTGCACATCTCTGAGCAACACAAGAATCTAATGAATGAATCAATGACTCAGTCCTAAAGACAATGACTTGGCAATTTAGTTTCAGAGTTAAAAGTATTATGGTTAAAGAGATAGAATGCATTACTAAACACACTATTGCAAGTAAGATATGTGATAAAACTGTTAGATATAACAGAGATATTAAAATAATTGCAGTCGCATTGCATTAAATGTTTTTTTCTGCCATATTTATTTATTTTTCTCTTGAGGTCTGGAGGCCTACAACTGTTTCTTTGAAACAGGCCTCAGAAATGCAAATGCCTCCTATGAATGGTTGCTATAATCAAATCTCAATACAGCACTTGAAAACACCATGAGAATAAAATAAGCATTTATTCTCCACTTGTCTCCACGTTTGCATAGAAACTGAACTGACATGTTGTTTGTGGTCTTGTCGAAAATTCTAAAATGAAAACCAAAAGCTGAAGTTTATTTATGACCTCTCTCTAAATAAAAATATCAAGCAATAATTTGAGCTACAAATTTTCAATGTGACAACCTTTTCTTATTTTTCTTCACACTGATATAAGCTTATGCTTGTCATAAATATTTATATGTTGTCCAGTTCTTCCAACTAAATGAAAATGGATACCCTAATCTCTTTTCATAGAATGTTTGAATAGTTGGCTTCAGCCTAGGAATCTTAATGCATTCAGGAATTATCAAAACAAGTAACTTGTCCTGCTAAGGATATCAGTGATTTCTCAAATTACACGTCTTGTAGAGGAGAGAGATTTCTTTTCTATGAGACCATTTTGGCAAATAAAAAATGTGTGGGAAAAAATCCCAGATTTTGGGAAACAAGATATTTAGGTCTTACACCAGCGTAAACAATCTGTTAGGATTTACTAAAGACGCGCAGTGAAGGAACAGCGCCGAAAAGGCGTGAACACAGATATTTGTGTGCCTGATCTTGCTGAATATGCATTTGCAGGAGTTTCCCTTTCAGACACAAAATTTATGGGAGGAGAGTATTAAAATCATGATTTACTAATGTTTGGGCTCGTCAAATTACGAGTATTTGCGCCATTATTTAAAGGTGCTGTATGTAGGATTGACACCAAGTGGTTGAACTAGGTATTGCAGTCCAAATTCAAAATATTGGAGAGGGTTTTTTTCACCCGGCCCCTCCTCCTCAGACTTGACGGACACGCAGGTTGCCAGATTGAGGACACCAACAGGAACGAGCGCACTTGACGATGAATGAAATGAAATACGCCGTGTTTTCGGCCAACTGGCAACCCAGGGTGACAAAATACAACTGGGTAAACTGGCAGTGGGAGGGTTTCACAAACCAAAACAGAGACCGACATTCCAGCCCGGAACGCACATTTTCAAAGGAGAATAACTGACTGTAGCATTGTTTTTCAGATAAAAATGCATGTTTCTTAAATATCTGCAAACAAATTATGGTATTTTTATGCTTTAGTAGAGTCAAAGCACCTTTAATGCCAAAAAAGCATGTCTTATTAAAGCAGGCGGTAATTTGTGCTGCTCATGGTAGATTGTGCTAGTCATTATGGAAATTATCTGACTGCATCTGTATTCTTTAATGTGCATTGTTAGCTGCATTGCTAATTTGCACAGTTTAGTAAATATGGCCCTTAGGGACCACAAAACCTGCAATACCCTAACAACCCTCCAAAACACCCTAGCAACTGCATAGCAATGCCCTCCCAAACAGCCACATGAATTTTGCATGAATAAGCATGACTTTTATATATTGTAAAAAAACAAAGAATAATAATAATAATCATCATCATCATTTTGCTGCCCTTAGATTTTAAATCAGGTCTCTCTTGTGTACCATCTTATAAACATCCCTCTATATCAGATGTTAATTCCATTAAAAAAAACATGACATGTTCACTTACACTCTATGTCAATGAAATGAACACTTGTTGTGGCAGTGTTTGAAATAAAACTAAACCCTTCATTTTATAAAGAGCCTTTGATCAACAAGAAAAAAAAGTTTGTAAAGTGAGGGCTGCACTGATGCTTGACTGCTTTTATTAAAGTGCTTATTCAAGTGTGTTTTAACCCACCAGTCTAAACATCCTCTTAACTTAACTGTTCAGATTGGATGACACACATGGATGCCACAAGTAATTAAGAATGAAGTGTTTTTGATGCTTTTTAGAGAACCATCTATAAATCCAGCCATTCAGACTCTTCCATCCCATTGCTATGAGCTACTGTCTCCTGATAAATGAAAGCAATGTTTTTTAAAGCAAGGTTGTGGCCTCTGATATATAGTCAGTCGTGGCACTGAATTCAATCTTGCTTTGTGAGGTTTGGCATTATAAAAGTGGTTCAGCATCCAGCCAGGAGACAAATGTTCATGCGGTCAGTAAAAACTCATGTTTTACTGTTTTCAAGTTGTTCTAAATACTGTGGATCATCCAGGTGTGATTATTTTTTATTATATTCTATTAAGAATCAAGTGTATGTAAACTTTTGAATATGGTATTTAAAAAAAATAATTTAATGAATTACTATTATTGTTAGTAATAGTAGTGATAAAAACTATTTCACTGTTATGAGAACGTAAAAAACAACATACAATTTTTATGATCCCTCTTGTATTTTAAAATTATTAACATTTTGTAAATTCTGCGAGGAGTAGGTAAATTTATGAGTGCAAATATACTTCAAGAATTCCACAGGTATGTAAAATTTGTTGCTGCAGACTAGTTTAACTGGAAAAGCACTTGAAAGGTTGTTTGTGCTATATTACTGTATAATGCAAAGTCAAATTCATACTGATATTTTCTTCTAATGAACAAGTAATATACAGTAATAGGCTGTCTGCAACATATCAATTTATCACTTTGATAGATAAGTGATAAATTATGTTGCGAAAATGAGTATACCCTTCTGAAAGTTACAGACTACAACTATGAAAGTGTTCCGTTGCATGTTAAAGGCAATTTGTTATCCAAAGGTAACCATAGTAATTTCTTGACAATTGAAAGTGTTACATAGCCCACTGAATCATTCTCAGTCTTAATGATAACAACAATGGAACTACCTGGGAGAGAATTTTCAGGAGACTTTTTTCTTTGAAAAAAGAGGACAGTGGTACAATAGGAATGCCACATCATTGTTTTACGTGTGAAAATACAGCAAAAGTAACAAAGAAATTCTAAATCAATGGGCCTGTGACAAGGTTCCTGAAATAATCAGGCTTTTACTTTAAGCTTTTATTTTGTGATGAATACATTTTTGCTAGAAAAAGAGCAGGAGATGTTCCAAGCAAGTGTCTCAGAGCACACAAAAGTGACACAAAGAGTGTCTTTTTCATCTCACGCAGTAAGATGCAGCCTGCAGAAGGGACATGCATGGTTGTTGTCCACAACAGAACTACCTACTTTAGCTAAAGCAGAATAAACTCATCTAGACTTTTCCAAGGCCCATATTTACAAAATATAGATTTCTGGAATTCCATACTCTGGTCTCATAAGACCAAGTTAATCATTTGGATCAGTGAGAAATGCCTGGTTCCCACAATGAAGTTCAATGGTAAATCTTATATAGGAGTGTATGTGTACTGTAGGTGTGAGGAAGCTGTGCTCTATCAATGCTGTCATGAATTCACAGGCCATTGTGTGATGTAATGAAAAACTTGGAACAGAAGATGCCACCTTCTCATTCCCTGTGTTGTTGGGCTTTTTCTTTTTCTTTTTTCTTTTTTTCAACAGACAGTGGATACATACATTCTTACAAGAAGAAAAACTTTTAGTGAACAAGTTTTTCACCCAACTTTAAAGGGGTCATATGATGCCGCTAAAAAGAACATTATTTTCTGTATTTGGTGTAATGCAATGTGTTTATGCTGTTTAAGGTTAAAAAAAAAACAATTTCCACTTACTGTACATTATTGTTTCTCCTCTATGACCTGCCTTTCTGAAACACGTAGATTTTTACAAAGCTCAACGTTCTGAAAAGTGAGGTGTGCTCTGATTGGCCAGCTATCCAGTGCATTGTGATTGGCCGAATTCCTCAAGCGTGTGACGGAAATGTTACATCCCTTAACATACTGTGATGGTGTGTCCCGGCGCGATGAGACAAAACCAATGAAACCCATTACAAACGAGGCATTTGTTGCATCCAGTGGGGACATAATTACTGATTATAATGACTTATACTTTCTTTGTACGCATTTCGTTGCGTATCGCACCGCGTAAACATAAAACCATGTCTGCATTTGTGATCGGAGGAATGACAAACAACAAGTGCTACCCTACACTGCTCAAAACTCGCGTTTGAATCATCAGTGGCAAATTCTTTAAATATGAAAACATACTTACAGGCCGTGAGTCAGAAGCGCCAGACTGTCCCTACAAAGTTGGAATTGCCCAACTTTATAGAAACAGACACCGGCATTGTAGGCTTCTCTCCCAGGAGACAGTCCTCCGTAAAATGCGCTGCACAAATCGGAATATTTGGGTTGAACTGTTCTGGAACAGTGTTGCAAATACAACTTAACCACTGATTTCTAGTCGTGTCCTCTTTTGGAAGGCCAAACAAAGTAGTTTCACTTTCACAACAAACCACAAAGTGTCTCCCCAACATGGCGGCGGCATCAGCAACAAGACTACAGTGAAAATAAAAATTATACCTTCTTTCTTTGTGTGAACATTTGAGCGGCGTTATGCAAATCTTCCCACATAGTGACATAGACATGTGGGGGTATGTTTAAATGAGGTGTTTTAGGAGGGCGTGGACAAGTCTTAACTTTTATAAAGAATATCTCTTTGGGTTTGAGACTTTAGTCTTTGCAACTTTAGGGATCTTATCTATGCACGAACAGCTTGTAACGCTCCAAAGAGAAAGGAAAACTTGAAACTGCATCATATGACCCCTTTAACATTTTGAAGTAGCTGTGGGGGATTTTGGGACAGTTGAGCAACATTCCCCATTTAAGATCAGGGCATTTAAAGCAATAGTTCAACCAAAAATAAAAATATTTCATTTTACTCACTCTCAAGTTGTTCCAAACCTGTATCAGTTACTTTCTTCTGTTGAACACTAAAGAAGACATTTTAAAGAATGTAGGTAACCAAACAGTTGCTGGTCCCCATTGAATTCCATAGAATTTTTTTTTTTTTAGTATGAAATTTAATGGCTACCAGCATCTATTTGGCTACTAACATTCTTCAAAATATATTCTTTTTCATTTCAAAAACACTGATTCATTGCAATATCAATATCAGCACTCTACTCTTTTGATATTGCTTATGCATAAGCAATAACCTGTAGAAATAGTCACTAAATTATATTTTGCGTCTGTTTGACTTATCAGCATTGGATCATGGATTCAAAGCAGAAAGGAAGGATCACGGCACAGATTAAACCTAGTTTTTGATTGGGTTTCAAAATCAATGGTTAATAATGATTCACCTTTAAGCTCCTTTTTAGAGTGGGTGTTTGGTTAATCTGTGTAGGGGAAAATAGTGAAGACAGGGCCTTTGGTCCAAGCTGAATTTTGTTTTGTCCAACTACTTGACCTTGAACGAAAAAGACTTAGACTTTGCACATCAGCACAGCTCTCATGAGCCACAGCACGAGCCAGTAATCCGCTGTAGAGACAAGCCAGGGACGAAATAAGCTCCATCACTCACCTCTACCCTTTTCCTGGCACAGAACCCTCTGCACTGATTGCAGTTGTATGTAAGGATGTTGATTCTGCACTCATTTATGGCTTTGCAGTTGCTGGAAATTGAAGCTGCACATGAGGCCCTTGGGGGCACCTCAGACACAGTGTGATCCCTTTACAGAATGAATCAATTGAAGCCTAGTTGCCTGCTTGCTTTAACAAATAGCACTGAACAATAAAGGGATATTTGCCTTTGCATCCGCTGAATATATTAATTTGAGATTCTTTTTTTCTCTGCTCCTGCCGAACAATGAAACGGTACATAAATTGCTTATCATTCAAATTGGAGGACTTTTTCAAGGGCAGAATAATTATCAGTTTAGGCTGTCGTCAAATGCATGATTTGAATAGTAATGATTTCCAAATAGTACCATTTATTGGAGGCATTGTTTTCTTCTGGATACTGAATAGTTGTTTAGCATTAGTGAAAAGTTTAATGGTTGTATTAAAAGTGAGGTGTGTAAATTTTCCACTACTAGAGCATTAAAAAAATCACAAAAATACAGACTTTTTTAAAGAAGGTTTCCTCAGCGCTCTCCCATCTGCCATTGGTCGCGCCACAGAGACACAGACTCCCACTGTGTTTATATAAATGTCTGTTTCTAGTAGTTGTTATTGCGTAGTAAATGGCTCTCTGAAATACTCGATTCTGATTGGTCACACTTGTAAAAAAATACAAAATAAAATAATATAATTTAAATAAAAGGCCACTTAAGAGTACTTAAAGAGAGTAGACTTTCATGACTGTTTCTTAACACACTTAGGTACACTTTTTAAAACATTATAATATTGTCAAATCAAATGTTTACCTTACTATTTTAAATAATTATGTTTTAATAGTCTTCATGCTTTAAAGAAATGTGCTCATTGTGTTGACAAAGATACTAAAGCACATATGAAGTACTTGATTATAAGTACTTGATTATATATTAATTATATTTAATTGTGTTTTTTGATATCACAAGTATATTTGATAATGTATTATAATATTGATAATATTGACAAAAAAAGTATGTAAAACTTACAATATATTACACGTTATATGTTTTATATGTACTACATTGCTAGTACAATAAAGTTAAACTAATTGCATTTACATTTAAAAAGCAAAAGACGAACAAAGCTTTTACGGGTTTGGAACGACATGGGTGTAAGTGATTAATGACAAAATTTTAATTTTGGGATGGAGTATCCCTTTAAAGGGCTATTTTCATTCTTCTGTTTAACACAAAAGAATATATTGTGAAGAATATTGGTAACAACATTCTATACCGGTTTTATTTATTTTATTTTTTTCATATGGAAAAAAAAAATTTTCACTATCAACTGCTTGGTCACCAATAACCTTTAAAATATTTACTTTTGTGCTGAACAGAATAAAGAAAGTCATAAACACGCTTAAGATTTTATTAGCTTTATTCTCCCTAAAAATCACCCATGCAACCCAAAAAAAAAAAAAAAACTAAGCCTTCTTGAAATGTCTCCTATACAAACAGATACACCTGAAGCAGCATCAAGAGTTTGAGGAAATTAAACATCTCACGAGATTACAGCATCCCAAGGGTGTTTCCTGTCAAGAAACACTGAACTTCCTGCCATTTTATCATGCTCCTGTCTCACAGTGAACCTCCTCACAGCAGCCCAACCCGACCTGACATCTTAAGCGTCTAAGAAAATGAATTGTCGTGCATATTTATGCTTTATTATGCAGGGAGATATGGCATGCCCCTCACATCATACCTTCAGCTTCATCTTCAGCAGTCTAAAGATGTCAGCCGCCACATAGATCTACAGCTGACAGCTTTATGAGAGGGTGTTGAATTGATGCGGTGGCTTGAGCACGTAGCGCCATTCTTAAGTCAGGTTTGCACATGCTTTGTCCTTTCAACAAGTTTCAACAAAACTCACTGAGTCACTGATGTGATTCTGTATTTCATCTTATATTTAGTTGGGCAAACTTGGCAGAAAGTATATGTTTCTGTCCTTAAAGCAATAGTTCCCCCAAAAATGAAATTTGCTTATTCACCTTCAGGTCACCCAAGATGTAGAGTTTGTTTATTCATCGAAACATATTTGGAGAAGTGTAGCATTGCATCACTTGCTCACAAATTGATCCTCTGCAGTGAATGGGTGCCGTCAGAATAAGAGTCCAAACAGCTGATAAAAACATCACAATAATCCACAAGTAATCCACACCACTCCAGTCCATCAATTAATGTCTTATGAAGTGAAAAGTTGCATGGTTGTAAGAAACAAATCCATCATTAAGGCGTTTTAACTTTTAACCATCTTTTTTGGCCATAATCCCTAATAACGCTGCCTCCAGTGTAAGTGGTGCCTGATCTATAAATTTCTCTCCTGATTCAGTCAAGACAGCTTTTCACAGGAGAAAGCAATATCACTGATATAGGACTCATATTTTAGCAACGATTTGAATTTGAAATCAATATAACAACGGATTTGTTTCTTACAAACACTCAGATTTTCACTTCACAAGACTTTATTTGATGAACTGAGTTGTGTGGATTATTTGTGGATTATTGTGATGTTTTTATCAGCTGTTTGGACTCTCATTCTGACGGCACCCATTCACTGCAGAGGATCCATTGGTGAGCAAGTGATGCTAAATTTCTCCAAATCTGTAATGATGAACAAACAAACTCATCTACATTTTGGGTGGCCTGAAGGTGAATGCATTTTCAGTATTTTTTTTTTTTTTTTTTTTTTTTTGAGTGATCTGTTCCTTTAAATTTGATATAAACAAAAAAAAGGTAAACTCTTATTCTAATTTATGATTACTTAATTTATTATAAATCTCATTACACAAATAAATATCCATAATAAAATAAATATCACATTGGAAAAAAAAAAAAAACACAAATGTAAATCAGTCCAAATCATTCCTATATTTTTTTCAGCTCTAAAAGCAAGTTTGACATATTCCCTCTTCAGTTACTCAAGATGTTTTGAGAGATGATAATCAAATACTGTTCAAGCACTGACATGCAAGAAGACAGAAACAATTCAAAGACTTTGACAGATTTTTGTCTGAGATGTTTCATGTTGTGTTTATCCTCCTGCAGATCAATGGCAGTTTTTGTGAAATAAAATATTTCTGCACTAGACTGCACTAAAAAAAAAAAAAAAAAAAAAAAATACATTCTCAAATTATTGATTTAACAATAGGCCTACAGGGAAGTAAATGTTTAATGAATATTTTGTTCGTATGTGTGTCTGAGTAATTAGTTTTGCATCGGATTTTGTTGTAATTAACAACTAAAGGCCATCTGGGTTGACAACTCGATTAGACTATAATAAAAAATGTACTTCCTTATGGCCAAATATTGTTGTCTGTGATATGCTGACATAGAGTGAATTTTCAATTACATACAAGATCTTTTTCAGTTTTCTGTCTTTTGTCTGTTTAAATCATGTCTGGCACACAAAATGATAGCAAACAGAATGGATGAATAAACACATTTTGAACTGTTCTCCGTCTTTATCTGCCGATTGACTTTTGGGGCTTAACGCACTCCTGCCTCAGCAAGAAACATAATTATTTTTCCATTAAATTCGTGCAAGATAAGAGTGGAGTGATTTATGTCTGTCAGCACAGCAGGGAATAACTAAAGAATGGATCATGAAAAATCTCTGTACTACAAGAACAGAAAAGTATGTATGTACCTGGAAAATTTTGAATACAAATAATATAGCGCAAACAAGAACAAGCACAAGTTCCTATCTGAACTTGAGGGAAACTTAATGCATTCCTAAAAAACACTGGCTTCAGCTGGCTAAAATTAATTACAAACATGACTCGAAAAAGTTGAGTGATTTCAAAGAAAAGGTCTTGCAGCATTTGTTTGCAGATGCCACTTGGTTTTGTATTGAAATAGTGCCTAATTAGTCTAGAAATGTACTGTTTGAATTCATGTTGGTTTTTATGTGGTTTTGAAAAACTTTTATGCTATTTCCATGAGATGTTTTTTTTTTTTGTTTGAATATGTATTTTATTTTGTTTATTTGTGTGTGTGTGTGTGTGTGTATATATTTTATATTATTTTTTTAATATATTTTTTATATTTTTATATACATTTTTAAATATATTTATAAATACATTTTAAAGTTTTTCTAAATCAGTAGTCAATTATTAATTCATAAACAACAACAATCCTTACAAATGAAATACATGAGTGTATACATTTAAGAATATATTATAAATTGTTTTATATATATTTACAAATATTGTTATTATTTATTTATTTTAGTCACACAGCATATCTTTGGACAAAACATTATAAAAGATAATTTACAAATTTAAAAGTAGAGGGCCGGTTATTTTTATATTTAAAATAAATTATCATACATTATTATTCTAAACTATTTAATGAAGTTTTCCAAAAAAAAAAAAAATGTGTTTTTTTTATGAGGCTTTTTATGCATTATAATGCAATAATAATATAGTTGTATCACCTTGACATTGTTGACTTAAAGCCCCCCAAAAATAAAAATTAAAAACAAAAAATTAAATTTGAAAATTGGACTATACATCTTTAATCATTCCCTAGCCCAAATATATTTGTTGCAATACAAATACAGGCACAGATTGCACTGAGAAAATGAAAAATCTGTTAATTACACTATGAAAAGGGTGGTCAATGCCTGCTTGCACAGCTCATGTTGATTAGATGGCACACATGCCTTCCTGGCTTAACCCTGATTCATATCCACAGAATTATTTTTTGCTTTGTGACAGCACTGAATGGAATCAGAGTGTGTCTTTTACTTCAAAAGATGTAATGACAGCTCAGTGAACTGATCATCCAAATGCCTGAATCTTCTTTGCGTATTTGAATATTGAAATGAAGCATCAGAAGCACATGTAATAACAGCTCAAATGGAGGCAGACGCTGTCTGTTTTCCTTCCAGCATGAATATTACGGCTCTTTGGATTTCTCATTCAGCTGTCTTTCACAGACAGGGTGCGGGGAATGTCATCCATCACAAAGATCATTTCATGGCCCAGACCTTTATCAGAGTAGATTCACATTTAAGGTGGAGCTTTTATGCACTGACATTAAGCTCACATGATGGATGATAGGGCAAACAAAGCCTGAACTTCAGTCCTCCATCATACGGCTGCAGGTAACGATTGCAAATGTCTGCATATTCACATTTAATGATACAAATGTTGATGTTTACCACCCAGCTACTTTAATATTGCAAACAATATCCTTAGATTGCTTCACTGTGTTATACATTACAGATCAGCAGGGAGCTTCCCTGAGATCCTTGATTAAATATTCCTTCTGTGAACTATATCTCAAGGCAACTTTATCATGCACTTAATACTCAGATAATGGAAGAGTGAAGACATTTTTCCTTATGTTTTTTTACTGTTGCGTGGGAAAGAACGTAGTCATTTTCAGGGCAAATCAACCAGAAAGAACTTTGAGAATGCAGAATAGTTTTAAAAAGTGTTTAAAATAAGAAAAGCTGTCATTATTTAATCACCCTCATGCCTTTCCTTCTTTTATAAGACACAAAAGTAGATATTTATCTGAATGTTCAGGCTGCTCTTTTCCTAAGTTAAGTTAAAAAAGAAGCTGTCAACCTCCAAAAAAAAAAAAAAGGAAGTTTGTTTCTGCAAACAGAAAGTGCTGTTATTCACATAAACAAGGTCCCAGACCCAGCCTCGACCTCCTGCTTCTACATTATCATCCTTCAATCTGAGAGGCATTGCTTTGACGTGAAAGTAGCTGCGGGGCTTTTGCTATCTGAGTCAGATGCACAGAGGGCATCAAGCAGACTTCTATGATAGTCTTTGTTTGGTTTTTACACTGAGAACCACTTATCTCAGAGGTAATTATGATGGGTTTGAGGGTTTATAGAAAGTTACAATACATGAAATAATGAAAATCAGTGGCACAGTAAATTGCTCTCTGTGGGCAAATGCACCACTCCACATTACATTTAGTCTGGCACTACTCTCACTAAAGCTTGATGAGTCCAATTTAGAGTCCAAATGGACACCACATGCTGGGCCAGACACAATAAATATTTTGAAAATAAAATCAATAGGCAGTGCAGAGACCTTTCTAAAAAATATTCCCTAAAAAGGATTTTCTAAAAAGTTACTACAGTAGATGTGCCTTACTCAAAACTTCATGATTTTCATATTCTCTAATTATATATAGATTAGATTAGATTAGATTAGATTACAGTAGGCTAGATTACATTAGAATATTAAATTAGGTTACACTTTATTTCGATAGTCTACTTTAGACATTCTACAAGTAACTTTGTAACTACATGTCAACTACGTCAACTAATTCTCATTAATTTGCAACTACATGACTACTAACTCTCAGAGTAGACTGTTAGGGTAGGTTTAGGGTTAGTGTTAGGGGTAGGTTTAGAGTTAGTAAAAGTTAACAATAAGTTGATACAGAAAGTGTTAGAAGATATACTAACTGCTAGTTGACATGTAGTTGCAAAGTTACTTACTGTTAGTAGAATGTCTAAAGTGGACTATCGAAATAAAGTGTTACCTTAAATTAGATTTATATTATACACTGAATATTTATGTTTTTTACCAAAAAATTAAAATATATAATGATGTAAAATTTAAAGTATATACACTACCAAATTGTGAAAAAAAAAAAAAGGTTTTACAAACCCTTGGTATATACTTAACATTTTATTTTAAATTTGATAGTTTTTGAAAGGGGTCTATGCTCACCAAGTTTGTATTTATTTTGATCAGAAATACCGTTGTTGTTGTTGTTGTTGTTTTTTAAGTAATATTGTGAATGTTGTTAAAATGATTTTTAAAGCTATATCTTTATCGTTATCATTAGTTATCATCTTTGGTGTGAACAGGCCCTAAATCTAGCAAATGTTATAGTTAGCCTAAAAGTTACCTGGGGTAAAATTAAAAGGTAATTGAAATTTTGTATCTCACAGTCATGACTAAGCTGCATAGTAGTAATTGCTTAAAGGTATAGTTCACAAAAAAAAAGGAAAATTCTATCATTAATTCCTCCCCATCATGTCGTTCCAAACCCGTAAGACCTTCATTCATCTTCAGAACACAAATTAAGATATTTTTGGTGAAATCCAAGTGACCCTCCATAGAGAACAAAGCAACTGACACATTCAAGGCCCAGAAGGTGGGAAATTGTTAAAAAAGTCCATGTGGTTCAACTGTAATTTTATGAAGCTACAAGTATGTGTTGTGGTACTGACGTGAACCCTGCATCGAAAACTGACACGGAAGAGAAGAAATTGTTGAATAAAGTCATTATTTTTGTTTTCTTTGCACACAAAAAGTATTCTCGTAGCTTCATAAAATTAAGGTTGAACCACTGATGATACATGGACTATTTTAATGATGTCCTTACTACCTTTCTGGGCCATGACCGTGTCAGTTTCTTTGCTCTCTATGGAGGGTCACTTGGATTTCATCAGAAATATCTTAATTTGTGTTCCTAAGATGAACGAAGGTCTTACTGGTTTGGAACGACATGAGGGTGAGTAATGACAGATTTATATATTTTTTTTTTTGGGAGGGGGGGGGTAACTATCTATTTAATTGTGTAATTTCTTGTAATTGTGACTTTATTTTTTTGTTATTTTAAAACTTGTCCTCTTTAACTTTTTATTTTATAAAAACAGGCTCCTGCAGTTAATAGATCAAAACTGACACATGTAACAAATTATCTAAAACAGTTTTAAATAAAGAAAAACAAAATGTATATATTTTTCTCTCAGTCATCCGCAACATCCTTTCTGCTATGTTTCAACAGAGAGCATGGCTCAGTAGTCAGTGCTTTCCAACAGTTAGTGTTTATAAAGTGCTCTTGACAGCGATGGTGACTGCCAGAGCTGGTGAGCAATTCACACAGCTAACCACCTCAAGGGTTTGAGTGAACACAGACCACATACCTGGAATTTGTGTAAGAGGCGGGAAATTAAATCCAGGTCCTTGAAATGGAAAACAACAGCTTAGGTGAAATCTGTTGTTATGTCTCCTGAAGAGCTGGTATGGAGACAAGCACCCATTAATGGCTCTAGTAGCCCAGCATTTACAGCTTTGCTGGCATTGGTGCTCTATGAGACATAAGAGCTGCACAAGTCCTCATTTATATATAGCTGCGGTGGATCTGGGGCATCATGGGAGATCAGGGTAAGGGTAAGTGCAGGTTTCCCTTCATGTCAAACCCTTGACCAAACAGCATTAGGTTTGGTCCACATTGCAGCTTACTGTGGCCAACAAGCATCTCCAAGTGACAATGAAGCATTTGGTTGCATGTGTTTATACCATAGTTTATATTAGCCATTTTATCCAGAAGTCAACAATGATTATTTGACCCTATAAAGCTTACTGTGTGTCATATTTAATATATGAATTCTTAAGGCCTCTAAATCATTAACAAGATCAAAAATTTGTTGAAAAACCTGTTGTACACAAACCTATGACTCAAAAAATGTCCACTTTCAGATCATACTTCATTAGAGTCATACAGACCCAGTGATTCTGTCTGCTCTAGCCACAAGGTCATTATTTTCAAGCAACAACATCTCATGACCATTTAAGTCTGTAACACAGAGATAAAATATGCACACATTTCCCACATGAATGAACTGGATTAATTAACGCAATGAAAACACAATTGTAATTGACCAAACCCATTTGGTAGTTAACTGTCAGTCATTATGCAACTCGTCATCCCACAGTCACTGAGAATGATGAAACCAGTCAGTCATCTCCTTTAACCTTTCATTGTCCAGAGTCACACATGGGTGCACATACACACATCATAAATGACGTGGTCTATGATATATGGCTCTATAGATATTACTGTATAGATTCAGCATTCAGCTTCCTCTGGATAAAATGATCAATGAGAGCTATGAATGAAAATGAATGTTGCCTCAGTGCAGTAAATAAGCTGATTTACTGTCTGAATAAATTCCTGTTGTGTTTGAAATAACATATTCATTTTATAGAAACCTTTATTTTATATTTTAAAAAAAGGCCTTTAGTGAGTTGTCTGTCAGTTCACTTTATTGTGCTAATGAATGGATTTTGACCTTTACAACATAGCAGACACACACATCACGGTAATGAGAACCCACTGCTAATACACCAACAGTATGTGTTAATATCTATCAGTAGATCTCAAGTCTTATGCTTCCCTTACAAAAAAGAAGTTTATTCAAATGTACTATTATTATACTTTTAAACTAAAAATAGGAAAGTATACTTTCAGTCTACTTTTTTACTTTTCAGAAATGTGCTTTATGTACTTCTCAGATATATACTTAAAATGACATTTAAGTGTACTTGACTTATACTTAGAAAAACTCTAAATATATTTGAGCTATGCTTCGGGAATCCATGTTTTCATTGTTATACGGTAGGGGGCGCTATTACACACCTTCTGTACAAAATTTCCAAAACACAAGCGAAGAAGAAACCAAAACAACAGATGTTTCCATGTGTAATCTAACCATAGACTGTATAAAAACATGGACGTATTATGTCCGTAACGTCACCCGTAGATTTCTGAAGAGCGTTTTTGAAGCTCAAAGTGGGCGGAGCCCGCCGTCGCCATTTTGGCAGCGAGTCACTCCCATATAATCGAAAATGGGCAAAGAGGCTGGTTGCTTAAACCACGCCCACCTAGCTCGATAGTGGTGGCAGCAGTGGCAATCCACCTGTCACTCAAGTGGCCGTATATTTGTCATGGAGGGCAAAATTAGCAATATAGACCAAAATCACTTTTTGTACCAGGCTGTAAACATATATTTTTCTGATGTAAAGTTGGTCATTATAACATGGGGAGTCTATGGGACTGACTCCCTTTTGGAGCCAGCCTCTAGCGACCCCTCAATGAATTGCAGTTTTAGTCACTTCCTTGTTGGTTTCACGAGAAAGACCAGAAGGTTGTCTCTTGAATCTAACACGATCAGACAAAAAACAGCATCAAAACTGTGTAACTTAAAGAGAAGACCCATGAAGATGTAATGACTGTCAAGCTTTGGGGTGTTGATCGACTCTCTATGTTTTGATTATCGCTCTGAATTCAATTCATAGTCTTTTTTTCAGCTTTTTGTTCAAAATGTTTATTTATTTTTAATTTATGAAACTTCATGAGTTTTTATAAAAACTAAAGCATGAAGCTAGAATAAAATGTTTTGTTTACAAGCAGATACCCTGTTCTTTCTTTGGATGTTTTGTATGTTCAGATATCCATATAACCAAATATATACAAATTAATACCTATATAGGGACATAGTAGTATACTTAAAGTATGATGTAAAGTTCACTTAAAGAAAACTTACAAGTATACTTGCAGTATAAAACTACTAAACTAGTAGTTTACAGAGACTATACTTCAGAGTGTACTAAAAATGCTACAAGTATTTATTTAGTAAACTATCAGTATACCTATAAGTTCACTTTTAGTATAGTTGAAGTACAAACTAAAAACTAATTTTGTACTCAAAGTTTTCTACTGTTATACTAAAAGTATACTTAAAAGTATACTTTTATATACTAGAAAGTGGGCCAATTTAGTCCCAATGAGTATTGAAATAGTACACTTACAAGTATACTACTAGTGCACTTATATTTGTATACTTACTACATAAAGTATACTTAAAAATATACTTGAAATTTACTTAAGTATACTTAATAAAATAAACCTGAACTATACTTCTTTTTGGCAATGGTTCCTGCATTATCCATTTCCACCTCTCTGTCATTGTTTGGCTGTCAGCCACCCGGTGAGAAGCCAGTGATGTGTGATGTTGACTGCGGTGAGGTCTGGACCCACACTCCGGAGTCTGACGCCTATGATGTACTAACTATCTGAGACACTCACAGTGGCATATTTTCTGAAGTTGTTTTGTACCAGTGTAGGATTCAAGAACATATTATTTTTTTAGTCAAATCTTTTTAATGAATACGTTTTGGTTCTCAATGCTGGTCTAAATGAACTCATTGACCCAGTTAGAGCAGTTAACAGCTCATGGAATAGTAGCAGCAAACAATGACTTAAATTTTGGTCCATTTTTCACACAAAGTTATCATATGACTTCAGAGGCTTAGAATTACCCTACGAGTCTGCACATGTAGTGTACTTCCAATCTTAAATGTATATTAAAAAATAAAAATGTTCTTGCAGACAATGTAATATTAATTAAATTAAAGGTCACTTATGACAATACTCTTTTTAAAAGCCTGCTAAAATGTACCCTGTTTTTAGGAGGGTATTTTTAAGATTGTATGGATCAATTATGATACTTTGGCATATTTTGTTTAAGGTTTAAAAAGTTTTACTTAAGCTTAGCTGCATTCACTGCATGGAACAGCAACCAGACAGACAAAAAAACAAAAAAAACAAACACAGAACGGTGCAGTATTTCGTTCTTTTTTCTGTCTCTAGATGAAATGGCATGAATCCAACAGGGAGAAAAATACTACAGTTCCATCAAGGAAATACTTTTATTTATTTATTTTATAAATATCCCAAAGATCCCTTCAAATTCAGCCTGTGCAGCGCACTCAAAATCTCTCTGCTGATAGTTTTGACACTTCATACATAACAAGCCGCAAGAGAGCTCAGTGTAAACTTTAAACCAGCCTTTCAAAACTGACGCTGATGCATAGAAACACATTCTCCCTCTTTTCATGAAATGAAGCTATTTCAGGTTTTTCATTTTCTGCTTAAATTAGTTTTCCCTAGCTATAGGTGAGCTCTCCACAATTTGAGATTTTGTCACATTTGCTTTTGTATCCACTCAAGGCCACTTATTCAAAAAGCCTGGCATCAACACTGGCATTGCAATATCAGATCAGTATTTGACTGAACACTCAAATTAAAGTGAGCTTCAGGGACTGTACATAATCCAGACACTGTTAGTTCACCCAAAAATGAAAATTTGCTGAAAATATACTCACCCTCGGGCCGTCCAAGATATATATGAGTTTGTTTCTTCATCTGAACAGATTTGGAGAGAAATTACATCACTTGCTCATTAGTGGTTCCTCTGCAGCGAATGGGTGCCGTCGTAATGAGAGTCTAAACAATTATGATTCAGATTGCTCTAGAATATTTTAGAATACTGTAGAATCATCTAGGTTCTATTATAGTCTTTCTCATTATATTTCCATCACATGAGCTGATTAGGCCGGTAATCCAGATACAATCCAACATATTTGCAAAACACATAAGAGCAAGGGTATACAATAAATGACTCCAAACCTCACTATTCATTCCACAGCCTGCCCTCCTCAATCAATAGCAGCAGTTATAGCTTCAGCTATAATATGTTGTCTGTACCCAGTATTGATCCAGCACTGCTTTACGACCCATGCAGTTTTGCCATCTGGTGGCACAAACTCGAGGCTCAGAAGAAACATTGGAACTCTTTACTAAATGATGAAATGAATGCAAATGATATTCGCAGGTATTTTTGCATTTTGTGCAACTTGGCACCACTTTCCAAAAATTATGTATCACACTGGCTCTGTGCATTAGTTTTTCATGACTCACATTAAATTTCCACTTTAAGTTCTTGTAGGCAGTTCCTTAAATCTATTCACTAGAATACAGATAAAAAAAAAAAAAAAAAAAGTTTGTTATAGTTTCAGACCAGCCTTGACTAGTCATAACGGTCTTATAATATTGAGACAGATTTGAGTCTGAGTCAGGTCTTTTCAATATTATTCTATAGTATTCTAAAATAACAGTTCTATTTTAGTATGACTGAGGTCTGTTTTTATTATTTTGATTTTTTTTATATTTTCTGTTTGTGTTTTAATTTTAGTCAAAGTTTTAGTAATTTTGTTTCATGGTGTTGTCATTTTTATTAGTTTTTCTTATTTTAGTTATCATTTTATTAGTTTGAGTAATTTTTACTTGTTTGTATAGTTTTTATAAATTTTATTTCCATTTTAATTTTAGTTATTTTAGTTCATCAAGTTAATGATAATGAGAAATGTTGCCGAAATAAAATAGGTTTAAGTTTTTATATTTTATTTTATTTTATTTCAGACTAACATTGTTTTGGTTTTAGTTTGAATTAATAATAATAAATCCAGCGCTGGATAAAACACATTTGAACTGCCAGATGATAATCTTTTAGTCTACTCATGATCATTTCTCTATTCACTTTTAAACTGAAAAAAAAACAGGAAATTTAAGAAAAGTCAAAAATATATATGAGATTTTTGAGTAACTATCCCCAGTAACACTTTGTCTTGCCAAACTGAACTTATTTGTTCACTAAATGCAAAATGTTTCACTCAACCAATAAATTCCTATCAAGTCAAACACAGATTTCTTATTCAGGAAATTATTATTTAGAAATGACCAAAAATTTCTAATTTGTCATCATTGCATATATATAAAGCATGTATAAGAACTGTGCAATTTTCTTAAAAACAGAATCTTATGAACAACATCATGTTCTATAGCTTTATATAAATACACTTGGTTCAACACTTCATACACAAACCTCAATTAATAAGCAAAAGATGAGCTATAACAGCACCACATACATACCACACAGCAAATAAATAATAGTGATGACAGCAACAACAACTGCATAATAATAAATGTAGCAAACAGCAAAAGAATAAGCCTATAATACCAACTGCATAAATTAGTCATGCTGAAATGCATGCTGGGAGCTCGCAAATCAGCAGCATTATTCAATACGAACTCGCTTGTTCAGGCAACTAGAAGCTGTGAAATATTGTTGGTCCAAAATGTGATTCAAAGTAATTAATTTCTTAGTATCTGTGATTTAAAAAGCCCCATACGCTCGATAAACCACACAGATTACTGGAGATGAGCTCATTAAGAGTAAGTGTATATGCAGATGAGTGTCCAGTGTGTTTATATCAATACAGTGTGAAATCTTTACATAACACTCAAAACTGTGGCAGGTGATCTTAATAGGAATAATTTATTTATTTAATTGATTAATTAATAAGAAAGGCTTCAATGCACTCAGTATATACCCTTGTGAAAAAAAAAAAAAAAAAAGGTAGGCCTAAACATTAGCAGGATAACTTATTCTAAAAAATAATATACTAGAAAATAGTTAATAAATAAATAAATATACCAATATGAATGTAAGGTTTTTTACACGCAGACACTTAATTAGTATGTTATTTACAATGTATTTACATATGTATTATAGTTTGAATTTATATGAAATGCAATTAGTTAAACCTAAAAGTGTTTTTGACCCATTCCGTTTATCTTTATATGTTATTTCATAACTCTGGGGTCTTTGAAATTATGGTTAAGGTGTTAAATATACTGACAAGCATTTATGGTAAGCTGTCATTTATATTGTCATGTACTGAAATATATTTGTACACATTTGTAATGATGAAGTTGCAATTTAATACATTTAAAATATATTAACTTTAATTTTAATATTGAACAAAAAATTACAATTAAAATAATAATAATAATAATCAAGTACTTTACATATACTTTAGTATGTTAGTCAACACATCAAAGTAAGTGTACTTCTTCAAAGCATGACAAAACACTTTAAGGTAAAACATTTCATTTGATATTATTACAACGTGTGATTTTAAAAAGTACACTTAAATTGATAGCTCACCCAAAAATGAACATTTCGTCATCATTTGCTCACCCTCAAGTTGTTCCAAATCTGTATGAGTTTCTGTCTTCTGTTGAGCATAAAAGAAGAAATTTTGAAGAATGTTGGTCTCTCCATTTCACCCTATGCTGCTCTTCTGTATCAGCCGTGCCACAAGGATGGACTATTTCTACGTGTATTTAGCTTTGATTTGAAAGAAAACAGTGCATCCTTGTGGTGCAGCTGATACAGAAGAGCATACGCAGCATACGGTGATATGGAGAGACACAGAGGAGACTGTTGACAAAGGAATTATTGAATAAAGTCATTATTTTCGTTTTCTTTGCTTACAAAATGTGTTCCCGTTGCTTCATATAACCCAGATTGCACGTCTGATGGCAGATGGAGTATTCTGACGATGTCTTTCATACTTTTCTGGACCTTGACACTGCTATTTACTTGGCAGTCTATGGGACAGTCACAGGCCTCCTGGTTTTCATCCAAAATATCTTAAATTGTGTTCCGAAGACGAAAGAAGCTTTTACGTGTTTGGAACGACATGGGGGTAAGTGATTAATGACAAAATGTTCATTTTGGGGTGGAGTATCCCTTTAAGTAGCCTTTTATTTTATTAACAATATATATTACCTGCAAGTAGCTACAATCCTTTTAAATATACTTCTTTTAAGATTTAAAGTACAATACAAGTGCACATTTAATTAAGCACACTTCTTTTTTACAAAGGTAATCATCATTACTATGCAATGTTTAGATCACCATCTATATACATGCCTGTTTGTCTGCTGGCATAGAGCTCTGTCTAATTTGCAAGGAAATTAATCATATGTGACAAAGCATAGGATTTAGCTTCTCACCCATTCAGCTGAAGATAAATTATTCATAATAGCAAGCATTAGAAGTGAGTATAACTCATGTAAGCAGCTGTGAGTACAATTTATTATGTTTGCATAGGAGAGTAGAAGCAGATTTAATGCCTAATTGTGTCCATAGTTTCTCCACTTAAACTCGTTTCATTGAATCTGAGCTCTTTTGTCCTCTACTGTGACACAAAACCAATAAACCCTTGTCTCTAATTGTATTTATGAGCTTATAATAGCGTCTTTCGGACAGGGTCGCTTTTTAAGCATGTTGACAGCATTGTAGAGAAGATAGATGGCCCATCTCACTGAATACTTGCTATCCATCAATCATCTCCCAGTGAAAGACCACAACAGAAACGCAAAATTAGATTTATTCAAACAGTTACAGTGGGCCATTCATTAAACTACATTCAGATAAACAATGTAGGCTATCTAGATTGTCTTCACAGAGGTGGATGATGGAGAATTTTATCCAATAAGAATGACCTGACAATGATTTTTAAATCTTAAATCCAATTCAGGAGAAAAATAAGAAGAAAGGAGCAGATAAATTCTGAAGGGCAATCATTGAAGAGTCACTGACCCCATCTGCTGGTTTAATGGTGATAGTACCTCAGTTCGCACTTCATGTAAACATGTAGGCTATACTTAAACATTTAACAAATCAAACAGCCAGTTGTTGGTTAAATAAGTTAGTGTCATCAATGCAATTTGATGAGTAGTGTGGCATTTAATAGCATATTTTCATTAACACTGTTGAATTAAAAGCTGATTGTCTGAAATCAAGCTTTTCCCTGAGCACCTCATTAACTACAGCTGATCAGAGCAGCACATTGTTACACGGGTTTCGCTGAATCTCATCAGCATATGGTGGACGATAAACCTCAAAACAGAAACAAACTAGGCAGTTGGACACTATGTTCTCACTCCAGAGGAACATTATTGTAATCTAAAAAGACAAAATTTCTGTCTTTGTCATAATTTCTGTGACAAGTTCATTAGAAACAGCAGTGTAGCTGTATCAGTTCAAGGGCACATCAAGTGAATCCATGTTTTGTGGAAGCTGTAACTATACTGTGGTGTGCAAAAACCAAAGGGATCATCATACTTTCTAAAGAGGCTATCGTGTTGCAGTAGAATTGCTCTCATCAAATGGAGAAAATTAAAATCTTAATCTTAAATGTGAGGATATTGTGCAAGGAAATAAACCATAGACATTCTCTTATTCAGATGATTTCCCTTGTGCCTCTGGATTTGGGGTCTTGAAAAAATAAAGATTTGACATTGATGTGTCCATGAAGAAACTTTAACATAAATGGAATCTTTCCATTTCTTACATTTTTCGTTATCCACCTTATTCTGCCCGGGAAAATGGGCGCAGCCATTTTTATAAATTTTATGATTCTTGCTTCCGGTCTCAGTTGCTTCCAGCTATTTTTAGCTGTACAAAACCACTAGTTTTGCTGCTTGATACTGCAAATTGGTGTGTCTTGCCATATAATTTTAGTGTATTATCTTAATTATGAACACATGGTTTGTAATGCAAACAGTTTTACCATTGTTATTTTCCGTTATCTCCCTGAAGCGGCTAATGAACCAGAAGTCTCAAACCTAAATTGTTCTTCTGTGGCATTTTGGAACCTTTATTTTTTTAGTAAACATCTATAATCATATCAAATAATTTATGCTGCTTACATTTTTTAAAAACTTTGCCTCTTTTTTTCAAAACTTTCCACACAAATCCAAGAATTGCACACACAAAATGCAAAATGCCTCACATCTCTTGCAAAATGAAGCACTGTATTCAAAATATCACAAACACATCTCAAAAAGCAAACATTTGCAAACACCTTTGCCATAATATTAATTCCTGTTAGATTACATAAAGAATTGTGCGTTTGGTTTTGCAGGTTTGGTGTGTGGTTCTGGTGTCTGATTGTCAGGTTTCAGAAATTGTCTGACAAGTAAAGATGTTATGTGTAAGCAGTTGAAAAAACTGTAATACCTGAATTGATTAGGGTTATTGAACATCACATTTGAGCTGTGTCTGCAATGATATGAAGAATGTAAATACAAATAGAAGAAGGTAAAATATTCTGAATTTGCTAGAAAATCATTATAGCAGATAACCACAGATTATGGAGGAAATGTAGATGTTGCAGTGAGAAAATTTTTTGATATTTTCTATATGGAGGATGTCTGAATCTCCAACAGTGTTTTTTTGGTCCAGGAACATGGTGAAATGAGGTAAATAGGGCCACTTCTTTAGTCTCAGTGGCAAAAGTGGCCTAATTTACCTGAAGTCAACCTAAATAAGTAATTCAGACACTAAAGGTAATGTAGGTTCTGTAAATGGCAAAATGATAAAATAATAAATCTGTCCGTGTGTTAGGCAATCAGAAAACTTGGAGGCAGTTCACACTTTTTCTGACAGATTTAGATGTCAGAAATCCACTGCATATTTGCCATTGTAAAGGCCAAAGTATGGGCCTCAGACAGTAAGTGCGCAAGACTGTCCCAGGTCTGAAAAACGACAAAGCTTGGTGACACTAAATCCACACAATCTCTAATAATGCTTCAGAGTAGCATTTCAGGCTATGCCATCATGTTCAGGAGCTCATGTGCCCTGAAAAGTGTTCAAGAATTCAAGATAAACCTTTCAGTGTCAAATTAATTAGATATCACATATTATTGTAAACATAAAGTGTTGCACAATGTATTGATGAGTATATATGTATACTTTATTGACGTGCATGTGGCACACAGGGCCAGATTTACCTCTTATCATGACATTGGCAAATGAAATTTTTGGGGGCCCCTTCCCTGTTAATATACTGTTCAATATTACCATCCCAGCAAACAAAAATATTTAGTAATCAGTGGAAACCGTTACCGTGTTCTCTATCACCATAAGCGCAAAGTCATTCGGTTTGTGTTAGTCATTGAAAATCGAATGTAATTCTTAATTCATTTGAGAACAGAGGAAGACCGTTCCATTAATAGGCTCTGGAATCTTGGCTACATTATCGCTTCAGTAAGAGCATTATTTCTCTAAAAATTAACGGCCGGGAGTCACAACCTTAATACATTGTTCAGATATTTTATTTCAAAACATTTGTCATGTTTCCATCCTGAAAACTTTTGTTGAACTAATTTATGCACCTCCCTCCAAACTTTCCATTGCTAGTTCCAAAATGTCATTTTAGAGCTAATAACAGAGGTTTGAGTGACTGTTATCCAGGCTAATGCAGATATTAGAGAGAGAGATTTAAAAAAAAATCAAAATCAACATTTATTTCTATAGCACGTTTAAAAACAACACATGTTGACCAAAGTGTTTTACACTCTCAACATTACCACAAAAACAAACAAATATTTGGTCGAGATACAACTATTTGAAAATCTAGAATCTGAGGGTGCAAAAAAATAAAAAAACTGAGAAAATCACCCTTGAAGTTGTCCAAATGAATCCTTAGCAATGCATATTACTAATAAAAAATTAAGTTTTGATATATTTACAGTAGGAAATTTACAAAATATCTTCATGGAACATGATCTTTACTTAATATCCTAAAGATTTTTGGCATAAAAGAAAAATCGATCATTTTGATCCACACAATGTTTTTTTGGCTATTGCTACAAATATACCCCAGCAACTTAAGACTGGTTTTGTGGTCCAGGGTCACAAATAAGAACACACCCAATACAAGTCACTACTCAGACTCCACCCCTAAGGGCAGTTGTAAGCAATAGAATAGAGATGCGTTTTCAGCAAGGATTTAAAACATTCCAACGAGTTACAGAATCTAATATGAGGAGGGAGGCTATTCCAGAGACGTGGAGCTGCCACAGAGAAGGCACTGTCCCCTTTAGTCTTTAATCTTGATTTCAGAACATTCAAAATAAGACTCTGAGATGATCTTAACGGTCTAGGAGGAGAGTGCCATTGTAACAGGCTAGAGATATACTCTGGGGCAAGACCATGTAACCCTTTAAAAACCATTAGCAATACCTTATATTGCATTCTAAAATCAACAGGCAGTCAATGCAGAGAGGCCAGCACCGGAGATATAGAGCATTTTCTCAGTAATCAGTAAGCAGTAAGTGTCAGTAAGCAGTCTGGCTGCTGCATTTTGCACTATTTGCAGACGAGCAAGCAAATTCGTAGACAGCCCAAAATATAAAGAATCGCAATAGTCAAGTCTGGATGAAATAAAAGCATGTATCACAGTCTCCAAATCTTTAAAATTCAAAAAACTCTTTAATATAGCAATGCCCCTCAGTTGATAGAAACTACCTTTAACGACAGTATTGATTTGTCTATCAAATTTTTGCTCTGAGTCAGAAATCACCCCAAGGTTCCAGGCTTGCACTGTAACATTGGTGGCTAAGGGGCCTAGGTGAATTGCAAGCTTTTTAGCTACCTTTGATAGACCAAAGATCACCACCTCCGATTTAGACTCTTTTAGTTGCAAAAATTAGAAGACATCTAGACCTATACTTCCTCCAGACAATCAAGCAACTATGTAGGTTTGGAATCATCATCACATTTCAAAGGAAGATACAGCTGGGTGTCACATCATGTTTTTGACATATCAATCCTAGTGGGAGCATATATAAGGAAAATAAAAGAGGTCCAAGACAAGAACCCTGAGGAACACCAGATAAAACAGGCCGAGAGGATGATATAGATTCCCTATTTCCACAGCAAAAGTTCATTCATGTAAGTAGGAAGAGAACCGCTTTAGAGCATTCCACTTAATGCCCACCCACTGACTTAAGTGGTCAAGAAGAATCCTGTGATCCGCTGTATCAAATGCTGCACTTAGATCGAGAAGCACCAAAACAACACAATTCCCAGCGTCTACCGACATCAGCAGATTATTAGTTACTTTAAGAAGGGCAGTTCCGGTGCTGTGTCAAGGCCTAAAGCCAGATTGAAATTGATCATAGATTTTGTTTTCATTTAAAAATGTTGAGAGTTTATTAAGTACCACCTTCTCCACTACTTTAGCCAAAAAAGGAAGTATTGAAATCGGCCTATAATTATTCACCACTGACGGGTCCAGGCTTGTTTTTTTTTTTTAACAGAGGCTGCAGCAAGGCGTGCTTAAAATAAGATGGACTAGCCCATCTAAAAAACTCTGATTCACTATAGACGTGATCGAGGAACCCACCACATCCCAGACCTGAATTAACAGACCTGGAGGAATAACATCAAGAGAGCAATAGGCTGATTTCAGGTGCTGAACAATCTCTAACAGATAAGAAGATGTAACAGGTTCACACATGGTTTTTTGGCCAACAGGAAAAGAGTCAGGAGAGGCTAAAGTTTAGCCAGGAACCAGGGGAAAATTAGAAATACTAGCTCTAATGTCAGTAATCTTATCCTTGAAAAAATTTCAAAAACATTTCACAATTCCTCCATGCATTTTTACCACCCGTGGAAATACAGGATGTAAAACAGTATTTATTCCACGGAGTAAGACTTTAGGACCTTGATGGTTCTTTGAGATTAAATCAGAAAAATAAGGCGCCTTGGCTGATTTAAACTGTTGATAAGTTACCATACAATCTTTAAGAATCTCATACGAGACTTGGAGCTTATATTTTTTCCATTTCCTCCCCGCTTGTCTTCATTTTAGTCTGATTGACCGACTCTCTGTGTTAATCCAGGGTTGAGAAATAGCTTTAGATTTTACCTTTTTGAAAGGAGCTATGCAGTCCAGCATAGCATTACACTCAGTATTTAAAAAAACAGCTTCTCTGTACCCCGACTAGCTAGAGTAGGATCAGTGGCTAGAGAGATTAAGCATGTGTGACTGTGACTGTGAAAAAAAAAAAAAAATAGTTGAGAAAATGTAAAAAAAAAAAAAAAAAAAAAAAAAGGCAACCTAGATGCAGTAAGACTTTTGAGTTCTCTCAAGTTTTTTAGTTCTGCTCAGTAAAGAAACTTTGTTGAGCCAATGTAAATTTGTTTGTTCATGCAATGCTGGTTGTCTTATTTTGCTAATAGAAAAATTCTTGACACAGCAGCTGAAACAACAATTACTGCCATAAATTTTTGTCTGTTTCCTGGAAGAAAACAGAATGTTTAAAAGGTCACCACATTATCGAATTTATATTTGTTTACGAATGACAAACGGTAATGGATAAGTTAGTCTAATAAGTAGACAACATTTACTTTGTTTATAAGACACATTACAAGACTAAGATATACAGGAAATAGACATAAGTGGTCAAACACTCTAGGGTTCACTCAAACCTCAAGAACGGTGGCAATCAAATGTTAAAAAGATGAACTCTTTACATCAAGTACAACAAATAATAACAATAATGATAAAACAGCAACAACAAAAAAAGTCAGCAAACAGCAAAACAATAATCCTATAACGGTAACTGCATAATTTATTCATGCAGCAATGCATGCTGGGAACTCACAAAGCCTTAACATTTCAAAAATATGAAATTCTTTGTTCAGACAACTTTGTTTGACTAGTTGGGACAACATTTGGGGTAATTTTGTTGGTCTGACAAGGACTTTTTTGTAGTTTCAAGACAATAGCATTTTTTAGTATTTGAGACTCAAAAAGTTTCGTAAATTGGAAAATGTGCAGTTGCATTTTTTTCAGTGTGTGCATCTCTCAGCAGTGTTCAGCAGCAACGTCTCTGCTAATAGCGATAAGTTGAATTGCTTCAAGAACCTCACTACTGAGAAATATCATAGCTTTTCAGCTGCGAAACTGATAAATTCGTAGGACAGCGCTGACAAGTTTCTGTCCGCGTCTCCACGTGTGCGCAAGTCTGTACTGTGTGTGTGCGTTTGGGAGGGAATTGGAGAAGGAAAGCATGATTTCCATACATAAAATAGGTGGAAAACATGGAAAAACTTTGCCATTTTTATTGTTTGTTATATTTATTTGGGGTTTTAGGTCTTTTGCTGTTGTAGATAGCCCATAGTATAAGAAAACATTACATATATCTTCATTGTACTTGGGCCCCCCCTCGACAAACAAGCATAGGCACATGCCTAGAATGCCTTAATCTGCCTTGAGTGAGCAAGACTGCCAAACAAACCTAGTTCTAAACAGTACTACATGAAGCTTTGAAACATTTACGAGTCAAATTTTACTCGAGGGGGACCTCCCACAGAATGCAATTTCAATTGGGACCCAAATGCACCAGGGACCCACAAACCCTATCTATAATTTGAATGTTAAATAAATTGTGTAAAATTAATCGTGATTAATCGCTTCCAAAATAAACGTTTTAGTTTATGTAATATATGTGTGTGTACTGTGTATATTTATTACGTATATATAAATACAAGCACATGCATGTATAAATTTAAGAAAATATGTTATGTTTATATATTAAATATTTTACATGTAATATAAAATCTAAGAATATAAATATGTAAATGTCTATACATGTAAATGTTTTCTAAATATGTGCAGTATGTGTGTGTATTTATATATACATAATAAATATAAACAGCACACACTCATATATTACATAAACAAAAACTTTTATTTTGGATGTGATTAATCGCAATTAATCGTTTGACAGTACTAAAATGAATACTAATGACCATACACAATTAAAATAGTGTTAGGGCATTATTAAAACTAGATACATTTATCTAAATAATATATTATTTATATTTTATATTTATATTAAGAAATTAGATTGTTATAAGTCATTTCATAAATGGATGAAAAACGTGGATGTGCTTTGCTGCCGCTTGTGGTGTTTAAACTTTTTTTGTCTCTTAGTAGATTTAATAATATGATAACTGGATTTGTTTCAGTCGACTCGATGTTAACGAATCGGTGAATGATTAAATGACTCGAATAGAAATTTGTCGGTCGGAAGATCCAATTGTGACATTTTGATTAAAAATTAGGCTTAAATATATACAAATGCATGAAAGAATGAATGAAGATGAATAACTCGTGATTATTTAGATAGGGCGCTTTCATTGAATGACGAGTTAACGAAGTAAATGACGCGCATAAAAGTCTCCACCTACTGGCGAAACCATAAACTGCGGGAAAGGGGCCACCGAATGAACATCAGTGAATCTTTTTGATTAACTGCCTCGAGTCACTGAAGTGAATCAAAATCCACTCCGCTGTTTGGCATTCTAATTTTTTTTTTTTTTTTTTTTTTGTCCAGTGTAGGTGCAGTGAAACTTGATGACGACGGCGCCGTACCATCCAGCAGGCTTGACGCGTCCAGTGAATAAAGTTGCGTCTGTGCGTGACGTCAGCTCACAGTTCTCCTCCTCACACCGGTGCGGCCAGTTACCTCAAGGCGCACTGCTCTCTAACCGCATTATAATTCGCGTTTAAATAAAATTCGCTTCTTTTTCTCTTCTTTTTTTCTTTTCTTTTTTGTGATACCCAACACCATCAAAGCTGAAGTTCTTTTAGAAAAGGTAAGATTGATCTAATCTGACTCGCATTAGCCAATGGGCTGCCGCTGCTGTAAAATGGCTCCGACTGCTCTCGTGTTCTCGCTTTCTGCATTTGCTAGACCTATAACAGCTACATTCCGTTATCCCGGCGAACCGAGCACCGTTACAGAGTCAAACCCAGAGGTTTAGCGCTGGATGTGAGCTGCTGTGTGTTTATATGTTGATAGTGCGGCTCTGCTGACGCGCTTTATGATCCTTAATGAGAAAATGGCGTCCGGTTATTAGATCAGCTGTTCCCTCGCACCACCCTGCCGGTAAACCGCCCGTTTGACCATAAAATAAACCCGAATATAATTCTGCCAAGTGACCCGCTGTTACACTTGATGCCTCGTTTTGGTTTCTACTTGTTTGAATTGACTAGAAACGTTGAATGTCCAGATCGTGGCCGTTTTTTCTTCTGTGAGATAATTAGCCTCAATGCTAATGCGCGAGCAGAGCACCATGACAACAACCGAGTTATTGTTTATCATAAAATATGCGCTCTGTTGAACTGTCCGTATGTAGTCTTTATTAACTGACCGTTAACTCTCTTTAATAAACCCAGTTATAATGCCGCTCGAATGTGGTGTTTAATAAATCAAGGCTCTTTTGTGAAATCTGAGCTCACGGCAGAGGCCTTGTGCTTTGTTCAGATTTGATGGCAGTTCAGTTCTTTACATTTATCCGCGTTGTCAACTTTTCAATGCGACTAAAGAACCTTCTTAGCTCTACTATACGTTTCAGTTAAACTTACATGCTTGTAACTTCCATTTATTTTGTAAGTGTATCTAAATGAAGCGGTTTTCTCCTCTTTTAGGCGTGTTTCTACACCCCCACCCTTTCACTCTCATTCTTTTTGAGGATCTTTCATTGTCAAGCCGCCAAAGTGGAGAGTGTGATTGCAGAGGGGGGTGCTTCTCGTTTCAGGTACACATTTCACTTTTATTATACACTGTTTTTATGGATCTCTGTGCCATTTCAGAAGATCACTTATTTACATAACGTTTGGTTAATAAGATGCATGTTGGTAGCTTTTAATTGAGCTTATGGGCAGAAAGAGTTTAGTATTTCATGTATAAAGTCCCCACATCCCAGGAATTTATACATGAATACTCACAATATGAATTTTTCACTTTTGTAGTGCTTCTTCGGGCGGAGGAGGAGGTAGGGGTGCAACTCAGCACTATCCCAAGTCTGTCGGCAACAGGTACGTTTGGAGAGTTTAATAATATACCTCTTTTTTTTTTTTTTCTTTCTTGTTAATGGACTAATTGCCAAGTAACACATTGGTTTGGATATCTCTCTTGGTCATGTCTGAGGAGCCATTCACAAGACAATGTTTTCAGCAAAAACGGGAAACTTTTTATGCGTTTTAACTGATAACGTGCATTTTTGAAAACGGGTTTCAAAGTGTACGTTTTTGAAAACGCCAACGCTATCGTTTTCGTGTAAACACCCAATACAGGAATCTTTGGAAACGGTGACGTCATGCGCAGTACGTGTCGATTTTAAAGGCAAGTGCGAACAAACATACACAACAACGGCGGAGTACGTAGTAGTTGTTGCTGCTCAAGAGTTTGCGAACGCTTCTTCAGCAAAATGTGGATTTACTTCAATATTATAAGCAACAGTGGAGACGCATCGTATAATTGTCACTTCCCTACAGGTACTGTTTACTAACAGGGTGACAGCGCCAACTACTGGCCTGGCATACGTAATAGTGTTTTTTGCCATTTTCACAGATGTGTAAACGCAAATCATTTAAAACATTGTCGCGTGTACGGGAAACATTTTAAAAACGCAAAGGGAAAAACTCATTGTCGTGTAAACGTAGCCTGAATCAAAACAAACGTCAAGTTTTGATCTATGAATGCGCTTGTTTATCGACCGCTCAGCTCATTTAAATGTGTTGCCGTCTTCTATATCAGTGGCCATCATTACATCATCGTTGCATTATTTCCTGAGGCCTTGCTGATTGTGTAAGTGGGGGGAAGATTTGTTGACTCTGAATAGCAACCAGCAAAAAAAAGGAACATTTTACTGTTGCGTTTTCTTTTTGTCTGAAGAAAAATAAAGTTAGAAATGTAAACTGACTGTTCTTTTTATGTAATGTTTGTTAGAAATGCAATCATGCTTTTATTTTTAATTAATGTCCCCTCATAATGTTTAATCGCAATAACATCCATTCTGAATTGTGCATCATTGCGTAACTTTTCCTTACCAGCAACCTGTCACTCAAGAGATCGCAGTAATGGCAAACAACTAACCAATCAATTCCTGATAGACAAAATCAAGTCCAGCCCACCTCTTTTGGTTTGAGCCTTTTCACATGGATGTAGGTCAAATAAAAGATCATTATTTATTAATATTGTCACAGACATTATTAGTAGCTTGTCCTGAATCTGAGGTGTTGACCTCATGTGAGAAATACCATTAAAAGTTCTTAAAGTGTTTGTCATGTACGGGTGGTGGCAGAATCCTTTCCGATTTGCACAAAAAGATATTTCAATGCTGATGTTTTATGTTGGACATTAGTAAGTCACTAAAGCCTTGACGCAAACCAATGACTGCACTGTTTTTTTTTTATAGCGAGTTCCTGGGGAAAACCCCAGGGCCTAGCGTTCAGAGATGGGTTCCTTCACGAAGCACTAGACGAGATGTCAACTCCTCCAACGAAAAAGAACGACACGATGCAATCTTCAGAAAAGTGAGAGGGTAAGAGCCTGAAACAAATCTTCTCATTCACCACTGCAGAGACATAGAGTTTGTCCTGATTTACTTTACGAGAGTAATTTAATACAGGGCTGAATACAGAACACAATCTCTTGTCCTGCTTTGAAAAACATTTATTCCTGGATTTGAATATTCTTGGTTGCAAATGTCCTTGAATTAGCTTTTTAAGAACCAGTGCCAGTGGATGTCACTGAAGAACTAACCATTTTGCTTGTTTTTTTTTTTTTTTTCGTAGCATACTTAATAAACTGACACCTGAGAAGTTTGACAAGCTATGCCTTGAGCTCCTGAATGTGGGCGTAGATTCAAAGCTCGTCCTCAAAGGAATCATCTTGCTGGTGAGGGTTTTGTTCATTATACATGAAGGCTAGAGACTCAATTACCAATACTGGTGACATTTTATACTCAACACCAACTTTAATACCAAAGCAGATGGCTTTTCTTACACATTAAATAAGCAAATGTCAATCGCTTCACTCGTCACAGCATCGAAATCGTGATGTGCGCATCTGCGATAGTTCCATTGCAGGATGTGCGATGTATGGATCAGGTACAGTGTTCGAAACGCAGGTGATTGTTGGATTAATTATAAAGTTTAGCCATCATACAATGAAGGTTAATTTGCATGTGTTTTAGGTCCTTTCAGTTTAAACTTTGAAGCAATTTAAACCATCGAGTGCAAAATAGAGCTGAATTATGAACTCGTGCGGTTTTCTTTGCTCGCACACAGACACCGTGTCTACACCGGACTTGACAAAGTGACATGCAAATCATTTGAACTTTGAGTACGTCAAATAGAATGCAGCATCAGTTTACTGTCAGGGATTTGTTGTGTCATGCCACATCCAGTGTAGACGGCATCACTGATTATATGGGTTCTATAGTATTTTGTCGCGCCGCACCATGCAACTCGGGTCCGGTGTAGACACAGTGAGAGCAGCGCAGATGCATGTGAACACCGAATTCCTTTCACTTCTGTGTCTATTTGTGCCTGAAATGACACAAGCGCACGAAATTGTCAAAATGCATGTCTCCTTGTAAAGTATCCTTCCTTGTAAAGAAAGTTGCTTACGGTTTAGATAAAGGTAAACAATTGAGAAAGAAAATGTATGTGTAACAGTATATTGGTTCACAGCAGTTTAATGTTAATCAAACAACGAAACGCATAGAGAAAAACACAGCTTTAACACAGATTTATTATTTTTAATTTAAATTTATTTAATTTATACAGTGAAGACTATGCAGTGTTATTTTACATTTGATTATACAATTACTGTACCTGAAAACTGTTAGTCTTACCAAAAAAAATAAATAAAATAAATATATATATATATATATATATAAAGCACTGTTTTTTTTTTTTTTATTTGTATCTTTGTTCTATTATATTTATCTATGATTGTAATTTGTTTATTTTCTATGCTGATTTACTCGCCTACAAAATCACCCCAGTCATTAATTATTTTCCAAAGAGAGCTATTCAAGTCACCTGGTGGTTTTTTTTTTTTTTTTTTTTTTTTTTTTTTTTTTTTTTTTTTTTTTTTGTTAGTTTGTTTTTCTTCCATATCGCAATATATCACAGAAAAACAATATCGCAATGTGAGTTTTTTCCAGTATCGTGCAGCCCTAGTATGTGTGTGTATATATCTGTATATAGATAGATAGTAGTGTTAAAGTGACATGACATACAGCCAAGTATGGTGACCCATACTCCGAATTCGTGCTCTGCATTTAACCCATCCAAAGTGCACACACACAGCAGTGAACACACACCCGGAGCAGTGGGCAGCCATTTATGCTGCAGCGCCTAGGGAGCAGTTGGGGGTTCGGTGCCTTGCTCAAGGGCACCTCAGTCATGGTATTGTCGGCCCGAGACTCGAGCCCACAACCTTAGGGTTATGAGTCAAACTCTCATTAGGCCGCGACTTCCCCACAGATATTGACACTTAAGGACAGTGGCAGGTCTAATCTGCATTTAGACTCCAAGGCAATTAAATTTTTTTTTTTTTTTTTTTTTTTTTTTTTTTTTTTTTTTTTACACACTTGCCTGTGAGAGAAATGCTTTTGTTTTAATTCTTGAATTAACTTCTTGTTCACTTCAACCAGATTGTAGACAAAGCCCTTGAAGAGCCGAAGTATAGCTCGCTATATGCTCAGCTATGTCTGCGTCTGGCAGAGGATGCTCCAAACTTTGACGGCCCATCAACAGAGATCCAATCATCACAAAAGCAGAGCACTGTAAGAAATTCCCTTATTAATTTGCAAGAAGCTTCACAGCACAGAGTACTGTGTTGGGATATTTATTCCACTTTTTCATCATGCTCCTACAGACATTCAGGAGACTTCTGATATCCAAACTTCAAGATGAATTTGAAAACCGCGCCAGAAATGTTGACCGTAAGTAGACCATGAAAAGTTAACATTATTACAGCAGGTATACTGAATTTCCAGTCATTTACTTGATTCTTGTTTTTTTTTTTTTTTTTTTTTCTCTACCAGTCTATGATAAAAATGACAGCCCTCTCACCTCTGAAGAGGAAGAGCAGCGTGCCATTGCCAAGATCAAAATGCTGGGCAACATCAAATTCATTGGAGAACTTGGCAAACTCGATCTCATTCATGAGTCTATCCTTCATAAATGCATCAAAACAGTGAGTTATTCATAAATCCTCCATTGAATTATTCATGTTGGCTACTTGATCTCCAACCTAACAGTGTTGCATTTGAACTCTCCTAATTGACTTCTGGAAAAGAAGAAAAGAGTCCAACTTAAGGATATGGGGGAGGATTTGGAGTGCCTCTGTCAGATAATGAGAACTGTGGGGCCAAGGCTAGATCATGAGAAAGCCAAGGTAAGCTGCTTTAAGACTAGCAGGACTTTGGGTGCATTAAGACCGTGGTATTTCCTAACACCCCTTTGTCTCGCAGTCTTTAATGGATCAGTACTTCGGCCGTATGCGATCCTTAATGAACAACAAGGACTTGCCTGCTCGGATTCGTTTCCTGCTTCAGGATACCGTGGAGTTGCGAGAGAACAACTGGGTGCCTCGGAAAGCTTTTATTGATAATGGACCTAAGACTATCAACCAGATCCGCCAGGATGCAGTAAAGGTGAGACCCCGCCAATTATCATTTGACCTTTTAGAGCTATGGATTTACAGTGTAAACGGAAGTATTTGAGTGCATTAACTTGTTGCCTCTCTGTAAAATAATAAGCTATTTTGACATTGAAATGGGCCATTTGCACAATTCATGCAAATCTGAGGACTTTTTGTTTTGGGAGAGTGTGAAATTGTTTAAATCGCTTTTTACAATTTAGAATATTACCATAGACATTGCTGTTTTAAATCAGGTTTGATTCATAAATATGCAGTTCTATTCTAAAATCAGAATTTTCCAAAATTATTCTGCTGATTTCAAGAAATTATCAACTGACAAATTCACTTTTTAGCAGTTTGGGGTTTATAGGTGTGAAGCAAAATGTCTGTGGCTTGAAAAGGCTTGTAGACCCTTGCAGATATGGAAATCTGTTGTCTTTTGTCCCTTACAGGATTTGGGTGTTTTTATTCCACCAATGATTCAAGGAATAAGGACTGACTTCTTTCAAGAAAATCCTTTCTTGCCGACAAGAATGAAACCTGATCGAGAAACTCTTGGGGGATTAGCGGATATGTTTGGGCAGATGCCAGGTATGTCCTGAAGTGCATTGACATTTCTGGGACAGGTGGTGCATGACTGGATTTGCTCTCTAGTTCACTGCCAGCTTAATAACTCTGTTGTCTGGTTATAGGCAGTGGGATTGGTACTGGCCCTGGAGTCATTCAGGACAGGTATTCCCCCACCATGGGCCGTCGCACAAACCCTCTTTTCAACGGTCACGGTGGCCACGTGGCCCCTGCACCCCAGCCTTTCATGAAATCCAACCAAGTGAATGCCCATTTACCAAATAACTAATGCTTCAGGACTTCATAATATTAGTGCAAATAGCAAGTGTTTTTGTTTTGATCAAAGGGGCAGAATCTGCTTTTCCAGAGCCAGACTCATTCATCTCAACAGCAAGCTCAGTCCAAGGATATGCCGCCACGTTTTAAGAAAGGACAGCTGAATGCTGATGAGGTATAAATGATTTTAATTTTCAGATGATGAACATTTATTGTTATTGTCATAACTGGTGTCAACATTTCAGCAGTTTAGACTAGTATCAGTACAAATTTGTACTAAAAAGATTTAAAATACTGTTGAAGACTTAAAACAGTTTCAAGGTAGACCCTAGTGATTATTCATATAAATGAGTTGTTGTTGTTGTTGTTGATTACTATTATACATTCAATAGTTTTATTTTTTACTGTACACACAGTGTGCGGTGTGTGTTATCTGGGTTTAGTTTAAAGGAAAAAAATGTTTTGGTATTGTTGGACCAGGGATGACAAATGCTTTTTTTTTTTATTTTTTATTTTTTTATTTCAGGTTATCCAAATAAATTAAGAAAAAAAAACTATATAATTAAAAAAAAAAATTGCCTTAACTGTTCACACATTATCTTTATAATCTGGTTTTAATTTGAAGAAAAGTGTTTTCTGTAGGATTAATGACAAATTATTTTCATATTTTAGATCAGCTTGAGACCTGCTCAGTCATTCATTCTGAACAAAAACCAAATGCCAAAGTTGCAGCCGCAGATACCTACCATGATTCCTCCTAGTGCTCAACCTCCACGCACCTCCACACCTCCGCTGGGACAGGTGATGAGTGCTGTAGTTCATGCATAGGAACAAAATGCCATATTTCTTATTTTCAAAGTGCATTTAACCCTTCCTTTTTGTTTGTAGCCACCGCAACTTGGCCTGAAAACCAACCCACCTCCAATTCAGGAGAAGCCGCAGAAGACGACTAAGAAGCCACCTCCTGCTAGGGAGGAACTGCTTAAGATGACTGTATGTTCCACTTAATGTCTTATTGAAAATGGTTCAATTAAACCATCTTTTGAGTGAGCTGTTCCCTCAATTTGCTTGCAGGAGAATGTTGTGACTGCTTACTTGAGCAGCAAACACATGAATGATGCAGTGAATGGAGTGCGAGAGATGAAAGCTCCCAAACACTTCCTGCCTGAGATGTTGAGTAAGATGATCATGTGCTCACTGGAGAGCCCAGATGAGGACCGAGAGCATGTCAGCACTCTGATCAACACACTCCGCATGGAGGGACTGGTCACGGGGGAGAACTTTATGCAGGTTTGTATACACTTTTCACCAGTGAAGTTCACCCTCACAGCATCTTGACTGAAACGGGGACTCATCATTTCCTCAAATGATATCTTTTTACAGGCTTTCCTCAGTGTTCTGGATCAGTGTCCCAAGATCGAGTTGGATGTTCCCTTGGTGAAGTCTTACCTGGCTCAGTTTGCTGCCCGGGCGATCATTGCTGAGCTTGTGAGCATGGCAGAGTTGGCCCACCCTCTGGAGAATGGCACCCACTTTCCTCTCTTCCTCCTCTGCTTGCAGCAAATGGCCAAAATGAAAGACCGGGAGTGGTTGACCGACCTGTTCCAGCAGAGCAAGGTCAACATGCAGAAGATGCTGCCAGGTATGTGCTTCGGTTTTCTCCCTGTATGGTCATACTTGCACGGCTCCTTGATTTGAGAAGTTTAAAGTTAATCAACTTAACGTTAGTATGTATTTATGCTTTTAGAATGATAACTGGGTTGACACATCTACAGTTTACTTCAAATGAACTGCAAATAACATTCAGTGAAGTTTTGTTCATTCGTCAACTGAAAACAGCACAGACTAAAAATCTCCCTTCAGCAAAATAAAGATCAATTCATGTGGAGTTGATGGTCAACCCAGACCTAGCATCCACACAGCTGATGTTTATCCAAGTACTGTGCACGAAATAGATATTGACGCAGTTGAAACTGAAAAACATTACTTATTAAATGTTACCATGACAAACATTGATTTTTGGCCCTCTCATAATTGTTTTGGGCTCATTTTCAGTTGCCAAAATTCTGAAATTGAAAATTCAGTTGCCAGATTTGTTAAACGCTAACAAATCCAGTCACTTTTATAATAGAACAAAATATGAATCATATATTCCTGTCTCTGCCAACAGAAATAGATCAAAACAAAGATCGTATGTTGGAGATTCTGGAGGGGAAAGGCCTGAGCTTCTTATTCCCTCTGATGAAGCTGGAAAAGGAGCTGCTGAAGCAAATTCAAGTAGATCCTGCCCCGCAAACCATCTACAAGTGGATCAAGGACAACATTTCTCCAAAACTGCACACTGATAAGGGTTTCGTTAACATTCTGATGACCAGGTATGATGATGGACCTGCTGGCTCAAACGTTTCTTGTAAATGGATTGAAGGTTTGTTATATGGACACTTGGTTAACCCTCCCAAAATTGATCTAGCTTTTTGCAGTACATTTTCCACGAGATGTGTTCCACTGAAGGAGACGACCAGTTATCTGCACCTACGAAAGAGCAGCTCGACCAGGAAAAGCAGCTGCTACTTGCCTTCAAACCGGTGATGCAAAAATTCCTGCATGAACACGTGGACCTACAAGTCAGTGCACTCTATGCGCTACAGGTCCACTGCAACGCCCATGCTTTTCCCAAAGGTACGCCTAAAAATCTTCTGATAATTGAAAATCTTAAATTATGATAGGTACGGCTAAAAATCTTCTGATAATTTAAAATCTTAAATTATGATAATTCCCCCAGACTTGAAGGAAGTATTATATAGTAATATAATCATTGTCCCCCCCCCACCCAAAATTTTGTTAAGTATAGATGATTTAATACCATGGTATATTAGTAAAAAATATAACATTTTATTAATAATAATAATAATTAGTATTAAATTTATATATTTTAAATAATACAGAATGCTTGAAGTCATTGACCTAAAATGTGGGAACCTTGGAGTTTGTTTACCAAGACTTGGAAGTGAAGTATACAGAGGAAATGCTTGTTTTCCCATGTTTAATGGTCTCTTATCTCCTTAGGAATGTTACTGCGCTACTTTGTCTACTTCTATGATATGGAGATAATTGAAGAAGAGGCCTTCCTAGCGTGGAAAGAAGATATCACACAGGAGTTTCCAGGGAAAGGGAAAGCATTGTTCCAGGTAATTATCCTATTGCCTGAAACGGTTACACACCATTTCTTTGAAAGACACATACATACTTTTTTTCTCTTTTTTTCACTGTTTAGGTGAACCAGTGGCTCACCTGGCTGGAGACGGCAGAAGAGGAAGAGTCTGAGGAGGAAGCTGACTAAAGAACCAGCCAAAGCCTTGACTTTAAATTTCACCATCTCTCCTTTCACCTGCCACACTCCATTCCGTGCTGCTGTTCCAAGCCAACGTATTATTTCACGCTTCTCTTTGGCCTCATTGTTTAAAGCATGTAATGACTAGCGTCTGTTCAGACCCACCACAGATAAATGGTATTAGCAGCTTAAAACTGCATCCTTTTATATTTTTTTGCTTTTAAGAACATGTATTTGCAAGAGCCTTTTCTGCTGCTGTTCATTTCAGCACAAAACTATAGAAATGCACTTTTGCTCCGTGTCATATTTTGAGTTGCTGCAATATTCACTTATGTTTGTTACAAAGAATCCTCAGTAATCATCGGTTACCATAACGTTTAGTGGATGCGTCGTTCATACCTCACAGTAGTGTGGTGGAGTCTAATGAAAACTCTCCAGACCTGCAAGGTGCTCCAGTCTGTGAAACAGGAAAAATGGTTTACTTTCCAGTTATGATTGTAAAATCTTCTTTTTTGTTTTGTTTTTTACTTCCCCCTCCTATTTTTTATAATAATGAACAAAGCCATGTGGGAGATGAAATTATGCAGCCTTTTGTTTTTCTTTTCCCAGCCCATATGTGTCCCCTCCACTATGTCAAGCTGATACTTGAATTGTTTTTTTCTTTACGGCATGTTCAGGGATTACCAAACGCAGTCTGTTTAGATGCAACAATCTGATCCAAACAGAAGTGTAATTTTTTTTTAATGCATTTTAATTGGTAAAATAAAGATGAAACGAGATGAGAAAATTTGGTATGGATGTTCAATATACAAATCACTGTTTTACAACCTAACAGTATTTTCCCATGATGGGTATTATACATATTTATTTAATCATGAGGGGGGAAATCAAAGCTTTATCATTAGGTAGGACAACAATAGTGTTACTGTACGGTGAAAGAGCTCTGAATGTTCAGTGTACCACTGTTGCTTTCAATAAAGTTACACACCAGCATTTATTTGGCCTTCTTTCATGTGTGCTTGGGCATGAATATGTGGAACGAAGAACATTTGTCATCAGACTTGTTTACTGAAGGCCATCCCTTGGATAACACTAATGGTTATGCTTCAATGTTCAGTTTCTTATTTTTTTGCTGAAGGCCTGAGCTGTGCTTTTCCCTGAATCGGTTGAATTCACTGTCACTATTTGTTGTTTTTTGAGTTGTGGTTGGCACTGAATGATGACATCGGAAATGTCTCTTACTATTCAGGAATAAAGAAAACAATGCTTACAATGCTTACAGTCCTTAATCAGAAATGAATTCTAAGAAAATGCTTTGGTTTTAAGAGAATGTGCTGTAACGGTATATGAGATGCCCCATAAATGATGCTTGGTAATGTCATTTTTAAAGCGGTTAATTTCTATTTTGTTTTTCTGTAGTTCTTGTGTATCTCATTCATATTGTGAAGTGCTTTCCATAGGTAGGCTGTTATTGTGTTATTGATGCCATGTTGGAAACATTTTCTAATAAAGAATGAAAAAAAATCTAATTTGCAGATTGTTGCATCTACAGTACAGTTCAAAAATGTTTAAGAAATTAATGTTTCTTTATTCAGCAAGTGACATTAAAGACATTTGGCTGCTGATGATTTACATTTTAAATAAAAAAAACTTATTTTGAACTTTCATCATAGAATCCTTAACTTTTTGAGTAGTGTATGTTTAACGGAAAGGGGGGTCTTGCAAAATATACACAGAGCTGGGTCTTCACACCTAATGCATGATATTGAACCTCCTGTCAGCCAAGAACAGAAAACTGAGGCTACAATTCACACAGCTCAGTAAAATTAGACAACTGAAGCTTGCCTGGTCTGAAGAGTATGCTGATCTCTGCTCAACATTTGGATGGTAGGGCCAGAATGTCGCATGAACAACATGAAATCCCTGTATCAATGGTTCAGGCTGTAATGGTGTGGCGGATATCTTCTTGGTGCACTTTGTACCAATTGAGCATAGTTTAAACACCACAGTCTACTGGAGTATTGTTGCTGACCCTGTCCGTCCCTTTATGACCACCAGTGTTGGGGGTGCGGCATTACAAGTAACGCGAGTTACGTAATCAGATTACTTTTTTCAAGTAGCTAGTAAAGTAACACATTACTTTTTAATTTACAAGAAAATATCTGAGTCACTTTTTTTAAAACAAAGTAACGCCAGTTACTTTGTTTTCCCATTTACTGACCGACAAGACTCCTGTCCCCATGTTGGGAGAAATCAGAAGTACAGAGGCGTTGTGTGTTCTGTGTGAACACGATGTAGTTCTAGACTAAATGTAAATGTGAATTAATTTATGCCACTCGCAAAAAAAAAAAAAAAAAAAAAAAAAAAAAAAAAAAAAAACATTTAGTATTCATCAAAGTGAATTAAAACAGTGAAATGCAAACTCAGAATATGACGCAAACCTGCAATAATGAAATGTTAAATAACACAAATATCTTTGCTGCTGACCTTTGATGATCCAGTTCAACCATACTAATAAGCAAAAACGACTTTAAAAATGGCTTCATTGTTTTTGTTTTTATTGCTGAAGAGTGTTGAACCTTCTCCTGTGTTTTGCTGTACAGATGTGAATTTACTTTTCCTTTAGCCTGAGGTTTATTCATTACATTTTTTGGTATGAAAGGGCTTTTACATTTGCTATAAATAGAACTTCTTATATTAAAAACAATTAAGCCCTGCTCATATTTAACGTTAAAGTAACTAAGTAACGTAATTAGTTATTTAGGGAGTAACAGAATATTGTAATGCATTACTTTTAAAAGTAACTTTCCCCAACACTGATACAGTGTACCTATCTTGTGATGTTACTTCCAGCAGGATAACACGCCATGACACAGAGCTCAAATCATGAGTCCCCAGATCTCCATCCAGTAGAGCATCTTTGGGATGTGGTGGAACAGGAGATTGACATCATGCATGTGAAGCTGCCAAATCTGAGCAACTGTGTCTCAGAAAACCAGAATCTCAGAGGAACATTTCCAGCACCTTACTGAATCTATGGGGTGTATAAAAACCCATCATTAACCAGGATTCAGTACAAACTAGAAAAATGTTTCAAAATACTTTTTATTCCAAGGTATTTCATATTGTACACCAACTCCGAATCACAGCTTGTGATTGTCCCTTTAGACTACAGAGCAGAGTGTATGCTGTAATGCTCAACAAAAAAAGCATTTCTTACTCAAAAGACTGAAAACTGAAAAATAAAACATTGTGTAAAATAAGAGAAACATTATCCAGGAAGACACATAACTACGTACTATGATTTGAACATTACAAGAACAAAGACTTTTCTTTTTCCAAAACAAACTCAGTCACTGTCATCATCAGATCCTCTGTTGGAGGCTTCATTGTTGGACCCCTCCGGCTCAGAGTCGTTATCGGACCTCTGCGGAGAGCCTTCGTTCTCCGAGCCTCGATCTGAAGCGGCGGCTGGAGATCCGGCCTGAGACTCATCGTCAGACCCTTCGGAGTGGCTCTTCTTGCTTGCGTTGTCTGACTGCTCAGAGTCGGACTGCTGCTGTGGTCTCCTCCGCTTCACCGGACGTTCGCTGCCAGACTCATCCTCGTCTGAGTTTCCAGAGCGCTGGGGGCTGCCGGCCTCACTGCCCGACCGGTTACGCTCCTCGTTGGAATCGCTGTCAGAAGCGATGCGTTTCCTGTGGCCTACGTCGTCGTCTGAAGCAGAGCCGCTGTCCCTGGGGTTTCTAGACAGAAAACAGACCATTTAAGGAATAAATAAATCCTAAATGAAACAGAATTAGCAACAGATGATGTTTTCCGAATTGTGACGTGCATTCAAGTCAAAGAAAACAACATAGGATGGGGACGAGGTTGTTGATTCGATTTTGAGATGTGTGTGCTTCGGTCATAGATATTGTGAAATTTCAGCTCATGCTGGCAGTTCAAGCAAACTCAAGTGACGTCTCTCACCTGTCTTCTGCTATTTTCAGGCCATCCTCATCGGACGAGGAATCAGAGGATGAAATGATTGCTTTGGACTTGATCTTCCCTTTAAGAGACGGCGGCATGCGCTCCGGTTGGGTTTAAAAAGAGAGAAATGCAATTACAACTAAATCTCAACATACAGGTCAAATGTTCATGTTAGGTGCTCCGAGCATCGATACCTTCTCGATCTTCTTGCGCTCTCTGGGCTTGCGCTGCTTTTTAGGCCTCGAGCCTCCTTCCTCATCATCTGAACCTTCATCTTCTCTTTTAGCTGGTCTGAGGAAACAACAAGAGAAACACACTGAAACTCAACCTGACCCAGAATAAACTCCAATCAGGTGTTCAGAAAAAAAAACTTAGTATATAATTTTTTCATTAACTAAATTTATATAATTCATAATTATTTAATTAGATTAGCTCACATTTTGCACCTTTAATAAATTTTCCAATATTCCATTTTAAAAATATATTTATAATATATATCTATAATCATGTAATTATTACATATTAAGTAATATCATTATAGAATAATTTATATTTTAATTTATGATTGGCATATATGTAATTGAATCATGATCCTCTGAACTGAAGACTATTGGAGACGTGACCTAAAACTCTTTGAGCAGATATGTTGTTATTAAAGTTTACCTCCTCCTCTTTTTACGGGGTTTCTTCTCTCCATCCTCCCCAGCATCCTCAACTTCACTCCCACTCTCAGCTTTCTTCTTCTTCTTTTTCTTGAGTGGCAGGTCCTCATCAGAGTCATCGTTGACAAAGTCATCGAAGTCACCTCCTTTCTTGCGCTAAGACAAAAAAAATTCATGAACATTTCATTACATTTAAAAAAAAAAAAGATAGGGTGTGTAAAAGAGTGTTGAAGCGTTTGGACTGACCCGTCCACTGCTTGCTTTCTTCTTCTCCTTCGCTGCTGCTTTCATCGTCTCTGAGAAGTTGAGCAGGCCCTTGGTCTTCTCCACATATTGGGCTCTCTGCTCCAGCAGCTTCTTCTGCTCCTCGGCCTCTTTGCTCTTCCTCTCCTCCTGTTCTTTCAGCATCTGCTGCCGCAGCAGGTCTCTCTCCTGCTCCTGTTTGGCGCGGTGCTCCTTCTCCTCCTCATCTTGTTTCCGAGCTCGGGCCACATGGTATTGAGCCTGGCTTAGCAAATCCGAGCACTGCCTGAAAGAGAAAACATACATTTGAAACGATACATGCATTTTCATGGGAGGTGTCAGACCACATCTGACTGGGGCATGCTGTATCAGGAAACTTCATATATCCCATGTCTGGACAACAAACCTACCTGGCTTCGCTTGCGGCCAGCGCTAGGTCGAATCTCATTTTGTCTCCAGCCTTACTGAGGTAGCTGAAGTACCTGTGAGAACAATAACAAAGTTATGAAAGCCATATGAGAGCTTCAAGCTGTAGTGCGTCACGTGCTGGAGGTCCTGGAGTTCACGTACCTGTGAGCCAACTCCAGCTCTTTCACCGCACTCAATACAGCCTTCAGATTACTCTTCTCGTCCTTCAGCACCAGCGTGGCCAACCTCTGCAGCACCAGCGCCACATTAAACATCAGCACTGTGTCACTGGGAGCCACATGCCGGGCCTGAGAGTCAAAGAACCAGAAAAAACTCACAATTAGGACTGCAAAAATATTTGGTAACATTCTACAAGGCAGCTCCGTTTGTTAACATTAGTTACCTATATTTTTTTAACATGAACTAACAATGAAAAAAAACATTTAAAGCATTTATTAATCCTATTTTTGATATTTACTAATACATTAAAATCAAACTTTTATATTTTATACATATTATTTAATGCACCTGTGCTAACAAGAGCTAACCATCATCAGTTGTATTTGTATTTTAACTAACATTAACAAAGATAAATAAATACTATAATAAATGTATTGCTCATTGTTAGTTAATGCTTTAATTGTAATGGACTAATAGGACTTTATTGTAAAGTGTTACCAATATATAGTTTTAAAAAAAGAATCATAATTAATACAATAATACATAATCATAAAAATAAATATATGGGCTTTAATCCCATGTTGTTTTGATGAAAAACAGCTTTAAATATATGTACATTCCAGTATAATACACTGGGTTCCACTTTACCAGAAAACTAAATAAGCAATATGTTAAATACTATTTATTATTTAACGAATTATGCAATGGATAAATAAATGTAAGCATAATCATATAAGTTGTTTGCCATATAATATCCAGCAGCCTGATTTATAATTCAACACAAAAAGAATACTAACGTGTTCATGGTTAACTAAAACCATATAAAAACTTGAAATAAAATATATAAATAATATATAAATATAAATAAAAACTATTAAGGCAACATTTCTTTTTTTTATTTAGCTTAACTATACAGCCATATTTTAAAAACAGAAATAATAAAAATGACAAAACAACAAAATTACTTAAACTTCAGCAAAAAAATTAAATGAAAACTGAAAATAAAATAATACTAATTCAAAATATTAATAAAAACTATAATAGTGTCTCAATGTTGTCATGGTCATATGCCTAATAAAATATTTATTCATAAAACATGTTTTATTTTGGTATTAAATTGTTGTTTTTATTTTTTACTTAAAATGATTTTGGACATTTTTCATGATTTACTTCATTATTAGTTTACATGAACTTACAAAACCCAGTTTGGGAAACACAAACTGCCAAGTGATATTAGGATTTGCCCACCCTCAGAAGAGTCTGTTTGCACTCCTGCAGCTTGCCACATTTGAAGAGCGCTCGGGCCAGATACAGAAGCACCTCTGTGTTCTGATGTTTGTAGAATTTCTTCAAACAGTTTTCATACTAACAAGACAGGAAAAACAGGACTTGAGTACAGATCCAGAACAAAACCCTCCTCTTTAGGAGACGATTCCTTCAGTTTATTCTCTCACCATCTGCACTGCACTGATGTACTGCTTCTGCTCCACATAGATGTGTGCGAGATTCAGCCAGACATCACTGATCTCTGCCGTGGCCTCTCGGACCTGGGCGAAAACATCCCGTGCCTCTCGGAAATAACCCTTGTGTGCCAACACAGCACCTGTGCCACATGAAAGAAAGATGCTTATGATGAAATTAACGGTTAATCACTATTACATGTGTTTATACTGCTAGTTACAGATAACTAATATAAAACACCTATGCCGTTGGCAGCATATAGATTTTTGGAATCATTCCTCAGAACTTGTTTGTAGATCGCCAAAGCTCGATCCTGGTGCCGCTTTTCCTGCAAAAAAAAAAAAAAAAAAAGTAAATAAATTAGTCAACTAATTGTGATAACACATGATTTTTTTTGTCAACTGAATGACGTGAGGCACCTTTTCTCGGTCTCTAGAGGGCTGATGCAGCGTCTGGAGCCACACGTTGCCCAGCGCCAGCATCGAGTAAGTGTCGTTCTGAGTGGAGGGCTGCTTAAGGATGCGTTCAAACTTCTTCTGCCCCGGACCCCACTCTTGCTTCGCCAAGTGGAGGTTACCAATCAGAGACCAGGCATCGGGGTGGTCCTGCAAAACACAATATATTTATACAAACCTGAAGAAATCTCCAAAAACCTGAAAATAAAAATTCGAGAAAGTCTAGGTGCATAAGCCAAAATAATCAAAGTAGGCCAAAAGTTGCAAAAAAAAAAAATAAAAAAATAACTTTTTTATTATAGGATAAAAAAAAATTTAAAAATGCAAGTGCACAGCACAGCTTTACTACAGTAATATTACAGTTAACTAAAACTAAAAATTACTTGAAATAAAATAAACCTTAATTGAAATAAAATAAAAATAAAAAACTAAAAAATACTGAATATAATTTATTTAAAACTAAACAGTCATACATGCATAAAAACATTACTAAAGACGACAAAAACACAACAAAATGACTAAAATGTAACTAATTAAAATGAATAACAAAAATACAGCAAACTTTATAAAAACGATGATTCTAAAATAACTGCTTTACTCAGTTTCAGCCGCAAGATGACCTTCTTCAGTGCTTAATTACATCACCAGGTACGAGGAGTCACCTTAAAGATCCCATAGTTGCTTACGCCACACAATTACACAAAAAAATGCACATGATGAAATTAGATGCATTATAAATAAGAAACTATCGTTAAACTTTCAGCAAAACTGCTAGTAAATGATAATAAGTCTAATCAACTGAGAATTATACTACTAGTTAATTTACCTCAACAAACTAGAACCAATGGAATTCCGAGGAAACATGATAATTTGTTAATTAACTGAATTGATTTTTGGTAACCATGTGATCTTTCTTCGTTTGTTTTAAGGTGACTCTTGCACCTGGTATTGCAATTAGGCACTGAAGAAGATCACGTTGTGACTGAGAAGTCAAGCTGTGGTTTATATCTCACATTAGCTTTTTTTGTTTGACTTTTTGTCTATTTGAATGAATACAGACCTAGAACACTGACGATATATGTTAAGTCATATGTATAAAGAGAAGAACTATCAACCTGATTGATCTGAAGGGCTTCTTTAAACCAGTCGGAAGCTTCATAGAAATTTCCCTTGTCACGTGCCATCGCTCCAAGTCGCAAGTAACCTGTTACAGATTCAAATGAATCAAGTGAACTGACCATTTCTTGAAAAAAAAAAAAATCCACAAAATGAATACTGCGATGATGATGAAGATGATGCATACAGTCCACATAGTTGGGATGCTCTCTCAAGATGTTCTTGTAGAGTTTCTCAGCCTCGTGGAACTCGCACATGGCTTCATAGAGTCTGGCCAGGTTATAGGAGGTTGTGACGGAGATGGCGTTGTAGTAGTGCTCATCATGCTCACCCTCAGCTTTTGCCCTCTCCAAAGAAGCCAGGAAGTATTTCTACAAAGAAAATGAGATGTTTTCTGTGGTAATGAACAGCAGAACCTCAACATTCATTTAATTAGAACTAAAAATCCCTCTTTACCTTTGCCTCGCCAAGGTTTCCCAATCTGAAGTGTAAAGCACCCAAATTATTGAGGATCTCAGGGGGAACATCAGCTTGGACCTTCTCCTGGAGGATACGAGTGGCCGTGCCATATGCAGAAAGAGCACCCTGCAGGAAAGATGGGTGATTCAGTGTTAGAGAGTTATCCATTGGATGAGTCCAGACACAAGCATATGTAGGAATGACACGGTTACCTGAATGTCTGTTTGTTCCAAAATCTGGGCAAGCTCAATCCAGGCTTCCACATCATCGGAATATTGCACTGTGATTTTTTTCAAATGTTCCTATTAGTAAAAAAAATAGCAGCCTTACAATCTCTGACAATTTTTTTTTTTTTTTTTTTTTAATGTAGTGTTTGATATATAGTGATGTCATACTTTAGCAATGTCTCTCTTCTCCTGGTCATCTGACGTGGCGTAAAGTGACCCAAGGATTTTCATGGTTTCATAATTGTTGGGATAGGCCTTCAGGACCTTTTCAAAGCACTGTGCAGCATTCTCCTTGTCTCTACGATATACATACATCTGGCCCAGGCCGAAGAAGGGTAGTACGAAAGTAGAAGACGCAAACTGAGTGGCCTGATAGTAGTACTGGAAGGCCTGGTCGTAGTCCTCCTAAAAGCAGAGATATGTGAAAGTTTATCAGCATTTGGTGTTACGCACTGCAGGAAATTTAAGCTGAATGACAGACTGATGTATTGGCAAGGTCGAATAATGTTTTTACACTTTATGCAAAGCATTATGTAAAAAAAAAAAGTAAAGAAATAAAAGTAAATACAAATATTCTATATATTATTTTATATACAAATCTACTGATCATTATAAGACCAGTGTTGTGATTTTTAATTAAAACAAAATATTAAAAACAGTTTTCTGTATTTAAAATAAAATGGAAATAAAACACAGTTAAATATTACTATAAGATTTTTTTTATATATATAAAAAAATTTAAAATTAGAAATGTTCCCAAGTCAACTTAGTGAAATAAACAAGTTTAGGTACTAAAATTACTGAAACTAAAACTGAAATACAAATTAATTAAACTGTAATAAATTAATTAAAATTAATTCATGAAATGTAAAAAATAAAAATAAAAGGGTGTAATAAAGGTATTAAAACTTAAAATTAAAACAATAAAAATCAATCAAGTTAAAATATGAATAAAATACAAAAAATAATACTCTTTAGCGTTGATTATGCTATTATTCCCAGCTAATTATCTCTCTTATACAAGTAATTGGCTCAAAGATGAAAAAGGGCTTAAGCATAAAAACAATAAGTGTAATATTGCTTTAAATTGTTGTTGTTTCCCCCCCAAAAAAAGTAAAAAAAAAAAAAAAATGACAAAGGAAGAGACCCACCAAAATGTCATTCAGTGTAACAATCGTGCCAGGCATATTTACAACAAAAATCAATTTACGACATAAAAAAAGACTAATTACTTTCACCCCAAATACTAATTAGTTGTAATTTAAAAAATTTTCCTAGGTTTTGCCCATTTGTCAGTAAGAATTTTTTACTTATTTAAAACATGTCAGAATAATCATGGTGTTTGAATTTTATATTAATATTGTGTGACACTGAATGACAATGTAACATTATTTCAACCAAATTTTGACATTTTATTCTCCAAAAACGTATTTGAAATCTTAAAAGTAGACACTTTACTTACATTTAATGTGCATTCTATGGACATAAAATCCCTTTTGTAAATTTCTTTTGATGCGGTCATCTTAATGTCTTTGACACAATTACATGTTATACTGATTGAGAAAGTCTCTTTCTTACCTGGACGTGGAAGGAACGAGCTAACTGATAGCAGCTCTCCGCTTGCATAGCCTCCACCTCGGTGTTGTGAAAAGCATGAAGAGCCAGATGCTGCACTTTGCTGTAGTCCTGAAAAACACAAAGCATGTATCAAGTACAACATCTCCACTTCAAAAGTGTAGATCACGAGAGAGATCTAGCTTTACCTTCTTGAAGAAGAAATGGTTGGCGAGGTGATTGAGCACCATGGGGTTGCTGGGGTCAATGGTGTAGGCTCTGGAAAGCAGCTGCACCCCGTTCTTGATGGAGTCGGCCTCTTTGTTGTTGAGCTCCAGCACAGCCAAACCCACCAAAGCTCCCACACATTTGGAGTTGAGCTCCAGGGCTCTGCCAAACGCCAAGCGAGCTTTCTCCAGTTTGTTGAGCTTGACAAAGCAATGGCCCATGCCTAGTCTCACCTCGGCTGCAACAAGATTTTGATTTGTTTACATTTGAAAATATTCAATTGTTAATGTGTGAGATGCATGTTTGATGATAAATTGTATTACATCATAAATCCATAAAAACAATGCAGAAATTCTGAAAATACATGAATAAACATTCCACATTAATTATAAAATAGTCAATTTTAGTAACACTTTATTTTGATAGTCAGATTTAGATATAAGAAAATTTGCAAGTATTTCTCAATTTATTCTACTAGCCCTAACCTAATAGTCTACTAATACTGTGACGAGTTAGATTAAAGGCAGCTAGCAAGTAGAATGTATAAAACTACTGACTATTGAAATTAAGTGTGACCAAAATTTAAACAAATTATACAAATGTTAAAGTTTTATGAATTCTATTGATTTAACATGCCTTAAATATATATTAGAATACATATAGCATTGAAGCATTTCATGCATATATTGTCAATATTAGATTTGAACAAACTGATCTACTGTAACTATCTAGGAAGTGGTCAGGTTTTAAGGAACAGGCACTAGTATGTTCAACACATCTGGCAGACTCACCTGGACAGCCTGGGTTAGTGCGAAGTGCTTTTTTGTAGTAAGCTAGAGCTCCTCTGTAATCCTTTTTGTTGAAGGAGATACACGCCTTTCCTATTGAAGGACAGAAACATAAATAATCATCCATAACAAGACAACATCTATTAATAGCAAACGCTTGGCATAAACGTGCAATAATCAATGGCTGCGATCTACTCTGAAACCTGATCCTGTAGAATGCGCAAGATTGACATGTTTTGAATTGGAGCATGCAGCACTCGCATTTAATATGATGTAATATGGAGTTTAGTTATCAAATTAGGACATATTGCAATTTGAAATTTAAAATGCAATTTAAGACCTCTTCAAATGACAATTAAGTCTTTTGTTATAGCATTTAAAGGGATACTCCACCCCAAAATGAAAATTTTGTCATTAATCACTTACCTCCATGTCGTTCCAAACCTGTAAAAGCTTCGTTCGTCTTCAGAACACAATTTAAGATATTTTGGATGAAAACCGGGAGGCCTGTGCCTGTCCCATAGACTGCCAAGTAAATAGCAGTGTCAAGGTCCAGAAAAGGTATGAAAGTCATCATCAGAATACTTCATCTGCCATCAGATGTGCAATCTGGGCTATATGAAGCGACGGGAACACTTTTTGTAAGCGAAGAAACAAAAATAACGACTTTATTCAACAATTCCTTTGTCAACGTTCTCCTCTGTGTCTCTCCATATCACCGTATGCTGTACGTTGACAAAGGAATTGTTGAATAAAGTCGTTATTTTTGTTTCTTCGCTTACAAAAAGTGTTCCTGTCACTTCATATAACCCAGATTGCACATCTGATGGCAGATGAAGTATTCTGACGACTTTCTTACCTTTTCTGGACCTTGACACTGTTATTTACTTGGCAGTCCGGTTTTCATCCAAAATATCTTAAATTGTCTTCCGAAGATGAACGGAGCTTTTATGGGTTTGGAACGACATGGAGGTAAGTGATTAATGACACAACTTTCATTTTGGGGTGGAGTATCCCTTTAAGACTTTTTATGACCTTAAATTTGAACTGAATTTAAGACTTTTAAAGGATTCAAAGGAACACTGTAAAGCAAGACTTTTCAAGCAAAATCGCATAAAATAATAAGTCTTCTTTTATGAGAAATTGATCAAAATAATGTGAGTTTATGATTAAAACAAAAACAAATATCTGGCGAATTAAGAGCCTTTAAGATATTTCAAGACCCACACAAAATCTGCAGTGTTAGGAAAAATAGAGTGAATTGTGATTTCAAGTTGATTTTAAATCAGACTTTTAAGTATATAATGACCATGTGCCACACTTACCCAGGAGCGCAGGGATGTTGTTTGTTGACTGGTTAAGTACAAACTGAAACTGAGCGTCTGCCTGATCCATCTTATCTCCTTCCAGGAGACAAAAGCAAGCTCTTCCCAACAGATGGCTCTGCAGAAATGAGAAATATCATAAGGCTGAAGACAACAACACAAAAAACAAAACGGTAACAGAGTTCACTATGAAAACCGTGACCTTCATTTACCTGATCATACATGATGATCTTGTCTGCCATGGTGTACAGAAGAGTGGACTGGTTGATGAGGTCCTTCTTCGCATCCTTGTTCTTCTCTTTTCGAGCCTGCTGGACATAATAAGCCGCCAGTGTGTCCAAACACGTCATCTGGTCTTTCTCGTGGTCTCTGTAATCCAGGTTTCCATCAATGCGAGCCGCCTCCAGCAACTTGACAAAATCCTCCGTCTTGCCCTGCTTGTAGTACTCCAACTGCAAAGAAACAGTCGTGAGGTTTTAGCGCACCCAGAAATCCTAAAAATGTCACGGTAAACGAGCTTGTCACTCACAGCGAGCGCAATCCATATGTGCAGCTGTGTGTGCTCCTGTTTGAGGATACTGATGACTTCATCTCCTTCTGGAAGCTGGTCAAAGTCAAGCTCGATAACCTGAGAGAGAAACCACAAAGTAATGATCATTAGCGAGGACGATAAAATTCAGTGGATTTGGCTAAAACTGACAGTAGAGCTCTAATAAATAATAAAAAAAAAAAAACCATATAATAACATCATACTATAAATATAGGATAGCTTCAGTTGACGTAAAAGTTTTTTTTGTTTTTTTGTCACTGATTTTGGGAATAAAATAAGGTCCACCATACTTGGAGAAAATGATTTAGTTCACTGTTTTAAAGTTAAGTACATGATGCTTGGATTGTTGTTATATTATGGTATAAGCTTGTGATTATAATTCCGCGTTGTCATATTCATAAAATCAAACTGAGTGATAAAAATGTATAAATGTAAACGTACGCAATATAAACTGCACTGTTTAATATATAAAATGTTGCTGTAATTTTTCTTCTCTCCTGTATAAGTTACCCCTGACATGTTTGTTTATATTCTAGTTTGTACAATTAGCTTGGTTCTCAATAATTTGCATTTTAGACATGAACTTCATTAAGAGTTTTTCGCTGTATGAGTTATGACCGAGTAGCATAAGGCTCACGGGGTTATTTCTGTCGTCCAAGATTGTTAGTTTATTAATTTTACGTTATGTCAACTTATCAAAAGCGCGTGAATGATAGCATGTTAGCAGATGATAGCTATTCACAGAGCTGTGATCAAATTATATTCAGCGCCGCGGAGAGATAAATAAACAGGTCCGAACCTCATCTGTGTCCCGGAGAGGGATTTCGATGGAGCCCCGAGACATGGCTGCGACTCAAGCCAAAAACCCAATATCACAGTTTTTGGTTTGTACTTGTTTGTATCCAGTGGAGATGATCAGCGGCGGCAGCCCCACACACTCACCAACTGAACCTGAACAACAAAATACACTGCACTTCCGGGTAAGCGTCGAGCGCTTCAAATTAAAAGTCCTCGAAAATCCATACATTAGGATTTTTTTGTTTCAACATTTTAAAGACCTTTCTGTCGCCACTAAATGATCACGAGACGCGACAAACGACTAAAAATACAAATATTTATTAAAGTATTTTGATATATTTAGACATAGAGTGACAAATTAATAATAGTAACAACAAAAACAACAACACGTGTGCTACGTATACGACAAAAGTACATTTGCCTCTAATTTTATAATATAATATTATGTTAATAATAATAATAATAATAATAATAATAATAATAATAATAATAATAATAGAAAGATAATTAATAATAAAAATAACAAATGTACAATGATGAATATTATTATATAATTTTATATATAATTACTACTATTCTCATAACTACTTCACTACTGTTATCATACTGTATAAATAATAATAATAATAATAATAAATATAAAACGAAATAAAAGGAGGATAACTGTATTACTTATCATTTATAATTACATATTGATACTATTGTTGATGACAAATATACAATTATATGATGATAGTACAATATAAAATTATAATAACAAGTTATATAGAGGATTAATAATAATAATAGTAATAATACATTGAAATTATATTATTTAATATATGTAAAATTCTAATATAATATTTTAAAGATAAATAATAGTAGTAGTCAAGCATATTTGATATGATATTATATTTGTATCTAACGATATGATAATAATAACAATAACAAATATACAATGACATTATAATAGTAGTATAATTGTATCTAGAATTATAATATAATATTAAATAGGTAAGTAATATTTAAATTAATATCATTAAATTTTATATTAAGATAATAAAAGAACAATGAAAGTAGTATAATACTGTGTAGATTATAATAATAATTATACATAGAAAATGATATGACAACAGTTTAATTATATCGAAAATCATAATTTAGATATAACATTTTATGGAATAATAATAATAGTAATAATACATTTTCAACATTAAAGGCTGACTAAGAGAAATACGTTTGGTGAAATGGATAAGGACAATAAGTGAGTGGTGCTAACAGTGATGAGTGCTGGCCTTGAAACATTTGATATGGAAAACTGCCGAATGTTAATTAAAATGGTCCATTACAGCATTGTTCTGTCCTGCTAGAAGCACACAGACAGTGAGTGGAGGGCGTTTGGGGGAGGTAGCCGTGTCATCTGGTTTTGATGTGTGCCAGTGTGCGTCTCTGATGAAAAGAGGCAAAGGCTCTCTAAAGATCAGCTGTTGCTTTTAGAAGCACTGAGATCTACAGGCAACAAGGATGTTGCACATACACAACCTGTGTAAGAATGAACTATATGTATGATTGTCAACAGATCATCCATGCTGTTTTGATAATGCCATTCTTGTGTGTTTTCACATTCATCTGAAAAGGTATGTAATTTTACATTGTGTTTCATGCCAAAAATAGCATATATCATTCTATTATTACTGATGTCTCAATTGTTGTCGTTATCATATTTCACTAAAACCATGAAACAGAAGATCTCATTAGGTCATCTTCAGTAGTTCTGGAAAATGTAAGTCCTTCTCTGAATAAAATGAAGGGTATTGAGGTGTCACAGTTTCTTGAGTTTAATTTCTCTGGTTGTCAGTGGCTATGGCCTCAGAGAAACCGACTGGACATCAGGGCTCTTTAGAAGAAGACTTTGGGCCCCATCTTCCCTCTTTCAGGCTCGTATCACAGAATCATGGGTGTGATGGACGCGGGATCCCAAGCCTTTCCGTCGACTCTGGAACATACTCAGTGGAGCCCTGCCATCTGCTTGAGAGCAGTGAAGGTGATCTGAAGCTTTGTTAGTGTTTTGATACGATCATATGTATTTTCTGAGAGAGCAGCTGTAATCACAGTCATCTTATCTGTGTCTTTACATTGCTTTAGATTTCACATCAGAAAACAGGACTCTGTGTGATTGTGCTGATACCAATGGCTTTTCAGAGGAAGAACTCTTGAATATAACGTTTGAAGCATGTGACACTACCGGCAAAGGTACGGTTTCCTCTTTAAACACTACTATAGATGCAGACTTGCAAATCTTACTTCAAAAGTGTGGGGGCTTTGACTTTTATTTTAATACTTTTATTTAATTTAAATACTTTTACTTAGTAAGGATGCAGTATACAGTATGCAATAAATTGATCAAAAGTGACAGTAAAGACATTACACACAAACACACACACACACACACATAATATACTGTAAGTACATACTTTAAAAAATATATATAATTATATATTATAATATATATATATTATATGTGTGTGTGTGTGTGTGTGTGTGTGTGTGTGTGTGTGTGTGTGTGTGTGTATATAATAAAAATTAATTACTTTGCTTTTTTCCCCCAATTTATTCATATTTGCTGTTCTTTTTAATTTTTTTTTTCATCAAAGAATCCTGAAAAATTAATTAAATTGATTAAAAAAATGCCAAAGTTTCTAATTTTTAATATATATTTATTTAGAATTATATAAATAAATGATCTTTCCATTTGTTAAAGAATCCTCAAAAAAGTATCACCGTTTCCACAAAAACAAATGAAAAAATATTAAGCACCAACTTTTTTCAACAGTGCTAATAACAAGAAATGTTCTTGAGCACCAAGTCAGCATATTGATGTTCAGATCATGTGACACTGAAGACTCAAGTAATGATGCTGAAAATTTAGAAAATACATGACAAAAATTTTATTTAAAAACTGCTTCTTTTATTTATTTATTTATTTATTTATTAATTTATTGAATGTACAGACAGTTGAACAGTATGTCTCTCTGTTATCTACAGGAGAGGTTCGTGCCTCCACTGTGGTGCAGTATCTTCAGTCCATGACGCTCCAAAGCTCCGGCCAGGACAAGCTGACCAATTTACAACATATGCTGGACCCAGAGAACCAGGATCCACCTGTTAGTAGAGATACGTTTCACACCACCATGAGAGAGTGGATCGCTCAGTGCTGCCAAGAAGGGTGAGAGATACAGACAAAAACACAATGTCAGGGTATGTATATGACGTGATGTGACTAATTTTAAGTTGAGACATTATAAAGTGTGATTTATGCATAGGGCTTCTGAGGATAAAAAACAGGAAACAGGATCAACCTTAAGAAAATTATCTATCACTGGTAAGTGAATAAAAATTAAAGCTTACACACCCTTCAAAAGTTTGGGGTCAAGAATATTTTAATGTTTATAAATACAGTCTCTATTATTGTGAAATATTATCACAATTTTGTATATTAATATATTTTAAAATGTAATTTATTCCTCTGATGAAAGCTGAATTTTCATCATCATTACTCCAGTCTTCAGTGTCACATGATCCTTCAAGAATCATTCTAATATGATTTTGTGCTTAATAAATATTTCTGTTAACTGTTGAAAAAGTTGTTCTTCTTTTTGTGGAATTTTGATCAAGTTAATACATCCTTGCTGAATAAAAGTTATAATTCTTTTGTAACTGTGACATTTTAAACTAGTCTCACATTGTCCCCATAGGGACTGAATATCATCTTCCTTTAAACGAGGCCACGTTTACAGATGGAGCTGAATGTCATTGGTCAGTTAAGTGATTTTTTCTTTGTTTTTGTACTACAGTTTAAAGAGCCCAGAAATGGCTTGACTGGTGCAGTTTTCTTTATAGATGGACTACAAGCACCATTTTGATTTTGTTGGGTCTTTAAGAGCACCTGTGATTTCAGCATGTGATTTCTGTGTGGTTTCAGTGAGTCTGGAGATCTGTCAGGTTTAGTGTCTGAGCTCAAACACACCCAGCACAGGTTGAGTGAGCAGAACAGCACTCTTCTGAGGACCGTTTCTCAGTGTGAGGACACCATCCTGCAGCTCAGTCTGGAGGTGTCACAGCTGCACACCAAACTGGCCAGGTGTCCACTAAATGCACCTCTCTTACCACAAATCTGTGTGTGTGTGTGTGTGTGTGTGTGTGTGTGTGTGTGTGTATATGCATAAAAATATGACTTGATAGATATCAATGGAACGTTCTCTACACTAAGTACTAAATTAAATATATTAAAGGAATAGTTGTAGATGTAGTTTCTTCGTATGAACACATTTGTAGAAATTTAAGATTACATCACTCGCTCAGCAATCGATCCTCTGCAGTGAATTGGTGCCGTCAGAATGAGAGTCCAAACAGCTGATAAAAACATCAAAACAAGTAATAGTCCAATAATTAACACCTTGTGAAGTGAAAAGCTGCATGTTTTTTTTAAATAATAGCAATAATAAAATAAATAAATAAATAGATAGATAGATAGATAGATAGATAGATAGATAGATAGATAGATAGATAGATAGATAGATAGATAGATAGATAGATAGATAGATAGATAGATAGATAGATAGATAGATAGATAGATAGATAGATAGATAGATAGAATCCACCATTAAGATAATTGAATTTCAAACCATTGCTTTTGGCTAAAATACGAGTCCACTATCTATAGTTTTCTCCAGTGAAAAGTCATCTGGTCAAGTACCATTTACAGGCAAAAACAGTCCAAAACAGTGGATTTTGATGTGAGAGGACAACAGGGGATATGCTTTTTCACTGGAGGAAGCGTTATTATGGATTATGGATTTGTATTTTGGCCTTAATGATGGATTTGTTTCTTGCAAAAATGCAGCTTTTCCATTCACAAGATGTTAACTGATGGACTGGAGTTGTTTGGATTACTTTTATCAGCTGTTTGGACTCTCATTCTGACGGCACCCATTCACTGCAGCAAGTGACCTAATGCTAAATTTCTCCAAATCTGTTCTGATTAAGAAAGAAACTCATGTACATCTGGGATAGCATGAGGGTGAATACATTTTCAGGAGTTTTCCTTTTGTATCAGTATAATTGATAAAATAAATAATCAATATAACAACATAAGGATGATGTTTATAGTTTTTCTTTTTCTTTGAAATGTCACCAGTACCCAGCTGTTTGTAGTAAGAGCCCGATCCCTTTCAGAGGAACTCGATGAAACCAGATGTGCACTGAGAGAGAGCCAGAACAGAGCCGCAAGAGCACAGGCCAGCAACTGTGCCTTAGTATGAATCATTCACGCTCTTAAAATCATATGACACTAGTTTTATAAATGACAATTCTTACCCAATATCTTGACTTGATCCGTCTTTTAGATAAAGGAAAGCACGCGCTTGAGAGCCCTAATCAAAACAACTGAAGAAAAGGTATTGACTTTATAGAATCATACATTGTGAATAAGTATTTCGAAATAGTTCTGTTATGCATTAAATCACAATATCTTCCACAGAATGAAAAATTAACCCTTGAGAGGAACCTTGCTGAAGATCGAATAAACAAACTGAGGAGAGAAAACTCTGAATTAAGGGTGAGAGAATGTGTAAGTGTGCATTGTATATGACCACAGAGTGAGCTACAGTATATTAATACAGTCTGATCATGTTCACAGGGAGAGTTAGAAGAATCTCATATGGTGCTGGCTGTGAAAGACAGGGACCTTACAAAGGTGATATTAAACTCTGCGGTGATCCTTTTTCACTGTGTTGAGTACATTTTGTCTTTCTTTATAGCACTTGTTGTTTATTCCACATAGAAAAGCATCCTGCTGGAAAGGCTTAAGGACACTCACTTTGAAAGTCACAAAATTATTGAGGTATTCCATCTTTGAGAATATGCTTGTGACCATGTGAAAGAATAGTTTGGCTGTTCAGTAACTGTCTGCTTATGCATCTGAAGGGCCTGCAGTCAGAATTGATGAGGCTACAAGAGCACTCAGAGCAAGCACTCTTCAGGTAAACACCACCGATATACCTCTCTGTCACTCTGTTGTTTCATTAGCAGGAAAAATCAGTTGGTATTTGTGAAAAGCAACCAGATGTATCATTATTTATACTCTAAATGTACTCATTTTTGGCAGGTTAAATAAATACCACATCAGTTCTCATATTCCACAGAGGACAGATGTGACAAACCATCAGTCTCTGCACCATGAGATTCAGGAAGCTCAACCGGTAACAGTCCACTTCACATTTACTGCTACAGTGAATAATCTCTCCGATGCATGAATTATTTAAAAGTTAATGGCCAAATGTATCTTTATAAAAGTTCATAGTGTTTTTAGAGATTAAATATAACTTGGATAACAATAATGAATCAACATCCAACATGTTTACCATTAAATAAGCTGCATCTGTCATGGCATTTATGTTAAAAAATAAAAAATAAAATCATAAAATAAATCAAAACAGAAACTCATTAGAGGGTAAAGCTGCAATATCATCACAAAATCATTGCTTATTGCACTAGATAAAGCCTTAAAGTTACTTTCAGGGAGACATTTTTGTTAATTTTGGTGGCATTTTTGCCCGTGGTCCCCATTCATTTCTGACACTGATGCACAATCTAACAGCAAACAATCGCCCACGATGTGGGAAAGAAGCCTTTCTGCAAATTAAATGTTTACACCAGTAGAGGTTTTTTTTTTACCACTTTACTTCACCTTTCAAATAACAAACATTGTCACCTTTCCACTGTTAAACACATCAACAATAAATCCAAGCGTCATAAAAGCAATAATACAATAATACACAATAAAATAATAAAAATTAAATAAAAGCAAAAAAAATAAAAATAAAATAAAATAAAAAATAAACATATCATAAGACAAATTAAATCACATTTCAGGGGATTAATCCATGTATGTTGCCAGTAATTTAGAAAGTTTTAAGGTACTCTTGTTTTTTTGTTGTTTTAAAGATTGAAATAAAAAGAATTAATGATTTTTTAAATGCCTAGAGAAACTTTAACAAATCTACATTCGTAGTCTATCAACATATTACACAAAATTAAATCTCTTTTTTTGTTTTGTTTACTGGGACTGTCTTTTTGAGTGAATCATTGAATCATTCGGTTCAAAACCATCACCGATTCCTTCTGAACTGAAGCATCAGTATTGTATTGATTCTATTTTAGCTGTGTTTTAAAGTTTTCGTTGGCAGCCCAGAAATAGATGAAGAAATTGCCATTATGTCTTTAAAATGTAAGTTACTTGATTAATCGTGTATTGAACTGTTGTTTAAAAACAATACCTTTCTCATAATCGCTGTTAATCTCATTACATTTCTAGCAATTTACTGAACTGTCAAACAATCTCGTGTCGTGGTTTTTAAACGAAATAAATGTAATGGCTGTACATCATGGTTTCCTCTTTTCTTTCAGTCCCAGAATGTGGCTATGGAGTTGATTAGTGGTTCACTGAGCCAGATCTTACCCAGCGTCCCTCAGAGAGGAGACTTTGAAAGCCTCCAGAAGATCAAACCTGTAGAGATTTCCCATATACTCCACACACAGCTCTCAGAGACTGTGAGCAACATTCACACAACATCCACGTGATATACTGGCTGCTTTGTCTGAAGTTACTAAAACAGTAACAGTGAATGAAAGTTATTTTACAGTTTATTAATATTATTATTAGTAGAAGTTTTACTGTAAAAGCCCATTAATAACCACATTGTACTTATTATTAGTGTAAGTGACATGAATATGTAATTTGATATAACTTAACATTTTTAATGTTTTTACAATTTATTAATGATAATTTTTTACAAATGTCTTTGTCTGTTTTTGTTATGCTTTTACATTTTCTTTTAATAGTATTATCAGCTCAAATATTTAAAAAGTGCATATCCATTTAATAAATGAAACCAAAATCCAGGAGGCACATAATTATTATTATTATTATTATTATTATTATTATTATCATCATCATCATAATTGTTGATGTTGTTTTGTTGTCCTGGGGAAAGCATTACAGATGAAAGTAAGTAAATTATTGACTATTGATCTTTTAAGCATTAACTAAATATTAAATAATGAACTTTATTATATTTTAATATTATAGTGTCTGACTTATTGTCACTTGATTTGGTTTAAAAAGTCAGACTAACTGAAATAAGCCTGGCTTATTTGGTAAACTTGCACCTGTTGTTGTTATTATTATTATGAATAAATGTATTAATAATAAAAAACTAGATTATTTTTGTAAAATTAAACCATGATCTGCTGAGTCAGCCAGGCTTATTAAAGTTAACTAAAACAAAGACCTTAAAAATCATTTTCATTACTTTAAAGAAATGTAAAATAAAATAAAATATACAAATAATATAAACTTTTTATTTCAGCCAGTTTCTCAGGAAACATTGGCATTGTTTAGTTTAACTCAATGTACTAAAATAATTAAAATTAAATTAAATTCAAACTAATAGAAATAATATTAAATGGCAAAGCACAAGTAAAACTAAATTACTAAAATTAAATTGAAACACAAAATATAAAAATAGCCAATTCAAAATGTTAATGAAAAAACTATAATACTATCTCGATGCTAATATAAGACTGTAGTCAACACAAAAATTAAAATTTGATTTGAAACATTTAATTTTACCCTCGTGTCATTCCAAACCTGCAGTACTTTCTTGTTTTGTGTTATGTGCTCTTCAGGACAAAGTTAGTAACAGTGCAAGTGAGAAATTACAGAGACTCTATCTGCAGAAGCAACAACAACATGGCAGTTCAAGGCATCAGCTGGTCACACTGTAAGGAATCACTTCTGATGTCTTCTGCCATCTTTTAACATTGCTTTGCATTGCGTTGCATGATGCATGTTGTCCATTTGCTTTCCAGTCTGAAAGAGCTGGAGCTTCTTGAAACACCGTTGGCAGCGCAAGGACAGCACAAGGCCAAGCATCAGAGACAGGAAGCCCACATAGCGGCCGCCATGACCTGGTGGACTGGTCAGATTAAAGAGGGCAAGAAGAACCAGGCTGCCCAAGTTCCACAAGAAACTGTGATGGACATTCAGAAGCCGATCCAAAGCCTGGAAGTCAATCACATCAGGCTGGAAGGAACTAAGCATGGCATGAAGGTGCTTCTCAAAGACCAGGGAACGAGCACCTGCAATGACGCTCAGATTCACTTTAGGGACGTGGCTGTAGTCACTGATTCATCAGCAGAGCATTTGGGTGCAGAAGAGCTGCTGAAATCTCTGAGGAAAGTGGAGGACATGGTTTCGCAGGCCTTGCGGGCAGCTCAGGTGCTCATGAGCAGCGAAGAGAGGATAAAGGAGAGGATAGAGGCCATCAGCATGATGGTCGAGAAAGCACTGAGCAGAGCTGATGCTACTGAGAGTCAACTCAGTGCCCTGGAGGCCACCATCTCTGCTAACACACAGGTATGGACCAGCATGGAATGACTTGCACCACATGCATGGAAAAGTTATGATGTGGTAATAATATAATATTATACAGAATTTTTTTTTTTTTTTTTAAATGTTACTTATTCCTGTGATGGCAAAGTTGAATTTTCGGCAGTCATTACTCACATGATGCTTCAGAAATAATTCTTATATGATGATTTGGTGCTCAGTTTATTGGTGCTCCATTATTGATAATTGTTCTTATTATAAATGTTGAAAACAAAGTTTTTGCTACCTAAGATTAAACTGTGATACATTTAGCCTTCCTTTCTTTCTTTGAGAAGAAAGTCCAATTAACAGCTTTTTTTAATAGTAATCTTTCTAACATTATGAATATGTCTACACTTTTGATCAATTTAATTCATCCTTTCTGAATACTATGAAACTATTTTTCTTGATCTTGCTTACCCCAAAACTTTTGAATAGTAGTGCATCATGGATTCCACAAAAATATTAAGCATAAAAAAAAATTACAGTAAATGCATTCATTATCTTACAAAAGATTTATATATATTTTTTTAAATAAATGCTCTTCTTTTGAACTTTGTATTCATCAAAGATTCCTGAAAAAAAAAATGTATCAGGAGTAGTGAGTGTTAAAATTTCAGTTTTACATGACAGGAATAAATTACATTTTATAATATGTCTAAATAGAAAATAGTTTAAACTGTCCTATATTTCACAATATTATGTTTTTAGTGTATTTTTGATCAAATAAATGCAGCCTTGGTGAGCATAAAAGATTAAGAAAATCGTATTTATTCTGAACGTTTGGCTACTAATATGTACGTACAGTATATAAAGTATATAATCTGTTTACATCATGTTATAATTGATTTAACATGTTGTTTGTATTGTTCTAGTCGTTCTGTATGTCTCAATCCGTAGCCACTGGGCTCCTGGTGGATTGTAGCTTTTCCACATCCGAGTCTGTTGCTCAGGAGAGCGTCCTCACTCCACTTTCTTCTGAAAACGGTATTATTTACCTCTTAAGTTACTAAAACATTTCAGATGAATCTGAAGCAGTTCATTTGTATGATGGCAACTTTTAGTAACGTTTTATGTAACATTCCTTGAATTCTTATGTGTTCAGTGGCTGCGAATCAGAATTGCATACTAGCTTATTACACTTATTTTTTTTCTGTAATATATTAATATAAGTAGTATTCTTTTCCAAATTCAGGCTATTTAGTAAGATGTTTTTTAGTAGGACTCTTTCTGTAGCTCACATCGTTATGCCTGTGGTGTTATGAGTGAGACATTGAATCATTCAAATGATCCTTTTAAACCCACTAATTCATTCCGGAATGAACAAGTAGCTGTATTTGAGCCAAGTTTGTTTACTGAACTGTTGTGTAAAAGCCATATCACAGATAATTCGATTCATGATGAACATTGACTGACATTAGCGTATGAATTTGTCATGGCAGTGTCTTATTTCTTCAAATAATAAACACAGCAAAACAATCACCTGAATAAATATATATAGCGAACAAATCAACTCCATTATTATTGAAATCCCTTTTAAAGGCACAGTGTTAAATTTTAGTTGCACCAGACAGAATTGCAGCTTTAATAATAATAATGCAATGTACCTATCCATTATTTTCATGAATTGAAAAAAAATAAAAAAATATTACATAAAAAATAAACTTGCCTTGGCAACTAATTGGAAAAATAAGTTTCAGCTGAAGTACTGGTCTCATAAAACCAAAACTTGTAACGAGGAGGCTGAGGCAGTATTAGAATCCATTTGCAGAAGTTTATTAGGGAAAGATCTTACAGACAGAGTCATTAAACCAGGCAGAGAGTCATTACGGTGATGGCAGTCCGATCTTTCAACATGCACAAGTGGAATCCAAAAGGCAGAGACGAGTAGGCGGGCAAATAGGTCAAACAAACATCAGTCCAATCAGGCAGTAAATCCAATGGGGCAATCCAAGAAGCAAAACCTAAAAACAGGCAGTCAGAATAAATCACTAGGAAAACGCTTGGTAAGGCAGGTAAACTGGCAATACTTCGCAAAGTGGGAACATGCTGACTCATGTTAAATAGTGTCAAACAGGAAGTGACTGTAGAAGCAGAGGGAGCGGTGAACAGTCAGTAATCAGGCGAGGGCTCCCTCTGCTGGCATAGCGTTACAGAATCCCCCTCCCTATGAGTGCCTCCTGGCACTCGGCTCGGACGTCCCCATGGTCGTGGCGCTGGTCGATCGGGTCTGGCTCGGTGAAAGTCCTTCGTGAGGGAAGGATCCAGAATGTCGCTGGAGGCTACCCATGACCTCTCCTCAGGTCCATAGCCCTCCCAGTCCACCAAGTATTGGAGCTGACCCCCTCTCCTTATGGAGTCCAATAGCTCATTGACCTTGAAGGCTGGTGCTCCATCAACGTCCAGCGGCGGTGGCGGTTCCTGAGTCTCACGGTTGGGGTCAGCATCCGGGTGGACCGGTTTGAGTAGCGACACAAAAGGAGAGATATGATAGTTAGCAGGAATCTCTAGTTGGTATGTGACCTCATTTATTCTTCTTAGAATTTTGAAAGGACCAACATACCTTGGGATGAGCTTCCTGCTTGGTAGCTGCAACTTGAGGTCCCTTGCGGAGAGCCAGACCCGCTGTCCTGGTTTGTAGGGAGGGTGTGGCCAACGTCGCTTGTTGGCCTGGAGTTCCTGTCTTCGTACAGCTCATTGAAGGCGTACATGTGCACTATCCCACACCCTCTCACTACGTCAAATCCAGTCGTCCACTGCAGGGACTGATGAGGGTTCGCCAGACCACGAGAACATAGGGGGTTGATAGCCCAGGACGCACTGGAAAGGAGTCAGACCTGTTGATGAATGAGTCAGTGAGTTCTGCGCGTATTCTGTCCATGGTAGGAATTCGATGGTCCGATGTTATTCTCAGCTGCAATAGGAACTTGGGTATCTGCCTAGTTCTTGATTTAATTGTTCCACTTGTCCATTTGCTTGTGGGTGGTAACCTGATGTGAGGCTGACATTGATATCTATGTGCCTGCGGAATGCTCTCCAGACTTGGGACGTGAACTGGGTGCCTCTGTCACTGACAATATCCTCTGGGATGCCATAGTTTCTGAAGACATGATGAAACATTGCTTGTTTCCATGGCTGTGGGGAGTCCTTTTAAGGGGATCAATCGACATGACTTTGAGAATCGATCTATGATAATGATGATTGCAATGAAACCATAGTCAGTGACAAAGTCAATGGAGAGATGAGACCAGGGGCGTTGTGGAATGGGCAGAGGTTGAAGGAGTCCAGATGGTAACTCCTTGGGGGTCTTGGACTGGGCACAGTGCTGACAGGCCTTAACATAAACTGTGACATCCTTGGATATCGAAGGCCACCAGAATGAGTTGCGTAGCAGATGCAAAGTGCGGGATATTCCAGGGTGACCAGAACTGACAGAGGTGTGGATCCATTGCATTACCTGTTGACGTAGACTTTGAGGAACGCAGTGTTTATTGGGTGGGCAGTTGGCAGGGGCTGGTTCTTTGATCTGTTCATGTTGTATCTCTTCCATGATATCCCAGGTATTTGGGGCGATGACTACAGATGAGGAAAGGATGCATTCTGGGGTGTGGTTGTCGAGGGGAAGATCATACTGCCTGGAGAGAGCATCTGCTTTACTGTTTTTACTGCCTGGACGATAGGTCACTGTGAACTGCAATCGGGGTGAAGAAGAGAGACCAGAGAGTTTGGCGTGGATTGAGTCTTTTGGCACCTTTGATATAGTCCAGTTTCTTGTCGTCAGTGATTACCTGGAAAGGGTGGACTGCTGATTACCTGGAAAGGGTGGACTGCTCCCTCGAGCCAGTGTCTCCATTGTTCTATGGCCGCTTTCATGGATAACAGTTCTTTGTTCCCAACATCATAGTTTCATTCTGCCGCTGATAGTTTTCTTGAAAAGAATGCACAGGGATACAGTTTACCAGGTTGGCCATGGCATTGTGAGAGCATGGCTCTGGTTCCTGAGTCTGAAGCGTCCACCTCCATGATGAACGGGAGATTGGGGTCCGGATGTTTGAGAATGGGGGCTGTGGTAAATCTTACTTTCAGAGTATTGAATGCTTGAGTGGCCTCTTCATTCCACTTGAGTTTTGATGGTTTTCCTTTGAGTAGATATGTCAGAGGGGAAGCAACCATACTGTAGTTCCTAATGAATCGCCTGTAGAAATTAGCAAACCCCAAAAACCTTTGAAGTTCCTTAACGATGGATGGTTGTGGCCATTCAGTGACTGCCTTGACCTTGGCTTCATCCATCTTGACCCCCTGGTGACTAATGTGATAACCAAGAAACGGTGTCTGTCTGACGTGAAACTCACACTTCTCTGCCTTTACATGCAAGTGATTTTTCAGGAGCCGAGTGAGGACGGTCTTGACATGGGTAATGTGTTCTGCTTCTGACTTCGAGTATATGAGAAGGTCATCAACGTAGGCTATGACGTACTGATTTAGTCTCGGAAGATCTCATTGATGAATGATTGGAAGACTGCTGGAGCATTGGCAAGTCCATACGGCATGACCTGATACTCATAGTGCCCCCTAGTGGTGAGGAAGGCAGTTTTCCATTAATCGCTATCCCTAATTCGGATCAGGTTATTCGCACTCCGTAGGTCAAGTTTGGTGTATATTGTTTGTTTGTTTATTTATTGATCCAACAATCAGCTATCTCATATACATATGAGTGCTGTTCTTCCTGTGGTCAAAATCACTATTACATATCAATTTTTACAAAATAAGCATACATTCATACAGCATACAACCATAAACAAAGACATTTAGTAGAAGATGAACTGAAAATATTCCTTGATTTAAGTTGGTAAAATTTAAATCAAATTCATGAACTAAGAACCCATGTATACTTATAGGGTGAAAACTTTTACTTATCTAACACCTTTTTAACAAAAAAAAAGAAAAAAAAAAAATCATATAAAAACTTTTGTAAATAAATACAATTTCAATTTAATTTTAAAGACCATCTTACTAGCTTCATTGTAGCCTCCCGGAGCTGTTCCAGGGCTGAAGGAACCAGTGGCAGGGGGTATCGGAATTTTACAGTAACATTATTCAGTCCTCTATAATCAATACAGGGCCTCGGTCCTCCGTCTTTTTTCTCCACAAAGAAGAACCCTGCTGCAGCTGGTGACATAGAGGGCCGAATAAATCCAGAACTTAAGGCCTCCTCAATATAATCCTCCATGGTTTGGGTTTCAGTTTGAGATTGAGGGTAAACACGACTTTTGGGAGGCATGGCATTGGGGAGTAAATCAATATTGCAGTCCCAGGGACGATGAGGTGGTAGTTGGGTTGCCTTGGTTTTGCTAAAGACCTCTGCCAGGTCGTCATAACATGGGGGTATAGTGACTGCTTTGGTACTTGAGGGACTTTCAATGCTGGTCGTGTAACATGGTTGGGCATCTGAAGAGAAACAGTGACTCTTACAGAAGGCAGACCACTTAGTCAACTCACCCTGACGCCAGGAAATTACAGGGTCATTAACGGACAGCCATGGAAATCCTAGAATGACTTTGTGCTTGGGAGAGTCGATGACGTAGAGTGATATGGATTCCTGGTGAAATAAGCCAACTTGAAGGGTTACTGTCTTGGTCTGTAGAAATATTCCATTGCCAATTGAAGTATCGTTGATGGCTTTAATCTTGATAGGTGGATTGCATGGTTGAGTGGGTATGTTATATTTCTTGATGATATCTTTATGGATGAGGTTTAATGCACCTCCAGAGTCAATCAGTGCAGTTAATGAGATGGACATGTCTTCAGTTTGCAAGGTAAGGGGCAGTTTGAAAGACTGGTTACTGGAAAAAGAGAAGAGAAATGTTCCATATTTACAACCGTGGAGTTTGGAGCCTTGTGTGGGCATCCCTGACAGCGATGGCCTGGTTCACCACAGTAAAAACAAATTTAGTTGACGTTGCCTGGTTCTTTCATTCTCAGAGAGTTGATTCCTCAACTGACTTGGCGGTAGATGTGGCAATGACTTGGGAAATACATGAAGTAACAGGGGAAATCTCTCTTATATTTTTCCTTCATGGGGCTTGTCTCATCAGATTATCTATCTTGATAGCGAGTGTTACAAAGTCAGTAAATGATAAACTTTCTCCTTTACATACCAGTTCTGGCTAAAGGTCAACGTTGAGGCTTTTCTGGAAAACAGCTTTGAGAGAAACATTATTCCATCCACTCTGAGCAGCAAGCATACGAAACAAGATGGCGTAGTCAGCGGCTGTTCTGTTACCTTGGGACATTTGCAGAAGCTGGGTTGATATATCCTTGCCCCCTGCGGGATATTCAAACACTTCTTGCAGTTGTTGAATGAAGTAGTCAAACGATCATCTAAATCGCATGTCAGTGTTCCAAACAGCTGCAGCCCAGTCGATCGCCTTTCCAGATAACAGTGACATCATGACGGCACATTTCTTATCATCAGAATTAAACTTGTCTTCTTGGTTATAGAAATAAATTCTTACTTGTCGAACAAAGCCTCTACATCGATCAGCAGAACCATCAAACTTATCGGGTAGTGCGAAACTCACCACTCTAGGCATGGTTAATGGTAGAGACTGGATGTAGTTTGTCAAGTGTTTATTGACTGCTTGAAGTTTTCCCAATTGATCTTGGTACCCCTTCAATACTTCACTTTGATAAGCAAATGCTGCTTGCATGTTTGTAACTCCTGCTGGATTCAGTTCAGGCGAAGTATTCTGTAACAAGGAGGCTGAGGCAATATTAGAATCCATTTGCAGAAGTTTATTAGGGAAAGATCTTACAGACAGAGTCGTTAAACTAGGCAGAGAGTCAGTACCGTAATGGCAGTCAGATCTTTCAACATGCACAAGGGGAATCCAAAAGGCAGAGACGAGTAGGCAGGCAAATAGGTCAAACAAACATCAGTCCAATCAGGCAGTAAATCCAATGGGTCAATCCAAGAAGCAAGAACGTGAAAACAGGCACTCAAAATAATCACTAGGAAACCGCTTGGTAAGGCAAGTAAACTGGCAATACTTCGCAAAGTGGGAACATGCTGACTCATGTTAAATAGTGTCAAACAGGAAGTGACTGTAGAAGCAGAGGGAGCGGTGAACAGTCAGTCCTCAGGTGAGGGCTCCCTCTGCTGGTGTGGCATTACAACACTAAAATACATATAAATATAAAAAAAAACTAATAAAAATGAATAAAGCACATGAAATGAATAAAACTTAGACTGAAATTTAAATGAAAATTTAAAACATAAAAATAAAAGTGAATTCAAAATAAAGTGTATTTTTTAAATAAATACTATAGTATATAGACATCTTAAAATGACACTGTTTGGAAAACAGAAAATATTCTTCAACATAGAAAACATGACACCCTTCACTTTATCAAGTACATTATTCATTAATTTTATTATTAGTTTTATCAATCAGTATATATTTTAAGTGTATGTGGTATCTGCTTTTTTAATGTAACACTGAATGAGTGTTTCTTCATGTTTTTATGTCTTTATGTGTTGTGTTTGTGTGTGTGTTCTCTGATGGCGTAACCTTCTTCCTGCTGTGTCTATAGGGAGCTCTGTGGCTTTGGCCCAAGTGCAGCTGCCTCATGTGCTGTTTATAGAGCTGAAGGAAATAGAGATTTTCAGTTCACTTGTGCAGTATAGGGTCTTAATCACGTAGAATCACGTGAGAAGGGCAGACTGTTTTTGTAAAATCGTACATTGCTGTGTTTGTTTGCTCACGAAGCAACAGCAGATGTGTGTGTATACCTAGCAACTTTTTTATACCTTTTGCAACCCTTTTCTCTCAGCTTATTTATTGTATGACAAAAAGTCTTGTATTTGCTTATCAAATGAGTAGTACAAAGTCAAGTGAAACAGACATGCAGTAATATGACTGACCATACAGACTGTCTCTCGAATGCTTTGTATTTTATGGCTGATGTCTGTCGCTGTTTCATAGAGATAACATTATGTGCATTATGTACAGGTATAGTGTTTAAAAAAAAAGTTTAATCATTCTCTCTCAGCAAAAGAGGAAAATTACATGAAATAATCTGCATAAAACCTGATTTAAACTACCGTTCAAAAGTCTGGGGTTGGTAAGAATGTTTTTAAAATGTTCACCAAGGCTGCATTTTTTTGATCACGGTAATACATTTAAAAATGTGAAATTTTATTACATGTATCATTACTCCAGCCTTCAGTGTCACATGATCCTTGTTAATCGAGAAATAATTATTCTTCTTATTCTTCTTATTATATAATGTTGAAAACAGTCATGCTGCATAATATTTTTTTCTGGATTTTTTTGATAAAGTTCAAAAGAACAGTATTTGAAATATTTTTTTCTATGATAAATGCATCCTTACTGAATATAATGGAAGCCCGTTTCCGTCAAAAAGGTAACTTTTTATCTCACAATTCTGACTTTTTTCTCCTAATTGCAAGTTTATATGCTCACAATTCTGACTTTATAACACACAATTTTGACTTTATAACACGCAGTTTTGACTTTATTACACACAGTTCTGACTTTATAACATTCAATTTTGACTTTATAACATGCAATTCTTCCTTTATAACATACAATTCTGACTTTATAACTCACAGTTTTGACTTTATATCTCGCAATTGACTTTTTAACTCGCAATTTTGACTTTATAACTCGTAATTCTGACTTTAGAACTCACAATTTTGACTTTATATCTCGCAATTTTGACTTTATAACTCGTAATTCTGACTTTATAACTCACAATTTTTACTTTATAACTTGCAGTTGCTTGTTATAAAGTCAGAATTGCAAGATATGAACTCAATTCAGACAAAAAAAGTCAGAATTGTGAGATAAAAAGTCGGAATTACCTTGTTTTATTTATTATTCAGTGGTGGAAACGGGCTTCCATAGTATGTAACTATTAATTGATTTTAAAAAATCTTTCAACTTTTGAACATATTTGTTTATCCACTCACCTCAGACCAACCCCAGTGTGAGTTTAATCTCAAGTAAAGCCTTAGGTTACCCAGAAATTAAAATGACATTCCAAACCTGTCTGACTTGACATTTGTCTTGATAACTGATTTTGTGCTCCACGCAATACAGAAAGCATCACAGGTTTGGAACAAAATGAATGTAAGTAAATGATTGACTATTGATCTTTTAAGCATAATCTAAATATTAAAAAATGAACTTTATTATATTTTAATGTTATAGTGTCATCATTAACTTATATTTACTCTCTCAAAGGTCATTTGTTTGGTTTTTTAACATGCAAATGTTGCAGCATGAAGCACAAACACAGAACTGAATGAGTTTCTAAAGATGTTTTATGAGTGAGAGGCTTAATGCAAAGCATTTACCAGATTATTTCACTCTACAGAAAAGCCTGTTCTTCTGGGAGGACATTTGCATTTGGTTTAGCGTTTAGCTGTTGTGATCTGCTTGAAATGTTTTTTGATCTTTAATGAAGTTCCTCTTTTTGCAAGGTCTTTTTAGTTGGCCTTGTTCAGATAAGAAATTATTGCATCTTAACATGTATTTACCAGACACTTTATACGTTATACAATTAGATCAGTTTGTTCGTTATCCACCACAAGCAAAGTCATCATGCTATGGTTGTAGTCACTGTAATGGGAAATGTCAGCATATCAGTTATGTCTGGTTCTCATTTCGAGCTGCTCATCTCAATCTCATTGCTGTACATTACACTCAGTAATAAAGATATAAAGAGCCAAGCAGTGGGCTGAATCAAACGAAAACACTCTCCTCGCAACTCTACTGCTATAGCCGCTATAAATCCTTCATCTTGTTTTCTTCTCCTGAAGATGTCAGTGATTAATGTCGAACGGCTTGTTTTTACCATGACCTGCATTTAACCCAGACGATGAATTATGGAACATAGTTATTGCATTGATTGATTTAGTAGTTTTAAGCTGCAAAATTCTGAGCATAATGATTATCGCTGTTTGTAGCACATCATTGAATGTTTTACAACCACTGTCCAATTGGTACATGCTTTTGAAGGAAGTGAAACAATGAGTCTGTGCTTCGACGAGTGCTTTCAACCAGAGGATCAAGCTCCTCATGTAAATGGTTGCCAGGTTATTGTTGCCCTTAGATATGGAGGCAGGGTGGGAGGGAGAGAGTGAGTCTGAAAGAAGTATAGAAAACTCGGCTGTCAATCAAGCGCTACACCTCCTTTAGTGCGTCATGCTGTTAGATGGCCGACTATTTGATGTGCATTTTAACGCTTGTGCATTTGCATGACAGACCCGTGACTTGCAAATAAGCCTGGATCTCTCTTGCTGCTTTCAAACAGGTGGCTCGCTTCTGCGCACGGAAGCAGAGGAACCTTGCAACAAGGTAAATAGCTGTTTATATGTTTTTTCCATTAATTTTGACCTAGGTGTTTTACGATGAATCTGTAGTATTTTGCAATATCCCATAGCATCTTCAGAGCACATTACTTGTCTTTGTGTCATTAGTTTTGAGTCATTGATTTTCAAACATCACTGTTACTGCTGCTAATACTTAGGCTAAGGGATTGTTTATTAAACTCTGGCATAAAATTGACTCTGCACATTTGTGATATGGACAAATTATGCCTAAATGCTAGGTGTGCTGATGCTTTTTTGACTTTGACAGACTCTAATGTATATATGTCATCGTACACGTTACATGAACTTTCAATTATAATAACAATGAATTATGCATAATTACATGTAAGTAACCCTAAACCAAACCCTAATCCTAACCATAAGCATATAGTAAGTACATGTAGTTAATTAATATTACTCAGTACTTAAATGTATAATTGCACTGTTACAAGGGCATGAATAAGGGCAGTTATACAGTATGTTCCTTATACATGACCTTTCCAGGTCTAGAAATCACATGATTTTTCCAAGATTGTGAGAGCCCTGGTTCCTAAAGAAAAATGACAGTTGTTGAGGGAACAAATGAAAATAAGATCTCGTTGTATCATATTTTAAATCATTTGAAGTCATCTAGAGGCCCCCTTGGGAGTTTTCTAAGGCCCCTTGTGGGTCCCATCCCTCTGATTGAAAACAGCTGCCCTGGCGGCTTGGCGTGGGTGGGGTTTGGTTTGAAAAGAAAAGCTAAAATTGTATTGTTTTATTATATAATAATTTTTTTTTTGTGTTGCTGATGAGGAGTCAATTTTCTCTATCACAATTGTGGACCAGTATAATTAGAACTCTTTTTGGTAACACTTTAGTATAAGGGATCAATTCTTACTATTAACCAGTTGCTTATTAGCAAGCCTATTATTAACATATTGGCTGTTTATTAGTACTTATAAAGCACATATTCTGCATTCTACATCCCTAATCCTACCTAATACCTAAACTTAGCAACTACATTACTAAGCAGTGCTTAATTTGTAAATTGCGAGGTCCCGGAACAAATTGGGGTAACGCATCTGGCATGTGATTAGAGGAGGAAGAGGTAACGGAGCATTCGTGCAATCACTTTATTTTAGATTTGCTTAACATTAAATCTATATATATATAAAACCGTTCAATATCACAATGCTAGTTTAAACATTTAACCTAGATAAATGTGCACTGTTTGTGCGGAGAGTGGAAGCTAAACGCTCTGCAGGACATGGAGGCGCAAGTAGAAACAACTAAAATATGTTGTCATTTTAATGCATATAATTGATATGCAAGTCATTTTTGCTCATAAAAGTAAGAGTAATACATCATCATTCGGAACTTTAAAAGGTCTACTTTTATTTGTGTGCACTCACAATATCAACAAAACGTTGTGCTTTTATAAAACAAAGAAAACAAACAGGATGCGCTTTCAGCCGTCTCATCTTGAGCAGGAGCGCTTCACAAAAATGAACCGAAACTCAGCGAATATATGCCTCACAGACATGACAAATATATCTATAGAAAGCTACTTTAAAATGAAATCATTCTAATCGAAAACAAAAACTCTTTCATTATGTAATCCATAAAGATACATTTCTTTCTAAAGGCGCGTCCAATGAGGAGATTGCGAATCAGGATCGGCAACTTCATCTTTGCGACACTGACTACTTTATAAATAAAAATTTGAAATATCTCCTTACTATTATGGTGCTTTGTGGCAAGCTTTAGCCGATTGCATGCGTTTGAACGCGGATCTCTTTCAGATGCGCTGAAGGCACTTGCACTTGTTGCTGCTGAACATTAAACACCGTCGAGCCGGTCTTGACAGTCACTATAGCACGAAGTCCGGCTCTGCGTAAATCGTCTGTACTACATGAGCTGCTCGACGCTGCGATACAAGACTTTCGCTCGCGTTCCGGGACAGTTGACAGAACTGCCCCTTGCCTAATCAGGTCATTGTTGCATCGTCATATAAATGTATCATTTGCACAAGTCTTTTTAAGCCATTCGATACTTGCTCACTCCAGAGGCAGTTTTCTGTGCGCTCACAGCCAAAGCATGGCGTGCACATATAAAGCCACCTCACCAGTGTCATATTGAGATTTTTTTTTTTTTTTTTTTTGGTTTGTTGAGCTTAACCGGCCAAATAAACACAAAATGACGTCAAAATAGCTGTCATGGCGAGTATCCTTTTTTGAGAAAACGCATGTATCAGTATTGGATCTGTGCATTTGGTCTTGTGACAGCAGCCTAGGGGCCATTCACATGTCGCGTCTTTTGCACGCTGAAGGTCGTTATTGTGCAGCAAGCGCTCTCATAATAGAAGATTTTTTCATTAAATATATCACATGCACGCTATAGATCAGCACGAACGTCTTTCATTGGTGCCTGAGGAGGGGGATCCGCCAAAATGAGGTGCCGGATTGGATTTCGGAGGTGCCGGATCCGGATCCTGCTTGTTCCGGCACAAATTAAGCCCTGTTACTAACTATTAATAAGCAGCAAATTAGGAGTTTATTAAGGCAAAATTCATAATTGATGGTTTGTTGAAAGCGAGAATTGGACCTTAAAATAAAGTGTGACCCAGTTTTTATTCTCTAGTAAATACAGTGCCACTGAAGGAGGGACCCGAGTCAGATCAAGGGAACAAGAATATAGAGACTTGTGGCTTGGGTCATAAGCAACCATTTAGCAACCACTCAAACTACCTAGAAACCACTGTGAGCACTTTAGCAACACTCTAGCAAACCATGCTGAGCACCTTACCAAATGCATATCAACACCCAGACAATCATCCACAACATTCCAGCATGGTGGCAGTGTGCATCATTCATATTTCCTTTAGAAAGCGTAAACATTTTAAAAGTTTTCAGACTTGGTTGCACATACATGCTTTACTTTATGGTGGCATAATTTCTTAAAAATTTCTGTAGTTCTGTCCACCCAAAATAAAAATTTGCTTAAAAAAAAGTACTCGCCCTCAGGCCATCCAAGATAAGTTTGTGTTTTCATTGAAATAGATTTGGAGAAATTTAGCATTACATCACCTGCTCCCCAGTGGATCCTCTGCAGTGAATGGGTGCCGTCAGAATGAGAGTCCAAACAGCTGATAAAAACATCACAATAATCCACAAGACTCCAGTCCATCAATTAACGTCTTACATTTATGCATTTAGCAGACACTTTTATCCAAAGCGACTTACAGTGCATTCAGGCTAACATTTTTTACCTAACATGTATTCCCTGTGAATCGAACCCACAACCTTTTGCACTGCTAATGTAATGCTCGACCACTGAGCCACAGGAACACTTGTCTCAGAAAGATACACATAATTCATAATATTGCTTTGTCCAGAGAAAAAAGTCATGCTGTCTAAATCATAAGAGAAATGTGCAGAGTAATAAAAACAGTCCAAAATAGTTCTGAAGAAATATGTTGGTATTTTGATGTGAGAGGACAACAGGGATGAAGAAGCATGATGAAGGGTGAAATCATTTTTGGGTGAACTGTACCTTTAAAGCACTGAGAATAGCAGCTGTTTTAAAGACATTTTGGATGTTACACAGTATTTGCATATTCAGACATAAAAAAAACCCTCTCAATCACTTCCTCTTTAATGGCTTGTTTTTGCTGCAGTTCAGATGCTGAACTGAAAAATGTGTTTATAAGTGATATTTAAAGAGGAAAGAAAGTCAGTTTCTGTCATTAAAAGGGTGCAGAGGAGAAAATGAGTTTCTCACTCATCCATAAAATTTCAGTAACTAAATCTAAATCAGAAAGAGGCAGAGGTCCAAAAACATAAAGGCTGTGGAGGACAGAGTCATACTTCAGCTGCAGCTCATTGCAGCATCATGCAGAAACCACACACACACACACACACACACACACACATGGCAATAGCGGTTCGGAGAAGGCTTCTCCTTAAATGGTCAAAGCTCCCAGGAGTCACAGGGAGGCTGGTGCAGGGAAAAAAGTCAGGGAGAGGAAAAGAGAGAAGACGCTGAAGATTGTGGAGCTTTGAGGAAAGATATCAACAGGACAAATACAAAGAGAGCTTTAAAGGAAATAGTGGGCTGTTGAGAGAGCATCTTTCATCCCTGTTGGTCAATCAGGTAGAGTTTTAGCAAGTTTTTCTTTGCATGGATTGATTTATGTCTCTTGAGACAAGAGCTTGCTGTGGACTTCAAGAAAGAAATACTTTAAACTACTCATGGTTTCCTGGGAGGTGGAATATTGTTTTAATGGCCTAAAACTACACACAGTCTGCTTAGGATCAGCACAGATTACATGTATACAGTAGTGTTTGAAAGTCTGAAACCACATTTAAAATCTGGGTTTCAATCGTCATCTTATTTAAACCTGGATATAAAGTTTTAGTTCCTGCTCTATTTATAGCTCTCTAATCAAATAAGCATAATTGTGGCACTGATCACGTGACAGACAGTCAGATGTTCTTGTTTCCATTGAAGCTCAAGGTGCTCTTTGGATGATGCTCACATCAAATCATCATCAGGTTTTATGAACTTGGCATTTATTGTCAGATTGCATGCTGCTCTCATTAAAGCAAAGCAAATATGCATGCTGCTGTTATATATGCAAATTATTATGTTTTTAATTATATTTTTTTTAATCAAGAAAATCCTAAATGATTTAATTTTGTAAATCTTTAATGCATTCATTTTTTAAACATTTTAAAAGATAACATCATAGCCATCAGACATAGATTATATTACTTTTAATATTTATGCAAACAAGAAGAGCATAGTTCTGCTAATTATTGTTGTTTTAAAATATCACAATGATTCCAGTGTGTGTACCAGTACTTTTTGAAAATTTCCATCCATGAATACCATGAATATTATTGGTAACACTTTAGTATAGGGACCAATTCTTACTATTAACTAGTTGCTTATTAGCATGCCTATTAATAACAAATTGGCTGTTTATTAGTGCTTATAAAGCACATATTCTGCATGAACATTATCCCTAATCCTACCTGATACCTAAACTTAACAACTACTTTACTAAGTTTATTGAGGCAAAAGTCGTTGTTAATAGTTTGTTAATGGTGGGAATTAAAATAAAGACACCATATTATTGATAACCTTGATCATTTTGGTCACTTCGATAGTGGTATGAAATTTTCATGTTTTATCTCTAACTTACACGAGTGGTCTCATACTTTTGTACCTCATTGTATGTGAAACCATTTTCTTAAACCTTTTCCCTAAATATGTTGTAAAGGTGAAATTCTGCATTTCTTTCTTGTACCAAAAGGATGAAGAAAAAAACTAGTTTCCCCAATTCATGGCAGGCTTCTGGTGATTCTCACCTGAATCGCCAGTTTCTCAAACACTCTCTCCATTTCCTGTTGGTTTTTACAGTGACTGTATAGCAACCACTTCCTTTTTCACACAACCAAATTTTCATCAAATCTGGCTCACTATATCTGTGTTACATAACAAGTGAAGGGAGGGGGGCGGGACATGCACTTTCTCATGCAGCCACGTCAGAGCTTTTACCATGAGGTAACGCTGAGGTCATCAGGGACCCGGAGGGACCTGCCATCAAGATGACCTTCATCCTCCTCAAATTTATAAGACTTGAGCTCCTTTCAGTGGTGACAGTCAAAGGCCAAGTAAAAATAGATCCAGTCAATGAGAATAGAGCCCAGATTGACCACAGAGAGAGACGGACGGCGAGTTATAGAGAGAGAGAGAAAGCTCACAAACGTAGACTCATAGCCAGCAGGAAATAATCAGCGTGATTGGATTGCACTGCAATATTCATCTGTGTGTCATTCTTTGCAGGGGAACATGCAGCAGGACTCCTGCTGTCTAAAATCATTTAGAGTGCCCTACCATATACTTACCCTTATATTAGGGCTGCACGATTAGGACAAAAATCGTAATTGTCGATTATTCCTTTGAAATTGTAAATGCGATTATTAATTACGATTATAACAATTTCCATTGAATGATGTTCATACCATTGTTTGATGCCATATTTTTATATGAAAATAAGCTGAAAAAACTAACTTTTAGTGCTTTTCTATAGTATTAAGCCTCAAATGTAAACTATACATCGGATTGGTTTCTTCTTTAAATTATAAAAAAAGTAAAAATATGAATGGTATTATAGTGTTATTCTAAAACTAAAATAAAAACAATGGAAAAACCCTAAAGATAGCATGTAGAAAGAAAAAAATTGCATCTTAAGCACACAGAATAACATAAGTGGACTTTGAACGATTAATTGCCACTTTGAGTGATTACGTAATTGTGGCATCCATAATTGTAATTGCGATTAGAAATTTGATTAATTGTCCAGCCCTACCTTATATACAAACAGTATATCAAATGCATAGTTTTTCATATTTATCGTGTACTTGTGATAGTCTAAGTCATTGTGATATTGTTAAAGAGCCTTTTGTCCTTTTGTAATACATTATAAAATATGATTTATTCCTGGCAAATCCGAATTTTCAGCAGCCAATATTCCAGTTTTCAGGGTTTTTTTTTTTTTTGTTTGTTTTTTTTTTGTGAAAACCATTATACATTCTTTGATGAAAGTTTAAAAGAAAAGCATTTATTTGATTTTTTTTAAAGCAATGTAAAAGTCTTTACTGTCACTTGTAATAAATTTAATGCATCCTTCCTGCATAAACATTAATTTGTTTTTTTAATACACTGACCTACAATTTCGAATAGTTGTGTAATATAAATAGCTGCGATAGCAAGCTGCCCAATTTCTTATATTTGTTGCTGCTTCTTCATATGTACCCATGATTTGAACTTGAATCTGATGGTCCAGTAACTTTTTTTAAGGTAAAGTATAATAACAGAATTAACTAAAAATGTCAACTAGTCAAAAAAACTCACTAATCTCACTAAGAGATATTTACAATTATTTAACTGTCGCTTAGTACACACAATTATTTATTCCACATCTGAATGAAGAAACGCATAACTTATGGATCTCACAGTACCATTGGTCAAATTTAATGAAGAGTGAACAGTAACTATATGTGAAATGTCAGGAGCAAGCAGCACAATTTTACTGTTCAGAGTTTGCTATTCCATAGCAGGAACCTTAATACAGTTTTTAAAGTTGTAATATCAACTTTGTCCCAATGTTTCACAAATCTTTAATAGTTTACCCAAAAAATGAACATTTACTCACCCTCATGTCGCTCCAAACCTGTATGAGTTTCTTCCTTATGCTGAACACAAAAGAAGATATTTTGAAGAATCAAACATTTGTTGGTCCCCATTGACTTCCATAGTAAGGAAAGAAATACTATGAAAGTCTATAGGGACCTTCAACTGTTTGATTACCAGCATTCTTCAAAATATCTTCTTTTATGTTCAACATAAAGAAACTCGTACAGGTTTGAAACAACATGAGGGTGAGTAAATGATGACAAAATTTTGGTTTTTGTGTGTAATTTATGTCAAAATTTTATTTTGGTTGTGAAATGAAATGGTTGTTTACAGTAAGCATATAGAGCTATAAAATGAATGTGAATTGCACAGCTTGAATAATGCTGGAGAATTGATGGGAAATGTTTCAGTTAATATTGAAATCATACTGAAAGGCTTGTATTGCAGACTTTGCTATATTGGCACATCTAAGCTAAACATCTAATAATGTTCTAAACATCTAATACTGTTTTAAACATTATTAAGGTCTGTTGGAACACCCCAGGAGACATAAGATTCCTAGGTCATTTTCAGAAAAGTCTGAAAAGCAGGAATTAAAAAAAAAAAGTGAATCTCGTTGCTGTTTTGAAGTAACAGTTGAAGAAATCATTTGGGGTTTTGCTTTTCCTATTGTACCAATAGGAAGATGGAAAAAGATTTGTCAAAAGCTGACAGCTGTGTCAAAAGCACATCACAAAACATGATTCATACACTCCCATCAAAATCAAGCCAATATCAATCATTACAGTGCTCCGAGGCTTCACACGTCCTGTGTTGAATGTGGAAGAGATTGTGTTGATATTGTGCCTTCAAAACCATTATCTCTTCCGCTCAGCACTACACTATGACTTTTTTTAGTCAAAGTGTTAGGGAAATCCTTTTGATATCATCACTTTTAAATGTCAATTATATTTTTTATGGTCTTTTCTGATAAGATAACATACACAGCACACAATAGAACAGAGGAAAGATTCATCTGGCATAGAGTCATCAGTGAAAATGTGTATGTTGTGTATTGTCTTTAAGGTCAGCAAAAACCCAGATGTAACCCTCCTAGATCAGGACCCTGGTTCACCATCTGAGCTTTGGCTGAGACGTGCTGTCAGTGTTTGCTACGAGCCAGTGTCTACAGGTAATATTACAAAAGGTTTGCTCTTTTCTGAGCTCAGGTGTTCTCAGGTATGTTTCAAAGGAATAATCAACTTTGCCTCAGATTTTTCATCCAAAATAACACACTTGTTTCACTTAAATTTTTATGGTTCTTTTGTAATTCTGTCATACTTGTTATTAATGTACTATTTATTTTCACATAGCATCTGTATTTTGGTAAATATTTAGGTCCAGTAAAGTTTAGAACGTTTGTCATTAATTATGAAACACTGCTTTAGTACAGATGAGTTTTTGTACTAATTTTGCATGTTTTTTTTTTTTTTTAAGATATTTTGCTTTTGCAAGGATGGAAGCATTCTAGATGTTTCTGTAACTTTCTGTAATATTCTAGTTCTTTCTGGAACATTCCAGAACAGTGTGGGACTAGTCATAAAAGACAAAAATCCTCCAACCCCTACAAAAATTAACCATGGTTTTAATATATCAAAAGTGTATGTTTGGTTATCATTTGTATAACCACAGTTTTACTACATGGTTAAACAATGGTTAAGCCCTGTTCACACCAAGAATGATAACTATAAAGATAATGATATTAGTGTCCATACCAGCTGGTGATATCATCTGCCGCCTTTAAATTCTCAAACTCAATACAGCAGAATGGATTCTACGGAGCACCGCACTTGGCATGCAGGGAAAAATAGTAGGCTAAATCATGTCAACGATTTACTATTTCATTCCCTCGATATATAAATTGTGCGCACAATTTACTAATTCGTTCCCTCGATTTGCTAAATCGTGCACACGATTTATAAATCTAGACATCGAATTAGTAAATTGTGTGCACGATTTAGCAAATCGAGGGAGCAAAATAGTAATCGTGTGCATGTTTTAGTACATCGAGGGAACAAATTAGTAAATCGTGTGTACGATTTCTTTATTTTTTCTTGCATGTCATGTGCGGGGCTCCGTAGGATTCTGATTGGGTGTCAATGTTTGTATCGTTCATCAGCTGGAAAAAGTAATTCTGGAAGTGATGATCGTTATAGCTGTATTTTGGACTCTGCTATTCTTTAATATTGAGAATGATTTTTAGTGTTGCAAAACCAATGGTTAATTTGTGATTACCATGGTTTTCGATTTTATTCGTAGTAAAATCGTGATTCATTTTCATAAGGGAATGTACACTTCTGAAGTTTTGGACGACTCACAAAATTTTATAAAAAAAAATTTGTGAGACTATTATTGGCATACAGTATGAGTATAGAGCTGTTTGGTCTTGGAAGAGTTTGAGTTCATATTGAGAAATCTGACTTTTGATTGCAGACTTTACAAATTTGACCACAGTTTGAGACAAAGTTGAGATCTCTTGTAAAATTCTGGAGTTGACACGTGTCTTTTTCACAGAAGACAAGATTCCAAAAGTCTCCACTTGTTCTCAATTTAATCTCTTTGCTCTCTAGGACAAACAAGAGATCTCACTGTCTGCTTAACAGTATTGGTTTCTTTCAGGTCTTCCATCTGTGGGAGTGCTTACCCTACAGAGTCCTGCTTTACTCTGTACAGAGAGCTCTTTGCCGGGACCGTCAGCTTTTGAGGAGCCCACGCAAAACAACAGACAAAAGAATGTAGCTGGGTCAGTGTTTACATTCCTTCACTTCTTACAGGACAAGGCTTGTGTGTGTTTATGTAAAATCCTCACACAAAGATGATCCAGTGTGAGGTGAGACTATGCAGGAGCACCAGAGTATATACTGTCACCCACCATGCCCCCAATAAATTACTTTGACTCCCAACTAAAACGTGTAAACGCTTTTAGCGTGGACCAAAAACCCAAAGGACAAATTCTTCTTAAAATGTCTTTTTCCACTATCATTTTGCTACACTAAACGTCTAGGGACCAAAATATTGTATAGACCTGGACTGAATCTTTTTGACTTGGATATACTTGGAGCTACTTAGGGTGCTTTCACACCTGTAGATCGATTGCTTTGTTCCGAAAATTTGGTCAAAGTTCCATGGTTCATTTTCTGGGATTTGATGGGTTTTTTTTTTGGATAGGATTGATTTGTTACAGAGTATGTTTTCAATCGAGACCACCTCGTTCAGGCAATCTCGGACCGATTGTTTTGACTGATTGTGGATCCAAGCAAGATTGCCGTGTTCACATATGCCCAAACTAACCAAGCTAAGGGGGTAAATGTGCCAGGTTCCGAAACAACAGACCAGGTGTGAAAGCACCCTTAGAAAGCAACCAGAGTGCTGGGTCTTGATTTGTTTTTTTGGAGTATACTAGAAAATCTTTTTTTGCTTGATTGTTCTGAAAACACATTATTTTTCACATTTTACATTATTTCAGCATCCCTCTTCCCAGTCTGTCTCAAATGACCCATTTAGTTCCTGTTTCGACGATACAAAATGTGCTCTGATTGGTTAGCTGACCCAGTGTGTTGTGATTGGTAAACCGCTTTGAGTGTGTTCCAGAAATGACACGCCTCTTACCTGCTCAGCTGAAAATATTAACAATGTTGTAAATTTTGCCAAATCAGTCTCATAAAAAATGGTACAATAGCTGACACAGGTACCTTTTAAAAGGTACTAATATGTACAAGTATTAATATGTACAGTTTAGTCACTAATATGTTCCTTTAAGGTACCAATATGCAATGATTCTGATAATGTTTGTTAAAATGGGGATCATGCAGAACTTTTGCAAACACCGATTTGTGTGCAATGTGATTTTACAGGTGTGTGTGTGTGTGTGTGTGTGTGTGTGTGTGTGTGTGTAATTTTCTTATACATTTTAGATACAATATTATACGCCATTTAAAAGTAACTGCCGTTACTGTATATAGGAAAAGGGTTAGGGTTAGTCTGTGTTTTTGGACAGTAATGTTGTTCCAGGATCAACAAAAGATGTTGATTCAGGAACATGTCTCGCCCACCAGTCCTCGCCCACCTTTTTTGCATATTCTGTGGGTGGGAATTATTTAAATGAGTGACTCTATAATGTCACAATATCTGGAAGGAGTGTGTTGTAGCCGTTTGTTGTAGTTTATGAAAAGTGTTTTCTGATGAAGAGAATATATTCTTTTAGAGTGGAGTTTTTTTGTAACCTTGCAGATCTTTTTTTTCTTTTCTCAAATAGCAACATCACACACCCTTTTAGGACCCTTTTAATACCTACTAAGCAACCACCGGGACACCTCAATACATATTTTCAGACCCTAAAACTCCACCAGGACACCCTAATGACCACCTACTACTCACCCAAACATCTTAGGAACCATCCAGATATCAAAATATGCACCTAATTAAAAGGATTCTAGTTAAAGGGATACTCCACCCTCAAGTTGTTTCAAACTTGCATGAGTTTCTTTCTTCTGTTGAGCTTAAAATAAGATATTTTGAAGAATGTTGGTTACCAAATAGCTCCTGATTCCCATTGACCTCCAAGGTATGGAAAAAGTACTGTGGAAGTCAGTGGGCCTGGTTTCATTGTGCCAAGTTTGGCATGGGCAAACACCACTCACATTTTCTTTCATATAATGTAAAAATCTGGTTCTATTGTATTAATAAGCAGTATATTGGTATGCTACATTGTTCTAGATTGTGCATAGGTTATGGAAAGTGAGTGAGTTGTTTTGATCTTTGTTTTCCTTTAGGTTAGGCCGGACAGCAAGCAATGACATCTTCCTCTCAGAGTCGGAGGCTATTACGAACACCTTAAATGTAAACGAGGAAACGTGCAGGAGTCTAAATATAGTAGAGACTGGATGTGCAGGAACTGAGCTAGAAAACAGCAGAGGACAAACAGAGAGTTCTGGGAAGTGCCACAAATCAGAAAATAGCAGCAGGACAGAGGCCTTAAAACTTCTGAACCAAGGGCAGCCTTCCAAGTCAGCGGACGTCTGGGATATTCAAGGATTCAATTCATCAGGGGAGACCCAAGTAGAGGATACTGGGAGTTGTCAAGAGGGAAGAGAGGATTCAGATTGCACTGGGTGGAGTCAAGAGGAATCTGAGAGCAGTGGACAGAGTCAAGCAAGGACAGGGAACAGTGAAACTCAAGAGGAACCCAAAACAAGTGACTCAGAAACATCAAAGAATCCGAGTGTCCAAGGTGAAGATCTAACTGACATTCCAGGGGTGAGTTAAATCCATTATCAAACAGTTTGTTGAACCATATTTCATTTGGTACGATTCACCGTCCACAATGAGCCATGCACCTTGGATATATTTATTGATAAAACATTGTTTACTGAGAATTCCTTCATTCAATTCTCTGTATGTCTCTGTAATCAATTGCCTTTTTTAAAAAAAAAAAAAAAAAAAAAAAAACCTTGAGGTAGGATCTGGAGCAACTTTACCACTCATAAGGTGCATGAAAACAACTGGCTGCAAGAATGAGGAAAGATTCCAGCACTGCTTGTGATAATGAGATTTTAATTATTTTAACATACCGATGTGTTTTAGCCTAAAGGCCTTCCTCAGGGTATTAAATACACATATCTCCATATTGGATTGCACATTCACAAATTAGCAACAGCTGACAAGCTTAATTCAAGTCATCACACTAATTAATAGGCGTTAACTATGCACAGATAATAATCACCCAATCAGAGCAGGTTCATATCAGATCAACACACACACCCAATCAGAGCAGGTTTATGTTAGATAAACACACATGAAACTAAGAAAAGTTAAGGTTCAGAAAATATCCTTACAGATCAGGTTTCATTGGGTTATTTTGTGTGTTGAAATTGTGTTTATTGTTAATTTTAAAAAAAAAATAAAAAAATAAAAAATGATATTATAATTATATTTTTTTTTTTTTTTTTTTTTAAGAGTTTTGTAAGAATTATGAGGTTTATTTTGTTTTGTGTAATTGTGTTTAAATGTGTTTTGGTGAAACACCCTGTTCATTAAAGGAAAGGATTACAGAACATAGAAGTGCAATGAATAGAAAGGATCTAAAGAGTCCTGTTGCAAGACATTTTTGTGAATGTAACCATAAAATGTCATCTTTCTTTTTTTCTTGGAATTGAAAAGATTAAGCAGGTGGTAACATTAATTGCATAAGAAAGAAGCGGGAAGCTTTTTCAAAAAGGCTGTTTCCAAAAGGTATGAATGAGGATTTTTCTTTTACTGTAGGCTACGTCCACATGAAGCCAGAGCTTTCCCTATCCAATCTTTTTTTTCCCCCTCGTCTCAAGAAATATCTGCGTCCACACAAAACCGACATGTGGGCTGATGATATCATCGTTTCAGAAAATGCAAGGGTGGCATTTTCAGATTGATCCACTCGGGGAATTCAAAAAATATCAGTTTCATTCTCCCAAAACGCCAAATCTGTCTGGATGAAATGCCTATATGATATAAAATGTATGTGTGTACAGCTAAACGCATCTCCGTGTGGACTGGGCCTTAAAGAGTTTCTGTGATGGCGGTATTACATGTGTTTCTGCAGTGTATGTTTTCTGATGTGAATCTGCTCTGATTGGGTGATTATTATCTGTGGATAGTTAACTCCTATTAATTAGTGTGATGACTTGAGTTAAGCTTGTCAGCTGCTTCTAATTTGTGAATGTGCAATCCAATATGGAGATATACCTTGAAAAAATTCAGTAATATTATATCCTTCTTTTTAACCTGGACTCGAGAATGTTTTTCCCATTTAAGGTATGCATCCTTCCCAGTGTTTTGGTTCTAATATAACCCCAATTGGGGGAGGGTTGTTGAGTATTTTTGTATCATCTAGGATGGGGTAGGTCATTCTGTTCTTGCAGGTCCACCTTCCTGCAGAGTTTATGGCAAGCTCCCACTACAGGATTTTTGGCTGGATTATTATTTATTTTATTTTTTTGGACGTTTCATTGTATTGTTTAATTATCTCGAACTCTTTCTGCAGTACTGACAGTCCTTGTTGTCCATGTCTTCCAAGCCATTGTTTCTGCCATTTTCTCTTTTGTCGTGGTTTGTTCTTCCTTTTGGATAAAATAACTGCACAGACCAATTAAAGGGCCAGTTGATTGTCCATGCTTGAGGAGATGGCCTATAATCGTTGTAATTTCTCACGAGAATTTATGTGAGAAAACATTTTCGCTGATGGTCGGGAACGCCTCTTCACTGAATGTTTTGTAGTGTGTACACCTCGTTAAAATTGTGTTGTGTAGTATGCGTGCAGCTATGACAAGACAACGACAGATGAGAAGAAATCTTGCTGCGTAGTGTGAGCAACACAGTGATTCACTAGTCTTTCAATCATGAAGTGTGAGCTTGCCATTAGCTGCAACCTATTTAGGCATAGCTGAACCAGCCAATCAAAGTCCTCAGGATGAATCAAAACTTCCAAGCAGGTGTATTAGGGTGGGTTGAAGCTAAATTCTGCAGGATTTAAATTCCTTCAGGACCATGATTAGACCTCCCTGAGGTAGGAGCAAGAATAGCACATCTCAGACTGGCTTGTGCTTCCATTGATGCCATTTTAAACATTTAATGATGCTTGTTTGATCAAAATCAGTTTTACTAATAATTTTAAGTGTTAAAATGAAATGAAATAATATCCCATTTGTGCTACAAACATGATTGACGCCTCAAAATGTGCACCTGGCTGAAATGAGGTACTCGCTTTAAAAAAATAAATAATTAAAAGCAAAGCATCCTAAACCATTTTAAGGACCAGGATCAATTAGTTATGTCATCATTTCAGTGCAGCTTTTGGGATATTGTTAGTTGGAAACCTGTGAGATGTGAATAAAAGATGTGAATAAAATATCCAAAATGCATTAAAACATAAGCTCGTTTGACAGAATTTTATATTCTGTGGTAAGATGTACATAAACTATGGACTCACATTTACAGAAAAATAAATCCTTGATGCGCATGAAAACGTTATGTGACTGAATCATTTGTTAGAGATAACGGGAGTCCAATCCTGGTCCTAGAGGGCCAATGTCCTGCAGACTTCAGCTCCAACTGGTCCCAACATACCTTCCTGGAAGATTCTAGTAATCTTGAAAACCATGATTACTTTGGCTCAGGTGTGTTTAATTGGGGTTGGAGTCAGGGTCAGAAATGAATTTTCCATTAAGGGGCTAATTTTACCCCCTAGAATTGATTTCCAGGGGCATTTTTTACAATCGTTAGGGCAATTTTATAACCACCTTAATAATTGTATTTGTGTTGTCTTTAATGTCAAATACTTGAATTTAACCAATTACTTCAATCAAAAATACTTAAAACTGTTGCCAATAACAAGTGACTGTTTAAAATTGTATCTAAATTAGATATTTAAAAACAGGAGCTAATATGGCTGCAGTATTATGACTGAAATCATTTTTGCCTATTTTTGTGCTTGATATTGTAATTAGAGGTCAACCGCTAGTGGATTTTACCGATAGCTAGGTTGAACCACACTGGCCAATACGATTAATCAGCCAATATTTTTTTTTTTTCAAATGGATAATAAACAAAAACAAAAATAGTGTTTTACTATTTAAAAAAAAAATGTACTGAACCATACTTTGTAAATGAATACAAATATTTATATTAATTATATACTGATCATTAAATTTAGTTCATGGTTTATTAATGTTAACAAAAGTAACTTCAAAATTTAAAAATATATCAGTAAATGTTGAAATTCATGCACTCCTATTCTACTGCTTTTATCAATCTTAGTTAATGTTACAGATGGACTCCTGTTGTAAAATGTTAACATTTCATATCAACATGCTAAATATGGCCATCTTTAAATATGTACACAAAAGACAGAGTATTGCAATTATATGGACATTGTATGTATACTCTTACAGTTTAACTGCTTCTATTCTAGAACAATTGATGATTATCTTGCTTTCTCACGCCATTAGCTTTAAAGGCATACTCCACCCCAAAATGAAAATTGTCATTAATCGCTTACCCCCATGTCGTTCCAAACCCATAAAAGCTTTGTTCATCTTCGGAACACAATAAGATATTTTGGATGAAAACTGGGAGGCTTCTGACTGTCCCATAGACTGCCAAGTAAACTTAGAATACTGTGTTTAACACAAACAAGAGCGATGATCAGGTCAACCCACAGAAGTATAGAAATTCTACATTGATTTAAAAAAAAAAAAACTGCTCTGGGATCGGATCGGAATTGGCCGATACTCAGAATTTTTGGGATTGGATTGGTTCTGAAAAATGGTATCGTTGCATCCCTAAGTGTGAGCGAATCAAAATGTGATTTCATGAACTGACACTTTGCATTTATTTTCACATTTCTGTTCAGTTGCGACAGCTGTAATTGATTGTTTAAATGTGCAGGGGCACACATTTGTAGCCCCTTTTTTGCCCCTTTAACTTGAATATGTGGGTCATTTTTGTTCATTTTGGTAGCATTTTTCCACAAGCCCCCGTTAAATTCTGACCCTGGTTGGAGCTAAATTGCAGGTCAGTAGCCTTCCAGGATCAGGAATGGACACCCATGAGAGATACCCTGAAAATATCAGATGACCAATATCTTTGCATAGCGTCCCAAACATATGGAACTGTTGCTGATTGCTTGCAAACTCAAGGTTCATGACAACATTTTGTGTGTGAGCTCCAAGTTGCAACAAAATCATAAAAGCAGTTTATTATATTGAACAATTGAATATTTTACTATCCGGATATGATGGTTCTGTTCTCTTGACCCCATTGAATGGGAAGGCTATTTTATCTGCAAATAGCTTTGCAAAATTTCAGTAGTTCACATAAATAAAATTCACAGCTTTAGAGGAAACCCGTCCATTTGGTACTTGTGGATAGGATCTTTTGACTGAATACCCTACCGACTACCCAGAACAAATTAGCAACCACAAAACCACTCAGAACCACATAGTAACACCCTGGCAACATCCACTCACCCTAGCATTGTGGTGGTGAGCACATTTTCGTGATGCAGCTGTAAATCCAGTGACATTTCCAGCCAATATTTCAGTAGTCATTTAGTTGATTCTTACGTGATAGAGGTGTGTGGGATGAGTGATGAAGGGTTTATTTGTGCTCGTTACTTGTGAGGAGTCTGTTTTCTTCTGTACAATCAAGGTCCAGTTTATAATGACTCCAATGTGAATTTGCTGCTGTGTGAACACTCTTGAGTTTCTCTTCCCTTATAAGACATTCACTATAATAGGATTTGTCTCTGAAATTGTATCTTATTTTGTTTGGGTGTACAGGAAGCCAAAGATGGCCTTTGTAGCATTCAGATGAGATTTAATGGAAATTGAAATGCATTCCTTTTGGGAGAATGCAGGTTTCTCCTTTCTCCTCGATCTGTATCTTGAGACCAAGCCGTGTTTATACCACAACTCGACAGACAAATGGTTTTACACAAGTGAAACAGCCCCATTACGATTTGCTGCATTAATGACTCATGTATATTTTTAGACATTTGTTTATGATAGAGATAAGCTGTTAGAGGTAATATAAATAGGCAAATACTCCACTGTCATTGGCTGTTGATGTTGGTCCCATATTTATTCTGCAAATAAGAGATTTTCTTCTCCTGATGATGACACTTTCAGATGATGTTTTTGTTGGCAGTTCTCATCACTGTAGCAGTATTTCTGTATATGAGATGCCATCAGTAACTGTTATTTTGCTGTAGGGAAACATTTCCTCTTGAACCTCTCTGAGAGGCAGGAACATGAGATGGGTTTTGTGATAGGAAAAATACCAGTGGGGGGAAACATGAATATATTTTGCCAAGCAAATTTCAGGAATAGAGGTTCCTATTCCTATATATATTGTTTGCTTGCTTCTATTGTCCTCATTTGTTAGTCGCTTTGGACAAAAGCATCTGCTATAAACGATTAAATATAATTTGTAAATGCGATTTGCTGCACTTTCTGGTATTCTTCCCCCCGAAGAATTCCAATGTTAAAGACTTTTTTTATTTATTTATTTATTTTTTTTTTTTTTTTTTTTTTTTTTTTAAATAAGTTGAAATAATGCAAAGAGTAGGCTTCAACAAAAGTATGTCATCGAACAACCTGGAAACTCGCAACAGGTCTGTCTTTAAGGTTTTTTATACTTATCATTTCCCTATGAAGATTTTATAATTTTACATGACATTTCCAGGTCTTGAACACTTTTAAAATTGGGCTACCTCCTATATCCAGGGTTTTCTAGACAGTGAGAATCCTAGTTCTTTAGAGAAAATAAAACAGTTGTTAAGGGGATAAATTTAAAATAAGTTTCTTGATTTTTATTTTGTTTGGACTTATTTCAATGCTTGTTTTGTTATATTGTAAACCATTTTAAGTAATCTCGAGGCCTTCTTGGAAGCATGGCTTGAAAACGAAAAAAAAAAAAAATCCAATCTGCAGCCAATACAGCATCTTTTCTAGATTTTGGCCAAATTATATTTAGACTACTAAACAAACGAAAAAAAAAAATGTTAATGATTTAAAGAGATTAAAGTACTTTAAGATATTTAAAAATGTTAGCTGTATTGTTAAAAAATGCTACTCGTATAAAAAAAGTTGCGTAGGCTCACATCGCATTTTATTATTAGGCTACATTCAGAAATAATGTGCTAAAATGAGGGTAAAGAAAAATTGTTTACAAACATTATAAACACTACACACACACACACACACACACACACACACACACACACACACACACACACATAGGCTATCTATGATAAACAGTTATTAGTTTTCTTCTCTCCACAACAAATCCTCTAGAGTTAAGGCTATGTGTTTAGGCTACAAAAACGTCAATCCAAAAACAAATTAATTTAAGGTGAAACTGATGCCTACCTCGATAAGTACGAATCCAAATGTTTCCATATTTGCAACGTATCTGCATGCTAAAATATTATTTATGTAGGCTAATAGGCTTTGTACTTCACTTGCATCAACATCATCTTTCACATCGGCTATATCAGCACAGTGAGGCAGTGGTCACGCTGAACGCAACAGATTGTACACGGAAGCAGTGCAAATTTTTATGTTTCTTTAACTGTATTTTATTTTGATAATGAACAGGCTGCAGTGTCACAAAATATGTTGTGGCTTTGTACATGTGAGGCGTCGGCGCGATATGATCATACCATCGCTGGTTGGTTATAAAGATAGAAGCAAAACATCATTCAAAATTGTCAAGATTTGCAAAATAAATGAAACTCTAAAGCTTTTGCAAAATAAAGAAAACTCTTTCCTGCCGTCTCGTTTTCCTTTCCCTGAACTTTGGCTCGCATCACAATAAACAAACTCAGTACATATATTTTTTTTTGTTGTTGTTGTTGTTTTTTTTCTTTGTCAATGATTTAAGTGAAATACATTTTGTGTATAGGCCAATATAGGCTATTCCTTTTTATGTAAGCCTATAGTTTGATTCTGTTTTTTTCATTCACAAGTGCTGCAGGTGTGCGTGATCTTTTGAATCCATCTATCCTCGGTTAAACTGCAATTGTGACTTACCTATGATGAATTTACAGCTGAGCGCTGGCATTTTACTGGCTGGATGCATCAGCTTCACATTTGCATAGGCCATACTACTTGAATTCCTGATTGGTTGATAGCAAATTTCAAATATTAAATGAAACGATAGAATAAAGTTATTAACTGGTTAATGGTCATTTCAAATTTTCAATTCTGTTCGCAACTATAAAATTTATTTTGTTTCTGGTTCTGTTCTTGTCAGTTTTTTTTTTTTTTTTTTTTTTTTTTTTCATTCATTGAACCGGTTCAGAGCCCTGCTTGGAAGTTTTTCAGCCCCTCTGTTTGAGAACCACTGATCTAGTGAGAAGCATGATAGCAAAATGCCAGAATTTGTATAATACAATTTTAAAAACAGCAACTTGAGTTGAACGCTTATTTTACGTATTATATTTATTCAATTATCACATCAAAAATTCTACAGAAATGGGTTATTTTCCATGAAAAATTCTGATGAAGCTGAATCACTATCAGAAGGGTCTTTCACTATTCTTGTTGTATTCATTACAGTGCTTTGGAGTTCAGTAACAAGTAAGAATATGCTAATTGTACAGTACCAGGATATTACCTTCAGTGTACCATGGCACTAGTGAAGACTGTACTGTTCTGTGACCGTATAAGCTTGTTTCCTCATACGTGTGTGTGTGTGTGTGTGTGTGTGTGTGTGTGTGTGTGTGTGTGTGTGTGTGTGTGTGTGTGTGTGTGTTGTGTCTGTACAGGATCCCTCTACTGTATGTCAGTTCACACACTCACAGAGTGAGCAGACTTCACTAAAGGGAGCTCATAGTTTTGTGACCGAGTCGGTCACTCGTTTTATCTTCCCTCACACACGTTCTCGGCCCGCTCATCCCCACCATGCCCACCCTTCCTGAGGAAGAGGAAGATTCCCCAGAGGAGCTCAACAGTACATCCAGCTCGCCCTGCACAGTGAGTCAAACTATCTATCACATCAGGCTACATTCACGCTGTCAGTCCAAATCTGAATATTTATGTATCCATTTCAAACTTTCCTTCTCCGTGTTCTGCGTTGGTTTCTATGGCAATGGCGTTGCATTATTATGCCTATTCTAGAAATGGATTTGTAAAAGTTGCATTTCATCTTTGTTGTTGTTTTTTTTTTTACTAAATGTCTGATATGCAAAAAAAAAAAAAAATGATTTGGACCAAAAATTGGGATTTGGCCTGCATGAAAATGCATTTTCACTTTCTGACAGTAGGTGGCACTTACGAAAAAGCAGAAATGCAGAGGTACACAAGGGAAGCATGTGCTACTTTCTGACTTCTGCATGGCAAGTTAAAAAAGGGAGCAAAAGATTATTTACATGGTTTCAAAGAGCTGTTCAAATTTTTGGTCTAACAGTCCCACCATGGATTGATGTATAGCTGACCCAATCTGGCTAATCAAACACAGATTGAGTCAATTTAATTTTGTGACTTGCAGTGCAAAAATTACTCTCTTCACCTTCAAACACGTGCCCTAACCACATTACATCTGACACATGATTCTTTTAAAGATGTTCATCTGAGGAGGAAGAAAATGCATATAATCTTTTCCCGAAAGACAACATTCCACTCTCTATCAAGATTCAGATATTATCAGTACCCTAATGCCACAGAATGGATATTTGAAATCCTACTAGTTTAATGTCACGTTACACAGTTAGGGCCCCAATGCCAAAGTTCTTTTTTTATTTTATTTTTTTTATTCTTTGCTTAAGGGTAGAAGAGCAAAAAGAAGTTTGAAATACATGAGCAGTGTATATACACTGTGTATATCTGCTGGGAGCAGAATTTAGATGAATATGTACATACATTTGTTCTGCACACTTTTCTCTCGATAACAAAATGAACACACAACAAAATGCGAAAACAGTAGTTAAGAAAGCATTTGATCAGTGGATATGTTTGCAGCAGCTCTGCAATTCAGTCAAGTCACGTCACATTTATTTATATTGCACTTTATACAATAGATTACTTTAAAGTATGCAGCTTTAAAGTATTATTAAACAGTATTACACTATTCAACATGGAAAAAACAATGCCAGGGTCGTTTTCAGTTTACTTACAATTGATACTATAAAGCAGATCTGCATTTTGTGTGTAAAGAAGGCGGAGCCCAGGAGCACACCTATCTGTTATGTAATTGCCATGGACCAATGGTAGTTTGAAGGTGTTCACCAGCTGGAGCTAATTTTTTTTTTCCAGAAAGTTCGTTTTGGCGAGTTGTTTTGAACTCCCAAAATGAACTTCGTTTTGGCATGATTTAGTTTGAAATGACATCACACCAGTTTGTTCTTCGATTTCGCTTGAAGTATATTAGGCGCTTTACGAATGTCTCTCTATCATGGCCTATGAGTGAGAAGAGCTATTGCTTCACTTACGACAAGCTTCAGGATTTACTGTTCTGTTTTCCTTTTGGAGATCACAGATCATTTCAACATCAAAGCCTGTCAGGGGTTGTTGTTTCATTATAGCCATTATGTTATTCTTGAGTGAGTACAATCCACTCATGCTGTGACTCATAAAAGGTTGGCATTCAGATAAGACCACTCTTTAAAATCATATTACACTTCAGTAATCTAATCCCAGAATAAAAGCCAAACAAATAAAGCTTCCACTTTGTACTGAAGTACTAAACTCAAGAACCTTTAGCATGGCGTGATAGTTCTTGTGTATAGAAGTGTGACAGCACTTGATAGTATGTGGCATGTTGTAAATCTCTGTCAGAGAGCACTTCCTGATGCTATTTGAATGTTTTTTTTTTTTTTTTTTTTTTTTTTTTTTTTTGCTCATAGACTGTAACTATGGAGAGTTTTATTACACGTTTTTTATTGGAAGGAAGTTTTGAGAATTACATAAATATTGGAAATTGGAAAAGTTGCTGCTTAAGTTTTTATAATAGCAATTTGCATATACTCCAGAATGTTATGAAGAGTGATCAGATGAATTGCATAGTCCTTCTTTGCCATGAAAATTAACTTAATCCCAAAAAAACCTTTCCACTGCATTTCATTGCTGTCATTAAAGGACCTGCTGAGATCATTTCAGTAATCATCTTGTTAACTCAGGTGAGAATGTTGACGAGCACAAGGCTGGAGATCATTATGTCAGGCTGATTGGGTTTAGAATGGCAGACTTGACATGTTAAAAGGAGGGTGATGCTTGAAATCATTGTTCTTCCATTGTTAACCATGGTGACCTGCAAAGAAACGCGTGCAGCCATCATTGCGTTGCATAAAAATGGCTTCACAGGCAAGGATATTGTGGCTACTAAGATTGCACCTAAATCAACAATTTATAGGTTCATCAAGAACTTCAAGGAAAGAGGTTCAATTCTTGTAAAGAAGGCTTCAGGGCATCCAAGAAAGTCCAGCAAGCGCCATTATCGTCTCCTAAAGAGGATTCAGCTGCGGGATCAGAGTGCCACCAGTGCAGAGCTTGCTCAGGAATGGCAGCAGGCAGGTGTGAGCGCATCTGCACGCACAGTGAGGCGAAGACTTTTGGAAGATGGCCTGGTGTCAAGAAGGGCAGCAAAGAAGCCACTTCTCTCCAAAAAAAACATCAGGGACAGATTGATCTTCTGCGGAAAGTATAGTGAATGGACTGCTGAGGACTGGGGCAAAGTCCAATTCTCCGATGAAGCCCCTTTCCGATTGTTTGGGGCATCTGGAAAAAGGCTTGTCCGGAGAAGAAAAGTGTGAGCGCTACCATCAGTCCTGTGTCATGCCAACAGTAAAGCATCCTGGCACCATTCATGTGTGGGGTTGCTTCTCATCCAAGGGAGGGGGGCTCACTCACAATTCTGCCCAAAAACAGAGCCATGAATAAAGAATGGTACCAAAACACCCTCCAACAGCAACTTCTTCCAACAACAGTTTGGTGAAGAACAATGCATTTTCCAGCACGTGCCATAAGGCAAAAGTGATAACTAAGTGGCTCGGGGACCAGAATGTTGAAATTTTGGGTCCATGGCCTGGAAACTCCCCAGATCTTAATCCCATTGAGAACTTGTGGTCAATCCTCAAGAGGCACGTGGACAAACAAAAACCCACTAATTCTGACAAACTCCAAGAAGTTATTATGAAAGAATGGGTTGCTATCAGTCAGGATTTGGCCCAGAAGTTGATTGAGAGCATGCCCAGTCGAATTGCAGAGCGGTCCTGAAAAAGAAGGGCCAGCACTGCAAATACTGACTCTTTGCATAAATGTCATGTAATTGTCGATAAAAGCATTTGAAAACGTATGAAGTGCTTGTAATTATATTTCAGTACATCACTGAAACAACTGAAACAAAGATCTAAAAGCAGTTTAGCAGCAAACTTTTTGAAAACTAATATTTATGTAATTCTCAAAACTTTTGGCCACAACTGTTTTTATGTATGATGTATATAATGAATTTAAAAATGATTATATTTTAATTATGTATTGTTGGTGAGTTGTTGTGGGGAAATGTTGTGGGAGAATTTTTAGTGAGTTTTTTAAGTGTGTTATTTGAATTTGATTTCTAGGTCTGATTATTATTTATTTTATTCTTTCACTGGGATAGGATTTATGAACGCACACTGGCATGAAGTTAGTAGATATTGCATGTTTTCATGGCAGCTCCGTTCAGCAAACGAGGTGGCAAAGAGACGTGGGCTAACATGGCCGACTCAAGAGGTACTCACGAGGGGGAGTCACTCTCAGCTGAAATGTTCAAACAATCACTCGAATCCATGAAAACGGTGTTAAAATAGAGCTGACTTCGACTGTTGCCACAATACAGCAATCTCTTAGCTCGCATAAGGTGCAGCTGCGAGCTGTTGAGGACTCTGCGACGGCTGTGAGTGACACTCTCGCGCATCTCCAAACTACAGTGGCCAAACTTCAGACTAAGGTTAACTCTCTGTCTCTCAAGTGTGAGGATCTCGAAAGCAGATCAAGGAGAAATGACATCAGACTGATCAGAATCGACGAGGGAGAAGAGGGCAACCATCCAACGGAATGAACTTGGAAGAGAAGCCGCTGCTCGGTCGAGCTCATAGGTCACTCCAGCCAAACCTGGTCAACCACCCAGGCCCTTCTTTATCAGGGTCCACTTCTACCACATTCGTGAACAGATTCTCAAAAGGGCACATCAAAATGGAAGGCTGACCTATAAGGGAAAACCTGTCTTTCTCTTCCCTGATCTTACAGTAAATGAAGCCAAGAAAAGAGCACGTTTCGTGAAGTGTGCAAATATCTGTGGAATGTTCAAGGTGCTCGATTCGGCTTTCCCGATTTCAGTTCACTCTGCCAGGTAACACAGAACAGCTTTTCACGGATCCACAGAAAGCGATGGAGTAGCTACATAAACACTCCAACAATTGACATGAATGGAACAGCAATTAGCTGGGAACAATGTTTTTTCTGCCATCTTTTAAGGACGTTGTCCATCCTGCAATCTCACAAGGTACCTTATCTTTGTGATAATCTGAAAGGATTACACTTGTTTTGTTTTTGTTTTTTTCTAAAAATCTACATGCATTGAACTGTAGACTACAGTTTGATTTGAAACTGATTTGATTTGTTTTTGCCACTTTGCCACTTTTTTTTTTTTTTTTTTTTTTTTTTTTTTTTTTTTTTTTTTAAGTGTTTAACTGGATAGGCACTTACACTGTGGTCTGTGTACTTAATTGATGTTTGTTCACCCGATGATGTGCTTAGTTTAGTTCTTGCTAGCGTATCCTAGACTAGAAGTAGGTCACCTGTGTTTTCTTGCCTTATGGGGTTTTGCATACACCTGGTTCAGGGAGGTGCTCAAGTGGGTGGGGGCACAGGTTTGTTGGTTTTTCTCTCTCTCCTTTTTCCTCATGTTGTGGCTATATACTGTACAATGCACAATCCAAAAATATTTTTTGTTAATTTTCCACATCTCTGTATATATCTTCAATAGTTTTCCCTCACTTTTATATCTGTAAGCAGGGTCATTCATTTTGTAAGCTAGAATGTTAAAGGTCTTGATCATCCTTCTAAGCTTAAAGTTATAATTCACCTTGATGGCTTACAAGCTAAAATAGTCTTTTTGCAGGAAACGCATTTCAATGTCTCTGATCACACTAAATTACACAGAAGATGGGCCTCACAATCTTTTCACTCCTTATTTTCTAGTAGAGCAATGGGTGTTGCTATCCTTTTTCATAAAGATATTTATTTTAATCCCTCAGATAATGGTAGATACATCACAGTATCTGGGCTACTGTTTAACACTCCTGTGGTATTGGCAAATTTCTATGTGCCTAACTTTGATGATAATTTTAAGTTCTTTTCTGTCTTACCAAATTTACATTAGAGTTATTTGATTATTGGGGGAGATTTCAAGATTTAATTTTTGCCTAAATCCTCAACGTGACAAGAGTGTTTCAAAGAGGAACAACCCTCTCAAAGTCAGCAAAAATAATACATTCTTTTCTTAATGATTATGCTGTCACAGATGTTTGGCCAGATTTAATTTTTTTCTAACCCATCTATGTGCAGCTATTCCTTCTTTTGCCACATCCACACCCAGACTTCTTCTTGCATTGATAATGTTTTTTAATTGATGACAAGTTCTTAACATGAGTTCAGCATTGTACTTATAACGCAATTATTTCAGATCATTCTCCTCTTACTTTAGGCCTGAGCCTGGAGGCTGAATCTTCGCCTACTAACTATTGAGGATTTTGTCCAGACAATTTCTTTCCAAACAGACTTTTTTTTATCAGCATGAATGCTACCCCAGATATAACACACAGCACCCTTTGGGAAACATTCAAGTCTATATTAGAGGTCAAATTATATCTTATGTCATTTAAAAAAAAACAAACAGAAGATCTATGGCAGATCTGAACGATCGTATCCCCCAGTTAGAAAATCAACATGTAAATAACCCTTCACCCAATTTACTTAAAGAACGTCTTCTATTAAAAACTGATTTTGACACTCTCTCTACTGTTACCACTGAGGAGATGCTGATTAAATCAAGCCATTCTTATTATGAGTATGGAGAGAAGGCAAACAAGCTTTTAGCCCACCAGCTTAGACAATCCTCTGCTTCCCATATCATCCCAGCTAATGAAGTATACAATAACCTACTGTCAGATCATTATGAAATTAATCATTCATTTTTGGAATTGTATCGGTTATTGTATTCTTCTGAACAAACAGCAGTTTCTGGACAGCCCTATTTCTTTAAATTAGGTTCATGATGCCATTTCAGCCATGCAAAGTGGCAAGAGCCCTGGGCCAGATGGCCTTCCAGCTGATTTTTTTTAAGAAATTTTCTAGACCATTAGCTCCCCTTTTGTTAAATATTTACAATGAATCATTTGATCTAGCGTGTCTTCCCCAAACTCTGCGAGAAGCCTCAATTTCCTTAATTCTGAAAAAGAACAAAGATCCCCATATGTGTAGTTCATATCGCCCAATATCTCTTTTAAATATTGATGTAACAATTTTAGCCAAAAATCTTGCTTTTGCAAACTGGCTTCATTAAAAACAGACTCTCATTCTTTAATGTCAGACAGTTATTCAACATTCTCTATCATCCCGTGTCTTCATCTGAACCTGAAGTTTTGATCTCAGTCGATGCAGAAAAGGCATTTGAACGGGTGGAGTGGGATTACTGATTTCTCACTCTTCAGATGTTTGGTTTTGGACGGAGCCCCACTTGCCTCTGAAAATATGTAGAGGAAATAATGTTGGTATGAACAGATTAATCGAGGTACAAGACAGGGTTGGCCCCTCTCGCCTATAATTTAAATTTACAGAAAAGTGAAATGTTTCCCATCAACAATGCTGCCCAGGCATTCGCTTTCTCTTCTCTCCCATTTAAGGTTGCCAGCTCATTTACATACCTTGGTATACGTGTATCTAATACTTTTTCTAAACGTTTTACTGAAAACTTCACCCGTTTATTAGAGCGAGTTGAACAGGACTTAAAGTGCTGGGCCTCACTTTCTTTATCAGTCGCAGATCGAATAAATTCTGTCAAAATAAATGTGCTGCCTAAGTTTACCTATCTGTTCCAGTGTATCCCAGTGTTTATTCCCAACTCATTTTTTCGTAGGCTGGATAGCGCTTTCACCTCATTTATATGGAATGGCAAACCTGCTAGAATGAGTAAAAGTCTCCTTCATCGTCCTAAGCCACTGGGCGGAATGTCTTTGCCTAATTTTCAATGTTGTTGTTATTATTGGGCTTCAAATATTCGCCCGATACTGCACTGCCTCTACGAAGATTCTGGAGCTGATGCCCTTTCATGGGTAGCAGTTGAGTCTTCCTCATGCTTACCTTCTTCCCTAGCAGCTTTAGTTTATGCTCCTCTTTCCTTTCCCTGCGACAAATTCCCTAAAAACCTACTTGTACGATCTATGCTTAAAATCTGGAAACAGGTGAGATGTCATTTTGGCTGGCAAACGGTCACCTAAATCCCCTGTTTATTCTAATCATGTCTTTAACCCCTCAATTTTATTATTTGGTTATTATTATTGGTTATTTCGGATGAGGACTGGGAATCAGTCCTATACAGAATACACAAATCTTCAGTCTGTGCAAGACATGGACTTCTGCGGACAAGCACTTTCAGCATATAGATCCTGCTTGTAATCGCTATAGATTTACCCCAGCATCTCATGCACATATGTTTTGGTCCTGTATAAAGCTTAGGGGCTTCTGGGCCACTGTTTTTGGGACGGTGTCTGGTTTCTTGGGATTAATATCTTGCCTTGCCCGCTGATAGCCATTTTTGGAATTACTCCTGTATCATATAATCGTACAAAGATACAATCTGATTGTATAGCTTTAATCATGCTCTTAGCCAGACGATTAATATTGCTGAAATGGAAAGATCATAGGCCTCCAACCCCAACACAATGGATTTGTGATGTTCTCTTTTTCCTAGAGTTGGAAAAAATCAAACATTCTATAAGAGGTTCATCTAGTTTAATAAAGCTTGGGACCCCTTTAAGCAATATTTTATGGAACCTGTTTTATTGTCGGACATGAAGGCTGAGTCTTGAAGGCTGCAACAACCCCATCCCCCCCCCCGCCCCCCCCATTCCAGAATGCACTTTAATTTTTTTGCTAATCCACAATTTTGATTACTTGATTTTTTTGTTTTTTGTATCAAGTTGAACTTGTCTTTTTTGGTTTTCTTATTTGTAATTGACCTAAAACTCATAAATAAAGCTTAGAAAAAATAATAATAATCAGTAGTTACAGAATTTCACAATAATGGGAAAAAAAAAGAAAAACAACAGTGTAGTTGGACTATTGCAAAGACTAACATTTTGCTTCCTCTCGTAAAGGGGATGTTATCGCAACATAATGTTTTTCCCCATGGGATAAAGCTAGGGTTTTGAGCTGGCATGTGTGAAATTGTTTGTACAGGGACTTGCTGCACAGTACAGTTGGGAAATTTCCCATACTGCCTCAGGGTTGAATGCTGTGGTTGAAAAATCATCACATCTTACTGATTGCTCTTAATTAGTCTTGTTTTCTGGTCAAAATTCGCACTTACAGCAAGTAAGCATAGTCTGCATACAATATTAAGAATTGTTTTCAGGTGTGTATATATACGTATATTGAATTAAGATTGGATTTTTGTCTTGGCCTTTTTCAAGCACAAATCTACTACAGTTCGCTAGATTTATGGCTAAAATAACAACAAAAAAGCAATAAGTTAAAGACATTCAAAATATACTGTCTTAAGGTTGATATGTCAGTATTTAAATTTTAATTAGACAAAAACAATTAAATATTGACTCTTAAAAATATCCAGTATCGGCCACTACTGAAACTGCTGAATTAAAAAAAAAAAACTATGATATTGTCCTGTAAACGATATAGTGCTGATATGCCATGCATTTCTGACATCCCCTGTCATATTTTCTGACACAAAAACACATTAGTGCCAAAAATCAAAATAGTCATTTACTCACCTTCCAAACCTGTGAGTTTCTTCCTTATATTGTACACAAAAGAAGATATTTTGAAGAAAGTTGGTAACCAAACAGTTGCTGCAACCCTTTGACTTCCATAGTATAGGAAAAAACTGTTTGGTCACCTGTTCTTCAAAATATCATCTTTTGTGTTCAAAAGTTTGTTTGTTATGTGCAAGTTCAAGTTTTTGTCACTTTTGCCTTTTTATTCCACATTTCTGTTTGTATCACGTCAGTGAGTTAAAACAGGAACAGGCCGGATCACATTTACTTTAATGGGAACATTCCCCAGTTCTTATTGAATTAACATTATCATGCCGAATGTGAATATTTAGCAAAATATTTTGAACTCTGCAAAGTAAAAGTGTCAGTTTGAAAAATGTAAAACCCTCAGCCTCACTGCTCTCCAAGAATGTGACCAAAAACATTACAGCCAGCCAGTGAAGCATCCTTTTTTTTTTTTTTTTTTTTTTTTTTTTGCAGTACGCTCCAGTTGAAAGCAAGATGGTGAATGTAACCATGACTCCACCAGCTATTGTGCTTCCAAGACAAGTCAGCAAGCAAGAGCCATGTCCACTTGAGAAAGCAAGGTATTCATGTCAAGACCCATTAAAAGATTACCAAAAAATCTTTATTTTCCAATCTTTAAACAGCAGTTTTAGTAATTCAGACAGTGTAAAATCTCATAAAGAGTCACTATTTGTACTTGAGCTGAATATAAACCTGCTCAGTTATGATAAATGTGTTGGTTAAATGTTGTTTTTTTTTGTTGTTGTTTTTTAAATCCATATCAGACCACACAGCCCTAGGCCTCGTCTCTCCCGAAACTCTGCATCTTCATGTCCCATGACGACAGTGGGTATGTTCAGCTACACACTCCAATGTGAAAAGATACTGTTTAGATATTTAGTTAGTATCTAGAGACATTTGTTTTCAAATGGCACGTTATAAGATAAAATGTATGTAACTTTGTTTAAATTTGGTTAAAGTATTAAAGCTGCAGTAGGGAAGCTTAAAATAACATTTGTGAAATGGAGTCGTTTCCACATTGATTTCTGTATACATTCTTCCTATTTGAGATGAGTTGGTGAGTGTTACAGCTGTGTTTAGGTTGTGTGTGTGTATTTGTGTTTGAGATGATGATGGGCACGTGATAGACCTGGTGAAGGATCAGCTTCCTGAGCTGCAGTTATCTGAAGAGGATCGTCAGAAGAATCTGGAGCTGCTCGAGGAGGCCAAGAAAGTCAGCGGTCACTTCCTGCAGCGCAGAGGCCGACGCTCCACCTGTAGCCTCACTGAATCTCCAACAGGTACAACAGAAACATGACTACTTTCCCGTCTAGGACAGTGGTTCTCAACCGGGGGCTGTAGGGGGCCTTTTTATCTTTTTTCAACTTGATTCATTTAAACATACAAACAAAAAAACATAATTTACACAGTCAATTACACTTAAATGATATTTATTTGTTTTTATTTCCTTATTTATGATTGAATTTGTAATAAAATATTCTAACTTAATTAAAACATGTATAAAATATTCCAACTTAATTAAAAATGTAATGGGGAAAAAATGTAAACTACATACACATACACATGTATATATGTGTAGTTTACATTTTTTCCCCATTACATTTGGCATTTTAATAAAGTTTATAAATAAAATTTAATAAAACATTTAATAAAAATGTTTATAATAAATTTAGCATTTGTTGGTAATGATAGCTTCAAGAAGCCTCTTGTATGGAGAAGCTAGTGGCATGCATTGCTCGATTTTGGCCCATTCTTCCACACAGTCTTCAAATCTTGAAGGTTCTTTGTGCCTCTTCTGTGAATCTTTAGTTCTTATTTTCTATTGGATTCAAGTCATGTGATTGCTGGGTCATACTAGCAGCTTTATTTTCTTATTCTGAAACCAATTGAGAGTTTTCTTGGCTGTGTTTGGGATCATTATCTTGCTGAAATGTCCACCCTTGTTTCATCTTCATCATCCTGGTACTGTAGGTGTTGGGACTGAACCAGCTAATATTAATTTCCACTGACTACAGGGGCAGGATTGCTTTCTAATTACTGATAGATTTCAGCTGGTGTCGTGGCTTTCCATGCCTTTTTGTACCTCCCTTTCTTCATGTGTTCAATACTTTTTTCCCAGTGTTATTCCATTTTATTACACATGATTTAACTTCTGAACTTATTTGTTTTGTTTTATTTGTATGTATGGATTATTTTAAAGTCAACAACACCTTTAAAAATATATTTACTGAGAAAAATTGATACCCGCAGTTTGTGTGTGTGTGTGTATATATCTATATGTATATATATATATATATATATATATATATATATATATATATATATATATATATATATATATATATATATATATATATTACACACACACTACTTTTTTTTTTTTTTTTTTTTATTTTAAAGATTTTTTTTTTTTTTAAAACTACTAGTTTTTGATACTACTATAATCACAAAATTAATTGTGGTTGGTTTAATATATCTCCCAGTCAAATATTACACCAGAAGTAGGGCTGTGCAAATAATCAAATGCAATGATCATGTGCATCTCGTCACTAAAGCCGGTTCTGTGATTAGTAGTAAATCTCCATCACCTGCTTTCAGATGGAGCACCATTTACTACACAGAGCCGTAGTTCACTGACAAGCTCAAACATATTGCATAATCATCGCATTCGATTATTTGCACAGCCCTAACCAGAAGAAAGAAATAGTTTAGCCTAAATGGGGGGCCTTTGCTTATTGTGTTAGACGATAAGGGGGGGTTGAGTTAAACCATTGATCTGGGATCTTTTTATTATTTTTATTTAACATTTTGAAGCTTAACAAAACTAATCTTTCAGGTTTAATCATGCAGAGCTTTTCTAGGCAGTTAGACATTTTCAGTTCTTTTTGTATACAGCCTTTTCTAGTATCTTTTTTGTGCATATCATGTGCATCTCAAAATAATTTTGTTAACTGATAGCATATTGTCAACTAAACAAATGAAGAACAACTGAAGATTTTTTTTTATATAAACAATTTTTCGTTGATATTAATAATGAGGAAAACTTCTTCCAAGTGGTGAATGCCATTGTTTTTGTTTCACTGTGTCCATGTTTTTGAAATGTTTATTTCAGAAGCAGCTTGTTTATTTGTAGCTTTTGCAACTTCCTTGCTTATCAGACTGTAACATCATGTACATGTCCGCATGTCCTCAAATGTCTTGCGCACCAGCCAAAATTCCTCCTTTATCCTGCACACCAGCTTCAGCTTACTGACTTGAGCGTATTCACAGGCCGATGAGAGATGAAGCAAAGTGATATCCAAACTTTGAAATCATGATGGTCAGTGCATGTCCAAAAATGGGTAACAGTGTCTTTGGGTTACAGCTCTCTCTCCGAACCCAACGCCATGCTCCTCCCCCAGACCATCCAGAAGCAGTTCCCTCTCCTCACCCCCACAGCTAGGTACCATGCTGTGCTTTCAGTCACGTTTGCCCACAGAGATCCCAGCCATGGTTGGTCTAAGCTAAGTGGTTTTGTTTCTCCACCAGGTCCTGAGGTCACCTCAACTCCTCCAGCTAGCCCCTCCATAGCTAAGGTGAGCACCACTGCAGATTCCCTTCTGTATAGTGTTGATGTTGTGTCCTCCTGGTGATGATAAATATTGGTTTGTTTGTGTTTGTGTATGTGCTCAGCATCTGGAGGTACCATCTACCCATGACCAAGGGGACCCCAGTAAACCAGAGCAGGAGGTTTGTGTAAAAATCTTGTATCTTTGGCTCTTCTTGCTTGAATCTTCCTACTTCAGTCTTTCAGATATAAAAAAAAACCATTAGTAAATGTGTGTGAATTTACATTAAATTGTCCATATTCTTCTTTTTTTATTTTATTTTTTACTTAGAATCTTATTTAAGGTTTTTTTGCACCAAAAACAGTCACAATGTATTTGATAGTGGCCATTTCTGTTCTCATGTTTATGTTGTTGGATCAAAATGATCAGAGCCTTCGTGAAAAAGTAATCTGTAATTTTTAATTTACTTTAAAAGAATATACTTAAATGTAAACTTGTGTAAACTGAATGTTTTTTGGACACTTCAATGCATGTTAACTGCATTAAATTAAAATGTATAATAGTTTATTTACATTAGGTAGCAGTTAGCTGAACTTTTACAGTGCTTTTTTGACCCACTTAAGTACATCTTTATATGTAATTTCTGAATTCCTTTTTTTTGTCTTTGAAATATGGTTAAAGTTTACTTCCGAATACCGACAAAGCATTTAGCTGTATTAAAACACATTTAAAAGTAATTTCCAATTAAATACATTTATAATATATTCTAAATTACAGCATATTTTAATATATATTTGTTATTGCACATTTAATGAATTAGTGCATTTACAATATCAACTTCAAATCAAATAAACAAAACGGGTCAAATTATAATCAAGTACTTCTGCTTTAATATATTTAATATATAATAAGCACAATAAAAGATGATCTTTTACAATGTTTACAACCATTTAAAATGTATAAACAATGTAAAATAGTCTTATTTTAAATAATACAATTATTTGACCCCTTGATAATACTCTAGAGTAAATTTCAATGCGTTAACGTAGTTTTTAAATGGTAGTTTTACATAAACACTTTATGTACTATTGTTTTCTATACACAGTTTTGTTTAAACTAGAAATTAGCATAAGTATATTTTAATAAACATGATTTAACAATATATTATATGTGTTTAATGTATACACAATACAATATAAATAATATAAAACAAGTTTTGCATTATATTATATTAACAATAACCTAGATAAATGTACACTTGATTTAATTTCATGCTTTAACGAATAGAACTGTTATAAACTGAACTTTATTGAAATGTTGTTCTGACTTTTTTTAATGCACTTGTTCTTTCTCTTAATCATTAAACTCACTCTCTTGTTCTTGTTCTTTCTCAGACCTTCACAAGGCTAGTAGATTGGATGCCCAGTGACAAGCGAAAGGTATCTTCAGGGACTTTAACACCACGTTATGCCACCGCTGTACCAGCCAGAGATCCTGCTGTGTTTCAGAAGGAGAAGCCAGACCATCATGCACCAGCGGACAAGGGGAATAACTCTGAACATGCGGCCCAGAAGAAGGAAGAGACTTCTGGCTGTGGCATCAGTCAACCTCCAGCTACAGGGGTAGCCAAACCCGTCCCCAGGCCACCCACACAGCAAGCCCCGTGCACAGCCGAAATCAAAACAATAGGGGCCTTCCCTCCTCTGATGAGAGCCGTCTCCTGGGACACGGTGGGCTCTATGAACATGAGGAATGCAGCTCCCAAAGAGGAGGACAATCTCTCTGAGCAATCAAGGGAGTCTCTGTTTAAGTCCTCCGGGTACAAGGACTTCCCTGTGCCACCTGGGAATGTTCAAAAACTGTCCAAATTACGTGAGGTAACGCTTTGTTGTCTTTGGCCAACCTGGTAACCAGCTATGTTAGTAGTTTTTAATGTTCCTTTTATGGCTTTCTCTGAGGTCTGAGGCCAGCTGGCAGAGTAAAGGGAATGATATGTCCCCGATCTAGTAAAATCACTAGATTTTTCATTCCTTCTCTAGGAGCACAAACTGATGCGTAACCAGAGCATCTCCAGCTCAAAGCTTCCTGACCTGAATGAAACGACCGAGCAGGAGCGAGGTATGTTCATCCTCAAGTCAATCCAGATCTGCATGACTTTCTTCTTTGCAACACAAAATATGATTTTGAAGTCCAAACAACATTGGAACCCATTTTGTTGTATGTACAAAAACTTTTTGTGTGTGTGTTCCGTAGAAAGTAAGTCAAACTATTTTTGGAATGACAATTAGTGAGTAAATAATGACAGAAATTTCATTTTTGGGTGAAATACTTCTGGCTGTAGGTGTTGTTCTGCTCTTTGACACTTTCTTTAACATCCCTCTGCTCAGGGTTATTGTCGTAAACTAAAACTAAAATTTAAATCTAGAAATAAAACTATCAAATTTATATTAAGATAAATATGAACTGAAATAAAATTATATATATATATATATATATATATATATATATATATATATATATATATATATATATATATATATTATTTTATATTTTTTTAATAAAAAAAACTTAAACTTGTTTTATTTCAGCTAGTTGTCAAGTTGTCAAGACAGAATTTTTCATTTTCTGATTACTAAAAATGAATAACTGCCTCTGCTCAAGTTCAACTGGCAGCATCTGTGGCACTGTGTGGGTTACAACTAATTTTGATTCGTCTATCAGTTTTTAAAAACAAAGCAGATTTTTTTTTTAATTAAAATTTTGTATTTTATTTCTGGTTGCATGTTACTGACAAAATTTATGTAAACTGTCCCTTTCTTACATCTCACATGTATCGTGCAGAAGTTGCTGGGTTTATTTGAAAAATGTGCACAACTTTATAGAGACAAAATCAGAAAGACTTTCCATCTTTCAGGTTTCCACACCCATATTTTATGGGATTTAATTTTTATAGACATCTGTTTCAATGTGTTATCTTTTTGTTTTTACATTGTGTGAAATACATATGCAATGTAACTATATTCTTATACCGCTAGGTGGCGCCATATGTGTCACAATTAGCACATAGTGCTGGTAATGATTTTCTTTTACAGTTCTCTGAAATGTGCTGTTAAACCTTAGTTACTGGTTTATCTCTCAGGTCCATCCTCTCCGCTCACCAGCTCTCCCAGTGAAGAGGAGGCCAAAGAGAAGCCTGGCTCTATGCCCAACATTTCAGACATCATGCTACGCAAACTCAAACTGCACAGAGGTCTACCTGGAAGGTGTTCACAAAACAATAACTTGATCATAGATTGATTACTATTAATACTCCTCAAAAAGACCAACTCCTCTCTTTTTTTGTTGCAGCGCACCCCCGCTCTCAGAGAAGGAAGTTGAGGTGTGTATATTCTTAAGTTTCATTTTAATAAAAAAAAATAAAAACGAAATGATGCTTTTGTTGTAAAGACAAAAATTCAAATTACTGTATTTATTCGTTCATTCTTGTGCTTTATCCCAAGAACTTACTTTTTTGTTTTGCTTCATAAGTTGAAATTGTGTGCTTAATACAATTGTATTTATGACAATGAGTGTATTATTCAGCAATTTCACTTGCATTTGGTCCTTGTTAATTTTGGTCCCGTATATAATTTAAAAAAATGCATTATAATTGCATCACAGCTGCACTAGTTTAATACAGTGTTTTCCAGAATAAGGCTTTTTTAATGTGTCTGTGAAGGCCATGGCTGTCTGTGCTGTTGAGCCTGGCTTAGGACATGGCAATTTGATGGGTTTTAGTGAGTTCCTGTCCCCTGTGAGGAAACAAACATGCCGTTGTGAATACAGTCTGCTCCCAGGATGACGCTAGTGAGGGTCAAGGGCTGGATGTATTTTCCTCTCTAATATTCAGACAATACTGGCTGTACTGCCGCTGCACTCTTTGATCCTGACAGTAAAGTTCCCATAAAAGTGCTGCTTTGCGCCGTCTTTCTCTTTCTCATGAATCCAGAATTCATGTCAAGTTATTTATCTGTCATGTAGAAGTTAGTGTATTAAAACCTACAAACAACAAATCAAATGAATACTATTTTTTCAAAAGTGTAGGTTCTGTAAGATTTGTTTTACTCTTTAAATATCTTTAAAAATGAATATTGAAAACTAAACAGTCAAATGAAATAATGTGACTAAATTTAATAATTATATCTGACATAGCATTGTCCACTGTGCCTGAGGCTTATTGTTTTTAAACTGATGGATGTTGCTGTTTTTCCCTGCAGAACGCTTTTGTGCAGCTTTCCCTGGCATACCGCAATGACAATTACACGCTGGAGTCGCGGCTGAAACAGGCGGAAAGGGAGCGCAACCTGACTGAGGAAAACGCGGAGAAGGAACTGGAAGAGTTTAAAAGCGCTCTCAAGGTCAGACCCCAATGTAAACAGCCCACAAAAACACACATGTTGGGAATAGCTGGAATGTAACTAATTGTTGTTGGCGTCCCATTTCAGAACACTGTGTCACTGTGGCAGAACATTGAGCAGCGGGAGTTTTACCAGCACCTCTTAGAAACGTTCGCCGTGTTGCACCGCCTGACCAACCGCCTCTCCAGCCGGGCTGAAATGGTGGGAGCTGTGAGACAGGTGAGATGCTCATCATAGCTGCATCCTGTCAACCAGTAAATGTGTGGTCACATTAACAAAACTTCAGGGAAATTTCACAAGCAAAAAAGCACTTGTCTTTTGTCAATAGTGTTGCGAGGTATGACGCACAGCTCACACAGAAATCTGCTTTCCGTCAAAGTGGGGAATTCGCATGACCAAGTGAACCGGATGCAAAATCTGCATGAGGAAATCTCACACAAAACACCTGATCATGCAGATTTCTATTGAAATTAAACAATTTTGTAAACACCAATAACCGTGTAGTTACACTGCAGCACAAAAAAAACGCACAGTGCTGCTCAATGCTTCTGCTTTGAGTTTTGGGTGTGTGTTTTGTTTTATGTAGTGATTTTTTGTTTTTTTTTTTTTTCAGAAATAATAGATGATAATCATATGTTATTAAAGTTGTTATGATGTTTTGTTTTTTTTACTTTTGTAAACACAGTCTATTCTCTTCTATCCAAACTGGAATCTTTAACACACACACACAAACACAAGGGCGAAGCGTTTAATGTGTAAACAGTATAATTTCCCCCAATTAAATTCAACAGAAACAATTAACAGATTCTGAAACACACAGATGTCACTTAAAGGGATACCCCACCCCAAAATGAAAATTGTGTCATTAATCACTTACCCCCATGTCGTTCCAAACCCGTAAAAGCTTAGTTAGTCTTCGGAACACAATTTAATATATTTTGGATGAAAATCGGGAGGCTTGTGACTGTCCCATTAACCGGTAAGTAAATTGCACTGTCAAGGTTCAGAAAAGTATGAAAGACATTGTCAGAATAGTCAATCTGCCGTCAGTGGTTCAACCTTAACAATATGAAGCGATGAGAATATTTTTTTGTACGTGAAAAAAAAAAAAAAAAAAAAAAGACTTCATACAACAATTTGTCTCCTCTGTGTCTCTCCGCGTCACTGCATGCGCCATTTTGGAGAATATCCGCTGAACGCAAGCAATGTATGCTCTTCTGTGTCAGCCACAAGGATACGTTTTCCAGGTGTATTTACATTTTGATTTGAATGAAAACAGCTCATCCAGCGTGGCTTACACAGAAGATCGTACACTGCTTGTGTTTAGCTCATTCTCCAAAATGGCACTACAGTGATGCAGATAGACACAGAGAAGACGAATTGTTGAATAAAGTCATTATTTTTGTTTTCTTTGCGTACAAAAAGTATTTTCGTCGCTTCATAACGTTACAGTTGAACTACTGATGGCAGATGGACTATTCTGACGATGTCTTTCATACCTTTCTGGATCTTGACAGTGTAATTTACTTGCCAGTCTATGGGATTAATAACAACATTTTCATTTTGGGGTGGAGTATCCATTTAATGCACCTTATTGCGATTGGCTGCTGGCCAACATTTTCTGCTTGGTATTTGCATAAAGTCAATAATTTCTCAACTTTTTCCACACAATGTCTGTCTTGATAACCAATCACATCACAGACTTGACGTCACTGAATTTGTGTCAGACATTCAGAAACTCTTTGCAGATACCTTAGAATTTAATGAAGTGCCATGAACTGAATCCTACTTGTCACAAAATTGACTGATTTATCTTATAAAACAGAATTTTTGAATGTGTAAACTTTTAAAAATAGATCAGTTCAAGAGGTTTAATGGCAAACATGTTTAAATTAACCACTGTCCATTCATTTCATGGTAAGCTGTTTTCCCACAAAAGCAGTTTATTCAGCATAAAGCCTCTTCTCCACTGACACCTTTTCAGAATTTACTCTGGTCTGCAAAGCAGCTTTGACCACAACTTTACTGTTGCTCGCTGAAATTGAGGCTAAAATCCATTCGTTTCTGGATCTGCGCAATTGTTGTTGTTGTTGTTTTTTTTAAATATGAGGGCGTAGAAGCTTTCCATGCAGGTGGAACACCTCTTCAAGTTTGTGATGCAAATTCACTCCACTGACAACAGAGTTGCTTGCTTTGAAGGTGACTTCTGTGGGGGATGTTTCATACTGTACATCTCAATGCTATTGAAAGAGGACCTTCTTGCACACAAAACTATGTTACATTTTGTTAATGTGACTGCAGGTCACGCTCAGCCCCCCATTTGAAGTGCTCAGTTTTCATGAGAAAACTGTCCCTTGTCTTGGTGCTGTAGAGGGGCCACTAGCTGGGAATGTTTATTTTCCAGCAGATAAGATATGTTTGTGATAGATTTAGCCAAGTGTCATGCCTGCCCTTAGGTTTAATGTGCAAGCCAAAGTAAACCAAGTGAACGGAGAAGGACTCAGTGGTACATCTGTAGCAAGTGGCGACACTATTAATAATAGGCCCTACATGAGTTCACTGCAAGTACTGTATCATTACCTCAGTTTGCCATGCCTTTCTTTAGCATCCCATAATTTAATAATGACTGGTGATACAAATATTTTTGTGGTTGTTGTTACTGCCTTAGAATGATCCTCTTGTTAACATCCTGAAAACTCATCATGTTTCTTTTAACAACAAATGCAGTTTAAAGTTCCCCTATTATGGGTAATGAAAGGTCCTTATTTTGGTTTTGGGAGTCCCCAACTAGGGCTGGGCGATGTATCGCATGCAATTGTCACGCGCATTTCGTCAGTAAAGCCGGTTCCCTGATTACCGCTAAATCGCCATCACCTGCTTTCAAATGGAGCGGCATTTAATATACAGAGCCGTAGATCACTGAAAAGCTATGCAATATCGCGTTCATTATTGAAGGCGATTCATCTGCGATAATGAACACGATATTGCGTAGCTTTTCAGTGATCTACGGCTCTGTATAGGCTATTAAATGCCGCTCCATTTGACATCAGGTGATGGAGATTTAGCGGTAATCAGGGAACCGGCTTTACTGACGAAATGCGCGTGACAATTGCATGCGATACATCGCCCAGCCCTATCCCCAACAACAGGTTGACATGCATGCAAGGTCAGAAAACACTTTCATTGTCTTATAATATGCATTTATTTTTACCTTACTTGCTCAACGACTCCCAAATGATTCGCCCAACGATTCATTTTTCCAAACCCCTCCTTTGCGTGATGCTAATCTGCGGTGATTGGTCAGATTAATGTCATCATGATTGTAATGCCTGATGAAGCAGTGTTTGTGAGCGCAGTGCTGCTTTACTGGGGAAACCACTATTTTTTTGGCTCCAAAAGTGGCACCTAGTGGCAAAGAATGAATTTGCATTAATCTGAATTTTCATTCAGACTAGAAAAGACCGACAAGTGGGCGGGCAATATGCTAATGTTTTATGTTGACATGGGCTTAGGATTCGTTTTAAAAACGACTCGTTTCAATGATTCAGAGTCGACTCTTTCTTTTGAGAGACAATAACTTTATATTTAACTTTTATTCAACTTCATATTTAAAACTTTGCAGGATGTTTTAATTCAATTAGAGCTGTGTTACACACTGCATGAAAAGTAATTTTCAAAAATCCATAACAGGGGCACTTTGTCTAAGTTTAGTAACCTGCTAGTCCTGTTGGCCTAAAGTGTCTGAGTGGGTGACACTGATTAAATGTTTGACTGATAATTGACTTAACGTCATTTAAGACATGTCCCTGAATCAACATCCTTGCTGCTCCAAAAACAACATTAACCAGAAACGTAGCTGCTAATATGGCATTTTTTGGGAGATAATTTTTATTTTAAAAATATCATCTTGTTTGGCCACAGTGTGAAGAAAGCAATTTTTGTTAAATCTAGGCCATGAAAAATGATGACTTTGATACCAACCAGAAGCCTCTGCCAACTGGTATTAATAGAATAGTACCAGAATTAATAGAATAGCATATTAAAGTATTGCATCAGAAACATATGATGGAAATGCCAATTAAAAAAACAAAATCCCTTAATTTGCAAAATAAGTTTGTTCGCTTGGGTCAAAAAGGGTTGATGCGAATAATGAGAGATGCTGAATAAATTCCTCCATATGCATCAAAAAAAGTCATGTGACTTTACGTTATGGGGCAGCATGAACCAACAGACCGATCTCATTCCACAGCATCTGAAATGTTATGGTCATCTTGAAATGCCCGAGCAAAGTCTGTCATCAAAGTGTTTCTGTATAATTGCCTCCCAGAACTGTCCTACACGACTGGGTTCTCAAACAGCAGGCAGAAGCCTCCGGATACAATGACCGCATTTTGTGTTTCATCTGCTTGCTCTGAGGTGCAAGTGATTTATTGTATATGAAAATTCTTATATTCAGTGGCTTCTCCTACTTTTATAGTGCCAGATTATCAAGAAGGGACTATTTTGTTCTCTTTGACTCATTGGACGGAAACTGTGCTTATTTGCAAATGTTTTATGCGATATTCCAATTTTCCACACGTTAAATCTGCAAATTTGGATGGAAACCTGGCTACTGTGCCCCTACCAAACCGGTCAGATTTTAGGATTAGGCTTGAGTTTTGGTTATTTCCCTCTGATTATACAGGGTATGTTATGAATAGTTCAGCAGGTTTAGATGTCATTGTTCTTTGAAGGATGTTGATCCAGGACATGTCCTACTGCCACTGTTAGTGAGACCCAAAAAAACTAGTGTCCTAGAGCTTAAGAGTACACTGTGGATTGTGCATATGATAATGTGTAACCCTTGCTTTGTCCGTGGCAGGAGAAGAGAATGAACAAGGCCACTGAGGTGATGATGCAGTATGTGGAGAATCTGAAGCGGACATATGAGAAGGACCATGCTGAGCTGATGGAGTTTAAGAAGCTTGCCAGCCAGAACTCCAGCCGCTGCTATGCAGGATCAGTGGACACTGGAGGTAAACAAACATCAAAACCACAGTTGCCCCCCCCCCACAAGACATGCCTGCTTATGTTTCATCTCTTACCATCTCTTATGTGTTTCGCACAGAGGATGGTGTTCCACGTACATCAAGATCCATGTCTGTGCAATTGGGAAAGGTAGGCAAAAGTCTGTGGCTAAAGGATTAAAAATAACCCAACACAAATTTAATTTGCTGCTCAGGAATTATTTCTTGTTATTATCAGTGACAAATAAATGAAACATAATTTCACTGACCCCAAACATTTGAAGTTTTGTAGATGACTTCAAAGCTTGAACCCAAACATGGACTAAAAGCAACAAATTTTGGATTCTCTACTTCTATGGTTCTTAAGAAAACCTGTAATACTGATAAAAAAATAAAAATAAAAATCTTGTTTGGGTTCACTTTTCCTCTGTAAACCGATACAACAATCTGAAGAACCTGTAACATAAAGAACCTTTTAAAAATGTAACATCAAAAACCTTTTTAATCTCCAGAGAATCATATAGCTAGCTCAAGAACCCATATATTACTGTGAAATATATTATTGCTGAACCTAAGGTGCTGCAAACAGCCATTTAAAATCCTGTCTTTTTGTAATATTGTACCAATAACATCCATAACACAGATCAGAGATGCAGAGAATGAGTCTATCTACAGATCAAATGTGTTTAGTTTCAGAGAGTGTGTTTTTTCTCTCTCTAAGGCATTGCCCAGACGAAGAGTCAGTGTGGCTGTAGTTCCCAAGTTTAATCTACTGAACATCCCCGGGCAGACGCCAGCCGCCGCTGGCCCTAATGTTGCACCCGGTGCACTTCCTGTGGTGGTGAGTCTTATCTCACACACACTGCCTAGTCAGCTGTTATGTTGTAGCCTGTCAGCAGCCTCATGTTATTAATGATGCTTTATCTTTAAGTTTCCTACATGTGGCATTTTATCAAGGTGACCATTTCAGGCCAAAGCCATTCATCAGAATGAGACCTTGAGGATTTTTTTACTGAGTGTATTCTACTGTTGTTTTTAGTGTGAGTCGAACACCATTAAGAACGGCAGTTCCTCAGACCCTACACAACAAGATGTGCCGGACAAATCGTAAGTAACTGCCTTTCTCGACTCCACATTCCTCAAACTGTGTACATGAGCTAACATTCATCAAATAATGCTTCAAAATTCGATCTTTGACATCCTCAGTTTTCTTAAAACAATGGATCCATTTGAGCCTTATCAAAAGATATGTATCTGGAGAATGTTGCATGTTTACGTGGCAGATAGGAAACCCATCTAAATACATTTATTCGTCAACAATCTTTAAAATAGAGGTTTTTAAAGGGGATTTTCACACTGATGCCATAGAAGAGCCAGTTTTGATACTCAAAAGAACCTTTCTGCGAACTGTTCTTAAAAGAACCATTTTTATGTGAAGAACTTAATTACACCACCCATTACAGTATCTTATTTTCTTAATGAAATCCAAAGTTTTTTATTTTCATTCTAATTTTGGAGTGCTGATTCCAAAAATAGTACCGGTTTTGATGAAGCATGTCACACTTTCTCACAAAATGTTATGTGCATTTAATAGCATATCTGCTTTCGACAACTATTCATATGTATTGTATTTTCTTTTAAACATCAGAAAAACTGCCACAAAGAAGTGATTCCTATCTTGCTTTGAGCAAAGATACAACTATGCTTTTTACTACAACTACTAGCAACTAGTTAAGAGACCCTAAAATAAAGTGTTACCATATATTTTGAAATTTTTTTTTTTTTTTTTTTTTTTTTTTAAATTAGCAGATACAGGGCTATGCAATATATAGTTGTTTTTTGTTTTTTTCATTATAAAGAACCTTTTGTGCAGTGGAAAGGTTGCCTGTATGTTAAAGGTTCTTCATGGAACCACAGATGCCAATAAAGTACCTTTTATTTTTAAGAGAGTACACCAAGAAGTATGGCCCTTTTGGAGGATTATAACTTAAACAACCTTCTCGTTTTTCTGTGTGCTTAAAATAACACAAGAATCCCATCTGCAGTCAATTTTACATCCTATTTTGTGATTAAATCTAAACATTTGGACAGGAAGGTTTGACAAAAACCAGTCATCAGTGTCTGACCATACTGTTTTTTTTTTTTTTTTTAAGCAAGATAAGGCAAAGAGATTGTCACCGTACTGTCAAATCTAAATACCAGGCTTTAACTCAAAGACAGACAGACAATAACAATCTAGTAATGTGTGTGTGCTATTCTAAAGCGAGTGATGTTTAAAGACCTCCCAAAGGACCTGTTTAAACATCTCATGTCTCACTTCTGTCAGAGCTGCAGTGGCATGTGTGCCATGTGACATTTAAGTCTCTCCAAGAGGGCAGAGGTTATTATTGTTATCACTCGTGGTTATGAACGGAGAGAGACAATTCTGTAGTTCACACACATCTGCGTAATGGCAATTTTTTTTATTGTTCCATCCCTGTCTCTTCTTTTCCTATGTGAAACAAAGCAGTGGAAACCCTCTGACGGAGCAGGAAAGTGAAGCAACGCCAGCCAAAGTTGTCTGCAGTCCAGAGAAGATTACAGAAGAGATAAAAGCCAAGATTGAAGAAGCAGCGTATAACAAAGGGTAACACCCTTGGCCCTACTGAACGCTTAAATGAACCTGTGTGACCACACACATCAAACAACAAACTGTTGTTTAAGTCTAGATAACTAGTTATATCATGCAAGTTTCATAATTGCAAAAACATTCTCAGGAAATTGCCTTTTTTAAAAACCAAGGTAACAATCCTTGGGAAACATTGGTGACCAACATAGTAAAATGCTTTCTGCACAATATTCAGATTAGTTGTCAACAAATATGGGTTTTCCAAAAGAGTGATTTTAAAACCATATACCCTCATCCTAAACACTTTAGATTAGGGATTACTTATAGGGTAGGATTAAGGGATCTAAAATATGTTCATGCAGAATAAGGCATTCATATGTGCTTTATAAGTACTAATAAACAGCCAATATGCTAGTAATATGCATGCTAATAAGCAACTAGTGAATGGTGTTTCCTAATCTAAAGTGTTACCAACATTTAAAAATAAATGGCATAAAGAGAATGGGATTTCCCCAATATTCAGATTAGCGGTCAACAAATAATTTGTTACATTTTTATATAGCTCTTTTCTTGACACTCGTCACACACAATATGTGACCCTGGACCACAAAACCACAAGGGTAAATTTTTCGAAATTGAGATTTATACATCATGCATCAAAGCTGAATAAATAAGCTTTCCGTTGATGTATGGTTTGTTAGGATAGGACAGTATTTGGTCGAGATGCAACTATTTGAAAATCTGGAATCTGAAGGTGCAAAAAAATCAAAATATTGAGAAATCGCCTTTAAAATTGTCCAAATGAAGTTCTTAGCAAAGCATATTACTAATTAAAAATTAGGTTTAGATATATTTATAGTAGGAAATTTACAAAATATCTTCATGGAACATGATCTTTACTTAATATCCTAATGATTTTTTGCATAAAAGAAAAATCTATAATTTTGACCCATACAATATATTTTTGGCTATTGATACAAATATACAGCAGCAACTTAAGATTGGTTTTGTGCTCCAGGGTCACATATACTGTAAGATTTTTTGTACTTAAATGTTTTTGAGTCTCTAATGCCTCCCCAAGGCTGCATTTATTTGATCAAAACTACCGTAAAACAATAATATTTTAAAATTTTCTAAAAGTGTTTTGATTCAATATATTTTCACATTCATTTTTTCTGTGAAATAAATAATCGAATGTGCTGATTTGCTGCGCAAGAAACGTATCAGTGTTGAAAGTTGTGCTGTGTAATATTTGTATTTTTTCAAATCTTTTTTGATAAACTGAAAGTAAAAATACAGCTTTTATTTGAAACCATAATCTTTTCTTTTTTGTAAAAATGTGAATAGACATTCTTGAAAATGATTTTATGCAAAAAAATATTTTTAAAGCCTTATAAAAGCTTTTAGAAAACAAATTCAGCTTCTGCTGTATATGAAGTGACAGAAATTAACTTCACTGTAGATACCAAGAAGGACTTAAGAGGTCTAAAGAACTTCAGGAGCTGAAGGAGGAGGAAGAGAAAGCAGAAGAGAAGCAGAAGGACTCCGAGGAGGAAACCAGAGGAAATGGTGATAAAGACAGGAAGACTAATAGGTAATTGACTTCAAAGTGTCTGCCTGTCAAATGATTGTTAATGAATCAGTAGTCATGTCTTTGTCCTTGCAGCAGGTTTGAAGAGTCATTAGAGGTCCTTGACCGGATATTTCCAAAATTCTTCCAACGAAATCGAGTTCTTTGGATCATCCTCACTCTGTTTTTTGCTTCATTCATTCTTGTTAATGTCATAAGCTTCTTCAGCAACCGCTACAGCGAGAGCGGAGACACGTCTGCCATCCCAGGCAAGAAGACGTTTTTCGGACTGAATGTAGGGTCAAAGACCCCTGCCCCAGAATGACTTTATTCTCATCCATCACGGAGAGACAGATTAACACAGCTCATATTGTTTCTACCAGTCTTTCACACTGCATTTAGAAAATAGCAGAACTACTTGTTATTGTTTAGGGACCAAGTGTGCTTAAATGAGAAATCAGATTTGCTTTGTAAACTAAATTGATAAGTTATATTACTTGAGGTTGGGAAAGTTGTGATTTCTTGTTATTGCAGAGAAACGTTTTCTGAGACTGTCACGGTTGATATGATTATACCACTCGAACCTTATGATTAAACTTCTCAGGTTTTGTGAAATATATATTTGATATATTTAGTACAATATTTAATACAAAATTTGGTACAGTATGTTTTAAAGTCTTTGCAGTTGTTTGTTGTTTATTTGAATTGACATTCCAAGGTAGATCCTAAAGTGCAATATTTTGCGACTGGTAGTTGACGGTTGTGTGGGGTTGTGCCTTCAGAGCACTGGTTTTAATAGTTCAGAATTTTTCACAATTTTGAAGAGCACTTTTAACTAGCATGAAAGATCTCATATTTGCACATGTGTGCTTGTGTTTACTGTTGTGCCACTTCACCTTGTAATAAAGGTGTTTGAAAATCACATGTTTTTTCTAGAGTACAGTTCCTGTTTATTGCATGGTAGAAAATAAAGACTTATCTCATAAATTTACCAAAGCATTTTTTCCTGTGTAGTGGAAATGGGCCTACGTCTTGATCAGTTAGGGTTAGGTTATAGTTATAGGTTTGTTTGTTTTTTTTCTTTATCATAATTTTTATTTACCATAATACCATAATTTTTACCATAATTTTTTTTCCCCCATATGGTGGGAATAAGCTTCCGTAGTGATTAGTTTATATTACAATTTCAACTTTTTATGAGTTTATCTAATATTTTTATCTTTTAATGTCATAATTATGGATTTTCATCTATTAATTTTGACGACATAACTATGACTTAGTATCTCATCATTTTGACTTGTCATAATTCTCATCAAAATTTTGACATCTCATTTAACTGTCATTTTTGGGACAATCAAGATTGTTGGCATTATGTCATTTTCATGACTTTTAAATACATTTCTTCTGCAAATTCATATTTCTGTAATAAAGAGTTAAGTGCAATAAATGGTACCATTATTATATGAATATTTAAAAAATAACATTAAACAATTAAATATGTTTTCTCAGTAATGAAAGAAAATTCTGATTTTGCCAATTAATGAGAATAAATTATGTTATTAAATCTTATTGCGGAACCCAACAATTCAACAAACATTGTAACATACATCTTATGATTCCACATTACCTAATGAGAATAAATCATTAAAATTATGTCAGTAATGTCAAGGTGCAAAAAAGTTTATATATGTGTGTGTGTGTATATATATATATATATATATATATATATATATATATATATATATATATATATATATATATATATATATGCATGGATTACTTTCCCAAACTATTCAAAAATACAAAATACTTTAAAATATGATTATTTTCTATTTATTGGGACAAAATGTTCTTGACAAGTTTCATATATTTCAAAGTATGGTCATCACAGTCACACACTTGACACAATATGAACCAATATTAATCTAATAAAATGTACTTTCCAGAGAAATTTCACATTTCACTTTCACATTTTTTTTTTCATAGTCATTTCCAGGCAGTGAGATGATGATGTTGTGCCTGTGTGTGTGTGTGTGTGTGTGTGTGTGTGTGTGTGTGTGTGTGTGTGTTTGTTTGAGAGATGTTTTGCCGGAAGTGGGATATAGCTGTGTCTGCGTTCTTTCACAGGAAGTTAGATGGACATCAGCCTGTTAATAAGAAAGCACAAGGGAACAGGAGGAAATTGTCCATTTAAGAGACCAAAGCCGAACAAACAACCCAAGAAGTCACGGAGATCTGAGCACATCATCTATCTAGTAATCTTCATAAACAACAGGGAATCAATCCAACTTGACAGTGATCATAGACTTGCTTTCCCACAGACTCCCTGCTGCAAATTGATGAATGTCACATATATAAAAAGTCACTGAAAATACCATTAATTACTAAGTGTTCTATCACTTAACCTGTAAATATATATTTAATTGGTTTTAAATCAAAGAATTTTAAAGAAATAACGTAATCTGAATATGTCTGATGAAACAACAATAAAAATAATTTACACAGAAATTAATAATTACAACAAACATTACATGCTTAATTATTTGCTTTAGTGAACTGCATTAAGTGAACTGCAATGTCTGTCATTGTGTTTGTTTATTTTATAGACTGCACTGGGAGACTTTAGCTTGTCCCCTCCTTCTTCAATTGTTCTGTCAAGAAATTTCATTTCATGTCATCTCTAGTGTTACAGAAAAAATCTCAATATCTCAGACTTGGCCATTGTATCGGAATAAGAAGTCCGAGATTTCAAAATGAACTCAAATATTTTGAGCTGCTCTGTGATCTATTATATGAAAGCCTGTTTCCACCACATAAGATAAAGTATACTTTCTCCCAACATAACTGACATAAAAAGTTACAATTATGAGAGACCCACTCAAAGTTATAAAACAAAATTCAAAATGAAAAAGTCCAAATTATGAGATAAAACTTCATAATTGTCAGAAGTAATGATTTTGTCTTGAGCTTTTATCTTAGCGTTTTTACTTTGATCTAACAATTATATCTCATAATTAATACTTTTCTCTCAAGTATTAAATTTTATCTTATGATATTTTATCTCATAAATATGACTGTGTTATTTAGACTATCATAATTATGACTTTGTATCTCAATTTTGTTTTTATGTCATAATTGACTTTTTATCTCATAATTTCTTTTACATTAGAATTTTGACTCATTTAAAAAGGAGTTATTTTGTTGTTGTTTTGGCGTAGAAAATGTGTTTCCATAAAGTTTGCATTGAGTTTACATCTTAATGACTTTTTGTCATTATTTCAACTTTTTGTCTTGTCATTTCAAATTTATCATAATGACTTATAATGTCACAAAGCATGATTTTTTTGGTATGTGGTGGAATTGGCCTTTGATGGTGATATGATCAGTTTATTTTATAATTTAGCCTTTTTATGTCATAATTATGACTTTTTATCTCATTATTGTTTGTCATAATTATGATTTACCAAAGCATAATTTTTTTCTTATGTGTTGGACACTTCCCTTGTGATCATCTCATAATTGTGACTCTTTATGTCATCATTTCAATTTCATATTTTGTCATGATTTGACTTTTTATGATTTACCAAAACATGATTTAAAAAAAAAAAAAATTATGTGTGGGAAATTGGCTTCCAGTGATCAGTTGTTTCAGGAACTTAGAAAAGAGCCTGGAACATTGCTCTGGCTTTTGGATTTCCTGTCATAGGTTATGGATTTTTACTAAGCTTGCTATGACACAAAGGATGGAAACATTGACCGTGTGGTGCAGTGCGTCAGCAGGTCTTGTGTCATCACCAGGTGTTTTCATGGTGAAAACATTCTCGCCTTGGCCTGAACCAGACTCCTGAAGAGCACAGTCCCTCATCAGAGATGCCAGCGCACCTCCTGTTTCCTCTTCCCCACTGCGGCGGCTTGGTCATGACACTTTGTACGGGTCATTTATGGAATAACCGCCCCCTCTACGCACGGGCCGCAGCCCTGGGGAGTTTAGCCTCCCTATAACCTCTCCACTTGGCACTCAGGCACACATCACCGATCACACTTTGCTCAGAGGCTCAGAGAAAGCAGACTTCACCACCATGGCAAGAGTCTGGATGAGGATGATGATGATGATGCTTTTCAGTAGTTTATTCATGTCTAGCCTAACTTTTGACATCCAGTCAGTAAAAGGTATGTCCCTCATGGGCATTTATTTATCTTTAATATCTGTGGATCTATATGACTTTGTAGAAATTAATTGGAATGTTTGGCTGTTTCCTAATAAGTACTAAAAATGTGACTAATATATTTGACTCACCTTTAACAGTGTGTTAAAACTAATTAAATTCTATTTCTTTTTTCTTCCTCTGATGAACAGTGAACCCTAAACGAGCCATCTCCGGTGTGTTTGAAGTTTCCATCGGAAATACATACGCCTTAAGTGCATCAGCAGCCAGAGATCTTTGTGAGCATCTAGGTTTGACTATTGCAAGCAAAGCACAGGTAGCAGAGGCCCAGAAACACGGTCTGGAGACATGCAGGTCAAAACGAAATCAAATACAAATTATATCCGCATTATACATTGATACAAATCAATGTATAATGCGGAATTAACCAATTAATACTTTAAATTGTAAATGAGGAAAATGAACATCGTTTTTCTTTTTAAATCTCAGGTTCGGATGGGTAGATGAGCAAATAGCTGTTGTTCCCCGAATTCAGGTCAAATCGATCTGTGGCAATGGTCAGACTGGGGTTGTCGTGTGGCGTGCAGACCCCAGTAAAGAGTTTGATGCCTTCTGCTTCAATTTAACAGGTAAAATATTTTGATAATTTTATACACTCTGGTTGCATATCCATAATTGGATTCTTAAATGCACATTAATTATTTGTTAAGCTTTATTCAAGGTAAATGAATGTGTCATATTTGATGTGAGACTACAATGCCTGTGATAGTAATTAGCATTAAACACGCCCTAATCATTTCCATATATGGGATTTCCATACAACAACACCTACTACTAAGTGCATTCAAAACTGTTTTATATAGGATCGCAGACCTAAGTTATATGTTATATTTTTATTTGATTATTGCTCATAAATAATTCTTAATTTTTTTAAGTGAATTAAATTTATTTTGTTGTTGTTGATATGTGTTTTTGTTATTTGGCTTTTAAAAATGTCTAGCTTCTAAAGCCACTGAGTGTGTGATTTTTGTGTACATGTGGTTTCAGTTGGTGCTTAATTGTAGAACAAATTTAGAATTTCAGTTTTTTTATTGAAAATTTATTTTTAATGATTATTATTATTAAGTAGATTTTTTTCACAAATATATGCATATATGTGTGGTTAGTAAATGATAGTAAAAAAATACCCAGGTTATTAATACAAGAAACTTCCTGATACATGTTTTCTATTGTTTTGTGTGTCACTTGGCTGAACTAAGTATTTATAATTGAATTTATAAGTATTTATAAATGCTTCATTTTGTAAAGTCACATCGTTATTACATTGCTATATGTTTTTAGAAAATGGTTTATTATAATGTATAATTGTAATGTATTTTTTTTTTTTTTTGTATGTGTATTGATTTTTTTTTTTTTTTGCATGTATTGAATTAAATTTGAATGCAAACCTAATAGCAAATCATTAAGATTCATACACAGATTTTATGCACAAATATGTGTATGATTATAATGAATGAGTCCCACTGATTGCAAAGTCATACTTATTTACAAGCCTGATACAGATTTTTGTATGAACTCCTTTCCAAGTTTGTGTGTTAGTTGGCATCAAATCAGCACAAACTGTTAGTGTGCCAAAGAAATAGGAAATTCTGGATGTGACATCATCACAGATTGGTTTCCTATGAGGGTCAGGGATGTGGTGAAATGGAAGGAAGTGAGTGGGATGAATTGGCAAATGCCTGATCAGGGCAAACGTAACCGTTGAGATTTGTTTGATTGTCATGTCTGTTATGTAACAAGCCTGAATCGGTTCTGTTTGCAGATTTTGAGGCACAAAACCAGGCTTCCATGGCCGCACACCAAACGACAACAAGAAAGCCAACCACAACACATTCATCTGTTTTTCCCACTGCTCAAACTGGAGTTCATCTGAGGAAAACCCCATTTTCTAAACTCCCTTCCCCATCATCTTCCTCTGTTCCTTTTTCTTCAACATCTCACAGTCCCTCTGTTAACGATATGGATGATGAAGGGAAACATCTGCCCATGAGTGAAACCTCGATTGAGAGTATGATCATCCAGTTTTCATAATATGAGCGTATAAGAGCAGCTATTGTTTGATTAAACACAGAGGCTTGCTTGTATTTACTGTTTTCTCTTTTGTGGTTTGCAGCTGTTCCAGCTGTCTTACTGATCACAGTCACCTTCACAGTCATGCTTGCTGTCTTTCTAGCACTTTATTATTTCAAAACGTAAGTTATGTTCCTCTGTTTATCCAAATGTTTTCAAATATAAAGTTAAATCTTAGAGCAAATCTCTGGGATTCCAGAGCTGATTTTAATTCAACTCACTTTTTACTTTTTAATTCAGCTGAATTTTTTAATTAAGCTGATCATTGAAATTTGTGCACTACAGGAACAGACCCTGCAGGACGCAGTGTGACAGCGAGCAGCAGAAGGAGTACATTGAGACGGAGGATTTGGAGTACTGTAGTAAAAAAGACGTGCAGAAACCACAGGAGGAGCATGTGGAGGAGAACGAGGAAGAAAACAACAACAGCAGTTCTACAGAAAAGGAGTGACTTCTCTATTTGTCAAGACATCTTGGGATGACTGAGACTGAAGTGTTTGTGTGTCACAATGTCGTAGTTTTGTAATGAAGTACAAAATGACACAGATGAGTTTATTTATATGGAAGTTGGCTTTTTATCATGCTTTTTTAATAATAATTTTATTACATTAAATATTTTACTGATTTTGCTAAATGTCTGGGCATTCAATATTCAATTCAAATGGTTTGCTCTGAAAATAATTGAACTGAAAAGTGTTGCTTGAGAAAATACAGGTCCTTCTCAAAAAATTAGCATATTGTGAAAAAGTTCATTATTTTCCATAATGTAATGATAAAAATTAAACTTTCATATATTTTAGATTCATTGCACACCAACTGAAATATTTCAGGTCTTTTATTGTTTTAATACTGATGATTTTGGCATACAGCTCATGAAAACCCAAAATTCCTATCTCAAAAAATTAGCATATTTCATCCGACCAATAAAAGAAAAGTGTTTTTAATACAAAAAAGTCAACCTTCACATAATTATGTTCAGTTATGCACTCAATACTTGGTCGGGAATCCTTTTGCAGAAATGACTGCTTCAGTGCAGCGTGGCATGGAGGCAGTCAGCCTGTTGCACTGCTGAGGTGTTATGGAGGCCCAGGATGCTTCGATAGCGGCCTTAAGCTCATCCAGAGTGTTGGGTCTTGCGTCTCTCAACTTTCTCTTCACAATATCCCACAGATTCTCTATGGGGTTCAGGTCAGGAGAGTTGGCAGGCCAATTGAGCAAAGTAATACCATGTCACGGAAGAGAAGACTGGATGCAATTGCAAGTTAATTATCTCTTTTAATAGAGCTTCACGCCAGATAAAGTCAGATGTACATGAAATGACGAGACAAATAAGCAGCAGGGAGAGATGGTAACACAGACTTTGATGGGCGATGGTGTCCGTGGTGAGTGGTGATCCGTGAGTCCAACGTGGCTGAAGTGATGAACGAGGATTTCCAGAATGATAATCCACAGGAACAGACAGGCAAACAGGAACAGCGACGAGAAATCCAGAGCAGGTACAACAAACACGAGAGACACGAACAAACACCAGGACCTCCAAACAACCATCTGACAACATGAGACGAAAGACAAGGCGTTAAATAGGCAAGATGTAATAAGCCGCAGCTGCCGCTGATCAGTAATCAGCGGCGACGCCCACACAGAACAATCAGGTGATACACCCCGCAACCTACACACAGACAACAAGATGACACCATAGATCTATGAACCGTGACATACCATGGTCAGTTAACCATTTACCAGTGGTTTTGGCACTGTGAGCAGGTGCCAGGTCGTGCTGAAAAACGAAATCTTCATCTCCATAAAGCTTTTCAGCAGATGGAAGCATGAAGTGCTCCAAAATCTCCTGATAGCTAGCTGCATTGACCCTGCCCTTGATAAAACACAGTGGACCAACACCAGCAGCTGACATGGCACCCCAGACCATCACTGACTGTGGTACTTGACACTGGACTTCAGGCATTTTGGCATTTCCTTCTCCCCAGTCTTCCTCCAGATTCTGGCACCTTGATTTCCGAATGACATGCAAAATTTGCTTTCATCCGAAAAAAGTACTTTTGGACCACTGAGCAACAGTCCAGTGCTGCTTCTCTGTAGCCCAGGTCAGGCGCTTCTGCCGCTGTTTCTGGTTCAAAAGCACACGCCTGTGCACGGTGGCTCTGGATGTTTCTACTCCAGACTCAGTCCACTCTTTCCGCAGGTCCCCCAAGGTCTGGAATCGGTCCTTTCTCCACAATCTTCCTCAGGGTCCGGTCACTCTTCTCTTCTCGTTGTGCAGCGTTTTTTGCCACACTTTTTCCTTCCCACAGACTTCCCCACTGAGGTGCCTTTGATACAGCACTCTGGGAACAGCCTATTCGTTCAGAAATTTCTTTCTGTGTCTTACCCTCGTGCTCCTCGCTTGAGGGTGTCAATGATGGCCTTCTGGACAGCAGTCAGGTCGGCAGTCTTACCCATGATTGCGGTTTTGAGTAAGTGCTCCTGCTCACCTCATCTTAAAAGCCTCAGGAATCTTTTGCAGGTGTTTAGAGTTAATTAGTTGATTCAGATGATTAGGTTAATAGCTCGTTTAGAGAACCTTTTCATGATATGCTAATTTTTTGAGATAGGATTTTGGGGTTTTCATGAGCTGTATGCCAAAATCATCAGTATTAAAACAATAAAAGACCTGAAATATTTCAGTTGGTGTGCAATGAATCTAAAATATATGAAAGTTTAATTTTTATCATTACATTATGGAAAAAAATGAACTTTTTCACAATATGCTAATTTTTTGAGAAGGACCTGTATATGTATATATACATCCGTACATACACATATATACATCCATACATATAATGAAATATATATATTTATTTATATATGTGTGTTTATGCATATATATGTATTTTTGTATTTACTATATTTTGGTGTATTCAACCATCATAGTCTGTAATGCATATAAAAAGGTCAACAAAACTGCATGGAGTCATTAAGATTTTAATCTGGAACATATTTATTTTTTATGTTTTTCAACCTTACCGCAACCTCGCAATAACGTTCATTGTATACAAATGTAATATTTCAATAGCTTTCAAATTTTGTGCAGTTTTCTAAATACTGATATTAATTAATAAATAAATAAATAAATAAATAAATAAAGCAGAGCTGTTAAAGTGCCATGAAATCAAAAACAGGCTACTGTACAGAACAACAGTAAAACAAACAGAAATCAGGAGGTACTGCATGTGTAAGATATGGTAGTAGTTTTGCAGTAAAGAACTCAACCTGTTTTTCATGTTTAAAAAAATATTATCTTTAAAAGATGATGTATTTGTTGCAAAAAAAACTGTTTTTAGGCAAGCAGTATTTTGTGTTTTGCCCTCTGGTTTCTTTTATTTATCCTCTACTGCCTTCTTTTCAAATTTTTTTCTCTTTTTGTTAGCTGGGAGACACTCTTTTTCTGCCCATTTTCCTTTCTCTCTTTGTAACATTCTTTCTCCTGCTGCAGATACTCTGCATACCTCTCTGGGTCGTTTCTCATTTCCTCTCTGCATTTCTTTGATCTTATTGTTGATGAATTTGGTCTCATCTAGGGTTACAAAGTGTTATGTTTAAATATGATTTACAATAGACTGAATATCTGTAATTTAATATACAGTAAACCTTGAACTTGTCTCTACCACAACACCAGGTCTTTACCGCAACACTTAAATTTAAGGCTTATTGGCAGCTAGCAAGGTCTGCTACATTAGTTTTGACTCTTAGCATCTTAATATTCATGAATTAAACCGTAATATACAATAATTTTTAAAATGTAGTTGAAAGTACAGAATTACTAAGCTGTGTGGTAAGGACACACAATAAATACTGACACAGAAAAGATGATATTTACCTTATTTTTGGGGGGTCAATGTGTCAGCATTGTGCTCACGTGCTAATTTCTGTTTGCATAGAAACTAGACTTGTTTGTCTTTGATAAAATGTGATAATAAAAGCCTTTTTTCATTGTTGTGGTAAGGACTCAAAAGTGTGGGACAGGCACAGTTAGTTCCAAAAATCATAAAAATTATCAGTAAAAAATTAAATAAAAATTTAAGATGCTATAAATGAATATGTATATTAAACAATTCCATTTGAAATAATGTCAAATTTGAATTCAATTAGCTTATTTTACGTATCTCAACATTGTGACCAGAGTTGTGGGACATGAACAAAAATGGTGTTTGGACCTAAAAATGCTTCATAATTTTGTATTAAATCACATTAATTATTAATTATATTTTTGTCAAGGTGTTTAATGACACTGTGAATATATTTATAAAGCATCATATGACAAATTTTAACATAAATCTAAAATTGCACTGCTGGGACTTAAAAGCGCCTGTAGTTGCAGAAACACCCGTACAGTATATATATATATATATATGGGTGTTTCTGCAACTACAGGCATCTGTGTGTGTGTGTGTGGTTTATTCCTGTGATGGAAGGAATATATGTGTAGAATGTTTTCATATAATGGAAAAGATTATATGACAAGTTGGGCACTGATGAAAAGCACACAAAATACAGGGAGAAATTATCGATTAATTACTCTTTTAGTCATTTACAAAATTGTTTTCTACACACATGAAACATAAAAAGAAAAAGAAAATAACTGGGTTAAAGTTAATTCAATGAATAAATATGCTGTCCTCAGAAAACAGACAGTACACTACAGGCACTGCATTTAACCAATGTACAGTACCACACATTACAAATATTCTCAAAGAAATAAAATCAAACACTAATATTTTTTTCCCTTTTTACAAACATTATGTGATGCATTAATTAAAACTTTCAGTCTTTTGTTCCATTTAATTATGTTTTGAATGCACAGGAAATGATGGGAAATGATGCTCTACCTGACAAACTACAGCTCTGACCCTAAACCAAAATTTTGAGGTGGTATGAATATCTAAGCTAATCCTGAGGGTTTTTTTTCTTTGCATGTTCTGCCGAGCAGTGGCGGAACGTTCCAGACATTTTTCTTTGCCAGAGAAGAATCTCGATGTCTGCCTATTTCTGCTGCACATACAGGTGCATCTCAATAAATTAGAATGTCGTGGAAAAGTTCAATTCAGTAATTCAACTCAAATTGTGAAACTCATGTATTAAATTCAATGCACACAGACTAAAGTAGTATATGAATTCGAATTTATAGTATATGTGCATTGAATTTATTTAATACACGAGTTTCACAATTTGAGTTGAATTACTTAAATAAACGAACTTTTCCACGACATTCTAATTTATTGAGATGCACCTGTAAATATTTTGAGGATATAGCTCACAAATCTCCACAGGAGGGAGACACTGCCCATGTAATGTAATGTCAAGTATGCCAAACCCTTTTCAAGTCGTTGCATAGGCAGACAGTGTTTACGAGAAGGCTGGATATTAGAAAAATCTGAGAAGCAGAGCAAGACTAGATATAAACAACTTTACATTTGGGTCCCTGTGTATTCATTTCTACGGTTTATAAAAATAGCAATCATACATATATGGGCACAGAGGGCTCACTGGACAGCTACTGTGACCCAACAACCTCTGACTTTACTCCATCTACCAGGAAGCTTAGTTCATTACACAGTGTCTCGTGTCTGTAGGCCATGCGGATCTGAGGTACATTTGTCCGCCGAATGTCATTCCCCTCAGGTCCATCTTTCAGGTAATTGACCACAAGGAAATGCTTTTTCTCCTGAAGAAAATGGCAAAGAGGCTTCAGTGTTGTGCTGAATAAATATTTACACAATGTTATGAACTGAGCATATGCACTACCTCATGGGAAAGGCCACTCTGCAGAACGCTGTTCCTAGCGATCTCACACACGTCACATGTGCTCAACTACTACAGTTGGGCTGCAATAGCGTACTCCTCCATTAAAGCCTCCTGCAGTAGTAAAACAATTACAATACTGTATATCTGTATACACATATTATATATTTTAAAAAAAATGTGCAGTTGCATTTTCTCAGGGGAAATTGTCTAGCCTAACTCAAATTAAAATGCATAAAGTAAATATAATTGACCCAAAAATTGATTTTATAAATGTTTTGCAAATTTTTATAAGAGTCAGTGCATTAATTTTGGGGTATTTCTATTGAGATTTTTTGCAAGGTCATCACTCAGCCACTAGGTGGCGACAAGTGTGAGTGTAATTGATTCATTCATTCAAGCAATTCGCTCAAAAACTGATTCGGCCAGGAATAAAACACCACTTCAAGTCACTTCAATTCAGTGCTTGGATATTAAATTTTATATTGTATTAATATTTGTGACCCTGGACCACAACACCAGTCACATGTAGCACGGGTATATTTGTAGCAATATCCAAAAATACATTGTATGGGTAAAAATTCTTGATTTTTCTTTTATGTCAAAAATTATTACTATATTAAGCAAGGATCAGTAAGTAAAGATTCATGTTCCATGAAGATATTTTGTAAATTTCCTACTGTAAATATATCAAACAACAACTTTAAAGGCGATATTCTCAATATTTTTTGCACCCTCACATTCCATATTTTCAAATAGTTGTATCTCGGCCAAATATTGTTCTATCCTAACAAACCATACATCAATGGAAAGCTTATTTATTCAGCTTTCAGATGATGAATAAATCTCAATTACAAAAAAATGGACCATTATGGCTGGTTTTGTGGTCCATGGACACATTTAATTTATTAATAGGGAAACAATAATAATATTTATGTATTATATATTTAAATATTCTCTTTAATAGGAAAATGGACACACTATTGGTTTAAATTGTTTTCTGCTAGTTTTCTCTAAATTAGCAAAAATAAGTTAATGCATCCTCTTATTTATAAAAGATAAACACTTGATCTGGTTTGTGAAGCTGGGCCGCATTCAGCCCCAACAAAATGGTGCAAAACGTTTTTTAAACGGAAACGGTGGTGCGTTGAACACCGTGTTCAGATGATGCAAGAGCTGCAACTATGGCAGCTGAGAATGCTGCAAAATACACTGAATGTTACAGTCACTGCCCTTGCCATCCAAAATAAAAGAGAACATCCCAATCGAGTGAAGGGATTTGTGGAAACTGTGGTTCATAATTATTGTGATCCAACATTTGCTTCGCATTTCAGGATGAAAAGACAAACATTTTCAGGTGAAGGATAATCCACTACCTCCGAGACTGTGTTATGAGCTAACCTTATTATTTTGATTTTTATTGTGAGTATTAGGCTTTCATTATTGCTGATCACTGTTGTTGTGCTATGCTATTGTAATATTTACCATTATATAATCAGATGAGTATAGAAAAGTTTATGAAAGTGTCACTCCACAATACAATAGCAAAATATATAAATATTAATCAGTGTCTAGCACACCTTCCTTAAGAAAGGATATCGACCAGAAGACATTGTAATTACTAAATTATATTTAGACAGACTTCCAGATCTATACTTGTGCTCTTATTATTACAGTTATTTTGCCTTTAATGTAAATAAACATGTGCAAACAATATACTTGCTCTTGTGAATGTATTTTGACTTTAATTACATTGTGCCAGCTGTCTCTTTAATATCGCGCGGTTTATACAAGTTGCTGCTAATTGACATTTTTGACACACCCACCAAGAGAAAACGTATCTCAAACCCCGTTGAACACCGTTTCCAGAAAACATGTAACGTTCGTCAATATGTTCGAGATGGCCAATCAAATCCAAGTAGGCGGGGTTTACCGTTCAAAGAAAAAGAGCGCGAATTCCAGTCAGCGTGACACCAAGCGACAGTTGAAGAGAGCGAGGTAAGATGAAAGTAGTATTTGAGAAATGTTTTACGATAGAAATGTTAAACGACGACAGTATATCCAGGGATGCAAACTTATAAAAAAAATTTTTATCTCAAAGTGCGCAATTTAGAATGAAAAATGTGGTATCATTTAGGTGATGTAATTCTTAACTGAATGTGACAAGACATGAAACGTTTTGCGTTTTCGACATAGGCCTGTTGGGAATACAAGTGAATGTGTGAATATTTAAAAATATTATTTGGAAATAGTTCCAAATGATTACTCCCCGACTAAGATTAGAGGTAGAATTAGTCTATTTCTTTTAACTTTACATGCATACCTGTTGCTGCCATAATAATAGCACATTTCACATGTTTAAGGTCACATGTCTTTCCTCATTTTGTTCTTAACAGTTGTAGAGGAGTGGTGATGAAATATTGTTCTTGTAAATACTTTACAGCATTTTAGTATTGAAAAGTTTTCATCTTTAAAATACACGCAAATACAGCAAATCGTAACAGTTACTTTACAGTGGTTGGCATTGGTCAAAAGGGATTTATAAAACAACTTTTGGATTTATCCCCTCGTGTATAAACTCAGAAATGTGGATTCTACCTTTGGTTTTTGTCCAAAAAAAAAGGGTTATTCAGCTGGGAATCTTTAGGCAGGTTGTGGGAGAAAAACATTCTGGATTCGGACTGCAATAGCCTCAGCAAATGTTGAAAATACCTTACGCCCCATGAGAAACAATTATCATCTGAATAGGGCTTCAGAATTACTTATTGTTACTGTATTATTATTATTATTATTATTATTATTATTACTCACTATATCATATTATAGGACCATATAGGCCTGATGTAAATAAAAAAATCTGCCTATTATATAGGCAGGCTTTACGGGGTTAAAATCCATTACTGAGTTTATTTATTGAAAGGTTAGAGCATTTTAGGGTGTACTTTGGGAACATTTAGGAAATTGGGGTCCAGCTGTAAGATGGTTGTATGAGTCTGACCTTGGTGTAGTGGAACTGCATGGGATCATCAGTGGAGAGCGACACACACAAGCCTTTGTGTAGGAACTCTCCCCGGGTTTTTTGGAGTATTCCAGGAACAGACTGTTGTTACTCAGTGGGGACATGGCAATGGCCACTTGCACAAGATAATACAGGTACTGCAGCACTGGACTCTTGAAACACACACACACACACGTTTTATGTTTGATAGCTTGTTCAGTTTGATCATAAGACCAAAGTCTCTGATCAGACTCATAGGCCTGTCTGCTTCCTTTTACCTGTTTCTGTACAGCATCAGAGGCTCCATTGACTCTGGACTAACAAGTACATAATCAAATGAAGTAGTAATAAACACACATCTGCAACTTCATGAATAGAATAGACTTGGGCTGAAGATCTGAACTCTGAATCCATTTTCTTTGCCACCAACATCAATTAAAATACAAGATATTTGGTAATTTGACTAAGCTCTTTCTGAGTTATCTTTCATGTTTTTAGAATTATATTGCATTGCAAAAAGTGCACTGCCCATTTTTCCTAATTTTTAAGTGCGACTGAGCGCTATAGTTTGGACTAATCTTGTACTTTTCACCTTTTCCAGGTTTAAGCCATAAGAAATGTTGTCTGCAGTGAGGAAAGCTGAAACCAGGTGGGTGATAGAACCAGCTTCTCCACAGTGTGGACGGAACTGAAAGGTACTAAGACCGCGTTCCCTGTGAAAACACACATATAAAAACAGAAAATTATAGAACTTGTTTTGTTGCAGATATAATGTCCAGATATTAAGAAATTATAGCAAATGAGAAAAATAAAGTTTCAGTTTGAAGAATGAATAGACTATTGATTAACAGACAAAATGTACTATGGCTAGCATACAACATCACAGTTGCTATTACAGGCACTCAGAGGCAAAGATGGGTAGATTACTTACAAATTGCAGTCCATTGCTGCTTACAGATTATATTATAAAAATTGTAGTTAGTAATGTAATCTAGAATACTCATTTCAGGTAATGTATTTTGACTACTATTTAGATTGCTTTTTTTAATCTAGTTTGTTTTACCATTAAACATACCATACTGATATACAAAAGTAAACATCATAAAATGCATTACACATTACATTAAATCAGGGCTTCCCAATCTGGTCTTAATGTAACAACTGTAGTGGGTTTGTGAGTTGATAAAAAGCTAATAATTAATTAAATCATAAAAATATAAAATAAACTATTTAAACCCTTGAAAACTAAAAATCGAAATATTTAATTTGTTTACCTGCAGGCCAATGTGATCATTAAGTGACATCGAACTATAAACATGCAAATGTGTATTATTAACTTCCTCAGAGATATTTCATGTAAATATTTCATGTCATAGGGGTCTGGCTGAAAAAAAAAAAAAAAATAGGATTCTCTTTGTGGGGATCCTTTGCATGGATTGCAAAATTATTGACATAACATTTAACTTGGCCATTTTAAATTGTGAATATAGTCAAAGCTAAATGGTGTGATACACAGCAGGATTTTTAGAAAGGCAGATTTGAAAGAGAAAAAAAAAGTATCAGATCACCATCCAGATCCATCAGTTGACCAGAGAGCTTAGATACAACAGCTTTAGAGCCAATCAGAATTACCTCAGTTTTGTCAGAGTTAAATGTAAGGTAATTTGCCTCCTGCCAAAGCTTGAGTTCCTTGATGCAATTTGTTAATGCAGGCAGAGGAAACACTGAGGTGGAAGGTGCACTAAAATAAGTGGAAGTTAAACCCATAGCGTTTGATTATTTGTCCAATTGGTAGCATATAAATGGTGAAGCACATATGAAGCACATATGGCGCCATGTGCCTTTTTAAAGGGGTCATATGATGCGATTTCAAGTTTTCCTTTGTCTTTGAAGTGTTACAAGCTGTTCGTGAATAGATAAGATCCCTAAAGTTGCAGAGACTAAAGTCTCAAACCCAAAGAGATATTCTTTATAAAAGTTAAGACTAGTCCACGCCCTCCTAAAACGCCTCGTTTAAACACACCCCCACATGTCTACGTCACTGTGTTGGAAAATTTGTATAATGCCGCCCAAATGTTGACGCAAAGAAAGAAGGCGTAACCTTGGATTCTCGCTGTTGCCGCCACTGCCATGTTGTGAACATGCTATGTATATACATATAGATAACTAAAACTATATGCAGTAGGCTACGCTGCTTTCATAGACGCACACGCACACATTATTACACACACAACACAACACAACAACACAGCAAGGAAACTTTTGTTAGTAAAATAACTTCGACAGGCTACCGACTCGCAACGTTATATTTTCCTGCAATGAGGGGGTAAAATCACTGTTTTTGAAGTAACTAAGCCTCATTGCTTGTAGAGAGAGACGCAGAGGCAGGTTCACACACACACACACAGACACACAACTTTCATCTCTCTATCTCTCTCTCTCTCTCTTTCTCTCGCTAATTCAAATGAATGATATAATTAATTAATTCAAATAAATGCGATCTATGTGTCTGATTTAAAGCAGACTGGATGCTAACGAGCCTTAACTGATGAAAATGACCATTGTGTATACAACCATTTAAAAACTCAGCAGAATTTATGTGACCGCTGCACCTGATGTTCATAAACTTTCATAACTGGTAAGTGTTTCTTCTTTTGCCTTGTGAACTGGCCGAGCTTTAATGATTCTGTTTCTTTATATGTATTTGTTTACTGACCATTGCATGCAATTGTGAAATACAGCATTATTTTTTTATTGGCTATTCATTGTGGAGAAAAAAAAAAGATTTTGTGTCCAGGCCGGGTTCAGGCTTCAGTTTAAAGCCTGTGCAGACATCTATAAAGAGGTCATATGATGCGATTTCTATTTTTCCTTTTCTTTAGTGTGTTATGTAGCCATTTGTACATGAATTAGATATGCAGAGTTACAAAGCTCAAAGTCTCCCACAAAATTTATTTATTCAATCTAAAAGAGAATGCTGATCCAGACCGGGCTAAAATGCCTCATTCAAACATGCCCCCACATGTCTATGTCATGATGTGGAAATATTTGCGAAATGCTGCCCAAATGTTCATGCAAAGAAAGAAGGTGTGATTTCAGGAAGCTCAGTAGTGTTGATGCAGACATGTAGAGAGATGCTGTGTGTTTCTGTGCCAAAGCAAAAGCACTTTATTTGGCCTTCCGGAAGTAGATGCAATGAGGAATCATTGGTTAAGATTTATTTACAACAGAACAGCACAAGCCAGATGGTCGAATTTGTGCAACGCATTTTTTGGACGACAGGTTTGTGAACCTAGGAAAGTAGCCTACAAGGCTGGCTGTGCAAATCTATTTCTAAAAAAAATTTGTCAATTCCGACTTTGCTATGACAATCTGGCACTTATTCTGAATCAGCTACTGTAAGTATGTTTTCTTAGTTTAAAGGTGCCATAGAATGCATTGATACAACATTTTAAATTGTTCTCTGATGTCCCTAGAGTGTGTATGCACATTTTTATCTCGAAATACCCCACAGATAATTTTTATAGCTTGCTGAAATTGCCACTTTTAGGGTATGAGCCAAAACGCTCTGTGTATGTCCCCTTTAAATCAGAATGTGCTGGTGCTCTTGTGTCCTTCCAGTGTTGCTAAGTCCACAGTTTTCCCGCGGAATTGGGCTACTTTAACACTGTTGCAGCGGGTTGCTTTTCAACCCTGCTCCCTTCTCAGAAGAATGCGGAGCTTCAAGAGCTCATGCTTGCGGGCATACCGGTGTTAAGGTGACCGTGTTACTGACCTCACACATTGCTTGCAAATGCAATTTTTAACTACCACATTCCTTGTGATGAGAGTGTAAAATCTTAGCACAAATTATAGGACTTTTGCTTTTTTACCGGGACATTTCCTTCGAAAATGAAAGTTAACCACCATGTCCTCAGCGGTCTGTGGAGACTCCTATGTTCGTTGGTGCATCCCAATACACGACACTTTTAATAGCTCTTTGGCGCCGACATTGTATCCAGCTCCAGAAGCTACAGCAAGAGAACAGTAATGATGGACTGCAGCTTCTCACTCAGGGCTGTGTATATGCTAATAGGGCAGAGAGTGTCACAAATGGGCTGGACTTTCACCGACTATGTCATCATAGTCTGGAACTGCTCATTTGAAGACTGTTTATGATTTTTTTGGTATTATAAAACAATGAGTGAGTGGATTTTTACCATTATAGGCTGGTTGTTTTCACACACTGTGGCCACACAACTGTGTTCAGACACCTTATAAAAGTGTTTTTTGCATTCTATGGCACCTTTAAGTATTTGCTATTGACTGTTCAAATGCTGAGTTTTGCGCCATGTAGAGTATCGCGTCGTGTGTGTGTGTGAGAGAGAGACAGTTCACATCACAGTGGAGTCAGCTGTCTTAAAACTGTTGTCTGTTTTAGGGTTTGCTGGTGCATTTCAGGATCTTCCTGCAGCTGTAAAAGGAAAATATAATATACAGGTGCTGGTCATATAATTAGAATATCATCAAAAAGTTGATTTATTTCATTAATTCCATTCAAAAAGTGAAACTTGTATATTATATTCATTCATTGCACACAGACTGATATATTTCAAATGTTTATTTCTTTTAATTTTGATGATTATAACTGACAACTAAGGAAAATCCCAAATTCAGTATTTGCATTCCAGGGGCTTACTGTCACGTTATTGGAGTTGTTTTTCAACCTGCGGACATGAAAAACAACCCGCAGCAATAGTGTTAAAGTAGCCCAATTCCGCAGGAAAACGATGGACTTGGCAACACTGGAAAAGGATAGCTTTCGTATAGCACATCAAGAACTGGGTAGACCGGGTACTCTAAACCACCAGTACTTAAGATAACCTGGTACCATAACATTTTAATTTTTTTATTACCAACTTGGCACCAAAATACCGGGTCTTTTGACAACACTACTGAGGACATTATTTACTGTCTTTACATTTATGTTGAAAGCTGAAGCTCGCGATTATGGAAAGGGGTGTTACATTTCCGACGCATGCTTGTGGTGTTCACAGTGCACTGGTTCAACTTGCCAATTAGAGCAGACTGTGCATTAAAGCATGTCAACATATTCTGTTACACCAAATACACAAAATAATGATCTTTAAAATAGCATCATATGACCTTTTAACCACAAATCAGACAGGAGAATAGATTAACTTCGGCGAACTTTAACTTGAAAAATGGTTTGTTCCTAGGCTGAATTTAAATATTTAATTCATTTTCATTTCATGGTTTATGTAAATATGAAAAGACAATTGTTTTACGTGTTTGAACTGAGGCAATACAGTGATCTGTTATGACACATTAAAGAGCCACAAAACAGTTTTTATATTTGGATTTTTTTTTTTTTATTATTACAAAATTTGCTAGCTGAGAGTTCTGAGACCTTGTTTCATACCAGAAGTAACCTGCTCTGTCTTGTATGTTGGCACATTGTCAGTTTCCTCTTTGCTCTGCGATGTATTTTTTCACTGTGTGAGAAAATGTGTGTAGTGTGAGAGTGGCTTTGTTTGTCGGGTATAGCAACAGTATCTAAGAGTGGGCGGGTCTTTGCGAACGGTCAGTTGTTTAGATTTTTAGAAGGCACATTAACTTCTTTCACATTTATAACTGTGTTTGCTGTGTAAAAACATGGGTCGATATTCACACTGATCTGAACATAAACAGCAGAAAGGCTGATTGGAAATGCAAAATTATTCTCTGCCACAAGGTGGCACTTTAGCACATTCACTGCTATAGAAGTATTATCCAAGTATGATGACTTCCACTGCTGGGACACATGGAAATGTGAAAGGTCCATTCACTGCAATACAGTGGCAGGATGGTTTTAATGGCATATTAATTGATTTAAATGGTCTCAGGATTATAGTTTTTATGAGGTAATATTGTTTTCCCCACCAAAGGTTTTTTTTTTTTTTCTTGATCAAGCTGCTTGATTTTGCATTAAATTCCATGCTTATGTAATTGTGAAATCCTGGGACTGACTTTTAATGTTAGGATAGGAAATGTCTTGGTATGGTATGTCTTTGTTTAATGTCAATGACGTACGTTCAAGTGCAGTTTATCTGTCCATAGGTTACATCTACAATGGGGCATAATGGGTATCTCAACTCGAGACCTCTGGCCAGCAAAAATCCTAGGGTGGCATACTAAAACATAAATTGAAAAAAGCGAAAGCTTGTGGATATCCCCTAAAATGACATCCTTTTATGTAATTTGTCATATTGATTTAATCAGATTCAATTACTTTTTTGACGTAAATCCAGTGCATTTAGATGTCATCAAATAAAGCATACTATTTAGGCTATCTGAAACTTTTTCTGTTGCATTTACTGTAATTCCAATGCAAATACATTTATACCCCTTCAATGCATTCAAAGGCCCTGGGAGACTGACCCCATTGGCCTAGTCCATAATCCATCCTTTATATAGTGGAAAGATGACGTCAGTTTGTTCTACTGACAGTATTCCATAGGCTTTAACAGTATCTCAATTGTAACCCAATATGCGTGTATTACTGATACAGTGGTATTTATAGATGTCCTGGTGCATAGTGAAACACTCACACATGCAACTGGAAACCTTTTCTTCCTGAATACCTTCCAGTACTTATTCAAGGTTTATTAAAGCCTGGGGGTATCGTGGAAGATCTTTATTGCAAATATTAAGTAATCTCCATTTACTTCCTCCTTCAGTGCAGACGTTTTCCCTATTTGTATGGGAAATGTTGCCTTTCCCTTCAACTAATGGAATTTTCCAGTTAGTGTGTGGAACAGATATAATGGAGCACACACTTCCTGAGGTTGTTGAGCACCATGATGTTGGCATACATGTGGAAGAGATAGTTGCTGTAGGGTGGGTTGTCATCTGTTGTCCAGTGCTCAAGCTTGGGGCTCTTGTAAGAGAACATGTGATCACTATGTTTGGATTCATCATCCACACTGTCAAAACCAGTCACCTGTGAAAGAGGGGACATCCTATGAGTAAAGTCTAGAAAAAAATAGCAAAGGTTTTTGTCAATCTGAAGTGCACCCTGTGATTTTAAATAATGTTCTAACTAGGGCTGCCCCCAAATAGTCGACTAAACGTTAGTCGATATGAAGAGGGCTTGGTCGAATACATTTTCATTAGGTGGTTAGTCGCAAAAAAAATCACGTGAAAAAATTACGCAATCAGGGGCTGCGCAGTCAGTAGCCGCATTTCCACTGTTGGGCCAGTGCGAGCCAGGGCTTAAAACGGGCCGGGCGGGGCTTATAGCCTTGGGCCAGTAGCACGAGGCCAGAATAGCGCAGCGTTTCCACAGTCGGTCCAGAAGCTCCGCTGCGCGTCACTAAAACCCGCCCTTTACACGCCTCTCAGGAACAACGTCATGCAACCCCATCAACAAAGAGAAGTTATCAGAAAACTAATGAGAAATAAGTCACTGGAACTAGCGCGATCACAAAACGAACACGAAAAGAGCGGCCTTTTGTTTGCATGCTTTGTTAAATATTTAATACATTGATTCAATACATTGATCATAATGATTCAATTATCAGGACTCAAAATTAATCACACAGAAATAAATGTACTATTTCTATTTTATTTTTTTTATTTTTAACGCTTATGAAAATGAGCCTGCTTATTCAGTCGAGTCTGTTTCTGTTTATTTTTAGCCACAGTAGCCTATATACGTCACATTTAGAATGAATGATAATAACTCTATTTTTATAAAAGCTCCCAAACAAAAAACATTATTATATTTTGATGACATGCTAGGCGGAGCTAAACTCTCGAGACGTGACTTATGACAGATAAAATATGTTACTAAATAAATACACAATTGTGATAGAGAATAAGAAGCTGACGTCTGATTTCTCCAAGTGGTTGCATTTACCATTTATTCATGTATGACATGACATCAAAGCAACGAGAGATCAACGAGATCTCGTGCCTCGCGGTATACCAAAGCGCACTTCAGAGCGCATCTTTTCAAAGGCCGGCTTCATTGTGAACAAGTCGAGAAGCTCCCTTCTTCCCAACAATGTGGACAAGCTGGTGTTCCTCTCACATAATATGAAAAAAATTAAATCGAATTGAAAGCTTAGGTAAGAATGCTTAATTTCCTTTTTGTAGTGTTTCTGTTTGCTATCTGTTAGGCTATATTAAAAAAACGGGTATTTTTATAACGGGTAGGCTATACAAATAAATAAATACATATTATTTTTATTTATTCGTTTTTATATAATGCAGAAGTTGTTTTTTCTTCTGTAAGAAAAATTAGTCTGATGTTTGCAATTTGTTGTTTCAGGTCAAGTATCATCCGTCGTCTAAATGGCAGTTTGCGGCTTTGCTCTGATATTTTTGATTTGTAGCCTATTAGTGTTCTTTAAATTATTTGTTCCACATTTTGTCTTAAATATAGTTGTTCTAAACAATTTAATCAAATACTTAGGCTGTTGATTTGTTTGCCGCCTTCTTTTTTATTCTAAGTTTTGGCGTTGTGCGATGTGCCATGTGCATTTATTAAATTGTTCGTTTTTGTTAATTTTCCTTTTGAACAATATACAAATTATATTAATTTTCCACTGTATTTTACTATTTTTATACCAAACAGCGTTTTTGCTACAGTATTTATTTGTTTTGTTTTTTTGCTTTGTTTTGTACTAGGCCTAAGTTACTAAGTTTATTTAATGTATTTTAAAGAACGAATTTTAGTTTTTTTATTCAAAACTTTTTTTTTTTTTTTTGACATGTTACTGTTACAGTTTGTATTTTTGATAATAAATTATTTAAAATGCACAGGCAGTCTGATTGCTGTTTTTATGTTATAATTAGCCTATAACGTTCCGGCCACTGATTTTTGTGTCCATAAGCGCTGTATACTTTAAAAGCTTTACTATTCTGTTTTAAGCGCTTCATTTTCATTTCGAACGCGCTAATATCATGCTTTAGCATTTTCTGTCATATAGACGTGTTAAACTTCAACATGGACTATACCTTTCCTTGTATATACGCAAGTTTTTATATTAATATCATAAATGAACGATTATTCGACTAATCGCTAAAATGCAGGAGTGTTAGTCGACTAGGAATATCTTTAGTCGGGGGCAGCCCTAGTTCTAACATTGCAACAACTTTGATCATGAATTAATCAAAGCAAACATATAAAATACACTATATGGACAAAAGAATGTGGACAGCATCTTCCACACTTCTGGAAATGTTACACTAGATGTACATGGACATGGATGCAGGAATTTGCTCCTATTCAGACACAAGCATTAGTGAGGTCAGACACTGGTCAGAGGTCAGGCATTGGCTAATGGGGCCTGACTTGTGGTTGTCATTTTAATTAATTCTTAAATATGTTGAGTGGGGTTTAAATTTGGCCTTTGTGCAGACTAGTCATGTTTTTCATGCTGGAGTAAAATAGTCCCTCCTCAAACTTTTTGAAATGTTGAAAGCACACAATTCTCAAGAATGTAACTGTATGCTGACACATTAATTTGAATTCACTGGAATTACTGTAATATTCAAACTTGTCAAGAAAAAGGGAATGTCCACATACATCTGGCCATGAGGTGTTTAAATAAATTACATGAATTTTACACAAGTTTATTACATTTATTTACATCTATTATGATCCATGAACTTACATATTTTAGAAATACATGGAGCTCTTTGTGCTTCTGGGGATTCACTGTAGCCTCAAACAGAGGAAGAAAAATGTTCTCCAGCATCTTGGCAAAATTAGGAATCAACTTGCTTGACTTGAAAATGTCACTGAAAGAAATAAGCATAACATAATTGTAAAATAAGAAATGAATACTTACTGAAAATTTTGAATTAATGTAGCTGCTTATTTAGGGTGGCCATATGTGTCATTTATATTGGACACGTCCTGGCCAGGATTTTTTTATTGCCTAAAACTGTCAGAGAACAGACTTTAAAATTCTCCTCTTTGTATATAAATCCCTACATAACAAAGCTCCTGTCTATTTATCTGAACTTCTTATCTTTATACTCCGTCTAGAAGCCTACGATCCTGTGACCAGGCTTTGTTGGTGGTCCCTCGCGTTAGGCTAAAGTGTAGAGAGGAGCGTGCATTTCTGGTGGTAGGGCCACGACTCTGGAATACCCTGCCTTTAGAGATTAGAATGGCCCCTTCCTTGTCTATTTTTAAGTCCTTGCCAAAAACCTATTTGTTTTCTTTAGTGTATTGACTACTGTGATTGTTAAATTTTTAAATGAGTGGTTTTAAATTTTTGTCTGGTCTGTTTTCTGTGTATGTGGTAAAATTCTTGCTCTTCTGTAAAGCACCAAACCTGGTGGCTGTTGTAAATGCGCTATACAAATAAAATTGAAATTGAAATTGAAATAAAACATCCAAAGTAGTTTGACCAATAACATGCAAGCATTGTGCATAATCGACAAAGTTTGGCGCGTGAGAAGTGGGGATCTACAGAGAATGTTCAAAGTGATGCACATTTTTATTGCATTTGTAAATATTTTAAATATTGTAGTTGTAGTACATGACTATGTATAATGTTAGCTGGTTAACTTAATTTATTAAATAGATACAGTCAAGCTGAAATTTATTCAGACACCTTCAACATTTCTCACATTATCACAGTTTATTCTCTATAGTTTAGAAGAAAGAAATAAAATATGACAAGAACTCAGAGTTAAACTGTGTCAGAACAAATTCAGCTTGATAATGTTTAGATAACTTTGATATATAGGTATGTAATGGATTACAATCCAAAAATTATTCAGACAGCTGTTAGTATGACAGTATTTACACAACTATCAATACTTAGTCTGGCAACCCTTAGCCTTAATGACAGCCTGTAGTCTCCTGGGCATGCTGTCAGCCAGGTTCATTTTTTTCCCAGACTCGGTCTGAATAATTTTTGGTCCCAAATTTGTATCAGTTTTACTGGTAGTCCAATGTATGAAGAATTTTGGGGTATAATTTGTCACAGTTTACTTTATTTTGCTATCCTCACTTACATAAATGAACTACAGTATCCTGCCCCCACTTGTAATAAAATATAAATAATTATATCTGGTCTTTGAATAATTTTTGTATATAATCTGTATATCCTTTGGTTATTTTCACACTTAGTTATGCCTATTAAAATGTATTTTACAAGTTTTTGTTACTTTCTTTGTTAATTTTTTTTGCTCTATGGTTCCTCATCTTTAATTTAATAGTATTAGAGCTGCTCCATTGCAGCGGCTTAGTGTTGTAACCATGCGCTTTGGTGTAACAATGCAGGGAACCACTCGTTATAAATCTCCTAACTGTGATATTTTCACAAATGCAAGTCACATTTTTTTTTATCTGAAACGTGCTGCGATTTATATTTAGAAGCCATTCATATAATGCAGAAACACTCAAGCAAGCAAAACACGCGCAACACGTGCACATATTTGTACTGGTGCAGAATGAGAGGGACAAGTAGTAACAGCCTAGTGCAAATCACACAGGCTGCTAGATTCACTTTTGCCAGAAAGTCGTGTATGCCTAAGGTTGAAAATAAATTGTTTATATTGAATGCCCCTATATATGGTCTTATTTTTTACAATTTAGTTTTAATCCAAATGATGCGTGTGCTAAGTGAGTGAACACACAAAATCACACAAAAGCAGTGCGTGAGCACTCTCTCTCTCTCCCTCTCTCTCTCTCTCTCTCTCTCTCTCTCTATTTCCCTACCGTTAAGTAACTTGTGCATGGTTGTACTTACTTGTTTTTGACATATCCGACAAGCTCTCGCATCTCCGCCGCTGCACGCTCAATCCACTCAGTGTGCTTTATCAGCTCGCTCACGTCAGCTATACAGTCGTACATATAGCCTACTTCGTAGACATCCTTAATCTCTAATAACTCCATTCTGCTGTCTGTTGTCAGTGTTTCTTTGTCTAAATAGGGCACTTATCACATGCTGTGTGGTATCAGGGTTTGGTATCGGGGCTTTTTAATGAGTACGAGTACAGGAGCTCAGTATCGGGCCTGATACCAGTATCGTATCGGTGCATCCCTAGTCTCTACGTTTTTGACACAAAACTGTGCTCTTAGAGTTTCAAAATGTTCACTTTTACACTGGAAAAACATTTTATGAAATTAACACAAATAAACGCAAATAAAATTTATATTTGTACTAATATATTCTGTGTAGATGAAAACAAGGTGCATCTCTATAGACAAAATTACTGTACCTTGATCAAGCGGGCAAAATACTCCCCTTCAATGTAATTGTCAGTCTTCAAGTAGATTTCCCGTAGCTCACTTGCTCCTACTGGATTGTACTTGGAGTTGAATTTGTCAAAGCGATGAAAGGTTTGTCTGCCCTGTACATAGACTAAACCTGAAGCATACTGTACAAGCCACCAGCATATCATTGGGCTGTAACATATACAACATATACTGTAAATAAGATGCTACTTAGGGCATGAACATCTAAGGAGTCTACAGTAAGATCATAAGGGTCCATATTCAGGTTGTTAAACACCTGTTTGAGTTAGCTTAAGCCCCACCTTCTCAAGGACAACTCCCTCTGCATCAGTTTTATAGGTAGTTTGGATGAAATCAAGCAGGTGTTTTTGGTTCATACATGCTGCTGCATGGATATGTGTGTCTACCTGTAAGTTAGCATTTGTGTACATTTAGACAGCAGGGGAAATCACAATTGCATATACCAATGTGTGTGTAAAATTATACCTTTCTGACATTGTACAAATCTCTATGAGGAACACCCTTGAGTTCTTTTAGTTCCGCCATTTCGTTGAGCATTTCATGTAGGTAAAACTTTGACACAAGGAAATTTAGTCGTCTATGACAATAGGTCTTACTGTTGAAAGAAAAAAATACCGTTTTAGATCTCAAAATTCTCGGATATGCAGATAAGGAGAATTGATTGAGAATTGAATTGTTGACTATTAAGGATGAAATTGGGTGGAGACCTACATAGGCACATCAGCAATCATGGCGAGGACATGACTCATGTCAATGGCAAATGTTTCCAGGTCTGGATAAGGCAGACAACGTGGTTTGTTCATACTCAGAGCTTCAGTGTTTTCATATACATAAATAATGCCATCCTTCATTTTCATCCAATAAATGAGGTTGTCTGGAATGTTCTCCATGCTGTAAGGGTCCTCTCCCTCACCAGGGCAAGGACAGATAACTGTGAAGAAAAAAAAACTGTAAGCAAACCATAGTTCTGTTTAAGTTAGTAAGAAGACAGCAGTATACCATACACTATCCCTTGGTGGTGACCAGCATAAAAAAGTTTGGTTTTCCCATCAGAGGAGAGAGAATCATTCCTTTTTTACCACAGAATTTTCAAATGTTCTTAGTTGAGCCACACATAACAAGCTTTTATGTCTTCTAAAATTAGTTCAAAGTTGATGTCTTGGCAAGGGACTTTAGGCAAGAACTAAAGAGGAACATTGGGCAAACATAGTCTGATTTTTTTGTAAACAAAAATTTCTCTGAAATGTTTATAGAGCCTAAAATAAACCTAGAAAAATAATGTTTCCTTCATGTCGTGTCTGATTATGAACCCTTAAGCAAATACAGATGTACCTGGAAGGATTTCATCTTCTTCTGTCCACCTTTCATTTGCTGCATTACGTAGAAACTGTGCAGTTGTCCGTGGGAATCTATGATATGCCAGTTTTGAGTATTTTTTTATTTTATTTTTTTAAGAAAGAGAGCTTTTAGAAGACTTTTAGCTGCTTGCTCATAGTCCTCAACTGTAATCTGAAGTACATAGTTATTGTAAGACAAAAGACAATTGTTTAAACATGATCAGCTATTAAAAGCACCTTTGGTGGTTAAACGTTCAACAAATTATGGCAGAAAGTAGAGAAAGTTGTTTGTTTGTAAATTCTAATAATACACACCCCAGCACAGTAGTCTCCACTTATGATGACTCTTTGATACTCCGGGAAATTTTGTGAGATGGAAGAACATGTAGATGAAGGAGAAATGAGGGGTGTCACCACACCCCAGACACTATCTGTACTTAAGGGGATTTGTAGTGACATGGATTGGGATCGAATCATCTTAAAACTCTTCTTCCTATAAAGGATTAAAGCAAATAGCTAAAAAATAAATAATAAATGTATTAAAGGGATAGTTCACCCAAAAATGAAAATTATGTCATTAATGACTCACCCTCATGTCGTTCCAAACCCGTGAGACCTCCGTTCATCTTCGGAACACAGTATAAGATATTTTAGATTTAGTCCGAGAGCTTTCTGTCCCTCCATTGAGAATGTATGTACGGTATACTGTCCACGTCCAGAAAGGTAATAAAAACATCTTCAAAGTAGTCCATGTGACATCAGAGGGTCCGTTAGAATTTTTTGAAGCATCGAAAATACATTTTGGTCCAAAAATATCAAAAAACTACGACTTTATTCAGCATTGACTTCTCTCCCGGGTCTGTTATGAGAGCGCCGTTCACAGCACATGCGGTTCGCGAACGAATCACTCGATGTAACCGGATCTTCTTGAACCAGTTCACCAAATCGAACTGAATCGTTTGAAACGGTTCACGTCAACAATAAGCATTAATCCACAAATGACTTAAGCTGTTAACTTTTTTAACATGGCTGACACTCCCTTTGAGTTCAAATAAACCAATATCCCGGAGTAATTCATTTACTCAAACAGTACACTGACTGAACCGATCCAGATAACGAACGAAACATTGACTCGTTCTCGAGTCAAGAACCGTTTCTGTCGGACGCGTGCGATTCGAGAACCGAGGAGCTGATGAAACTGCGCATGCGTGATTCAGACTGACACACAGCGCGTCTGAACCGAACTGGTTCTTTTGGTGATTGATTCTGAACCGATTCTGTGCTAATGTTATGAGCGCGGGTAAACCGAAGGCTTGAATCAAGGGCAATCATCGCCAATGAAGTCATTACGTCGAGTGCAAAATAACTGGTGAACCGTTTTCGGCAACCGGTTTATTGAATCAAACTGTCCGAAAGAACCGGTTCGCGGAGAAGAACAGAACTTCCCATCACTACCGGTGATCCGAAAAACCGATGCAAACGGTTCTTGACTCGAGAACGAGTCAATGTTTCGTTCGTTATCTGGCTCGGTTCAGTCAGTGTACTGTTTGAGTAAATGAATTACTCCGGGATATTGGTTTATTTGAACTCAGAGGGAGTGTCAGCCATGTTAAAAAAAGTTAACAGCTTAAGTCATTTGTGGATTAATGCTTATTGTTGACGCGAACCGTTTCAAAGCGATTCAGTTCGATTTGGTGAACTGGTTCAAGAAGATCCGGTTACATCGAGTGATTCGTTCGCGAACCGGATGTGCTGTGAACGGCGCGCTCATAACAGACCCCGGGAGAGAAGTCAATGCTGAATAAAGTCGTAGTTTTTGATATTTTTGGACCAAAATGTATTTTCGATGCTTCAAAAAATTCTAACGGACCCTCTGATGTCACATGGACTACTTTGATGATGTTTTTATTACCTTTTTCTGGACGTGGACAGTATACCGTACATACATTCTCAATGGAGGGACAGAAAGCTCTCGGACTAAATCTAAAATATCTTATACTGTGTTCCGAAGATGAACGGAGGTCTCACGGGTTTGGAACGACATGAGGGTGAGTCATTAATGACATAATTTTAATTTTTGGGTGAACTATCCCTTTAAGCATGTGTGTCAAATCATTAATTGCCCTGCTGGAAAATCCAATAAAATCCAGCTCTTGATGGTAGCTGGTTTGACATATTTTCAAGATGGTCCAAAGTGGTCATTAAGGCTGCATGTCCACCAAAGCATTTTTAGCCAGCAGAAAACTTAAGGTGCTCTGCTGAAAACGCCTAGCTGTGAGCGCTTGAGAGTGCTTATGCAGTGCAGCATTTTTTTTTTCTTTTTTCAGGTGAGACTCTTTGGCTACTATATGGAATATCCGTGGAAGTGTAACTAGAATCTGATTTCGCAGATAGTTTATTTATAAATATAAAAATCTTGACAAAATATAAAGTACTTGATCTGGCTCTTGTTTAAAATGATTTTATCTTCCGTTGTTTGTCTTGTCATCTGTCGCTGTTGTACAAGTATGATGTGGCTGTTGGTCGGTGTGGAATTTGTCTTACCCATCCTCCACTGTGATTGGTTTGCTGACTAAAAAGTGACAGAGATGAACACTGGGTTTTACTCAAAGTCTTTAACTCTCGGCAGCAAGAAAAAAGTGCTCACTGCACGGTACGCTCCTGGCGTTTTAAAAAATTTGGCGATCCCATTGAAAACAATTGAAAACATATGTTAGCCTTGGGAAAAACGCTTTGGTGGACATATGGCCTGAGGCCATTAACAGTTCCAAGCTGGTCTAGAACAGGAATTTCCAGTCCTGTAGGGCCACTGTTCTACAAAGGTCAGCTTCAACCCTGATTAAACGTGCTTGAACCAGCTAATTAAGGTCTTCAGGATCACTACAAACTGGGGCAGGTTATAATAAATTTTGCATGATGTTGACTCTCCAAAAGCAAGATTGGAAACACTTGGTCTACATGGTTGATCAGTCGGTGGACCTGGTTTCAGTTGTGAAGACCATATTAATCAAGCTGGTGCAAAACCACTTTGGGCCAGCAGCTAACCAGCTATCATGTTCCAAAGACCAGTTTGTCCACCATAGTCTGGTACAGCCTGGTGTTTCAAGCAGGGCAAAGCTACTGATAGTAATCTAAACTGAAGACTGATGCTGACCATTTGGCACTTTCCTCTGACTGTTACTCAACCAGTTCTCTGAGTAGCTCCCTCTGTTTGGCTTCCTGCAAGCCTATGGGACAGTCCTCAGGGACAGTGTACATGGACAGGGCATCTTTTGTGTCCTCTTCCTTCAGTGCCGAGGCATACACCTTCTCCGCCAGCAGACGAACTTCCTCATCCACATCACATAGAAAAATCTTTGGGAACTGCCGTGGCATATCTGTATGGGGCACATTTAAACACACCTCAGTAACATTAAGCTGTGAAATTCATGAAGTCATCTCCCAAGGCCTATGTCCACCAATTCCATGAACATGATCTAATTTTTCAGTCATGATGAATCCAAACAAGCATTTATAGAAATGCTGTACTAGTTTGTAAGTTCCTGTCACTGCTCAAAACAACAGGGTTGATGTATGTTTCATGGCTCATATCAACACGCTTGCTGTAAATAATCCTGGGATGCCATGTGCATTCCCAGGCCATGATTCAGGCCTGCAAAGTCAGTCACTAGGCCAGGGGACAGCTGCAGACACACTGCCCTATAAAACAGTTATGTCTGTGTGAGGACAGATCAAGTGTCTGAGCCCTGGGTGTGAATTCTCCCTGAACAGTTAGGAACATGGTCCACAGTGGCCACATCAGATGCTATCCTTGGCAAGAACCAGATCCATTTGTCAGTGATTCCATTCTTCTAAGCCATTCTGAGAAACTTCCATATCAATTAGAGATTGTGCCCGTCATACTGATTGTTGCCAGCTGCGTAACCATAGGTACTGTAGACATCTGAGAACAAACCAAAGGATATCTGGCACAAAACTAGAGCATATTTCATCTAGCTTTGTTGATTGAGAAATAAAATTACCATAAATATTTAATCATAATCACTCTTCCCATAAGATCACAAGCTTCAGTATTTTCTACATAACACACAAATCAAAGTCTGTCCGAAAATGATGCTGACTCAAGGCCATGACCTTAGCTTCCCTAAACTGTTTTTGTTTTGATAGACTATTGCATCTGTTTCCGCCCAAAACTTTGCTTTGATCACTGCACTTAAAACATTTCAGGGACAACAAGGAAGTCCTCCTACACTGCCACTGTACCTACAAGACCTGTCAGAAAATAGTTAATGGTTCTGAAATGAGTATACTCTACTTCTGTCTGTTGTGACCTGACATGCACAGCTGTGTGACTGTTGCTATTCTTACCTTCATCCCCCGTCACCGCCATCTCGGCTTCGGCTGATTTTAGCGGCCACACTTCAAATGTTTTAATATAGCGTTCAGCGTCAGTTCAGGCAGGCCGCGTAGTCAAGCTCCGCTATCAGCTGATACCCAGACCTAACAGCTGATCCGATTGCTAAGCACTCAATTGGTCCCTTTCAAACAGGGTGCACTATTTAAATGCATTCTCAGTCTGCTGCTTGGCTGCTTCCACTGCACTGCTTGCAACCCACCTCCTCCCCTAACTCCTCCTTAACTTTCGTTTAACTTAATCAGTGACATTCTGTTTTCATTGATGCATGCTCTGTTCTCAATGGGGAATTTATTTGCTGATTTCCCAGTTAAATGGGAGATTGTCCCCAGAAGCTGCTGCTGTTCCCTGACTAGCTTTCATGGAGCTCATGAAAAGGATGGGTAACTCAGAACAGAGCCATACCGCCAAATGTAACTTAAACAATCATGCAAATAAAAATATGAATATTGACTAAAAGAATTGTCTATGGTATTTTTGGCTCAAGTGGTCCTGACTGAACTGGGTTTATGTTTGCGTGTGCATGTGTTTGTTGTGGGCCTTGTCCAGTCGCACTCTGAAAAACTGCTGTTGTCTGACTACCGTTTTGTTTTCTTGAGTCTCTCTCTCTCTCTCTCTCTCTCTCTCTCTCTCTCTTTCTCTATTTTAAGAAGTTGAAAGCTTCATGTCCACAGAGATACTAATCCTTTGAATATGTCACCACCGCCTGTCAACAAAAAGTGACCCTGAATCCTACTGATAACCGCTTACAAACAGGACCTTGGTCAATGCTCCCAGCCCATCTCATGCGTACATACAAACACGGGTTTCCCAACTCTTTGGGATTTACTCCCTCACTACCCCCTAAAATTCAGCCCATAAATACCCGAGCTGATCTCCAAAATTCAAATGTTCATGTGAACAGAATCTGTGGCCAAAAGAGCATCTCCTTTGACAAGTTCAGCTATCCCTCACCCCCCAAAACAGCCTCTAATCCAAGCTCTGACCTTGCTTTAGACACGTATCATTTCAGCCCCAGATAAACAGTCCTGCTGGCCATTATTATGGGTCTGCATGGGGCTTCATGTCACTAAAAGTCCAGCGGTAATCACCCCTGAAACTGACACCTCTTGGTTGCTTCAGAGCTTAAACTGGGTGTTGACAGAAAGGGTGCTGTTCATGTTGTTCCAGAGCATGGGAGCATGCCCAACATCTATTTGTATCACATCCATTTGAAACCATAGAATAAACAAACCATCTTACCCTTTGTCTTTTTAGACACAGTGATTGTTTGAAGCACACAGCATGATCCACTTATGCACAAACACACATACTGAGATATGGAAAACAGACTGTAAAATCTTAGTGTGAGGGCACAAAGGGTAAAGTAGGTTTACCTGGTCTGACTTTTGTCCTTTATGTTCCTGTAACAGCTGCTTTTATCTCATATCTTATCCAACTGGAGCTCCAACAGCAAAACCTACCCAACTTTCTCTGTCAGACCAAGTGCGCCTTTCAGCCTGACCTGAAACTTGGAGACAGGTCACGTAGACGCCTTACAATCCAAGTGATGTGCTGGGTATTATTACAGGCTGCTTGGACAGGGCTGGGGGAGGAACTGGAAGTGGATTTGTCAGGCTGGAATTAAGGTGCAGCTTAAAAATCTCCCCATCCCATTCTCTCTCCCTCTGATCGATCAGAGGGAGTTCAGGATCATGTGACTAAGGGATGATTTGAGGGTCTGTGTGGTGCAAAGGTTTATAAGAGATTAATGTAGTACTGGCAGGTCTTAACGGCTTCAGCTCAGAGTTGATGAGTATAGAAAGCTAAGCTAAAGCTACTGAGCCATGATCTGTAATATAAGCTTTTTTTACATTGAGGCTGTAAATGCTTGGGTAAATAATGAATGACTGCCACTCTGTTTTCTTGTACCTATGGGTCTATTTGATGGCTCTGAGGTGCTTTGCTATCAAGAGGCCCCGTGTACACTGTAACTGCAAACAATGTATTAGGTTATAGTCAGTAGTATAGTCAATGAAACATAATTGACTTAAACATTAAATAAAAAAGACACCATAACCATCAATAATAGCACTTCATAAAAAATAAATCTCTATTTTTGCTACTTTTCCACAGGTATATTTCTTCTCCATATTTTGTGCTACTCTTGTTTTACTCTTGAAATACTGCTGATAGTGTTGCCTCCCATTTGAGAAATTGCTTGGGTTATCCTCATTTTTAAGTCCCGTTAGCTTACAGTATATGCGAATGTAAATATGTATATGTAATTGTATATAAAATAGATGTATATATGTATATTTAATGACATTTTCTATTGCTTGATTGAGTTTGTAAGACCACTGTGAGAACATTGTGCAATACAAGCTTCTGTGCAAATCACACATTTTCTTAGGAAATGAGCACGAGATTATAAGTTTAAGGACAGGCTATGACAGAGATACAGATATGAATTGCAGGACCTATGTTTATACCCCTCTTTCTATTTACTGTATCATACATCTTCTGCTTTTACTAGAAATGGTATTTGTATTGCAGCACTTCTCATGTTACTGTCTCCTTAGGATGGATAGTTTTGTTCCCTAGCATTCATTTGGTTAAGGCATTTGCTAAATTAGTAAATATAAATGTTTCTGGAATGTCTCCTTTTAGAGCCCAGGATAACATTTCTGGTTGGAATCAGAATCCGTTCCTGCAGTAAATAATTCAATGATGGAATAAATAACTGCTGCAATAAAAAAAATATAAAATTTTTTAAAACGACTGTTGTTAAAAATACTAATGTTAGTTTGTTTCTTGCTGCAGGATAGGGAGAGACAGATCGTAAGCCCTGACCCTTTCCCAAACATTTGCTGAAAAGTTGCTTCACTATGGGCGTCTCCGCATCATTTCCTGTGTGCTCAGGCCTGGAGAGTGAGAAGACAGAGCAGCATGTGCAGTAGCAGGAAAAGACTAGAAATGAATCGGCGGGTTTCTTACATAACATTATTGCAACAGATTTGATGTCATGTTGAATAAGTGGCATCTATTTGTAACTGTTAATTATAATAGGGTAAAGGGTAATATTAAACAGACACAAAACTACTAAATGTATCATAATAAAAAAAAAAAAAAAAACTGTTAAGGTCTTTGAAAATCGCATATTAATGTGGTTATGTGCTGCATTAAGAGAAAGAAAAGTCAGTTCATTTATTGATAATGTTCTAAATGTAAAGTAATCTTATTGAAGCACTTACCCAGCGTTAGATCTTAAAGAACTCCACGTCTTCTCTGCAGCTGCACTGCAATTATAAACCCATGATGTTCTCCCAGAAAAGAAATGAAAGAAAAACCCACTCAGTTCTGCCCCCCAGTGATGTATGAGATATGGCACATGGAATTCACTTAGCAAAGAAAGAGCAGCAGAGTCAGTTTGCCACCTTATGCCTAAAATCAAAACACAGGGCTAAACTTACAAAGTCACTTGCCTTTCACAGATGTTTAGCATTATATAAGTTGACAGGTTTAGGAGGGTTTAAAAATATATTTTCTTTCTTTCTCTGTCATTATTCATTATTGCCCCCTTGTGGAGATGTGCATGTGTCCTTGAACAAGACGGTTCTGTGGCCACAAAAAGTATTTGGAAACACAAAAATGTATGGACGTCTTTATACCGGATAACATAATATCAAACTAAGGTATTTAAACAACACGTTTTCAAAAAAGAAAAAAAGAAAGGAAATGAAAATAAAGGGAAAAAATTCTTGGTAGAACTAACTAAATGCTGGCATTAGCATTTGTAGGAGGTAGGTGACTATTTCAATCATATGGATTTAATTTAATACAAGGTACACCAAAACTGACTTGAAACAGTTTTGGTTACCAAAATCGGTCAAAAAAAAAAATCGAATCTGAATATATGTAGGCCCCGAAGTATAAATGAGTCGTTGTGTTGATCCCTGGTCAATATTCACTGACAGGGGTGAATATTTATGAGGTGTCAGTGAGTGAGGCATATGGCATCAGTCCCAGAACACATTTGGAAATTCTTGGCAAAAGAATGATAACTCCAATAATTGTTACCACAAGATGGAGCCATAGCCTTAAAATACGATAAGAGGAGGGCGCTTGACTGAATGAATACATTATTTTTAGCTGCAAGGTGCAAATTTTGGTTGAGAGCATCTGACCACTCTGAAAAAAGCTTAATTCCTTATTCAAATGCACATTCAAAAAACATTATTTTATTTGCTTTGCTTGGGGTTTCTCCACCAAAATTAGTTTACAAGTTAGTCAAAGTGCCTATTTTGAACTGGTAGTAAACAGACTCTGCAAGCAGAAATTGTGTTTGTCTGGTAAGGTAACCATAGTAACAGTGCACTTTTCTTTCAAATAATCCAATGGAACATTGAGAAAACATAAAAACTGTCATACTGTCTGTAAGTTTCTGTTGCGGATATTGACTCTGTTTATTTAAACTTTCTGGAATTTTCAGAATGTGTTAAACTTTCCAGCCATATTGAGTGCTCTAGATAATTAAAATTATTTGCTTCTTGAACATAAAGAACAAAGCTGCTTTGGAGGAAATAGTTTACTAATGGAAGGCTACAGCAGAAACATCTACCTTTTCATCTTGTATTCAATGGACAATTCTTAAAGGAAGATTTTTGGTGTTTTTCTGACACTTGTATGTGTTTATTTGTGATTCGCTTCATGTGGTGTTTTTATATTAGGTTTATATGAGTGCAACAGTAAAAAGTGCATTTCCATCTCATTAAGACAGGAATGAAAATGATGTGTTTAAGTGGAATGTCCTATGGAGTGCCTCTCACCTCTGCTCTACATCCCGCAAACCCACCCCCTGCAGAGGTCCCATTAAACACAGTCCTGGCCCATTCCCCCTTCAAATACAGATAACCCACTTTGTATGATGTGAGTGGGTATGGAAAACAGAAAGAAGGAATGCACTTTGCACCCCATTTGCTAGGCACCCCAGGGTCTTTAACATGTAATAACCCAGACAAGGTGCTAATCATCTGTCCACTCGGCAATCCGGACGAGGAACAATGGCAAGACACTTTCCTTTTACTACCTTCACTTCCTGTGGAACAAACAGACGAGGTCTAGAAGATGTCAGCTTTAATTGTATGCAAGTTTTATTGAATGACAACATTAATCCATTTCACACACAAACACACAAATAAAATAGATCCCATTTACAAATATATAATTGCATAAAAAGTTATCCTTTACCACAGCTTGAGACATCCTTGACATAAATGAATAATAGATATGATGCTACCTTCAATGCCCTTATTTTTTCCCTGTACAAAAATAGCTCTATCTCTGTAAGTAGTATAAAGCAATATAAAACAATTAAATAGTAATATCTTTGACCATTTTTTTTCAAATATACATATACTTGCAATAAAAATGAAATAGATTGCACATATCTCTATAGCAATAATAACAACAACAATGTTCAAGTAAGTTAGAATACAATCCTTGTGGACTGGCACAGACAGTTCATATAATCAAAAGCATTCATCCTGCTTACAGTGTCCAAAAATGTGATTCCAAATTAGAAACACCTTCATTGGCATTTTAAAAGTCTCTCTGTGTATTCCTTTCCAGATTCATGAATCTATCCCTGTTGAATCGAATTGAAGTCCAAAGACTTTCTGACACAGTCACTGGACAGGAACAGCTAGGGGCTGTAATCCCACCGACTGGTTCACCAGGAGGGCAGTCCATTTGTCCCAGGAGAGGTGGTTCTGCTTTTCCCTGAGGCCAGTCCACTTCAGTGCAACAATATCTTGCTCATATCCAAGGCACACTAATTCAGTTTCTCCATCTGTGTCCCCACTCGTTTTCAACAGCTGCTGTTGTTTCTGCGCTTCACTTTGCTGATTTCTCTTCCGAGGACAGCCTTCAGAAAGCAAGATTGCTCTTCCAGCCCCTGTGCTTGGAAAAGAATGCGCTGGAGAACTCTTGGCAGGAGTCTGAGGCATTTCTAGAATTTCATAGTTGGCCGGCGAGCCTCTGTCGCCGCGTCCCCGAGCGCTCCCACCCCGTGCGCTCACGTCCGTCTGAGCAGCGCTTCCAGCTTGTGCAGCCGTGATTGAGAGCTTGAGCTGCTCCACACCGTCCGCAGCCTGCTGCCCTCCTGTCGCAGTGTCATTACTTTCTCTGGAACGGACCTTCGCCGCCGGCCGTACCCGAAGGGATTGATCTTGTCAGCGGGTGCATTCCCGATCTTCAGCTTGTTGTTGAGGTCATGGAGACGGTGTGCCAGCACATGCACCGTGCAGGTGCCAAGCGAGCAGCCTGCTCTCCTGGATTGGTTGATGGAGTTCTTGGAGCGTTTTGTCCTTATGCTGATGTCAGTGCTGGAAAGGCAGACAAGGGAAGAGGACATTAATGCCTGCCCGGAGTTCCTGAGCAATTGCTTTTGGCTTACAGCCTTAGTTTAATGTTCCTGGGCTGACAAGTTTGTACTTCATCATGTGAAACCACACTTAACTTAGAGAAAACAATGACATAATTTACAGCTGGTAATGCTTGCTAATTCTTACCTGGAATGTGGCCTTAAGTTGTCTTTGACATCGTCCGGTCTGACAATCTGGCTGTTGCCTAAAGTCCTCAGTGCAGCAAGGCTCAAATCCCTTTTCGATCTCTGCAGCCGGACACTAAGTATCAAGAAGAGAACAGAGAGTGTTCCTTAGAAACTTTCCAACCAATTCCAAACATGACTAAAAGTCTGAAATCAAATCAACACATCAGCTTACCTTCTTTTCAGGTCATGTTTTGCACTGTCCACACCGGGTGCAACGGTGGCCAGCAGGCAGCAGCAGAAGATTGACTGCAGTATCAGCTGCATCGTGACTGAAATCTTGAAGGAAAAAGCAAATGAATCATCTGTTAGATATCCGCTTTGAAAGAAAGCAGCTGAAACCTCCAATCACCTGCATGCAACTCCCCTACTCTGTGCCAACCATGCTTTGCTCACGCTTGCACAAGAGTCCAAAATCCAAGCTATTTACATTCATCATGCATTTATTTACAATGTCAGGCTGAGGTCGCACTTTCTTTGAATAAGTAAACTTGCAACTATGCTTCAGGTCCCTGATAAGCAGTAAAAGGGACAATGATGTATATGATACAGTGGATTTTTACAAAACAGGGTGTCCTTAACTCCATCAGTACCTAATTTAAAAAATCAATCAAATTCCTTTCAAATCAGATTATGTTTTTGCCTGACAGACAGAAGCAAGTTCCCTGGCTAATAGATGCTGATCTAGGGCTCAATTTATATAACTATAGACAACCTGTGCATATGAGCCTTGACCCTAAAAGAAAATACACTGAGCAGCTAACAGATACATATAAGCTTCCTTTAAAAATGCATACCTGTGTTGAAGTACTCTTGGGTTGGCTTCAGAAGTCTGTGTAGAAAGTAATCCAGAGGTGTTTCACTTGCTCTTAGTGCTGTGGCAGCGGTGATACTCTGCTAATAGTCTGAGTCTCCACAGCAGGCGTAAGTGCATTTATAGCCTACTGCAGGGAGATGGGAGGAGCATATCTAACACGCTCTCTCATCCCAGCTCTTCATTTCTGTAGTTCAGGGTGGCCACCTCAATTAGAGCATGAAAGAGAATAAGAAAATGAAACTGGGGATACTGATGGGTTATTGCTAAAATAACTTAATGGATTGTTAGAGTTCCTGGGAATAATAAGCAACCGCCAAACTGGGGAATTCTTTGACAAATCCCAACGTAACAATGAATTTAGTTTCTTCTATTACATTGTTCATGATTTTTCAATCTGGATGTTGGCTGGGGGTACAACTGTTATCTGTGTGTCAGACAAAGACAAAAAGACAAATCTTTAACTTATTTGAAATGAATATTCTGCATAAAAAATAATGGCCAATGCAATTAATTTGGATTTACACAAAAGTATATAATATAATATATAATTTTTAAAAGTCCAAAAAGATCAAATAAGACTGGTATGATAGATATTTTTTTTATCGATATTGAAAGAAAAAAATATAATGATTGTAACAGTATTAGAAAGGGCTGTTAAGCTTACATTGATTAAGCTAATTCTGATAGTGTTTATTTTCTAATTGACAGTTGATCTATGACTACTGAAGTACCTTTGAGTTACACCAGTCAGATTTTCTATGTAAGAGGTGAGACTATCTATTTCTGGATATGTAAACACAGATAACGGTACATTTAAATTTTTGGGAGAATGCCTACTGACCTTCACCTAGTTTTTGAATGTTTTTCCCCTCACTTCAGACTAAATCAAATTAAATTATTCTGATTAAATAATTACTAAAATTAATTTGTATAATTCTCCATAGAACAACCAACATGTATTTCCCAAAAATGTAATTAGCTCATGTCAATTGCTGTGTTTATCCTTATATGGGAAGTGAAAGATTGCACAACATTCACTCACGGACAACATCCAGTTGTTTGCCTCTCAGCCCATATATGGTAAATAATGTTTGCTAGATCGATATGTCATAGCCATCACAAGGGTTGTTGATATTTGATGAGGTATGATGAGGGAATCCACAGATGCAGGTAGGAAATAGGTCTACCTGTGTGTTATTTGCTCAGGAATTCTACAGTTAACAGTGAGTCACTGAACACCCTGATGTCATGATGAGTTTTCATCTCTATATTGGCAGCTTCATACTGTTGTTGGTTTGGAGTGATCATGTGTAAACAGACGAAAAATAGTCAGAAATTTGAAAACACATTCCTTGAGAATATCATTTAGTTCACTAACAAAAATTACCATTAAATTACCATGGTATTTTTGGTGGTGCCTTATTAAATACAATATTACATGAAAATGGTAATCATTCAGTAACACTGTATCAAAGTATCATTCATATAACAAAGTATCATCAGCATTATTTTGTTGTACAGATAAGCTAAAGACCTATATTAGAATAGTTTATTCTGCTTATCATTATTTTTTAATTATAAATGTAACTAACTTGCAACTTTGTATATTTTACCAAGATGAATTGGCTTTTGGGCACTATATATATATATATATATATATATATATATATATATATATATATATATATATATATATATATATATCTAGATATATATTTTTTTATTTTTTTTTTTTTATGAGAATAAAGAATATAAATAAACAATTTTATGTTTATTTAAACTTTTCAGTGACGAATGGATGATCAATTACAAAAACATACACTGAATTGAAATTTCATTAAATTATTTGTGAGGGTCTGTTGTAACAAATATTTAGTGTTTAAAAAATTTCTAGTGGATTATGGACTTTTTCCCCCTGTTATGAGCTAATATGAACAGTGCCATATTCAACAGTTAGTCTACATATTTCCTAATATACACTTTCCTGTTTTATTCTGCATAAATGAGATTACATATGGTCCATGTGTTACCCTTTTAATGATGGCTGGTATTACTTGTTTATTAACTGAGTGATGTATGGTCATTAGCTGGAATACATCTCTCCTACCTGAGAAAAAAAAAGTAGTGACCAGCTGTTTATCATTACCACATATTGTATGAAATATTTTAAAACTTTTATATTTACATTTGAAACACTGTGGCATCACAAAAACAAATTCAAATTCTGAAGGCATATTTTATATTTAAATTTGAAACACTGTGGACGCTTTTTATCCAAAGCGACTACAAATGAGATGCACAAAAACAAATTCAAATTCTGAAGGCACTATGCTTATCTGTGCTCCATCACGAATCTATTAACTATTCGTACTTTTGCATAGTCCACAGTAAGATTAACTAACTATATTAATGCACTAATACATTTTGCATTACTATAACATTACATGGCATTATTCACGCCAAGGAAAATCCTTTCACTGATCGTGTAGTATGTATTATAGCTGGTGTCAGTGAATGCAGGACCCACGCCCATGAACGGACAAGCGCCAGTCCACGCAGGCGCACTGGCTCCCTCTGTGTCAAACATGGCTGTGCTTTTGAAGAAAGAAAAATGCTGAATTGTGTTGCAGAATTTCGCCAAAAGAGGAAACCATGGCTAGACTGGCTGATTATTTCATAGTGGTGGGATACGACCAGGATAAAGCTGGTAAGCTGCTGTGTTTGTGAGTGGAGGAGCTGTATGATTTATTTAGGCCGTTAGCAACAACTGCAATACTGCTGCGCTTCAAAAGATTAATAGATGGATTTCACTTTCTTTGATGTGTTATTATCGGTACGTGTCGGTTTTTACCAGGGAACAACTCTGGTTGTTTCTGTTTGTGTTTTGAATTAAGTAGCTAGTACGTGTTTGTCTAAATTTTAAAAGAAAGCTGGCTAGGATGGTGTGGTCCTTTTGCTATTGTTTAATATGCATGCACAACACCGCTCAAGCGAATGTTTTCATAATAGCATGCATTAAATTGTGTTTTTGTTTGATATATGAGTGTTTTAGCACTATTCACGGAGTAAATCTCAGCACACACCTACTGTATTTGTCGCGTGTGCATGTAAACAGCGCGCGGTGACTCATGCGGTTGCTTGTTACTATGTTTCCAAGCCACACGCATTGATCTCTAAATGGAGATTTAAGCGCACTACGTTGCATTGATTTCCACATTTAGCCGCGAGGTTTGGGTCAGTAGAGAGCGATCCGGTGCTCTCTGTATGTGTGTGCGCGCTTTCATGAGGATATGGCGTAGTGTTCTTCCTGTGTTGTGGAAAGCGGATGCAGAGGAAACAGGACTTTACGTGTCTCGAGCTATGCGTAATCGTGTGGCGTCTACAGGTGCTCCACGCTGCTCTCATTTACAGCACATGATCGTGTTTACATACGCAAATGCCGAAGGAAGCAGCAGGTCATCTGGAAAGCGCACGTCTGCACACTCAAAGATGCTGTAAAGTGATGTTCAGTATCCCTTATTACACTCATTTAACTCTTTACCTGTCCAAAGAAAATTCATTTCTTCAAAATCTTGTAGTGAGGGAAATCAATTCTTGCACGTCTGCAATTCAACAAAGAAATGCCAAAGTGCTGAAAAACCCTAACCCTATAAAGCCTAGTGTATGATATTTGATACATCAATTTCTGTGGCATCTAAACTGTCAACATGATCAAAACTTTGCTGAAAAACCTGTTTGTACTTATTCCACTACATGCTTTCTGTCCTCTAATTGGTTCATACCTTTTAACAAGTAAAATTAATTTGATTCTAAAAATGTCTGCCTGCAGGTCATGGTACGCTTGTCTTTTTGCTGTGAAATATTTCATGATTTTTATAAAGTAAATTAACGACTAGTGGTCGACCGACATGTAACTTTTATATTGTAAGAGTGTCATGATGAACATGAAGCCTTCTGAACTGAAGTAACTAAAGTGATTGTGAATTTTAATATGGTCCACTAGGCTTTTGAGGAACAATAGTTTGTTCTTCTCTCTTTTCATTGAAAGATATATTTTGCCCTTCACATTCGAAACCACAAAGCTTTGATAATAAAACATCTACATAGCTTACTAATGCTGTGCAATTTGTGTTAGTTGTTAAAGAGATCTAATTAATTTACAGTATAAGCTATCAGAATTTTGTCTTACATTATGGACATATAAATAACAAAAGTCATGCACCAAACTCTATATTTTTCTCAAGTGAATTCCATATTCAGAGACCGAATGATCTTATATTTATCTCCATCAGTGGGCGGTGGAGGAGCTGACTAAATTCTGGTGCATATGGTTTTCCCCTTGCCTTTATGTGATTATTGTTTGTCAGATTGTAAGGTGTTACTTAAAAACAGAGGCAGACTTTGCAACATCAGCATTCTTTTGTGTCCGACCATAGTACACTGTCGCTGAGACTGTGGTCATGATTGACTGCATTTGTTTTTGGAGTTAAGTGGCTGTGCAAAATAGGTCATGAACCTGTTTCAGCAGGAGCAAACACTAATGAGGCATTTATTCTGTGTATACATAAGCCCCTTGAACACTGCATGTTGGACCCGGAAAATTGCCGGAACTGTGTGAATGCAAACACGTCCCGGGATTGATTTCGGGATTGATCCCGGGTCATGGACCTAGTAACATTGCCAGGTTCAGTCCCGGAACGAGCGCTGTGTGAACAAAAGCCAGAACTAATGCCGTAAAGGGTGTGTCGTAGTGATGACGCACGTTATCACGCGATTCTTTTACCGGGTGTTTTGAAGGCAGATCAACTTTCGCGTTGAAATAAATATGTGCAAACTGTAATGAAGCAGAGATCAGTTAGCTCCTCACTATCCGCACTGAAGCTGAGATCGTTCGCCAGCTTGAGTGAAAGTTAAGGTGCCTAGCGTTTTCGACTCGTACATTACACGTAACATCCTGATGTCACATGTCTTTACGGGACCTTTACGGGTTGTGTGTGAACGCAAGCAAATATTCCGGGTAATCACTGGCAGTGTGAAAGTGCAAAATCTAGCTACCCGGGAACAATTGCCGGGACACATTACCCGTGTATTTTCTGGAATTGCAGTGTGAAAGGGGCTATAGACAAGCATTTATCCATAATATTACCAGAACCCATCTCTCTCAGAGACTCAGAAACACTACAATAATTTAAAACTGAAAGTTGTCATATTGCTGATGCTTTCCATTCCATGCTTTTAAGGCCAGAGAAAACTAGTGATGTACCAACATTCTGGCAGACTAAAATATTTTGTAGAAACAGTTTTGGACAGCCAAAATCATTGATTGAAACTCTGATGTTTAGGCTAGTTAGCGTTTCTCCAATGGCACGTTTTGACTGTGTCAATGTTTGTTTTAGGCTGATATATCGGCTGATATTTGGCATTTTGCAAATATCGGCATTGGCCGATAAGTTTTTCTGCTTGGCCGATGTGTTCGAGACAGGACTTTTATTTTGACTCCGTGTTCTGCTTTTGACACAGTGCTCTTATTCTCCCTCTTGTTCGCTGTCGTTGTTAACAGTTTTGTCTAATATGGATAGAAATCTGTATTATAATCAGTTAGAACGGTTAAACAAAGGAAAATAATGTATACAAAAAGTATTATAACGATTGCTTTTATATTATTAATAATAGGCAAACATTATAATACTTTCTCGTTTGCCATCAGCATTAAGTAAATACACATTTATATCATTTAAACAAATCTCTGAATGACTAATGAACATTTAATATCACAAACCTTGCAAACTTAGTTGAATCCAGCTGTGAGATCTTGTGAAGTGTGCATCTTTATAAACTTTAAACTCGTGCTTTCAAATTATTTTAGTTAATGAGTGTTATCCTGGCTTTATTTGAAAAATATGATTCCCAATGCACACAAACTTCCCAGAATACTGAGTGCGCTGTTGGTTACAGTGTTTACTTCCTTTTTAATTATATTTGTATTAAATATTTATTTATTTGTGAAAAATACTTTGTCATCTAAAGTATAAGTATGTTTATTTGACAGATTTATTTTTTTAATCCTTTTTCAAATTATTTAAAATTTCTTAAATATTAATTGAAAATTAAAAAAATCATATTGGCTTTATATCTGCCATCGGCCCCCCTGCATTCCAAGATATCTGCATTGGCTGTCAAAAAACCAATATCGGTCAACCACTACACAACGTGGATAAACTACAACAGGTAAACATACCAATCTTTTAAAGCCTTCTTTTTATCATGTAGAATCATTTATAGTGATGATTCAATCAAGATTAATTCAGGGCCTGAATTTCATTTTTGAAAATCAATTCCCCTCTTAGGTGACTCTTGTGAGAGGGGATTTTTTTAATTTGAGGGGTGGAGGGGGGCATTTTTTAGGCATTTTTTTTTTTTCAAAAACATATATTTATATCACCTAAATGTTGGATCATGCCATGTGTGCACAATAGCTTACACACAGCACAAGCCTGATTTTGTGAGCTGTACGTGAGGCTGCCTTTTACACCAGGTTCACACATACTCTGTCTGCAGTGTGTATGCAGTCCATGTGCGGTATGTAAGTAGTGCAGAAGCAGCACTGACTGTGCGTCCACTAATGATCAGTGGCTGTTTACTACAAACATAACATTTATCCATTATCTGGATTTCAAATCCAAACATTGTTACTTAAAATGCTTTTTCAGCATTGTGATTTTTTTTTTTTGCACAGTACAGTAATGCAGTCTTTCATAGACATGTTTAAATGCAATAAATATAAGAAACACATTATTCAATGCTTTTTATTTTTTGATTTACTTCTAGATTTCTATATTAAGTTGCTCACATTTACATTATCACAATTTAACATTCTAAATTAAAACTTACCATTGACAGAATCCATCAGCTCTGCTGCCTTTTCTTTTGCATTTAAATCTTTATTACAAGCAATCCTGCATTTCATAAAGAACTTTGTTTTCCTACCTCCACAAGTGCAATCTATTTTTGCCTAGTTTATATAAAAATGCTCTTTTCCTTTAAACCTAGCCAAAAAGCCATAGCCTATGTTGACTGTGAAACACAGTAGACTTTAATTATATGCATTTATGGTGTAATTACTAGATTTTCATGTCAATCCATGTTCATATTTACTGCAAACAATGAGCTGTCACTTTAATTCAGCCTTTGCAGCGCAGCAAAAATAGACTTGTGTGAAAACGATCGCTGCACTGCTACAGATGCACCACTCCTGGAACGCACTGTCGGACTGCAACCATGTGCAGTGTGAACGCTTTAATCCATTAACATCAGCACGGGAAAAAATATGCACCACATACGCACTGCAAACAGAGTAATGTGAATCTGGCATTACGTGTGTGCGCTGCAAGTATGCATGAGTGCACGGTCTACAGGAGAACACGTGAGTGCTGAATGGTTTAAACACTGGCAAGAATTAAAAAGAAATGCAATTTCTAAACTTTAGTGATGATGTGACACTGCCTCGATTGTGCAAGTGACAATTCCTGTGTGCTTTGTGCAGTGTGAATATTTATTATGATGTGACCAATTTGATTTGAAGCCATTTGTGCATTTTAAGAGAGAAAGAGAGAGCGAGCACGCTCGGTGATTCACTCACACTGTTTTTGAAATTGTCACATAGAAAGTTTTCTAATTACTTTAGAAATTAAGTAATGACGAATTATGAATTGTACCTCACCTTCAGCATGATTATTTCACCCGCACCGGACAGAGACTAAGACGGTGCCGCTGCATGTCATGCCAAACCTCTAACGGCAGGTGCGTTAATGTCATGCCAAACCTCTAACGGCAGGTGCGTTAGGTTTATGAGATGCTGATCAGTCAATCCAAAGCGATTATCGGCCGATCAATCGGAGCATCCCATGTATCAATAATGGAAACATACTTATTAGTCCACTTAAATCTAAGTGTTTAAAAATAAATAAAAAAAAGACCATGACACAAGTACGAAAACACCCATAGCCATAAATTATTTAATTGTGTGCTGAACTCCAGCCTGTGTCTTCTCTGAATAGACAAATGTTTATGTTTATGCTGTGTCTTTCTCAGTAGTGATAAGCGTCCATAGAGTTCAAATGAGTGAGGCCTTTCTTTCACTAGCTCAAAGACACTGACTAGCCTTTAATGAGGGCATCAGATAAGCTGGCTTTCCTCCAGGCTTCAGTCTTTAAGGGCTGCTCTAGTTGAATCGTCTCTGTCACTTTTGGCATATGAATAGGTGAGCAGTTTCCTTTGTTTTGGCTCATACAGATATCCAGTGCATAAATGGCTGTGTTGTGCTGGGAAACTCAGTGATCCTGACGTCTGTGGAGGATTGTCGTGAATTCACGAATCATCCTCACTGGAACAGCTGGAATTTTTATCCCCTTTAGATAAAGATAATAAATGAGAAGGCATTGCACATTCCTAATTTAGAAGAACTGCTCAGAGATGCCTTTCTCATGTTATTGAAGTGAATGATGACATCAGCTGTCGCAAATCATTTGTATGTTTTTCTGACATATGCTAAAATGTATTAAAGTAAAATATGTTTTTGTTCTGTGTCCAGTGAAACTGGCAGTGGGACAACTAAAGATCTACCTGGCAGCAGAAAAAATTCTTGTTGAATCTTGATTTTTTAAAATACTTAATTTGGTTTTATAAAGATAATTCACCCCAAAATAAAAATTCTGTCACCGTTTACTCACCCTCATGTTGTTTTGAACCTGTATGACTTTCTGTATGCTCTAGGGAATGTGTCAGTGGAGTTCAGTGTTGTTTTGGACCACACTGACCATTGTTGTATGGACAAAAACATTGTTCAGAAGATATTCTTTAGTGTTCCACAGAAGAAGCCCAAATTCCAAGTTGTTTAGAGAGAGTTCTGAGGTATTTGTCTCATTGTTGAGTGTGTTTTTGGTTGAACGTGATTCAATCATGGACCGTGGCTCCACGTGATTTATTCAAGTTATTTGGACACGTCTAATTTTAATTAAGTTTAATTAGTTTGCTTTAGTTATTAAGTATTTTCCATGCAAGGTCATCCAAAGTGTTATAAAAACATACTAGCATAACTTTTCTTTATTAGATATTTTGTAAAGTCTAAAGATGGCACTGTTTATATACCTAGCACTCCCATTGGAGTTGCTTTTTTATTAAAGCAACTTGAATTCTTTATAATAGGTCCTTAATCCAAGCTAGAGCTGGGCGATTTTTTTCAGATTTTTTCGATTAATTCGAATTTATTGTTTTGCCATGATTTTATTTTTTAGAAATCGAGGAATCACGAACGATCCAACCGCATGTCGGCACACGTGATTAACCGCACGTAAGGACCATAAGTATAGCGCTAAGTCCCATTCACACAAAATGCGCTTTTGTGTTGACAAAGATGTGATGCGGGCAGTGGAATAAGTAAAATATGGAAGAAGATAGGAGTGAACTACTTTTAACTTGAGTGCCGTGTTTTTAGACTGTCGTTTCATGCATGAGACACTGCAAGAGACGCGAGCGCAACAGTCAAACACATCCATGTTTACACAGAAAAAAAAACAATGGAAAAGCAAAAAAAAACCTGTAAAGAACTACTACTGTATGTCTGATATTTCATGTTTGCATCATGGTGACAGGCTGAAAGCTGCTGTTGTTTTTAAAGAACATTTATAGTTAATAAAAGTCTACTGGTGTCATACCTTCAATCATTTTGAATTTGAATTACCTTGACTTTTGAGATTTTCTAAAATAATTCTCCTCATAATTTCTGAACACAATATGTATAAGACAAGTTTGTACAATATGTAGTTATAGGTTTTGCATCTTTTCTGCAAAGATATTTAACAAGTGATTTGTTTAACATTTACATCATGTGTTCTGCATTGGAATAGAACTTTCTTTATCTAAAGGGTTAATAAAGAAAACGTAACTTGAATCATGTTGTACTTACATTTTTAAGTTGACTAGTTAAAAATCGTTAAAAAAAAATAGAGAATCGGTTGAGCATTCTGGAAAAATCGAGATTAAACTTTTTTGCAAAATCGCCCAGCCCTAACCCAAGCACACGCTCCACTTCATCACCACAATGCAACTCACCCCAAAACACCAACATAACAGAAAGTCTTTTAAAATACAGTACCAACATAATTGAATATTAGACATGGACAAATACCCTATTTTCTCATCTTGTTTAAAAAATTTGAGCTACTTGATTGAAAAATGTTCTTTCAAACAAGTCAGTTTAACATGATGCAATCATGTTTAAATGAAAAACCTGATACAGTGGTGTTAAATCAAAATGAATTGTTTAAATAAAGTGGACAGCATCAAATAAGTAATTGTTTAAGTGTAATCTCATAATGGGTGACCATTTTGTTGGCTGTAAATAATGCTGCTGTATAAAGGACAGTAAATAGTCATTGGCAAAAAAAAATAAAAATATATATATAGTATATATATATATATATATATATATATATATATATATATATATATATATATATTATATATCATATATAAATTGAGTGGCCGCATCATCATAAATTGAGTGGTATCTTGCAGATTTTTTTTCTTTACAAGATCCTGTATTGATTGAACCTGCATGCTGAAAAATGGATTACATAATGTAAGTAAAGTCTGGTGTGGGACACTAAATATATCATGAACAAAACAGGGTGTTTTTAAGCATTTCCATGTGCAGATGTTTGTGTGATCTCTCTTTTTATACATGACAGATGTGAACCATTGGGAGTAGAGGCATGTGGTATGGACCTTCATTTTGGAGATTTCTTCAGTTTCTGATGAGCTGGTCCATGTATTGGAGTTTTGCAACAATTAGCTGTTGGTGTTAGTGGCAGAGGTGGTAACAAGTCACATTTACTTTGTTACATTTACTTGAGTGAATTTTTTGGGTTACTAATACTTTTAGAGTATATTTAAAGATGGGTACTTATACTCTTACTCAAGTACATTTTTAGTGAAAAAACTGTACTTTTACTTTGTTACCGTGGGCTACCCTCCTCTTGTTACTTTATCTTAATGCAGTACAAGTTTAAAATGTTTCAATTTATTCCAAACATGGTGTCTACTTTTCTCTGGGCAATGAGCAATGCCCATTTGCGAATGATTCATTCTTTTGAGTCAATTCTATTTGAAGGTGTGATCAAACCAGTTAGCAAACCAGTGAATTGGTTCGCAAATCAGTTTAAATGATTCGTTCAGTTTCCTGCCACACGCGCTGAGTCATCTGAAGTTGTAACAGAAAATGTAAGTAGGTAAGTTTTTGACTCTACTGAAGGATAAAAATGCCATAATATGTTTGCAGATATTTAAGAAACATGCTAAGTTAACATTAGCATTAAACACTTGTTGCAGTCAGTTATTCTCCTTTGAAAATGTGCGTTCCGGGCCGGAATGTCGATCTTTATTTTGGTTTGTGAAACCCGCCCACTGCCACTTTACCCAGTTGTATTTCGGCACCACGGTTGCCAGTTGGCAGGAAAACACAGTTCATTTCATTTCATTCATCATCAAGTGCGCTCTTTCCTGTTGGTGTCCTCAATCTGGCAACCTGTGTGTGCTACATGTCTGAGGAGGAGGGGCAGGCGAAATAAACCCTCTACAATATTTAGAATTTGGACTGCAATATCTAGTTCAGCCACTCGGTGTCAATCCTACATACAGCACCTTTAAGAACATCAGGAGCGTTTAAGACGTGGCTTTTGGATCAAGTCAATTGAAAGCAAATCTGCCAAGGCTGTTGTTTGCTAGCTATGAAGATCTTTACTAGATGAACACCGCGTGTGCTGTCTACGGTTCCAGAGGTATATATATATATATATATATAGTAACTAACTACTTGAGTAGTTTTTTTTATCCAATACTTTTTTACTCTTACTCAAGTAACTGTTCAGACTATTTTACTTTTACTTGAGTACAGTTTTTAGGTACTCTACCCACCTCTGGTTAGTGGATGAGTAGTGTTTTCTTGGCGTTTTCAGTCAGTTTATTTTAATGAATGTCTGTTATGTCTAAAGATTAGTCTTTATAAGAAGTAGGCTACTTTCCAAAATGGTCCACACAAATGTGATTATGCATTAGCAAGATTCTGACTCATGTTCAGTGTCAATTATGAAACATTCTAAGTGTTCAGTTTTTCAACACAATATGTCTTTTGTTTAAAAGGTTTCAGTTTGATATTGTGTAAATATACAAAATTAAGCATTGGCATAAATTCAGTAGGCATACAGTACAGTACAACAAAAAACCTGTTTAGACATGTTAGCTAAGAACATTTTTTTTTTCTCCAAACGTTTGTTTTACCGCTATTCACAATATGTTACAATGTTTTATGTATTTGCTCTTAAATGGCAAAAAAAGGAGAAAAAAAATAAATAAAAAAGGTTCTGTCATCATTTAGTGAGTAAATGACTGGATTTAATTTTTTTTTTGTAGAACTATCACTTTAAATCAGCTGTGTAAATACTTTACATTGTTTATATTTTTTACCAAAACTTAACAAATGACAAATGCTGCATGAGGACACTGAAGGTGCAAATGAATCATTAGCCCCTTTCACACATACAGACTTTACCGGTAAATTACCGTAAAGTGATCATGTGAATAGACCCTTTTTAAAAATAGTAAATTGCAGGAATTCTGTTGTATGTGAACGCAGAATGAAGATTACCGGTATGAGCATGTACGAGTTCAGAACGCGCTGATGTAAGACGTCTACTCAGTGCTGTTGAAATTCAAAATTCAATGGCTCACGGTCAATCATAACATTCTGTGCAGATGACGCATTTACTCCTTGCTGTGTAGTTCAGTTTGAAGTGAGTGAGTGAGTGACATGTGGCCAAGTATGGTGACCCATACTCGGAATAAGTGCTCTGCATTTATCCCTTCCTAGGTGCACACACACAGAGGTGAACACACACACACCGTGAACACACACCTGGAGCAGTGGGCAGCCATTTTTTGCTGCGGCGCCCGGGGAGCAGTTGGGGGTTCGGTGCCTTGCTCAAGGGCACCTCAGTCGTGGTATTGAAGGTGGGAGAAAGCACTGTACATTCACTCCCCCCACCTACAATCCCAGCCGGTACGAGACTCGAACCCGCACCCTTTGAGTCCGACTCTCTAACCATTATGCCACAACTTCTCCAGTTATGTAATGTGTAATGCGGAAGTTGTGTAATGTCAAAAAAACTGATTGTGTATACCCCTTCATGTTTACAAAAACAACACCGGGAGGCACAGCCGTTAACAGGTCATTTCTGATTAATGATGTCACACAATTTACCAGTATTTTGAAATGGATGTGTGAATGGTGCTTTACCTGAAAAATGGAACGTCGTTGCCTTTGTGAACAGTGCATCTTTGAAATAACCGGTAATGTCATTCCGATAATTTTACGGCAGTTTAGTGGTATTTCTGTGTGAAAGTTTTTGATATATAAAAAACATGCTTTCAGTGAACTTCATTTTTGTAAGTTACCTGTATTTTTAAAGTTATTTTTTTTTTCTGTTTAAATAAACAGTGATTTAGTCCTAAATGTTTTAGTGTTAAGTGTTAATTTAGTTTTAAAACATTTATGTTCTAAGATCTATATTGCATTTTCCATAAAAATTTGATTATGAATCATTTATATTTGTCATTACTCACCGAATCAGAATCTGTGTTTGAAGGATGATGGCTTCATGACTGGATATTTGTCATCAAAAGATGCTTCCTGCTTTGATATCCTTTTAAACGAAAAAGTCAGTTCCTGACAAAATCACAAATATGTGCGAAGTCTATGCTAACGTTACTAGCATAAATGAGTGCCTTGTGGTTAGAGATGACACTTCTGATGTAGAGAGGAAATGTTTTGCTGCCACTGGACAGTGGGAAACCCAATTGGCAGGCCATATAAATCTTTGAAGTTTATTACGACTGATCTCATTTTAACACCTCTATTAAGATTTTATGGATAATAGGATGTTGAGTTCAGGACTGATTGTTTCATGGAAAGATAAGGTGATGATATTGACTGGAATTGTGTCACGGAAGTGACACTTTGTTTTGGTCTCTTCAACTAGGCTGTTTTGCAATAGAAGATTGCAGTTTTGGCCTAGATCTTTCAGATTCTCCATTAAGATATTTATTATAGCAGACAAAATGTTCTTGACAGAAAAACATGAATGCAAGTATATTCAAAGCTCTTTGAAAATGGACAAACAAAGATGATTGAATTTGTCAAATGATTTGCCTGCTTTAAACGGCTCTTTGTTTCTCACTGAAGCTGGTGAAAGGTTACACTGATGAACTGTTGATGAACTTGGATTGATCACTTTCAGTTTCCTGATAAGTGATAATATGGAAATATCCAAAGCGGTTTGGATTGGATGACCTCTACCCCAGCTCTCTGACATTGTTAACCATTTCATTCTATGCAGTTTTGTTTAACCAATTGTAATAAGAAGTCACAATACGATCTTCAACAACAGCTTGAGGATCTTTGATGCTGAACTGCTTTGCACCTTTGTTCAGAGCACCCTGTGGTGTGGTTGACTTCAGACAGCCAGAATAAATTACACTTATGTCATTTTGCTATTTGTTGTATTCGGTTCTGGCGCGTCAACTCTTTGGAAAACCATATGAGTTACATTTTGCTCAGGACATTAATTTTTCAGTTACACAGCTGCTCTTGTCTACTGGCGTACTTCCTGGAATCTGGATGTTTTGACATCACAAATTTGCTAATCTTTCATACGCTTTACCATGCAAATGATAGCGTATTCCTTTGCATATCTTGTTTTTTGGACAGCATTGTGAAGGCCGATTGTGGGATGGCTCTGGGATTTCTGGAAAAAACTCACTTGTTTTATGAAGCAAAATATTTGCTTTACGTAACTGATATAGTGCAGAACTGGGGCATCAGAATTTTTCCAAAGCCCAGCACAGATGGGATGTGTTTTGTCTCCCCGCACACCTGTGTGATGAGCCAGTTCAGGTTAGATGTTAACGTGGTGGTGACGCAAAGAGAAGCCAGCTCCCTACTTTTCAGCCGTCTGTACTGTCTGATCTAGATCAGAATGCCTGAAGATGGATTAAAATTTTCCAGTGAATAAGAAACGTAGCAATAAATCAGGAGTTTTGATAATGCAAATGTTTGAATATGAAAATGATTTCTTTTTGGACAACGTCTTTGGATTTCTTTAATTTTCTCGAGTTGAACTTGAACAAACCCTTAACCCAAAGTGTGCCATATAACTCCACAAAAAAAGCAAGGTTTTGAGGTGAGGTGTGTCTTTTTTCAATTATCAAGCTTGTTTTTTCTCTGGGTGGATGAAAAAACAAGCCAAAATATCATAGAATTGCATTGTAGGAGGTACCCTGGTGGTTTGCATTTCTGGTATGCGAGTGCAACTGGGAAACTGGGTAACAAATGGCATATATAAGGGATAATGCATGGCTAGCTGTGCGGTGTATTAAATGATTTTAATGCACGACATGGAGGCCAAGAAGTGCCTCTGCTAAGTGCATTAAAATCGTTAAATGCACAGCTAGTCATGCATTATCCCACTTATACCATGGTCATTAGATAAAGCTGTTAATGATGTTTGTAGTGCAATTTTTGACTGGAAGGGTAAAAATTATGGTTATTTTCGTCAGTTATGGCTCGTTAGCGCTATCATTCTGTCCATTTCAAATCAGACACAGAGATGAAATAGTGCGGTAAGATCAAATTTATTTGAATGTACTATATAATTTTTTTCTATAATGTGTCTGCGTCTGCGCGTCTCTCTAAACAAGTTGTACTTCAAAAACAGCAATTTTACCACCTCGTTGCTGAGGAATATAATGTAGCGATCCAGTATTTAGGCTATTTTTTCAATAAAAGTCAAGGGGCATACTTATATATGTAAAATATATAAAATAAATTCTTAAATAATTTAATTATTATTTTATATTTTCTCAAATAACATGCAAGGCACTAGACAAAATAATACCACATCAGGTTTGTCTGCAATAATGATTGGCTGACTGTAATTTTTTCTTTTTTTTTCAACAAAACTGCTTACCTTCTATATTATTACAAGTCATATGCGAGCTGAAACTTGCACAATGTAGTAGGAGCTGCCAGAGGTCAAATATACAGTTTAGGCTAACTTCATTATACTCAAGTATTTGACAACATAATGACATAATTGACCAATCACAATGAAGTTTTCTGATAAGCAAAGAATTAATAATAATAATAATAAAAAAAAACGCTATTGCAAAGCCTTGTCTGCTTTCCCTCAGCAACAGCTAGCAGCAGCCATCTAGAACACCCTAGCAATAACATAACATTATGCTAAAAATTGCTACAAATGATGTTGAAATTACATAGCAATGGCCTTGAAGCCATCTACAGCACCTCGGCGTTGTGGCGGCATGTGCTGCATGTTCAAGCAACACTCAAGTTTTGTTCAGTATATTTTAGTTGTTTGTGTAAATGTCAGACTCCAGTTTTGGATACTGATTCATTGTTTTCTTTCCTCCAACGCGAAGTAGAACCACACCTCACGACAAGATTTGGATGTGTTGTTCTTTGCTGTATGATGTGTTTTCAGGTCATAGTGCAGATACGCACATGTCAGGACCAGATTTTACTCCGTTAGCTGAGTTTGATGTTTGTGTCATGACTGTTGCTTAAGACTTCAGTTGTTTGAAATGTTCTTTAAACAAGTTTTCAACATGAGATATGGAGTGGAAAATACCGTTTGACAGTGTTTCTCACAGGACATTTTTGAGAGTGGATACTTACTATCGTGTGTTGTGTTGTGGGGTTCAGGATCAGGACACGGCCGTTACGTTTAATGTTAAAGTCATGCAGTGATGAACGGTGAGGGAAATTTGAACTAATTAGAGTAAAATGTTGTGGAATGTGAGGATTTCTCAAGTGCTGATTGGCTGAAACCTGCCAGTTCAGAGATTGATAGCTTTTCTATGCCGGTAAACACAGCATCAAAGCTACTGTTCTGCCCTAGGGATCTCTGTGGATAGTGGACTTCACAGGGTATTCAGTACGATTCAAATTATATAGAGTGTGTACATGATAATACACAAAGCTTGGGTAACAAACATGAAAAGGAGTCGAGAAACCAGCATTTTATTCAGATTAATTCAACCTCAAGTGATTCCTAGGCTGTTGCGTGCAAATATAAAATACACAAGATGTACGCCCGATTGTCATTATCATGTCTATGGATTACAAACAGTTGAAGGGATAGTTCACCCAAAACTGAACATTATGTCATCATTTACTCACCCTCATGTTGTTTCAAATAAATTAGTTTTTTCTGTGTAAAACAAAAGTAGCTATTTCAAAACTAAATGGTGTCCGAACAACATTGGACCCCTTTGACTTTCATTGGATGAAAAAGATACTGATAAATAGATAAATATGCTAAGGTTTATTATAGTCGTGTTATATTCATAAATGTGTAGATTAAGGTATATCCCTAACCCATAATCTGAATAACCTTGATCTCTTTGGCAGATCAAGTGTTTGATGACATTGCGGAGTATTACACTGGGAATTAGAGACCCTGCGAATCAAAACAGCTTGTATCTTTCTGCACGGTCCACATAAACCCATGAGAGGTGCTTAGTGTGTTTAGTGTAGCTCAAGCCCATGTTTTGACTTTTAAAGTTGTGATTTTATCTAGATGCAGGTTGACTGTCAGCACTACTGTTTTCAAAGAAAAAAGCGAAACGTCTGTGTAAAATAAATATATGATTGTATCAATGAGAAGATTTTATTTTTATTTTTAAACAGTTTACGCAAAAGTGACGATTTACTCACCCTCATTGGACCACACTGACTATCGCTGTATAAACAAAAAACAGTGAGACGTTTTCCAAAATATCTTTTGCGTTTCACAGAATGAAATTCATACAGGAGTAAATGATGACTGAATTTTCATTTTTGGGTGAACTATCCATTAAATGTCATTTCACATTAGGATTCACTATTTCTACTATACACACATTTGCACACCTTGGCAAACATTTTCCCAAAAAGTCAAAATGTATTTTCTCAAATTTTAACAGCCCAATTCCAAGAGCAATATCTTTATGAAGTTGTCTGTCATCTGATCAGTCATTTACTCCAAAAATGTGACAGTCCAGCAATGCGTTCGTCCAGTACATATCTGGCCTGTTTTGTCTATCTGTAATAACATACTGTCAATGGTCTTTCCAAACTCACATTCTGATAAACTGTAAAGATCCCCAACGTCCCCTGACCCAGTATATATTCCAGGTTCCAATTCCCTGTACCAGATATTATCAAAAACACAGGCAGTAATGTATTACCCAGATAAGCAAATGAAAAATGATATCTAGTACTTACTTCATTTTTCTAACTGAGTATTTGATAATGTCTTAACTCCACATCTGTGTTAAGACATGAAGCCTTAAAATTTGCTGTTAAAGGCCCGGTCGCTTTGACCACTTAGAAACTATTCCATTAAAATGTGCTGCATTCTCTAGTTTTGGTTGTGTTCATGAGGACTGCTATTGTCACATTACAATGTTTACACTAGTAAACGCTAATTGACGAAACCCTCTTGGCCCTGTGCATACAATGCTTTCTTTGTCATCAAAAGAAAAAAAAACCAATGGGCCAGGAAAGATGGTTTTTGATGCCAAAAAGACCAAAAGGAATGCATGAGTAATTGTGCCAGTTAGGAAACCTGGAATTGTGATCACGTTTAACAATTTTTTTTTTTATGTTCAGGATTGTCCTGATATGCCCCATACTACCTACCGTTCATGCTGTTTTGAAAATGTAATAATAAAATTGAACATTTCAGTTAATGCTCTGTCATTTTTTTCTATATAAATTTTAGGATCTGGTGAAGGATGTGGCAAGATCATTCAACGCTTCCCCAAAAAGGACTGGGATGGCACGGCATTTCCCCAGGGTGTGGAGATGGTAAGGAGTCGTTTTTGTTCTGTTTTCTGAAAACAGAAACCCAAAAGTAGACTCAAGTCATTTATTCATAAACAGCTGCCTTCTGGAAGTAGCTGGATGGAAAAAAACTGTGTATATTCTACGTCTCTGTTTTTCCCAGTTGTTCTCTGTGATGGATTTTCAGTTTTTGCCATTGGTCAGCTGTGCCCACTTGATTTATACAATCATTCTAAATAGAATAAATGTGACATTGCTGGAGAATATGAATTTGTTTTTTTAACTTTTTTGTTTTCCTCAAAGTTCCTGAAATCTGTGAATACATCTGCCCACATCCTCGGAAACTCATGTGGTTCTGGTATCAGCCTTTCCATTTGTCAACAAATGCATAATCATTGTTTACTTAAAGGTTTATCCCAGTCGCCTCCATTTGCTCTAATTGGAGAATTCCAAGCCCATGTCCTGTCAATTTCTTAAATGGACAGAGGCTCATTGCTTTGCTGTGCCTCTGTCCGATCTAGCACTCTACACACTCTGGCCCAAATAACAGACACAAATCATCTTAACTCTGGACCAAATATTTGCTTATCTGAGCTGAAGAAGAACATGTTGTACATCTAAGTGGCAGTGGCTTTAAAGTTGTCCTGGTTCTTGAGTTAAGAAGCTACAAATGTCTAGCTTAAGCTGGTGGGTTGTGGCCTGGTTGATTGTTTGTTTACTTGTTTATCAAGACGTAATGCATAAATCTTGACCTTTGCATGAAATCTTAGGACTAAAGATTCAGTTGTAATATAAAATACACATCTTCTGATGAGCTTGCTTTTTTATTTCTGAATAAAGATTCATATTGATATTTTCAAATTTTGAGACACTGATGTCTCAAAAAGGTGATGTATCCATCCTCATAATGAAAAAGAGCAATTAGATTCTTGAAGATATATGAAAATATGTTATTACCCATAAATCGATGGTTGCACTACATGACATTTTTAGAGTCTTTAAAAAACCTTTTATGAACCAACATGAATACAAAGAGGACATTTCTGAGAACTTGGCACATGCGTTTTGGCACGTCGTAGACACTCTTATTTGTCTTTGAGCCAAACACAGGCTGTTCTCCCTCTGCTTTCTTGTTTTATTAGTCATTTAAGTGTACGTGAAGCAAAGAAATATGCTTGGTTACACAATATCCTTGGATAATGACTGTATTTATGATACGTGGCTTCGTATTTGCTTTTAGAAAAAGTCTGTATCAGATTAATGAATGACATTGGCTATTTTAATGTGAGAAGAGGCTCATTGTTCACAGCGAGGACTGATTTTGAGTCGGTCATTTACTCATTTTGGCTGTTTACACTCACCTGCTGCGATATGGCCGCGAGCACTGTCTCCCACTGATTCTGAATCTGCAGAGACTGTAATCTAGACAGTCATCTAGAAATCGGCTAATGAAATGCAGGTTCACTATCTTCCAGCAGGTGGTTGAGTCTCTGGTCAGCCAACAGGTTACACAATCTGGGTCAGTCCCGGGCTCAGATGTTGTTTTTATCATTATGAATTCTTACTGATTTATGTTTGTGATTCTAAGAGGACATGATCTTTTCCCCTCTCCAGGAATGGTGATTGTTTCGTCTGTCGGAGACAGTGGAATTGGATTTTACTCCATTTCCGTGGTTTGAGCAGTCACATTATTTGGTGTAATACAATGAAGGTCCTTTTCCTCAAGAACTGCTTGTATATCTGAAGGCTTGTATTGAGAAGCACTGGAAACATTCCATAGGGGTTTTATTCAATACAGACTCAATGACTTCATACAGTTCCTGCAAGTATACGGAATGTCCTTCAGCAGTTGTAAAGTGTTTATATTGAGTATCAGTGTTCTTTGTGTCAACTGGGGCAGCTTGTCATTCACTGGATTTTTCTGTTTATTTGATGCACCATTTTTTTGTAGTGATTGTTGTAGATGTTGGAACCACCAAGTCTGGCACCAATAATCATGGTCAAAGGGTCAGAGTTACATGTCATATTGAAATCACAAACCAAAGTTTGCTTTTAAAAGTCACATTGTCCCTCATTAGTTACATTTATGTTCCTGGTTTATCAGCTTATCTCATTGCTAGACACTAACAGGGATATTGGTTGGTTCTTTGGTCAACTACAGGATAGATTGTAGGGCTTGGTTGACAATATTGATTAAACATTTTGATGAACCCAAATCCCAAGATAGATCTTTCAGTCTGTGCTGTTGTTAGCTGATGTGTGTTTCAACTTATACAGTACTAAACTCCAGATTACATTTTGCCAGTGTTTTTTTTTTAGCTCATTAGCACATTATGTAGACAGAGCATGTGTGCATGGTTGCCAGGTTGGGAAGATTAAGTAAAACCACTTGGCAGAAAATTTAAGAGAAAAAAAAATAATCGATTTAAGAGAAAATCTCTGACAGGCAGGATTTAAACTGTGTTGACATTTGGTCACCACAACCATGAAAGCTTGTGGAGGCTTGTTACTAATGCAAACAAATAAAAATAAATAAAATTTAACAATCTTAGGATTTATAACCAGTGGGCAAATATTGTAGACGATTATGCTTAAATCGAGAAAAGCAGAAATCATGATCACAATTAAAATATTTATTGTGCATGATTTATTGTGCAGCCCTACCTTATAGTATTATAGTAATGTATCAGCTGACAGGTTAGCTTACTGTACCTGATATATATCCAAATGAACTGATATTAAATTAAACCGAATCAAGAGCTTGTGAATTGGAATCAAATTGAATCATAAAATATGTCAATACCTAGAACTATTAGAATGTATTCTCAGCAAAAGCATTCCAGAATCTGCTTGAACTCAAACTGTTTATTTTTGTGGGCATCTCTAAGTGAACTAGATGTGAATAACCAGGTTTGAGTACCAATTTCCATTAGTTAAGCAGTACTATAATTGCAATACATATTAAATATATTTTGAACATCTTTAGCACTTGCACATGTTGTTATTTTTATAGTTTGCACTGTAGTGAATTATTCACATTGAAAGGTTATTAGTGGTTTTATGTAAGATTAATTGCGATGCTGTTTTTCCATTTTCTCATCTCGTGTGTGTTTTTGAGTAAGCGCTCTAGAACAACATTCATCAAACACATTCACGTCTCTTTGAACACTGCAGGGACAGCACAGTACATAGGGTGGGCGATTTATCGTATAAAAATAGACCAGAGCTGTATGTATGTCATTTCTTGTTAGTCATTGGGTGTGCCAGTACTCCCAGCGGACTGCAGAATCGAACCAGAAGAGGGTTTTATTTGGTTTCAGGAAACATGGCTTGAGTTCGTCTACACCGCATCATCTCGGAAGCATTCATTACATTTACATTTATGCATTTAGCAGACGCTTTTATCCAAAGCGACTTACAGTGCATTCAGGTTGACATTTTTTTACTTAACATGTGTTCCCTGGGAATCGAACCCACAACCTTTTGCGCTGCTAACACAATGCTCTACCACTGAGCCACAGGAACACTCATTAAATAAAATAGTCACAGGAACAGTCTCAGGAACACTGAGCATTCAGCAACATATAGAGGACCCCCTCAGCATAGTTTCTGCTCCTTCAGTTTACTCAAACCTATCAGTATGTGCACATGTTTCTACTGATCTCCCTGCCCAATGTGTTTCTTATGCTCTGACCGGACCTTGTGTAATTTTTGGCTCATTCATGTGGTCTAAGATTCTTTCACGGTACTCACGTACACTTTTATCTAGTCTTTAGATGCATACATGCAGTCACCATTAAGCATCTGTAACTGTTAATAGCAGAGCACACAAATATGTTGACCGTAATCCTATATAGCGTTACAGATGTTCGTCTTATTTTGGATAAATTTGCATTTCCGTCAAATTGTATGGAGGATCCGTTTGGTCTGTTTGTGTGGGTTTTATACTCAGCCGTTTATTTTGGACTGATTGTTAAATAATGAAAATAACAAACTCATAAAAGCGCATTGCTGGGGTTAAGTGTCCCCAACATCCCCAGCACACGAAAATGAAATGGCTTCAGTCCCATCTTTGTAGTTTTATTGAATATTGTTTTTAATATACCAGCCGGGGAATTTGGATTTTCGTCTTGGTATGCAAATTGTTATTATTTGCAGATTTCTACAGATTTTCTGTTTTTAGTTTCGGAACAGCAGAAATTCTTTCTTTACCACAACAACCCCCAGCAAACTAAATAGCCACAGATGAGGAATGTTCCAAGTATAAAAGGATAGAAAAACACCCCATCGTGTTTACAGCTCTCGTTCCAAAGGTGTTTTCAATCTTGGAGGAAGTTCTCCAGCTATTCTCCTTGCGTGCTGTTTTTAACCCTGCCTCACATGAAGGTTCAGCTCGCTTTATGCAAATTCACTCGTTGCTTGCTGCTTAGATCACACTGGAAAGACCGTACAGAACAGTTTGAGGGGACTTTAAACAGCTTGTCTAAAGATGGTCCACAACTAGAGCAATGCTATCAACAAATAAGAGTCAGGCAACCCATAAATAACAATGACTGGTTGGGTTAGTTACAGGTCTCACACAGTTAAGACACAGATGTTCTCCGATTGCCTCAAAGAGATTAAGAAATTAATTAGGACCCACAAAGAGTGTAACTGGGTTGAAAACATGATGGATTAATCAGTAATATATGTACACTAAAAGGTAAAAGGAAAGGTCCTCGGGCCGGGATTTGAATTCGGGTCAGCATGCTGCCCACAAGGCTATCGGCGCCGACCCAATTGACACAATTTTGTCGAAATTTAGTGTCTTCATAAATCCACTTAAATTGACCTTTTGGTTAGTTGGCTAAGAGTCATACATTTGCAAAAGTGATGTTTATTGTTTTTTTTTTTTTTAGGTCTGCCATTTATTTTATTTTATTTTATTTACTGAAGTTTTTTTTTAACTGCCTTAAAATTCTCCTGCACTGGCCATTTGTTTGCAGATGCATCTTGCATTGATATTCTATTACTGTATACACCAGTTATAGCCCTTTATTCTGATCTGATTGGCTGGAGTGAGGAACATGGTTTTGAATGTCGGAGTGTCAGTGTTTTCTCACTCAGAGTGGGGTTTCTCTCTCTAGTGGACAGATAATGGAAACCCAGAGTGATTACAGAACGCTTTGAGCAGGAAAAACATTGTGATGTTTAACATGAAACAATTTTGCAAGTACACACTGTGCTTTGCTTGTACTGTAGTAGGAGTGTGATAACATGCACCTGAATCACAGCCAGGATGATATTCAGTATACAAGCACTCTTGCTAATGTAATATTTCTTACTGTCGCATTCATAACAAACATGGATTCCGTTACAGAAAAAGTGTCTGTTTTAATCCTCTTTTGTTCATGCTCTGTGATTTATGGAAAAAAAGGTGTTACACAATTATATTGTGTTTTGACTGTGATCATGGTAATTTTTTGTTTATAAGTTGGAATGTGATGGAACATGAATTTACTCTCAGAGCCTCAACCAGAGGAAAGATGAGGTGCTTCACAGATAGCGAAGGAATGACTGGCATTGTTTCATGGTTTTCTTCTTTGATCTCGGTAGGCTGCAGATTTTGTAGTAGCTGAATGCGTTTGGAGTTTCTAGATTATTTACTGTCATTCTTATCAAAATGTTGCAGTAATAAACCAGCCAAAATCATAATTTTAGTATGTCGATTCACAGATGTTCGTCTCACACACAACCATGCACTTACTCAGAGTCTGCAGCTATATTAGTCACATTATAAGAGCTGAAGAGTCCCGTACATTCCTCTGTGCTTCAGGTTCAATGCTGAATGTCAGGGTCATTCGAATGCAGTGTGTGCTCATGTAAAACGACTCATTTAACTCATTTTCGACTCATTTATCTTGAAAATAAAATGTTATCGGAAATGCATTGATAGAGAACATATAATGATGTTGCTTTTGTTTTGCTCTTTTATTTTTAGGCTTTTTACCCTTTCTAGGAAATAAGAATGTAAACTGAGCAGCTCGTACTTAGACCTGGGTCCTCATGGTCCAAACTTTCAAAGCGTAAGCTCTTATAAGTCCAGAGCGTGTGCAGAGTCCACTGCCGCAGCTGCATTTTCATATGGGCTCAAGAAAAAATGCATTTTGTCTGTAATAGGTCAATTTGATTGATTTCTGAAGGTGCTGTGAGTTTATTGTGTGTTTTAAAATGTCAAATCAGATTGGTCTTTCACGTGGCATGCTTTAGATGAGACCTCTCTGCTGCCAAACGAGCTCAGTTTATGATTGTATATGTGCCAATGCTGATGGCGTGTGGTCAGGTGCATCCCAGAAAGCTTCCATGTCGGAGATGACCTTTAATAGTCATTCAACTGGAATAAATTGTAGATGATGTATTGCGGTAGTCATATGGAGCCTTCTGTTCATTCATTTTCTTTTTTGCTTGAGGGCTTAAAATAAACAGTAGAAACATTTCCAGACCTTTGGTTCCAGATATTTATGATGAGATTTAAGGATGAGTACAGAAGTAGAGTTAGGGGATTATGTTAAATATTTAGGATTTATCCAGTATTAGTTTTGTTAACATCACACTGCTTTTATTATGCATTTTATTTAGCCATTAAGTTTCTAAAGACTGTGCCTGAGGATGGTTTCCTGCCTGTTCCTCATGTCACGACTTGCGAATATGAAAGCAGTAAGTAAGATATATTTAGCAGTGTCTCTGTTTTAAATTTCATTAGCAAAACAAAACAATTGAAAGAAGAAGGCTGATTCAGCAAAACAGTTTTTAAACTGTCCAATGAATTAGTTCAAAACAATAATTTGCTTCCATAAATAAAAAAATGTTCATGGAAATCCCCACATGGCAAAATATACTAAGCTGGGGGCAGCTGTGGCCTAATGGTTAGAGAGTTGCACTTGTAACCTGAAGGTCGCAGGTTCCAGTCTCGGTGCTGGCAGGAGTTGTAGGTGGAGTGAATGAACAGCGCTCTCTTCCACCCTCAATACCCATGGCTGAAGTGCCCTTGAGCAAGGCATTGAACCCCCAGTTGCTCCCCGGGTGCTGGATATAGCTGCCCACTGCTCCTGGTGTGTGTTCACGGTGTGTTCACTTCTCACTTCTGTGGGTGCACTTGGATGGGTTAAATGCAGAGCACCAATTCCAATTCGAGTATGGGTTACCATACTTGGCAAATGTCACGACTTTCACTAATATCATGATATTATTCTTGCTATTTTAATAAAAATACTGTGAAAAGTATACATGGATTTTCTCAGTGATACCTAGAATTTTGCTGTATTTTACTTATTTAAAAAAGTTTTAATCTACTTGACAAGCATAGTTTTTTTTTTCCTAGGGTGCTTTTCCCAACAATGTAACTTGATGCTTAAAGGAATATTTAAACCAAAAATGAAAATTTGCTGAAAATGTACTCACCCTCAGGCTATCCAAGATAAGTTCTTCATCAGAACAGATTTGGAGATATTTAGCATTCCATCACTTGCTCATCAATGGATCCTTTGCAGTGAATGGGTGCTGTCAGAATGAGATTCCAAACAGCTGATGAAAACATCACAACAATCTATCAGCCTGCAAGTCTTTGATTTGAAAAGCATTAAGATGCTTTTAACTTCAAACTGTTGCTTCCAATGAAAAAGGACAACAGCGAATGGACTTTTATTTCCTTTCTTTCTTTCTTTTTTTTTTTTTTTACTCTATAAATTGTTATTATGCATTATGGACATATCATGTTTTGGCCAGAAGGGATGGTTTAAAATTAAAATGCCTTAATGATATGAATTTGTTTCTTACAAACACGCAGTGTTTACTTCACAAGACATGAATTATTGGACTGTGGATTATTTGTGGATTATTGTGATGTTTTTATCAACGGTTTGGACTCTCATTCTGACGGCACCCATTCACTGCAGAGGATCCACTAGTGAGCAAGTGGAATATTTTTTGTCGTCGTCTTTAACGAAATTAACACTGCTTGGTAGTCATTACAGTTTCCTGAAACCATAGTAACTTTGTGACATATCTGTAGTTTGAACCACATGGTGCAACAATATAACACTGTGGTTAATGAAGTCGTGTAGGTGGTGAAATACTAAATTCTGGTAAGGAATCAATACAAGATCACCATTATTGTCAGATGTCAGATTATATAGTCAATATACACAAACAACAGCAAGCCATTCATTTAAAATCATATTTGCATGTAAAGTACTATTTAAATAGTGTATGCTTTACTCCTGTAAAGATCATTCAGTAAGCAGCTTTTTCCACAACAAAGTAACCAAAAATATATCAGTGTATGTAGTGAATAATGTCAAAAGGCTGAATCATATTGCGATATGTACTTTGAAAAAAATACAAACAAACAAAAAAATCTAAGTGAAAACCCCAAACCTTTAGCCTGTTTTCAGAGGATGTATTTTATCTAGACTCCTGAACTGGCTGAGGCTGAGCATTACTTTTTCAAGTGGCCGATAAACATTGACGTTAGTCAGAATGCTTGAACATCTCAAGGCTGTGCATGGGTTCCTTCTTCTGATAGCGTTACCCTTTTACCTGTTTGTCACTGTCACCATGATCACTTGCCATTAACCTCTGTCTCTGGAGATATTTGCTCTTCATTCTCTGGCACGCTTGGAGGCTTTTGCATTATGTCCAGAATGATGGACTAAAATGTTCTTGTTAAACTAACAACAAGGCCCATTCATCTAACCTCCCACAAAAGCACGAGCCACTTGGCAGTGCTGACTGCATGAGCATTGCCTTCCCCAGCATGCTGGGACTGAGGCGGACATAGACCCTTGGCACCTCCTGAAGCCAGTTGGCCCTATTGCTGCTGGCTGCAATGTGTGTTTTATGTCTCCAGCAAATAAACCCAGAATCCTCTGCTTTATTTCTACTGACTGCATCAAATGGATTATGTCTGTAATCTTGTAACCCTGAAGAAAAACATACTTCCTCTACTCCTCTATATAGTTGAGAGGGTGGGAGAAAATGTTTTTTTTTAACATGTTTGCATTTTAAAAAGGAAATCTGCTTATATACACCATAAGTCTTTAGATCATTTTAGTTAATAGCCTGATTTATTTAGCAGTGGTGACTTGATCAGAAATATTATATTTTAGTATACAGTATATGCACACACTACCTTTGAAATTATTTTGTGTTTTTGAAAGATGGCTTTTCTAGACTGCATTTATTTGATCCAGGAAGTAAAAACTGTAATATTTAGAATTATTATTTTTTATTTTTATTTTAAATATATCTGTCTGTTTTGTGTGTGTGTTTAAATACACCCCCCCCCCACACACACACATACATATATAGAGAGAAAGAGAGATAAATGAAAACCTTTTTCATAAAAACTATGGCCACTAACAGTCAGAGCATCTTAATGTTTGTGTGTTTGCTTTATTTTGAGAGAGCTGTGTACTGATGAAATAAAAAAATTCCTCATCGGAGCCTGACATCCTATAATGAAGGAATGTGGCCTCCCAAGATGGGGGCGGGGGGGGTGGGGGTCGTAACCATTCGTGTCATCTATCTCATCTGTTGCTCTGACTTTTTGAACTTATCTTCCCTTTCCTCCAAATCCCTGTTGTAATCTGGAATGTGCTTCGTACTTCCGGGAAGGACGCATAAAGTATTCAGAAAATGTGTAAATAGCTACAGTCTGGTCTGTTGTCTGTCTAGGCACTTTTGGAGCATGAATATTGTGTATTATGTATAACTGCATATCTTTGACTGTTTTATTAATAAAACAATAGATGTGACGTGGCATGTGGCTTTAAGGGTTAAGGGGTTAGTTCACCCAAAAAATAAAATTAAGTCATTATATAGGCCTACTCTTCCTCTTTTTTTCTTCTTTTTATTTTGTGATGACAAAGGGAGAATTTGAAAAAATGTTCTGCTCACACTTTTCCGTATAAATAGCAACCAGCATCAAGCTTTTAAAAAGGATGCAAAAGTATCACAGGTATATAGTAGGATTTTGCGAAGAACAAACTGAAATGTAATGCATTTAATATGTAGGCCTATTAATGAAAATCCTGACATGGCAGTTGGTTTTGTGGATAGTTGCGCATTCGTGACACTCTGTTGGCACCGCAGTTGAGTTCACTCCTACTTGACCAAGAAAAGCACATCAGTAGTGAGAAATCAAGATAAATAAAACACAACACAAAATATAGCCAAGTCCTTTCTTCTCTGAGGTGAATATATCTGTTGTTTTTGTTGCAACATTAAGTTGTCACATTCAAATCTGTCAACTGTTATTCTGTTTGACAACTGGAGTTCCGGTCCAGAGATATTCAACTCAGTGAAGAAGGCCTTTTATTTCATGTTGCATTTTTATTAATCTTCTTTTCTAACAACTTGTTTGTTTTTACTGAGTAAGTTGGATTGAATTGTGGTGCTAATAGTGTCTCATTAACATGCAGTCATGCACAGGAACCAACGGTCAAGGTCAGGATTTTTGTTAAATAATACTTTAAATGTTATTTTTATTATTTATGTATTTATTGTTACAAATTCTATCATATAGCCTACCTCCAGAACATTTGGAGTATACGACATGTTGCATGTTACCATTCTGTGATACTTTTGCATTTTTTAAAAAAGCTTATATGCACAAGTGCGAGCAGGACATTTTTTAAAAACCTCTTCTTTTGTGACCCGAAAAAGAAAGAATGGCATACAGCATTAGAACAACTCCAGGGTGAGTAAATGATGTTTTAAGTTTCATTTTTGGGTCACTATCCTTTAAGGATTTAAAGTGATTAATGATTTCACCTACTCAGTTTGCTTTGCTGGTTTCGGTTGTGTCACCAGGGGCAAATGCACGAATGGCTGAAGCTCACGTCTCACAGTATTTTTTTTTAGTCAGTGTTTGTAAAACAAAGAGAAAAAGAAAACAAATTGAAAACAAAACATTCCGAATCCCAGCATGCATCCAGATTTTGGAAAAAAAAAAATTATGTGTTTATCAGGACAATCTTTTCATGACTAATCATCTTGTGGACTGCTTGGGAGTCATAGGAAACGCATCACCAAGAGCTAGTCAGAGGTGAGCTTTGCCCTACAATGGGTCCAGCGCTATCCAGATCTTTCCTTTTGGGTCTTTGTTTAGAAGGAAACTGAGAGCCAGGAAGAAAATTTGTAGTATTTTTTTAAAGAAAATTTGTGAGATTGCCAGAATATTTGGGTGCTGATTTAATGGAAACATTTAGACTTGTTTTGACTAATAAATATGAAAAGGAAATGTATGACAGTGTACAGTGCACACAGGACCTCTGTGAGCTACGTGGCCCCTTGAATTGATTAGTATCTGTAGTTCCTGGCAGAAGGCAGGCAAAGCATAATGAAACAAAGGACCAGGGAGCTGAGCCATACTCCGAGAGCTTTGTTATTTCCTGCTGTCTCTGTTCATCTCGGCTACCAAAGGAAAACCTGTTAACAAAGGACCCATACCAGTCCCACAAATTCAAAACCAGCCAATGAGGTCCCAGGATTTAACAAGATAAAGATACACACAAACAAAAAAGTACTTTGGCTCTGCAGCTTGAGTGCTCCGGATTGTCTGGCGAGCCCGTAATGTCTCATTCTCACTGGGGGACCAACTTGGTTGACATCATTCAGACAGAACAGGAAAAATTGCTGACTTCTACCCAGACAATTCCTGGTTATTCAAGTTTCTGGCTGAGGGCAGGTAATTAAGGGTCTGAGCTAGATACAAAGGTTACAGATCCCAGGTATGGACCACATGTGGATTGGTGGGAAAACACAAGGGGTTGGAGGGTCTTACCCTGATAATTAAGTCCTCCAAATGAAGTCAAAACAAGAGGTTGGGGTTCCAAAAATCTTATACTAAACCTGTTTAATTATATGTATGCAAGGAATGTTTCAACAACATTTTTAAATGTTTTGGTAACCATAAATGTTTACATCAACTACTTAGTCAGACTTAGTCATTTTTGCCTGACACAGAATAGATGCTTGTCAACAGCATTCACCTAAGGAACTTTGACAAAACATTGCTGCAATTTATATCATGTTTTTATAGAAAGATATATTGCAAGTACACTAGAAACACATTAGTCCATCAATCCATCCATGATCCAAAATACTTGTCCTATGTAAGGTTGCCTATTCCAGCATCTTGGGTCATAGGCAAGGAAACACTGTGGATGACTGCCCTCTCCATTTGTGTTTTGAATAAAATGTCTTTAAGATAGTGGATGCTTTGGATAACTGGGGACGCCAGTTGGGTTGTGTGGCAATTGGTCTTTGTACCACAATGTGTGAACAGGATAACTACCATGATCTATATATATTTCATAAGCAAATGCTAAAGCTGCCCCAAGCTGCTCTAATGGGACTGTTTTTAGTGTGATTTGGGAACCTTGAGTGGCTTGAGATAAAAAGCATCCATAAAAACCAAGTAATCAGGTAACCATGACATACTTTTTTACTGTATATGTACACTTCTGATGAAGACTGTTTGCTCCCTTAACTCTGTAAATGTATTCCCCTTGAGAGTTGGTCTCTCCGCACACAGTACTGAAGTGCCTTAGTGAACATTATTGGCATGTGGTTAAGTGGCCACCAATTATGTTGGCCCACTCACTGCTGGGTGTGCCATATACTCCTCTCCATATGAGCAGACATGGGAAACAGTGTTGTAACCCCTGAATTAATTTGAAAGCAAATAAATTTGGCAAAATGCATTATGATGAATAAAACACAAACGAAAACAATTAGGTTAAAAAAAAAACAAATCAAAACAAAAAATAAGGAAACACACACACAAAAAAAAACTGCCAGCACAAAACAAAACTGAGATAGTAATCAGATGTCTGTCTATACCTGTACTGCATCACAAACAAAACATCACAGAATAAAACGAAATAAAAACAGCGAAACAGAACAAAACCAAACTCAAAACTAAACAAAACAACAAAATAAAACTTAGAAGTCAATCATATGTCTGCCTATACCTGCACTACAACACAAACAAAACACAACAGAAGAAAACAGAACAAAAGCAGCAAAACGGAACAAAACTAATCTCTGTACAAAACTAAAAACTAAACAGAAGTGAACAAAACAATGTGAAGTCAAACAACAAAACAAAACACCACAAAAAACAACAAACAGAACAAAATTTAAAAAACAAAACTGACCCAAACAAAATGAAAACCAAAAAAGCAATCAGAACACCACAGAACTAAACAAAACAGAAAACAATAAAACGGAACAAAAGAAAACAAAACAGAGATAGCAATCTGTGCCCATATTCACAAAAATAAGCAGGGTTTTTCCTGGCTCAAAATGAGGCGGAGGTGGTACCATCCTGATCTTTGCACAATGTACCCACCCTTCAACTGGCTGAATCAAACAGTTTTTACACGCAACATATTTTAGGTGCTATAATAATTATATGATTGATGAAAATGACAATTATAAAGTTACATTTTACAAAAACAAACCTGTTGAATATAAAATTAAATAAAACATACCAGCTAAAAGGGGCACTTTTGTAGTATAGGTGAACATATAACATTAGGTTTTTAAACATTTCATGAAATTGAAAATCTTTTTCCACTCCTTATAGTCTCCTGGTCCACATTGCATTGATCCAGTATGCATTTATCCACTTAAAGTGTCTTTCTAGAAAGTGAAATATTTTCTTACAACCATGAAATGCAATTGCAGCAGGTAACAGGTGCATTAGAGCTAACATTAGCACCAAGCTAAGACTTTTTATAAAATGAATAGTAAGCTTTTACTCATATCACACTTCAAACCAGTATTGAGTGTTTATAATAACTTATTTGTAGTTTTTTATACTAAGCTACCAGCTTGGCATTTCTCATGTAAACATTTTTTATTGTTCTGTTCAAATTCTTTTTTGTAGCATGTCTAATTATTTGAATGCATAAAAACAACTTAATTTATTCACATTTATTCTTAAAATAGCCTTATGAAATCTTTTCTTTTTCCTCAAAAATTCTGTGTTGTGTATCTGGTTATCAAATGAAGGTATAAAACATTAATTTAATTTATCTTTAAATTAAAAATTTAACTTTTTTGCAAACAAAGGGGATTTACTATTAAAATTAAAACATGGAAGAAATGTTGTGTGATCATTCCTTAAAAATTAGCAGTTTTTTTAGCAGTAGTAGTGTACATTCTGCTGAACAAAAGTAATATATTTCTGCTGCAATGTATTCAAGTTAAAGCAGACTTATTTTGACGGGTTGCCTTGAATACCTTTATATTTCTGTGTGTATATCTAAGTTAGTTTTAGACGCTAGTTTTACTCAAATGAAATGGTAAAATACTCATGAAGTGACTCTCAGAGCTGTTCTGGAGATGTTATTTGTGTATTTATGTCCTCGTTTCATGAGAAGACAGATGCTGAATTCACCGCGAGCATCGCGCACGCTTCAGTGTGTGTGTAGTTAACGAAGCGTCATTCATTCATTCAGACAATTGATCGCGTAAGATGAGTTAATGCTCATCAGATCATGTAAATCAGTGTTAAATTAATAGAAATTATGATTTTGTGTAAATAAATATCAAGTAAACTTGTATAAAAATATCAGTATTTTTCCAAATATGAACTAAAAGCTCTAATAGAAGCAGTTCAGTGACGCTTGCGACCGCCTCATAATTCTCTATGCAGGAAAAACCCTGATCTTAAGGCTAAAAGTAGCTCATAACTTTCACAGAGACTATCAGCCAATCACTGTGTGCACAGTTAGTAAGTATGCTGACATCATCCATAGCAACGTGGTCAACCCCGCCCTTACTCTTAGCCTAAGACTTCTCTCTACTCCTTAGAAAAAGTTTGTTTTAGCAGCTTTGTGAATAGGTTTTAAGAGAAAACTTTTATATCTATTTAATCAGCGGTAAATCTCTACATGTGCGTGCTTTCACGTGGAGCAGCATTTGCTACACAGAGCAATTGTTCACTGACAAGCTGCGCAAAACATGAGCAAAATATGATTGTGGTTTTGAGCAGCTTGTCAGTGAACAACGGCTCTGTGTAGTAAATGCTGCTCCGCGTGAAAGCACGCACGTGTAGAGATTTACCGCTGATTACAGGACCGGCTTTACTCATGAAATGCTCATTAATATCATGCCGATATTTATCGTGCATCCCTACTTAGTGGTAAGATAAAATGTTTTGTGAATACGGGCCCAGATGTCTGCCTATACTGTACAATGGAAATAAAACAAACAAAAACAATTAAGCTGAACAACAAAACAAAACATCACAGAAAAAAACAAAATCCAACAACAGAACAGAATCAAACAAAATTAAACTAAGATGGTAATCAGATGTCTGCCTATACCTGCACTACTAGTGTCACGTAACACAGCCTGGCACTGCAGTGCAACATCAAGGTATTCTTGTGCGGCCAGTTGCTTCTTGAAAAATCCTTGTCATCAGCATCAGTGCGACACCTATAGTAAGTGTAAGTCCATAAGTCCTGTGTTATGAACAACCATTGTGTTGAGAAAAAAGGAAACCCTCCCTTAATTGAAAAGCAGGGCCATTTTCTCCTTCCTGCTGAGAGAGAAGAGTGGCCAACTCACATGACTGTCCAAACCTGAAGCATGGAGCTGTTGTTTAGTCAGCTGAAAAACATAAACAGAAGATGGATAGCTGATTGGAAGGAGGAAAATGTGGGTGGTGATGGACTCTCTGAAAACCACAGGAAACACCTGTGCCCACTTCACTATCGCTGCGCTCACAGGCAGGGGTCTGCAGTGTGACGTAGACCTGTATTGTGCCTCAGTCCAGTCCTGGGACAAAGGTGTTTACACTCAGTTAGTCAAAGCACACGGCAATGGAACTGCTGTTTGTTGTTTAGCTTGTGAAGTTCAACAGTCATGATGTTATTGTTGATGGTTAGTTGTTTGCATGTGATATGGTAATTCATAAAGGGGTTTATTCGCAATGAATGGACTGCCAAGTCCATGGAGGAATCATTGCAATTTCCAGGAGACTCAGTGCCTTAAAAAGAGGTGTAATTTTTTTAAACTAGCTGAATGAGTGAGAGTGAGAGTGAGAGTGAGAGTGAAAGTGACTCAGAATTCGTGCTCTGCATTTGTTTGAAATGATTGGTTTCGATTTTGACTGTGTAACATCATTAAATGTGTGATCACCATTGCTCACGTGAGGGCAAAGAAGTTCTCCACAGAGATTTTACTCATGTTCAAGTTGGTCACGCAAATGTGCAGCGTTTTATAACATCATACAAACAATACCATACCAACCACATACCAACATGTTAAAAATCTCAGAACACCATATCAACTTACTAAAAAACGTTATAAACACACTTTTAGAACATCATAGTAATATACTTAAAACAAAAAAAAAAACACTTAAAACTCCATGGCAACCACATAGCACGAACGTGAAAAGAAGCTAGTAAACATCCCAACAGACCTCAGCTGACCTTTTGTATTTCTAAAGATCATGCTAACACCTGCCCTATCATTTTTTTTTACATGACTTAAATTCATTGCCATATTCTGAGCACTGCTGGGAAGTTCCGAGGGTGTCTAAATTGTTTCCCCCAATTCTGGTCTGGGAATACAAACTAAAGCAAAATGTTTAGAGTGAAACATCACTCAACTCTCTTAGGACAGCTGCATGTTTGTGTCATTAGGATCGAAATATTGCAGGCTAAAATTCACCCGTTAAAATGTCAGTGTGTTTTCAATTTATACTGTTTTAAAAAAGAAAGCAGAAAAATTCATCTCAAGTGAGGAAATCTCCCCAGAGAAGCACGCTAGCGAAGAGCACGACAGATCCAGCTGTATGAGCCATTCGCAGGAAATGTGCGGCTGAAGTAATTGACACGTTACAGATTGAGGACATGCCATTTGCCTTTTCCTCAGCGTTTCTGACATGCATGAATTGTCATCATCTCAATTAATTAGAGGTTATGAAATTACGATGCTGTCAATATGTTGCTCGTTTGGCATTTTTTAGCGACTCCACATTACTCACCCTCCACCCACTTTGCTAAATTATAAGCATCCCTGGTGACCAACTAAAAATATCTGTCCCTAAAGTGAACCATATGTGCGGTATTGCATAACTCACCATATGAAATATCCTGACCATCACTGATTTTAGAACAATGTCGTATTGGTAATGTGAACACTGCATGTGTTACCTCAGTTTTGTGGATCATTAAGATCTGTTAGTGTCCATAAAAACACTTTTTTTAAATTTCCTTTGACCCTGAAGATGTTCTCAGGAAGTGTTTTCATCACAGGTTATTCCATGTTTCCTTCTGTTTAACACATTCAGAAGAATGGGGTCTCCATCTTGACCCAGCTGAGCATTTCCTACCCTTGGTCTGTGGCTGACAGAAATAGACTGTCCCATATTTGGATTCTGCATTAGCTGCTGTCCGTTCTGATAAAACTGTATAGTTTTGATGGAGGACAACCAGTGCTGACACCTCTTTCCCCTGTGTTATTGTTCTTCTTCCTGAGAGATTTTCAGCTGTTGTCCATCAAGACCTAAAGGTTATGATGGCCAAGAAGTGTGTATTCCATTTACAGTGCCTTGCGAAAGTATTCATACCCCTTCATTTTTTCATTTTATTATGTTGCTGCCTTATGATAAACTTTTTTAAATTACTTCTTTCCCCACATCAATCTACCCTCCATACACCATACTGACAAAGCAAAAACAGAATTGTCACAACTTCAATAGTTTATTAAAAATAAAAAAACTGAAATAAGTACATTGCATAAGTATTCGTACCCTTAATTAAATATTTAGCTGAAGCACCTTTACAGTCTCAAGTATTTTTTGTTTGATGCAACAAGCTTTGCTCATCGGCATTTGGCAATTATCTGCCATTCTTCTCCTCATCTCTTCACCTCTTAAGCTCTGTCAGGTTGGATGGGGGCAGATGCACATTTTCAGGTTTCTCCAGAAATATTTGATTGGGTTCAAGCTCAGGCTGTGGCTGGGCCACTCAAGGACATTCACAGAGTTGTCTTGCTGTGTGCTTAGGGTCACTGTCCTTTTGGAAGATGAACCTTCTGCCCAGTCTGAGATTCTGAATGCTCTGGACTGGGTTTTCATCAAGGCTATCTCTATATCTCGGCGGAGTGTTGGAGTGATGCTTCAGATCCCTGTTCTGAAAGATAAATCTCAATAAAACTTTAGTATAGGGACCAATTATCTGTATTAGTGCTGTCAAACGAATAATCGCATCCAAAATAAGTTTTTGTTTACACAGTATATGTGTGTGTACTGTGTATATTATATAAATAGAAGTAGTAGTAGTAGTAGTAGTAGTAGTAGTAGTACTTTATTGTTCAGCCTAAGATGAAAATTGATCTTTGGTCTCACCATACAATCACAGAACAATTAACAATACACAACATCCAATAAATACATCTAACCATACACAACATCCACAATGACAAAATTAAAATATACATTTCCTACCTCTTATTCAAAAGACTTATTGCATTTGGTATGAAGGTTTATTTATATATTGCTTTCATTGCTTTTGGTGTTCTGTAATGACGACGTGATGGTAATAATTCAAAAACATGATTCAAGGGGGTTTGTTGTGTCTCTCGTTATAATCAAAGCTTTTCTCTGAACAGCAATTTGGTATAACTGAGCGACTGACTTTTGCTTTAATCCTATAATTTTTCCAGCTACTCTTATAATTCTGTCTAATTTAAATTTATTCGCAGAAGTAACTTGTCCGAACCACACAGTTATATTATACCCTAAAACACTCTCAATTAACCCTCTGGAGTCTAAGGGTATTTTTGGGGCCTGGAGAAGTTTGTCATGCCCTGACATTTGTGCTTTTTTGAGTTTCTTATAAATATCTAAATGGCTAAAGTCTAATCTCACTGTAATCAGCACAAACTGGGCTATAATAATATGTGAGCAGCATGTATGTACATGATTGTGTTTTGAGAAAAAAAAATGTATGCGTTGTTAGTGAAAAACTAAAAATGTTAAATCACTTGAATAAGGCAATAAAACACATACAGAACATTGGTTCCCGGGACTTTTGAGAACTGAATCTTGTAGCCTAGAATTTTTTTTTCTAAATGATGTGAAAATCATCTTGTTTACTCACTTACAGAAAACAATATATTGATTTAAATTTTCTAAGACACTTTTTGTTGGTAAAAGTCATATGCGAGTAGGCGTCAACTATCATGAATATCATTGTGATTCTCACCTGAGAAGACAAAGGCCTGCATAATGAGCTGCATAATGAGCCATTCAGTCAGCTGTGTCACTGAGAGGGATGAGTTACAAGAAAGAATGTGAGGACAAAATAAATGTATATAATTTTATGTTTGTAGTTTATTTAGAATATATTTAATTATCCCACAACCTGTATAAACTCTTTGCAACACAGCTTTGCTCACACAAAATTCTTTCAGTTTCCTTAGCAAGAATAGCCAAATTTGATTTGCTTTCTTACAAATAAGAGCCACATTATCAGAGAAGTTCAATTTACATTCAATCATGATTCCTAAATACTTAAAAGTCTTTACAATTTCAACAGTTTGATCACATAACATTATTTCTGTTAGAGGCTCTGAATGATTTAAAATCAACTCTTTTGTTTTACTTACATTTCTCAATAAAGAACTTTCTTCACACCTTTTTTCTAGTTTCAAAACCTGCTCCTTGTACTCAAAATGTACATAGTCTTTCCATAAAAGTACCATGTGCCATATCGTCTGCATATTTATATAGTTTGTAATTCTCATGCTGCACTCTTATACCACTTGTATAAACAGAAAATAAAAGAGGTGACAGGATGCATCCTTGGGGTGCCCCAGTGTTTAAAGATATAATATCTGATTTGAACCCCCGAGCACAAACTCGCTGTGGTCGATTTTTTTTAGAAAATACTTTATCCAGTGAACTATTCCCCCATTCACACCTAGAACCAGGAGACATTCCAAGAGTAAATGTATCTGCATAGTATTAAAGGCAGAGGTGTAATCAATAAAAAGAACACGCACATAAGCCTTTGCTTGTTGTAAATGGCTAGCAATTTTATCGACCATAGTGAGAGTTGCATCCTCTGTTCCTCTTTGCGATTTATATGCAAATTGCAGTACATCTAATTGTTCTGATATATATGGTTTTAGATGATAACTAACTACTCTTTCCATGCATTTAGCTAGTATTGAGGTTAACGCCACAGGACGAAAGTCCTCTAGATCTTTTGCTCTCACTTTTTTCAGAAGGGGTCGTATAAATGATAACTTCCACGTACTTGGTATCGTCTGTAAGTCTAATAAAACCTGAAATAATTTTGTTAGGGGGTCAGTTAGTTCATTTACACATATCTTTAAAACTCTGCCCTTAAGGCCATCTGGACCCGGCGCTTTATAGGGCTTAATGCATTTAAGGGACCTTCTAATTTGGTCCCCTGACAACCAACTGGTTGGTCCCACTGGAATCTTATCACTTATTTCTTCAATCTTATTCCAGTTGTCGACTGCATCATATCTTCCATAAAACAAATTCAAATCATTAACCCATTTAAAAACATCTGTCCCTATAGTGATATCATTATTTACATTTCTTGAGTCACGCCCCATCATCTTATTCAAGCCTTGCCAAGCACTTCTTACATCTTGATTCGCTAACTGATCCTCTACCTTATGTTTGAAATCAATTTTTGCTTTCTGTATCATAGCTCTCAGTTCCTTCCTTTTAATTTTAAACCCCTCATGATTATTTTCACGAAATGCCCAATTCTTTTCATTAAGGAGTTTCTTTAAATCTTTAGAGAGCCATGGCTTACTATTTGAGTAGATTTCAACCATTTTAGTGTCAGTAACTGTTTCTTCACAAATTGAATATAAGAGGTAATACAGTCAGTTAGTTTGTGAGGATCTCTGCATGAATCAAAAAAGACATCCCAGTTTATAGTGGAAAAACAGTCCTTTAACATGTCTTCTTTGTCCTTACTCCAAACCTGAATTCTCTTTTCCACTGGTTTATCCCTTCTAACAAGTTGTCTGTATTTTGGCAGTAGATGGATAACATTGTGATCAGATCTGCCAATCGGTGATCGACATACTGCCTTGTATGCCTCGTCAATGTTGCCATAACACAAATCCAGTGTGCGTGAGAAACGGGTTGGACAATCAATACATTGTTGCAAATGTGGAAGAGTCTCTGTTAATGAAAGTGTATTAAAATCCCCTAGTATGAAGACTGGTTGATCTGCCGACTTTGTTAGGATCCTAGTAAAGCACTCTGCAATATGCTCCGCTGCCTCATTATTATTAGGACCTGGTACATATACTAGGAATATGGTTATTCGACCAAATTCCCACGGCAGATAGAAGGGTCTAAAAAATACAACCAAAGTCTCATAGTCCGGGGTACAAGTCTGTTCAATTATAGTATACTGTGATGACCAGTTCATATCAACATACATGCAGAGTCCCCCGCCAACAGATTTCCGTGATTTTAGCTTGTCTCTGTCGGCTCGTATAGTGGTACATCCCTTGATGTCCACACTATGATCATCATTTAATCATGTTTCTGTAAAACAGATGAGATTACTGCTCCTAAATTCCTCCTCTTGTTTAACTCGAAGCACGACCTCATCCATCTTGTTATTAGGAGATCTCACGTTAGACAGCGTGATCACTGGAAGGGGGTGACGGCTTCCTCGCCTCCGCAATCTGTTGCGAATTCCTCCTCTCGACCCTCGCTTCTTAATTCTTGATCTCCTTCTTTTACGCAAACATTCACTTGTTGGAATCTGTAAATCGACGGCGTGGTTATCATATCGTAACGATAGCAAGAAGTCTCTTGAATAAGTCCGGCTCGACACCATAGAAGCCAGTTGATCGTCAGAGGCTTCGCCCGGCAGCACCAATCCAACCAGTGCCAAGGCCATGCTGATCATAAACACATTCATACTGCTCCCAATTTATGAAACCAAAATTAAAAAAGAAAAAAATAACAACTTAGATCCACAAACAAACAAATACCACAAGACAGCGAGACACAGGGTCAGCAGCAGGCCGCGCCCCCAGAAGTGTCTTATGTAATTTCCTTTTCCTGTGGCTCAGTGTTAGAGCATTGCGTTAACAGCGCAAAGGTTGTGGGTTCGATTCCCGGGGGAACACATGTTAGGTAAATAAATTGTTAGCCTGAATGCACTCTAAGTCACTTTGGATAAAAGCATCTGCTAAATGCATAAAATGTAAAATGAATATAAATATATACATGTAAATATTTTAAAATCATATGCTGTTTGTGTGTCTTTATATAGACGGTTTCATTGGGCGCATGCGCCTGGCCCGAAGTAAACTTCCATTCTGTGTTTGCTTTTCAGTCTGGCTAGTGGCACCGGCTACAAACGCAGTTAAAGTTAAAGTGATGAGTAATAAAGTTGGGCTCAGGTTGTTGTGCTGTGGGATGTGTTTCCCATACATTTATTTATTTGTGGCGACCCGCCACGATATCAAGACTGACTGAATTTTCAAAAGGCTTTGTTGAATAAACATGAGCACATACTGCACATTTTAAAACCAAAACACAAACACTTATTACTTAAAACTTATTATTTTGGATGTGATTAATCACGATTAATCATTTGACAGCACTACTCTGTATTAATAAGTTGCTTATTAGCATGCCTATTATTAATATATTGGCTGTTTATTAGTACTTATAAACCACATATTAATGCCTTGTTCTGCATGACCATATTCTACATCCCTAATCCTACCAATACCTAAACTTAACAGCTACCTTACTAATTATTAATAAGCAGCTAATTAGGAGTTTGAGGCAAAAGTCATAGTTAATAGCGAGAATTGAATCTTAAAATAAAGTGTGACCTAATTCTCTTATTTACAATATTTACCTTGTTGATTAGAATGGGAGGCTTCAACTGAGCCTAAATTAAACTGTGTAATTAACAGTTTTAAGGATTTAGTCCTAATTAAATTATGTTGTTCCAAACCTATTTGATTTTCTTCTGCATAACACAAAAGTAAATAATTTTGATTGATATCTGGTTTAGTGTCTGGTTTTGCTGCAGTCTATGCAGCTTGTTAATTGTTTCCTGAGTGCTCTGGCTGGGTTTGGTGAAATTCAACACAATATCTAAGCAGTTACAAAGTAAATTTGTGGCCGGCAAAAGGAGTGCTGCAGATTGATGGCCAAAACCTGAAAACAATTCAGCAATGTAGCACTTTAAGTTCCATCGTGAAATAAGGGTATGGTTAACACAAGTTCAAAATATTTTATTCTACAACATAAAAGAAAAAAATCACAAGGGGGTATTACTTTTTCAGTAATATCCACTTCTGATTACTTCTCTTAAAAAAGAAGCGGTTAAATCGGAATGCAGAGTTTTCTCCAAAAGCCAATGGGAAAATCCTGTTGCATTTTTATCAAGGAACCAGGGTGATGCAAACTTCCGGATTGGCCTAAAAAAACTAGCCATCACTGTAGTACTCGATTGCTGTCCTGTGCACCATCCGGTGCTTCACACTTCAGTCCAGAATGTTGATTGGCCAACTGCCATTAAAACACCAGAAGAGGAAGAAGAATCTGCCACCTACTGGAAAGGAGTATGAAGGAGAGCAGTGGCGGCCACCATGATTTTAAAATAGATTTGTCTTTTCTGGCTGAACTACTTCTTTAATTGAGGCAGCTCTAATCGTAATCTTCAATATTTGATTTATTGTATAGCCTTACTATGTAGCCCATAGAAATCAGGTCAGTTTGAATCTCAAGGAATACATTTCTGCTGTGACAGCTTATGCACTGTACTGTACCTTATGAACCAGCCTGGCACTGTTACGCAACCCAAAGCAATCAGAGTGGCGGCTCTTTCTTTGTCCTCTAACTGGGGCAGCGGTCCTCTGCCTTTTATGGCAGTCATTAAACAGAGATGCAAGTAACGGAACACAGCACAAGGCAGGCGAGGATCTAATATGGTTGTTCTGTCCTCCATGCTTTCAGCCACTGAACTGATTCTTAAGAGGTCAAGCTGCAGATCTTGTGTCTTGTTTGCAGAGTGGACGTGCCACTCATTTCTCACATGATGAGGAACTTTTGATGACAGGCCAGCAGTGTAACCGAAAGCCCTCTGACATCACGGCTGCTAGAACACTATGGAATGCCATGGTCACTTGACTGAGAGCTAATTTAAGGAAAAGGTTTGTCTTCTCTGATATGACTCAGCTGTTTCACAGTTGCAAGAGTGCACACACAGTTTTGAGAACATTTGAGACACTTTCACATGACTTGTGCCTCCATTGGAGCGAAGCGGCAAGCTAACTTGTTGTCAGCAGGTGAAGCACAGTAATGTGAAGCTCAAAGGTCAGATAGTTTCAACTCTGAGTCTGTTTTCACTGACGTTTCAAAGTACAGCCATGATTGTTTTCTACTGTATGTGTATCATTAATGCTGCATTTCAGACAGCTCCAAACTTGGAAATCTCCCAACTCCTACGTGAAAATATCCACTGGAACCACTGACTGGATCAACCTTGAATACAGTGAGAAGCATCAATTGAGGTCATTTCCAAAATGGCGGTAAATAAAGTGACATTACATTAGTTATCTTCAGGTTGATGTAGAAGATTTCCTTTGAGGTTGGAAGAGGAAAATTTCAATTTGTTGGTGCCAGTCCAAATGTGAAAAGATGGAAGAGGTAGATACATATAAGCTGTATTTTGAAAACTTATTGTGGCTTCAGAGAATTATCATAGAATAATCTGGATATTACATGTTGGATATTCTATGCAAATTATTAAATATTACAATAGTATTATCAGTATACTACATTTGAAATGCTCCGTATTTGCATTTTTGAGTTCAAAAGATGTAGAATACTTTTTTTTTTTCTTTTTCAGTAAATCAAAACCATACAGCGTGACCAGTGATGATTCCTGAACAAATTATTATTTATCTTTTTTTCTGAATCAAAAACAAACAGTACTTTGCAACCAATGTAGGTGATTCCCTAAAATATAACATATAACTATTGACATGCATACAACCAGTGGCTCAAGAGATTTAAATCTTGCACAATAGGAGTTTTGTGGGTAATATTAATGGAAAAAAAAAAAGAATAAAAATGTTACGTTTGTGTAGTGTTATTGTTTGTTATTTTAATTTCTGGTTTGCATTTAATGTCTTTTGCAAGAATTGATTACTTTTTTAATGATCAAAATCAAATTTGGCAGTTATTCACAATACTGTTTTAAAATATTTTTTCCTTGACAGTACAGAAAGTGTCAATGAAACCATTGCGAATGGCAAATATGAATCGGAATATTGTTAATTCTCAAAAGTTTGGCCTCTTGTACTTGCGGTCTGTTTGGAGCATACAGAAGCAAAGACATCTTATCACAGTCATGGTTAAAGAATTGATCCCTTGTTTGGGCTCCATAGTGTTTAATTTTTATTTTTGTCACCAGATAACAGAATCCAATAACTATTCAATGTAACACTTGCCACAGTTCTTGTATGTCTGGATGTTCTGTCTTGTGAACTTAACCAAGCACGTGCAGAACACTTCAGACTGAGGCTTGGTTTTTGTAGTATTTGACTGAATGCCAGACCTAAGAGCCTTTGGCCACTCAAATAATAACAGCCTCAGGAATGAAGAGTATTGATTCAGCTTAAGTGTAATAATACACAACCTATTTTCCACAATTATAGACCTAGTCACATTCAATTTAAGGGGAATAAAAATGAAAATTTGAGGGATGTTCACTGTGGGTTGCTCGTAGGTTGTCATTTGCATCAAATGTACCTCATCGTTTTGGGTGTGTGTGGCACTGCCGTCCCACATCATTAACCCCACGTACGCACTCTCATTATTTGTTTATCTGGATTTGGCTGGGAATTTATCGCATACTTTGAATATTTTCATATTTTTCTTTAATTTTCCTGGAACCTGTCCCAATCTCACAAGGGAAAGGAGCGTCCCACTCTTCCGTCTTCGCCTGCCAGTGCTTCAGATTTCCTGCCTTCTATTGTGGCTGCAGCGGGATGCTAACATCCTGGTTCAAGCCCTGAGGTCAATCCAACACACTCTGTATAGCTCTGTCTTTCATTTGCGCTGTCCCTCTGGCACTCATTCCTTCTCCCTTCACTCTTTATCATCTATTTCCACCCACTCACCTTATCGCTTTTGCCTAGCCGTGAGTCAAAAGCTGTCTAGTCTTTGTGCAGTAGTTTCCCAACTCTTTCTTTCATCTCTGTTCTTGACTTTCCTTTGTTGCTCTTCCTCGTCTATCTCCCACCAGGCCACCATTTGTGATCCCGCCTCACTGTGCCTGCCAAACCACTTTGAACTTGAGCACCAACACAGCAGATTTACTCACAGTCTGATGTCTCATTCTCTCCTATATTATTACCACTAGCCAGAAGAACAGCATCTTTAGCAGCGTCTATCCATTGCATGCACTTTCATTTTCATTTACATTTAGACATTTTTATTCATTGCATTCAAGGTGCACATTTACATTTTTTCAGTTCTTGCTTTCCCTGGGAATCGAACCCATGACCATGCATCGCTAGAACCTGGCTCTACCATTTCTTGCAAAGTGCAAAAGAGCTGCCACTTTCTGTTTTTCATTTGATATTTTCAATGCAATGTTTGCATACCTGAACAATATTTGAAGCCTACATTCTGTTTTATTCTATTATTTATTTAAAATTAATAACCAATATAACATTTTTTTAAGGTGTCCTTGGTACACATCTTACATGTACTTACTATTATAATAACAGTAAATTATGCACAATTACATGCAAGTAACCCTAAGCCAAACCCTAATCCTAACCCTAACCATATAGTAAGTGCATGTACTGTAGTTAATTAATATTACTCTGTACTTAAATGTATAATTACATTGTAACAAGGACACCGTACAATAAAGTGTAACCTTATTATATTATGTATAATTAACTGATTTAATTTATTTAATGCTTGTATTTTCAAACAGGTAAATGATAACTGTTAAAATAGTTTTATAATAATTTTTGGCACCAACTGCTGAAATTGGGTACTGTGGCAATAGTTTGAGCTACAGGAAAGCCACTGTGCTTCTGAAATCTTGGTTATTTTGCTGTGCAGGAGCACACATTTTCAAATTGATTTAATTCAAACACTTGATTCGATTCAAATGCTTTGGCTTTTTTTTTTTTTTTTGTTTTTTTTTGCATCACATTCAGTACAGATTCAAACTTACAACTGATTGTAAATCATTTCTTTGCTGTGGCACTTAATTTGTGGAAGCATGGATTCAGCAGCAGGACAGTTAGTCAGCTACAGGATGTTATCCAGGTTTATTTGTTAAGAAATTTTTTGTAACAGAATGGATGTGGAGGGGCTTTTGGAAGGGCACTGAGGCAGTCAGTGGCGTTTCCTGCCTTCTTATGAGAGGATGTACTCTCTGAAGTGGCACATCCTGCATATGATCACACTATCCCATTTGCACAATGACGAACCATGACAGCCTCGTATTGCATTCCAGTAAGCCCTGTCAAAACAATGAAAAGTGTTTGAAATGAATTTCAGCAACCCTAAATTCAATTCTTGTGATTTTCTCTGTGCATATGATGTCATCTCTTATGGTAACCAGAATTTACTGGTTGTTTTTGTGCTGACTGCATGTTCTGGTAATTTCAGGCTCTTGTAGAGTCAAGTCTGACAGCGTTTGTTTTTTTTTTTCTTTGCTTTTACAGTTCTGCCAGCCTGGTGGATGGAGACTGTCCCGTGAGAGGAAACTCCCAACATTCTTCACAGTGGTGCTGACAGACATAGACTCAGAACGACACTTCTGCTCCTGTCTGACCTTCTTTGAGGCAGAGGTCAACCTGCAGGTGAGATTAAGGCCATGTTTTTATTACAAGGTCTAGTTAAGGGTCCAAGCATCTCTGCTTTTGTATTTTATATTTTGTATTTAACTTAAAGGGGTCATATGATGCTGCTAAAAAGAACATTATTTTGTGTATTTGGTGTAATGAAATGTTTATGCAGTTTAAGGTAAAAAAAAAAAACATTTTCCACATACTGTACATTATTGTTTCTCCTCTATGCCCCGCCTTCTGAAACGCATCGATTTTTATAAGGCTCATCGCTCTGAAAAGCGAGGTTTGCTGTGATTGGCCAACTATCCTGCGCATTATGATTGGCCGAATGCCTCAAGCATGTGATGGAAATGTTACGCCTCTTAACATATTGTGATGCCATGTCCAGCTGGAGCGACGAGACATAAACATAAAACCCATTATAAACGTGATATAAACATGATTTCTAGTGGTGTCTTCTTTTGGAAGGCCAAACAAAGTAGTTTCACTTACTCAACGAAACAGCATCACACACTTGAGTGAGCCGCGGCCGGTTTGAATGAGCAGAGCCGGGCGGTTGAGGGGGATTCTACAGCAACCACATGTGACGACCCCAGGCTTGACTCCACTTCATCCACGGTGAATGCCGATTCGGCGATCCACAGTGCAAAGCTGATGTATTTCCTTAGTGACCAGCACGGATCAGCTCCAGGCATGACGAAGCGGATATTATCCTTTTTTGGAAGGCCAAACAAAGTAGTTTCGCTTTCACAGTGAAACACACAGTGTCTTTACGAGATGGCAGCGGCTGCAAAAACAATACTACAATGAGAATAAAAGGTACGCCTTCTTTCTTTGCGTGAACATCTGGGCGGCGTTATGCAAATCTTCCCACATAGTGATGTATAGATGTGGGGGCGTGTTTGAACGAGCCATTTCAGGGGGGTGTGGACGAGTCCTAACTTTTATAAAGAATATCTCTTTGGGTTTGAGACTTTAGCAACTTCACAGATCTTTTTTATTCACCAAGAGCTTGTAACACTCCAAAGAGAAAGGAAAATTTGAAATCGCATCATATGACCCCTTTAAAAAAAAGTCCAGGTGTCAGAGACCATAAACACAACATACCAACATTTATTTTTTCCAGAACCATTTTGCAATTATTATTATTTATTTTTTTGGTCTATCATTTGTCCATATCACACAGAATTTGAAATGCACCATCATTTAGCAGACATAGGCCAAAACATTTTTAGACTGTTCAGGCATTGTAACCAATCACAGATATTTCCACTGCACACTTGAAGGAAATAGTGAATCAGAGGAGCATTAAATTGTCAATAAAATGCTCACAGTTGCATGGCAAAGCAAAACTTTGCACAGGTCTTTATGGTCTCTGAAAGACCAGAGTACTTTTAACATAAAATAAGATATTTGGGACAAGAATGTACGTATCTCAATCAGTCAACCATATTGAGAACCTTTTAGTAATGGCTGCTGCCATCAGGATGGGGCAAAATTTACTGCTGCATCCTAAAGTTCACTATCCAGTGGAGAAGGAAAGAAGAGGAGCTGGGGTTGGAGGACAGCTATGTAAAGAATGCAGCTGTAATGTCTGACTATTGCCCAGCGCCCATCAGGGTTCCAGCCTTAGTCCCTTCCAGTGATAATGAGGCTAGAGGAACAGCTCCTGTAGAACATTTTCAGTTGTCCCACATTGTGGGAGGAAAAACATTGAGCATCCACATTTCTTCCCATGTTGAGTTGTTTCAGCACTAAGTGGAAGTCCTGGAGTGCAAGAAACCAGTGCACCAGTGCCTTTGACTGAGATAAGTTTTGACAGCCTCAGGCTGTTAAAGGCACGCTGATGCCTGTTTCTGATGAAGCCTATCCATTTTCTAAATAAATACCAAAATATAGTCTCAAGCGTAAATTAAGGTTATTCAAGTTCATTGATTGTTCTGCAGAAACAAGCCAATAAAGTTTTGCCAATAGGCCTATATTGACTAATGGACCTACATCTTCTGAATGTCCAAATAAGTTACACATGGACACCAGGTTGTTAGGAGAATGCATGCCAAGTTTCACCCATAGAGGGAGGCTGTAACAAGGGGAATCTCGTAAAAACCGTTGGAGTAAGGAAGTTAAAATTTGACACGCTTTTTCTTTGCTTCAAGTGCTAATATACTGCAATATCAGTTGGACAGATGAGCCTATTAAATTTTATCAGCCATGTGTATTTCTTGCAGACCTCACTACAGATCAGTAAAACCGGCTTCAAACTTCTCAGAATTTTTTGAGATTAACTGTTGGACAACAACTGGATCAACAGCATCTGTTCTGCCAGTTTGCCAGTTTGTAGTCTTATTCCAGCTGGATGGACTGTTTTTATTGTCATGTTTGGCTATATTTATATTTATAAGTCTTTGCAAGTCATTTACTTCTGCAGTCACAGAGTATGAAGTGTAACAGTCATTAATTACACTGCATCCTGCTTACCAGGTCTACAGGATGCTGCATTGTTATGAGTATATCATCATATCAACAATCATTCTGATAGCACACATAGATTTTAATGAGCACAGCTGTGCGACCCTACTGTTATCCAAAAGCACTTTTTTGGATTTTATTAGGAGTGTGTAGCCCCTGTTGTTTAAATTGGCGTATTGTTCTGCTTCCTCTGGCTGGGAGTCTATGCCAGCACCTAGATCTGTTTGGAGGAAAGTTATAATTTCAGCATATTAATATTGATCTTTTTTGCTGCTACTACTGTTACAATGTTTGTCTAATGTAGTGCAGTGATGTGGCACAGGTTTGGTCTAGTATCCCAAAGGTTGTAGGTTTAAATCCCACTTAAGGTCATTTCAGGGTTGTGTCTCTGTTGTCCTTTGGCTCTTGGCATCATACTTACGTTGCATATATTGCTGCCTCCATCTATATTTCTCCTCAATGCTTTGCACTTCATTAGTTTTTGTGTGTCATATCAATAAACTTTGCTACATTCATGCTTAATGTGCCTAAAAGGTTTTTCATTAGATGATGGTGAGATTCCGAGCACCTTCACGATGTGCATTAGTCAAGCTACTCAGTTCAAGTTCATTCCACTGTAGACAAATTCAATGCTGCTGTTGTTCTTAAGGAAAAAAATTCAGGGATGCTTTCAAAAGAGCGGTGAATGCTCAAGGAAATTGGCTCCACAGCTTTGAATCATTTAGAATGTCGCAACAGGCTCTTGTTCCCCAAAAAGCAGGTCAGATGGGAACCATCACTCTTGTAGAGACCACTGAATGACATTTGGCTTTTTTTGAGAGTTTAATTATCAGCCAGTTCCAAGTGTCACCAAAACACTCTAGAGAATTCAGGGCCTGAATGTCATTTTGGAAAATGGGGGGAATTCCTCCATATTAGTGATGTGACTCCTTTTAGTCCAGTATGTTAAGAAAAACACACATACTATTTGTGAAATTACAGTGTGGCAGAAAGATTTTAAATGACTGATTCATCTGTTCATCTGTGTTGATTAATTTACTCATTCAACCTTCATAGTGAATAAATGTTTGTGGGATTTCCCTGCATTATAAGCGGGAAAATTGTTTGCAATAATCGCAATCCTGTGCTGAAATTGAGGCCCTGGAATTTTTTTAACCTGTGGAAATTATGATGTAATCAGGATGAGAACCAGTTCATCACATCCCGACATTCCACATCTATTGAGAGCGGCATCCTAGTACCAGCAATGTGGCATTTTGTGTAAGTAACTTAATTCAGTTTTCAGGATGTGGTGGTCATCTTGACCCAAACGAAGCATTTCAATGCTGTGAGTCACATTAATTTGTTAAGCAGGCCACTTACCATTCAAATGCCTAGAAGGTTAATTCTGCAGATTCACTATGAATCAGTTCATTTACCACAAGAATCTACTCGGATGCCAGCATGCAGACTTACTGTCAACTTCCTGTTGCTTTCCTGGCTGAGTACAAATAAACCAAATCATGACAAGGATAAAGAATGTGTAATTAAATGGCCGATAAAAGCAGAAATTCTTTCCCTCTAGATGCTGGTGGTTCCAGAAGGTTACAAAACTGTTTGGCATGCCATGTCTTTGAGCTTTGATGACCCCCAGCTGTCAGCTGGCGCTGTTCTCCTCTATGGAGTCGACTGTACTGTATGTCCACTGTCTCTCTATTGCTTTCGGTCTCTCAATTTCACAGTGAGACTGTTAATCTTCTTTATTTATGTTGCGTCCTTTACTACTGAGCCTCGTGGGAGATTAAGAGAGAAGGCCACCCATGAAGAGTACTTCACAGTGTCATCAGGCACATTAAGACTGAAGCATCGTTCTTAATCACAGGCTCAGTGTCTTAAGGTCTCCAGAAAGGTCCTTTCAATTTGTCTGCTTTTCTCATCCTCACTGTTTTTCTTTGATATGCTTATCCAGAGGTTCTTAATGCAGGGTGGCTTCTTTCACGTAATGACCATGATAGCCCTACTGTTTGGAATTTTTTATATTATGTCCCTAAAATGTTATTTTTTTATTTAGTTATTTGTTACTATTTTTGATGTGAGTTGGTGTATACCTACTAGAAGTATTTTAAAGTGCTTAAAAAAATCTACACATAACTATACAACATTGTGCTTCATTGAAAATGCAATTATGACAAAAAGAGTACTATTGGTCTGTTTAGTACAGTTAAAGGGTTAGTTCACCCAAAAATGAAAGCCATTCAGGTTAATTAAAGATTAATTTTTGTCTGTTTGGTTATTTTTGGTGTTTTTTTTACTTTGGATAGTTTTAAACATATTTTAAAAGAAATCATTCAAAAATTGTCAAACGTTTTCATGAGTAAAAATTGGTACCTTTCACACAGTAATACCAGTAAATTACCATAAAATTACCAGAACAACTTTACTGGTAAATACAAAAATACGCTGTTCACACAAGCAATGGTGTTCCGTCTTTTTTCCGGTAAAGCACCATTCACACAGAAATGACCTCTAAATGGCTGTGCCTCCCAGTGTTGTGTTTGTAAACATGGAGGGGTGAATTCAGTCATTGTTTTTGTTAATGTTTTCATTTTTGCATGAAACGTTCACATCCAGGCTCTGGATTGGCCCAGAGTAGATGTCTAATGTCAGGTCTTCTGAACTCGTACATGCTCATACTGGTAATCTTCATTCTGCATTCACACACAGCGGAATTCCTGCAACTTAATTAACTTCACAAAACGGTAAATTGCCGGAATGAATTAACTGGTATTTTAAAAAAAGGGCCTGTTCACAAATGATCTCTTTACGGCAATTTACCGGTAATTTTACGGTAAAGTCTATATGTGTGAAAGGGGCTGTACACAAATGTAAATTGGCAAAAAAAATTCACCAGTATTTTTGAAAAGGTCCTTTTCACACATGATCTCTTAACAGTAATTTATCGGTAATTTACCAGTAAAGTAAATGGGGGTATGTCAAAACAATCCACATTTAAAAGTGAATCCAAAATATTTTGATCACCATCTGGTGGCTGGCTGTAATATAGGTCATAATCCCTGCCCTTGCCTTGTAAACAAATAGGAAACAAGCCAAATAATTTTTTTCCCAAAGATCATTTCCATCACTTCAGGTATTTTTTATCATGCTGATCAAATGTTTTTTGTTTTTAATAATTTTGCTTTTAATTAGTTATTTGATGCTATAAAACGGAGTGTGGCATATATGATTGTGAGTTTGTGATTGGGTCTCACGGAGTTTGGGTGGAGCTTTAATACCGTGGCTTCATGTCATGATAACTACTGCACAGACCTGGGCTCCAAATGACATCATTGGGATGTTTTGACTTCACTTTTCTATTGTAGATGGAAGTGGTGTTACATTGTCCATCTTTATTTCCTTTTTTTTTTTTTACAGTCTATGGTTATGCTATGTCAGAGGACATCACAAATCCATTGATGTCAATGGGAATTGTACCCCATAGGAAGAAAAATGCAAGCATTTGCATATAAGCACCCTGAACTGCATGTGCTAGTCTTGGAATAAAGTCATTGAAAGTACAAAATTCTCTCCATTCCATTTCACACTATTTAATAGGCTTGTTTTTATATGTTCATTGTTTTTAACGCATCTGCAGGGACCCAGCATTTCAGGTGTTGTGTACTTGCCTAAAGCTACGCCATTAACCCACTTAATGTAAAAATCGTGACACACTAAAAGATATTTTTCTTTTATCAGATTGGAAGAGGCAGCACTGGAATGTATTTTTCTTCGTAATTGAACCAAATCCTCCCAATAAGGTTGAAATGTGTTTCCCATCTGTGGGGGTATTTTAATCCTGTGCTCCCACTGATAAGATGTGGTGGATCTTGTGGCATGTTTTCACTGTCTGAGCAAATCAAATGGGCTCCAGCACAGGGGGTTAGACGGCAGAGTTTGAGAGGTGGGCATCGTTATAAGCTTGCATGTCTGACGCAGACTCAAACGAGACAATTAGAAGCAGATTGTGAGCAGTGGTACGTGACCTGAGCAAAACCTCTCCTTCTTATTTTTGTAAGATGATGAAGTCCCTATGTTGTTATGAATGGTTCACCCAAAAATTTAAATTTGCAGAAAATTTACTCTTCTTCTTGCTTTCTTCTTCAGAACAAATTAGCATTACATCAATTGCTCACCAATGAATCCTCTGCTGTGAATGGGTGCCGTCAGAATGAGAGTCCAAACAGCTGATTAAAAACATCTCTATGATCCACAAGTAATCTGCATGTCTAAAGTGTATCATTTAATGTGTTATGAAGTGTAAAACTGTGTGCTTTTATGAAACAAATTCATCATTAAAGCGTTTTATCTTTAAACTGTTGCTTCTGGCCAGAATGATGGTCCATAATCCATAATAATGCTTCTTCCAGTGAAAAAGTCCATCCCCTGTTGTCCTCTCACATCAAAGTCCACCTACATATTTGTATACAACTGTTTTCATCTGAATCAGGAGAGAAATATGCTCAGATCAAGCAAAGCTTTTACAAACAAAAACAGTCCAAAGCAATTCTTAACAAATATGTTAGATTTTGGTGTGAGAAGACAACAGGGGACAGACTTTTTCACTGTTGGAAGTGTTATTATGGACTATAATGGTGTTGGTTTAAAGTTAAAAAGGTCTTTGTATTTGTTTCTTACAAGCACACAGCTTTTCACTTCACATTTCACTTTCACAAGACATTAATTGATGGACTGGAGCTGTGTGAATTGTGGATTATTGCGTTATAAATTATGTTGTTATTGGTACAATCAACACAGGAAAAACCTGCAAACCCTTATGACTTTCAAAAGTAGCAGTAGCCTTCATAAAGTAACAGGTAATTTGATTTTTTTTAACCAAGCAAATTAGTTTATGTTGTAAATTTTTGTAATGTGACTCCCCAAAATCTTTTAATGCTTTTCTCTTTATTATAACACCACATAATATTATGTCATTTTATGTAATCTTGTTGAAAATGGTTCTTGTGGAAAATGAAGTCTAAACCAAATGAATCCCAAACAAATACAAAGAGTACATTTCTAATAACCCTTAAACTGATTTAATTTTGATATGTACTTTGTGACCTACTATGTTTCTGCCTAAATAGTTTATCATTGACTTAATCCTCCCATTGTCCCATAAACTCAGTTTGGGTTGTACATGTTGTAATTACTGTGATTTGTGTTTTTTTTTTGTTTTTTTTTTTGGCTGTTTGCATCATTTTAAGTGATTATTTAGGATATAGAATTTTTCCCAATACTCACATGGAGACAATTTACACACATTTAATTCATACACTAAAGCAGGGCTTGTAATGTAAGCCTAAAAGATTTCTAATAGCATCTCAGCAATTGGTACAAGACCCCTGCACAAAACAAACCCAAAACCCAGCCAGTTTCCAAAAGCAAAACCTATAAATAGACCAGCACCTCAGTTTTACTCCAGGTTCCCTTTGTGGTTTCGTAACAGCCAGCATGGGTCACTCCTTTATTCATCATGCGAGCCTATCTTAACTTTCTCCATCCTTTGCGACACTAACTCTGTCAACGCGCTGTCACGGTTTCATCTGATAGATATACAGGACCCCCTAACTTAATTTGCTCCTGTTATCATTTTCTCTTGCTTGTTGAAAAAAACGCAGCGCTGTTCGGCTGACCTCATGACATTATCACATTTGATGTATTGAAGTGCAGTGCTGTTTTTAGTTTCTTTGAGGAAACTGGATTGAGCCTGAATACTGATTATGTTTTGATGTGTAGTGCTGTTTTTGTTATTTGATGAGATTTGTTTGTGGTTGGGTGATGATGTAATCGTGTGATCTTGATGCATTATTTTCTAGTGCTCTCTCAACTCCTCAACTCAGATATTTATCAGTGGTGAATAACAAAGAATTAGGAAACCGAGCCCTGCAATCCCCCATCAGACACTCTGTCCATCTCCGCTGAGGACACAGAGGATTTTCGGTGTTAGCTCTTAGCTGTTCTTTTTCCACTGGTCAGGCAGTAAACAACTCATCTGCTCGGAGAGCACTACTTTTGGTCACAAATCTAAATAATCTTGAAATTATGCTCTGTGAGTGAAGCGTTTTAAAGTCTGCTAATGTTATAATAAGTTATAATCTTAATTAGAAATTCATTGTTGAGCAGTTGTTGGCATGATGTGCCGATTAGTTAACCGTATTAATCACAAATTAATCACACATCAATTTTAGCTGATAAATTACTCCCCAAAGATCATTTGAAGCCATTATTGTGCTAGATGAAAAAAGCATTGAATAGCTATTACAAAAAGATTCAACAATGATTGAGTGTTGCATGATAATAATAATAATAAATGGGTTAATTAATATTTAATATTTAAGTTTTTTAATGTTTTTTTTTAAAATGATATGAAGTAATTTAAATGAAATTATACTCTACATATAAAACTAAAACCACCTGTTGGTGGCAGCAAGTCACTTGCTGCGTCCGAAATTGAATGCTTCGCAAAGTTAATTCTAATTCAAATGTAGTACATATTTAGACAGTATGCGATTCGGATGCATCAACTACCTTCAATCAGTCAATCAGTCATTCATTCCACCGATTCTTTCAAACTACTGATGAATTAATGATCACTTCCATTTGGAATTTGCCCCGTGAACTGTACGTACACAATACGCATACCGCTACACCCCTAGTCTTTATGAATGTGTAATTGAATCATTGACTCACTAGATTTGTTTAAAAATGCAGTTTATTCATAAACGAAACAGCGCTGTGTTTGAATGGAGATGTGCAGTGGCTCAGCTTTTACTATTCAGGGGACAAACACACTCTTGCACATGTGATATTGCTAAACTGTATCATATGATATAAATATGTAAGACAGCTTTATAATATATAAGCAAAAACCCATTCAGTGTAGGGCTGCAACAACTAATCGATAAAATCGATTATTATCGATAATGAATATCATCGACAACGATTCTCATCATCGATTAGTCGGGTCTGCCCACAGTGTACATCCAACTTCAGCCAGTCGCATCAAATTACAGCACTAAATAATGCATTTCTATGGACAAAAATGCATCTAAAAATAGTGGAGCTCCTGCAGGAAAAGTACGTGATCCAGGCTGCCCAAAACATGAGAAATCTTTATTTTATGCTTCAAGCTGATGCATTAGTGTAATGGCTTGCCCTGTCAGTCACTTTGACAGATACTTTCAGTTAACAGTCATATCTTATCTGTAAATGTCACAAATTCACGTGAGCCTTTCCATTTTTGCATAAAGGCCCATCCTGACAGTCTGCGTTGTTGAAATCTTTACTGAAAGAGCACCGGTCTGCGGCAGGCACGCACGTTAAACAGACGGAACACAGTAGAGAGGGAGACACTGTTCAGTGCAAAAAACATTCACTGTGCTGAAATATCTGTTTTTGAACATTAAATTTATGTTTAAAGGTCAACATGTGGTGCAAGTAATTTATGAGAGTACTAGAAACTGAAGAGACAGCAGTGTGTAATTGTCTGAAAATAAATGTCAGACACTTTTACAGGATAAAGAAGTGACAGTAAGAGGAGACTGACTGTGATCAAAGTGCACGCGTCGCGTGTGATTTTATTCATCTTAATTATCTTTATTTTAATTTTTTATCTAGAGATTTAAATTATATTGCCTACAGTGAGTAACAAATTTATTAAAACAAAGTTATGTAAGGTTTTTAACCAATTTTGTAAGGTTTGTGCCACTGCTGCTCTTAACTAACTAAAGTGAATGCCTTTAAAGTGCTCCTATTATGGGTAATGAAAGGTCCATATTTTGGTTTTGGGAGTCTCCAACAACAGGTTGACATGCATGGAAGGTCAAAAATACTTTTATTGTCTTATAATATGCATTTATTTTTACCTTACTTGCTCAATGACTCCCAAACAATTCACTCAACCCCTAAAATCTGCGGTGATTGCTCCGATTGTTCTCATTTTCATTCCATCATGCCTGTAATGCCTGATAAAGCAGTTTGTGAGCACATTTTTACCACAGCTATTTTGCTCCAAAAGCAGCCCTTAGTGGCAAACAATGAATTTGCATTTTCATTCAGACTAAAGTGGAAAGACCAACAAGTGGGCGGGCACTATGCTAATGTTGACCTCAACATGAAACGGCTTGGGATTCGTTCTAAAAATGACTTGTTTCAATGAATCAGAGTCAACTCTTTCTTTTGAGAGACAATGACTTTATACTCGGTGCACTTTCAGATTTAAAACTTTGCAGGATGTTTTCATTCACTTAGAGCTGAGTTACACCGTGCATGAAAGGTAATTTTCAAAAATCTATAATTGGGGCACTTTAACCCAAAATCTGTGTAAATATAAACCTGATATAACATATTTAATATTTTACACTGTCCATGAAAAATCTCAAACTCCTAATGTCAGAAGCCCACCACACATCCCTGTTGTTAGGGGTTTGTTATAAAGACTGATTACAAACAAGCTGATTAGAGTCTGTTTTAATTCAAATACATCATGACTGAATCTGACCCAGATGCTGGTTCTTCCAGAATCACATCCAGGCTTTATCTCATATGATTGCGCTGTACTTGTCCACCAATTTGAAGAGTACCTCAGCCGCATGGAATTTGATTTATTCCAGACTTTTAAAATTATTTTTGATTGTTTTCTGTTTTAGGGCTCAAAGACGCTGGAGACAGATGGTGATGGAGCTGAGGATGTGGATGAGGAAGAGGAGGAGGATGGTTTGATTCAGCCAGCTCAAATCTTTGCACCCAAAAGTTTGATTCTCGTCTCAAGGCTGGATTACCCGGAAATATTTAGAGTAATCAAAAATCTGTCTCTCTGTCCATCTGTTTGTCCATTGCATTTTATGTAGTCTCTCTGTAAAACTCTCAAAAAAAAAAAAAAATGTTCCTAATATATTTTAGTGATGTAAGGAATGTGTAATTAAAACACATTAAAACTTAAGATACAGAAGAGAGCAGCCAGCTAGTGACTGAGCTGTTATTTAGCATATCATGCAGTATCATCCATTTTCTAAGTGACCAGTAGCTTTAGTTTTTAAGCAAAATCCAATTTTACTCACATTTTTGATGTGAATCACCTGTACGTAACTAGGAATTTTCATGCATGAGCTGTAGTTGGATTTAGGATAATTAAAACCATCACTGGGTTGAGAATGATATTGATCGTCAGCTTTTAAATAATTAAGGTCACAGATTTATGTCTGCTAATGGAATAAAAACAGGGATTACAGAGACAGAGAGGAATATCACAGGAGCTCAAAAGCAGGAAATCCTCTCATTTAAAGTTTTATGCAGACTCCCTGTCTCAGTGTTTTGTACTTTTGGCCTACATTCATGAATTTGGCATGAGCTATGCCTGGGAATAAGTTAGTTGAGCTGTATTGCTTGGTGAAAAAACAAATGTTTATGGTCACAGACCATATCCCTTAGTTTATCATTGTACCCATTTAAGAGGGCACATTTATGCCCTGCCAGATAGATAGATAGATCAAGCAACACCCTAGCAACCACCCTCAACACTAGCAGCACCATAGCAACCACACATAAAACTAGCAACACCCTAGAAACCACTTAAAAACCTTAAAAATCACATAGAACACTATAAAATCTTTAAAAATCACATAGAACACTATAGCAACACCCTAGCAACCATACAGAACACTGTAGCAACACCATAGAAACCACTCAGAAAAAAAAGCTAACACCATAGCCAACAACACACCACCCACCACAACTAACAACACCCTAGAAACCACTCATAACACTTGCAACACCCTAAAAAACACTTCAGAAATCCTTAGAAATCACATAGAATAAACTGTAAGCAACACATAGAACCTAGCAACCATACATATAGAACACTGTAGCAACACCCTAGAAATCACTCACAAAACCTTAAAAACATCACACTACAACACCTTAGAAACCACTCATAACACTTGCAACAACCTAAAAACACTCAGAAATCCCACATAGAACACTAGCAACACCATAGCAACATATAGAACACAGCAACACTAGCAACACTCCAAAACCAAACCATAGCCACAACATCACACTAACAAAGCCTTAGAAAAACTCATAACATTGAACACTATAAAATCTTTAAAAATCACATAGAACACTATAGCAACACCCTAGCAACCATATAGAACACTGTAGCAACACCCTAGAGATCACTCACAAAACCAGCAACACCATAGCCACAACACATCACACTAACAACACCTTAGAAACCACTCATAACACTTGCAACACCCTAAAAACACTCAGAAATCCTTAAAAATCACATAGAACACTGTAGCAACACCCTAGCAACCATACAGAACACTGTAGCAACACCCTAGAAACCACTCAGAAAACCTTAAAAATCACCTATGACACTATAGCAACAACCGAGCAACCACCCACAACACTAGCAGCACCATAGCAACCACACATACTGTAACATTTGCAACACCCTAGCAAGCACACATAACACTAGCAACACTCTAGGAAACACTCAGAAAACCTTAATATCACCCAGAACATTGTAGCAACACCCCAACAACACTAGCAACACCCTAGAAACCACCTAGAAAACCCTAAATCACCCAGAACAGTATAGCAACACCACAACATTCACCCAGAACATTCTAGCAACTACTGTATAGCAGTGGAAACAAGTTGTTAGGTCAACACCAGTATTGTTGCACCTCTCACATTGACTCTGATTTTGTGTCCAGAAGTGTTTTACATGTGTTTGTTTGTCATGGGCTAGCTTATTGTTTTTTTCTTTTTTTTCTTCTCTCTTAGGGCTGCTTGGGTCTGATCTACACCGTGTACATTGACAGTCTGAGCTTCCCTCTGGAAGGGCTGGTGGCAAACCTCTTCACATGCTTGGTCCCATTGGGTGGAGGTTCCCAGGTCAGACATTACTTAACCAAAGAATTCCTCATCTGTCTCGAACCCTGACCCCTGTGGATACTCGAGCACACAGAGGGTTAGCCAGGGTTCATATGTGTACCTGTGTACCTTGAGGAAAGCAGGGTGTCTCATATTGCGTTATGTTTTCTTCTGGAGACTCCCGAGAGGTAGAAAGGGCTTTAGGGGTCAGTGAGAGAAGCCCGTTGTTTTGTTTAGAGCCAAAATATTACTAAATGTAGCTCTCATGTTTTGGTTTGAGCACCGCAGTTCTTCACCTTTGTGTCTCGTTTTTCTTTTTGGTATCTGATTCTCCTAAAACAGCAGATTTATCCCTAAAATGTATGTTTACTCTTTAAACACAGTTTCTAAATCCACTCTTTATTGTACACTGCTCTCATATAAATCAAGCTAAATGAATAAATCAACAGATAGATGTTGTTAAACGATCTAGAAATTGGTTTCAAGGGAAATACATTAATGCAGACTGCAGAGTTTTGCAGGCTCTCGTGTTGAAATCATGTTGTTTTTGATGTAATTCACCAATACATTTAAACATTCCTCCAGAAACCATTATTTTTCCCAGCTGGATTGTGGCATCATGGTGATCAAACAGGGTGTGAGTTATAAACAGACCTCAGGAGAGGTATATATTCATCTTTCAGTGTGAGTCTAACTCCATCCGCTTGGAATGTGTCATGAGACTCCAGCGAGCAAATGTTCATGAAACAGTCCATGTGCATCTTATTGGCTCTGTTTAATGCACGTCTGCTGTTTCTTACAATACAAGAGCCAAGATCTAAAAAAAAAACTAAACCTGCTAAAATATAGAGAGCTGTCCACTTGTTCTATCACTTCCAGAGGGTGTATGTATATACTGTATAACATGAAAGCATATTATGTAAAATTCAAATGTACTGTTTATATAAAATATATAAAATTAGTCATTTAACTGATCATTTAACTTCTCAGTTCACCCAATTTTGGAGACTGAGCAGCAAGAACAGGTTATTTAAGAGCTCATTACAGTTACCAGCACATTAAGATTTGAGTGCCCATAATTCGCAAATCAAACTTTATTTAGTGCTCAGCCTCATTAAATTTTCCAGGTTAATGAGTTTTGAGTGTCATTTATTTGGAGTGTTTTTACAAATAAATTTTTTTTTAGTGTCACTCTTTTTTTAACGGTCACACTTTAGTTCAGGGATCAGTTTTCAATATTAGCTAACATTCAATCATGACTTTTGCCCCAATAAACTTCTAATTTGCTACTTATTAATAGTTAGTAAGATGGATGTTAGGTTAGGTTTAGGAATGGGGTATGTGCTTTATAAGTACTAATAAACAGCCAATATGCGAGGAATATGCATTCTAGTAAGCGACTAGTTAATAGTAAGAATTGGGCCTTAAAGGGGTCATGTGATGTGATTTCAGTTTTTCCTTTCTCTTTGGAGAGTTACAAGCTGTTGGTGCATAAAGAAGATCTGTTAAGACTAAAGTCTCAAATCCAAAGAGATATTCTTTATAAAAGTCAAGAGTCATACACTCCTACCTAAAATGGCTCATTCTAACACACCCCCACATGTCTACGTCACTATGTGGGAAGATTTGCATAACGCCGCCCAAATGTTCACGCAAAGAAAGAAGGCATAACTTTTATTCTCGCTGTTGCTGCCGCTGCCATGTCGTGGAGACGCTGTGTGTTTCGTTGTGAAAGCGAAGCTACTTTGTTTGGCCTTCCAAAAGACTACATGACTAGAAATCAGTGGTTAAGTTGTATTTACAACACTGTTCCAGAACAGCTCAACCCAAATATTCAGATGAGTGCAGCGCATTTTGCGGAGGACGAGGACTGTTTCCTGTAAGAATAGCCTACAATTTCGTTGTCTGTTTCTATAAAGTGGGGCACTTCCAACTTTGCAAGGACAGTCTGGCACTTCTGATTCACAGTCTGTAAGTACTGTACGTTTACATATTTAAAGAATTTGCCACTGATGATTCAAACGCGAGTTTTGAGCAGTGTAGAGTAGAGCTTGTTGTTTGTCGTTTCTCCAGACATGGTGTTATGTTTACGCGGCGCGATACGCAAAGAAACGCATAAAAAGACAGTTTAAGTCATTATAATCAGTAATTATGTCCCCGCTGGATACAACAAATGCCTCGTTTATAATGGGTTTCATTGGTTTTGTCTCATCACGCCGGGACACACGGCATCACAGTATGTTAAGGGGATGTAACATTTCCGTCACACGCTTGAGGTATTCGGCCAATCAAACGCACTGAATAGCTGGCCAATCAGCATACACCTCGCTACAATGAGCTTTGTAAAAATCGACGCATTTCAGAAAGCGGGGCATAAAGGAGCAACAATAATGTACAGTATGTGGAAAATAATGTTTTTGGGACCTTAAACCACAAACACATTTAATTGCACCAACTACACAAAATAATGTTCTTTTAGCAACATCATATGACCCCTTTAAAATAAAGTGTTAATGTAGAAACATAAAACCTTAATAACATTTTAAGTGATTGTCAGTGAAACATGATCAAATTAATTAAAAAAATTAAAATTTTTTTTAGAATGCTTCAGCCTCAGTTGTGAGTTGTGCTTTTTGTGTAGTTCCGAGCTATTATTTTGTATTCACTGTTAATGTATTGATCTTATGCACATTTGTCCAAACCTGAAAGTTTGTGTTGATGTTTTCAGAAGCTCTTTTCACTGGGAGCGGGGGACCGGCAGCTCATCCAGACCCCACTCAATGACACTCTGCCAGTCAGCGGTAAAAGTGTAGCGCTCCTCTTCCAGCAGTTAGGTGGGTGTCTTTGACTTTTATTAGGGCTCGGCCAGTAGTCAACTGTATACAGTGAATATTGTGCAGTATTCTTCTTCCATGCCAGCTCTTAACTAGACTTTTTTTTTTTTATCTTTTCCATATTTATGCAGACATCTCCTGTCCTTTATAGTTCAGTTTAATGTCATTTCCTGTAAACATGTTTTTGTAAAGAGGACTCGTATGAGAATAATAGATGAGAACAGGGGCAATTGTAACATTTTTCTGTAAAATTTCTAGACAACTCAATTACAACTACAAACCTGCCTGATGTTATATATATGCTGTTACATATATATTAACAGTGGACTGTTTGTATGTATGTGTGTGTGTGTGTGTGTGTGTGTGTGTGTGTATATATATATATATATATATATATATATATATATATATATATATATATATATATATATATATATATATATATATATATATGTGTGTGTGTATATATATATATATACACACACACACACACACTCTCACACACACACACAAAATGGGATAACAGGGTACAAAAAAGGTAATTGTGACTAGCGATTTTGAGAAGAAATGTCAGAATTGAGATAAAATGTTGCAATACCTTTTTTATTGTTGTTTATTTTGTGGGGGGGGGGAAACAGCATTGTGAGAAGTAAACACGTGAGAAATAATTGTAGAATTCTAAGTTTATATCTCAATTTTGAGAAAAAAAGCCTGAATTACAGAATAAAAGTGCCAATATATATATTTTTTATTCTTCATGTTCCATAAAACTACACCACAAAAACCTGATGTTGTTGTAAAATCAAGTAATTTTGTGAAGTTGTGAACTCTTTGTACAGACCGTCAGATATTTTTGCTTCCATTAAAAACAACCTGCATTTTAGATCATTCTCAAATCATGCTGGAGAACATGATCACCAGCATTACACAAACGTGTGCAGTTTATTTCAATCATAAAATCAAACATGAGACACGCCAAATACAAAAATAAAAAATAAATCTGACATTCGTGTTCCTTTTTCAGTTCAACTCTTTGACTTAAATTGATATGCTGATAATATAATCGCTAATTGAAACATTTGTATTCAGTTAAAAGTATGAAGTATGTGACGACATGTTAATAGATTTGTTTTTTGTTCTTGTATGAAAAATGTCAATTTTCCTGCATATTACTTGATGTAGCTGTGCTCTGATTGAGTCACATTGGCTGCACTTTTCGTTCTGTATGCAGAAGTACACCAAAACTACTCTTTCCACTCAGCAGGCTTTCACAACCTACAACGCACAGATGGTTTTGAAAGGGTAGAGTGATCAGTCAAATGTGTCAGATTTTGAAACACAAAGACAAAAAGTTTCAAGACATATACAGTTTTTATTTAGCGAGATGAAAATAATTTGCTTATTATGAATGGTGTTGCATGGCAACCTTAAGTAGTGACCTGCAGAGGAATGTGCTAATGGTGCGCGTGTTCAGCTGGAGCACAACACAAAGCATTTGGACAGATGTGCACGCACCATTTTGTAACAGATGCATTATGTCGTACTACCGTCCAGCTGCAAATCAGTCTTAGACTAATTAACACCACATTAATGTCCTTAAGGCCTTTTGTCAGAATGTAAGATTAGATTTTTCAAATTGAACAAACAGAGCACATGTTCTAAATCTGTCAAATCAAGTCAGAGTATTTGATTCGGCATTCAGTGTTTTCTTCACCTTGTATTGTGCAACTTGTGAAAGTAGTTTCACCTTTTTCCCCGTTTCACCCGTTTCATGTCATATAATATTATCTGTGTTGTAATTATACTGTGCACTATTTTTAAGACTGTTCATGATTTATTTTGGCCAGAATTTGACTTGAACTATTCAACTTAGATGTGGGCTAATGTGGAGTTTTTCATTACAGTTCACTGAGGTTTTTCTTTTTTTTACGGATTTATGTAGATCTCTGATTAATGACACTCTTGCTAAACAAAGCCTTCAGCGTCTCTTTATGAACCTGATGACCCTTAAAGCAGTGTGGGCTTTTTCCTTGATCACATGGCCGTCTCTCTGAGAGCTTTGATATGAGCAACGGTCGCCTTGTCATCTTAAAGGGTGAATCTTACTAAGCCTGTCAAGATCATATTTCACTACAAAATCTGCCCCAAACAGGAAAAAGGAATCAAGTGAAGAAAATTAAGAAAGATCCTTTTTTGGGCCATTAAGAATTTTTTTTGCATTTTGACATTTTTTTTTTTTTCATTTGCGATAATTAAGAAAAATTCCAATCTGTCAATTCTCATAGCCTTAATATACTGTATATATATATATATATATATATAGAGAGAGAGAGAGAGAGAGAGAGAGAGAGAGAGAGAGAGAGCTTATTAGCTATATATATATATATATATATATATATATATATATATATATATATATATATATATATATATATATATATATATATATATATATATATATTATATATATATATATTACATATTGTACATGCACCACCATTCAAACATTTGTGGTCATTAAGATTTTTATACCAAAATACTGTAAAATAGTAATATTGTGAAATATTATTACTGTTTAAAATAACTTTTTCTGTTTTAATATTTTTATTAAATTTATTCTTGTGATGCAAAGCTGAGGTTTCAGCATCATTACTTCAGTGCCACATGATCCTTCAGAAATCAGTCTAAAATGCTGATTTGCTGCTCAAAAATCATTTCTTATTATTATCAATGTTGATAACAGTTTTGCTGCTTAATTTTTTGTAGAAACAGTGATTTTCAGGATTCTTCTGTGAGTAGAAAGTTCACAAGAACACCATTTGTTTGAAATAAAAATTAGAAAAACAGATGTCTTTACTGTCACTTTTGATCAATTTAATGCATCTTTGCTGAATAAAAGTATTCATTTATTTAAAAAAACAAAAACTTAATGATCTCAAACTTTCAAATGACACTGTATGTTTAATATTTAAATATATACTTATGTATATAATAAACGATTATCAGTTTTACTGGAAATTCAGCTTTTTCTCAAATTACATTCAAGCAAAAAAAACTCTTGCTTTCCAAGATGTCTCAAGAGGTTCAGTGAGAAACAAACCAATCTTCCTGGATGCCTGTCAAGATCATTAGTACCTGCTCTTTGTCCTGCACTGGAAAGTTCACAAGTGGGTTTGTAAGGCAACCATAGTCTTTGACCCAACAGAGGAAAAAACCCCATCCCAAATACCACTCTGTGTGCATGGTCTCTGATAAGAGCATCATGTCAGTGTCTCATCCTCCCAGATACATGGTACTGCTGGGACTGATCTTAAGATTACCCAAGCCTGTAATATCCCAGCAACATGCCGACCTACATGAGCTAATAAAAATGTCCTCTTGAACTTCTTTGTATAATTTACGCTCTCCCTCCTCTCCATTGTTCTCCTCTGTGAATCAGCAACAGATTTATCAATCATCAGGCCTATCTGGCTCAGAGCTCATCCTTGGTTAGACTGTACTTTCAGATGGGTTACGTCAACATTAGTGACCTGTAAAAAGCTGTGTTCTCAAATGCTGTTCCTGAGTGCCATTCACTTGTTTCATCCATTATGTGGCAATAAGATCTTGAACATCACACTCAGCTTCAGGTGCTCTACAGAAGCATCAAAAGAAAACAGGAACACTTGTCTGTCAACATATAGTTGCTTGTTTCCTCTTGCAGCCTGTAAATGGACATCATCGTCACATTTCCTTTGTCTCAGAGTGAGGCCTGAAGATAGGGCCTGTCTCTATGACCATCTGTGTTGTTTTAATCTATTTATTTATTTTATTCATACCTTTGTATAAAGTACAAAATAGAAATTATAGGTAAACAAATGAGCTTCTGACTCAAGGCTGCAGCGGTTTCATGGACATGTTATTTAAAGGGAAAGTACACCCAAAAAATTCAAATTTTATCATCATTTATTCACCATTAAGTTCAAATTCAAAAAGAATGTTGGTAACTAAACGTTTGACGGTAACCATTGACTTCCATAGTATGGAGAGAAAAAAAAAGTGTAAGTCAATGGCTACCGTCAACTGTTTGGTTACCATCGTTCCTCAAAATATCAACAGCTGAAAGAAATTCATACAGATTTAGACGCTAAGTAAATGATAGTAGTAAATGGTGACCAAATGTTTATTTTTGGGTGAACTATCCCTTTAAATAACATTTCCATTAAGCCAGATGCTCATTTGTCTACATTTTAAGATCATATTTTATACTTTATCCACAGACATATAATTAAAAAAATTAATTGTTGATCTCTGATCAACACAGTGGTCTTTCGTTCTTGAATAATTCTGTATTTTTTAATGAATCAAGTCACTGATACAGTGTCAGCCATTTTGAACAAATTGGTTGAATGAATGAATGAATGAATCAATCAATCAATCAATCAATGATTCATTCAGTAGGACAGTGACTTGTTGCCACCTACTGGCGGTTTTAGTTTCCTGTTTTAAAATATAATTTCATTTCTTCCAACCTTTCATATTTTTGCACTGTAAAACTGTTACCCAGTGTATATTCAATATATATATATATATATATATATATATATTATAACATTATATATGCAGTTGTTTACAGTCTGTATAACTATATCTAAATGCCACTTCACATGCAGTTTTTGTGCCACCTCTGCAGTGCAAAGATGGATTTAGCTGATTTCATTTGATGGGTAACAGCCCTATATTAAATAAATAGAAAAAAAATCAATGAAAGGGAATAGAGGTTAGAAAGTTGCCTTTGTGAAGGTAAAAAAAAAAAAGATTGATTTAAATATCACCACTTGATGCAAACGTTCTGGAAAAGTTTCTGTCACAGCTTTTTCTGTCCCTTTCTGTGCATGGGTCAGAAATGTGTAGCCGTTCCAAAAGATAAGTGAATGTCACAAGGTCAGGAAGAGTTTTACTGGATGCCTCGCAAACAAGATTATGGAATGTGTTATTTTATTTTGGGGGCAGAAGACAACACTGAGGTTCCAAGGAACGTTTATGAGCACCTTGTCATTCCTGTAGGACCCTGGCAAATGCTAGAAACCACTCAGACCGTGATGATTCATGTCACACATTTACAATGACTTACTGCATTTCTATCATGGGTCGAATGGAATGACAAGTATGCAATTGACTTCAAGTTCCTAAACATTTCATCCTCTCTTTGCTCATTGTTTTCAGGTATTTGGTCAACAGGACAGTCAGTGTGAATTTTCATATCTTGTTCCTGTTTATTGGTACATATCAGAGTTTGACACGGACATAATGGAAACATTGACCCCAGCAGCGCTGCGGATACGTCTGTTAATAGCTGGCTGTCTCTGTTTCTGCCGAGCGCGTGATTAATAGCCTCAGTGGTATGTTGACGACAAACAAAAACAGGAACTGTAAACTTTTATCTCTCGCTCTCTTCTCTGACTCCCGTTGAGGAGTTTGCTGTATAATTTATGTCCCCATTACATATTTGCCATTCTTTAGGCTTTTTTGCATCATCGTGATAAAGACAGATATGCAAATGAATCACACCGGCTGATAGTGTTGTTTATTTGCATGCATTCTTGGTGTTGATTTAGCACCAGATGCACTGATGGAATTACGTAAAAGAGCAGAAACAAATCCGGATTGTTCCAGATCCCAGTTTGAGCATCGATAAGAACCAGCAGCTTCTAAACTATGTTGGTTATTTTACAGCTGTTTGCCAAATAAGAATATTGGTTTTATTATTTTACTTGTAGATTAGTTTAAAAATCCTCCTAAACACAGTCCATTATAGCAGAAGGCCATAAAACAAGATTAAGAGTGCAGCAATATAATAATAAGAAATGATTATTATTAACCTGCAACATTTTTAATGGACTAGTTAGCAAACATGTTTGGAAGGAACATCTATGCTATGGTGGAGCGACTATTTTATTCCAATTATTTGGAGGAAAAAAAGAGAGAGAGAAATATATATATATATATATATATATATATATATATATATATATATATATATATATATATATATATATATATATATATGTATGTATATGTTGAGAATTATTTGGCTTTTGGGTTTCAATATTGTTTCATTAAATTTGTTCATTTATTACATTTCAACAGTTAAAAAAAAAATCTTTATTTGTTTATTTAGTAAAGTGGTAACAATAAAGATCTGTTACTTTTCTCTTCTCCAGCTCTTTTTTTTTTACTCACTATAAAATTAATCTTTAATTTTGTTTAGTAAAAATTATTGCCTTTTGCTTGTCCTCAATATGTGTCATATTTTTTATTTCGTTAAATGTGTACGTTTATTAAATTTAAACAGTAAAAAATAAGTTTTTTAAACATTAACAGTCAAGATTTTTATATTAATTATAAAATGAATCAAAAATTTTATTTAGTAATTTTTATTTATTTATTTTTTTGTTTGAATGTATGATACAAAAAAATTAAGCAATGACAGTCGAAATCTAATAATGTAAATATGATGGTTTACGATATATCACAGTGTAAGAGTATTGTGATATGTGAATTGTGATAAATATCATATTGTGACGTTGTAGACAATAACTAAACCTAGTTATAACCTCTCATCTTTTTTCAGAAAAGGTGTTTGAATGTATTTGAACAAAATTTTGCAGAACAAAAATTTCATGAGTAATTGTGTGTTTGTGTCATTTTCATGTGTTCCAGGAATCCAGAATGTTCTTGGTCTCTTCTGTGCGGTTCTGACAGAGCACAAGGTTTTGTTCCACTCTTCCAGCTATCAGAGACTAGGAGAGGCCTGCCGTGCCTTAGAGTCCCTCATGTTTCCTCTTAAGTACAGGTGGGTCAACGTCGACTGTTACTGATATTCCCAGAATAACTGACCTTCAGTTGCCTTGATAACAGCATCTTATTTCATTAGCTACATTATTAGCAAATCTAGTTCAATCTAAGTGCATTGCATAAAAACTAGGACAACTCAAATGTACCAAAATAAACTTGAATTAATGTGTCCATTATAGAAATGATAAGTGTATAATTTTGCAAATCGTTCTATTTTTAGAGTCTTTTCAACAGTATGCACTATTTTTGTGCTTGGTATGTAATGAGAACAGTCTGATGTTAACATCTGCTGTTTGCTTGACATGATGATGGTTGGTGGTTTCCTAACTCTGATTTGGACCACAGCTACCCCTACATTCCCATCCTCCCATCTCGACTGCTGGAGGTGTTGAGCTCGCCTACGCCCTTTATCATCGGAGTGCACTCCATGTTCCAGAGCGAGATCCAAGAGCTGGTGAGCCCAAGGCTTTACAGAAAGACATTTTTCTATCTGCTGTAAAACAGGTGGTCAGATTCTGGTGACGTTGCTCCATGACTCATTCGGTAATTTCTGATTGGGTTTTGGTTTCTGTTTACAGCTCGATGTGATCATTGCTGACCTTGACGGAGGAACAATTAAAATACCGGAGTGTATACACCTCTCCCAGCTCCCTGAACCCCTGTTGCACAATACTCAAAAAGCACTGTCCATGGTAAAAAAAATAAAAAAATAAAAAATACACACACATTATAGTCATGTAATTTATTTAGTGTGCAACTTGGGTTGCATTTAAGTAGGCATTGCATGCATATGTTTATTTTAATTATTATTTTAAACATTTGAAAAAAAAAAAATTATATATATATATATATAGATATATATATATATATATATATATATATATATATGGTAAAATACTTCTTTATCATTTGAGGAAACTCCTAACCATAAATATATATTAAAAGCTCCTTAGCTGTCGGGCTGTCTAAACTATAGACTGTAGTTCATGCACTGCACCCAGAACCCATATCTCAAACTGATTTTGAGCTAAAATAGTAAGAGAAAGATCAGATTGTATTCAAAAATAAACTCTCAAACAATCATTAGTCGAATTAAAATGTCTAACAGATGTGCAATAATAGAATTGTATTATTCCAAAAGGGACTAATTATATTATTTTTATTCATTTGGTAAGGTTGTTTATGAGAAATATAAAACTTTTCCATGCTCTTGAGAATTTTTTTTTTTTCTGGAGATATGTGTTTTTCTCCTGACAGCAATGATATGAGTCAGATCATAGATACTTGAGACTGGGGTCTTTTGATTTGGGTCAATAAACAATCATGATCTCTAGTAAGCACATGTCAATGGCCTGCTAACAACCCACAACACCAGGTTTCCAGAGGAATTGGCATTTAAATTTTATTGAAAAATATAAGCTATTTCAATTTGCTTTCACTAGTGATGTAGAAATTCTTCACACTTCGCCTTTAATCGTAGCTAATCTGCACTTTCAACATATACATAACCTCTTGCACCGTGATAAAGTGATGTTTTTACATAGCATTGAAAGATGATTCTGACTGGAGACATTCCGTAAGCTATATATGCACCATTTGTCTCATTCCCTCAGATAGCAGGATATTTCCTCACTGTAAATACCTTCTTTGTCTGCAGGTTTTGCACCCAGATCTGGAAGGAGCAGATAATGCATTCCCACCCCCACGTTCTGCTCCATCCAACCTCAAACTGCTGGTAAGAGCCCGGTTTGTCCATTTTCGCTTTTACAATCTTGCAAGGTTACATGTGAATTTTGTGGAATGTGTGGCTGACACTCATGCGGTCGACATGGGAGTCTCTTACTGGGTCTTCAGGGGGCTGAAAAATCTGTTCATTTCGAACTCCCTTCACGAACACGGTTTATTTTGAGGCGAGAAAATTTTCACTCTGACTCATTCCATCCTCATACATTTATCTGGAATGTGTCTCAGTCGCTTCTATTCTGGCTTTCTTGTTTTTGACAGGATAAGGAGGTGAGGGCGGTCTTCCTGCGCTTGTTTGCACAACTCTTCCAGGGCTACAGGTCCTGTCTGCAACTCATTCGCATCCATTCCGAACCTGTGATTCACTTTCATAAGGTGAGAGCGGGGCGCTGATCTGCAGCTTTTTAATGTTAAACCTTATTTGCAAAGTAATCAGGCCCATCAGCCCACGAGCGATTAGGAGCAATTACTGTCATCATGCCAGATCAGTCCAGTAAACTCAAGTGCTTGCATAATGACTGTTCGAGAAGGATCTTCTTGCTAATTATGTCCAGGGTTTTCAGTGAGAGGCCTGTAACAGTTCAGCAGGGGTCTGTAGGCAGAAATACAGTATGATACTAATATTTTATGTATTTGAACATGTATTTCTAAATGTGGTAGATTAATGACCTTTTCTCTCAAAAATCATTACTTACCCTCATGTTATTTCAAGGCCTGTATGAATTTATTCAAAAAAGGAAATACACATTAGTCACTCAGTGAATAGGAACTAGCGCTTTCAAGCATAGGGATAGAAAAACCATGAAAATACCAAAATGTAAACATACAATGTATCTGCTATTTGTCTTATGAAGTTGTATACTATGGCCAAAATTAAAAAGCAAGACATTACAGGCAAATCCATATTTTATTTTTTTCCTTTTCCATTTCCTTCAGGCACTGTTAAATTTTAATTATTAAGAAATATTAATCTCATGTAATGTTATATAGACTGCCAGACGGTACAAACAACTCTGACTGGTTTGAAATACAGCATCTTTTATCTTACCTTAACCCAAGGCAGCTTGCACTTGTACAAACACCTGCCTTTTCATAAACACCTTGGGTTTGGGTCAGAGCCAGAGAATGAAAGAATAATCTCAATGAACTCGCTAGATAAGCACTGAGCTTTGCCTCATCCACGCTTCACTTTGAAGTGCCTCGGTGCAAACGTAAGTGCTCATGCCGATGGTATCACGGTTATTTTGTTTAAAACACTTTGGTCCGTCAGATTGTCCTCACACTGAGCCATATGAAAAGTATCAAACTTGTATTTGCAAGTGTTATTTCACCCCCCAACCTGTTTTTGTTTGTGTCGGCCGATGTCTCTGTGGCAACGTCTCAATACGACCCTCATAAAGCACCCCACATGGCTCAGATTATAGCACAAGAATGCTTAACATCTTGAAACTGAGCAACTTCTGCCAAATGCTCTTTTATTTACTGGCTGATCCTGCAGGGGATCTGTTTAAAATACACTTATGCCCATCTCATTTGATGTATCTGGTGATGCAGATAACAGACGTCTGACTTTGTTTCTTCTGGAAGTTGTTTTGTTCAGAAAAATCTCTCTGCAACATTTGAAACTTGGCTGCTGGTCTGAAGTGGAATTTTAGCAGATGCCGTGATTTTTCTTTGATCGTTGACCTTCTTTTCCCTGATAGGCTGCCTTCCTGGGCCAGCGGGGCCTGATAGAAAATGACTTCCTGACCAAGGTGTTGGATGGCATGGCCTTCGCGGGATTCGTTTCTGAACGGGGACCTCCATATAGAGCCTGTGATCTGTTTGATGAGGTGCGGTACTTCTTTATCAGACCCCACTAAGCAACACGGGGTGTAGAAAGGGATAATTCATGGGCGCACTCCAAATGCAAGGGCTGTTTGTGAACATAGGAAACATTTGGCTACTTGCAGTGAGGAAGGCAATCCCAGAATACAATGCAACAAACTTGTTAAAAAACAGTCTGTCCAAGATGGTGGAGAAAGCAGGAAAAAAAAACATCAAACCTGGAAAAATAATCCCAAACCTACAAGCAGTGACATAAATTAATTTTTCCATTACAGTAGAATATTTGGCCCCCTTTAAATTGATGTCCAAATTAAACATCAAATTAAACAAATTTTTATTACCTTTATAAGGGCACATTTTCCAGCCCTTTGAATGTATGATATTACACATTTAAATTTATAAGTTCATCTCACCTTTTCTGTGAGTGGCTGCATATCCACACTATCCAAAGTATAAGAATTTTTGTTGTTACAGTGACAAAAAAGGTAGCCATTTCAGGTTATGTCATCATTCTTTCAAAAAGATCTAGTCTTGGTCATAAATAAGGACAACACTTAAATAAAAAAAGAAATAGTATGCTACTGTATATAAGACTACTTATTACAGATACTATATACCTTAAAATAATATACTTATGTGCAAAAATTAATTTGTTTTAGTTTAAATGTATATTTAATTCAGTCTGTTGAACTTAAGAGTGTTTTTTGTAAAAAACAAAAAAACAAAAAAAAACTTATGATTAAAGTGTACTGCTGAATGTACTGAGATGAATTTCTGCAGTGCTACAAATTGTAGTCCGTTGTTGATACAAAATGACATCACAAATATTGTAGTTAGTAACATAATCCATTACTTTACACTTTTAAGGCAATATGATCATTGTTAAATGTTATGAGATTGTTTTAAATAGAATATAGAAGCATGAAATGTTGGAAAAAATGTTTTAAGTATGCAACTCAAAATGCCAGTAGGTGGAGGAAAGTCATTACCTTAAAGGGTTACCCCACCGCAAAATGAAAATTTTGTCATTAATCACTTACCCCCATGTTGTTCCAAACCTGTAAAAGCTTTGTTCATCTTTGGAACACAATTTAAGATATTTTGGATGAAAACAGGGAGGCTTGAGACTGTCCCATAGACTGACAAGTAAATAACAGTGTCAAGGTACCATTGAATCACTGATGGCAGATGGAGTATTCTGATGATGCGTTTCATACTTTCCTGGACCTTGACACTGTTATTTATTTGGCAGTCTATGGGAGAGTCTCAAGCCTCCTGGTTTTCATCCAAAATATCTTAAATTGTGTTCCGAAGACACAATTTTGTGTTCCATTTTGGGATGGAGTATCCCTTTAATTAATGCATCATTGATTCATTCATTCAGCCGTTTTGTTCAAAACAACTGATTCATTCAGGAATCAAACAAATGACTTTATAAACCGTTCTTTATAAACGGATCACTGAATCATGGAAGATGCAACAGTTCTGCTGTGACTCTTTTTGGAACTAATTTTGTTGGAGGAATAGAGAAAAATGGTCAAAATTTTATTTTTTATTATACACCATTGGATAAAGTATTAAATAGTGATGATCTCAAAAGGAGGACAAATGACTGTGCGGCTCAAGGCTGCGCTGGTAGGTTGACAGAGTGTTTCAAAACCAGGCTGTTCGACCTAAAACTGGACAAATGCCCATCCTAACTGAGTATTGCAGTGTTAGCATAGCAACATGCTAACACCATAAATAAGTTGTGTCGCAAATGACGCACTATATACTATGCACTATTTACTAATATGTAGGTTATTTTGGCATCTAACACTGGTGCCATTCCTCTAATATTACAAACTTCACTTCTTCTGGGTATTTGAGTCTATTTATCTACAAAATGGCATAGAGTAGTGCATGAGTAAGCGAAGTGAGATGCCTCTATAATCCTCAGTGATTCATGTCTCCTCTGCTCTTCATGTTGCTGCCTATAAAGGGCGTTCCAAATCAGTGTCTTATATGATTTATTTCAGTTAGGATGCAGCCCATGTAGACAGTAGACAGCAAGAAAATTGGCTAGTCGCTAAAACAGAGCCCTTTTTTTGTGTCTTCAGAATATTTGTAAAAATAATTATGAATTGTACCAAAACAATCTGATGGAATCAGAATGAAATGTGTGACTATTTCATCATGTACTGTATGGCACGATTCAGTAAACAACTGTAATCGGATCGAATCATTGTTAGAGCAAATATTTACTCTCCTACTAAGTAACATCATTCCACAAGAAGAAGATAATACATGCGTGACTCAGTGTAGCTGAGTGAAATTCCAGCTATTGTTCTGGGTAGTGTTAAATCAATTACAGGTGGAAAAGCTGATTTCGTGTGCACATTGTAACCACAGATTCATGGGTTCCTTCATTGAACTGATCTCTTTCTGTTCTGTAGCTGGTGGCCTTAGATGTAGACTGCTTTAAGGAGGAAGAGGAGAACCTGGTCAAATTCCAGAAGTGCTTGCGAGAGCTGTCCGAGCAACTTTACAAAAACGTAAGCACATGATGCCCTCCCTAATGTCAGTTCCTTCAGGTGCTTGAACTCTTGTGGCCGCCGCTTGATGCATGTTTTCTCTGTCCTCCTGGTTGACCTTCTGTTTTTGCCAAGAGTTCTCCCCTGTCACATTTGATGGATTTTATTAAGAACTTAGGCTTCTTGAAAGGTGAACTCTGTAATTTTCCCCTCATTATTAAAAGTTTTACACTTAAAGACTGAATAGTACTTTTGATGAATGTTTTGTAAGTGAGGTACACTCACGTGAAAGCAGGTCACCATTTTGGATCAAATACTGCTCAGTTTATCCCTGGTATTGGAAATTTTCACTCACAGTATACAAAAGCATGAATGACTGTGAAAAGCACATTTTCACAGCGGAGGTTGTAGTGCTCATAGAGTTATGCTCTTGATGACTGATGGTGAACTTTTTCCTGTTTTTACAAGGAAAACCATTAAGCTGTGGCTCTTAATGCTGAATTTAGACAGTTGTTTTGACATGCTTTCTGTAGGAGAACCCAAACCCCCACATGGCCTTCCAGAAAGTGCCTCGGCCCACCGAGGGATCACACCTGCGGGTGCATGTGGTGCCCTTTCCCTTGTTGGAGGAGGAGAGGGTGGAGGAGTTGATACGGGAAGGCCTGGCCAAGCAGCACGCCGCCCCTATTAGTACCCGTCCAGAGAGGAAGTGTGTGGTGCCTGCTGGACCACCTGTGGGTGAGTGCGAAAAATATTATTATATAGTGGTGCATATACTACTGATCAGAAGTTTGCAGTAATTAAGATTTTTTTGTTTTTGAATGAAACCTCTTATGCACACTAATGCTGCATTTATTTGATAAAATATAGTGTAAAACTGTAATTTTGTAAAATTGTTATTAATTAAACTGTTCTTTTTAAATATATTTTAAAATCTAATTTATTCCTGTGATGCAAAGCTAAATTTTCAGCATCATTACTCCAATCTTCAGTGTCACATAGTCTAATATGCTGATTTGGTGCTCAGTTATGATCAATTATTTGTGCTCAGTTACTAATAATGGTTCTTATTGTTTTTGTTTTTTTTTTGATTCTTTGATGAATCAAATGATCGGGAGAACAGCGTGTATTTGAAATAGAAATATTAAACAGTAGAAACATTATATATGTGTTTACTGTTACTTTAGTGTATTTTAATGCATTCCTGCTAAATAAAATTATTCATTTCTATTTTAAACTGTAATAATATTTCACAATATTACTATTTTTAACCAATAAAATGCAGACTTTCAAAAACATAGACAAAAAAAAAAATCTTAATATTTCAAACTTTTGACTAGCAGTGTGTGAGCAGTACTAAAATGATTTAAATTTATTACATTTAATTTTTTTTAAAACATATAAAAAGGTTATCATAATGCCATTTAACAAATTACTTTCATTTTATCAAAATGAATAAATGCGTTGTTCTAATTATTATCAGATAACATGTAAAGATATTTTAAAACTTCACTTACAGACAGGGTAACATTGGCTAAGGTCAGCATGATACAGAAGTTAAGTTTAATTTTGTTCAAGACAGATAATTATTAAAAAATATGTGATTGGCAGACAAAAAAGGTTGTAAACCTCAGATTTACTTATTTGTTAAGCTATTTAAAAAAATATAGAACTGTTGATGATTAATGCAGAATAAACCTTGACAAGGGTGATCAGGATCCTGGTGTGAAGCACAGGGGTCTTGTATTATCCTGAAGGGGGCTATTTGATTATTTTTTGAAAGGGGTTACTTATTGACACTGGTGTCTTGTCCTGTTATAATTGCAATAAGCCACTTGAGATTGTGTGTAATAGTGATTTTCATCACAGTTAAGAGGTTTACAGTATAAACACTTCTCTTTGTGTTGTGCATAACAATACTGCTTAACCACAGTTAAGTCACTGTAATGCATTGTTAACTGTTCTTGTCTTTTATGCAGTGTCTATCATGGGCAAGGCCAGCTCGGTTTTTAACAGCGCTCGTAGACTGGAGGTGGTCCGGACGTGCATCGGTTTCATCTTCGACAACAAGACTCTGGAGACAGAGAAGGTGATGCAATCATTTCTGTGATGACAGAAGGATTAAACTCACACATTCACTTGCACATCTGGAAAAAGAGAGCATGCAGATTAGCATGCGTTAGTGATGGCATTCACAGCACGATAAGCAAAGCTCTCCAGCTGCAAGTCGTACAAACGTAAGAGGAAAGGGGTGAACAAACAGTCACACATATTCTTCTAATTTCCCTGCCCTTATCACTAATACTAATATTATTCTAACATTAACCGTGACTGCTGTTTGTCTAAAACATTTTTTAGGCTAAATAACTCCGTGCAGATTACCTGTAGCAAAGGAAATCTGTTCACAGAGGATGATTGGAGCCTGCTATCACATGCGTGTGTTTGCATTGGAATGGTAGCCAGCTACCTGCACACATTTGAGTTTAAATTGTAGGTTATACAATGCAAGCTTGCATCCCTTTACAGTTGTAAAAATGTTGTGCTTGCAGCTTAATGGTTTCTCTGAGCCAGTAAAGACATCACCTCCACACAACCTCTACTCCATCAGCCCGAGTAAACCTGAGCGGAGGGTGCTGCCTCTGTCTAGACTTAAAATCTCATCAATAACAACCGTTCTGGAATTTTAACTATAGGTCAGAGGTCAACTGGCTGGATTTAGCTGGAGCGATTGCACCCTTTGCATGCTCGTATACAAGCGAAACACTTTAGGTGGATGGTGAGCACTTAAAAAGCGTATGTTTTAGTAATGTCTTTTTGGCTGCTGTTTCTTTCAGGCACTCCCTGCGGCTCTTCGGGCCCTGAAAGGCAAAGCAGCACGCCAGTGCCTGACCGAAGAGCTCAGCCACCACGTGCAGCAGAACCGCGCTATCCTGGACCACCAGCAGTTTGATCATATCGTTCGCATGATGAACTGCGCTCTACAGGTGGGCATCAGTATTACCAGAATTTATTACCACAGCGACCTAAAAGCATAAGCCCCAGAGCAGTTAGTCAAGATATACGATTACTCCTGCCAGAGTTCCAGATCACAAAATACAGGAATGCTGCAGCACTAAAAACACTTGATTTTACTTTTCCAGTGCAGAGTTTCCTACAGTGTTATTCAGTGGTTGCCATTGCGCAAAAAAACAAAAAAAAAAACAAAAAAAAGTTTTCTTTAATATTTAAATATTGTATAATTGCAAAATACTGATTCTTTTAAACTGTAGTATTTAGGAGAAATACTCCCTTTAAAGTACTGCCGATGGGACCTCCTGATAGGATCCGTGACGTAAAGTAGCTTATTAATTAAACGCAAAGCCTGGAGTCGTTTTAGAGAGGGAACAGCAGATTTAGTGTTAAACAAACATCTCTGACAAGGCGAATCGAAATGAACCTTTTAGTTTCGAAGTTCCAGATTTTTCCAGAATTCTTCAGCCAGCACTGAGCCTGCATTGAGCCAGCATGACTTATTGCACTACTGATTTATTACACTATAGGATATAATACTGTTTTAATTCAGAAAAGTATTATTTATTGTGACAGTCTGGTACAGCTTACTGATCTATAAGATTTGTGCTTTCTGTAAGAGGGATGTTTGATGTATGTTAAGTTGTTTAGGTTTTGCATAACTTTGTATTTCGTGTCATAGCACCTCATGACTTATTTTGTGTCACATTCCTTTATAAGCGCTCACATTGCTATTAATCTCAGAGTAGGGTCCCACTGGTAGTCCCTCGTGTTTTACTACTTCACTACGTCGGTGTGGCTGAGAGGGGTTAATGATGCTGTGCAGTTTAAACAGCTAGCGACTTTTATAGAGTCACTGAACATTCCGAACATACTTTCGTCAAAATAATACAGACCAGCCTGGGCCGTGGATGTCAACATCTGCAGCCGAGCAGAGCAGGGTTGTCAGATCAGAAAGTTTTGAAAACAAAATTTAAAGAATCTACATTTATACATAAAAAAAATCAAACCCAGTACAGATTAAATGGTTTCATATAGTTGTGTCATCTGATAACTAAGCTGTATGTAGGTCTGTAATGTATTGTTTTCATTGGGAGATGAGAGACGTATGTGGAGGCGCTTTTAAAAGATGAAATGCATGTGCTATCAGTTATCAGAGTCTGTAAATCAAGACTGAAATGAGGCTGAGCAAGAGTGATTTCATGCAGATCTCCAGAGACTGTGTCAAGGACAAAGGTTTTTTGGCACAAAAAGGCAACAACATGACATGGAACAGGGCTGAAGATGCCAAGCTATATGAAGAGCATATGGACAGCCAATTTGTCTGATAATCATCAACCTAATAGAAAAAAACAAGCATGGAGCACAGCACTAACCTAAATATACCAATAACAATGAATACAGTTTTAAAAGTCATTCTTAATATAACCGTGATGTTCTGATCCTCATATTTTTTTCCTGAAAGTACACGGGGTACAACGAAAAAAAAAAGTAATTTTGGGGATTTTTATTACCTTGGTGTTCCCAGTCAAAAGTGACCGGCCTACAACTTATATATATATATATATATATATATATATATATATATGTATATATATATATATATATATGTATATAAATGTATCAACTTTTTGTTTTATTTCAGCACAGGTTATCAGTTTCATAGGCTTCATTGATATGAGCTTATGCGCCACACTTTTTGATGAAACTTTGCCAGAATTATCTACTAATAATGCTATTTCACTCGAAAACTGAGACGCATAAGATCAGATCATTGAGGCTTATGATCAAACAGTTACAAAATGTAATGGAAAATCTGTGCTAATCGAATGAAAACAAGTTGACAAAAAGATTGAGACCAAGATTTGGAGAAAATATAGCATAACAAGAGATCTACAAACTATTTTTAAAAGGTCAGTCATGTTTATTAGGAACACCAAATTAGGTAAAGGATTTTCAGCAGAGCACAACAAGGGTTAAATAGATAGCAAAGACCACAACTATAAGCATCATGGCATCATGGAATTAAAACAACAGCCAATCAAAATCCATCCTGCTTTAAAGAGTTGATCACCACATAACTGTGATGAACACTTGTAATTATGAGAATGTTATCATCCTTTGGTGTGGACACTAATAAAGTTGTCATTAAAGTTATTTTATAGTTATAGTTCTAGTGGTGAACATGCCTTTACAGCAGTTTTTAGAAGGAATATTCTCCTCCTCATTGAATGTAACAGAGATCATTGCATCAGACTGATGCTGTTACTACCGGACCTGTCGGAAACTTTTTGTTTTTGTTTTATGTAGGACATAAATCTTCCCCCTCAGATATGGCTGCTGAGCTGACGTTTAGGCTTCGTCAGTGGAAAGATTAATTCTGCTCGGAGCGTTTGGTATTTCAGATTTATCGGGGAGCTCATACATATTTTAGGTTCCTGACAGGTATGTGCTGTTTTCGAAGAACAAAACTTGAATAACAGAGCAAATAATGTGAGTTCATAGCCTTAATATTGGATCATCTTGCTCACAAGATGAGCATCACAAGAATTTTTTAATCATTTTGCTCTGGTAATGTAGCACCGCTGTATGGTGTGTTTTAAAAGCTCTTCACATTTTCGGGATAGTTTGTCATGACTTGGTCTCATGTGTGGCGCGAGGTCAGATGAGCTGTAAGACAAACAAAAATAGATTGCCTGGACACTCTAATTGCTTTCATATTACTTTGTGGGTGCTTTCAACGCCTTCAACGAAGAGCTGCGACAGACAGCAGAGACGCCAGTTATTACTCAAGCTATGTTTTTTGTTATCTTGTCTACACTAAGAATAGCTGGAGATATAATTGCACAGACACAGACATTTTTACCATAAATCTGTTCTTGTTTTTGATTTCTTTTTTTCTGACTCAGTGAATTTCTCACATTGTTGCTGTGTGTTTGATTTTTCTCAACGGCAAATGATGCAACAAACTAGAATGTTCCCTTTATGAACTAAATGTATTACACTGCAAAGTGAACACAGCAATAATAAAGTTGTCTAGTCGTTCACCACATTACGCAACCTAGTTTCATCTAGCTGTGCATGTTACTCTCTTACAATGTAGATTTGGTGTAAAATTTATATGTAATTACATTTATTTAGGGCTATTATTGTCTTTGTGATGAGGGTTTTACTAAGGTCCTTCATGCCAAGGGTTTTCAAACTTTCTTACAATTTTTCTGTAAACTGCGAGTGCTAAGGGCTTCATGGAAACATTCATGAAAAACAGTGTAAAAAATGTAAAAATAAATAATTAAAATGATTATAATATAAATAAAAATGTGATAAGATTAAAATTAGATTAAAGTTATGAGCAAGTACATAACAGTATAATATTATAAGTAGAAAAGTAATGTAATTTAATATTAATATTAGTTAACATAATATTTTTACAAATATTATCCATATTGCATTTTAGACATATTTATAATATAATTTTTTAACAGTATAAATTGGGTGTATATACAACTATATAGATACCCTACGAATCTGCATTTATTTGATAAATTAAGTAAAAAATGTAATTAATTAGATCATGTTTTCTTATAATAATCAAGAATGAAAGCTTCAGAATTTACAAATATTTATTTGGTAAATTAATCCAATTAATTCACCAAAGGTACTAATAAAGAAGTAATATATGAATCATGAAGAAGAGCATCAGAATAAGCAAATATTTATTTGATAAATGAATCAGATTCGTTCACAAAAGGTGTTAACAAAGAAGTAGTAGTTTTTTATTAATCATGAAGAAGAACATTAGGATAAGCAGATATTTATTTAATAAATGAGTCAGATTAATTCCCAAAAAGAAAGAAAAACACTAAGATATGCAAATACTTAAACCTGAGTGCGTTCCATTTGTATTTCTGATAGCAGCAAGCGTCATTGGAATAAATCACACACACCGGCACTGACAAACATTTGTAACATCCGTTCCTGCTTCCTTGAATCATCACATTGCTTTTGTTTAAAAGCTAGATGACATTTATTGTTTTTTTCCCAACTGTTTGTTATAATATGTAGACAATATAATTGTCATCCAAACATGTGCATGACCTCAGGCGTCTGGACTCTGGATCCATCAGTTTGAGGTCGGCAGTTTTGCGTACTCAGTGTGCGACAGATGTAGAAGACGGAGCCGTGGTACCACATCCCTTCTTCACAACGCTGCCGATCCCAGCGGAGCAAGCCTGACTTTACGCAACTTCTCAGAAAATCGGAGAGCTGTTAACACATATTTGTTGTGCATTCTTCGGGTGTTTACTGTTGACGACCGTTGACATAAAGGACACCTCCCGGTTTGATTTCAGACGTAAGAATGGAGCCCGAGTCAGTGCTCTTGAACTGTACTTATCTGGCCAGACAAAAAATCTGAAAGACCTTATCGTTTTTAAAACAAACTCATAACAAGCTCATTAATAAGGCTAATTTACAGAGTCTTGTTTTCTTCTGTGTGCGGTATGTCCAGCTGCGGCAGGTTCTGGAGCTGAATGTTGTGCAAGCCCAGCAGAGCTCTGGCATGCGATGAAGTGGAGATGCACTATGGCATCCCAGTCATTTCCTGTGCCGCAGGGTTACGGGCCAGCTCTGGCCTGCTTTATCGGCGGGGGGCCCTTGCAAACACTTACTCAGCCTGTCAGTCACACGCACATTTGTTTTAGGGAAGCAATCAGAGCTTTGCACATCTGTTCTGCAGACTGCAGGAACAGTACAGTACAGCAGGCGTTTGCTGAAGGTGCTCTGTCATTCATCAGGGATGTGATTTTTCCGTATAAATATGGATTTCCGTGTTTTCCGACCTCTGAGGGACGACCCATGTGATTCGCGTTTAGAGTTTTTTCTTCTTTTTTTTGAGGGGTGGGGGGGCTGGGGGGTAGGTTGGTAACTGCATGATGATTGAAATCGTGCAAATGGCCTCAAGCTATTACCTAAATAAACTGCGAAAAGAAACATCACGGATGGATTGGTCCTGAGAGCACTGCACACTCGTGGCGCCATCTGCAGGACAGTTAAAAGCGTTCAAATGATTCAAAGCACCAAACGCAAGCAGAATCAGTGCTGAAACCTGTTACTCGACCTGATGAGAATTTGAGATTGCTAATGCTGTTATAAAATTCACAACGGTTATGCTGTAATTATATAATAGGCTGTAGTGTGACGCGCTACATGTTTGCTGTTACAGTACTGTTTTTGGTTTCGACTCACTGTAAAGTGCCGGTTCTTGGTTTGAGCTGCTTTCGTTTGCATTTGAGAACGCAACATTCATCAATAGAAACGTTTATAAATCTGTTGTTGTTTACAAAGCAGTTTCAGTGTCACATGATCCTTCAGAAATCATTCACACACATATGCTCATTTGCTGCCCAAGAAACATTTCTCATTATAAATGTTAAAAACAGTTTTGCTGCTTAATATTTTTGTGGAAACAATGATACCACTTAAACATTTGTATAAGATTTAAAAAAGAGAGAGAAATTAATAGTTTTATTCATCATGCATGAAAGTGGCAAAAAGTGAATGAAGACATTTAAAATGATTTCTATTTGATAAAGGCATTAACAAATATAATTAATATATTTGATAAATGCAAATAAATGCTGTTCATTAAACTTTACATTTATCAACCATTCCTGAAAAATAATCATAATTTCCACACAAAATATGAAGCAGCAAAAAATGTTTTCAACATTGATAATAAACAGAAATGTTTATTGAGAGTCAAATAAATTGTAATGATTTCTAAAAGATCATGTGACACTGAAAACTGGAGTAATGATGAAGAAAATTCTGTATAATTAACATTTTAATAAATTAACATTTTATAATGTATTAAAAATGAAAACTTTTTTTGTATTTGTAATAATATTTCACAATATTTCTGTTTTTTTTTTTTTGTTTGTTTTTTAACTTTATTTTGATCAAATAAATTCAGCCTTGATGAGCAGAAGATAGTTATTTCAAAATCATTAATAACTGTAATGTTTGTAAACTTTTGGCAGGTACTTTAATAATAACAACAATTCTGTATACTTTACTATAATATATTATATATTATTATATTGTTGTCATGATTATTTAATGCTGCTTTTTATTTTTTTTACAATATAAGATTATATATTTTAATGTGCTAATGTGCAATATGAGATTATATTATTAAAAATATAATCTTTTTTTATATAATTTTATTATTATTAAAAAGATTATTAAAAATATATATTTTACCACATTAAAATATTATTTTAATGTGCTAAAATATATATTTTTAATAATGAATGCTGGGCGTGGTCAGATTTTTTTTTTTTAATTTTGTCACTAGCTGATCACATGCCTGATTCATTTACATTAATAGTTCCCACTGCGTCAAATACACACTGAACAGAACGTTAAAATTTCCATCCACTGTAAACAAGCTTTTTGCTCTTGCACTGCACACGTACTACACATTAAGAAATCTGAAAAGTTTTTGTTTCATATGTTCTTTGGTGTGCATAATTTTTTAATTTATATAAACTTCTTATTAGGTTCTTTGCTGTTTATTTAGGTCCTTTTTGTTTTTTTGGAAAGTATCTAAATTTTTCTTGACAAAAACTTGCTGAAAATACAGACTTGTAACCCGTTGAACTTTGGAAATAGCAAATGATGACAAGATGAACTTGTTAAACAAGATAAACGGTATATGCTTAATTTCATGGTAAGTGTGCGATTAATCTGGATAATTTGCACAAAAAGTGTTTTAATCTATTGACAGCCCTAATTCTAAGTACTAAAGTTTATCAAAATAAATATTTGAATATTTAAAATGCTTTTTTGTCAAAGCCAATTATTATTTTGACTTTATAATATTTATAATACTTTTTACAATTATATTATATTTTGAAGTTTATTGAAAAGAGAAACATTATTGTAAATATTTGAATATTTATTTTTATTATACCAAATTCCATTATTATATTATATTATATTATATTATATTATATTATATTATATTAAACAACTAGTTCCATTAAAAAGAGAAATATTTAAAATAATTGTAACTCTTTGAAATAATTCAAATGTTATTACTATTATGGACTTCACGATATAAACAATTATATTATATATTATATTAACTACTAAAGTTGATCAAAGAGAGAATCTTTTTAAATAATTGTAAATATTTGAATAATCATAATATTTAAAATAAGTTCACAGTCTTCTCAGGAAATGACCTAGCCCTATTTTACTATATGATTCCAAGCTAAATATGAATAATTTAGGTTTATGTGTATTAGTGTTACACTAGGTTAACTAAAAAGTTTAAGTTAATTGCAGCATTTAGAAAAATCATCAGCCAAAATTTGTAATCATGGCAGCCCTAATCATGCATGCGCATTGACAGCATGACACAAAACTGCTTTAATTCTTATGTGATTATAAGAACTAAAAACTAAAATGATAGGGGAAATAACATGAAGATTTCATTTCAGGGTGAAATATCCCTTTAAAGTAAACTTGTTATCTGCACATTCAGATAAGTTCTGTAACTGACAGATAATCGTTTGCGAGGCATACTGGGATCTCACATTATTTTTTATTTAAAGTCTAGGTCTAGGTGAGCCACCTGCTGATTTCATTTCTTTTCCTCATTTGTCTGCAGTTGTTTTGCCACCGCTGCTTGTGAACTCTAGAGCAGAGATCCATTGTGCTCAATTCTTTTTCTTGGAAAAAGAGCATTCAGTGGATGATATCTGACTTGCGGTCAGATGAACTTACGCAATGCTCTGTGAAAGCTGCAGAAATAAATGTGCTGGGAAGTTGTGAAGAGCATCATTCCCATGTTGAACAAGTGCAGCTTCCCCAGGATGCCTTCCCATGAGGCCAGGTAAAAAAGAGGAGGATTTCTGTTTGGCTCAGCCTCACTGACTTAACAAACGTCTAAGATAGGATATGTTTTTGCAATAAAAGTAGTTCGATTTTTTTAATCTTTGCAGAAAATGTGTAATGCTTGCTTGCCCGTATAAAAGCAATCACACTTTTAGGTTGTTGATGGTTGCTGTGTGGTTGCTAAGGTTTTCTGGGTGGTTGCTAGGGTGCTGCTTAGGTGTTCTGGCTGATTGTTAGGTGGTTCTGTACTGTATCGATTCAAAAGTGTATGGCTCTTGTCTTTCTTTAAGCATCAGTGTGTGGGATTTGTTTTATCACTTGGCAAGCATAAATTGTAAATTTTATTGCTTGCGGAAAAAACAATTAATAATTATGATTGTTTAATGTTTTTGAAAAATGTCTATTTTATTATTTTACTGTTATTTTATCAAAAATACAGTAAAACAGTAATATTGTTAAATATTATTTCAATTAAAAATATATATATTAAATATATATTAATATAAATATATTAAAAAATTTCTATTTTAATATATTTTATTTTTGAATGTAATTCATTCTTGTCATGGTAAAGCTGTATTTTCAGCATCATTACTGCAGTCTCTAGTGCTACATGATCCTTAAGAAATTATTATAATATGCTGATTTGATGCAGAATTATTGTTGGTGCTCAGTTATTAATAATTGTGGAGAACAGTTTTTTTGTGGATTTTTTTTTAGTTGAACCATGGATTTAGTTTGTGCTTGCTAATTACAGGTATTAATCTCTCTCCGTTTTTTTATTTTTTATCTTATGTTACTTATAACATTTTCAGTGGTAAAAAATATTAAGCACAAGATATGTTTCTCGAGCATAAAATCAGCATATTAGAATGATTTCTGAAGGATCGTGTTACACTGAAGACTGCAGTAATTCAATTTGCCGTCACAGGGATAAATCACACTTTAAAATGGATTAAAATAAAAAACAGTTCTTTTAAATTTATATAATATTTCACAATATATAGTAATACATTTTTACTGTATCTTTGATAATATAAATACAGCCTTTGTAAGCCTTTGTGTTTCAAAAACATTAAAAAAAAAATTCTTTATTACTCCTAACTTTTGAACAGTAGTGTATCATTCATGTACGTATCTCAAGTTCAACTTTGAAACCATGAAGAATAGAATGAGGAATAGTAGTAGCATGTTTTTATACATTTAAATTGATCACAACTTCTGTTTTAGAGAAGCATTCCTAGAAAGCGATTAAAATAAAGCTTTTGGTTTAGAGGAAGTTGACTTGTTCCCTTTCCTGCCTCACAGCGAACAGTGTGCGAGTGCAACTATTTGAGTGAAACAGGATGCAAATGAGTCACATCATGTGACTGCAGATCCCATAGCAGACTGAATTATAGGGAACGACGTGTCACATTACACGTGCATTTCCATAGACACCATTCAGACCACTCGCACTTGTGCAGCAGCACGTATAGTTTGTGATGAGTCACAGTCACTCAAAATCCTCCCTCCTTTCTGGATGTGCTGTCCTGCAGCAGACAAACTACACTCTACTGACCAGTCTTGACCTCTTGGTAATTTACATCATGAGTGACATGTCTCATTACTGGCATTTAAGTGTATGTGTGTGATTATTGTACGTACTGAGCTGAATATGTAATAACTTGAAGGATGTCTCATATGGGTCATTAAAAAAAATAGTAAGAGTCTCCAGAATTAAAATTGGTTTCATGTGGTCTTGAAAAGCTTTTAATTAAATTATTAAAAAAAAAAAGTTTACATTTATTTTACATTTGAAATTTACATTTCCACTTGCTCTGTTTTTTGTTGTTTTGGTGATTAAATCAACTATTTTAGATCACCGCTCGAGTTGAACGTGACGCATCCAGTGTGTGTGTAAAACCTGTTGTAGATGCCACACTGTGCTTTTGCCCGGTTTGTCACTGCCATATTTTGCTATTTTGATGAGATAATCATCAAGTATTCTAAAACAAACGCAAGTAAAGAAAATTACCTTTAAAGTTGTCCAAATGAAGTTATTAGAAATGCGTATTACTAATCAAAAATTCCGTTTGGATATGTTTATGATAGGCAATTTACAAAATATCATCATGAAACATGATCTTTACTTACTATCCTAATGATTTTTGACATAAAAGAAAAATTTATAATTTTGACCCATACAATGTATTGTTGGTTATTGCTACAAATATACTTGTGCTACTTATGGCTGGTTTTGTGCTCCAGGGTCACAAATGGTAACACTTAACCATTTGTAACTTTAAGAATAATGTTTATATCAACATTTACTATTACAAATACCTTTTTAAATTTTAAAGTTTCTTTTTGTTAACATTAGTTAATAAATTATAAACTAACTTTTAATGAGCAATATAATAATTAATATTAATATTTTTGTTCATTTGCAAAGTATGGTTCAGTACTGTGTGTGTGTGTGTGTGTGTGTGTGTGTGTGTGTGTGTGTGTGTGTGTGTGTGTGTTTAATGGTAATGCATTATTTTAGTTTTCATTCAGTATCCATTTTAATAGCTATCGGTTGATTAATCGGTATCGACCAGTGTGGTCCAACCTAGCTATTGGTATCTGTAAAATTGGTCGACCTCTATCTAACATGTTTGTTTCTTCATTGGAACGGATTTGCTTACCAGTGGATCCTCTGCAGTGAATGGGTGCCATCAGAAGAGTCCAAATATTAATTGATGGACTGGAGTCATGTGGATTACTTGTGGATTATCGTGATGTTTTTATCAGCTGTTTGGACTCTCATTCTGTCCACTGGTGAGCAAGTGATGTGATTTAACATATTATCTGATATTTTAAGAGATATAGTGACTTCTCTGTGATACCATGTCCAGTTTTCCTGTGTTTTTTTCTAGCTGCGTGTTGCGCAACATTAATTTTTGGCTAACCAAAGTTTTTAATAAAAGCAGTAGAGCTGTTTTCTTAAAAATTATAGTGAAAGATTTTCAAGAATTTCATTCATGGTAGACATCCCTTAGACCTGGGTGATCCTGGGACATATCTGGGGACCAGAATATCTTCGACCTGTAAACAACAAATAAGCAACCACTTAGCATCATGTTGGGTTTTGCACAGACAAACACCACTAACATTGTCTTCAGGAAAATCTAGTCTGAGCAGGATAAGGTCTCCCCGCAGAATAATTGGGATCTTTTATGGTAAAGGATTACAGACTTTGCTCCGAGTTCATTTCCAGTGATTTAATTGTGTACAGAAGCTTAGAATGATGGAACGTTCCAGCTCCTCTGGCAAACAACACAATTTATTCCAAACCTGAGAAAGAGAAATAGCGCATGCTGCACGATACATGGGGGGTCAGACACGCAAGATCTGTGCAGGAACTGATGTTTTAGATTTGCCTCTGTCTTTACATTCAGATGTTTATGCCAGGATGGAGAAGAGAGATGGTGACTGGGTTTTGTATAGAAATATAATCCTGGTGTTGCTTCCAGCAGCTTATATAAGACAATATAAAATGTATAAAAGTGACAAATTGTTTAAAAATAAACATGCTTTTATTGTAGATAAAGATTTTGTTTAACAGAGTGCCACATCATACACTACAAATCGTGAATCAGGAACTTTTCATAAAGCTATAAAACCAAGAACTATTTTTTCATTAAAAAGCAGTCATCTGGATTTGAGTATTTCCAAGATCCTATTAAAATATAATGTCAGTCCCAGACCAGTTGATCTTTTTATGCAACAACTTTTGATTTAATAGCTTTGTCCAGTTTAAATATGACAGTGTCATGTCAGTTAAGAATTTAAAATATGCAACTTCTAAATTCATAATTGGAACAGCATGAAAACTGGCTTTTCCAATTTACATGATTATATAAAATATTAAAAGCATAAGCATTAAAACAGCTCCAAAGCATTGGAAACCAACTGAATGGAGCCCAAGCCAAAAATAAGCACAACTTCTTTGTTTTTCCATATACAGTATGTTTATCTATATTCATAAAAAAAAAAAAAAAAAAAAATGTGATGCCTGGACATGCAACCAATAGTATGACGTATTGTCATGCCTTGGTAATGACACTTATATAACATAAAGGGAAAATAGCAAGTGATGTCATGTTTTGTGCACAATTGGCCAAAGCTCTTTTTATCATCAGTTTATATACTTCAGTGATATCGTCTAACATCTCTCTGTCTCTGTTTACTCGCAGGACTGCTCCAGCTCAGAGGAATACACTGTAGCCGCCGCCTTGCTGCCCCTGACAACGGCCTTCTATCGGGTAAGTAAGAGTTGAGGTCAGGCTAACAGCAGGCATACTGGCAGCTCTAGTTACTGGATCTTAATCACAGCACATCAACACTGGCATCAACGTTCACTAAAGCTGGAAGAAGGGAACAATTTCCACCTGTCTCCATCTGCTCAGTTTAACTCTTAAGGCCCCGATATACTTCAAGAATGAACTGTGTAATCCAGCCAAAACAAAGTTTGTTTGGAGTTCATTACGAGAGTTTGAAACAGCTTGTCAGTGCAAACTTTCCAAAACACCTTCAAACTACCATTGATCCATGGCTATTATGCAATATATTCTCTGGTTCATTTCTTCTGTTCATTCCGTCGAGATCAGACGTTCACGAGTGAAAACATGAGCATGCTGCAGAGCTGCTTTATAGTAGGGATTGAAGTTGTAATTCCAATTGAAAGCGACGCTGACACTGTTTTTCATGTTTATTTTGTAAAGCTTCTTGCTTTGAAGCAATCTATCTGTAAAGTGCTATAGACAGTAAATGAACATGACTTGTCTGGAGCGCAGAATTGCATAACTGGTTCATCCATATCAACATCGTTATGATCAGATGCTTTCTTAACTGCTGTTTTCTCACCACAGTCATTTTTAAAATGTATTTTGATATTGAGAGAAAAACGCACAGCACATATTTACATGTTCATATAAATGCCACTCTTAGAAGCGTGGCATTGCTTGTGTGTAGGTTGCAAATTTTGGCCAAATATTTTTGTTATTATATATCAATATGACTATAATAATGGTACAACTAATAATAATAATAACTATTAGTATTAGATAAAATACAAAAATTAAACAAAATCAGAAATATTGCTATGTAATATTTCACTGTAGAAAATGTATTTAGGAAAAATAATAAAATACATTTATTTTCAGAGTACATCTGTAAAATTACAATACCATTGAATTCACTTTCAAATAATTTTCAGTCAGAAATTGCAGCATCAAGATGTTCACTAAAAGTATATCACTGCTCAGGTATTCCTGAGTAAAACTTCCTTTTACTCCTCTAAGTGTAGAAGGGAAAAAACTTTGCTGTGAGTACATTTCGGCTTTGTGATCCACTCAATTCAGCCCATCGCTGAAGAAAACCACTAAGAAGCGTGACAGTCACTCTAGCCCAGTTTGGTTTTGCTGTGGTACAGTGGGAAAAGGGGGAAGTACGGGTGCAGGATTTGGAGAGTGTCTGGCTTTCAACACCAGTCCACCACGTACCCACATTATTGTTGTCATAGAGACAGACACAACTGACTCTGTTGCTTTTTAATTGTGGGCTGCTCTGTGATCCGTCTGCAGTGACTCACACTATGCACAGAAGACGTGATGTAATCAAATATCACGTTGGGGACCCTCATGTTCGTTTGTGGGACAATAGCACTTGAAAAAAGCCTTAGACACCTAAATGTAACACTATACATTATATATTTTCATGATCATCGTAAGCCAAAATCTTACGATAACATTGTTTCTTCCATCCAGGAATGGTTTTAAATTCCTTTGGGTTTGGAATGACCTGCAGGAAACTATAACTCTAAAATTAACGGTTTGCAGTTAATCAGAAAGTACTGTTGGAAAGATTGTACTTGAAAAGAACTTGAATTTCATACCTTGAAGAGGTTAGAAAGAGCTTCAGATCTTGATGTCAGGACATTGCAGGTACTGTAGTTGCCCAGGAGTTGCAAGCACTTGCTATGCACCTGCTAGGGCACTACAGCATATTGTTGCATATTGGATAGGGCTACATGATTTGGGAGAAAAATCTAATTGGAATTTATTTTCTTTTTTTTTTTCTGGAATTTATTTTTTTTTTTAATTAAAAATTTTAATTTTTTTAAGTTCCAGGTTTGCTTTTATTATTTGTAGGGCTGTACAATTTGTCCAAATGTTGTGATTATATATCAATAATGATAATAATAATTATTATTATTATTGTTGTTGTTACTAATAAATATTAAGCAAAATTGTACACTATTGTAATATTTCACTCCAAAAAATGTAATATTTAGAAAGATTAATATAATAATACATTTATTTTACAGTACAACTGTTAAAAAAATAATAAATACACACACACACGACACACACACATCTATATATATATATATATATATATATATATATACATATATATATATATATATATATATATATATATGTGTGTAGTATTTACTTGAAACAGTTTCCACTCAGAAATTGCAAGCAAATTTCACAAATCATTACAAAAAGAAACAGCAAGTAATGTGAAATTCTTAAGTAAAAAGACTGAAATAGTATATTCTTGTAAAAACCTACTCCAATATTTTAAATAACTAGTACGGTGTATTTATGTCTGTCTTAATTTCTTTCTTTCTTTTTTTTATTTACTTCTATCTGCACATGTGTAAAAGAACAAAAATCTTGTGCTTCTCTGTTCAACACACAGTTCATATACAAGGAATAATTTATGACAGGCCTTTTAATTATTAGAAAAATAACACACACCCAAATTATCTCAGATGTACTTTTACTGTGAACTGTGAACTTTTACACGTGTGTTAAAGAACAGAATGTTGTGTAACAGTGCTGGATAGTTACGTGTTAAGTTTAATCCTCAGGGCTAGTAGTTTGTTCACATGCAACTGAGCACCACTAATTAGTTATAGAGATACATAATCCGAAATGTTTCCACAGTCATTGTTCATTCATTTTAATTGATGAGATGCACCTGCCACAAACCGTTTTGGAGAGCTGCAGATTTCGTGCAGAGGCAAACGATTCAAGTCTTTCATTAAGACATCTGAAAGCTATTTCTTCAAACCTTGAATTTCCTGTTTTTCAGTTTTCCTGTTTCACATTTGCCATTTTTATGTAAGAGCCCATCCTGATTAAAGCATTACACTCAAAAGAGCTGACGGATTCGTGAAGCCCTCATGACAGAGACAAACAGCACATTCAACAAGAGAGATACATGAAACCTTGTTTGTTTTGCAGCGCTCCAGAAGGATTCATACCACTGATATCACACAAACCGAAGGCTAAATTATTAAAATCAACTCAAATATATTTTACGTATTACCTGAAATCAATTCTAATCCTAGCAAGATGCACTAAAATGCTGTGCAGTGGCTCTAATCTGTGTTCTGGCTATCCTTAGATGATCTCAGTGTCGCACAACAATTAAACCCTCATGCATTTTTCCGTGAGTCTGAGATCCACATGCCCTCCCCTTCACTCCCAGTAGCCTTGTACTAAACCACACTGCGTGTTATTGAGGTTCTCAGTGCATGCTTGGCAGGAGATAAAGGCTTCCCGCCACTGGATGACCCAACTGAAGTATGGACATTACCACAGACACACTAGAGCTCAGTGTTGCATTTGCATTCTTGAAGCGCAAGTGTGATCTCTCAATAAGAACACAAGAATTTTCATGATTCAAGGTATCATTCATAGCACAAATGGCTGAATATGAATGATCAATGAGTTATGCGTCTGGGATAAGGGTTTGTTTGAATCCCTAACTCTAAGTATGAGTAACTGCAATGCTTGTCTTAGCAAACACCTTTTTTTTAACCTCTGGGCCAAAGAGACTCAAAGGCTCGACCACAAAGTCAACAAAACAATTCCCACAAAGATCCGCTCCGTTTACAACTACCTCTTTGCCTTGATTTACAGCCTAAACCTTTTTCAGCATTGTAAATGAGGGCTTTTACGTAACCTGAATAACTCTTAACTCATTGTTTCTTGGCTTGGGAATGATTTTATGCCATGGATACCTCAAAGTCACCTAAAATGGAGATTTGTAGGATGAAAAACAACGTCATTGCTTTCTTTGTGAGAAATCACGCGCTCTCACACACGGTCAGGTTTGACGTAGCAGGTTAAAAGGTTTCTCGCAAGTGATCGGCACGCATCTCATTTAGCCTTTGAGCTCTGATTCATTCTCTTTCTTCTGGGAAATGCTGGGCCTCAGGGCAGTTAATTGATTTTAGTAACATACTGGGCTGTCATTCACAGATCATCACTCAAATAAAGCCTTCCTGCTCATTGAACAGTTAAAGATGGCATATAAAACTGTTTACAAGTGTTATAGTAGGCGATACTAGGTATGGAAAAAATTAGGTCAGAGTCTGGTTTTTGATATTGCATTTTAGGCTCATTTGCTCTTTGTATAAACAGGTTTTGAGCGTAAAATAATTTGTTTGCGACGTGACACAATCACAGTCATTCCAAACATATTTTATGTTTAATAACATTAATTTGGGGCAGGATTTTAGGTCAGTGAGATTTCAATGTGGGTCGGGACCCTGTAAAATGCCACAGTAGTCCAGTTAGTTCAACTGTCAAAACATCCTGTTGCTCAACACTTGACACTGCATTTGCATCCAATAAATCCAGTCATAAAAATAGAGTTTTTACAGAATAATGCAGAATGTCAAGGAATTTGGTGAATTTTGGATGAACAAATCAAAAGATGAGCTATAAACTTAATCAAATCGTGATGTGGTCTGTGAATATTAAAGAGCAAAAATAATTCTGCTTAATATGAAAAATATGAAGTCTGCTTGTTCTGTGTGTCTCTGTGTCAGTGATTGGCACAGTTGTCTGCTACACACTTACTGAAGCACATGTATTGCTTACTGTGTTTTCAGCATCTGCCATCTCACTATATGAGGACATGAAAACACACTTCATCTCCAGAGCTGCCCCAAGGCCATGTGTCCACCAAAGTGCTTTTTTAGCCAACTGAGAATGCCTGGTTGAAATGTGACAGTGATGAGCGCTGGGTTTTACCCCAGATTTGAACTTTCTTCAACTCTTACCACTGAGAAAAAACACAGAGCACGCAACACTCAGCGTAAAATACACATTCAGTGCCATGTCACACTCCTGCCGTCTTAGAAATGAAAACATTTGAAAGCCTTTGGTGGGCACACGGCCTAAGAGTCACTTCATCAGAATTTTTCCCCATTTCATTTGATAAAAACTATAAAGGGTTAGGGTTTCATTACAACCTTTCAAAATAAAAGTTTGGTTTAACTTGAACTTAAAGAAATTATATATTACTATTGCACAATAGAATGTGATTCTCAAAGTAATAATAATAATAAAACTATTAAAACTTAATTTTTTAAGAATTTAATTTTAACAGCTAACCTGTCATGCTGCACTTTGTTTGCAAAAAGGGGTTATTCAATTTTAATTTGATTTACATTTTAACCCTTAAAGACCTGGAACATTTTTGGGGCACCTGACATGCCTGCACTTTTGTTTTTTAAGACCTATTCTAGCAGTCAGCATCAATTCTCATATATTATTATAAATAGGAGAACTTGAAGTTTCAGTCTAGCTAATTTAAAGTTGCAGTTTTCCTTTTGTTTTCTCTAAAAATTAATGAATTTTCAGAATTTTAAGAAAAACGCAAGCAACAGTTGGGTGGTTTTTACTGTGTACTCAAACAGGAACTCCTGAATTTTGGATTTTTTTCTTTCTAAAGTTGTATCTGGGTGTTTTACACTTCCAAATAAATGTTTGTCTACATATAACATTCCCCAAGCAAGTTATAGCCATTTATTACAATATTGTAATAGGTGCTTTTCTGTGAAAAAAAGGTCTATTTAGTTTACTAACAATATAGATGTGTCCACAAACATTTAGAGAGTAAAGAAAACGGAATCAGTGTTATATAATAACAAAACAGACTCTTTTTTTTTTTTCAGGGAAATATATTTTCAATCCGAGTATGACCAACAACAAACACAAACTGTGCTGCTATTTAATGAAAACAATTGCACAATTTTTCCTGCAACAAAAATACAAACAGTGCAGATGATTCACAAAAAATAGTGAAAATTATCTTTATGAACTATATAAGAATGATTTACATAATATACATAATATAAATAATCAGTCCGCTGGCTGTACTCTGTGTTGGAATCGATTTTACCGGGGCATCACCAGCGACGCGAAGACATAAATTCCAGTGCATTATCCGATATGTACTGCTATTTCATCCTTTTTTGGTTTGTTTTATGTCAAAGTACTGAGCTGTGTGTGTTTCTGGGCTTTTTCAGAGAGGTCTCTCATGCAAATGTGTTATTTTGTGTTTGTTTTCATGCACACATGACAGACTTTACTTTCACTTTGGTTTATTAAAATTTCCACTGAAAATCCTAAATGGTGGTTCGAAAGACCAAAACCTATGTTTACTTGTTAAATATGAGACAGTTTGAACCAATTTGGGCCCGGGGGTGGGACCAAACATCTACAATCATTCCTGAAATGCATTGGTTTCTTCTGACGGATCAATGTTGTCCCTGCTTTACAACACTTTTTAAAGCATTCAGATAGAATTAGCGGTTCAAAAGTTATTAAACATTTAAGAACAATAGGTATTTTTAGCCGCGGGCGGCTGTCTCAGTCTTTGAGGGTTAAAAGATTAATAAAAATGCTGGTGTTTTATGTCTTTTACTAATTATCACCACTAATAATTATATATATATTTACATTTATTCATTTAGCAGACACTTTTATCCAAAGTGACATACAAATGAGGACAATGGAAGCAATAAAAATCAACAAAAGAGCAATGAAATGCAAGTGCTATAACAAGTCTCAGTTAGTCTGAGAATTATTATTATTATTATTATTATTATTATTATTATATTGAATCATAAATCCAGAAAAAATGTGAGACAACAGAATTTCTGAAAAAAATAAACATTTCATAGGGCCCTGTTATTCATGAATATAAGTTTTATGAATATAACTGATTGGACAGGCTTTTTAATTATTGCAATTTAATTAAAACATAAAATGCAGAATTTGGAAAATTTAGGATTATATAAAATTTTATGGATGGATGGAGTGGTTGGATTTTTCAGCCGTTTTGTTATGATGTATGTTCTTGTATTTGTGAGAATATGAGAGTTGTTCTTCGCACTTTCACTTGGTTAGCTGGCTCATTGTGGCGTCTTTCCCAGAGGGCTAAACTGTTCTATAGTCAAGGTCTGCATGCCATCGGACATGGGAACATGCTCAACATGCTCTCTTTCAGTGAGCAGCCTGTTTGTATTTGAGTGAATATTCAATCTCAAAACATTACCCCACTCTGGACCGAGATCATCAGGTGTCATTGCTGCTGCACTGTGAAGTTATGTCTGCGGTGACGACTGGGAAGGTTGTAGATCTCTCAGCTTATGTGTGTGCAGCTGAAGCATGTTTATGAGTGTACATCACTGGTGTAGTCTGTCTTGAGATGTTGATAGGAGTGTTTAAAACTGCTCTTCTCACACTCACAATGCTGTGCTACGTGGTCATGAAAACTTATGGTTGATTATTTTATACAGTGTATGTAGCATTTCGGATTTATTTGTTCTTCTGTATTTTTTGTCCTTTTAATTGGAATTTAATCGCTGCTTTTTACTTGACAAAAATTAGCTATAAAATTTCTATTGTATCAAAAATTTTGATATCATAAAGACCTTATTTAAAGCAAAATTATCTATATTGTGAAATATCGTAAAATAAAATTACTCATATCGCTGCATAAATATGTTAATTGTGAAAAATGCAATTTGTTAAAAATGGAATATGATTTAAATATACTGTAAAATCAGCAAAATTCACTTAGTTAATGTGTATGAGATTGGTATGAGTACAAGTTTTCTGCAAATGAGGAGTTTTCTAATTAAATATGCACTAATTTGCATACAAAGAACAAAAATCTGAACATTGGATGAGGCCAGGCTATTTATTTATTTATTTTTTCATTTTGTTGACATGTTAGAGTCAAAAGTGTTTACAGAGAGGATCTTGGATATGATTAGCCAGGAAAATATAAACAATCACCATTTTTAAGGAATGCAATTCTAAGAAATGAAAATGAAATTTTAAGAAATAATAAAAAAAAACGGCAAAGTTTTTAAAGTTTGGTTTGTGCAAGTGCTGCTGAAGTCAAGATTTTTTTAGCTTAGTGTGGGAGAAAAATCCTATTTTGAGAAAACGGCCTTTAAAGGTATGTGTTGTAATTGAAATCTACTGACACAAATCTAAAAAGTCCTTTAAAAGAAACACTTAACGGTGTATTTTGAATGTTTTCTTTCCACTAGCCTGAAAAATACTGTTTGTAAAGCCAAAAAAGCCCAAAATTTCAAGGTGTTTTTGCTTGTAGTCTCTCACCTTAAAACCTTGTCATCCAAATGAATGAAAATTTTATATACAATTGAAATATAGAAATTTAAACATAGGCCTTAATATGCCATATTAATATGATAATAGGAATGGTCCAGTTTTGACTATCGTACCACTTGCACTGACTGTCACGTGCTGCATAGAGCCACGTGACTGTATTATGGGAAAGGGAGAGATTTTCCATTGTGTTTGTCAGTAAATAATGTCATCTCTGTATTTGTTATGTAAAGTATCGGGTATCTGTCTTACAATAATAAATGAATGTCATTTGTGCATACAATTGTGGTTTGAATGTGCCACGAATGTCTCTGGCACTGTCTGCAGCAGGCAAGTGTTTCAGCCACAGTTCAGCAGAAATGGTTTTGGGGTGTTTGTTGTCGTTGAGGCGTTACATTAATTTCTTGTCAGTTCACGAGCTGGCATAACCCTGTCATAGCTCTGACGCTGACCATAGCTTGACCTTCTCCTGTTTACTTTGCATTGTGGGACATGATTACAGCATGTCCTGCATACCTATGGGCTCTGTTTGTTCAACCATTTAACATTTTGCCCTGATGTTCTTTGTTGCTCTTCTTGTTTGACATAAATCATAATTGTAAATGTGCTGTTTAAGCCTAAATGTCTTTTAGCTCACATAGACGTGCATATTTTTTGAGACAATGCATTTAAAATTGGACTGTTTTGATTCCTTCCTGGCTCTGCAAATGGAATGTTTCTTAGTATTAAGTAAGCAGGGATTTGTTCCATAATGTTGGTAAATCATTACCCTGTGCTGTTCATGGATCACAGTGAGATCTTCTTTTTTTCTGACACGGTTAAGCATTTGCTTTTTATCCCTATTGGGAAATTCAACCAAAACACTGGCAGAAGCGCCCAAGGTCAAAATCAAGGTCAACACCTTCTTGGTCAAGGTGGCTGGAGCTTGGACCAAAAACAAACCGGCCATCATGTTCTTAAACCATCTTTATCTCAAGGGTTCAGAATGGAAGAAATATGCAGTAGAAAAGAATCATAAAGTCTCTTTTTAGAAGAAGGTTGCTGATTTGGTGTGACATGAGCAAAAACTCCTACTTACAACCAACAGTTGAGACCTCTATTATTTAGAAGAAAGACCATCAAAATGTCTTGTACTCATTCAAGGGCATCAGATTTAACTCCACATCTCCTGCCCGCCATTAAACACTTTCATGAAGTCTGAACAAATAAATTCCTCCTTGGAATGCAACATCTTGACATGTGCTCTGTTGTAAAGGCTGTACAGTTGGACGAGGTCAAAATGACCCCCTCACATCTGCTGTTGGAGAACCGGCAAATCTGCACACATCCACCTCCATCTGCTGCCAGTCACAACAGTGTTGAAGACAAATAATACTACTCTGGCAGTGCGTTCCAACTGCACTGATTCTCCTGCTGCATTTCTTGCCACTTTTTCACTCAGCTCCATCTGTATGTCAGCCTTGAGGAAATGGGGTCTAGACAGCCTCAGAATATCTGCAAGTTCTCAAAGCTTCAACCTGGCCAGCTTTAGCTATATCTGCTAGAATTATGGATGAGTAGGATTTTATCAGCACAGCTTGACGTGGACAAATTGGTATTATAGGGTCTCCTGGTGTTGAAATGCATATTAGACATTCCAGACTACATACACTGTCCAAACAAACCTTCACATTAATGTCTTTGCTGGTACTTTCCTGGTGATAGAGATTAGGAAAATTCATATATGTCAAAGTGAAACAGTCTTTAGATATACAGGGTTTATACATGATTAGGCATGGGCTGGTATGAGATTTTGACGGTATGATAACCTTAAGCAAAAAGCACGGTATCACGGTATCACAGTATTGTTGTTACAGCTCTGAAATGTGTTATTTTTAAATGACTGGGTTAAAAGATAATATTTTTTTCCGCTGGACACAATACATACAGAATATTAGAAACATCTTATAAATATAAGTATATAAATATAAGACTGACATCTTTATTTAACCTAAATCACTAATTACAGTTATTTAATTTTAGTTATATAATTCATATACATATCATTTATATCATTTAGTTATATAATAATAATCATACACATAATTTGATTTAATAATAACCCAATTTGAAGCAAAAACAGAATGTTCTGACAAGCTTTGTGAAATTGCAGAAGCTCTGAATGAGATGCAGATTCACTCGAGGCACCTCTGGAACACCAGATACAGCGTTTCTTTAGTTACTGCTGTAAACAAAGCTGCGCTGTGCTGAAACACTGCTTTAATATGAACTATACAGAGACGAGATGAAAAGAAAATACCACGTAAACTTTAAAGAAGACAGTCAGCTCCCCTCAGAAACACATTCATATAAACCCCCCAAATCAATATTGAGGAGTTTCTTCTAATAGTTCGTGCATCATGAACAGTGAGTGATCTGCCTGCTACAGTATTTTTCTCTGTGCGTCCATCTTCAGCGTCTCTGGCCTGTGTTAACGGGGATTAACAGACTTCATATTTTCACACAAATGACATTTTGGAAAATGATTGCATTGCAACACAGTTTGTGCAAGTCCAGAACAGAGAGTTCCAATAAGGCAAAAAGCGGCCAGTTGCCGATCGCGTAATGGCCAAAGTATACTTCGGCCATCAGTGCACCATCGGCATTACGTTATTTTTGTCATCAAGAGATACTGTGCATGTGTCGAGCATGTCTGTATACTTTTGAAAGCTGTGCGGAAGCGGCTGTGCGCGAGACAGAAAGGAACACTGAATGTGAAGTGTACCCGGGCCTTAAGTTCCTGGGGCAGCTCCTTAAGTTCAGCCATCCTACATACACATGACTGACCGCTCGCTCACACCAACATGAGGAGGAGGGATCAGTGTTACTCTCTACACTGCACTCAGCCTGAGGGAATCCTACTCTTTCAGTCTTTGATCAAGATCGGCCGATCATTAATGCGCATCTCGTCAGTAAAGTCGGTTCTCTAATCAGCGATAAATTCCATCAGGTGCGTGATTTCATATAGAGCAGCTGTTACTACACAGAGCCATTGTTAACTGACAAGCTGCGCAAATCCACGTACATTTTCAGGGTTTATTTGCGCAGCTTGGAATTTATCGCTGATTAGAGAACTGGCTTTACTGACGAGATGCGCATTAATTATCGGCCGATCTTGATCTGTGCACCCCTAGTCTTTGAGGAGAAATGGAAAACGGCACACACCGCAGGAACGGTATAATGGAAAATATTAGTGGTTTTGAAACCGTGAAATTTTGAAATCGTGGTATACCTTGAAACCGGTAATCGGCCCATACCTATATTGGGTTTGGATTTATTTAAACAGCAAAAGGGGCTTCCCAAGTGCCTCTGCTGATGTAATCTTGAAGCCATTCACTTTCAGAGGTTGTGTCCCAGTTTGCATGCTATTGTAAATAGCATGCACTGGTTTGAGCTGATACACGACCACCATAAACAAAACAGCTGCCATCATCCTGAACCATCTTTATCTCAAGGGTTCAGAATAGCAGTGATTTGCAGTAAAGATGCTTTAAGAAGTCTTGATTTGAGGTGGCCTGAATGACCTGAGGTAATGCTGGACAGGGATGCAACAAGTTTGCATTTAGTACACCTCTCTTCATGTAATGTAAAATCTGTAAGTTTAGATGGTGTACTATTTCAGATGCATCCATGCATTCTTGTTCATATATCATTACCTACAACCTTTTGTGATATAGAAGAGGAGTTTGATGGTTCTCTTACGATACTGTTTATTAATAGTTTTGTGTTGTAGAAGAGGGTTTTGATGGTTATATTAGGCCCCAGCAGTTTTTAATGCAGGAAAAATTTAAAAGGAGTTGCATCAAACACATCTACATCCTCAAATGTACAGGTATGTACTTTTTATAACCAGTGAAGCACATACTTTTAGTGCCTAGTAAAGTATGCTAATTGGGACACAGCCAGAATCTGTTCTTGCTTATTACGATGTTTGCCTCCGTCTTTCCATTGCTGCTGATTTTTCTCTTTCCCTCTTTCCATCTGCCGTTTCACTTGTGATTGTGGTTTGGTTAGCTGTAAGGAAACTAAGTAGCAAAGACAATTTGTCGTAACGCATGTTTAGGGGTTTTGGGAAGAAGACATTAGATGGTAATTTAATCGGAGGTGTGAGCTGTACAGACCAATGGAAGGTGAGAAAGACATCATGCATGGTGTGCAATCCACTAAATTATACATCCGTATGTGCAAATACAATAAATACAGCCTTCATAGCTTTAGCAGATGTCCTTTAGAGTCAGTAAGCAGCCCACAGGTGATCTGGTTTGCGTTGGAAAGCACAGGAAAACACTAGGGTCATGTTTTTGAATTTTTGATTTCTTGATTTTCTATCTATGTGTATTAGTGTTTGTGTTTGTAGTTTTGTGAATTGTTTGATATTGATACTATTGGCATTGTTGTGTTAGTTGTGTTACTTTCCTGTTTTCAGCATGCTTTTTAATGGACTCCTTTACAAGTGCTGTACAGCCCAGTTGGTTTCATGAGCTGTGAGGACCCCAGCTCGGCTGATTTGACCTGTTATATAGACAGTAGCAGGCACTGTGTTTATCTTAGCAGGCTGCCAGAGTTCACATTGTGCTGGCCACTGATCCATCTTCTTGCTTGCAGAAACTGGCAGCTGGCGTGGACCAGTTCGCCTACACCTGCATACAAGACCATCCCATCTGGACCAATCAGCAATTCTGGGAGGCCACCTTCTACTCTGAGGTGCAAAACCAGATCAGAGCGCTTTACCTCACTGCCCCTGAGGAGAAACAACTCATCACTGCCAAGATCAAGGTAAAGTCTTGAAATCCACTTTTTTGTTTGACTAATACCTACATTTTTTTAAATTTAAAATGCAGTTAATTTAATTCAATGATATGAATACACATTCTATGATGTTTTTAATTTCTGAACTAAATTTGATTTTAAATAGTATTTTTAAATGTATATTTTAAATTAGCATTTTGTCTTAAAATCTCAGATAATTTCACTTTTCATGACAAGACAAGGCATATGATGCAACCCTGATATTTCTGAATTATAATTTGTAGGTTTACTTAAAATAAAAAAAATTAAGAACATCAAAAACAATTTTGAAAACAATTAAGATGCGTACATTCACAAGTATTTAAGTATTTTTATTTGACGGTTACGCCACATGACCACAAGTGTTCTTAAATTAAAACTTTTGCCAAAAAAAGCCAACATGAACACTTTTCATTTGTAAAAATTTGGCACACATTTTCAAATTAGATTTTCCCTTAACTCTATTTTGGATGAGTATATTTTTAACTGACCAACTTAACATTGTAGTTATGTTTATGATTGATTTATGGTTGCAGTTATGTTTATAAGCGATAAAAGGATAATAAAACAAGAACTCTTACTTGGTGTAAGGTTTGTAAACTTGTTTGTTTATGAGTACATGTTGTAGTAACGAGCTTAGTTGTTGTCCAAGTCAGACAAAACGTGGTTGGTTTTGATGATAAAGATCAAAACCAGCCACAATTTCAGTAGAAAAGAGATATCATTTAACCCGGTTTCTCATCATCAGGAACAGAGTACACTGTCCACAGCATCCAGTGAGTCAGAACGAACTGCTATGGACCTCGCAGCAGAGCAGTTACGTGCTTGGCCCAGTCTCAGCAAAGAGAAGCAGCAGGAGCTGGTGAAGAACGAGGAGAGCACAGTGTTCAGCCAGGCCATCCACTATGCCAGCCTGATGGTCTACCTGCTCGTACCGCTGGACACCAGCAAAAACAAGCTGCTGCGCTCCACACCTGCAGCCGACTGGGAGAGCGGCAGCAACAGCATCCTCACAAACAGGCAAGAAACGTCCTTCTACAATGCCTTGCAGAATATATGTTATTTACTGTACAGTGACATTCATGCATTTGTCACGTTTTTATCCGAAGCAACTTACATTTTATTCAAGACACACATTTCTGCTTTCCTTGAGAATCGAACCCATGACATTGGCATTGCTACTGTTTGAATTACTGGTTATCTCTGCTGTTTCACTTCACTGAATGCAGTTTTCCAACCACTTAAACTCGAAATAAAACATTTAATTAGCTCAGAACATGCAAATAAAATAAAACATTTAAAAGCCTTATGATTGACCTCTACCTGCAAATGATTAAAATATCTTCCACGTGTTTTCCGCAAAGTTTAATGGATCATTATGTAAGTTGTGAATGTGAAGTTAGAGTGAAGGGAAGAAAGTGAAATGTGTGTCCAATTCGAGAAGTCCAAATCACTACAACAAACCTCCCACACACTGATTAATAAAGCCCTTCACTCAGAATCCTCTGAGCAATCAGTGTCTGGAGGATCTGGAGATAAACCACTGAAATCAATTACAGCTTTAATAATGAAGTTTGTGAAGAAGAACATTTTGTGGCACTATTTGAAAATTGTTGAACCAGTTTCATTTGACTAACTTGGAGCTAATCTGAGCAGAAGAGTCGGCCAAAGTGTTCAAATCAGAGATCATTTTGCCAAAGGTGGTTCTTAAAACTATAAAAATGCTTATGCAAACAGCATATTTTAAGCACAATTTGCTTTATACCATTACATAATCATTTGAAAATAATTCAAATCAGTTTCATTGCTTTGAAATAAAAATGTCACAGAGAAGCAAAATTTCAATGTGTCATTTGTAGTCCCGTAAAGTAAGAGAACTGCTTATGGCTCTAAACACTTTTGCAGGTCAGTGGTGCTCCAGTACGTCTGGCATACATCAGATCAGTTAAAATGGAAAAGACGCACAGCAGGGGCTTGGTTACGAAACACACATGCTAATATGAATCAGCTTGTTTCTCAGCGTCTTCAGCAGAAAACTATACAGTATGAATGTATGTAAAAATGTAAATAGAAGTAGCCCAGTGTAGTTCCTCAAGAGTCCTATCCAGTTATACACCACATTCAACTCAGCCACTTCGGTAGCCCGAGTGCTGCTCTGCTTCAGCAGAATGATGAAGTGGAGGGAGCACTCAGCCATAACCAAAAAAAGATAGAGGGATCGGGATGTAGAGCTTTGTAATAATAATATGTGTGAGTTTTGGGAAGCTTCATAGTCAAAACAGGTGATGTTTGGCCAAATGCATGTCTCTAGAGTTGATCTTTCCCTCCTTCTGTCCTTTTCTCTTCCTCTCAGAAAATTTTCAAGGCCAATAACTACATACTGAGAGTTGTAAGTGTTAGTCTCAGATGTCACATGTTTTCTTTCTTGTCTTTATTTTTAATTAGTGGTGTTTGATATGGCAAGCATATCATTTTAGTTTCACTTGCACCTAGGATTAGGGAATATTGTAAATGACTCGTCAAATTATGTCTTTTGTTGAAAAGTATGCTATTACTATAAAATAGGAAAAAATCCTTTAAGGCAGGAATTCACAAACTTTTTTTTTTTTTGTCAGCTGCTGAGCCATAAAATATTTATTTGAAATAAGATATTTGAATTTATTATTTCAAAACACAGGCATTATCACTGTTCTCTGATGTTGATCATATAAAAAAAAATATTATTCATTTATTTATTAGAAGTAGAAGTAGTGTTTTAACTGTAATAATAACATAAAGACAAATATATAAAAAGTACTGTAAAATAAAAAAGTTTATATATGATTATAATAAGACTGTACAGTTATTTGACTAAAATGAAGCATTTGATTTGACAACCATTTGACAAGCTTTTCATCACCTTAAACCTCTGTTTGAAAAACCCTGCTTTAAGGTCCTAATATATTAAAATTTCTGTGTCCACACCGTCTCACACACACAGTTATGTGTGCATTCTTTTAGAAAATAATATACTCCACTGATCATGATCGCATGAATGCATTCAGTATCACTGTGCTGATAATGAAAACTGCATCACGCTCATTGTACGAGAGCTGGGGCTGAAAACACAACGGATGTATACTTTTGGCTTTTGGAAGAACCTGAGATTTGGGGTTTTCACTCAGATAAATGTACGGTTCTGCAAGAGTGAACACAACTCATAGAAGATTTGTTAATGAAAAGTTTTTCTGCAAAAGTTGCATTGATTGGGGAAAATCCGTATTGCCTAGTTTTACTTTAGACTTGATTTATTTTCTGAAATATCAGGAACTGCTCTATCTCTATTTGTAAACAGAGTTAGGGAATAACATCAGTTTTCCACCAGAACAATGTGCACTATAACCAGGAGATATCAGAGCCGTCCATTCATAAACATGGTATTTCAGACCAATTGTGTGCAACAGACTAAACAGACATTGAATTGTGATGGGTCAGTAAACTAAAGTAGCAGTTACATCAAAGCTTCTTTAAACAGTTGTGTATTATTTTAAGAATATTGAAAGTAACATTGCTGTTGTTGGTTGTGTTGTGTTTAAGTCTGCAATATAACTAGTATCGTGCAATAAACAGTATTGCAGGGAGTGTGGCTGAGAGCTTTGACACTGAGAGCGGATTTGAAGACTCTGAGACCAGTGATGTTGCCAACTCTGTTGGGAGATTCATCTCTCGTTTCATTGACAAAGTGTGCACAGAGAGTGGAGTGACACAGGATCATATCAAGAGTCTGCATAGTATGATTCCAGGTAAAACACTGTGTGCACACTCACTCAACACAGAGCGTTTATACTTATTACACCTATCTAAGAACTGAAACATTTTGACAGCTGTACACAGACATGAACTTGCATAACATTTGTAGGAAAATGAAACTGAATTGGATAGTACTGTGACCCTAACCTGTCCACAAAGTTTCCTGAATCAGGTATTTATCTGTTTCTTCAGGACTTGTGGCAATGCAGATGGAGACTTTAGAGGCGGTTCACAGAGAAAGCAGAAGACTGCCTCCCATTCAGAAGGTAAGAACTTGCTCTCCACTAGTCAAAGCTATTTCAAAGCTTGTATGTCATTGGGTTTGTTGTGCTACCATTTTGGCAGAATTATTAAAGTAGCGGTACTCACTTAAGAGTTTGTTCTTTAATGAATTGGTCAAAATGACTCCAGAGTGAAAAGCTAATGTATTAAATCATTCTAACGACTCTTCAACTGAAAGGAACAGTTCACACAAAAATTTAAATTTGCTGAAACTTTACTCACCCTCAGGCCATTCAAGATGTAGATGAGCTTGTTTCTTTATCACAACAAGTTTTGAGAAATTTAATATAACCGAAGTCCTTCTAAGTCAAGTCGTGTCACTCTGTGGCCAGCTTTGGAACACCTCTCAGGCATGCAATTGCAGCTCCTATCTCTTTGAATGGGGAAACATCAAGTTCTCCAAAACTGTTCGTCAAGCTTACGTTAAATTTTCAGATTTGAAATCACCAATGAAATCTGACAACAACTGTATCATAAACATTGTTCATTTTTTTCAAATAGCGTTATTTTTCAGGCTAAACCAGCCAGTTTGCATGTGCAGTCCTAGGCGCACGTCTCAGACTGCTTACTGTTTCTATAGCAACCAGGACTTCTACAGTGACGCTCTTTTGCTCAGAAGGTTGGGCTTCGTTTGATAAAGCAGCCATATTGAGTGTTGCATTTTCCATTCAAAACTGTACGAGTGACACGTCTTGGGTATTCTATATTCATTGGTATAACATCACTTGTTCACTAATATATCCCCTGCAGTGAATGGGTGCCATCAGAATGTGAGTCCAAATAGCTGATAAAATAATCCAAGAGCCTGTACACACGGAGATGCATTTAGACTGAATACGACACCCTTGCTTTTCGTGTGTACAGCCAATCCGTATATTTTGTGAAATGATGATGTCATCACCCCACAGGTATAGAGCACGCAAAGTTTATGCGCATGCTCCAAGTCTTGTTCTCCATTTTTAGTGTATAACTGTGGCAGAATTATAGCACCACATACTGGTCTGGCATGTATACTACATTGTTTTGAGTCCGTTTCAGTGGTTTTGTGTGTATGCAGATATTTTTTGAGCAGATGCCGTGTTTATGGATTTCTTTTTAGAACGCGTTAAAAAAGATTGGATTGGGAAAGCTCTGGCTTCGTGTGGATGAGCCCCAAGTAACTGCTGTCTGTCAATTAACCTTCTTGGGTCCGAGGGTGTTTTGGGGCCCTGGAGAAGTTTTGTGAAGTGAAAAGCTGCATGTTTGTGTGAAATCAGTCCATCAAGAGTTTTTTTTTTTTTTTTTTTTTTTAACTTCAAACTGTTGATTCCAGCTAAAATAGGAGTCCCCTATACATAATATTGCTTTTCCCAGTTATCTGGTATGAATCAGGAGAGAAATATACGCAGATCAAGTATTCCTTACAAGGAAAAACAGTCCAAATCAGTTCTAAACAAATATGAACAACAGGGGATGTGTACAAGGTTTGTGAAACTTACTGACTTAGTTCTTCATGAGATGATGTGTAGTTGAAGATACACATTTTTGCAAAAGTTTTATTTATTTTTTTTTTTATCATAAGATATAATCTATTATTTAAAACATTAAAATGCATCAGAATTTAACCAATATAGTATTGTTTATAAAAACTCTGCAGTAAATACTGAAAAACCTAAAATCGTGTGGAGTCGAAGCTGATGATAAATGGAGACACTTCTGAGATGCTTTGGTTGAAGAGGGAATTCTAGTCTGGATAAAGTCCTGGTTTCTGTACAGGACCAAGTTTGTTTTTTGGAAGAAAAATCAACCACGGTAGATTGTTTATTAGTGTGTAAATCCAGGGAAGTAACTGATGGAGATCCCAACTGTTCTTCTAATACCGCAGATTTCCACATAACAAATACTTGCTGTAGTTCCCAATTTTTTTTTTTTTTTAATCGGCTCTGTTTCAGTTCTTGTCACCCTTCTGAATCCAACTAATGAGCTAGATAATGACACCAGGACGGGCCAGGACAGAACATGCATTCTGGACAATGTAAAAATGATGTTGAAACAATTGATGGGTTGTGTCTCCGGTGGTGAACAGACAAGGCTTGAGTGTGATTACTGTGCCTGGAACTAAACCTTATAAATTATGCTTACTCCATCATAAAGAGAATCGTTTGTTGACTGTCAAAAAGCAGACCACAAAGACTTGGCTTTTTTTCTGGTCCAAACTGAATAACAGTGTAATCTTATATTTCTGTTAAGGAGAAAAGTAGTGAACATAATCATCTCCGTACCAAAGCATTTGCTCCTGGTCTTCAGCAGACACTAATGACAATGATTTTCCCAGCCCAAGATCCTGCGGCCTGCCCTGCTACCCGGAGAGGAGCTGGTGTCCGAGGGGCTACGAGTGGTCTTAGACCCTGATGGTAGAGAAGAGGCCACCGGCGGGCTTCTGGGAGGGCCACACATACTGCCAGCAGAGGGAGCACTCTTCCTCACCACTTACCGTATCGTTTTCAAAGGCACTCCTCATGACCCACTAGGTAAAGATAATTTTTTGACTTTCCGGAATTCTTTCTTGAATTTTGTGGTCTGTTTTCCCGAATATCAGAATGATTGCAAAAGACTTAAGATGCATAAAATATGTTGCTAAATAAATACACAATTGTGATAGAGAATGAGAAGCTGATGTCTGATTTTTTTCAAGCGGTCGTATTTACCATGTCTACTATGGTAACGTTAATGGCTAGTGTACGTAGTCTTTTGCATTGCTTATAAATATTTCTGCCTTGACAGTGGAAACGCAGCTATTGTCTGACTTAAGACAGTCACTTGCCACCACCTACTGGTGGTGTAGTTTCATATGTAAAAGTATCATTGCTTTTACCAACATTCCATATTCGTAATTGAAAAAAATATTAATTGAAACATGAATCTTGTAACTTTATGTATGCAATGTAAATGCATTCATGTTACCTCAGAGCTTCATAGAGTGCATCTCATACATTTAATGTGTGCATGTTCTGGTTATCTGGACTTTCCATGGAGGAACAGAAACCTCAGGTTTCCTTAAAAATATCTTAGTTTTTGTTAGATTAGGTTGTTAGACTTAAAAGGAAAGTATTTTGGGTTTTGGAACATCATGAGTGTAAGTAAATTATAAAAGAATTACAATTTTGGGATGAACTATCCTTTTAACAATGGCCAGGCCATATATGCATTTATGCACATTCAAACTTGCCGCCACAAGCCGCATCACACCAGGTTTGACATCAAACAAAGTCTGTTCTAAATGCATTTGAATCTTTTTAATTGAATTCATATGGGATCGCAACAACAAATCGTGAGTAGGTTGTGAAAGAACTTTGTTTAAAAGAGGTTAGAGAGTTTACTGTTCTATATTTAGATAGTTTTACTCTGCTGTAATGATGTGTTTATGTTTGTGTCTGTGTGTGCGTAGTTGGCGAACAGGCCGTGATCAGGAGTTTTCCAGTATCCACTTTAACCAAGGAGAAAAAAATCACCATTCAGAACCAGCTACAGCAAAACATGCAGGAGGGGCTTCAACTAAGATCCGCCTCCTTCCAGGTATTGACGCACAGAATATGCAGCCAGTAAATAGAGAGTGTTTTTGTTCATGTATTTTTATTTGAAATACAGAAAGTTTGCATATTTTCCAATAGTTCTTCTTAACCCTTGACATGACAAACCTTACCCCTAACATGGGGCATGTTCATTTTAAGTGGTTAGCTTTCCTTATTGCCTGTATTTTGGTTTTGAACCTACAACTTCTCTGTTGTGCTTCACTGTCTCTGTTTTTATTAGAAAGTCTTTCCAATTTCAGAGAACCAGATGAAATCTGTTGTAAAGCCCTTTTTTATTAGAGCACTTATTTAGAAAAGCCTCTTTAGGAATAATTTGATTAAACTGATGTTTGCTGAAGAGGAATGTGCACGTTTCAGACATTTCTCTCTCTGTTTGACTCATTATCACAAAGTCTCTTCATGGATGAGGACAGAGCAAGAGAACCACATGTTGTGTTCTTCACTATGCATGGACTATAGGGCCATAAAGATTTTATGGCTCATTCCTATCGTTTTACTAACTTAAGCTATAAAATCAGGCCCTGTATGGAAGCGAGGGTCATTTGTGCTGGTCTGCCCACGTGTGGCTGCCAACAGTTGGTGTCTGGGGTACATTATCAGGCGCTCATTAATACCTGCAGTCCACGCGAGAGTTAAGGTCAGACCCCTGAGGAGCAGAGATAGAGAAGTGGCGGGGAGGTGGAGAGGGGATATGGGGTCACACAGACAAGCGTTTGCGCAGCCAAACCTCTTTTTGGAATGTTCTCCCCAGAAAAGTGGGAAAAGATCTTGTTCCATACTGCTATCCAGCTCAGAGCACTTCTGCAAGTTATTTCTCTTGCCCCCCAAAAATTTCAAATGATTATTTGCTGATTTTCTTGCTTTGTGAAGGTGTGGCAGCTCTATTAGTTACATCACTCTATATAATATGGTAGCTGGGCAACTGGTCTGACTGTATGTCCTGCTTTGTTTTAGCTAATTAAGGTGGCGTTTGATGAGGAGGTGAGCTCTGAGATGGTAGAGATCTTCAGGAAACACCTGCAACGGATCCGCTACCCACCATCCATCTTCAGCACCTTTGCCTTTGCAGCAGGACAGACGGCACCACAGCTCATATTACCCAAGCAGAAAGAGAGAAACACGGGCTTCCGGTCAGTGCGATATATGTTTTACAGAGCGGCCATAATGGAAATTTAGGATTCAGTGTTGAGTTTGCTTGTTCCTTTTATTGCTGTTGTTTAGGCTGCAACAACAACATTCCAGCAATGCTTCACCCAAAACCTTTGATTGTATCATTATTTACCTACCCTCATGTCATTTCAAACTCATATGATTTTCTTTCTTCAGTGGAAATGGAGGTGAAAGAGGACTGAGGTTATCAAGCTTTAAAAAGGATGCACCATAAAATTAGTCCATGCTAACCTGCACTATATTCCAAGTCTACAGAAGACGCACACAAAACTTATGATCTTCTTTCCGTCATCCCAATATCTTGAGTCAAACTGAATTTGAGAACTGGATCAGTCCAATTCATAAACAAACCATTCAGACTAATTTTGCAAACTGTATAATAACAGATTCACTGATTTCAGAATCAGACTCAAAAGAATGTCACATTAATTAATTAGACATCACTACTTATTTAATGAATTCTTTTGAAAACAACAAGGAGAGATAAAGTGCATATCAAAATTTTGAGTATACAACAACTTAAAAGGCTAGTTCACCCAAAAATGAAAATAAGCCTTTTATTTACTCACCCTCAAGCCATCCTAGGTGTATATGACTTTCTTCTTTCAGGCGTATGCAATAGGATTGCAAGCTTTTTAATGGCAGTGAATGGTGGTCGAGATTTTGAAACCCAAAAAGTACACCCATCTACCATAAAAAGTGCTACACACGACTCCGGGGGGTGAATAAAGGCCTTTTGAAGCGATGCATTTGCACAAGTAAAATATTCATATATAAACTGTAAACTCTAGCTTCCGTTAACTGTCATACGTGCGTTCACGAGAGAGTGGCTCTCCAGCAGATGATGTAGGAAGCAGGCATAGCACAAGCTCCAGTGAGAAGTGACGAACATGGAAGCGCAGAGGGCTGAGCAAAACAAAACACTGCTCGTGAATTAGAACTACAAAATGAGGATTTGTAAAGAAAAATGTAGGAGGAATTTTGATATTTGCCAAAAGGAGACTGGTTTTCCTTTGCTGTAAACAAAACTTGGTTCTCACGTGACTACCATATTCTCACCGGAGCTTACGCTACGCCTGCATCATCTTCTGGATGCCACTCTCTTATGAACCTACAACAGTTAGCGGAAGCTAAAGATTACGGTTTATAAAGTTTCAAATATAGATGTTTTCTTAATTTATTAACCCCCGGAGCCATGTGGAGCACTTTTTATGATGGATGGATGCACTTTTTGCCTTCAAAATCTCAACCACCATTCATTTCCATTATAAAGCTTGGAAGACCCAGGATATTTATTTTAATATAACTCTGATTGTTTTCGTCTGAAAGATGAAAGTCATGTCCACCTAGGATGGCTTGAGAGTGAGTAAATCAAGGGATCATTTTCCTCTTTGGGTGAACAATCTCTTTAATTTTCCGTCAGTTCTTCACAGAAAGCTGTTGTATGGCTTTAGCAGACTCAGAATATAGCACACACGTCATATGGACTACTTTAATGATATTTTTCTGTCATTTTTGGAGCTTGACCCCAGTGCTTATTCCCTTTCATTATATTTAAAAGAGTGGCCAAGATGTTGTTAAATTGTCCTTTTGTGTTCCATGGAAGAAAATAAGTCATAAAGCTTTGGAACAAAATGAGGGTGAGCAAATAATGACAGAATTTTGGATGTATTGTTCAATTAAATGAAAATCTGTTTCTTGTAGAACACTATCGAAGACCATTGTGAAAGGGGCTAAAAGGGCAGGAAAGATCACAATGGGCCGCCAGTCCACTATGAAGAAAAACGAAAAGGGCAGTCGCATGACGTGGCATGAGGATGATGACATCTCCAGTAAGTATATTTCACAATGTCAGAAAAATATTCTGTCAGCAGTCATGGCCCTTCAGCTCTGGGATGTTTATGTTTCAGTCTCAGATGATGGTGAGCCCCCCGCCAGCAGCACACTGAAGGCCTCAGAGAAGTCCACTATGGAGCAGTTAGTGGAGCGAGCCTGTTTCCGTGACTATCAGAGGCTGGGATTGGGTACCATTAGTGCTAGTTCCACCCGGTCTAAAAGCGGAGAACAGTTCCGTGTTACGGCAGTCAACAGGCTCTATTCATTGTGTCGCAGGCAAGTTGCATCCCAATACTTTGACTTTGTTCAAAAATCTAATGAGCAGAATTGCTGCCTACAACTCTGCAAACTGCATAAATAGTGCTATTCACTCCACTTTTGTGTGCAATGCTCATATCTGAAAATTAGAGCAACAGCCAGCTGTTTTTCTCTATGTGCGTCTCAGTACGAAAGAAAGGCTCTGTTGAAACTTCCATTTCATTTCAACTTTTAAGTGCTCTCAATGTATAGGTGGGTAGCTCACTAGGTTTTAGAATAGAGTCCCTATGAAAAACAATGACGGAAATTGAAATCCTTTTTCTAAGGAATCTCCCCACTACAACTGCTGAATCATGAGTGTTTTTCTAAATGGTGATAATATTCGGTTTACAGTTACCCGGGTCTCCTGGTGGTGCCTCAAACCGTTCAGGACAGCAGCCTCCATAAGGTGTCCCGCTGCTACCGGCACAACCGCCTGCCAGTGGTGTGTTGGAAACACCCTCACACCAAAACGGTTTTACTTCGTTCGGGTGGTTTTCACAGCAAGAGTGTGGTTGGACTTTTCAAGTCTCAGAACCCTTCTTCAGCAGGTATGTTTGTGCAGTTAAATATGCATATTACATCAAGCAACCTCAGGGGTGGTTTACAATCAGACAGGGCTGTAAATATTTGCTCAAAGATTATAATTCTGATAAAAGATTTGTCTCAGCCCGAGACAACTTGCTATTCACTGACTATCAAATGCATGTTGCAAACACTGGACAGTGATTCCTTAATCTGGCATGCTCTAATCTTGATTGGATGACTTCATGCAACTTTCGGGAATATAAGAACACAAGGTTTTTGTTTATAAAGTACCAGTTTGATACAACAAGCACTTTTGAAGATGAAATAATCACTTGATTTGACAAAGCTAGCCAGGCTTCTCATAGGAACTACCACAGCATTAGTTAAATATTTTTCATGGCTGTCTATAATTTTCAGAAAAACTCGCTCCTAAACGAAATGTAAAGAAAACAAACTGTGGTGGGTCATTTTGTAATGTCTGAGTCAGTGTCTTCCTGTCGTAGATGGTTTTTGGCCAGAATAAGCTGCAAAGTGGTCCAGACCTTTGGCTATTTAGTCCTGTTCTCAACGTTTTTGACACAATGCCCCTGACTGTTCAACATAATATTCTAAATATTGGTGCCATAAGATAGTTCCTCTAGGAATTCTGCTGTAATTATGACACATCTGCTTGTTTTCAAAACACGTTTTTATTAACAGAATCTAGGAGTATTGATGTATTTGTTTAAACGTGATCCGTTTTGTGATTCTGTTTGTTTTGTGTTTTCCAATAAAAAATAAGTTATTGAAGGGGAAAAAATATTTGTTTACATCTTGATTTTGCATGTACATCTGTGTATGTTTTAATTATTTTAAAATAGAATTAATTTTAATACATACAGTGATAATCTTGGACATTTTCTTTGGCCCCATAGTTGACTAATTTACTCAAAGGTCTGGCTATGTCAGATTGTCAGGAGAGAAACGATTGTTCTGATCATGCTCTCTTGATGTTACCAGCTCCGACTTCCTCAGAGACCTCCAGCAGTCTGGAACAGGAGAAATACCTGCAGGCCATCCTCAGCTCCATCCCCATCTACTTCAAAACCAACGGCAACAGCACCCTCACCAACCGTTCCCTCATCGGCATGTCCCCAGGTATTGCAAAGATATCAGGTGCATCCTTCACTAAACGTGTGATTCTTCACTTTCTTGTTTAGACTTGTTTTTACCCCTTTTTGTGTTCTCCAAGGCTCTTATCTTCTCCTGGTTTCCTCTTGGTTGCACAAAATGTTATTTATGTTTTGGACTGATTTCCAAAGGAACTGGAGCACAATTGTGTGGTTATGTAAGGAGAGCAGGACATGACGAGGTCACCTCCCATCCATCTCTCTCCTTGCACTCACTGCTCTCCACAGCCATATTGCATATGGCTCAGACCACACAGATCCTGCCCCGTCAGCTATGCATTATCACCACCATAATGTTCCATTTATCCCCACCTGCTGAGTAAAAAGCAGACTCATCTCACCAGCAAATGGCTCATCCTAGTTCTGATGATAGTGCCCCATGGCAGCTTTAAGTTCTCTCAATTCAAAACAGACCTTCAGACTTGATACCCGAGATGGGTAACAACAAGACACCAGACCAGAATCTGACTTAAGCAAAGTTGTGTCCTTAAAACATTTACTGTGTAATTAGACCCTGAAATGGATCTTTCACAGCATGCGAGCCGCACCAGCATCCATAAACTATATTAATCCATAATAATCCATGTTTGTTATAGCCTGCAGAACTGGATTTTAGAGATGTTTACTAAATACAAGCATTAATGTCTTATGTGTTTGGTTTCAAAGCCTAATGAGCTGCCTATCTAGAGAGCATTTAGGCGTCATAGCCATGCTCAAATGCAAAGACTTTTCCAAACAGCAAATCAGCCTTCATATCCAACTTTGGATGAGGCCATTGCAGAATACATTGCACTGTTGATTTATGTATTACGCAATATAAGTCTGTGAATCAGGTGAGGACTGATAAGTAAGTGACTTAACAAACCCACAAAGAGTGTTTCATATCAGTGTTTGGTTCCATTATGTTAGGATGTTATCTGTATTGGTAGTTGGCAGCTCACTAGGGTTCGGAAAGGCCTATGATGTCTTGTCTGTATGTGATACATCATGTTTGTTTTTATCTCTTTAGCAAGCGAAAGAAGAGCATCAAGAATACCAAAAATGGCCCCTGTCCATTTAGACATTTCCTTCACCAATAGCTTCGCCAGAGGAGGTGAGAGGGCCTCTATTCTTCATTTCTATCAACTCCAAGGAGATATTTAGCATCAAACCAATTCCCCATCTTTCATCTGATATCGTTAGTCAACTGTCTTCTGTCTTGATATCTCGTTATTTGTGTTGTCACAGATCACAACTCTTCCCACACACATACACACACCCAAGCTGCTTTGACTTTGGCCTGCTCTTTCATTTTTTGTGGTAATGGTTCTCCTGAACTTGCAGATATTTGTCACCACAATTCTCCAAAGTGCAGTGTTTCAAAAAATCCAAACTGCTAGCCATGTAGATACATTCAGAACACCCACTGTGAATGATTTTTTTTAACCTGAAGTGGTGTAGAAGTATTCACCGTTATCTGCACACTATCTTTGAATATGATATAATATTCAGGAAGTTGAAAGGTCTCTGCTGTGTTAACAGCTTGTGCTTTATTGTACATCACAGGAAGGCTATTACATAGATCCAGTTTAGATTCAGATTTTCACATCTTCTGAATTCAGGCTTCCCCATTACTATAACCTCGCCTCAGATCAAAGAGGCATGTAGGGTTATGTACATTTATGACAGGATTTTATGTTAAGTGACATTCTGTCATTTATTCACCCTCAGATAGAGAGTCATAAGGGTTTGAAACAACATGAGTGTGTGTAATTGAAGAATTTTCAGTGTTGGTCGAACTAGTCTTTTTTTTTTTTTTTTACCCCATTATATAATCTTGTTATTGTATTCGTCTATTATGTCTCGTTTTGAACATCATGTCTCAGTATAAAACATGTTATGCCAGGTCATGATGGGTTGAGTTCTTGGAAAAGGGCTCATGGTTTTAACAGGGATTGGTTAAAAGATGCAGTCCCAGTTGATGGGGCTATGTGACTTCATGATTTAGTGATGTTTCTCGTCATATTTCTCGAAATCTGGGTTATAGATAGCAGCTGCTGCTGAAGACTCATGTCTTTGCTGTTTTGCACTGAAATAAGACATTTCTCTGTCTCACCACAGCCAAATATACTCTCAGCAGGTGCAGGCTAAGACATTTCCCATCATGTGCTCTTCACAGAAATGTGGAACTAATTTTTACTTCCTCATTTTTAGTAACGTTATTTTTGTCATTAGTAGTATTAACAGTAACATTAATATTGCTCAAACTTACGGTAAGGGATTTGAAAAAACACCTAATCGATTTTAATCCATCTTTATTTCGGTGAAGTGATATCAATTCTTAAATACCAAAATCGATAGACTATACTGTTTTTTATCGATCTGTGAACAGTAAGCTTTGTGTTCTGTTACTTTTGATATGAAACAAAGCTTCAGCTTTCAAATTCTGTCCATTTTATCATGTAATTCAAACAGTAAACACCAGTTTGATGCTCTTTAATGTGTTGTGACAGACTGCATTAGACACTTCAGTTCAAATGACAGTTTGGAGTGCCTTTAAACCGATCGTCTCTTACTCTTTACAACTAGTTATAGCACGAAATGTTTACTTGAATGAATGTTAGAAGTTACGTTGAAAGAAACAGTTCAACTTACTGAAATGTCTCCTATAATCACTGTGTTCGCTTTGTACTTGTAAATTAGATGTTAATTTCGACCTTTAAAATTATAGTTATGCACCAACTGATAGAGTTCTCTGTATAGTTTACAACATAAGTTGAAAGATTATTTTCCTTAAGAGAAAACAGACTATACTGTACCTGATATATATGTAAGGGATAATGTACATCCAGCCGGATGTAATCTCAGTATAAACCCCGACAGGGTGATCCGGATCTTGTATCAGCCTGAAGGGGTTTATTCTGAGATAACAACCGAATGGAGGTACATTATCCCGCTTATTACATGGCTACTTGCCACATAAGTAAATAATTAGTCACAAAATACTGATCTGAGTTGAAATATTTGAACGCAAAGCTTCCGCGAAGACAGCAGTTGCGAGCAAGTGGCAAGTTCAAACTAGACGGACATGTAAGGGAAACGGTGCAGTCAAACCACTTATTACATAACATTTCACCACATAAATAATTAAGGCAATAAATGATTTAAGACGAAAATGTTTTAAAATCTTACCAGTTTGTTAGTTCTCTTATAATCCATTACAGCTTACAAAACAATCGTAGCAAAATGGCAGGAGCTGCATTTGTATGAAATGAGAGAGCAAGTCCGCAATACCAGGATGACGTAATTAAATAGTTGTACATCATTTTGAATCGAGTTTTAATATTTTATTAGCTAAACAAATGCAAAGCTTCCACCAAGAAAAACTGTTCCTAGCAAGAGAATAGCGCAGACTTCAGTTACACAGATGAGCCTGTGTTCTCAGCTTTAACCGGTTGTTATTGAGGAATAACAGACCTTGGAATGGCGCGACTGACCAATCAGAATCAAGTATTCCACAGAGCCATGTAATATATATTTATATATATATATATATATATATATATATTTATATATATATTATATCCAAACTAACTGATTTAAATCCAAATCTGATCAAATCAAGAAGTGAATCAGAATCAAATCAATTTATTAAATCAATACCCAGGCATATTAACTTGTTTGAATCATTCCACACCTTGTATGTATCTTGTGCTACATGAATCATATCTCAATCTTGCCACTTCGGTTTAGAGACTTGACAGTGACATCTGTTGACTTGGACATGTAAATAACCAACCGGAAAACCCTGTGATCCGCATATTGATGCCCTGGCCAACACCTTCCTATTGTATAAATCAAGCACCACTCACATTTTCATCACAAAACATAAAAATCTAGTTTTCCATATATACTACTTCTATTTTTCTGTATTCATTGAACTCCTCTTATTTATATACTCATCTCATTGACGTAATGTTCCTGTCATTCATGTAAACCTTTTGTTTGTTCACTGAACCAACTTATTTTCTTCACTGATGCCCCATCTTTGCATACTTCATGTCACGTCTAAAAAAAATCCAGGTAACCAAATAGAGGTTGACAAATATTGGATTTTGCCAGTATGATAACCTATATGGGGGGGCAGGGGGATTGACTTCCTAATTAATCCCTCGCAGATAGCTTTTAAAAGGATGCAAGTCATCAAAGCTACAGGAGTTCAATATACAGTATATGAAATCCTGTGTGCAGTCTATTGTGCAACTAAAAGTCACAATAATATGTATAAAAAAGATCATATTGTACATAATTATTGTGGCCAATAAGATCTGCAGTCAACATTTGCCCACCTCCAGTAATCTGGTATTATATTAAAACAAACATTTTCCCCTTTTCAGTCAGAGTTAGCAGAACTCAATTCATTATTTATCTATTTAAATAATTATTACTATTTATTGAAATCAAAATAATTATATAAATGAAATCAATATTGAAACTGCCATTTTTTCCTAATATCAACGAGTTCTGAAAAAGCCATTACTGATACTGATTATTTGGCAAAAACGATAAATCAGTGAACCTCTAAACTTAAGGTCCTAATGTTATACAGGCCTGCAGCATTTCTATCTCATCTGTCTCAGTAAGCTGAGCTGCTAATGACTGTCCTGTCTGTCTTCAAAGGGGGTGATTGTTGCATGTGTGTGAATTTTGTTTTCTGTTTTATTTCCTGTTTCTCTGTGCCACCACCAACTCCTGCACCTTTAATCTACCAGTACTTGGGTACAGGGATAAACTATTCACTCACTCAAACCAAAAAGCTTCAGCTAAGGGAAGAATTCACAATCAAGGTATAGTTTCTGTTTTACTCATTCTTACTAACCTAATCTATACTTGACTTAATCCATGTTCTCAGCCTCTCTTTGACCTCTATCCATGCCTCTGTAGTGTCTGAAAGTCATACCACCATGAGGTTACCTCTGACTTTTCTGGTTTCCTGAAGTAAACTTTACTGTGGCAAGACCTCTTCTGTAGTAGTTTGTTCGGGTAGGTCTGTAGTGACTGCAGTTTTGAGGTTCAGTGGTATGTTAGTGAATGTTTAATGTGTTGAAGATAATGACAGAGCACTGAATCATCACAGCATTGACCCCGTTTACTAAGAGAGCTATCGTTCACATAGTCTGGCAAAATTCAACTCTCCAGGACAAGGAAAGTGGTCAGTGAACTATATGATAATGTGATTCCATAGAAACATGGCAGTTTGTTGCATACTGTTGAGATTATTAGTTTGGGTTTTGGCCAATATATATTACCAGTCAATATATATTGCATGGAATAAATGAGATTTCCTGCATTTATTTGATCAAAAATACAGGAAAAAAACAGTAATATTGTGAAATATTATTACAATTTATTTCTTTTAAATTATTATTTATTATCAATTTTAATATATTTTAAAATGTAATTTATTCTTGTGATAAAAAAGCATCACTACTCCAGTCTTCAGTGTCACGTGATCCTTCAGAAATAATTCTAATATGCTGATTTGCTCAAGAATTATTTCTTATCAATGTTGAAAACCATTATTAACTATTATTAATTGAGCACCGAAATCATAATAGAATTATTTCTGAAGGATCATGTGATGGCTGGAGTAATGATGCTGAAAATTCAGCTATGAATGTATGATTAATTTTCATAGGAATAAATTTCATTTTAAAATATATATATATATATATATATATATATATATATATATATATATATATATATATATATATATATATATATATATATATATATAAGCCATCATTTAGAGTTCTTCACATCCCCTTCCCCTTACTTTTTTACCCCCACCCCTTACTTACGTTTTTACCCCCCCCCCCCTTTTTATGTGGCTAATTTGAAGATGATTTTATGCTACCAATAAGTGTATAGTACTCTAAGCAGCTTTTAGCACATTAAGCAGTGCTGAGTTTGTCCGTCCTTCATATATGTTACGATGGTTTGTTTTTACAAAGCAATTTTTGTAATCCTGCCTAACTTGTTCACATACATCTGCTGTATCCCCTTTCTCTGAAAGGTGTGTGGGCTAGTCTGCGCTCTAGCAGCAGATTCATCCAGCATCCCGCTGCTGCCGACGTGGGCGCGCGGTTAGCTGGCAAGGATCTGGCGCCCCCTACAGGCATTGAGAACCTCCAGGCCCAACTCCTCAAGCATCAAGCTGCTCTCTACATCTTTGGCGAAAAGTCTCATCTCAGGGTAAAGATGTTACACTTACTATGAGTTATTTGAGAGAAGAAGCTAAGGATTTGATGGTGACCTTGTGTGATGAACCTTTTATGGGGAAGGAGGCCAAAAGGAAGTGTTCATTTCTAAATAGCCTTTTTTCATTTTTGTGTTGAAGTGTACCAGGTCATATCACCCTGAAATACTTGGACAGTGTTCTCCCCAGTGCATGATAAATTCATGACTAGATAAGGACCTTGTAATAGCCATTTATAAAAGCTCTGATTTATTGACACAATTTGTCTGTTTTGGCTGAAATCATATTACATTTGGATGCCTGCAGGAACTTTGTGTTCCATTTTACCTTTCTGATAATGTGTTCCTTTAACATTCAATGTAAAAAAAAAAAATAAAAAAAAAAGAAATTAATAGTTGGATTAAATCAGCCCTGAGGTTGACAGTTAAGTAAACTCTAAGATATTTGGCGGGTCCTACTCAGTACATTAACTGTCTGTTTTGAATTTTTGTTGTTGCCTGTGAAGTGGAAATTTAATTTCATCCACATTAGTAAAATAGTTGGTCTGCTCAAATTTATAGTCTTGGATAGAATATAATAAAAGCTTATTGAAATACAAATTTGTGACTCAGGTCTGGAAGTAAGCAAAACTTCTACACAACGTTCTACCCAGAGGCATAATCCAAATGTTTGTTTCTATGTGTTCTGTCATTTCCAGAAATGAAACAAAACAAAATTAAAATGCTTTTCCATGACAGGGCTTAAGACTGGACTCTGCACTGAACTGTGAACTGGTGCCGGTAGAGTTTGCAGACACAAGGCAGGTGAAGGGCTCCTTCAAGAAGCTTCTAAGAGCATGTGCACCCAGTTCCATGTCCTCAGACACAGAGGACTCTTTCGTTAAGGCTCTGGAAGAGAGCGAATGGATGCTACAGGTTAGCATGAACTCTGAACACACATTCCCTTAGTATTTAAACTATCCCTGCACCTTCCTCTTATTGTGACTCACAGTGACCTATATCTTAAGAAAATCAGAAACAGGTTAGCCTGTGTGACTCTGACCTTGTTTTTCTTCAGTCTTTCCTGAAAACTAGTCACCCATGGGAAACTATACAACACAAACATGGGAAAATTGCATGACACAATTAAAGCAAAACAAAGTTGCTTACCACTCTAAAACCCATGTCTCAGGCACTAAAACAATATTATCTGTAAGGATCTCTGCCAAGACACTCTCACAGCTCTTAGTCAGCAGTGTGCACAGCAGTGTTACAATAAATGCACAGAAATTGCTAAACGGAATGTGTTGTTTTGTACTCTATATCTGTGTTTTCAACAGCTGCACAAGCTTCTGCAGCTGGCTCTTGTTGTGGTGGAGTTGCTGGACAGCGGATCATCTGTACTAGTTAGTCTTGAGGATGGCTGGGACATTACCACTCAGGTGAGCATCGCCTCACAAATGTGAGCTATAGCATGTGACAATTTAACAGTCCTATTCCTTCTGCTTATTAGATGCTTGTTTTAGAGCCTTGCCTTTGCCTATTATCGGATTCAAATATTATTCACATGTTCAATACATGGAATTGCCAACACAATTTTGAAACAAGATTCCCAATGCACCTTCAATCATATTTCATTGTTCAAAAAATAATGATATCCAGTTTCCTTCAAATCAGCTTATACCAGGTAGTTCCACCCCAAACTTTGGCCATTGGTTGGACCAAAAGTTCACATGTCAGTCAATAAAAACAGTAATGGGAATGTCAAACTACAAATGCCTAACAGTCATCCTTGCACTTTAAAGTTTTTTTTTTTTTGTCTATTTTAAAATGAAACTTTAATTTTGTGAGACATTTTTGCGGTCACAGCTCAGATTTTCCATGTCCACTTGATCAGTTAACTGTCATTAGAAACAGAATTGTGTTCAACTGAATGTCAGCTGGGGTTGTTAAATGTAGCTGTGGTCAGAATCATGCACGTGTCTGAACAAGTCTATCCCTGTTAATTTCCCTGCTTCTTGACCATTTTGCCATTCTCTCTGTAGGCCTGATCTGATGTACTCATCTAAATAGGCTCCATATGTCTGGCTTTGTACGAGAGAACAGAATCACATTGTTGTCACATGGCCATGTTTTTTTAGTCTTGGAAGGTGTTGTGATATTGCTTATTGCTTTTTGAAATTGCTTACAATAATTATATTTCTATAACGCACAGAAATTCTGCCTTTGGTTATAGCAAAGCTTCACATGTAACATTTACATGTTATTGTCTGGCAGACAGATTTTTGAAGTGGTATTCACAATGCATTTTTGATTATAAATATTTTTTTCCCACATAAACTGGAAGTTGCAACAGATTTTTACTTCAGTATTTTGATGTATTTTAGAATACAACGGAAAATGAATAATAGAAGGAACCTCCTCACCATATGTAGCTTGCAGAAGACTGATGTTTGCTGGGGAGTTGTTAAAGGGATAGTTTACCAAAATTGAAAATTCTGTCATTAATTACTCACCCTTATGTCGTTCCAAACCTGTAAGACCTTTGTTCATCTTCAAAACACAAATTAAGATATTTTTGATGAAATCTGAGAGCTTTCTGACACTGCAGACAGCAACAGTACTAAGACGATCAAGGAACAGAAAGGTAGTAAGAACATGTTAAAACAGTCCATGTGACATCAGTGGTTAAACTGTAATTTAATGAAGCTATGAGAAAATATTTTTTCTGAAAAAAAAAGTAAAATAAATGAATAAATAACAACATAATTCAACTATTTCTTCTCTTCTGTGTCTTCGATGCGCTTTCACGAGAGTACCCATGAAACTAGGTTGCTGCTGAAAAATGCAAACTTTTTTTTTTTCCCTGTGAATTAATTGTTAACCATACAATTATTAATGTGGCAAGTAAATAGGGTCAATTACTATTTTCATGCAGACCTTAAATAATTGTGACAAATAGTGTTGATGAGTCAGTCTTTATGAAACAACACCTATCACAAAAATGTGAAGACAAAAAACAAGTTTTTTTTTCTTCTATTTTGCTGCTGGAAGAGGTGTTAGTGAGGCCAGCAGGGGGTGCTCACCCTGTGGTCTGTGTGGGTTCTAACACCCCAACGTAGTGACGGGGACTCTATACTGACAAAAAGCACCGTCTTTCGGATGAGACGTTAAACTGAGGTCCTGACTCTCTGTGGTCATTAAAAATCCCAGGATGTCCTTCGAAAAAGAGTAGGGGTGTAACCTCGGCATCCTGGCCAAATTCGCACACTGGCAGAATATGACTGCCATCGCATCATCCAGGTGGATGCTGCACACTGCTGGTGGTTGAGGAGATCCCCCCTTTCTATGTAAAGTGCTTAGAGTGCCCAGAAAAGCGCTATATAAATGTAAGGCACAGCACATCTGGGTTCTGCGTCAGAACGCCGGCTCTTGCATCAGCAGCACCACACACGTGTCGTGTTACTCTCGTGAACACACGTCGAAGACTGACATGGAAGAGAAAAAATTGTTGAATAAAGTCATTATTTTTGTTTTCTTTGCACACAAAGTATTCTTGTAAATTACAGCTGAACATGGATTTTATCGATGTCCTTGCAACATTTCTGGGCCTTCAATGTGGTAGTTGTGTTGCTGTCTATGCAGGGTCAGAAAGCTCTTGGATTTCATCAAAAATATCTTAATTTATGTTCCGAAGATGAACAAAGGTTTTACAGGTTTGGATCAACATGAGGGTAATTCATGACAGAATTTTCATTTTTGAGTGAATTATCCCTGTAAGGATATTCTGCCCAGACTGTCAAAATGTCGTCTTTAGAGAAGTAATGCCATTACAGAGTGAAAGCAAATTTTCAGGTTTTGCCTAATGAGTGTGAAAACTTTTTTTTTCCTGTGAATTAATTGTTAACCATATAATTTAATAAAATAAGTGTTGATGAGTCAGTCTTTATGAAACAACACCTATCACAAAAATGTGAAGACAAAAAAAAAAGTTTTTTTTCTAATATTTTCATTTTGGAAGATTAATGTACAGAATATTGCAGTTTAAGAGGTTGCCACATGGGGAAGAAAAAGAAAACTCCTAGGCGGAGTTCTGATGGTAAATGTTTTTGTCAGGTAAAAGCTGTTGGGATGTGTGAGTTGTGACTGTCACTGATACACGCATTGGGTCAGCAAGGGTTAAATCCAATAGGGCCAGCATTTACTTACACTGGGTACTTCTCAAGTATCGGCCCGTGTTTGTAACTCATTACATTCCTCTCTTCCTCTCTGTTGTTTCTGTAGGTGGTTTCCCTTGTGCAGGTGCTCAGTGATCCATTCTACAGGACCTTAGAGGGCTTTCAGGTGCTTTTGGAGAAAGAGTGGCTGTCTTTTGGCCACAAATTCAGCCAACGTGGCAACCTGACCCCCAGCAGCCAGGGCAGTGGCTTTACTCCCATCTTCCTGCAGTTTCTTGACTGTGTCCATCAGGCAAGTTGGCTATATAAGCAGTCGTGTAACAGACATCTTTATCCAAAGTAACCAGGGGTTATTTGTCTTGCTGAAGGAGATAATGATCTTGCTTCTTGAACCAGCAATCTTCTGATGTTTCCATTATCTGGGATGGTGGAATCATAGTGGTTAAAGGTCTGGGCTGGAAACCCAAAGACTGTAGGTTCAAACCACAGATGGAATAACTCATGAACCACATGACCATTTTGCATTTGAGCAAGACACCTTAACCCCAGGCTGCACCAAATGAGACTGTCCATGTTAATTTTGGATAAGTGTCTGCTAAATAACAAATAACCAATTGCTCCATCTCTCTTTTTCACACACTGCCCAGAATCACTTCATAACTCCCAATCTCTGCCTCACACACCAACCCTTCGCTTGTTCCCACCGTGCTTCGTCCATGAGCTCACAGCATTCCTGCAGCATCCAGCCAGAAGGAGGAGGACGAGAAAGACTCAGCTGTCAGAATGCATGCTCTAGCTTTCCTTTTGCAATCCCCATGGTGGGCAAGTAATTTAGACAGAGTTGCTCCTTCGGCGCATTTACCTACCCCCACCCCCCTTTGAAATGATTGTACACAGATGGTGTTTAACCTGCGGCCAGCATTGTCCTGGCTGGAGTGTTTCGCCATCAGCTCCCAACATCGGCAAGTTTAGCACAAATGGTGGAAAACTGTAATTTTGGGGTTTCTGTTCAGTCTGTGCTACATTAAGTAAAGGGCAGGAAGAGTTTTTCTCTCTCCAGAGACAATGCGCACCACTCCCATGCGTTTACAGACATGTATTGTTTTTAGGCATATGTGATGAAATCAAGGCGTAGAGCATTTGAATGACCCAGCGGAGGTCCTGCAATGTCACAGACCGCAGAAATATAGTGAAAGCATCTGAAAATAGAAGTGTCTCATCTTAGAGGCAGCTGTTGTTTTTGCCAGGAAGTCCAGGTGGCCTCGAGTGTGAGAACTTTGCAAGCTCTTCTGTCTAGATCCTGTTGGCTATACATTATTATGTCCCTCCTGCTGCTGTTATTTTTGTATTTTTAAATTCCCTTCAACTAATAATTTCTTGGGCGTTTACTAATCATTTTCTTGAACTGTAGTCTCAATGGTATCCTGCTCATATTTGTTGAATCACTGTGGCCGTGCAATACGGCCAAACAGCTTCTCTAGTGTGACGCGTTGACTTTCTTATTCCAGGTTCATAACCAGTACCCCCTTGAGTTTGAGTTTAATCAATACTATCTGAAGTTTCTGGCATACCACTACATCTCCAATCGCTTCAAAAACTTCCTTCTGGATTCAGACTACGAGCGCCTGGAGCACGGTGTGTATGCACAAATTCTCATGTCATTTTTTAAGAAGAAACACACATTCCACCACAAAACAGTATTTGTCTTTTTGTTTTGCCATAATTACATTATTGTGCAAATGTTTTTCAGCTGTGTTCTTCAAATAAACATGGCTTTGAATGCCTGTATAGTATTACAACAGACACGTGCAGTCTTGCTCAGAAAAGTTTTACCTACCTGTAGCAGCCCTGATGACCTTTGGAAGCACTTCTTTTAAGTGCTGCTAGTCTTGTCAGACTTGGCTTCTGATATTTTGTTTCACACCTTATCACATTACTCTGAGTAATGTGTAATTCACAAGTTCTTTTTTGTGTCTCCTCACTAAAGGCACATTGTTTGAGGACAAAGGAGAAAAGCAGTCCAAGAGAGGAATCTGTGTCTGGGAGTGTATCAACCGAATGCACCGCAAGAGCCCTCTCTTCTTCAACTACCTGTACAGTCCCTCAGAGACGGAGGTAAAGAGTCTATCTGGGTGTGTGCAGAGGTACCAGACAGCTCTAATGGCCTTTACCCTAGAGCCCTCTGCTTAGAGGTTATGTTGACTAACAGTCCCAAACATGCTGACGTCTTTTGCCAGATCGCATTCACAGCGAATAATAGTTCCCCACAATTGCAAAACAGCCTCTTTGACCTTATAAAGACCTTATAAAGTCTTGTTACATGTAAATCAGGTGGTGACAGTCTAAAAAAAAACAAAGCTTGAATGGGAAAGTGCCCTATCTTCAAATCCAGGCTTAAGGGAAAGTTGTTTTTAAACATAGGTATCTTCTCACTGGCAGTCATCCCCTGACACAGTTTCAAAATGAGTGAATAAGTTCAGCGAGTCACCCATAGCCCAACAAAAACATGTTTTATGAAGTTTAGTGAGAGCAAAGGGCCCTGTGGGCTGTTTCTCTTTCTTCCCCCCATTCCTTTCTTACAACCAAACACTGGAGAGAGGGTCACACGTTGTAATCTTGAAACTGTGAGATTTTAAGGTTGGGAAAGAACAAGCATCATGCTTCTTCAAAGTTCTGTAAGTGTGTTAGAGCTGAAATAATCCAATCAACAGAAAAAAAATTAAGCATGTAAATACTTAATTCCATATGTTTTATGTTTTGCGTATGTTTTCAGTTTTTTAAACGTGCGTATGTATATTTACATTTTCCGGACTGTTCAGTAAAGGAGACTGAATATTTACTAAACATTTGCTAAACAAGCTCTTCTGATAATATGGCAGCTTTTTTTTTGTTTTTTAGCGCAGATGACATTATCATGGTGGCTTTCTCTGGTTCTGAACATGGTGCCTGGGCACTGCGTATATGTTAAAGTTTTCTTCAGAATGCTTGTTATGAACATGTAAATGACTAAATGTGAATTAGATTGTAAAATTTATATAAACTGAACTTTCATAATTTGAAATCCGATCGGATTCATCCATTTGACAAAATTGACTCAGAAAATGAGTGCATGTAAACATGCATAATGGTAGACCAATACCTTCATAGGATAAGATTTTGGAAAGAGGGAGGGCCATTAATTCAGTGGTTAATTCTGGCAGAAATTCTACGGTGACTAATATTACTTACAGCACCTTTATGTAAAGTCAGAACTGAAAAATCCAACAAATAATGATTCCTTTGTTTTCCCTTTAGGCAGTGTTGAAACCGCTGATTTCGATCCCCAATCTGACGACATGGGAGTTCTACACTGGGGAGACGCTATCCACAGGCCCCTCTTATGACTGGTGTATGCTTGCGGTGCGCTCACAGAGCACAGAAGAGTCAGGCACCATTGCCACCACCAAGAGGAGGATCGTCTGGCCATGTTACAGCAGTGTCAGCCGTGCCCAGCCTGATGCCATCACCAAACTCTTGGCTGTGAGTCCATATGTCTTTGTCCTTTAATAGTTTCTCACCAAGTCCTTATCCTCCTGCAATCAAAGTGAAAATGTTACACGATGCAGTAAAATTGCAGCCGATCTGAGGAGTGAAAGGATGCATCTATCAGAAGAATGAGTAGAAGTTTCTTCTGCTTGCACCACGCAGCTGAAAAAATTCAGAGCATACCTTGTATTTTCCACGCCATGCTTTTTCATGATTTTCCTTTTGGATGTGTCCATTATTCAGTGTTTCTGAACTTCTCAAAGCACAATCTGTATCTCCTCATCCATTTTTGACGTTATCTGTGAATAGCAGGAATTATACTAGCTACTATAAAGCAAGCAACCATCAAAATACATGGACAAAAATAAGCAGAACCCAAAGATTTCCTGGTTGATCAAAGGCACCAGTAAAGGAAAGCCTTAAAATGGATTTGTGTGGTTGCAGGACATTGAGAGGCTGGAGGGAGAACTGGGGCAGCAGTCTGAGCCCTGGTACACCACGCTGGAGAAGGTGCTAGACAGCATCCAAGAAGACCTCAAACAGGAGGGCAATGTGAGTGCTGCTTCTCTGTCCGGCTAATTTAGTTCCACTTTGCTTCACAAATGTAGTTTCAACTGGCATTTCTTACGTACCTGCTTTGTTTTCCAAATTGTACATTTGACATCACACATCACACATGTATGCAACATGTATCTATTTCAAGCGCATATTAACCTTTAAGCATTGATACTGACCCTTAAATCCAGACAATTTAAGTAGTTTATAGCTGCTCTTTTGGGGTTTGGATTCTTCTGTGTAAATTACAATTTGAATATCGACTTAAAATTACATTTTTATAACAAATCTGTAATGATTTTTAGTGACCAACTCTCAAAAGTCACTTATTGATGGGGATTCTTAATAGAAACCCCAATATCACATCACCATCAAGAGCCGCAGCTTTAAGCAGTAGAAACAAAGCTGCTTATGTACGGCTTGGGGATGCAGTGGTAAAAAGGCCTTAGGAAAGCAAAAAGGAAGCATCCTTATTTGTGTACATTATGTGAGCAAGTAGCAAAGTGTCTTCTCCAGATATACTGGCCTCATTTCTTGCCCTTTTAATTTCATAGCTGCGGAAACAGTCAGTGTCCATCTCTGGTTTGGTCCCCACCTCCAACCTGCAGGCCTATCAGCGACACTCCATGTTGCAACTACCTGACAGCGGCCTCGGAGAAGACAGCAGCCCCACTGCAGTCAATGGGGTTAATCGCAGGGCAGCAACGCTCTACAATCAGTTTACCCCAAAGAATGAAGACAATAGGTAACAATGACAGACGACACTTTTGATTCCACTTAATCTAACTTTATAGAGAAAGCCAACAAGCCATCATTTCTTTGTTTATACAGATCATTTGAGGGAATCCTGTACAAGCGAGGGGCATTACTTAAAGCTTGGAAAGCTAGGTGGTTTGTACTTGACGTAACAAAACATCAGGTGAGTCGTTTATTACATTTTTGTATTTTGGTCTGTACCTTAATTTATTTATTTATTTGTCATGCATTTTGACACACCCTATAGCTGAGGTATTATGAGACGGATGAGGATACAAGCTGTCGTGGCTATATTGACCTGGCTGAAGTGGAATCTGTTCTGATTGCCACACCAACTATTGGAGCCCCCAAACACATCAGTGAAAAGGCTTTCTTTGATGTAAGTATTCCACCAGTTAATGAAGCAATGCAGTGCCTGAGACTGTGCTTTATCCAAGACATTTAGATACACCTAGTCTTGCGTTGCCAGACCTTCAGACTGACAGCAGAAGCAGCTTTGGCTGGCCAAGAACCACTCAAGAGGCCATCTGACAGGCAAATAATGCAACCTAATATAGTTCGCTTTATTCAGCATCACATTTGGAGCATAAAAATTGGTGTAAAGTCTATGCCCCTACAATAATTCACCACCATGCAACCAATAAATCATTCATTCAAGAGCGTTGTTCAGAGTCTATGCTGTGAACTTCACATACTTCTGAAAATTCAGCATTTAGTTGATCCTGATATGCGATCATTGTCACTGTTGTAAACAAAATGGTTTTCTTCTTCCATAAGGGAGTTTTGCATCACAACAGCTTTGTTTCTAGGTGAACCATTAAAGGATATGACTCATGAAAGAATGCATTCCCCGAAAATCCTGTAGAATTTAACTAATCAGGTGATAACGACTTCAAGATTCCTAAATACTTTCCCATTTTGTGTGCCTTGTGACATCTGAGGCTGAGACTGTATAGATGTAAAAAGACGGTGCATTCATACTACTCTAAATGGGAGAAAGTGCAGTGCAAAATATGGCAGAATAACTCCCACCTTCTAAAGAAAAGAGCCAGTCAGTAGTCATTGTGTCACTGCTGCTGCTCCGGTTGCGATGGAAATGCCGTTTCCAGACACTTGTTTAGGACTGCACGTGTGAATTGACTGGTCCAGCCTGAATTATAAGCTTTTGTTAATGTGAGCACAAGAGACAACATTCACGGGGCAGTCCATTTTAGATTTTGTTGCTGGTTTGAAATGTGTTGTTCAGATGTGACCATGGCAAGCTATTTTTGAGATTTAAGGATTTTCCCATTCAAGTAGATAGGATATGGCCTTGGATGCCTGAAATAGCTGCCTGGAGGCGCTGCAAACATGGCCACAGAGTAAACAGACTTCCCTTGAAAGGGAATTTGCTGTACTCCCTCAGCCGTGACTACACTAACAATAGAAGCACATGGCTGTTGTACCTGTAATATTCTGATAAAAAAAAACCTATCCTTAATATTTATAGTAGGTGCCATCCTTATGCTAGAAAAGCTGGTACTTACCATGTAAAATAAGGTTAATAGTAATATTATATGTTTGTCCTTGCTTAATAGAAGTACATTAAAATCTCTTCTCTCTTTTTCTTTGTCCCTGCAGCTGAAGACCACTAAACGAGTATACAACTTCTGTGCAGCAGATGCTCAGAATGCCCAGCTATGGATTGATAAAATCCAGAGCTGCATCTCAGATGCATGAAGCCTTTTTCTTCTACATGACTCATCAGCACCACCTCTCACTGCAGGGAGACTCACTGTGCAATTAGTAGGACCATAGTAAATCCTCCAGTGCCTGTTGAAAATCCAAAAGACTCCTGAGAAACTGCACCTGAGCAGTGACGTACAAAAACACTGCCCTGAATTTCCTGCATCCCACTACCTGCGCTCAAAAACTTGATCCTGAGTTTCTGTTTCAGGTGATTGGTAATATGATGCAATGCACTACTCTGATATTTGCGGAACAAACTGCTACATGCAACTAAGACAAAGCAATAGCACTAAACATAAGCTCGGGGTCAAAATAGCAGTGAAAAGAGGTGTGTTCTCCAAAACAAAAATACTGTTGCTGCTGTTAAAATGCAAAACAAGCACCAAAATCTGACAAATGTTTAGAAAGATGCACAATGTGTAAAAGGCAAATAATTTGCACTTACTGATATGCACTCCGTACAAACAGATTTTTAAACAACTAGGCTAAAGGCATTATGTTTTAACGACACATAAAAGCTTGGAGCAGACAACCTTATGCTCTAGTGTGCAAAGTATTTTTTATATATATTTGCAAAAACTTTTTTTTTCCAATTATGAATGTTATACTCATGTGTAACAGAGTTGTTGTTCTGTAAATTATTTTTTAAGCATCAAAAGTGTCACCTGTGTGTTTTTGTTGAATGGAGAGTCTTATGTACATATATTACAATTCCAGCTTTTTATATTCTGCTGAATATGCTGTTAAATATGTTTTTCTAACCTTTTATTCTAACTTGAAATAAACACTCATATTTATACTTAATTACAGACAATTTACCGACCAAGCAAAGCACTTCCTGCCAGAGATGGTTATCAGTAATCCGTTTGTTTGAAATGAAGGGAAGAACACTATATTACTCCATTCTCTGTGAGGTTATGTGTGATTTTGATGGCTTTTTGAGGCACTAAGGTTTTATCCATTTGTTTTGGTAGCATATCTGTAAAGTTTTATGAAACACGAAAAAATATCAGGCAAGATGTCTGTTACTGAATCTAAAATGATGTTACTGTATGTACAATACTTTGTGGTGCCACTAATGTTTCTGGTTTGTTTACTGTTTTTGGTTATATCTTGTTTTGGATTTTGCTGTTATTTGAAATAAATATAGAGAAGATTAATTACTTTTTGTGACTGCATGACTATATATCCTAAATTCTGCATGAACAATAAGACCTATAAAGTATGTTATGAAAGTATGTAAGAATGCAAACACTAAATTTCATATGCTGATGCATCCATAAAGTGTAAAAATCCTCAAAACAACATTTTTACTGGACATGAGGCAAAAATGCAGATATTTCAGCAATATTGGTTTTTAAATTGGGTCAGAAGAAAACGCTATAGTTTATAACATTTAGATTTTGATAGAACATGCATTTACAATGATCTGTAAAGGATAAGTGACATGCATAGAAAGTTGGCTTTGCAGACTGTCACACAGAAAACAAAAACTAGTCACCCACTTTGGACACTGCATGTGGCATGAACAATGTGACATTAAGATAGAATATTAAGATATATGTTTTCTATTACATTCTAGTTTGCATTCTATTCAATCAGGGCTCCAAACTGCGACTAACAGTCGCATTTGCGACCATAAATATTAATTTGCGAGTGACGTTTTTGCTGAGGTCGCCACTGGCGAACTACCCGCCGAAAAGCTCCTAGGAAACCGCTAAAAAAGTTTTCTCCGGCGGTGATTTGCTTCCATTCTAGCAGCGCCCCGTCTGTGATAAAAAGAACTCGGGCCGAAGGTTAATACACACAACTACACCGAGTGTCGACCTGCCGCGTGTACAACAGCTTTCAGCCGAGATCGGCACATGTATAGTGTGCCGTCTGTCAGCCAGAAGTGTTTTGTAGAGTCGGCGTGGCTCTGGCCCATTATCTTCTCACCGATGCCGAGACTGAACCGACAGAGACGCATTTCAGCCAGAATCAAGCCCGAGTGTTATTGCTATCTGGGTATATATTTTACATGTTATAACTTAAAAAATTGAATGTAATGCCTTTTTTTTCCTAATTGTTTTGCGATCAATCTTTTGTTATGTTCACGTATTAAACTGAGACGATGCGCATTAAAGTTTTAGTGGAAAAAGAGAGTTTCAAACAGTCCTCATCTCTGCCGCACATCAGTGCTGACGCACACAGTCTGATAAACGCAGCTCCGCTGTGCAGCGAGAGAGACATGACGGAGACGGAAGAAGGGAAACTGTAGAAAATACAGCACAACTTGAACAAACTAGAACAGGTAAAGCTGTCAGCTGTGTGAATACTGGCAACATCGTTAACAATTCTCGTTTATAATAATTACTAATATGGCTTCTTCTAAACAAGATCTTGGTCTGTGTTCTTTTAATTCTTTTAATAACTTCATTATTTGAAGTGCAACTGCCGTCCAGTAATCGCAAAAAGGTCTGTGCTTTGTCAATTCTTAATAAAAAGTACCAGCTTTAAAATTATTCCGAATTCATAACGAAATTCAAACAATACAGTTTTGGCGCGCCTTAATGCGGCAGGCGCGGTCGCTTTATTAAGCGCCTAGGGCAAGTGAAACCATTTAATCTTTCTCTTTACTAATATAGTACATAGTGAACATAAATTAACATCAAAATATAGGCTATTTTATAAGAGATCCTACAGTACACTTACTGAAATGTCTCATGTAAAAGCTCATTCAGTGTTTCAAACTGCGGAAAACCTGTAAAGCTTGTAAACACTGCAACGTAATATACAGTTTACCTTAGAATAACCATTAAGTGTCCATAAGCTCATCAGTCAGCTAAAAAATAAAGGTGCTTAAAAGGTTCTTCACAGAACCATTTTTGGTTCCACAAAGAAGCATTCAGTCAAAGGCTCTTTAAAGAACCATCTCTTTCTTTATAATCTGGAGATCCTTCTTTCGCCACAAAGAATCTTTTGTGAAACAGAAAGGTTCTTCAGATGTTAAAGGTTCTTTATGAAACCATTTAGACAAAAAAGGTTCTTCTATGTTATCGTCGGATAGAAGAACATGACAGTATGATTGAAATGTTAAAATGTAAATAAATAAATAAATAATAATCATAAAATAAACACGTTTATTCTGTGGCACCTAAAAAAAATTATTTGGCTCCTAAGTTTTTTTGTTATAGGAGCCAGTGTCACCTTACTCGATTTTTTTGTTTGGAGCCCTGTATTCCATAACGTTTAGTGTAATAGAATCTATTCATACAGACTGACGGCACAAATGCATCAATAAAAAAGTATCTGTTCCATTTACTAGCCCAATCTCATTCATCTTTATAAATTAAGCCCTGCCATTTATTCTTAGCACTGCCATAAGGGGTTCTGTAATGGCCATTAGAGTAAACTTTTTTCTTTCAGGTCAACAGCTGCCATGGCAGAGCAGCAGTTCAGTAAAAACAACACTCACTCCTCAACTGTCAGTATGCTTTTAGTTAACCACCTTAATAACAACACCTTAGGTTAAACAGCACTGACACGTGGAAGTAACTCTATCAGCCCCTTGAGTACTGTGGATCGTCACAGCCACAGTAATGCAAGCACACATAAGTGCCATGAGACAGGACAGCATGCTTGCAAATGTGCTGACCAAACTGTGGGGTTTATCTGGCTTGCCCTGACGTACCAAAATGTAATTTTGGTTTACATTGTCAAAGTCATTTTACAGCCTGGACCATATATAGACTTGAAACTAGAGGCCATAAATATAGCTCCTCTGCAGATATGTAAGAACATTGTTGCTCTGACTAGCACCTGTCATCAAGCACCATGAAATGCTGTATAACCCTCATGCAAGTTGCATAAACGTCTTAATTCATGAATTCAACCTAAAGCTTCTCATGAATGATATCCACTAGTCTTTAAAAGCTATTTAATCCAGTCAGGGTGTAACGGTATGAAATGAAAATTCATCCACGCCTATGTTTCTTTCTGTATAAAATGTTCAAATTTTAAATTAAGTTTCGTTACCATATAACAAATATATAAAACATTTATAATTAGCTTGATTTTATTTATTTTTTTGATGCGTAGAAGACTACATCAGTAGACTACATCAAGAACATAGCATGCAGCTGCCCTACATATTTGTAAATGTTATTTTGACACTAAAAATACAGTATTTTAACGAAATCTATTAATCAAAATTCATCAGAAAACAACAAATGGTTTTAAAAAATCTTGCCCTTAAAAAAAGAGCAAATTCTAATATATTATTTTAATCAAAATTCATCAGAAAACAACAAATGGTTTTAAAAAATCTTGCCCTTAAAATATTAATCATTAATAAACCACTGCTCACTCAATCATTTAATAGGAAATTCTATTCATGACAGGACATCCCAGAAGAGATCAGCTTTAAAGATTAACATTGAAATATTAAACCTTGAAAATAAATTTTGTGCCACAAACAGATGTTATAGTAAAGAAATGCTAAGTGGCAATAATTGGTTCTCTCTTCAGACCTCAATAGACAGATATGTCACTGTAGAGGCCAGGGCAGTTCAAGTTCGTCATCATTTGGCTTTGCCTTCAGCATGTCAGCTTGTATAATTTGATACACTGTGTGATTCCGCCAATTCATATGTAATACATGCCTTCCATTGAGAAAAAAAAATGGGGAAACAAGAAGTCTCGCCTTTCTTCCGGGGTTCTGAACAGGATATCTCAACTTAATAAACAGTAAGATGAAACAGCTACAAATCCTTGTTGGATACACCTACCAGGTCTCATCTAACGATCACAGCCAAGTGGTCTCATTTGCTGTAATGTATAAGTAAAAGAGGCCACAGGCGCCTTTGAGGCGAGACACTGCAGTGCCTCTCCGCTCCTAGAAAAAAAAAAAAAGCTGATGGGACTGAGGTTTGCAAGAGCATTGAGGACGTGCATGATGTGGGCTAGTTGTTCCCTGCTGACTTGTATTGAGAGCAGGTGTTGGCCTGGCAAAACATCTGGACTGGGGCTCTCACAATTTTCTCCAAATATAGATGCCTCCTGGAGTGGAGGATTAGAGAGGGAAGCAGCGGAAGAGGGAATCCCTCCAGAATGCTTGGAATGGGACAAATGGGATGCTCTAGAGGAATGGAAGTTAACTGGCCGTCACAGGAGACTTATGAATCTGTTGGATGTCTCAGTGACTGAAGTCATAACAGTTCATCTTCATAAATGGTTTAAATGTGAGCTTTTCCATGCAGATTAAGCTCATATAAAAAGTAAACATTTTCCATAAAACATTTTATTTAAAGGATTACACATTAAACTGTTTACTCTTTCAGAGTTTTATGTAGCTTTATCACAAGAGGTTGTTGTTTATTCCGGGCGCTAATACTTGCTGGTCATAGTTTAACTTGAATTTCAGAGCAAATCCGACTGTCTGACATATTTCAGATTCTTGTTGGCAGCCGCCACACATGGCAGATGTTCTTGTCTAAACACTAAAGTGTTTGACTGCTCACAAATCAGCAATGTGAACAATGCAAGTGTGGCAAAAGCGTGCAGAATGGGGATTACATGTAGGCTGAATGCAGGTGGCACTGGCGTGCAGAACACACCTGTCCCAAAGATAGGTCACGTCATTCCACTTCCTGTTACCAAAAAAGAATCAACATCACATTATACGCTCAATGCCATCATGTCAGCACCCTATCTAGCTAGCTGGTAAATAGCTGTGGTTTGGTAAGGTTGGCTGTAGCAATGACGTATTTTTGTAGGCCTACCCTGAAGTTAGCCTCACCTTGGTTCCCTCAACAAAAACCCAGAAGGATTTTTCTATGGGTTATTGCAGAAAATGTAGAGCTCTGTGACCAACAAAAGTAATTTTTACACATTATTCATCATGATAATCTTCACAAATCAACACAACTTTTATGAATTTTAAAGCCTAAATACGATCGCCAGAAGTAAAAAAGCGAAACAAACTACACCACCTTCAACATCACAACCATTAAGCTTCAAACAACTCTTTCAGTCTTTTCCCCCAAAATTTCAGCCAGATTAGTTTGCAAGAGCACACTAGAGTAAATGCAGCAGACTAGAGTAAATTACTTTACCTGGTAAACATGATGACATTTATTGTCCCGGACAACCTATTCTAGCAACTATTGCTAACTAATGTTGATTAAAAGCTTTTGCTAAATAAAAGCTTTTTGATGTATTTTTTTGTTTTTTTGTAGATTAAAACATGAAAATATCTTGAGCTTTTGTAAACATCCGACCTTGTTTTACCAAAAATTGAGCTTTTGTAAACATCCAACCTTGTTTTACCAAAAACGTCCTACAAAAACGGCACTCTACTGTAGCTCACCATGATGTAAACTTTACTACTGTAGTTACTAGTTAGGGGAATGATCAAAATTCATTAACAAAACAAGATTAATATCAGGTTGGGTTACGCTTGAATGGGTCACACCAGCAAAACTAGAAAAGGTTGGAATCACCAATGTTGGGGAATGCTAAATTCATATGAAAGGGCCTTAACGGAGTCCCACAAAGACCCCCAAAGTTAATTTACTATGGAAGAGTTATTACCTCTGCGAGAGGTAGTTAGAGCAGATGCACTGTTGGCTTTCACTTGGTGTCAATCATCTGTGAAGCCCCATGTGTTGATATTATTTAGTCAGCATGGCTGTGGACTGTAAAATCTACCACCCATCCAGACCATAATGAGCACTAAACAATGAAGTCATCAAGAAAAACAAAAAAAGCCTTTGCCTGAAAATATGTTCATGAATCTACTTTTGCATTATATGAAAGTAAGTCAAACTGTGCTTTCAAAACCCAACATGTGAAGTAATTTCAAACGTGTCTTGTCAGTTTATCTGTGTGCTTTCAATTACAGTGATGTCTTCTATTAGTCATCACGTTTCTGAGTAGAAAAACAGAATGATAGTTTATGGAAAACTTGAGAGCCACCAGCACGCAGCTATCAGATTCATTCATCTGTTATTGAGTAAGACTAGGCCTAGAGGTATATCATTTGAATGACAGCCAGTCATGCAAACAAACAAGCCCTTTAAAGGAGCTATTGCCGCAATGTTTTCTGATGCCCTTGGAGAACAAGTACTTGAAGGAGCTTCAATTTGTTTTGTGCATAAAGTGGCGAAATAAACATGAACTAAATAATAAAGGACATAAAGTTTCCCACTTCTTTAGATGTTGCCGTCCAATGTGTCCAAACAATGGATCTCGTTCACATAGTGTGTGTATGCTTAAATTTGTGTGTGAATTCTGTGCATGGATGTTTCCACAAACAAATCATTTAATTTTTTTTTTTTCAATTTGTTTCAATTTTTTAAATTTTTTGTTATTTATTACTTCACAAGTTCACACTAACATATAATTAGCTGAAGTATATAATGCATATTTGGCGTGCTGTCTGGGGAAGGGCTCCGAGCTCGGGAATGGCCCGAACCTAGAGTACCCCCCCCACATAAGTGTAAAATGAACTCTAAGTGGAGGAGATGCTGATAAACCGTCAATGGATAGGGGTAAGTCTGTAAAGCTGTATTTATACCCTAGTGTTGATTATCTTAAGTGAGCTCCACCTGTGCTAATTAGGCTAAGTATCTGACGTGCTCCTTCCGAACCTTGTTAATAAAACATCATTAAAAAAAAATTCTAAATTTAAAAAAAAAAAAAAAGTAGGAACCCACACATACACAAAAATGACCTACTCTGGGTGGACGTTCTGTATAATAATGCTAAGAACTTCTATACATAGATATTTCAAATTAAATATATTTAATCATACACAGTTAAAGTGTAAACTTGAGCTGCAAGGTTCCTCTGTATAACAACACAACACAGGAATGTGAATGTACAACTGGCTAATGAGAGGCGTGTAATCTAGTTCTGTATAAAAGGTGTTTACTGTGTATGACAGTGACTCCTGGCATTGCTCGAGGATCGTTTACTGAGAGCGACGAAAGGCTGTAATCAAAAAGATTGCACAGAAAGCCCTTATATGAGATGGTTTGGGCAATGTTTTACCTCAGGCACGCAGTCGCTCATTTAAAACACTCCAAATTCATTACCACTAAAATTAGGTAGAATTTTTTGTGAGGAATTTTCGTGCATACAAATACGAGATAATCCATGCAATTATTTGTCAATAAGAACCACTGTATTTTGCAGCACATTAATCTATCACTTTAAGCAGCCAAATGAGACTGCATACTTGTTATTCCAACATAGATTGTATAGCATGCATTCATCTGCGAAAATTATTAGCAACTATTATGGTAAAAAAAATAGACTTTAAGATATAGACTACATTAAATGTTACTTGCACTAATCTAAATAAATGACTAAAGTGCACATTGTTTTCTAGACATTTGCAGTAAGCCTATTTTACTAATAAAAAACAATATTACAACAAAGTGGCTTCACTTTTTATGATGTCATGAGCAATCCATTTCTCTATTATAGATCAGTAGTTACTGGTTTTACAAAATTACAAAAGCATTTTTAATATATTTGGTCACACTTTATTTTAAGGTCTAATTCTCACTATTAACAAACCATTAACTACAACTTTTTCCTCAAAAAACTCCTAATTTGCTGCTTATTAATAGTAAGATAGTTGTTAAGTTTAGATGTTGAGTAGGATTAGGGATGTAGAATATAGTCATGCAGATTAAGTGCTTTATAAGTACTAAAAAAACAGCTAAAATGTTATTAATAGGCATGGTAATAAGCAACTAGTTAATAGTGAGAATTGGTGCCTATACTAAAGTAATACCATACATTTATATTTCTGTTAATATATTGGATTTTAAGAACATTTCAGTTTACTTTTGACTTTGATCCTCGATGTCCAGTGTAAAGTCTTGAAACAAAACCAGCTGAGAACCACTGACTGCTCAATACTCAAAAACAATGTGTGCTTGTAATTCGTGTTTGTCCAAAGCCTTTATAATGGCAATGACCGCAGCGCAAGTTCAGTTGACATGTCAAGGCCTGTTATCCATACCAGCTATGGCCTAAGAATGAACTGTTCCCTTTCATTTGCATCATTGCAGTTCTGAGTGTGACTTTAGTGTCACGGCTCCAATGTCTAACATTTGTTTTGTTAAAACCCACAGATGAGCTCAGCTAATGCCACAAGCTCTGCAGGTATTAGACGTTAGAAATTGCACGTGGGCTCTATTTTCCTGCCCAGTGCCAGAAATAAAGACACAGCGTAACAGTCCTGTTTGTTTTGACACTCACTTGTGAAGACTAGTGTCTATTCAATGTCTTATGTTGCATTGTAAGGACATGTTTTCGGGAATCTGGTTTCCTAAGTGTTCTAATTTGTCAGCATTTATGGAATGAGTTTCAGTTTCTTTTCTGGAACAAAGTTCAAAGGAAGTTCAGCACATTGCCTTGATTAATTAACTTAAATCTGAATCTGCAGATTTGTCAGTTGCTTGAGAGTAGTTTGAGTATTTTTAACTATTATGTGTGACCCTGGACCACAAAACCAGTCATAAGTGGCACAAGTATATTTGTAGCAATAGCCAGCAATACATTGCATGGGTCAAAATGATAGATTTTTCTTTTATGCCAAAAATCAATAGGATATTAAGTAAAAATCATGTTCCATTAAGACTTTTTGTAAATTTGCCTACCATAAATATATCAAAACTTAATTTTTGATTAGTAATATGCATTGATAAGATCTTAATTTGCACACCTTAAAGGCTATTTTCTCTATATTTAGATTTTTTGCACCCTCAGATTCCAGATTTTCAAATCGTTGTATCTCAGCCAAATATTTTCCTATAACATATTTCAATGGAAAGCTTATTTACTCAGCTTTCAGCTGACGCAGAAATCTCAATTTCAAAATATTGACCCTTATGACTGGTTTTGTGACAGGGTCAGATATATAGTTAATAATGCATTAACTTCTAATATAGCACATTTAATTATGCCTCTGCTAGGCTTCATTCCCAAAAAGTATACATTCCCAGACTCTATTACTAGAATAATGGCTTAATCCAGAATAGAAGGACCTATACAAACCTTCTGGACAAATACAGCCTTAAAAGGATTGTTTACTAAGTATATATATATATAAAAAAAAAAAAAAACACACAGGAAGCCAAACAACATTTGATGCCCATTTACATTCAAAAAGATTTCCCAGAAGTAGATTCCACAGAAGGAAGTCATGCAGGTTTGGAACGACATGAGGGTGTGTAAATGGCAAAATTGTCATTTTGGTGTGAACAATTCCATTAAATGCTGTTCATTGGAATCAGTGTGGTTGCAAGTCATTTCAGTTGTTAACAGGTGTACCTACCTTATAGTACCCAATTGTATCATGAGGCGACATGTGAACTTCACTGTCTGCACTCACTGGCAGTCGCCGCAGTGTGATTGATATTTCAATTATTAAAAAAAAAGAAAAAAAAAGGCATGTATAATTATGGAATAACCACTGAAGAACTACTTATTGGCTTATACCTCTTCCTCTTGAGTGGGACATAAGGCATCAGTGATATGTTTCCACTTGGCTCGATCATTTGCAGCACGCTGTATGTATTGATGTTCAGGCCCACCTGCATGGCAAATCTGTTCAGTCTGTCTGTCTTTTCTTGGAGATGTTTGAATTTTGTGGAGAATACAGCAAGGTCACTGGCAAAGTCAAGTTCTTCAAGCTGTGAGAAGGGGGTCTATTGGATGCCTCTGGGTCTGTCAGCTGTTGTTTTCCACATTATCCAGTCGTTTGTGACCACAAAGAGGATTGGAGAGACGATACAGCCCTGCGGCACACCAGACTTTACAGGGAACCATTCTGACAAGTGTCCGTCTACAATGACGCTGCATTTGTAGGGGGAACCATTCTGACAAGTGTCCGTCTACAATGACGCTGCATTTGATTTTCCTGTGGAACACCCTCATCAGCGAAACTTTGGTGAAACTCCAAAGTTCCACTTGATGCATTGTTCAGTGATGTAAAGATCTGGTCTATGCACCTCTTCCACTTCTGAATCCTGCTAGTTTAAAGTCATAATTTGGTCAATTCTGTATAGAAGAACTCTACAGAAAACTTTTGATGGGACTGAGAGCAACTGTGATGCCACGCCAGTTGTCACAGCTCTGAAGATCACCCTTCTTGGGAAGTTTCACAGTAAGGTCTTTATTCCAGTCATCTGGGATGGTCTCTTGTTCTCAGATATTTCTAAAGAGGTCTGTGAGAACCTTGCATGAGGTATCGAGGTCTGCCTTAAGCATTTCTGCACGGATGGAATCAATTCCTGCAGTGTTTCCATTTTTCATGGCTTTCCTGGGGTACTAGTATGGCTATCGAGAATGTCACCTGTTGCAGAGGGATTAGCAGGGTCATCTGGCTCTGGGTGGTTGAGTACTTCATGGAAGTATTGTACCCATTTGCTTTTTCTTGGTCGGTAGTGAGGTTGTTGCCATTTTTGTCTTTAACAGGCATGACTGGTTTGCCATTTTTGGCACTTCACTTCTTGTATGCTTCCTGTGCCCTTTTAAGAAGTTTTGGGGATTTAATGGCCAGCATCTTGACTTTAATACAAAAAGACTGTTGTATTTGTATTAAATATATTTTTATACTTTCAATAAATTTTAATCTATAATATATTTCACGTCAAGTTCACCCAAAAATGGCAAAATGGCACCAGTGTGATGACAAATTGTTGAATAAAGTCGTTATTTTTTTTTTAAACATTTTTTTGGGAACCTCAGTTGTGTTGCTGTCTATGCAGGGTCAGACAGTTCTCAGATTCCATCGAAAATATCTTAATTTGTGTTCCGAAGATGAACGAAGGTCTTACGGGTTTGAAACGACATGAGGGTGAGTAATTATGACAGAATTTTCATTTTTTGATGAACTAACCCTTTAAATCTGCGTACTGTGTCATGGATTAACACTTAATTTAATCAAAAGTTTAAGTACTCAGTCTTGTCTTATGTTTTCATTAATTTTAATTCATTTCTGAGCTGGCTGATTTAGTAATTAAAGGGTTTAATAAAAGGGTTTTGTTGAAAGGAAAAAATGAATGGGGTCTGTACTTAGGTTGCTGAAAGTGAGTGGTCTCTGAATTCTACAGAAGTGTAAATAAATAAATAAATGAAAAGCCATGTGTACCATTTTTCTGATCTTTGCTTGTATGTCACTCACCTCCACATCACCGGTGCCTCCTGGACTTCTCCCATCCTCCTGCTCTCCCTCAGGTACAACTCCTTACTGTGGAGAACGTTAAAATAGATATATCTCTTAACAAGTCTGGTATAAAAATATATTAAGCCTTTCCAAATATATAGAAAAGTCTTTTCTAGAAATTCAAAGCATACTGCTTGTACCTGTATACTTTGCATATTTAGAACAATAGTGAGTTTTTTGTGAGATATTTTGGGACTTGGCTCAAAATAAAATATGAATATTTTTGCACATTCGTTCCCTTCACTCCATCAATATGTTGTTCACATAATCGCAATGCATTTAGCAAACATCTGGCCTCTGTAAAAATTGCTCAGGGAATTTCGCGCGCTTCGACTAATGTCTTTGAACGTTTTAGTGGGTGGCACGATGATTTTTTTTCTTATTAATACTGCTTTTTACACGTTATATGTTTAATATATACTGCAATAAGCTTACTTGTAGTTTTAAATTTGATCTTACTGAGTGTGGGGATTTGATTTGTAATGGTCTACTGCATTCGCGCTTAACTAACGTTAAATCTCTAAGCCAATGTCAGCTTTTATGTCCAAAATAAAGTTATTAAAACGCAAGTATTCAAGGGATAAGTCACACTAAAAGCATTGGTAAAAAGAAAACTGCTGATGTTGTTCTTATTAGTAGGCCTAACGTTATACGGCCAAGCCGAAGTCAACACAGAGGCGATATTCAGTTATCAAATATTATATGATATTCAGTAAATAAAAGACATCATATTGAGTAGGCCTAACGTACATTTTAGACAATATTACCACTTACATTGTCTATTTTTACTTCGCCAACGAAAACAATTTCAAAAGCAGTATAAACCGTCGCACTGTCTCCGAGCGTTCAAACACACACAAATGGAACTTTTTTCGCGAATGAATCAGTTCAAATGTACCGGTTGAATAAATGATTCAATGATTCACTTATAAAGAAAGTCCCTACTGGTGGATTGATGTAACCTGCAAAAAGAACCACTGAAAAATATGTGGGACTGTAACTGTTTTTTGCAAGTTACAGTGCATAGTCTGTCTGTCTGGAACTAAAAAGCAAAGTGATCAATTTTGATTTATTAAGGCGCCATCAGGCTACTTTGACAGTTTGATATCTAACTTAAAAAACGATCAAACCACTGGTAACAACTCCAGTTGTTGTGATTGTATGGTTACTTTTTGGCGTCCTGCCTAACAACACCCAGCACAGTAAAATAAAATAAAGATGCAAAAGCACTGTAATTATTTTATAACAGTAATAATAACAAAGATAACAAAACTCAAACATTACAGTATGGCATTATGCTAAGGTCATAAGTTTGATTCCTAGAAAATGCATGAACTAATTAAATGCATACCTTGAATGCAATGAATTGTATGCTGCTTTGGATTACAGCATATGTCATATGCATACATGCAAAATTAAATCAATATATTAAATTCATCATGGTTGAAAAAAAGAGATGGAAGACCAAATAAACCACATCAACCCATCATGAACAGCATGATTTATTCTTGTATATATTTTCAAACAAGGTGAAGTTAAAAAGCAAATTTTGAGCTGAATGGATTATACAGTACATGCACTGCTAAGAGTAACACAGTATCACAGTTATGTATCTTTTGTCAATCAGTGACTCTAGTCTACAGAAACTGTATGAATTGGTCTTATCATTGGTTTATCTATGTATCAATAAGGACATCTAGTGGATACGGTAGGAATCTGGTGCTTTGATAGCACTAGCACATCCAAACTGCCTCTGAACAGCTGTTTTTCACATTAAAAAATGAATACGCTTGAAATTACTAAAGCTGAATGATAATACTTCTACATTTTCTAAGTGTGTTTAAAAACAACAACATTAATTTGATAACTCATAAACAAAATCAACACCATCAACTGCACATCATTTAGCTGCTAATGTTCCAATATAAGAGCACGTGATTAATAAATGGTTGAATAAAAAGACATCTTAGTAACAACAGATTTAATGATGATTTAATGATAATTGATGACTACCTGGAAAATAAATACACACAAATAAAAGAAATGGATGTTTTAGATGTTACTGTCCATCATATGATCAATTCTTGTTCTCCTGCCAAATCCTCTCCAGCTCATTCAGCTCTGTTTCAGTGAACGCTGCCGGTCCCCAGTTGGTAATTTTAGCGGGGGACTTGGTGCCTGAGAAATACACGAAAAACATTAATCTGGTTCTTTTGGAAATGGTATCTGCCACCTGAGAAAGTTTACACTCGGTCACCTGGTGAAATGATTCGAAGTAGGCCCTCTTGTTTAGAGACTCTGTGCTTCCAGTTCTTGGTTTTGTTAGCTGCCCGTTCCAGTTTCTTTGTAATGGCCTGAAAAACAATAAAAGTCACTGAAATTCTGATCATTTACCTTAAAGGAACAGTACACCCAAAAATGCAAACTCGCTGAAAATGTACTCATCCTCAGACCATCCGAGATTTACATGAGTTTGTTTGTTCATCAGAACAGATTTGGAGAACTGTAACATAACATCACTTGCTCACCAGTGGATCCTCTGCAGTGAATGGGTGCCGTCGAAATGAGAGTCCAAACAGCTGATAAAAACATCACAATAATTCACAAGTAATCCTCATGAATACAGTGAAGTGAGAAGCTGTATGTTTGTAATAAACAACTTCATGATTAAGGCATCTTTAACTTCAAATCATTGATTCTGGCTAAAATTAAAAAAAAGTCTGCTATCCATAATATTGCTTCAGGAGAGAAATCTGCACAGATCAAGCGCTGTTTAAAAGTGTGAGAGGACAACAAAAGATGGAAGCATTTTTATGCATTATGGACATGCATTTTGGCCAGAAGTGATTATTTTAAAATTAAAATGTCTTGAATGGATTTCTTTCTTACAAACATGCAGCTTTTCACTTCACAAGATGTTAACTGATGGAGTTGTGTGGGTCACTTGTGGATGATTATGATGTTTTTATCAACTCTCACGGCACCCATTCACTGCAGAGGATTCATTATTGAGCAAGTGATCTGATGAGGAAACAAACTCATCTACATCTTGGATGACCTGAAGGTGAATACATTTTCAGCAGTTGGATGAACTATTCCTTTAAGTTAAAAATTAAAGGTGTACTTTTTTGCATTTAAACCAACAAAACTTTTAATGTCTGTTCTATCTAATGAGATGGACATCTGTGCTACAGAGTAAAAGAAGCAAAATTAAATATGTTGGAAATCAAAATATACTAGAAAAGGATCATGTTGATTTGACACAGCAAACATTATTAAAAAAACCCTACCATGTATTCCTCTTGTGCCCCCTCTCTCTGTCTTCTAAGGCTCTCCAGCTGCTCCTGTGCAGCCTGCAGGGCACTTTCCTTCTCTCTCCGCTCCCTTTCCAGCTCTTCTTTCTCTTTCTGAGACTGGGATAAGATTTCTTGCTGCTGCTGGTGAATTTTCTCCAATTCAAGCCTCTTGTTTGCCTCCTCTTGTAGCAGCCTGCAAATAAAACACACAAATGTTCTGCACAATGTGGTGGCCCGAAACTTTGAATACTGGATGTGTACACTGAATGTTGTATTTGTGCACCTGGCCTGCAGTATGCGAAGGGCTTCTTCATCCTCTTTGGCCTGCCTCTCATCATCTAGTGCCTTTTTCAGTTGACTGTACATTTCTTCCAGCTCCTGCGTACGCTGCCAGTACTGCTCCACTTCACTGGCCTTTTCGACCACCTTCTCTTCCATCTGCATTCGAGCCTAAGAAGCAGTTTTACATTTCTTTATTACATCAGACCTGCATGTCAGCTGACAACTTGTGACTGAATACCCAGAATTGTACTTTAATACCCAGGAAACAGGGCCCCTCTCTTTCTCTCTCTCAATTTAAGGGATTGCATATAATTTGCGGGTGTCAGGAATTTGCTATCAATATGCAACAGACTCCTGCACTCTTAAAAATAATGGTGCTTCACAATGCCATAGAAGAACCTTTTTGTCTAAATGGTTCCATAAAGAACCTTTAACATCTGAAGAACCTTTCTGGTTCTTTGTGGCGAAAGAAGGCTCTTCAGATTTTAAAATGGTAAGAAAGAGATGGTTCTTTAAAGAACCTTTGACTTGAATGGTTCTTTGTGGAACCAGTAATGGTTCTTCTATGGCATTACTTGAAGAACCTTTTGAAGCACCTTTATTTTTAAGAGTGTGGTCCTTTTAGGAGAGGTGAGATGTCTGCTAGTGGGACATTAACGTTATTGTTGCTTTTACCATTTTCTCTTGCTCCAGGTCTCGTCTATATTGGTCCAGTAGTTCATTTTGGGTCTGAAGTCGTCTCTGTTCCTCCAAATCACCCCTCATTGATGCTTCCTCCAGGTTCTGCCACATCCAGACAAAATTAAAGCATGAAAGGCTTCTGTGAGCCTGATTAAATCCCAAAGTACAGGCGGTAAAACATAAAATAACAACTAGACTTCATTCACTGTTTAATGTTAAAAGCATGTTCCAGATCATGTCATGCTATTGATTCCAACAAAAGCATTTCAACTCTTCCCTCAGTTTGTAAAAAACAAATACATATTTACAATAATGCACTTACAGTAGAAGTATATGAGGCAAGGCATACAGGATTTTTCTCAAAGTGCATAATGTTATTTGGAAAATGTTTTAAAGTTGACAGGCAATAAAGTACAGCTTAATGAAAGAACTATCCCTTGAGATTGAAGATATCAAACAGGAACTAGTGACTGTCAAAACCGCCTGTACACAGGAAGTGTGGCTTCATTGCTCAGGAGTGCTCTTTTGCAGGTGCCCTAAAATAAAGAATTTGCATAAGCAATGCTGTTTTTTTAAGTTATATTTTTGGGCTTGTTTTTTTTTTTTTTTTTTTTTGACAGGACAGTTGAGGGCAGTCACTTGAAAACACAAGGCTATGGTTTCAATGGCAGTTTTAACATATTTTAACAGAAAAAAAATTTTTTCTAAAAATATCTACACATTTATCAGTCTCAGAGCTTCGGTAGGTTCTGTAGCTTTCTTATCATTGTCGAATAAGATTGTCAAAAATGTAACATGAAAACGAATTAAAGGTTTAACATGGGAGAAAATAAATAGACAAGGAAGTGAAAGTTTCTAATTACTAATAGTGTGCTATAAAAAATGTAAGTGAATGAAAATGAGCCAAAAGGGGAACTAACAGCGAAAAGAGAACAAAACGAAAACGATATTGTAACAGAAGAGGTACTGCAAGTTTCATACCTTTAAAGGTAACTCCCCAGTTTAAAATATGAGTTTTTGTTTCCACCCTTCTGAAACATACCCCACCACATGCCCCTAAATGTGTATATATAAGTCAAGTTGTTCTCTTAACAACTCATGTCTGTCCATCAGTCACAAGAGTGATTCTGCTATTCAGTAAGACCTTTTAACAGTCCAAACTGCACCTCCAAAACCTGTGCATCCCTAGTAAAAAAGTAATATATTTAAAATACATTTATTTCATACTAAGTATAGTTCAAATCTATCAGCATATACAGATAACTCGAGACTTACTGATATAAAAAAATTATAATTAAACTTTACTTTGCATATTATTTGTGCACAATGCACTTTTCTTAATATTAAGTATAAAATGTGTTTTAATGTCACTTTTGATGAGGATTGTATGATTTTTGAATTATATCAGACTTTAAATGCAAAATATTTAAAGTGTACCTCAAGTACACTTACAATAGTTCCACTTTAGCACAATAAAATATGCTAAGTATATATTTAATTGTACTTCAGCACTACTTCTGCACAATTAAAGTGCATTAAGTACAACATTAGTTTACATTTATGCATTTGGCAGACGCTTTTATCCAAAGTGACTTAAAGTGCATTCAGGCTATACATTTTTTAGCCATGTGTGTTCCCTGGGAATTGAACTCACCACCTTTTGCGCTGCTAACGCAATGCTCTACCACTGAGCCACAGGAAGTTGTTTCAATTTATTGAGTACATAAATATAAAAATGTATTTGTAGAATACAAATTGCTTGAAATGTATTTCAAATACATTTAAGTATATTTATTTTTTACTAGGGATGTCGTTCTAAAAGATCAACTAGAAATGCATGGCTTAAGTTTATTTTTACCGACATGCCAGGTGTGAACAAGAATGTTTTGTATATCTTGTTTTACATGAAATATCTTGTATTGAAAGCTATAGCACTGCCAAGTATTGTGTCCTTGGAGGCGATTGTTGTGTTAGCACTAGTTAATTTTAATCTGACTAGCTAGCTTTAAAACATGCGTTCACCAGTCACAGCAGTGGCCATCTACTCTAGATTTATGAAAGAGGTAGCATCACTTGAAATTAAGCATTTGTGACAGAGATTGAAGATAAGAATGGAAATTTATAATTTTTACAAAAATGCAATGTATTGTATTTTTTTATGCAATAAACTTTGCTAAATTCATAAGCTAACCTCCAGAAAGATCTAAATATGCATTTCCTGACCCATTTGAAGGCGTTCAGTCTGGAGCTAATTTATGATATATGTTTTGCACAAGAAATAAATTGTGTTTTTGAGAAGAGTCATCAGAATGGGGTATGCTTGCATATGTATGTAGTGTTGTTTGGTGATACAAAAAGCGAAAATTTAGACAGTGGAATGCACGTATTGTAATGCTTCACCAGCAGAGACAATGGTAAAGTAAGTACTTGTGTGGCATGAAAGACCAACAAAGGCAAAAAGTTAACATCGGTACGGAGAACACAATGTGGAAAGATTTAATGACCAAGAAAATATGAAAGAAGTGATGCACAAGTTGCTTCTTTTTTGTTAGACAGGACTTTTTGTGTCATTTACATCAAATTTAGAGATGATCATTCTGATTCACGTTGACAGATGGCAGTGCATCAGCACCACTGTGGTTTCAGAACTTCAAGTTAGGGTTAGGCTTAGGTATAGATATAGAACTATATAGAGATACTACTAAAATAGCTTGAAACAAGACGTTTTAGCAGGTAACTTGTATTTGTATCTTTCAATACCTTGGTCATGGCCTCCAGCTGGGCCTGCTTTCTCTCGTTGGCCAACTGCAGCTTTCTCATTCTGTTCTCCATCATCTCCTGTTCAGCTTTCAGCCTGTTTCTCATCTCCCTGCGTTTCTGTCTGGATTCTCGGTGTGGGGAGGAAAGGCCCTGCCTTATGCGGACAATGCAGTCCTGGATGGCTGAATACACATGAACACATGACATTGTGGAGGGACAAATATTTCACAGTCAAAAGTGTAAACTCTATGTGTAACCAGCACAGACATGCAATACCTTGAATCCACTCTTGTTTTGTCTTTTTATCCGATGCACTGATCTCAAAACTTTTCTCAACACATTTTATAATAAAGAGGTTTTTCTTTCCATCCTTGTCTGGTAAGGACTGCAAATACAGAGCAATTTAGATATTTAAAGGGACAGTACACCCAAAAATCTAAATTCTGTCAACATATTTAGTTTTTTCAATCCTGTATGCTTTTCCGCTGTAGCTTTCATTTCTATTAGGGCTTTCATTTAATTCAAAATATTTAAATGTAACATTGTGTGATCAGTCGTGAAACATGAAAGAATTTATAATGTTGTTGTACATGCATCTTTAAGTGCCAAGTCTGAATAAATATATTTTTGGTGGATAACAACTTAAAGCGATAGTTCACCCAAAAATGGAAATTCTGCCATCATTTACTCACCCTCAAGACTGTATTGAGTGTGAGTCTTTCTTCTGTTGAATACAAAAGATATCTTGAAGAATGTTTGTAACCAAACAGTTGACTATGTTACTATGGAAGTCATTGGCTACCTTCAACTGTTTGGTTGCCAACATTCTTCAAAATATCTTATTTTGTGCTCAGCAGAAGAATTAAAACTCATACAGGTTTGGAACAACATGAGGGCAAATGAATGATAGATGACAAAATTTTCATTTTTGGGTGAACTATCCCTTTAAATTTTGGTCTTTTCCTTACACGACACTTTCCAAACAAACAGACTTGCAATATAGTGTATAAGTCATATGGGCTGCTTGTTTTCAGTTGACTACCCTAATACCCATTGACTTTCATTGTATGGAAAAGATCAGCTTGGACATTCTTCCAAACGTCTGCTTTCATAAGAAATCATACAGGGTTGGATCTCATACATGATATGAAAGCTTAATTTTGCCATAGAATAAAAAAAAATAAAAAAAAAGTCATTGCAACTTTTTATCTCGCAATTATGACTTTTTTTCTCACAATTATGATTAGAAATAAGCTTCCATAAGATGAGGATGTGTAAATGATGACAAAGTTCTTGTTTGTGTGAACTTGAAAAGATCTTTTAATCACAACAAATACTGTAACAAATGTTCTGATTTTACCTCAACACAGCAGTTGCGATCAAGAGAAATGCATCCCTTCTGCTCTATGAGGTCTTCACTCACATAATAGGACATGTAATTGAGATGGAGCTCAAACCACCGCTCTGTCCAGTTCTTCCTCTTATGGCCTTTTTTCATCATGTAGCCCTTTGTGAATAAAAAACAGCAAGTTAATCACTTGTAAGGAACCTCTGTTTATTTCTCCAGTTTTGGAGAGTGGATATTTACATTGGCTTTAACACAGACTCCCACCTGCTTAATAACATCCATCACAAGTTCCTGAAAGACCACATTGATGCCCATGGAGAGAGTCTGAGTGTTTATGCCCTTGGTGAAATGGCCCAAGCCAATAAGCTCAATCAGTTCCCAAGCATTCAGATTTTTTTTCTTTACACTGAGCTGCATTTTGTAGTCTTCAAACCTGTCCTCATTCCAGCTGCAACCCACTGCTGCAAACAGCCTGCGCAGGAAATACTCGAGCTGTTACAATACAAAATACAGCGTTATTACCATTTGATATCATGCAATTAGAAAAAGATATAAAAACTACTAAAAGCACTAGAACCAACCTCTTCTGTGACAATGTGCAGTGGATATTTATCTTCAGACAGGAAGTTGAAGATGCACCAGACCTTGAAGGTATCAGCCCCTGAGATGAGCAGATGTTTGCTACTGATGCGCTTTGGTGCAGATAAAGTCCAGCACATCTTATTCAGCTCGTTGAAGTCAAAGTTGGCCTGGATCTGCCATTAAAATATTCAAAATGAACCTAATTTGGAACTAGAATTTCAAATCTTTTTGCAGAATTCATAAGCAGAGGCATAACGTTTATCTTGTGTTGACTTACTGAAAGGGACTTGATTTCAGAAATTTCATACCAGGCTGAAAGTAAGGAAATCAGTGAAACGTGGGCAATTAAAAAAAAATGTATATATCTATATCAATGCTTAAAAGCATGCAGACATGGACAAAATGTTCAGTTCTTGTTCTTGAAGAAATGTGGTCTACTGTAAGCGAGTGTGTCAGAAACTGTTGATCTTGTGAGGTTTTCACACATGAGAGTCTCTAGAGTTTACAGAGAATGGTGTAAACAACCAAAAGCAGTAAGTAGCAGTTTCTCAGGGAGAAAAACGCCTTGGAGACAAGTAAAAGAAGAATGGTCAAACAGGTTTGAGCTGACAGAATGGCAACAGAAACTTTTACAGAAGTCATAACCACACGTTACAGTAGTGCTACAATGAAAAGCATTTCTGAATGCACAACATGTCAAACTGTGAAGTCGAAAGGAAGCCGAAGAGATGCTGTTAGTTAAGAACAGGACATCGGACTGAATGTTGGGGGAAAGCAAATCATACTTCCAAGAAGAAAATATATCGAAACTTCTGATAAATTTGGGTGTTTTTCTTAAGAAAAACTCTTTTTTGTTTGTTTGCTTTCTTTTTGCACTTTATTTAAGAAAAATAACTGAGAAAAATAAGCAGAAATCTTTAACTAAACCGAATTCACAATTAAACTATGATGAATTATGTTGAGAATATTACACTAGAGGACAATGCATGATACCTGGCAAAACTGTTAATGAAGTGACCACTGAGAGTATTTTGAGAGTTTAAATCAGCATGAAATTTCACACGGAATTTAAAAGTAAAATTTGTACTATATTTTTTTTTATGGCAGAATACATTCTCTTAACCCAGTTTACGGTTTGCTCATCAGTATGCCATTCATGGGTTTATTTCCCCAAAAATTGCAACTGAGCGTCCCAGTACCATCAAAACATTTAGAGCTGTCAGCTAATATCTGTCAATCTCTTTCCAGCTTAACCAGTACTGAGAGTTTGGGGCGTGGCTACTGTAGCAGGCTGAGCCAGAAGGTGTTTAACTGATGTGGAACCATGGCTGATGCTTTACATGGCAAAAAGAAATTGCGATTTAGATACAGATACAGTTTTTGGAAGCTAAAATGTGAAAATTAGGCAAAATGCACAGAGAAAGACAATGGAATGAAACAGGGCTAAACACATTGGCGGTACGTTTACAGGATATTAGGTTTCCATCAAGACGTCAAACTTGTGCAGTTTCTTCTCAAAATGTATAAGCTAAATTTACATTTTGTCTCACATTTCAGCCCCAGATAAAATAGTAAGATATTGTAGGGATAAGAATAACTTAAAATAAGACATTTGAAAATATGCTTTACTTTTGTAATTCTACACTAAGTGACACAAGTAGCACCGAAACTTCATACTTCATCTTAAACGGTAGGAAATTTTAAACAGTCACTTATTAAATGTTTATTTTCATTTTCAGCAAGAGACATAAAAAAATGGATATGTGAGTAACAAGTCTCATGCCCCATGAATCATAAGTGACGGCCCATGGATATGAACTTCCTTACAGTTGTCTTAGCATTTTAGGTCTCATCTTCTTACAAGCTTTGTTTTTTTGGACAATTTTCTAATTTAAAATGTGCTGAAAACTTTAATGAATCGCTGGAATACTACAGTGGGCTCCAAAAGTGTGAGTCCACTGAATATATTTTATATTGCAAATTATGCAATTTGCAAATTATGCAATTTGAGTTAAACTAAAAATGCACATGAATTTCAAAGCTTGAAAGTTTTATGCATTGACCTTTTGCTTTAATGACAGGATCATATTATGCAGCAGGATGTTTAAATGTTTAAAGAGCATCTTACATCATATGAAGAGTGTTAAAAAATTACTTATTTGAGTAGTACTGTATATATAAACAGCATACATAAAGTTTTCACGTGTTGTGTGTGATGAAATTATTCATTTATTTATTTTCTTCCCAATTTAAATCCGAGTTTGAATCCTAGATTTTGGACCCCACTGAATGTCTTAGTACAGAAAAACAGACAGACACACACACAAAAAAAAAATATGCTGATGTGAGTCACGAGATATAATGTGCAACCTTATTCCAGAGGAAATGATAAACATCTATTCTTAAACAAAAACCTGTGCTGGTGATGGTGGGAGGTATACAGTAATTCATTCTGTGACAAGAACATCATGCTATTATTGTCATCATAGTACTGCAGGAGTGAAATACAGCAATAAGGCTGCTCTTTGATAAGAGACAGTGTATTTATTACCTTATCAAGTATGAACATGTTCAGGTAGGGCATGTATCCTTGTGTTGACACTGGTCCTTCATCGTCATCCTTAAAGTGCTCCTCCAGGGCTGAAGTGTTATGAGGGATTTTCAGGATGGTGCACAGGTTGTGAGACAGCACCTACAGAGAGACAGACAGCAACTCTAGGCCACTTGTGTTCAATCATCATGCAGAATAAAATAGATCAAGCATGGTCAAAAGTTTTGACACGTTACACTGAATTTATGGTCATTACACTTAAATGCCTGAAATTAGTTTTGTAGACATGCAAATGACATCTGAATACTAATCTTGGCAATGAAAAAAGTAAATACTGAAAATTTAGTCAGAGCGGCTAGTGATGAAAAAGCATTCTGCTTTGTATAGAAGAAAATGTTCATCATTTTGATTGTATTATTATCGTAAAATATGGAAAACATAATAAAGATAAAGCAGCTTTCGATGGTTACTGTATCTTTTAGGTTGATACAATATCCAACTTTTCATTTAGTGCTAAAATACTAAGGATAAAGCAGCTTTCGATGGTTACTGTGTGGTTAACTTTGCAAAAAAAAATGCTAACCTAACATCTAAGTTGATTTCATCTTCAGTGCACATACTGTACACCTGCATACATACACCCATGAGAAAGTCTTGCAAGACTGATCAAGCGTTGAGTAAACATTTAGTCTGTGCCTCTCTCTCTCATTATAGCCTATTATTTTCTTTAAATATCTGTTGAAAAAAAGGCCTAATGTTCAGCCGTCAGTACTTTGTAGACCGGTATCAAAAGGAGATAATCTAAGCTGCAGAGAGAAACAAAGTTATTAAATGTATAACTGAAAATTTACTTCACTTTATCTAGATTATAATGCATGTATGAATAAATATGTCTAAAAGAGACTTCTCGTACGAGCAAAGTTGATATTATGGACAAAACTTCATTTTTTTAAGTGGATAAAGACGGTGCACAACTCTTCAGACCCAATACACGTAAACTAGAGCTCAAACAGGTGATTTCTAAAGTTGACGGTAGAGTACTTTGCTTACCTTTAACTGGGATTTGGATACTTTACCGTTTCGGTCCACATCCAGAGCAGTAAATGCGTACCAGATGGGTTTGAGTATCTCGTCCCGGGACAGCATTGTAAATACAGTTAGAGATGTCAGAGCGCCTGTAAAACTGATCCTCTTCCCTCAGTGCGCGCAGCATGAGCACTGCGAGTCACGTGACACACTTTACATAAATCTCACATATTTACTTTTAATTTAATAAAACCATAACGTGCCACGAACGCACCAGAACCTAATATGTTCCTTTTATCCGCGCATTCAGTTTTGGCGTCGTCCAGTTTAGTGTTGTTGACTACAGCCGGTGAAGCGTTTTCTCCATTTGAGCATTACTCAGCCATAAACAGCACGTATGAAAAATAATAAACCACAGGAAACCCTTATATTCAGTTTGTGCGAATTATTATTGTCAGAGGAGTCGACCTGTTAAAGTAAATGTATTTCCACACAAGATCGCCACTTATCTTAAAATATGACCCTTTTGTTAGTTTGTAATATATTTGCAATGTGTAAATTAATAATAAAGTGATAAATAACCACAGCACTTGTTTAGCACGATAGCCATCGTATGATAAGCGCTAAGGTTTCCTCCTCAGCACACTTTTCCGCTTTCTGACGAACTAACTTTTGTGCTTGCTTAGGCCTACTACTGAACTGAAACGCACACTTACTACATGTGTAAAAAAAACCTTAGATTAAGTATTTTCTAATAATTGATAAAAAGCGGTTTAATAACGTGCAGTACTGTATGTCACGCGCCTCAGGACATACCACCAACACGTGCTTATTTAAATGCAATAATTAAATTGTGCTCCCTAAAACAATGTTCAACCAAACAAGAGCATTGTGTGCAGGTACAACATACATCTTTGGCCACATGCAGCACATATTATGAATCTGCAAGTCTTTGTTAAAACAATAGCAGTCTTAATCTATCAAATAGAAATGAATGTAGAAATACTTGCCAGATGGCATCTATCAGGCCATGTGTAGATGCAGGAGGCATTAAAAACATTAAAAAAAAAAAAAAACAAAAAAAAAAACCGGCAACATCAAATCCTGAAATACAGGTCTGGTAAATGACCCACAACAAACAATTATTGGTATGAAGTCAGAGGAGGAAGTTCAAAAGTTCCACAAAAATGATATCAAATACTAAGAATCTCTGAAAGTCTTTGGGCCTTAAGTCATCTTACAAACAAGTTCTAGACAGTGCATTGTTTTTCAGTGATTTCCTTTTCATATTCTTGAGTATTGCAGTACTGAATACAATATAATTTCAAGCATGCTGACCATTTCTTCATGAGCCAATTTATGAATAATAACCGCAAGTAAACAGTATATTAAATAAAGCTACATGAACATATATTGAAGGCATTTTTATAGAAAATAATCTTTTTTATTTGATCTATTTCAACTTGACATTATAAAGAGATCCTCATAATAAACATTCATGATGTATGCATACTCTTATTTCTCAACTTGACTGCTGTTTTCACTTTTTATAACTATTTTCACCTAAAATTATTTTATTTTTGACTCAAAATTAATGTAGCCTATACATATCCAAACATCCGAGACCACTAGTGAAAATGCAATTCATATTATCAGCATAACGATGTATATTATAAAAATTTAACTTAAAAAAATATATATTTGTAAATATATAAATATATATATTGTTTTGTATTTTGTATGTTGCTTCAATATCAGCAGCACTTGATCTGACTTTGACCTGCGCTTCTTGTGCTTCAACGCAATCGAAAACACTGGGAAAGCATCACGACACACCAAACATCCCGTTCATCTCTTTTTATTCAAAAATTGCAAACAGGTTTCTGCCTTTTAGATATCTATATCGTAATGAACAAAATCTGTTAGAAATGCTATCATAGTGCACAGCTCAACCTCTGTACAATTGTGGCGAAAGGGTAATTACAAAAGTTCATAATTTGCTCATGTAATCACTGGTCATACTTCATCAGGAGGTGAAGGTAGTTAATCTGCCAGTTCTGCTGTTTCACTTCCCTGTAATGATGAAGCTATTCTCAGAGCCTCTTCCAGTGAAGTCTGTTCATTGAGCTGCAAAAGCAAATACAACATCTGTGTTCAATAACACACACACACACACACACAGGCCCAGCTAGACAGATACAGGTCAATGAGTGACTGAAGGCTGGAATAAATTACATGACTTTGCTCAGATTTTTTGCAGTCTGAATGAGTCGATGTCAGTTGCAGTTCGGCAAGTTTCAAGCAAATTCCACAAAATATAGTGTAGTGTATGATGGGCACAGGATACGATTTTTTTTAGCTTCAGACTCCTGGAAGTTGCTCAAAAACATACATTTATATGCACAAACCAACTGACCAAAATCTGGCTTTGACTTTAAGCAACGAGCGCTGAATTCCTACAGATGGCCAATCAAAGAAAAATCAGGTCAAAATTGTGATGCATTCCAGCCTCAGTGAACTATACCTGAACAGCAATCTGAGTGCCATTAGAAGTAGCCAGAAGTGTAATCGGATGTGCTGATAACTCATGCTGCATGCTCCTGGAAGATGATAATTCTGGAATCATAGCAGTCATCTGGAGAAAACAGAAAAAAACAAACAAACACAAGTGCGTGTGACCACTTTATAGACTGCTGTAGACATGTGTTTTTTTTTTTTTTTTGTAGGCCAAAACCCAGAAATGTGTTAGCATTTTAAAACTTCCAGTTCCATCGTCCTGAAGTCGATGGATATTTTGAATGGGTTTTTGGTTAAATGCATGAAATAAAGTTGTTAATAGCTGTAACGTTATTAATATGTGGTTAATAAAGATATTTTCAGGTTTTATTCTATGACATAAAAATACATCAGTTACACCCTCTTTTGATTGTTTTTTTTTAAAGCTTTTACTTGACTTGAAAAATGCAGTTGCTATCAAATTGCTTTATATTTTATTGCTTTTTTAAATAATGGCAGAAAGAACTGTCAGAAAATTAATGATGGTGACGTTGAAGTCGTGAAGTTTATTCATAGCCTATGTTTAGCTTTTTACTTTTTGCGATTGCATTAGACTTCTGATGCATTCATTAGTGAAGATTATCATGATGAACAAAATGTGTAAGAATCATAAACTTTTGTTGGTCACAGAGCTTATTTTCTGCAATAATCCAAAGGCCAGTGGTAAAATCCTATTGGTTTTTTGTCCAGGGAACCAAACTACAAACATACGTCATCACCTGGGGCGCTGTAAAGGGGGGGTAAACGATGACGATTCTCGGGGCCCATGACTAAGAGGGGGCCCAGAGAAGCCCCCAATAAAATTGTGGTGCTAAAAAAAAAATTGATAGTAAAAATTATTAACTTTAAATTATTCTATTTGCTGTTTCCTGGTGTCAAAAAAAATTATTTGTTTAGGAAACACAAACGTCCGTGGGCCCCTCTCCCCCTCTCGATTATCATAAAATGGTTCAGTCCACCCAAATTGTATCCAGTAACCACGGCAACAAAAACAGCTTGACTTCACTTATAGCGCCGCCAGATTCAACTTGACAGAGGATGTGAAAATGCCTCAAAATCTGGAAGTAAAAAACGGAAAAGAGAAAAAAAAATAAGAGAAGTGAAGTGAAATGTTACCCAATATTTCACAAGAAAAGGTGGGTTTGTTAGTAGGCCTAAATTGTTAGTGGACCGCCCGTGACAATGATCGTAGCCTACGGCACTTTTCTGTGCGTACGCACGCTTTGTACATGAGGCCCTAGGTCTCTACGGTAGCATTTTTTCGATAAGTTAGCACGTTTCGATAGAGCAGGGTGCAGCGGGTGCACGGCTTTGCCTCACATGCAGCCGGTGTCGGCATCTTCGTACGAGGCGGCGCCCACTTTCAGCACCCTGCTGCGGTCCACGCTGTTGCACCTGTCTTGCAAGCAGTCTAACTTCATGAACTCTGATAAAAATCCTCTGCCAGCTACTGTACAAACTACTATCAGCTGTTTGTGAGGTTTCAGTGCATCTCTTGAAGATGATGTGGAGTTGTATTACTACAATGTCCCCTATATTGTCAAATACAGCATGATTCATATCTGCCAACCATCTTCACATAATACTTTCACATTATCTGATCCAGACCGTCGGCAAAACTCAATTTAAACAGCTCAAAATGACTGCCTGTGGACGTTATAGGTAGAAATGATTATATTTCTGTTTTTATTCACACAATAAATATTTAAACTAGTTTTAATGAAAATTCATGTAGTTTTAGGAAAAGTCAGGGAACACCAAGGCTTTGTGATTTATTTAGACAAAGTTATTGACTATGCAAATTTCAAAACGGTCAAAATGATGCCTTGTTCATTCTAGTGTTAAAGATAATTACCATAAGTTTAAATGTTGCGGTATAAATATAAATACATTTCATTGTATTAAGAGTGATCAGTGTTTCCATTACATTTCAACTGTCATGTTAAAAATATTAGGTTAGATTAGATTAACTTTATTGTCATTGCCAGTGTACAGTACAAATATGTACAGTACATTCATACAAATATAAATATATGTGAATACACTATATGACACATGTACAGCTATGCACAGTATATACATTATACAGTACTGAAGTAGTGCAGTATTACAGAGGACAAATTACTGGTGTGGACATGGGATGGAGTTCAATTGTCTGATTGACTTAAATATATGAGAATGATAGTCAAAATACCATAAAAGCGCATGATTTTATGTAAATTAATATGAAAAAACTCTCAGCTGTGTTGGGGGCCCTGTCAAGATTCTTTTCATGGGGCCCAAAATCCTTAGCAGCACCCCTGGTCATCACTACAGCGTTTTTAAACCCACACAATATAGTTATGTGATAATTAAGAAGAGAAAGTTTGATGTATTTGCTGGAAATAAAAACCACACACATAAATATACTTGTTTGGTTCCCAAATTTACTCACCTGTCCTTCAGTCCCGTCCTCTGAGAGCACAGTCACTGAATGAGCCTCCGCTGATGACAGCAAAGACTCAGTGGGTGGGATGGTGATCACACTGCCATCTTGTGTTACCATCGTGATTACATTCCCAATAGCCTGTCAGAAATCACAGAATTGCCCATTCAGCACATGAATTATGATTAGCATCTGGATTTTCTGTAGAAGTCTATGGCTGCAGCACATATAAACTAATGGCAATGTCATAGGATTTTTGTTACAGGGTGTTTTTTTTTTTCTTTTAAACATTTAATTAATGAACATGCAGTCTTCTCACAAATTGTATAGATGCAAATCAGTGTTAAGTTTTAGTATAATTGATATAATATGTTTATTAAAATTTTAAATTAGATTTTATTTTTGTACATTTTCTCTAACTTTCATTTTAGTTACAATTTTAGTCATTTTTATTAGTGTTTTTTAACATATCTATATAGTTTTTTTTTTATTATTATCAGAAATGTTGAAATAAAATTTGTTTAAGCTTTTTATATTTTATTCGATTTCAGTTACCATTTATTTTCTGTAGCGAGAATGTTTTTATGGTTATAGTTTTAGTTAACAACACTGTAAATTGTTTCCAAGTTGTACATAAAACAAAGATAATTGGAACATATTTTACATGAAAATACTACACTGTAAAAAAAAATTATTTTAAAACACTATTTCAGTTTTTCTACTGCAAAATGTGTTTAATTCAATGTGTTACTTTCCTAATATCCTTGTGAAATTTCCTAGCAATTTATTGTTTTTTGTGCAAATTGTTTCTACACCAATTCTTTAGTGTATTTCAGTTTTTCTACTTCAAACTTTCATGTTTAATTAAACTGAAAGAAATTCACTTCTGTGAACGTCTGAGTGAAAACTATTTAACCTGTGTGTATAATAACCCTGATGCAAACCTGTGATGCTCCATCTTGTGTGATAAACGTTACATGTTGTTCTGTGACATCAGAGATCTCCGGATCCATCTCTGGACAAGAGTCTTCACACTTCACAGGGCTAACAGTCAGGGAGGGGTCATCTATAGCCTCTGAATACAAAACACAGCCCAGTTTCACTCAGAAAATATCATCTTATGTCTAGAATCAAGATGTTTTTTTTTAAAACCAACCTGAAGGGGGCTCAAAGTAGCCCTCCGACTCCTCTTCTATAGGCTCAGAGTCATTGTGCGCTGTACGTTTGTGCATGACCAGTGTGGAAATCTGCTTGTACGCCTTTCCACAGTGGTTGCACTTGTAGGGTTTGCAGGGAGTGTGCACTACATTATGTTTGTATAGACTCGAGTACTCTGTGAATCGCTTGTCACAACCAGGAACTGTGCAAACATACGGCCTCTCTCCTGCATGCAATAAAGACACAGATTAAGACATTTCACAGAGTTACATTCACAGTTACATTTAGGTTAGATTAAAAATTATGATGCAAGAATATTAAATAAATAGCTACATGTTACACATCTTTTCAAATCGACATGACTTTCTTTTCTTTCATGAAAACACAAGGTCAGTTTTTGAATAACTTGGATACTTAAAGGGACAGTTCACCTAAAAATGACAGTTCTGTCACTATTTACCCACTCATGTCGATGCAAACCTGTAATATTTTTTATTTTTTTGGAATATAAAAGGAGATATTGTGAAGAAAATTGGTAACCAATTAATTGTGAAGTGACTTTTGACGTTGTATTTACAAAAAGACACTTTACAATAAGGTTAGAGGTTAGCTACAAAATGACAAGAAGCACCATAAAAGTATAAAAATGGCCATGATGTATATGCAAACAGAATTTGTTATTTACTTAAAATCTCGACATCTCACCAGATCAGCACATTATTCAAAATTCGTCCTTTTGAGTTGCACTTAAAGGTTTGGAGCAATATGAGGGTGAGTAAAGGATGACATCTTCAATTTCTGGGTGAACTATCCCTTTAAGGCTAAAGAGCAGCACACCTGTATGGATCCGTATGTGGTTCTTGTAATTGGTTGCGCTGGCAAATGCCCGATTGCATCCTGGCTCTGGACAGTGATACGGTTTCTCTCCTGTGTGCGTGCGAACGTGCACCTTACAGATGTTTGAGGTAGTAAAGGACCGCCCACAGCCCGGGAATGGACATAGAAATGGTTTCTCTCCTTAAAAGAACAGAGAACAAATAGATCAGAGGTAGGAGCCACTGTGGTGGCATGACAGTGTAATAGGACAGATAGTAGGACAAATCTTCATATGAATCTATTTTAAACAGCTTCTCAGATTCTTATGCATGCAGCCTTTTGTTTACTTTTCAGTTCCATGATAGTTCGTATTTTCATGATATTCCAATAAATAGATGGAAGAGTTGAAGACATGTACCTGTGTGGATTCTGGTGTGCTTTTGAAGGTCCCCTGAGGTCTTGAAAGATTTCTTACAGTCCATCTCCTGACAGCGGTATGGTTTTTCTCCAGTGTGCGTCCTGATGTGACTTTTTAAACCGTAACCTAAAAGGAAATTAATTATACGTGAGTCATATATATCGATCCAAAAATGTCAGAAATACACAGTTCAAAAGTTCAAGTAAGATTTTTTTGAAATGTTGTAATGCATTTATTTGATCAAAAAATTCAGTAAAAACAGTTATATTGTGAACAAATATTACAAGTGGCTACTACTGCAATACATTTTAAAATGTAATTTATTCTTCAAAGCTGTACCAAAGCTGAATTTTCAGCATCATTGCTCTTCAGTGTCACACGATACTTCAGAAATCATTCTGATATGATGATTTGCTGCTCAAGAAACATTTGTTATACTATTGTAATATATGATTGTTGTAATATTGAAAAAAGTTGTGCTGCTTCATATTTTTGTGGATACCACAATACACTTTTTTCCAGGACTCTTTGATGAATAGACAGCATTTACTTGAAATAGAAATCTTTTGTAACATTATAAATGTCACTTATAATCAATGTAAGTGTATTGTACCCTTGCTGTGCATTACAAAGTGTTACCTGTTGCAAACCTTTTTCCACAGCCTGGTAGATCACAACAGTACGGCTTGTCACCTGTATGTGCTCTTTCATGTACCTGAAAAATAAAATATAATCATAATGCACTGCATTTGTAATGTCATCTATGATGAACTGCTTTTATTTACGAGCTCAAATATAAAAGCCATAATAACCTTAAGATGATTTGCAGTGGTGTAAAGCTTTCCACATCCGTCATAATTACACCGAAAACACTTCTCTCCCGGCTGCTGCGCATTACGCCGAATTCCTTGACCCTGAAGAACGATCTAGAGAGAGAAAGGATAAACATTTTGGAGCAAATCCGAGTTTGGCTAATGACATTTTTATGCTGCATGGAAAATCACATTCTCACCTGCATCTCCACAACACTGTGAGGATCACTGGTGATCAGCTCAGAGTTTGTGTAGGAGTCCATTTCTTCGATCTGCAGGAAAGAATTCAAGGTTTATAATTACACTTTACATATTTATTTATTTTACCAACTTTGACAAGTGAGGCCGATTGTGCTAAACATAATTGGTAACACTTTATTTTAGGGTCTCTTAACTAGTTGCTTATTATTAGATAGAATATTAGCCATTTTTTAGTACCAATTAAGCACATATTAATGTCTTATTCTACATCTCTAATCCTACCCAATACCTAAACTTAAATTAGAAATTTATTGAGGGAAAATTCGTAGTTAATAGTGAATAAGTGTTCTCTATTTTAAAGTGTTACCAAATAATTTATAACATATGATATATATCAATGCGCCCTAATTTTGATATTTCCCCATAGCAAACATATTGTGAATATCTTTGCATTAGCCCTAGTTATACTGGTTGTACCTTGGTTGTGTACTGCTCCAAAGCATTGATTGTTTCTTGGTCAATAGTCGCATCGGTGTGCAAATCTGCTACTGTGCTATTCGTCTGGATGGCTAGAATGGTGTTTGGTTGTGACATCTGAACAGCATGATGAATGTAAGCGGTAGAGCCGTCCTCTAACTGCACCGCCTGCAGGGTACTGGGTTCATATGTATCTGCCAATGCAATATTAAAATAAATATATTAAAAAGCATGTTCATCCGAATCCCATTTAACATATTGCTGCACAGTAAAAACAGAAGAAAGCAAAAACCTTTCCCAGTGTGGTGGATGTAAGCAGTAGTTCCATCCTCCAACTGCACTGTCTGAGCATCCTCCAGTCTTAAGCTCTCATTACCAACAACATCACACACAGATGAGCCCGTCCAGTTATTTGACTCATCTAGTGTGAATATAAAAAAATAAATAACATCCTAAACCTGTTCCTAAATGTAAAAAATCCAGATCATGTCTAGTGAATCTAATATAAAGATTTGCTGCATAACAGAGTAAAATACCTGCTTTTGGAACATCGATGTGTTGCACATAAGCAGAAGACCCATCTTCTAACTGGATCACCTGTCCTTCTACTATATTGCTTTCTGGGGAAAAACAACCAGCACTCAGTTAATGCCTCATTTAGAATATCATGTCAACTGTGTTTAAAATAAATCTTTCATTGCATTATTTTATGGAAAAGCAAAAAATCATGCAACTATTTTAAAAACAGGAAATATAGGAGTTAAAGATTATATAGGGCCCTAAGAAATCTGTGTTATTTTTTCCCAAATTCCATTTTATTTTTTTTCCAAATTCTGTTTTTTTTTCCGTTTTCATTTTTTTTGCATTTAAATTTTTCTGGTTTTAATTTTTTTTTTGTTTACTTTTTAATGGTTAAATTAAATTTTATTAATAAAAAGCATGTCTAATTAATTAAAATAATGAAACATACATTTTCACATCCATTTATTAAAAGTTTAAAAATAATTACACCTTTAGGGCCCTATGAAATGTTTTATTTTTTCTTCACGTTTCTTCATGTTTTATTGTTACCTAATTCTGTTTTAGCATGTTTAATTATTTAAATCCATAAAAACAACTTAATTTATTAAATTTTTTCTTAAAATAGCCATATGAAAAAAAAAAAATCCCCTCAGAAATTCTGTTGTATATTTACATTTTTCTGGTTACCAAATGAAGGCATAAAACATTAATTTATCTTTTAATTATTGAAAATTAAGCAAACTTTATTTTTTGGTAAACAAGGGGGATTTACTATTTAAATTAAAACATGAAAGAAATGTTGTGTGATTATTCCTTAAAAAATTAAGTTTGTTTCTTTTTAGTAGTAGTAGTAGGCTATGTACATTCTGCTGAACAATAGTAATACATTTCTGGCAAATACTTGTCTTTAAATATAACCAGACTTTTATTTTGACAGGTTGCCGTGAATATCTTTACAGTTCTAGTTTTACTCAAATCAAACGGTCAAATGCTCATGAAGTGACTCTCAGAGCAGTTCTGGAGATGTTGTTCATGTGTTTACGTCCTCATTTAGTGAGACCGTAGACACTGAAATTACCGCGAGCGTCACACGCGCTTCCATATATGTGTAATAAATGAAACCACACTTCTGCGCCATTCATTAACAGAGACGCGCAGAACATGCAGGATTCATATTTAAATCAACTTTTCCGGCTTAATATTTACAGATACTAGTCCATAACGTGATTTGATTTAAGTGTAATGACCTACTTTTGATTAATTAATTCAAAATTTGACAAATTCCATGACATTCCGTGTTAAACTGTGAATTCTGTTTTTATGACTGGATTCCACGTTTTCCGCATCGCAGAAATCATAGGGCCCTAATTATAGATGCTTCATGATCATTTTAATTTCATGTTTTAATTGTCTTAGCTGTCTTATGTTTGGCTAATAGATATGAAAGTTTGTTTCCACGATATAAAAAATAAGAAGGTAATTGCAACTTTTTGTCTCACAGTTCTGGGTTTACATCTCACTTTGTTTCACACAAATCTGATAAAAAAAAAAAAATTATAATAATAACCAGAAGATAGAAACTTAGAGTTCTGATGTTTTCTCTCAATTCAAGTTTACATCTCACAATTTTGTTTCTATGATTTGCAAGATATAAACTCTGAATTGCCAGATGTAAAGTAAATGAACTCGCAATTCTGAGATTATATCTCACAATTCAGTTTATTTTATCGCAAATCTTAGAAACAAAGTCTGAATTGTGAGATAAAATTTCACAATTACAGTACCTTTTTTTGTTACATGACTGAATGAATCTTCCTTGAAAATATATTTAAAATAAATACGAAAATCAAACTAATAAACAAGTAATCCTGAGATCCTGCAGCTAACTAGTTGACAATGTCATAGATTTGAATCACATGAGAATGCATTACCATTAAAGTAAATGCAAATGTTTGATGGAAAGTGTGGAAAGGTAACCAACAAATTTGCTATTTTATATGTATTTTATATGAATTTATCTCCTATAGATGAGGCTGAGTTTTGTTATTTTGTTACATCTTAAAATGTTTCTGCTCAAATTGTTGTTCAGTGGGCACAGTAATAAACATACCTTGAGTGTTGTGAGGTATATATGCAGTGGAGCCATCCGCTAAAGTCACAGCCTGCAGACTGACTGTGTCCATGCTCTGATCGCCATCTGAATCATTAACAGGACAGTTAGAGACCGGCATTGATCATCAAGACTGTAATACTGGAGTACACTGCCATTCAAATGTCACTTATGTTCACCAAGGCTGCATTTACTTGATATAAACACAGCAAAAAGAACCAATACTGTTAAATATTTTTACAGTTTCATATAAGAAAGTTAGTCAGTCTCCAGTCTTCAGTGTCAGAAATCATTCTTATACTGTACTTTTCTTGGTGCTCAAGAAATTATTCACATCAACGATGAAAACAGTTGTACTGCTTAATATTTCTGTTTAAAATGTGACATTCTGATCAATTTAATGCATCCTTTCTGAATAAAAGTATTCATTTATTTTAAAAAAATAAATAAATCTTACTGAAATGGTAGCGTATGCACACCTTCCCCTTTAATAAAATGCTAATGTTTGAGGGGGGAAAAAAACTGTTTATAAAGTGTGCAGCTCTGACCTGCAATCCCCACAGTCTCAGTTAAGCAGAGAGTGACCTCCTGAGCATCTCCCTCATGCTGGAAATCTGCTGACTGATTTATCTGAGCCAGCAGCATTATAACCTAGAAGAAATCAAATGTTATAAATCAAACACTATAACTCTATGATCACATTCAATAAGAGTTATGGAACCGCGGTCTCAGATTGTATATATCGTTGAATGCATATGGTTATTAAAGATTCCTGTATTCCATCAAATTTGTCAACAAAAACATGGTATTGCCATGATACATGTCCAAAAAATGAGTATAGCGGTACACTTTCCATAGGGGTTGAGAAAGTTGATTGCACTGAACGCTGTTAGCTGCTAAATGTCATTCTGCAAATTTGTGTCTTTCTTTTTATTATTACTATTTTACACATACATAGGCCCAAACTAAATAAAAATATGCAAATTGCTGCACGTTGTTATTTATACAACCAAACAGACTACTTACACTAAAGTGCATATAATCTATATATCCTAAAAATACATCTTGGTATTTAAATGCTTAGTTTCATTATGAATAAAAAAAAAGCAAAGTAATGATGACTGAGAGATGGACAAATGAATTTCCTCAAATGCAAAAATGTATCATATATACTTGCGTTTTAACATGTTTTGTCTAAAAAAAATGGATGTGTCATTCCTCTAAATAAATGTTTATTTTATAGAATCGTTAAAGATTTCACAGCAAATAGAGCAACCTAAAGATGACAGAAGGCATGTAGAAGATTATGCATAATCGGGTTTCCGCAGGTTTTTGGATATTAACAAATCGAATATGACACAGTAGGTTTTACATGCATTTACAGTGTTGTCAAACGATTAATCGCGATAAATCACATCCAAAATAAAAGTTTTTATTTACATAATATATGTATACTGTATTTATTTATTATGTATATATAAATATTCACACATCCAGTATACATCTTGAAAATATTTACATGTATATACATATATTATATATAATACATTATATTTGATATTCTATATAAATATATTTAGTATATAAACATAACATATTTGTCTTAAATATATACATGCATGTGTTTGTGTATATATATATATATATATATATATATATATATAATGTACACATGTACACACTCATATATTATGTAAACAAAAGCGTTTATTTTGGATGCGAATAATCGCGATTAATCGTTTGACAGCGCTACTTTATATAGGATTTATAGGGACTTAGATTATACCATTAATTTTTTTTTTTTTTACAAAATATTATAAATCAGACGTGAGGTTTTACTTCCTAGTCTCGAGAAAGCTTTTAAACCTTCAAATATTTTAAACCTTCAAAACTCAGGCTGCTGGTGCTCATGTATGATAGTGATTCTTCATGCCTCCTTTAGCTTGTATCATTTGTAAAAGATAAAAACGAGTGTTGTCAGGATTTTTAATGAAACCAGTGACACTTGAGACTACAGGATGTGAAGTCAAGGCAGAGACACATGCTGTGAACTGCGGCGCTATCTAGTATCAGACGTAAACAACATATCGAGACAATTACAGTAACGTTATACAGTCTTTAGTATATTCTGTATAAACATGGTTTATTACTGCTGCTCCAAATGTGATTTTCAGCAGCTGCAATGCACTGAAGATCGTCTTATCTAGCACAATAATAAGATATGTGTTCAGTGTTTCAGACACTCACCTCTCTGAAGAGCCTAAACTACCAGAAACAACGCACCGGATCAAATTATATGTATAATATTTCCATATATGTAGGTCCCTAACATAGCGAAATAAAACTGGTGTGTTTTGAGTCGGTGTTTTTCTTCTCTGGTTTTAATGTTAGATATTCAGCGAAGAGGTCTACTGTGCCCCTGCTGTTCAGGAGTGAAAAACACTTCCAGTCAAAAAAAAAAAAAAATAAACCTTTTTTTTTTTTACTTCATAAAACTATTCTAAAAAAATTATTCCAGAACTCCACAGGATCCGTCTACCTTCTAATGTAATAAAATGATTTATTTTCTAAAGCCTTTGTGAGTGTGAGAGCTCATTTGACTTGGCCGTGCTACTCAACCTTCATGGGTTAAAATATATGTATCTGTAACAGCTCAAGCTAATTATAGTTTCTTATAGATTTCCCAGTGGCTTAATTGTGTTATATCACAATTTAGGACTCTACCATATAAACGAGTGACTTAAAACAGCAGTTTTGAATAGGGATTGACACAACTGTATTAGAAAGAAAAGAAAATATTACATCACTTTTAATATGCCCCTAAACCCATAGATTTTGAAAAAGCTCTGGATCTTAAAAAGTTCAATTTGTAAATTATTAGTCTCCTCATAAACATGCAAATTTCACTCGCCATTTAGGCCCATAAACCTTTTTCTTATATTTTCCCACTTGAAAACACTCTCACAAGATTGAAAAACAAAACATTTTAGTATAATATAAATTAGCATAGTATAATTTTCTGAATAAAGGTGGGAACTGAAAATTAAAAAGTCAGGCAAAAATGTTTTTAATGTATTTTTATTTTTTTATAATTATAATTTGATAACTATAACAGTAACAACAACAATAATAATAATAGTTATTAATAAAAACGGTAGGAGCGGCTTTCACAGGAACCTCTCGTTACTCTGTTTACCACTATTTACAATTTCCTCCTTGTTGGTTTGGTGATCTGGAACAAAAAAGAAAGAAAAAAAGAAAGAAAGAATACAGAGATCGGGGTTATTGTCCACAAACGTTATAATTAGACTTTAGATAAAAACAATTGCACCAAAATACAGAGTCATTATTCTTAAAGAACAGCTTTTTTTAGGGAGAAAAATTACTGATTTATCTTCAAAATCATTTGTAGTTCAGTACCTTAAACCAATCATGTAGAAGGATTTCCCCAAAACCAATCCGCTGGCTTGGGCTTTCATTCAGCAGGGAGCGAATCAGGTGCCTGCATTCTGGAACAGAGGAAGAGATGAGAGAGTCAGATTACCTTACCTTAAACTTTACATGTGCTCTTTTTGTATTAAGCTGTAAGATTTGACTATTCTATACTGTACCATCAGAAAATCAGGTGTAAATTCTGTCATTTTAAAAAGCCACTTGGCTCAGATGTTACTTTTCCCTTCTTGTTTTGTATGATTTAATTACAGTTGGTCTTACCATTCGACAAGTCAGGCTCAAACCAGACGCCGTAGTCAATCAGCTCTACATCTCTGGGCTCTGGGTAGCGTCCACACACCAGCATGAACAAGAGCACTCCCAGAGACCATACAGTTGTTGGTTTCCCATGATACTTGTGGTCCATATAGTACTCAGGAGGGCAGTACTCTGGTGTTCCTGAAGGAAAGAGATTAGCTTGAAATACAACAGCATATTTTCTTATCTGTGTTAGTAGATTAAAACAAATCATGCTGTGAGATAGACTAATTTAACTTGTCCCAAGTAAGTCCCAAACTACAAGTGCGATACACACCACAAAATCGTTCATAGCCGGAGTCTTGCAGGAGATCCCCACAGCCGAAGTCAATCAGTTTGACCTCAAGTGTTTCTGGGTTGATCAGCAGGTTCTCCAGCTTGATGTCCCTGTGAAATACTCCTCGCTGACAGCACGTGTGAGCGGCCTTTGTTGCCTGCGCCATGATAAACCGTGCTATGTCCTCGCTTAGGAAGCCGCCCTGAAGCATCACATAATCCCATAGATCTTTGCAGGGCGACGGCCGTTCCATGACCATGATGTAACGTTCAGGCTGGTCCTGCCAGTCCAGCAGCTGAATGATCTCTGGAACTCTGGGCTCTTTGTTAACAAGGAGCAAAAGGCCGATCTCTAACGGAAGGGGTGCAGGATGACTTGGCTAGAAGAAAGATCAAAGTTAGATGGCGCTGCTTCACCAAACAGACTTTTTGGACAAATTGTTGTCGGTATGTTTGCACAGTGAGCGTAGCCTACTTACGACGTAGATGTATTTCATGTTCCTTGGCTTGCTGGCTATTTTCACTGCCACCTGGATAACAAAACAAAGATTTATTACATTTACAACATGGCAAGTGCGCTAAATAAGGGACTTAATATACACTACGGTGGACATAATGAGAGAACACAATGTAGTTAAATATTGTAAGAATATGAATACCTCAAGGCCATCCTCTAAGCGTTTCCCTTCATAGACGCAGCCGAATCCTCCCTCACCAAGCATTTTGCCGATTTCATACCGGCTCAGAATGTCATCTGTTAAAAGATGAATAATTGTAGATGACATGAAATGCCAAACAGTAGTCGATAGTGTTGTGTGTAATGTTTAGGGCAGTAAACTCACCCTCAGTTGTCAAGTCCACTCTGTTGTTGTGAGCTGAGGCTGGACTGACTGGACTGTGGTGGACTGGAGCTGGAGGGCTTTGAACCTGCTGATCTACAGGAGCAAGGTCTTCAAGATCACTGGACAGAGGTTCCTCTAGAGGATCCTCTACGGAACAGGCAATGGACTGCAAAGAAATATGATCTAAAGAGGGGAATAACAAATGAAAAGGTGTTTTAAACAAATGACTTATTATGACCATTCTTCAGTTACTGCATGAAAGCAAACTTCTTTAAACCACTTTTCATCTTTTCAATGAAGATTTACATCAGGTCCTGCAATAAAAATCTTATCATACCGTAATTTTGGATTTTCATAAAAAGTATGACTGCAGATAACATACAGTATGGCAACTAAGGACACGCCATCTTTGTGAACAGAAACATTCCCCTGATTCATGAATTAGATTTCCATTAATGGATACTCATTTGCAATGATCAATTGGTCATTTGGTTTACCATCAACTTGTCTCTCATATATCATCGCCTGGTCTGAACCGCAGCTCAATTTAATGGATTTAAGAGACAGCAGCTTCTCAAAACTCTCTGTCCTCCTTTTCTTTCTCATTGGCATCTCATGTTCTTCAGTAGCACCAACAGGCAGATGGTTCTCAGCCACATTAGTGCTGGATGTTGGTGATGTACTCTGATGGGAGTCGTACACCTGATCACTGAAAGAGCTTCTTTTTCTTTTTGCGTCAGTGATAAAAGATGTCTGCTTGGTTGCATCTGTGTTTAAACATAAAATATCCTGGAATAAAAATCTGATTGTGGTCTTGATCAAACTTCAGTGGAATTTTGATCTAGTGTGTGATATTGTGGATTTTTCCTATATTTTGATGAATATGATGTAGAGTTCATGATGCACAAAGCTCTAGTAAACAGAAAACTGGTGCACATTGTCAAATGGTTGCTTGATCTACCCTCAGCTTGTCTCTCACCGATGGCTGCAGTAATCTGGACCTCCACTTTCTGGCCCTGATCTAAACTGCCTCTCCAGTTAAACAAATGAAGAGAGGGCAGCTTCTCAAAGCTACTCTTTCTCCTCCTCTGTCTCTCCTGACTAACATTTTCTTCACTAACAGGCTAATGAAAAAAACACAAATCAGGGTTAGTGTCTATGAACATTACTCATAAAAAGACTGGACTTAAAAAAAGCATTAGTGAGCATAATACACTCTAAGATGTTTTGAAATGGATATAGTGAGACAAAACAATTTGCCAGTTAAATAATGTAAGAAAATGACAATACCTCAAGGTCACCCTCCAAATGCTTCCCTTCTTTAGCTGGAGTTGGAGGGGTCTGAGCCTGCTGATCTTCAGGAAGAAGGACTTCAAGACTTCTGAAAAGAGGCTCCTGAAGACCATGATGCTCTAGAGACCAGCCAATGGACTGCAGAGAACTATGATCTAAAGAGGGGAATAACAAACAAAAGGATATTTTACTCAATAATAATTAAACACTGCATACTCATATTATGGCAGTTCTTCAGTTACTACATGAAATCATATTTCATCTGTTTATGACATGACCTGGAATAAAAAATCTGATCGTGACTTTTGCAATCTCATATGGTGTGAAGGTGTAGATTTTAGCAAATGGTAATTAATGACTCTTTATCCTAGAGAACAAAAAAATCCTTTAATCTATTTATTCCATGAATTGATAGGGTGGGTCATAATTTTTGAAATTCATAATTATTGAATATATTCTTTTTCATTTTAAGCATCCATAGGTGGGTATAAAACGCCCCCTTGGTACAAATGTAATTTGTCATTGTGACTAAAACTTTGATAACTTTTCTTAACACATTGAACTTTTGTTCACAGAAAAAGAAAAAAAAAAATACAGTCCTTAAGGGGGCGTTTTCCCCCACTCTACTCTGCTTATTTTTAGCTAAAAATTACGTAGGTTTTATGATTAACACATTCTCAAAGGGTCACTGGATGTACCCTCAGCTCGTGTCTCATTTATCGGTGCAGTAGTCTGATCTGAGCTGCCGCTCCAGTCACAGAAGTGAAGAGAGAGCAGCTTCTTGAAACTATCCGTCCTCCTCCTCTTCCTCATCCTCTCATTTTCATCACCAGCACTAACGGGCAGATAGTTTTCAGACGCATTAGTGCTGGATGTTGGTGGTGTACTCTGATGGAAGTCGTACAACCAAGCGCTAGAACTGTGTTTTCTCTTCAGTGCCATGATAACAGCTGGAAAGTAACTCTGTATCAGAAACTTCAGAATGGCAAAACTGCGAATGTTTTCTAACACAAGTGACGCTGTTAATTTAACTGCGCGCACGAACGTTCCATTTCTTTATGATGTCATCAAGTCCGAATGCTTCAGCTGCGCTTTGGAATGCGCGTAACCTATCACCAAATTAAAAAATAAATAAATACTGGAATGCGCGTAACACTGAAATATATACATTTCAAAATACAACATAAGATAAATTAACTTACCACTATTATCCACTGACAAAAGTTACATAATTGGTTGATAAAAAAGGGTCAAATAATGAAATATTAAGATTTATAAGAGAATTACCATTCAAAAATGCGTCTCTGGTCGAGAACAAAAATTCATGTAAATCTTGTATGAATCAAATATATTTGCTTACAACCGTCAAATTTCAATATATTGTTCTATTCTTGTTAAATTCTAACTATCATTCTAAATTAGTAAAAATATGCTCGTTATCATGTAATGTTTTCTGAAACTGACATACATGTTTCCATGTAAACACCAGATAAATATAACTGGATGACATCCGACAACAACATAATAACCAAGCAAAGTCATATTTCTAAGTAGGAAGCTCAGAATTAAGAGATTTGAAGTTGAAGATGGTTTTGAAGGATAAGGAGTACAAATAACTGTGTTATGTGTGGGTTAAATTATTATTATTATTATTATTATTATTTTTATCACTAGGACCCGTTTCCCAGTCATTGTGGATCAAACTGTGGATCATTTATCATGGCTTTGGCAGAATATGCATTCAGTGACTATATCTATCAAATGACATGAAATATTCTCTCACTCAGACACAACTGTCACCTGCAGGCCAATTTGCACGTTTACATACTTAAAAAAAAAATGTTAAACTTGAGTTTAAAACCTAACGTTATGCAATCCTGATAAAGACAGCAATTTTCTACAACAATACTATATTGAAGTATATTCTGAATCTAAACAATTAAATGCTATCAAATTAAACATTTGAAATATATCAGTCTGTGTGTAATGAATGAATATAATATACAATTTTCACTTTTTAAATGGAATTAGTAAAATAAATCAACTTTTTAATGATATTCTAATTATATGACCAGCACCTGTATTTGAAATGTTTATTTCTTTCAATTTTGATGATTATAACTGACAACTAAGGAAAATCCCAAATTCAGTATCTCAGAAAATTAGAATATTACTTAAGGCCAATACAAAGAAAGGATTTTTAGAAATCTTGGCCAACTGAAAAGTATGAACATGAAAAGTATGAGCATGTACAGCACTCAATACTTAGTTGGGGCTTCTTTTGCCTGAATTACTACTGCAGCAATGCGGCGTGGCATGGAGTCGATCAGTCTGTGGCACTGCTCAGGTGTTATGAGAACCCAGGTTGCTCTGATAGTGGCCTTCAGTTCTTCTGCATTCTTGGGTCTGGCATATCGCATCTTCCTCTTCACAATGCCGCATAGATTTTCAGTGGGGTTAAGGTCAGGCGAGTTTGCTGGCCAATTAAGAACAGGGATACCATGGTCCTTAAACCAGGTACTGGAAGCTTTGGCACTGTGTGCAGGTGCCAAGTCCTGTTGGAAAATGAAATCTGCATCTCCATAAAGTTGGTCAGCAGCAGGAAGCATGAAGTGCTTTAAAACTTCCTGGTATATGGCTGCGTTGACCTTGGACCTCAGAAAACACAGTGGACCAACACCAGCAGATGACATGGCACCACAAACCATCACTGACTGTGGAAACTTTACACTGGACCTCAAGCAACGTGGATTGTGTGCCTCTCCTCTCTTCCTCCAGACTCTGGGACCCTGATTTCAAAAGGAAATGCAAAATTTACTTTCATCAGAGAACATAACTTTGGACTACTCAGCAGCAGTCCAGTCCTTTTTGAATCGAGATGCTTCTGACGCTGTCTGTTGTTCAAGAGTGGCTTGGTACAAGGAATGCGACAGCTGAAACCCATGTCTTGCATATGTCTGTGCGTAGTGGTTCTTGAAGCACTGACTCCAGCTGCAGTCCACTCTTTGTGAATATCCCCCACATTTTTTAATGGGTTTTCTGTCACAATCTTCTCCAGGGTGCGGTTATCCCTATTGCTTGTACACTTTTTTTTACCACATCTTTTCCTTCCCTTAGCCTCTCTATTAATGTGCTTGGACACAGAGCTCTGTGAACAGCCAGCCTCTTTTGCAATGACCTTTTGTGTCTTGCCCTCCTTGTGCAAGGTGTCAATGGTCATCTTTTGGACAACTGTCAAGTCAGCAGTCTTCCCCATGATTGTGTAGCCTACAGAGCTAGACTGAGAGACCATTTAAAGGCCTTTGCAGGTGTTTTGAGTTAATTAGCTGATAAGAGTATGGCACCAGGTGTCTTCAATATTGAACCTTTTCACAATATTCAAATTTTCTGAGATACTGAATTTGGGATTTTCCTTAGTTGTCAGTTATAATCATCAAAATTAAAAGAAATAAACATTTGAAATATGTGTCTGTGTGTAATGAATGAATATAATCTACAAGTTTCACTTTTTGAATGGAATTAGTGAAATAAATCAACTTGATGATATTCTAATTATATGACCAGCACTTGTAATGTACAAGAGACTGAACGCAATTCAGTGTCCCGCGCTATACTCACGGCAAAGTTCTTTTTCATTTTTTGATTAAAAGTAAAAAGCAGTTGGAAATACTGATGCCATCCACGCTGCTGAGAAGGACGTTTAGATGAAAGTCCTGGGCGCTTTCATCTCAATAACAAAACAATGAGAAAGCAGAAATTAAGAAAGCATCCGATCATTGCGAAGTGGATATGTTTCCACCACCATCTCTGAAATTCACTGGCATCATGTCACTAATGCGGTAATTAAAATTACACTGTTACGATCATTTGATTATAAAGTATATTTGATACTATAGATTGTATAGATCTGGCTATGTGAGACGATGGTTTGAATTCATCCCTTTTCTTTGCATGATACATTAACATTACAGTATGGCCCTCCAGGAATTGAGTTTGACACCCCGTCTTACGGCATTATCCTGAACATAAGCATTCGTTTCATGTGTTGAATAAAGGAAGAGGAAATCATTGACCTGATGTTGGTGAAGATCCTCAGTCTTTTGGGCATTAAAGGGGTCATTGGATGCCCATCTTCAGCAAGTTGATATGATTCTTTAGGGTCTTAATGAAAAGTCTGTAACATAATTTGGTTAAAAACAGCTCTTTTCAATGCAAGCAGTTTTATAGCATTTTCCTTAAAATTCAAATGAGCTCTGATGACCCCGCCCCTTTCTTCCAAGCCTCTCTCAGAGGGACTGTGAGGGACTTAGAGAAAGGTGAAATGGGATGATTTAAAAAAAAAAAAACGCTGGGTGGATTTTTATCATTATAGGGTGGTTGTGTACACACGCTGCCAACACATATTTCAGTTCTAAGTTTGTTAAAGTGTATGTAGCATCCGATAACCTCTTTAAATGGAAGAAGAAAGAAGAAACTCATAGTGACAAAACTACTTAGTCCTCATCAAGAGGATCACTGATTGCTCTATCTGCTATCTTGTCTTCAAATACTTAATCAGCACAAAGAAATTTAATATCTGCATCTCTGCCAAAGTTGAACTTAAAAATGGTTTCTACAGTTAACGTGGTTTTGGTTAAACTTGAATTTTCTTTTCAGAAAAAGTGAAATGTACCATTTAGTTATTGAGCAGGTTTTTTTCTGAAACATATTGTTTTATAAACTAGCAAGAAAAAACATGTTTAAATGAACACTACAATAAATAAGGTTTGCATGTTGTGAACAAAATAAAAAGAGATTAGGCTGGAGAAGCTTGTTTGACAGCTTTTTATGATAAAAAAAAAACCTCAGTGTAAATACAATGAAACAATGCAATGACATGTCTGCAGATGAACTTTGCTGTAACACTGGACACCTGTCTTGATATTCTGATGGTCTAATAATGGTACTATAAATGTAAGTGAAAATAGGTCAACCTTGATAACGACCAAAACATCAAAAAAAGGGAAAAAAACATTTGAAACAAATTCCTGTCTCTTTTAATCAAAACCAAAAGTAAACCCTTTATATCAAAAAAGACAGAAAAATGCCCAATTTAAACTGCAGATTGTTACAAGAGGAGGCAAAGAAACATTGAATTCCTCTCTTATACAGCCAAGATTGTGTAAGACCAAGTTCATGCCAGTTCAGGTTCATTTCTTTTCTTTTTTGTCATCTTTCTTGGCTGTAGCATCTCCCTTCTCCTTGTCTTTGTCCTTATCTTTATCCTTCTCGTCCTTCTTTTCTTTCTTGCTGTCATCTTTCTCTTGGCCCTCTTTCTTTTCTGCATCACGGTTAGCGATTTTGTTGTTGATGAGATTGTGGAGCGCCACTACAGAGCGGATGAGCGAGGCCAGATAGACCACAAGCATCTGATCGTTGGTCTTAAGGTAGAAGGCCTTGACAAACTCCTGCAGGTTGACATCGGGCAGCAGATTGAACACGTCCTGCAGCTGATAAATGATCTGGTGGTTGATGGGCAGTTTGCCGGTTGCAACCTTCTCCAGATAGCTCTTGATATCCAGCAGCTTGGAGTTGAGACCTTTCAGGCCATGAACCTGATTAGTGATGCGCTGCGACAAAGTGCCAACTGTTGTGTCCTTGATATCACTGCAAAAATCATCATGAGAATTACAGATATTTTAATTAGTGCTGTCAAAAAAAATAAAATCAGTAATTGATCACTTGCATCTAGTATTAAAACTTAATATATATTAAAATATTCACAATTAATATCCAGATTAATGTAAAACAACAAAGACAGCATATTTTGAATATTTGTAAATTTGTGGAGTAATTATAGCCATTCAACACTACAGTATAACTGAAAGCCACCATTTTTACAATTTAATAGGCTTAAAAATATAATTTTATATTAACTTAAAACAGCTGTGCCTATAATATAGTGTTGTTTCTGCCTCCGTCAATATCAACTCTCTCTGTTTGAATGAGAGCTGCCCCCCCCCCAATAATGTTCACAATATGTAAGAAAAATACTAGTTAAAATATTTGGTCTCAATATTTTACGTGAGGATTCTCTCGATACAACATCAGTATCAGAAGAATTTTGCCAAAATGGATTTTATTTGGCTGCTCGATTGAATGCTTCTTAAATAGAAAATATTAAATCACAGAAGCTAACTGGTTATTTTTGACAACCCTCATTTTAATACATCTAAAATGAATCAAATAAACAGAAATGTACATGTTTTCATCCCCATCTTACCGCAACAAATGCTCCACGCCAACTTCCTCTGCCTCCTCTGCTCCGATCTCACTGGTCACGTGTTCAAACGTCTTAGATGTGGGCGTTCCATCCTTCAGTGAAGAATAAATGTCCACAATTAGCATGTAAGAAATCTAATATATTAACATGGCTTAATAACTTCAACAAGAACTCACATCATGCACTTCCTCCACTGAGATGTAAGCTTCAGTTGGCAACCCCAGGTCCTTGGGTTTCACATCAATGATGACTAAAACCTTTAGGAAACACAAAATCAAAAGGAAAAAAAAGAACTTTATTTTTTGCATTAAGAAAACATAGCAAAAAAACAAATGTTGTCAGGAAAATTGTGCCATTATTTTTTATTAAATTAAACACTCCTGCCAATTCTCATAAATTTTCAAAAATAATATGTAAATGTATATATATATATATATATATATATATATATATATATATATATATATATATATATATATATAAACTTGCATAATTTTTCATAATACTACCACTAATAAGAAATTTATAAGTAAAGATAAATCTTATTTCAGTCTAAAACATGACTTGCTTGGTACATATAGTGTAAAATAAACTAAGCAGTAGTAAAACAAAGTGTATCACATACCGAATTAGTGCAGTACTGTTTCATGAGTTCATTTATGGCAATATCATTTTTGTGCAGCTTTGGGCCTGTGTGATACCAGCCGACTATTCGCTCCCTTGCTAGAATTGAAAGAAATAAAACCATGAGCTTGGACATGAGGTCATGTTTTATAACAATGACATGACAAAAATTCAATAACGCATATGTATGATATCTATTCTTCACATGGGCATAATAAAGCAATCTTACCATTAACTTTCTTGAACATGCCGTACATATTCTCCAGGTAGTCATGATCCAGGAACCAAACTGAATCATCCTTGTCATCCTCATCAAAAGGCACTGCCACACAGTTAAAATATTACTTCAACTATATTTCAGCTGGAAAGAAGTGCATCTTGCACCAAGAGCTGCAAACATACCAGCAAAGCTGTTGGACACATCAAGCACTTTCTTATGCCACGAACCCAGCAGAACACCCACAACTCGCTTCTGACTGCCAACCTTGCCAATCCTATGAAACAAAGATATGGTTTGCAAGGAACACAAAACATAGACAAATGCAACGCTGTTTTTGAGTGTATTTTCTTTGAATATGAGTGGTGTCAGATCATGTCTGAAACCTCGTCTGAAAGTGTCTGTTCCAAAAGCTAAGCATGTAACGTTAATAACTTGACATATGCAATAAATGTGTGTGTGTGTGTGTGTGTGTGTATATATACAGTAAGTTACTTAGTTATCACAGTAGGTTCAGTATCAAGAAGAGGATTTAACATAAGAAATGTAAAGTACATATGTAACCCTGGACCACAAAACCAGTCATAAGGGTCAGTTTTGTGAAACTGTGATTTATACACCATCTGAAAGCTGAATAAATAAGCTTCCCATTGATGTTTGGTTTGTTACGATAGAACAATATTTGTCCGAGATGCAACTATTTGAAAATCTGGATTCTGAAGGTGCAAAAAATCTAAATATTGAGAAAATCGTCTTAAAGTTGTCCAAATGTATTTCTTAGCAATGCATATTAATAATCAAAAATAAAGTTTTGATATATTTACAGTAGGAAATTTACGTAATATATTCAAGGAACAGATCTTTACTTAATGATTTCTGGCGTAAAAGAATAATAATATAATTTTGACCGTATTATGTATTGTTGGCTATTACTACAAATATAGCCGTGCTACTTATGACTGGCACCAGGGCCACATAAATATAACAGACTATAAAATTCAGGAGTTTGTGTGTTGATTTTTAATTGTCGGAGAGTTTACATGTCTACTAGTGAGAAAAACGATCAGTTATATAATGACAAACTTTACATGCTATAAAGCTAAGCCGGTATGCATCACCATAATATAACATTTTCAACCTTAGCATTCTTAAAATATTGTTTATTTGCATAATTAGACTGTGACTGCCTCCAGTTAGCCTTTAGCTTGTAGCGGCTGCTTTCATTGACACTTAATGACAGTGAGTTAACAGTTTTAACACAGGACCTTCACAACGCTCAGATTTACCTGTTAAAATGGTCAACGACACTCAATAACACCAAGGGATGAACGACGACCCTCTCTACCGCTAAGTCCGGCATTTTTACACAATAAATCCGAGTATTTCAAGACAAAAATAATGATTTTCTGTTGTTCAGCACGCTAGTCTGATGGACGCTGCGCTGCTGCTTCCGCTTCTGCTTCGTGTGTTACCCACAGGGGCGCTTCAGCGAGACGCACACGAGCGCCCAGCGGCCTGGAGGAGGAATTACACCCTGACAATCTTTAATTGAAGTCAGCGTTGTTTTTAATACGTCAAATGCATAGTAACAATATTAATTTAGATATAATTAATGCACAATAGCGAAAATATTCAATATCCTTTTATCTGTGAATGCAGAAACATTATAATCGTTTTGATTATAACGCTAATTTATACACAAGATGGTGCTGTTTATCCTGTTTCTGTGGCAATTTTTTAGTGTTACGTTCATGCACAGGCAGTATTTATTTATTCAGTTAGTTAGTTAAATAGAAGTCCCAGTTATTATAGTAAGTTGATATCTACTGACAAAATTAAAAAACAAAGGGCCAATTATTCCAGCATAATCTGTTTGTAAACAGAGGCAAATAATTAACTGTTGTGATTAATCATCTTAGAATGACCTTAATGTCTAGTCGGTATGTGTATTGCAGGGTAATAAAGTTATAAATTTAGTATAGATAAAATAATACAGATAAAATGATGGTCCTTGACCTTTTGAAAATTTGTCAGATTTTATTCTAAAGTAATTATGATACACAAATTGTGTGGACTTTGTGAGCATGATTGAAATGGCAGGGCTGAATTATTAACGTTCATTGTGTGAGGACAATAGTGAGTCTATGCTGAACATGAATCATGTGTCAGACGGTCCTCACAGCTCGCGTGGTCTCTGACAATAATGGTTTAATTTTTCCCAGGAACAGCACTGACATGATGACGTGGCTCCTAACACTGATTGCTTTGTTAAACACAAACACACAGGTTTGTTTTTTCACAAAGATCCTAAACATCTTCCACTTATATAGAGTATAGGGTTTTGAGACAACTGAGGGACTTACATGCAACTATTACAAAAGGTTCAAATGGTCACTGATGCTCCAGAAGGAAAAACAATGCATTAAGAGCCTGGAGAAGATCCTTTGAAGATCAGGGTAAACTGGAAACATGCAAGTATCTTCTTTAGCTTCTGAAGAGCATGTACTAAATGAAAGAAATGTGATATTTAGGCAAAGTAAGAATATAAACATTTTCATTCTGTTCAAAAGTTTACACCCCTGGATCTTAATGCACCGTGCTTCCGTCTCGAGCATCAGTGACCATTTGAACTTTTTGTAATAGTTGCATGTAAGTCCCTCAGTTATTTATTAATTATTTTTTTTTTTACAACTTTATTTGTGCAGACGTTCAATAATAAATTCCTTTTAACAAAAGTCTACCCAAATCACTTTGCAGTCAACTCTATTACAAAATAAGTAGGTATTATATAATTATTATTATTATAAATTATAATAATAATTTATTATTCTTTATTATTCAAAAACTAATCAAGGCAGGTACCGTAAAGTGATCTGAGTTCTATTATTTAATCTAGTTTATTAACCTCAGTGTTTTTATCTATTTTTTAATTAGAAACTACAACAAAACAGAAGCATATACAGTTCTAAAAAGTCATTCGAATACATAATTAGGAAAAAAAAATCGGGTTTACAATTTACATTTCAGATATAAATATACAAAAATACAATTTGACAAGAATACTGAAAAAAAATGTCAATATTCCAATTAACTTTAACTCTTTGGCAAACTGAATAATGAATTGAAATAAAACTGTACCAGATAAAATGACAAGATTCGGCATTAAGTTAACAGATATACTTTTTGATTTAAAATATATCAAAACATCTTTTGAGGTCAGATCACAACTATAACCAGTTTTCTCTTGGACCTACAAGGATAAATCTCCCCAAAACTTTTCTGAATGGTAACAATCATAAAAAAAACAACAAAAAAAATCTAAACAAAATGAGCGGTTTTTATCAATATTCATATATTTTGACAGAGTAGGCTCAGTGTTGTGAGGTGATGACGCGTGGAGTGGGCGGGGCCGCAGAGGAAACGGACAAACTCGCGCTCGCTGGCGGAGTGTTTACACACACACACACACACACTACGGAGAGCGCGGAACGACGCAGACGCTTTATTTATGATATCCAGAAGTGTCACTGCCTGCTCTCTCTGCACCTGGCTTTCGTTTGTTTTGGTTTTTCGTTTCGTCCAAACCAAACAATGTTAGTTTGTTAGGAGCTGTTCCGTTTGTTAAGCGCAGGTCCGTGTCAGTTTCTTGGCGGATCGGAGGCACTGCGATGCCCTCTGATTTCACGTCGCTCTTTAGCGCGGATATCGACCTCGATTCGCCCAAGTCCCTCTACTCCAAAGGTAACTCACTTTCTGCGCACTTTTCCAGCACGCTACTCACACTGGACATATGCTGCCTCGTGCACGCGCACGCTGTGTTCCAAAACCTAGTGCGCTGCCTACCTACACAAAATGCTGCCTAGGTAGTGCTCACTAGAAGTTGGGACCCAGCCCCTCTGCACTGTCAAGCAGTTTTGTTGTTAGTTTACATAGTGACTAATGGTTTAAATGGTGACCAAATAAATGAGCTTGTGAGAGATGATACACACACATTGCATGAGTGTGTGTGTGTGTGTGTGTGTGTGTGTGTGTGTGTGTGTGTGTGTGTGTGTGTGTGTGTTTGAGGGGGCGGGGTGTGTATTGTAACCTACATCAACATATCACTCTTTATTTGGAGTATAAATATCTCTGATGGAGTGAATGGCTCATAGAGTCATATTTAATTTGATTAGACATTCAGACATAGTTAATGGACCACATGGACCCATCTGCTGTGCGCCAAACTCTTTGTAATAAGAAAGTCTAATTGTGTAGAATATATAATCAGTCTGTTCTTTTAGAAAAATGAGAGCAAACTTTGATCCCCATTTTGTCTTACTGTCCTCGATGTTTCAGGGCATGTTGTGTCTCCTTTGGTTATAGGGAAATGAACTTGGACATCGGAGAACTTCTGTTGTTTCACAGAGATTTATACAGTGGTTGAAGAAAGCGAACATAGAAAGGTGTTTATGAGAAAAGCCAGTGCTTGTGAAAGTAAATGTTCTTTATTGGCGTTGATGGTTTCATGAAGAACCTTTAACATCCGTGGAATCTGTCCAGTGCAGGTCATTTATAGTCTAATTTTTTTATTTAATTTTTTAAAAATGTTTTTTTTATTGATAATTTATGAATAGTGTTTTTATGTACTTTTTACTTTGAAATTTTGGGAGAAAGTGGTATATTTAGAGGGTTTTTCCATGCTGTCATCGCAGAGATAAACCCCTTTTGGAACTATTATTTTTAAGTGAGTATATGTTAATGTCTAAATCAGTCTAATAAGTATACAAACATATTATGCTTTTGCGCGCGCGCTTGTGTGTATATATATATGTAAATGTATATATTATATTTACATTTATGCATTTAGCAGACGCTTTTATCCAAAGTGACTTACAGTGCATTCAGGCTATACAATTTATTTTAATTTTTTTTTTACCTAACATGTGTTCCTTGGGAATTGACGCAATGCTCTACCACTGAGCCACAGGAACATATTAGTATTTATGAGTTTTATGTGTGCATATTTTATTTAAGTTTATATATATAGCAGTATATATGAGTTTTTATTCCAGTTTTCCTTCAAGTACATTGGTCCTTCATCTTATTTAGCTCAGTTATTTCTAATTTTAATTTAAGTGTTTCTTTTTATGTTTTTCATTTAATATTAATTGTCTCAGATTTATTCCACTCAACTGAAATAGTTTTTTTTGTTTAAATCAAATGTAATAGTTTTAGGTTTAAGTTAACAATAAGAACAATATTAAAAAGCAGCATTTTCTATTAACACAGACTTGGAGCAGCTCAGAGTCCGGCTGAAGCCATCGATGTGGTGGCTCAAACATTGTTCTCATACTTAGAGAGTTTTTATGGGCAGCTTTCTCGTGAAATACACCCCTCTCTCTGAGATCCTCTGCTGGTGCATGTTTAATTTCCTGCGCATTAGATGTTCTTTATGTTGTTTGCATTGGACATGTCAGCCTTACAGTGAGGCGGCAGTCTTAGATTTTAATTTGCTCAGTGATTTGATGTGGATTCTCATCTTATTAGATGTTTTGGTCAATGACGAGTGTGACTGCTAGGTGTGTAGTGTTGTATCCTGAATCTGGGCTTTAGTCGCACATGTTATGTAAGACGAAGCCTAATCTCATTTGCAATTCTTGGGAATAGTCTGCTGGCCTCTGCTGTTGTTATTGTTATTGTTTCATAGTCAAAGCATTGAATGAGTATTTAGCTATTCTTGACCATATTTTTCAGCTATACTTAGACGTTGATTTCAGTTTTCCAAGTAATGATGTGTTACCCGTTTTCTTAATAGTAGTTATACAGTTAATGTATTCTGCAGGAAGTCAATACTTCAACAAAAGTTAAGAAGCTCAAATTCAGCTCCATTGTCAATAAAATGTATTTATTCCGATGAAAACGTATGTACTGCATATGACTCTGTACATCAATAATGGCAAATGGCTTTGCTTTTTAAAGCATCATAACAAATATATGAATACAGCACTCCATTTTATATAATATGTAACACCTGTTGCATCTCTGTAGCCAAGAAAAAGGTCTTTAGCCTGAATGAGGTTGAAGACCTCTGGCCTAGAGTATTAAATAAACAACCTCCATATCCACTTCCTCTGGCCAGATATCAGAGGTGAGCTCAAAGTTACACAGTAACAGGGTTAAAATCCAGGTTACAAATACATGAATAGTCGCAAGACTTTTTCCTTTCCACTATTTATTTCACTTTTAAATGAGATGATGTCTGTGAATAATAATTGTCAAGTTAGGTTTCGGAGGAGATCTCAGGAGTGTGACGGTCCAATGGTGGAAGCTGCTCATTTTGCAAGGAAAGCATAGGGACTATTTGTATAGTTTATATACTGTATGTTTGTTTTTATTTTAGGTTAAAGTTTATATGTGTAAAAAAAAACTTTTCACCATTTTCTTTTAAATTAATTAAATTTATTTTAGATTTTTCCATGTCTTTTTTATGTCTATTGTTATTTTAAAATCTGTTATACGATTATAGTTTTTGTTGATATTTTGAATTAGGATTTATTTTTACATTTTCTGATTTCCTTTTAATTGTGTGTTTTTGTCATTTTTATTAGTTTTTTTATATAGTTTTTATTTAATTTCAAAGGTTTAGTTTTTAGTTTTACATTTTTTAATTTCATTTTAAATTTGCTGTGTGTTTTGGCATTTTCTATTTTTATTTATTTATTTTTAAATAATAATAATAATAATAATTCTTATTTTGTTTAGTTAATGAAAATAACCCTGCTATTGACTTATGGTTACTGGATAAGGATTTTTAAAGAAACATTTGACATTTTACACATTTTAACAAATAATTATAGTTTTACATTCAGCACACAATGAGCAATTTCTATCTGACAAATTTTTTTAGATGAATATTAATAGAAAAGTTGATAATCACTTTAGAAATTCAGTAACTTTTTAAAGATATTAATGTCTATAATTTTTTTCAGGCCTGTACATCACAGTTTTTTTTTCTGATATTTCTAGATTTTTCATGATTGTGAGATCATTGTAATCGTCTTTCAAAACTTCTGTAGTGTGACATCAATTATTCCATGTAGAAATATTTAATATAGTCTCTCAGTTATTATAAGGTCATGAAACTGCTTGTAGAGTTATTGTACAAGCATTAGAAAAAAGATGAAGTATAGCAGTACTGGCGTGAGAGTTAAAAAAGTGGAAGGGGGCTTTGGAAAACAGGCAATCTGTCTAATGAGCTTATTTAGAGTTGTGGATAGATTAGGCCTTTTCTCATAGACCTGGGCCAGTTTTGTTCCTTCATTTCACGTCTTCGCTCCTTCAGTATTCCTGTCACTCTCTGACATCTGCAGTTGACCTTTTCACATTGTTGTTTGCCCTGCTGTGTGGACTGGCTAATGAGCTTGTGTGTCATGTGACAGGGACGACAGTGAGGATGAGATGGAGCTAAGCATATGGATGCGCATTTCCAGAATGATGGCAAAACGCCCTGGAGATGTGGCTGATAAATTTATTTTTAGCGAGCTGTTGTTTGGTATGTGAGCAGAGGGGGCACTGCTTTGAAAACACATTGTCCAGCTTGAGAGGCTACGCGATGTGGGGTTGAATTCCAGCCAAGAGTCTGATTATTTCCATGCAGCTGATCACTGTTTTCTACTGAGGCAAATCCTGTTTTCATTCACTGGATTAGCGCCCTGCGTTCCCTACATATATGCTATAGAGTCAGTGACATAGACTATAAACTTCTCTAGATGTGTTCAGTAAAGTCGTGTTATAATGAATCTCAAACTATTTTAATACACCATTAAGTAGAGTATGTGATTTTCTAGATGTGTTCAGTAAAGTCGATTATTCCCTTGAAATTGTAATTGCAATTATTAATTACGATTATCACAGTTTACACTGAATGATGATTACACCATTGCTCGATGCAACTGCATGCAGTATTTTTATATGAAATGATATATTTAAACGATTAATTGCCGTTTCGAACGATTACGTAATTGTGGCATCCATAATTGTAATCGAAATTTGATTAATTGTGCAGCCCTACCATTAAGTATTTTGAGATATTACTTGGAACATTTTTCTTTTCAAAAATATATTTGTCACACTAGGACTACTATAAAATAGCTCAAATCTATTTTAGTTAAGGTTTTAGTCATTTTTAAAAATATGTCTATAGTTTTTAATTTGATTTTATAAGTTTTAGTTTATTTAGTTTTAGTTATTTTAGTACTTCAACTTAAACTAAAAGAAAATGAGATACGTTGCCTTGGCAACTAGCTGAAATAAAAAAAAGTAAAAAAAAAAATATTTTAAAGATTTTATTTCAGTTTATGTTTATCTTATTTTATGTTAAGTAATTAAGCTAGGGCTGTGCAAAAAATCACTCCTGTGATTAATAGTTTATCTCCAGCATGTGCGTTCAGATGGAGCAGCATTTACTACACAGCAGTGTTGCCAAGTCTGCGGTTTTCCCGCGGAATTGGGCTACTTTATCACTGTTGCCGCAGGTTGTTTTGAGTAGCAATTAGGCAGGTTTTGTTGTGAAAAAAAACAACAACCTGGCAACCCTGCGACACAGAGCCGAAGTTCACTGAAAGCTACACAAAATCGCGTTCAAAATTGCAGGCGATTCATTGCCGATTTTTGTTATTGGGGTTGCTTAAACCTGTGGACATGAAAAACAACCTGCGGCAACAGTGTTAAACTACTCACAGAAGCGGCTTTACTGACGAGATGCGCATGAAAATCGCATTCAATTTTTTGCACAGCCCTAGATTAAGCATTTTTAATGGTTTTAGTTTCAATTAATGATAATATCCTTGCTATTCACTTATGACAACTAGATAAGGATTTAAAATAAAAAGATAAAAATTTTAAAAGTTAAAGCTATTTTAGAACCTGAGATGAATAAAAATTGTAAAAACAAAAACAAACAACAACAACAAAGAAGGTCCCACTTACAGTTTAGAACAATTTACAAAGACAGTAAAAGGAATTGAATTCACTTTTTATAGCCATTTCAGTATTTGGAGCAGATATGTTTGGAATGGCAAATATGCTTCATTTGCTTTGTCAACTGTGTCTCTGTTCCAAAACCTCATGAGCTGTTTACAGACAGCATTTTGAGTTGTCCGAGGTGCCTTCCTTGAAGAAAACAAGAAGAGGTGAATATTTTGTCATCATTTAATCACCCTCAAGTTTGTTCCGGACCTGTATGAGTTTCTTTCTTCTGTTGAACACAAAAGATTTATTTTTCTTAATACTTTTTCTTACTTATAGTAGTAAAGTAGTAATAAGGTAAGAAAATAAATGAATTCGCTGTCTGTATAGACAGACGAGAGCAAATTGTTTTGAGACTGAGCTTGTTTTCTAATATTTGCCCTTATTGGTTATTTATTTTTCATGATTATATTCTCCAGAGCCAATGCATGTTTTCTGAATAAACAAAATACAAAGGCTCATACAGAGCAAAATTAGGCCCGAGTGGTTTGGCCGTAAAGCTTAGCGAACGGCTAATGTACATTTCACAACCTGCTGAAATGTACCAGTCAAATTTGTGCCAACCTCACAAGTGCTACCAACCTAAATTGGTCAATGTGTGTGCTAAATGGAGCTTATCTGTTAAGAAACTGAATATCTTTTTGCTAGTTTTATATGCATTGTTTACAGTTGTTGGAAAATAGCTCCACACGAAAGGTCATCATCACACATCTTAGGAAAAGTTCATCCAAAAATGGAAAGATGCTGAAATGTGTTCTCCCTAAGCCCATCCTAGATGTAGATGAGTTTGTTTCGTCATCATAACAGATTTGGAGAAATTTAGCATTATATCACTTGCTCACCAGTGGTTGGTTTGAGGTGTTTGTGTGCATTATAAGTCAGAGTCCAAACAGCTGATAAAAACATCATAATAATCCACACCACTCCAGTCTTGTGAAGTGAAAACCTGCGTGTTTGTAAAGTGAAAGTGACGTGACGTGACATACTGCCAAGTATGGTGACCCATACTCAGATTTCGCGCTCTGCATTTAACCCATCCAAAGTGCACACACACAGCAGTGAACACACACACACCCAGAGCAGTGGGCAGCCATTTATGCTGTGGCGCCCGGGGAGCAGTTGGGGGTTTGGTGCCTTGCTCAAGGGCACCTCAGTCGTGGTATTGTCGGCCCGAGACTCGAACCCACAACCTTAAGGTTAGGAGTCAAACTCTCTAACCATTAGGCCATGACTTCCCCAGAGAAACAAATCCATCATGAAGATGCTTTTAACTTTAACAAACCTTTATTTCAATTGTGAGAGGACAACAGAACTTTTTCACTGGAGGATTCATTATTATTATAGATCATAGACAAATATTTTGGCCAGAAGTGATGGTTTTAAAATGAAAACGCCTTAATGATGAATTGATTAATCTGTTAATTTATTTCATTGATGCACTTTATATACATATAGTAACTTGAAAACAATTCTTATAAAAAATGAACAGGAAAGTTGATGTTAATGACAAGGCAGGGTTAGTTAATGGTGTAAAATGTAATGTGGTGCAACTCCCCAAAAACCTGATCTCAGATTGATGACAGCATGATATTACCAAAAACCTGATCTCAGACCACAATGTGTGCACTCAGATGTTTTTCAGGTGTATATTTAAAATATTCATTCATTACCATTTTCAAGCCCATATGAAACCAACATAAAATACAAAGGGTTTAGCCTATATTTCTTAAAACCTAAATATAGAGAGATTTTTGGGATTGAACTGATTTTATGGTCAGTAAAACTGATAATTGTTGTGGCACCTCTCCGGGCAATACTGTGTAACCATGAAACACATATAACATGCCTAACAAGCCTGAAAATTGTGTATGTGACTTCTTTTGTCTTTTCACATTTTGTATCAGGCATATATGGAAAGTGCCTGAAGCTCTTGAACTCTGATCTCTTGTCTATGCTGCCCTGACCCAGACACAAACCGGGTGTTAAATATGCAGGAAGTTAATCAAGGATCCAAGGACTAGGCTTTCCATTGGCTGATGAGAAACACTCAGGTTACTGGATCGACTTTCTTCTTCCGTTTCATCCGCCCCTTGGCCGAGTTTACCGCTGGACAGTGCGGTCTGACCCTAACCTTAAAGCCAGATCCAGATTTGTGAGATTGTAAAAGGTTTTTCATTTAAGTCACACATCATGTGTCACTCTGTCACACACAACTCGTGGTCAGAGTTCAAAAGCTTTGTCACTGACACATGATCCGTGATTTTTATCTCCAGTAGGTTTAAAACCAAAACCCTGGAAACAAGTTAGCATTTTAGCACTTCTGTTTATGACATCCTGAAGTCAATGGGTTTTTTGAATGGGTTTTTTGGTTAAATGCCTGAAATAAGATCTATGGTGGTCATCACAAGCTCAAAATATTTTTTACATTGATTCAATGACATATCAGTAACACCCCCTTTTGATATCTAAAGCTTTTACTAATCTTGAAAAGGGCAGATGCTGACGTGGCTACAGAGGTTAAATGTCATTATGTTGCATTTTGTAAATTCACAGCCTCATTGTGTTTATAATCGCACTCTTGCAAAATATTCGAACTCAAATTTTTAGAGAAAACGTTTTTAAATAAAGACTGAAAGAGTTGTTGGAAGCTTAATGATAGTGATGTGATTGTAGTTTGTTCATAGGAGATGTTTAGCTTTTACTTATGGCAATTGTATTTAGGCTTCAGAGTTCATAAAGGTTGTGCTTCTTTGTGAATATTATCATTATGAACAAAATGTGTAAGAATCATAAACGTTTGGTGATCACAGAGCTTATTTTCTGCAATAACGCAAAAGCCAGTGGCAAAACCCTATTGCGTTTTTTTTGTGAAGTGAACCAGGGTGATGCTAACTTTACAGAAATATGTCATCACTGCAGTGCACTATTACAATTTTTGTAGTATGGAAATAACCCATAATATTCCCATAATGTCTGCGGGCCTTTGTTTATTTGACTTTATTTAAACTCAGTATGTAACTTTGTTTTCATAAATCTCTTTAATAATCCAGTGTTTGTGCTTTTTATCAATAGTATTTTTTTTTAAATCAGTCCAACTTGTGGGACACTTGCTGCTGCTGCATTAAGATTGAATCCAAAAATATCCAAGAAATTTTCAAGATAAACAGGCAGAGACCGTGTGAAGCCGCAGCATTTAATAAAAATTCCTGAGTAGCTTTACATAATGCACTTGTATTTTGAATTGATTGTTTTCCCTGCTGCTCTCCACTTACTGTGTGCTCTAGCATTTTATTATTCTTGAGCACTGTGCTGCTGTTTTCTTCTCTAAACGTATCATTTGTTTGTATTATTCTCATTTGTAAGTTGATTTGGATAAAATGCAATTTAGGCTGTGATTTCAGCACTAAGAGAGATTCATGCATGTCTGTCTGGGAATGTAAAATCTTTCAGCAGCTGAACATGAGTTGATACTCGCCTTCACAAAACCAGCTTAACTTGCAGTAAACTAATTCTACCATGAGCTTTAAGGGATAGTTCAACCAAACATCAAAATTCTGTCATATTTTTTTCTCCCTCATATTGTCCCAAACTTCTCAAAGTATCTTCATATATGTTTCACAGAATAAAGAAATTCATATAAGTTTGGAGCAAAATGAAGGTAAGTAAGCGATGAGAGCATTTTTAGTTTTTTTTTGTTTTTTGCTTTTATCTTAATTTAGTTTGTTGTGTTTTTGTTGTGTTCTTTTTCAAACCTGTGTCTGTTTATTATTTTGAAATTGTGAGATGCTTTTGTTTCATTTTTCTGTTAACTTCAACTCTTGCCCAGTTGCAGTACTGTTCCCCTTGTCCGTCTAATGAATCAGCAGACACTCTACAGCCTTAATTAGATTGCCAGCCGAATCCTCTTATGTTATTAAAGTTCTCAAGGTGTGGATTTAGTCTGAGTCCAAAGGACAAACGCACAGAGCTGAGGACTCTCTCTTACAAGATGACAGGGAAGAACTGTGGGCTCTATAAATCTGAGGCTACAACGAATATCTGGGAATTTTTAGTTTTTTGGGGTGGAAAATAAAAATGTTTTGAAAAGCAAATACCCCAGTTTTAGGATTTTTGAAATCTAAATGAAGAAATATGTAAAAATCTGCACTGTTTATATGTCCCTAATTTCTGTCTGTGGGCTTTTGGACCTCACTCTAAAAAAAAAAAAAAAAATCCAAATGTTTTATCAGATTTTTCCATTGCTTTACATGCTTTCAGAAGTAACTTACAGAGGGATATTGTTCCTTGCTATGATTTGTTTCAGTACGTGATCCTGATCTTACAATACAAGACTCTCACAAAGCCAAAATACAAGTTAAAATGGAAACTTTTTTAAAATGTATTGTTATTTCTAAGACATGATAAACAGTTAACAAACAATACTCTTTCTTTAAAAAATAAATAAATAAATAAATAAAATTTGGTATTACATGATGATCTGGATTTGGTCTTGACCTCCATTGCTTGGTGGCACCAGAATATAAACATTCATGAATTTGCTTAGCTAACACAGAATTATATTAGACACGTATGCTTTGTCACATTTAAAAAGTTTTAAACATTGAACACTTACTTTTACATATTTTAAACATTTCTTTAAACATTTAATATTTTATAAATATAAAATATTTTAATATTTTCCAGTGGTGCAATGCAGGCCCTGTTTTAATGGTAAAATCCAAAAATTTAGCATTATCAGGGCCAATAAATCAAATTCACACATATCTTTGATTATATTATTATTATATATATATATATATATATATATATATATATATTATATATATATATATATATATATATATATATATATATATATATATACATATAGATATATATATATATACATATATATATATATAGTAGTGTAATAGTTTACACCTGTTATCAACATGCATTTCTTTGTAATCGGATCACAGGTGATAAACATAAAATACAGGTGTAAACAGGAAACCACATTTGGAGGTATAGCTAGAAACACTTGACCATGTCACATTTGTAAACACTCATCAATTCTGATTTCTCACAGCTGCAGTAAATCAACACCTATTGGCCTTATATTGCAAGTATTTATTTTTACATTAACAATGCATGTTTTGTCACATTTTTGTAATGAGAAATATCATGCCATGTCAGGCATTTTGACCTTTACCAGGTTGATTTGACATATTCAGATTTTTTAAATATTTAGTTTTGCACATAGCTATGATGTGGATGGTTGAACTTGGTACTTTGTAATGGCTGTTAATGTGGGTCTCTTAGTTAGCTTTCTCTATTGCATTGAAATGCGTATGTGTTGCATTGTTTAACGTGATTTAAATGTGGAGTGTCACTCTTTCAGCGAGGGTTGGATGGCTTTGTGTTTGTGTGCATGTGAGGCTGTCAGTGGCCATGCTTGTGTAAACAGCATGAATTCCTCACTGTGCTGAGGCCCTGCTTTCATCTGAGCCCAATGTCTGTTTCTTCCCCTGCTCCACCGTCCTGTGAAGCTGCTGGTAAACACAGCAGACATAGACTTGTTTCTGTGCTAAAAATGCTCTCCTGAGATCCAGCTAGAGCGAGCTTCTCACGAATGTCACCTCAGGTGAATTCACACTTCATGCTGCAGTTTATGTACTTCCCCTTTGGTTCTTAAAACAAATATGCAGCATTAAATACAGAGCAGGAAGTGTTTGCATTATATTTTATCATGAATTCAGTACAAAGTATACCATGTTTCTAAGATTCAAGAGGTCAAAGGTCATGCTCAGATAGTATAGCATGCTTTTAAAGGGGTCATATGATCCGATTTCAAATTTTCCTTTCTCTTTGGAGTGTTACAAGCTCTTGGTGAATAAAGAAGATGTGCGAAGTTGCAAAGACTGAAGTCTCAAATCCAAAGAGATATTCTTTAAAAAAGTTAACACTCGTCCACGCCCCCCTGAAACGGCTCGTTCTAACATGCCCCCACATATCTACGTCAGTATGTGGGAAGATTTGCATAACGCTGCACAGATGTTCACGCAAAGAAAGAAGGCGTACTTTTGATTCTTGTTGTAGTATTGTTGTAGCCACTCACTCTAGGCCTCCGGCCTCTGCTCACTCAAGGCCGCGGACGCTGTGTGTGACGCTGTTTCGTTGAGAAAGCGAAACTGCTTTGTTTTTGCCTTCCAAAAGAAGACACCACTAGAAATCATGTTTATATCACGTTTATAAAGGGTTTTATGTTTCTGTCTCGTCGCTCCAGCCACACAATATGTTAAGAGGCGTAACATTTCCGTTACACACTTGAGGCATTTGGCCAATCACAACCCGCTGGATAGCTGGCCAATCACAGCACACCTCGCTTTTCTGAGCAATCAGTTTTGTAAAAATCAATGCGTTTAAGAAAGGCGGGGCATAGAGGAGAAACAATAATGTACAGTATGTGGAAAATAATGTGTTTTTTTGGAAATTAATTTGGATAATAATATTTAATTTTAAAATGTATAAAAAATAATGTTCTTTTTAGCAGCATCATATGACCCCTTTAAAGAGAGTATTTATTTAGGAAACAGTATACTTAAATGTGAAATGATTATAAAATTTTCAGAAATGTAATTGCATGTTAATTGAATATAAATGTACAAAATTGCACCTTCACCATTACAATTGAAATGCATGATATATAAGTTTTAATAGAAATGTTTTAAGTTTGTCATAAATGCTTGTCGGTACACACAGAATTATGAAATTACACAAAAAGATTTACTTAAGTCCTACTTAAACACTCAAGCTGCATTTAATGTAAATGCAAACAAATAAGTTTTCATTTAATCCCAATTAAGTCTCTAAAAACAATAATTTCACTCTTTTTCAATTTCCACTTTTTTTTAAGTATGTTATTTCCGTAGCCTAATAAGTACTCTTAAAAAGAATGTGTATACTTCTTTCAGAGATACCCAAGGCACCCAAGTGACTCCAGAACTGTGCACTGATATAGAATCAAAATTCTTTTGTTTTTTGAATCCTTCACTGCTCTGACATCAATTTAGCATATGCATTTCCATTGAGTTTAAATTTTATTGTCATGTTTGCATAATCTTTAGTACTGTGTAGTACACCTCCTGAAAAAAAACATTTTGCTGACAAAACTTGACAGACTGCAGGTCCATGGGGAGGACATTCTGAAGACACATTTCAAATTTGTGTGTTTCCTTTTTTGCCAGATATGAGTGGCCTATATAAACAGAAACAGACAAAAAGTGGAAACTTGGCAAACTTCATCCACTTATGATGATAGGAGGTGCTTTTATTCTTTCCTCTAGTCTCTGTGTCTGTGGAAAGCTGAATAGAGGTTGGTATAAAAGGCCACTGAGAACCATCCTCATTCCCACATTCAGTTAACTCCTATGGCAACGTCCCTTGGATCCAAAACAACACAGAAATATACAGTACAGTAAAGGTTCTTTATTGGAATGGATGGTTCCATGAAGAACCTTTAACATCCATGGAATCTTTCCATTGCACAAAAGGTTCTTCATAGTGGAAAAAGGTTCTTTAGATTATGCTCTTCACACTAAAAAAATGGTTCTTTAATGGCATTGCTTTGAAAACCCCTTTTGGAACCTTAATTTTTAAGAGTGTATGGAGTGGAATAATGGGAAGCATGTGGTGGCACGCAGAATGAAACAAACATCCTCCTTACGGTACACTCCGTTCCTCCACCCTGTCCCAGGTTGGTCTGTAAAGTCCCCCTTCGTGCCTGCCTCAAGGTTAGGCCATTGTTTAGGCCAGAGCAATTGACACTAGACTAATAATGTAGCTGGTTTGATAGTGTTCTTCTGGCTTTTTCTTGGCCATGTTTTTTGTTGCCCTTGGATGTTCTCATTATCTATTGCCCTCGTGGGACAGGGCAGATCCTACCACAGCAGTCCAGAGGTTAAACGGATGAAGTGGACGCTGGCTGTGCTATCACTTAATGAAACAGCATTCGCTCTCTCTGATTGGACCCATGTTAAAGCACAATGTGACATTTGTTGTCTGACTTTAATAACTTTTTTTTCTGAATGTGTGAGTACAGATTTTGCTTGCATCTATCGGTGTTCTTGTGCTCTGACCTCGAATATTGCTTCTGTTAGCATTTGTTAAAAAGATTGTTTTGACTGAAGCATGAAACATGGAAATTAACTCTTAAAATCTCTTTATTGTAAAAACCCCGTGTTCATTTCATCGTGACAATGAGTTTATATTAATGGTATCACAATCTAGGACAAAGGTAAAAAGTAAAGATGTACTGCAAGGTGTGATGTGACTGAGATATCATCATTTTCCTAGCAAAAATTTAAGTACTTAAATGACAAAAATTATGTGCTTAAAATTTAAATACTTAAATGAAGTACTGAGAAATGATAACATTGATTGATCATGAAAACAAATTGCATGGCATGACTTTTTTAAAATTCCAAACATTTTGCACTGATTTAAAGGGATAGTTCACCCAAAAATGAAAATTCTGTCATCATTTACTCACCTTCATGTCCTTCCAAGCCTGTATGAGTTGCTTTCTTATGTTGAAGATTGCTGGTAATCAAGCAGTTGGTGGTTCCCATTGACTTCCATAGTAGGAAAAAAATATAAAAGTCAGTGGCAGCCACCAACTATTTGATTACCAGCTAACCTCTGGACCGCTGTGGTATCTATCCCTTTAAGGTTTAGTAAACTATACTCAAAAAGAGCCCTCATTTTCGTGTAGTTATTTATCTGCTTACAATTACAGTCTCAATATAATTTAATCTGTGGCCTAAATGAAATTATCTCACATACTGTAGGAAATCTGCTTCAGTGACTGTAAGGTGGTGGTTTTCAACCAGAGGACCAGTGGTCACAAAATTATTTATATTTTAAAAATTTTTTTAATTTAATTGATAATTGAATGATAAAAGAAATAACAAAAATAAAAATAAAAAAAAATAAATGTCTTTTTTTTTTTTTTTTTGTTGTTGCAAAAAACAAATCAGTCTTTAATCTTACAGAATCACACAATACATTCTTTAACTAATTTCTTATTTACATTTACAGTTTTTCTAAATAAAAAAGTTTGCAAACAAGCAGCATTATCATAACTACAGTAATTCCGTCAGAGTTTGGGTGACACTTGATTAGTTTCATAACTGATCACAAGTATTTTGGCTTGTAATCTCAGATTGTTTAGCTTATGACTTTGTGTTGCAGAATGCAGCGATTTGATGTTAAAAACATCTTTGTGATGGATTTGTCTCTTACAAATCCGTAGCTTTTCACTTCACAAGATGTTAATTGATGGACTGGAGTGGCGTGGATTATTTGTGGATTATTGTAGGTTTTTATCAGCTGTTTGGACTCTTATTCTGACGGCACCCATTCACTGCAGAGGATTCATTGGTGAGCAAGTGATATAATGCTAAATTTCTCCAAATCTGTTCTGATGAAGAAACAAACTCTACATCTTGGGTGACCTGAAGGTGAGTACATTTTAAAATTGAATTTTTGAGTGAACTATTCCTTTAAGCACTGATTTTTGCATCCATATGAAAAATATATACTATATACAAGACAGTTAACTTTATTTTATCTATAGGACATGTTAACACAGTTTGATTAACAATATAAATATACATCTTTAGACAGGTTCTGTGTTATCTCTCTCTCTGACTGGCTTGGTAGTCCTTGCTTTAGCGCAGCAACAGTTCCTTTGTTTTTGCCTCATATAGAGCACCAATTTAAATGTCCCTTTACCACCTACTTAATGCTCAGAATACTTGGAGATGAAGGCTGCGCTTTGCTCCTGGTTGCTATGGTGCCATCGGCAGCAGGCTGGAATAGGTAATAAACATCTGTGGAGTGTTATAAATGATTCCCAGCTTAAATCCCTCTTGTCCTTTGAATGGAGATTTTCACCTTGTAAACCTTCAAAGGCACCGTCTGTATCAGGCACCAGGACTATTTAAATACTGTACATTGCTCACCTCTGTTGACTTGCAGTAAAATTAAATTTTTGATCATTTAATGTCTCGTAAGGTTTTGCAAATGACCAAATGCGGTGATCTGATTCATGCAAAGCCCATCAATTCAGAAATAATATCAAGTTTGGTCCTCCTGAATATTAGATAGGTAGCATGACTGGATGACTGAGTCTGAGCATTAATATTCATAGGCTCAGTCTTCCTATATACTGTACATAGAGTTGTCACATACTCCTTTGTAATCTGTTTCCAACCTCTGTTTCCTCTGTGATTTGACAGTTCACATTTCTGCTTGACAAGCCTCGCAGCCACTTCACAAAACCTGTTTAGCTATGTTAAATTAAGCAAGAAGATCAAGCCAAAAAGCTAACAAGAGGAGAAGCACAAGGGGCTAAAGGTGGAAGGGGTAACGGGGGACTTGAAGGGCTAACAGCCAAAATCACTGGCACTCTCGTGTAACCCAGGGCTAATTAGAACAAGTGCCAAGAATCTGCAAGAGTGAATGAAAGTGTGAATGAACTTGCAGAATGTGTTTTTTCCTTTCTTTTCTTTTCCCCTCTAATGCACAGAACAAATAAGTTGAGCTTTATGGTTAGAAAGCATGAATTAAAATTATTTTTCCATCTCCCTTGTGTGGCCAGACTTCTGTATTATGAAGATTAGCACCACAGACCATAATTTTATTTAGGGCTCCATGAATGAATGAATGAATGAATGATTTTTCTGATAAAATGTGTGACTTGAGATTTAAACAATTTTGCCAAAATATTTGTGATTATATATAAATACCTACCAACCAACCAAACAAACAATAAACAAGCATAATATTGAATTAAATGTCGTTTGTATCTTTAAAATATAACATTTACGCATAATATTGAAATAAATGTCGTTTGTCAAATAAAAAATTTAGTATTTAAGAAAAATATTTTCGAGTACTGTAAAATGTAAATACAGTATGTGACCCTGGACCACAAAACCAGTCTTAAGTCGCTGGGATATATTTGTAGCAATAGCCAAAAATACACTGTATGGGTCAAAATTATAGTTTTTTTTTTTTATGCCAAAAATCATTGGGATATTAAGTAAAGATCATGTTCCATGAAAATATTTAGTAAATTTCCTACAGTAAATATATCAAAACTTAATTTTTGATTAGTAATATGCATTGCTAAGGACTTCATTTAGACGACAATTTTTTTTTTCAACATTTTGATTTTTTGCACCCTCAGATGCAAGATTTTCAAATAGTTGTATCTCGGCCGAATATTGTCCTATCCTAACAAACCATACATCAATGAAAATCTTATTTATTCAGCTTTCACATGATGTATAAATCTCAATTTTGAAAAAATTTACACTTAAGACTGGTTTTGTGGTCCAGGATCACGAATACATTTCTATGTCTTAATTTGTTCATTTTTCAGCTTTTATTTTAGTGGAAAATAGCTTCTCTTATGTTTACAGCCGCTGATTTATTAGCACTTATAATTAAAAGGTTGGGAAGATGGTTGGTACATTATATTATCACACTTGATAATGAATTACAAATTAATTACAGTGATATTTAACCCAAATATTGTATGAAAAGAGCAACATGAAGATTCTGCTGAATTTTTTTTTTTTTTTGGGTTACATGGAAAAAAGGAAATCTTCTGCATTTAAAACAACACAAGGAAGAGTAAATGACTGTGAACTGTCCCTTTAATTCAGTGCAAGTGTGTTTTGGCTTCAGATCTAGTCTGAACAAGAAAGCAGCTGGAAAGTGAGAAATTGCTTTGCAGAAGCAATGAAATCATAATGTTGACCAAGTTAATGATATTGCTCTTTGTTTTTCTTTTCCCCAAGTGAAAGAAAAAACTGTGTTTTGGGACATGAACGGCAACCACTGTGTCCTGTTTGTGTGGGAAGAAACTATGCAGCAAAATAGGAATTCTCTCTCTTAAAAATGAGTGGAAACACTTTGAAACAGTCCAGGTACTGATTCTGCAGCCGCAGTCTTAGCGCATATTTTCTGTCTATGTGGTTGGCACTCTGTTTACTTGAAGGGCCCTGTGCACACGACACATGTTCCTGGATGTGCAGACCAGCCGAAGACAGAAATTGGTGATGGTTAAGCAGGGAAAGAGCAGGATTTGGGCACTATCATGTCTTATAAGTGATTAATGTGTTTTTGTGCATTAGAAAAACCTATTGATGTTAATCAGTACCAGATGCAGTTACTCAATATACAAGTAAGAGCAAGAGTTGTGAGGATTCAGAGGCGAATTCCATACAGTGCTATTGATCTGTAAGTTCAAAGCAACATGCCATGACAGGTCTGTAAAATATCACTAAACCTTCATTATTAAATCCATTGGATTTCCATGTTGAAGCTCCAGAAAGATGCAAGCTCCAGAATTGAAATAAGCCTACAGTATATCAAAAGTGTATGTCAAAGTAACATGGTACTGCCTTCTGATACCATACATTTTGAGACATGCTGTAAATTATAAAAGGGAAAAATCAAGGTACATTAGTGTTTTCCTCCAGACAATGATTGTAAACGATTTGGAAAAAGTAATGGTGGTTGCATAAGAACTGTGATGTTTTTGGTCTCAAGGCCTTTAAAATCCACTTTCCTAGGCTTGAGTTAGAAACAGAGAGTGTCTGTTCCCATCTCGCCTCTGTAAACTGTGTTCACGGCCATACTGAGAATTTGCCTTTACCTGCCCCCATGTTTGCATCTATTTCAGGCCGCATAAGAGATGAATTTGTTCTCAGAATTTAAGAGACCTCTAAACACACCGGCGCTTTTCACACTTTATTTTGTACGGGACTGCTTGACATCTTCTGAGCACGAGGTATTATAATATACATGCAGATGGAAAAAGTCTGAACATAATATGCAGATATACTCAGATCTGGAAAATATATATATTTTTTCTCCTGTGTGCAGAGGCTGCTATAAGTAAATCATATGTAGATAATAAACACTGTGGCGTTCCACAAACATGCTTGCTTGGTTGGAGCGGTTTAACATGTCAACTTTGTTCAGCCAATGGCGTGACTTGGGGGTGTGGTTACCTGTTTGTCTGTGTTTGGAAAACCTTTTTGTAAGCCATTACGTTTTGCGATTCCATTTGATGCCACTAATGTTCAATAGGTCAAACCTTTATACCAGTGTGCCTTTATACCAATCATTCAGCTGATGGAGAAAAGTCTTTCAAAAAATGTTTATGAGGGAACTGCAGGGGCTTTGTGAGTTGATGAAAATCTAACCAAAATTAAATAAAAAATGCAATATCATGCAAATTGCAATTATCAAATCGCAAAAGGCTGCAATTTAGTTTTTCCTCAATAAATTTGCTGCTTTATTATATTTAATAAAGTAGTTTAGGTATGAGGATGAAGGGTTGTAAAATATGGTCATGCAGAATAAGGCATTAATATGTGCTTTATAAGTACTAATAAACAGCCAATATGCTTGTAATATCCATGCTATTGAGCAACTAGTTAATAGTGAGAATTGGTCTTTAAAATAAAGTTTTCAACCTTTTATCAGTTCATTTGTAAACCTGTTGTCAATTAAACAGTCTAAAGGTCTCCCCTGCAGATTTCTGCCAAAATAAAAGCTTGAAGGTTTAAGATTTGAAAGTGAAGCATTATAACTTGTGATGTGGAATGTCAAATGACATTTTATTTTAAAATACAATAAAAATTTAATAATATTTTATTAGGATTATTATTAAAATAGACTGCATTCCTAAAAACAACAGAGTCTGATTTAAAGTCCTGCTACAAAGTCAATGCAAAGATGTATTTTTTTTAAACACTGTTCAGTCTTATTTGGTTCAAATTTAAGCCAAATGTGAACAGCCTTAAAAAGCAACTATTTCTATTGGTATCAAAGTGTGGCATTCTTTATGCCTGATATTTCAGCAGCAGCAATATGAGAGGTTTAAGTGTTTATCACATTGCAGTTCAAATTGCAATTTCAAAATATAACAAAAAAATGACAATGTAAGTTTTTTTTTAAACAAATTCTGCCCCCTAATGCTTTAAATCAGTAAATAAAAAATAAAAACGATAAAAAAAAATTAAAATTAATTTTTTTATTGATATTTAACTGACATCAGAGAACTGTGAACATGCAAATATGTTGTTACATTATTAAATTAATAATAATAAATAATAAAATTAATAATAATTAAATAATAAAACAAAATATTTTTTTATTTAAAAAATTAATAAAATATAAATAATAAAATATAGAATAATTATTATATATTTATTATATTATAATTATTACAATAATAATAAATAATAATAAATTAACTTAATTAACAATAATAATTAATTATTAACTTTATAATAATAATAATAATGATAATAATAATCTCAGGGGGTACTTTGAGAAAACATTTTTTGTTGAAGGTGTTTGAATGACAAAGAAAATTGGTAAATCCCTGACCTGTAACATTAAGACAGTACAACCTACTGATCACATTGTATTTGTGTCTTTCACAGCCGAAGTTTTATTCACATTTAATTAAATATGGCATCGTCTCACTTCAAATTTTCTCCATTCGCATGCCGTTGGCAGGTTTGATAATTAATCTCTGAGAGTGATGTGAGAGACGATCTGTTCTGAAACATTATAATCTCATTCAGACCCAGTGATAAATGACAAGGTACAGAATGATTCGAGGAGCTTGTCTGTGACGGTTATATTCATTTATTTCATCCATTTTTTTGTGCTCGATATGGCCTAACTGCTGGGATCAGTGAAAATCACCCCTTAACTTCTCAAATCCCTTGTAGCAGCCTGTTTTCAAAGTTGCACTCATCAGAATAGCGAGCAAGGTTTAAAGGCATTGTGTTCTTGTTCTGTTAAAATAACCCACTACAATCACAGAGCAGTGACTAAGGCCTCTGGCATGCCAAAAATGGTATTTATCACTTACTATTGGTGTAAAATAAGCAGTCAGGACTCTTTCCATGTTGATGGCCAGGCCGTGTGGGGTTGTTTAGACACTGTATACCTGGAATTGGACTGACAGATGTAGACGACTTTTATGGTCATGGAAAAGTACTGAAATGAATGTTGTGCTGATTATCACCCCTGCCTGGCGATAATCCACTTGAAATGAGATATTGGAAATTCGCTGCATATATCAGTTGCCACAAAGAAATCTGTGCAAGGCTATTTTGACTTGCTGCGTTTTACTGTCTGAGATTTCTCTGTCTGATTCCCTCTAGAATCGGTATATGATCTTCTCCCGAAAGAGCTGCAGCTGCCGTCTTCTAGAGAGCAGAACGCAGCCGCTATGAGTCAGAAAAGTGGTGGAGAGGCAGGACCTCCGCCGTCGATGGCTCTCGCCACAGGTAAGCTTTGTTTTCGTATTTTAAACCATCTTTTCTCTCAGATGCTGAAGACTGGAGCTAAGGCTTGCATCGTGATGCATATTCACCTGCCCACATATTTTGTGGTTGATTAATTTGGTCTTTGACAGGTGGTTTGAGGGAAGGGTGTGGTGACATCGGAGGAAACTCGTTTCAGAGGTGGACCAAGCTTTTGATAAAAGATAACAAACAACTAACATTTATTTTTATTTTTTTGAAGTAACATGCACCGAATGCAATGAATTGTTCACAATGGGACCAGAAAATAGGGACATTTACGCACAGAAAGCTGTTTTAATGGTAAATATCAAAATAATACTCTGTTATTTAATCAGGAAAATATATCTGATTGCATATACGGGTTTGTGGTCTAAACATAATCTTGTTACTTTGTGAATGTTGGGCCTTGCTGAATTTTTTATATTTTAAAATTTTTTTAAGGAAAACCGGCAAAAATAAATAAAATAAATAAATAAATAAATAAAATTTAAAGTGGGGGAAAAAGATATTTCAGAGAAAACAAAACTTTTATTGGGGCATCAGAGTAGCAAATATTTTTTTGCAAATAATAATTAAATATCAATATTTAATTACATTTAAATCAAAAGCATTTTTTTAACTTGGTATTTAACATACTCAACATTAATAATAATAATAATAAACACATAAAAATAATTTTGCAAGTCTTGCTTTATGAATTTCCATTTGGCCTGCCGGCATTATTCTAGCTTTGTGAATGAACATAATTGGCTCTGTGCCTCTTAAGTCCCAATTTTGCTCAGAAAAAGCAAAAACAAAACAAACAAACAAACCCTGAAATTAATTTAAACAAACAAACAAACAAACATGCATACAGTACAATCATACATACATTAAAATAAAGAAATAAATAAATCTGTTCAGTATAAAATCTGTTTGGTATAAAATTACAGTAAGAATATTTGAATTTTTTTTTTTGGGGTATGAAATTCCAGTCTGCATTAACATTCTATATACAAAACATATTCATGTATAATGCATGTATAATTGGCAATTATTACAATTTCTCCTGACTTGCATTGAACACTGAGGAAAGAATCTGTCCACAGTGAAAACACTCCTCAGAACTTTTCTTTTGAGTTCCTATTTGTACATTCAAAATGCAATTCACTTTAGTTTCTTTTACTCTGCCCCTTTATCAAAGTGCCCAGGTTTAGGGTGAGTTTCTGTAAACCAGAAGTCTGTTGCCTTTGGACATCTGTACCTAACTGCAGCCAAATGCATCCCTCTGACGAGGCAGGACATGCTGGCTGCAGCTGAAGGAAGGTGACGTATTTTCCAGCTTAAATGAATTTCATTGTGGGATTTTAGGTTTCACTGCAAATTGGACTTGCTTCTTCTGGCTATTTTGTCTTCTAGTTTAATTCATATTTTATTTGTGTATAATTTTATTGTTTATTTGTGTATATAAGCAATTAAACAAGTGCTCTGGTATTTTCTGTTTGTTTGACCTGTTTGACATTTGTTTTTCTTTGTTTGCTTGTAGTTTTGTGGTTTTGTTTTGTTCATTGTTTTGTTTTTGGTCGTTTTGTTTTGTTTATTTATTTATTTCTTTGTGTTTATTGTTTTGTTTTGTTCTTTTGTGTTTTGATGTGTCATGTTTTGTTTTGTATCTACCTTTTTGTTTAGTGAGGGACGACTCTTTTGCCACATTCATGTCCCTTCAAATATTGTCTTCCCGCTGTTGAGTGTGTATATTTTGGGTTCATGTGTGTATCATCGTCTCTAACCCTAGCCTTTTATTACCTTTATTATCTTCTCTTTTACACTCAATAATAGCAAAACATACATGCAAGGTATTGTTCCTTTCTCAAGATAACCTTTCATGTGGTTTTCATTCTACTTGTTAAAAATAATGGGCCAGTAAATAATTTTTTTTTAATTATAATGTAAAGTAAGGTTTTTAATTTAGTTTGTCCATGTGTTTTAACGAAGCATTCTAGATGCTTATCTGTTCATCAAAATTGATATTTTGAGGCTCAACATATAAATTAACTGGAATATACACTAATGGTTAAAAGTTTGGAATAATTAAGATTTTTCATGTTTTTGAAAAGAAGCATTTTCAAAAGTATCAAAAATACAGTAAAAAAGTAATATTAATAATATTAATTTTCCCTTGTAGAATAAAAGTATTTATTTACTTTTTTCCTGTCTAATTAAATGTAAATGTTTATTTTTCTTCTGAGAGGGAATCAACTGCAAGAATTCTTCTGCCTAAATCAATAAAAGTGTAATTCTCTCACTGCTCGCCTGCAGGAATGTGTGTCCTCCATTGGTGAATTCAGATTACATTTTCGTTTGGCCCCTCGGGGCCCCTGTTGGCTTGTGTAACAGTTTCTATCAAAACTGAAAGCTCTGAGGGCTCAGTATAACTCAACACACTCAGGTTGCTGTGTTAAGTTGGCCATTTGCTGAGTAAAGAGTACAGTGCAGGCCAGACTTATGAATCAGAGGGGTTCTTGTAACTCTGACACAGATTGTCCAAAGTTGAATATACTGTCTGTTATTTAATTTCGGTTTATCATCTTATGAATATGAATCTTTTTTGACTCTGCTGAGTTTGTCTAACCTGCAATTTTCCATATTAACATTCTCAAATTCCTATCAAAGGTTGATTTGCAGCCACTTTCAGCCAACTTAAAAAAAGAGATAGACGCTGTGTGTTTCAGTGTCTGTATTGTTGCACGCCTGCCAAGAGGTTGCAGCATAATGCATAATGAAAAACTCTGGCTTTGTAGTCCTCCGCCAGAACAGGGTTTCAATTAATAAATAATAATTTCAATTAATTAACAGTTCTGCACAAACATAGGAGCAGATGACTCAAATGTCACTGTATCAGATGTCAAACTGGCAAATCGTTTCTCCCTCATCTTGATGTGACAGAGAATGAAAATAAGAATGGGAAAATAATCAGTTTTTTTTTTTGACGCATATGACTCTAGCCTTCAGAAACATAATATAAAGATATGAAAAATACATTTTATGCCTTTGACTCAAAATCAAATGGTTGAAACTCATACATGTCACACCTACAGTTGATTCGGTTCAGGAAGGACGATTTCAGTATATTGAATACACAATGGTTTGTGGTTACTATTGTTGTCACATGTCAGACAGTATTTCGCACATGGAAAGAGTTCTTCCTGATTTAATTATGTACGGCTTGACCACACTTCCTGTGCATGCAGGTGTCTTCATGTTTATCATGCCACATTTGTGCAGCAGTTTGATCAATCCCATTAAACTAATTCATTTAAACTGTTTATGCTGTGAGACAGAACAACAAATCTTATAAATGAGGATAAGGCATAAATAGCAAGGAAAGTTTAAATAAAGCATGTTTTGGGATAAATGCTGAATGTGGCTGCAAATCATTCTCTCTGATTAATGTGTGAGTATTATTGTTTCACTGGGTGTTAACAAGGTTTTGTTACTGTTGCTGTAGAATCGTTGTTGTTATTTGAATCAATTCTGTCTTGTTTTTAGACCAGCGGTATAGTGTAGAAACTAAGCTATTGTGGATGCATCCTCTACCATTATGATTTGCATATGAGCCATCAAATGGTAAAAACATGGGAAGTCACATTATATAGTGCTTTATACGTATAAGCTTCACATTAATGAAAAGGAAATCATGAGGTTTTTTAAAGAGCACATTCTGAGATAGCAACATACAGAATTTGAGTTTGTTTTATAGGGAGGGGCGTCAAGCTCACCCCATTGTTATTGTTATTCAGTTGACTCAATGTCTCATTCAAATTACATCATCCATATTGTATTGGTTCATAGGCTTTTTTTCAAACAAAGGAGCCAAGCTCCAACGGTAGACATGATAAACAAAAGCTATCTTTTTTTATTTTTGTATTCAACCCATCTGGCTGTTTCTCGTGTTGTTGAGTCTTGGCAGCTGTCAGAGTTTGGCAGCATGGTTTGGTGGTTGAAGGTCTAGATTACTCAAATGTTGGTTGGTACCACCCATGATGCAACTCGTGAACCATCCTAGTTTTGCAATGTACATCAGATCCTTTTGGTGCTTGGCCTCAAAGCACTTTCATTTCATCATCTTGCAGTACAACAGATGAATGTCAAAGAAAAATTGTCATTGTATAAGGTTTAAAGAGTTAGTGGATATTCAACAACATCATTTTTGAAACACAAATGAGGATACTTTTAAAATTCTCTCATTTTTGCCCATCATTTTGTAATCCATATGAGTCAAGCGGTTTAATCTTCAAAGTCATGAAAAAAGACATGATCGCGTATGATGTACAGATTTAAGTTAGGCTTTTATATAAACATTTATCAGTGCACGTGCAAAAAGCTCATCAAATATGGTCAATAGAAGCTAAACGTGCTTGCTTAACATGAAAAAAAGCATACATTTGTTTATGGAATTCTAAATTAAATTTGTTCATTATATGAAGCAATCATGTTTCTTCAGAGGACTTTGATTCATAACAGCTCTATTCATATGCTTTAAAATATTGCGTTACTCCATAAAAAAGTAATTGTGTACTTTTCATAGAAAATAATGCTTTGCATTACTTCTGCATTACTTTTTGTTACCTGAGCTGGGCTTCCTTATTTATTTTAATAACAAAGAACCCAAAAGTAATATTTTTGGAAACTGAACTTTTTAGAACAAATAAAAAATTTTGGTTGTGTGGGCTTTCAAAGGATGGACAAAAAATTATGTAAATAAACGTAAGTCTTATATGGGTTTTGAACAATATGAGGATGAGTAAAATTATGATTTTTTGGGGGGGCAGAATTGTTTTTCAATTTCGTTTTATTCTCTAATATGCACATTTATGCGAAACAAACAATTATTGAATAGGTCTTATACCACAGACAGGATTCATGTACCCTTTTTAAAACTACTGTATATGAATGCTTTACCTCATCCATTTGTTTAAATGAGGTGTGGATGTTGTGTAGCTTGATTTTCAAGGCAAATTAATACGGAAAGGCTATTAGATGCACTAAAAAAAATTGAACAAAGCCTTCTTCATTTTAATATATTTTAATGGTCAGCTTTTATTACTCATTGGTTGTCTCATTTTCATTCCAGGAATTTCTCTCTGAAGCAGGGAGTGTCTGCATACAAAATGCTCTGCAGTTTTCTGCTTCATAGGTCAGACACTGGTTTATGTTGTTTATGTGGCTATGCGGCTATGCTCACTCCCATCAAAATTTGTGCAAATTTGTATAAGAATTTGCTTGCATCATTTGACACATCTGGATGAGAGATGTAGACCCTCAACTGGAATAAATATTGAAACATATGCCATGTAAGAATTTTTTAAAAAGCATCAAATGCAAGAGCTCACTTACTGTAGATTTCCAATGTATGCTTAAATAAAACCCAAGAAATGAGAGGATATTATGGCTAGCGGGCTGTGCGTAATGTCTTGGAGAGTGATGTCATGCCCTGCTCTGCAGTAACTCTACATGAAATGCTTGTTTTTCTTTTTTCACAGATGTTATTCAGCATGATCATTTTGCTCCCGTTGTTTGTTGATTCATTTCCACAGCATTTCAACTGCTTTTTGTCGTTTGCCCTAATGATAGATAGTGCTCTGTGAAAGATTAAAAACAGGAACTATTGGAAAGAAAAGATAAAAAGCAATCATGAGAAATGTCTTGACTTGACTGGGACTGTTGGCTCATGATGATACCTTGTCAATGCCTTTATTTACTGTCTAATTGTACACACTGCAGATGCATCGTCCGCCTCTTCTGCTATGAGCATGGGAAGTCCTCGCAGGGCTTTTCCCACCTCAGCTTCAGAGCGCATCGCCGTGCATGAAAGCAGCACCCCGGGAGATGTTAGCAGTCGAAGAAAAGCTGAGGTTCTGGCTGCAGAAAACAAGCTTTCCGGTCGAGAAAAAGGTGGCCAGCAGACCCAGCAGCAGCACCAGATGACACCCTCAAAACGGCCTGTCCTCAACATCTCGCCTCCACCCGAGGACCTGTTCGATGAGAGCAACATGTCCTGCCAGGATGAGATCCTTCTCGACTCAGAGCAGAGTAGCAGCATCTGGATAGAAAACTCGGTGTCCAACTTCAGTATTGTGAGCTCCAGCTCCTACAATGACAACACTGAAGTGCCCCGCAAGGCCCGTAAGTGCACCCCGCGACAGAAGCCCGGGCCAAAGCCGGTGCCTCCTGAAGAGGCCAGCATGGATGTCTTTGATGCAGATAGTGCCAAAGGTCCACACTTTGTGCTCTCGCAACTTGGCCCAGACAGCAAGACCTGTTCCAAAGCAAGGTGAGTCATTTAGTATCATAGTACACTTTGGGCCTTATGGCATTATAAAAACATCGGTGTCTCTTTGTTGGAGATTAATGTGAAGGAAACATCATTTACTCACCCTCATGCCTTTAGAAACATTTCCCACCTGAGAACATTCTTAAAACGGTATTTCTGAAGGTCCTCTAAACACTGAAAATATTTTTTTAAACAATTTTTCTTAGTTATGTGAACATTAGAGACAACATTAAGGGAATGTTCCATTTTTAGAATTATAGGAATGTTACATTTGAATGTTCTCAGAACCAACTGAAACTAAGTTGTAACATTTAAAAATGTTAAAAGAAATGTTTTTACATTGTACTTATAATTTAAAAAATGCCTACATGTAATTACATCTGTAGTTAATTTCTGTAATTACATGTATAAGTACACTGTTGACCCATCCCTTACACCTTAACCTTATAAAGTGGGACAGAATGTCCAAATAAAATTATTCAGAAGAACGTTCCATACACGTATGGTTTTCTGCTAACGTTTTGAGAACGTTATTAAAAAATAGATAACACTGAATAAACATTCTGTTAATGTACTGAAAGAATATTTGTTCCTAACTTTGCTAATGCTCCCATTAAGTTATGAAAAGCTTATGTCTTAATGTTATATGAATGTTGATTAAAAAAAGGACTTTTTTTAAAAATGTTTTCAAAACAATATGTTCCCTGTTATCTTGGTTCGTGCAAGGGTTCACACATCAAATAGATGTCTCTGAGATGTACATGTGGTATCAGGGATGGTCAAGTTTTGCCTTTATGTTCTGAGATAGAAAGTAAAAACGGGATTAAATGACATGACTTTAAAAATCTGAATAGATTTAAAAAAAACACGGGGTATTGTACACCTTTGGCAACTTTGTAAATAGCTGCAAAAACTGGGTATCGTGCACTAAATTGTACACTACTGAGGATCACACACTAGCAGATATTCAAGTTTTTCTAAAACACTACAAACTCATGCAGAAACATTGCTAAGGAGGCTCAAAATAGCATATATTTGAGCTCCTCCGACTGGATTAACTGAAATTTTCTGTACAAGTCTCTCAACTCCGATGGCTGAAAATCTGCAATCTGGCTCTGACTTTTAGTAACTAATTTGGGCAAGAATTATGTAGTTTTTTCCAGCCTTAAGTCAAACAATTATATGAATGACAAGAGAGAGAGTTAATGGTGACAGAATTTTATTTCTGGAAAAATTAAAGGGCCATAAACCGCCATTAAAGTAGCTTTTAACTGATGTTCACCATCTTTGTTTCATAGCTCTGATGGACCACAAGCTTCTGGCCTTAAAGGTGGGATACTGTCTCGTCAGTATCCTCAGAAAAGTGAAGGGAAAGAACTGAAGATTGTGGTGCAGCCTGAGACTCAGCATAGAGCGCGGTACCTGACTGAAGGCAGCCGTGGGTCTGTGAAAGACCGAACACAGCAGGGTTTCCCTACTATCAAGGTGGGTAACACACAGTTATTTAAACCAGAATAACCTACAGCAGGTTTTAGAAGAGTACTATTCATCCCTAGAAAAAACATAATATATTTAAAATACATTTATTTCATACTAAGCATAGTAACATATTTACTAACATATCACTTGAGACTTACTGATATAAAAATTATAATAAAATTTTATTTGGAGTATCACTTGTGCACAATGCACGTTTCTTAATAATAAACCTAAAATGTGTTTTAATGTCACTATTGATGAGGATTGTATGATCTTTGAATAAGCAAGAAATTTAAAGTGCATCTAAAGTATACTTGCAATAGTTCCACATAACACAATAAAATATACTTCAGTGCATTAAAGTGCATTAAAGTACAGTATTAGCTGTTCAAATTTAGCAGGCTTTAAGTATACCAGTTTAGGATACCAAAAGTATAATTGCAAGGTATTTTTATTAAGTACATAATATCATGTAGATGTATTTGCAGTATACTTACATTGAAATAAATGTATTTCAAATACCTTTCAATGTGGAGGAAAAAACTCAGTGCCGAGTCTTATGGTTCTTACTTTTCACTATTGATAAATGGATGCATGTTACTCTGTTAAGCCCAAGTTTCTTGATCCTTGCAGCTCGAGGGTGTGAAGGAGTCAGTGGTCCTGCAGATTTTTGTAGGCAATGATGCTGGACGTGTGAAGCCCCATGGCTTCTACCAGGCTTGCAGAGTTACAGGCCGTAACACAACCGTCTGCAGGGAGGTGGACATCGAAGGCACCACTGTCATCGAAGTGCCTCTGGATCCCAGCAGCAATATGACTCTGGCGTATGTAAAGACATGTCAGCTTCATCAGACTTTCAAGCTTTGCATTCAGAGGCTGTAGTGATCAAATATGGTTGGAATTATTGATATTGACAAATGACCAGCTGATGTTCGGGTATCTGTACAGTGTAGACTGCGTGGGGATCCTAAAGCTCAGGAATGCTGATGTGGAGGCCCGTATTGGGGTGGCTGGATCTAAAAAGAAAAGCACCCGTGCCAGACTGGTGTTTCGAGTCAACATCCCACGCCCGGATGGCTCTGTGCTCACGTTACAGACCTCTTCATCTCCCATATTGTGCAGTGAGTGGCTTTGGGTTATTCATAGCATCTCCCTGCTGGCGAGCCCAGCTGGAGCTCTCATCACATAGGAGAGGTAGGGATTAGAAGGGGGTTCAATGAATGTTTATATTATTAAGGCCATAGAGCCAAAAAAAAAAAAAATGAATCCAAGGCAGAACATCAGGTGCCTACTGAAGAGAGCTACTAGGTGTGTGGTGAATTGCACTACTTTGTTTTGAAATTGAATTTCAGTGTCACCAGCAAGTAGAGGAGTATTTCAGGTTGATTGTAATTTAAGTTCTGCTGACACCATCTGTAGCATTCTGCTGATTATCACAAGAAATGATTTGGATTGTGTTAATAAGGACAGAAAACACATTTGCATTAGGATTCTGAAGGAATAGTTCATCTGAAAATTAATACTTGTTGAAAATTTACTCATCCTTTCAGGCATCCAAGCCTAGATGTAGATTGGTTTGTTTCATCATCTGAACAGATTTGGAGAAATATAGCAATACATCACTTGTTCAGCAATGCAGTGAATGGGTGCCGTCAGAATGAGAGTCCAAACTAGCTGTTTCGTCTGAATCAGGAGAAAAAAAATGCACAGATCAAGCACTGCTTACAAGTGAAAACTGTTCTAAACCAATATGTTGGCGGATTTTGGTAGGGGTTGAATGTTTTCACTAAATGAAGGGTTATTGTGGATATTTTGGGCCAAAATGATGATTTAAATAATAAAAAAAAAAAGTCATAATGATTAATTTGCTTTTTACAAACATGCAGCTTTTCACTTCACAAGACGTTAAATGATGAAATTGAGTAATGTGGATTACTTGTGGATTATTGTTATGTTTTTGTCAGCTTTTTGGACACTCATTCTGACGGCACCCATTCACTGCAGTGGATCCATTAGTCTTAAAGATGTGGAACTCTTGGTGTAAAATGCTGAAGAACAGTTAATACTTAAGTAAAAAATGCAGACACCGTTCAGCAATGTGTTTGTTCACGATTAATTGCAATTAATTTGATTATCATGTAATTAATTTTTGATTCAGGTATTCACTTATAATAAATGAAGCAATTGTACCACAGCATCAAATAGCAAAAATGCGAAGCTTGCCTACTTACCATGCATTACCAACATAATACCTATGTTCCTTCATGGTTTCCATGTGTGGATACAAAGCCAAAAGAACCAGATTTTTCACTAGTCACAAGCTGATTTGACTATATGGCTTTGTTGACCTGCACATAATGTCAGATGTGCAGAAACTAAGTATTTAATCATGGTCTACTGCACAGAAACATTGTTACCTGGCTGTTTATACTAATGGTCGCTTTCTCTCTTTCTCCGATTGGTTCTGTTTTATAGCACAGCCTGCAGGAGTACCTGAGATTCTCAAGAAGAGTTTGCACAGCTGTTCGGTTAAAGGGGGGAGTGAAGTCTTTATTATTGGAAAAAACTTTCTCAAAGGAACCAAGGTCATATTTCAGGAGAGTGCTTCAGGTATCTATACATGTTAAAAAAGTGTCATGCCCTGTTCTGTGCAGATTTCCTTGCACTGTTTAACCTCTGCCTCATTGACTACAGCAGATGATAAATCCTGGAAGGCAGAGGCTGACATTGACATGGAGTTTTTCCATCAGGTAAGCTATAGCATCTGCTGCGTCTATTATTTGACTGTGTGGGCTGATCAAGCACTGCAAAAATAGAGGGAGCTTTGCACAGGTCTGACAAGGTTCTTTTTGAGTAAGTGTTTTGAATATATCTGCTTTGATTGAGTGCTGCCACAGCTAGCTCTATTATACTTATGCATAGGGTCCATTTACACAAATGTATGTAAAAAGGGCTAAAATAAATAAATGTAAAAAAATAAATCTCCTTACACTTCATATATGTTTTCAGTGTGACTTAAACCAGACACCAGTAATTGTTCCTCACTGATGATGTTATGAGAAACATAGTCAGATTCAGCTGCAATAAGTAAATACATAAATAAACTATGCCATTTTTAAATTTTTGACTTTTTCCCTTTTAGAATCACCTTATTGTTAAAGTCCCTCCATATCAAAATCCAGCTATCACATCTCCTGTATCTGTTGGTATCTATGTTGTTACGAATGCTGGACGTTCCCATGATGTTCAAACATTTACATACACTCCAGAGCCAGGTCAGTTTAATCTCCACTGTAAACATGACTCTTAATCACGACAGGTTTGCTAAAAAAGAGTGTTTCCCAACCCCGTTCCTGGAGGCACACAAACAGTACACATTTTGGCAGTCTCCCTTATCAAACCCATCCATATCAGGACTTGGAGTCTCTACTAATGAAGAGTTGAATCGGGTGTGTTTCTTTTGGTAGAGTTTGAAAATGTATACTGTGGGTGTGCCTCCAGGAACAGGATTGGGAACAATTCATGAAAATCACTGATCTAGAAACATGCTTGTTTGCAGTTGTCGATTCTTCTGTGAAAAAGGAAATCTTGCCTCCAGTGACACCTTGTTGTTTTGAACAAATGAAAGGTGAGCAAACATCTATGATTATTAGCGTTACGTAATATTGCTCAATGACAGCCATGGTTATGTAAATGTCACTGGCCCCCTGTCTTTTGTTTCATATAGTAATAGATACTGCCTTGATGACGCCAGTTTTGCCTCTTGTTAAACGAGAAGAGGTCACTCCAATGGAGGTCTCCAGTAACCCCTCTGCCTTCAAGGTTTGTATAAATCATGAGACAGAAACCACCACAATAAATCAGTCCCTTTTTCCGTATATTTTGATAAATGCCTATGTTTATCATGTTTGCAACCCAACAGACCTCTGAAGTCATCAGTTCAGCTCAGCAAGCCTTAGATATGAGTGCTGAGATCTCCACCAATAACTGCAAATTTTCCAGTTCGCTGGCACACCAAACAAGAGAACAGGATCAATCTCAGAGCTCTGTCTTTTCCAACAAAGAACCATTCAGCACCATCCAGGAACAGAGTCTTGCACCCAGTGGCTCTTTCCATGTGCCTAATAAATCTCTCCTCCAGCAAGGAGTACAGCCATTCCTCTTGGAACACAGAGAGAGTCTCGGACAGGAGAGGACAGGCATCAGTGGCGGTTCAGTGGTGGGGCTCTCCCAGATTGACGACAACTCGCAGCAGCAGCTCTCACTTCTACCTCCAGATGAGGTGGCACAGCTGGAGCAGGCCGTGCGGCAGCTGCAAGCGAAGGGATTCTGCAACATCCATCTCCAGAGTGAGAATTCACTGTCAAAACAAAGACAACATCAACTTCAACAGCAGCAGCAGCAACAATTCCAACAACAGCAGCAGCAAATCCAGCAGCAGCAACAGCAAATCCAGCAACAGCAGCAGCACATCCAGCAACAAGAGCAGCAAATCCAGTTGCAGCAGCAGCAACACCAGCAACAGCAGGCTTTGGAGAGCTTTCAACATCAGCTCTTTCAGCCCCAGGTTCAAATACATTGTACTTCAGAGCAGCAGAGCTCTTCCCAAGGTATGGTTCAGAATGGAAGCTCTCTCTTCCAGCAAACCCCAACACAACAGCAGCAGCAGCAGCAACAAGCATCCTTGTTTCAACAAGCAACTGGCTTTCTTCAGCAGCAGCCCAGTCATTCCTCGCCTTCTCTGTTTCACAACCCTACAGCCATGACCGAAACCCAAAGCCCAACGGAGGCTCTTTTCCACACACAGAAGACCTCACCCAATCAGGATCAGGTCCAAGCTTCCCTTTTCCAAAGCAATCTCACGGTTCTCGGTGGGTCCAACATGTCAGCGGAAGCTCAGCCCTCTGCGACCAGTATGTTTCTTTCCCAAAATGCCATACCAAGTCAACTTGCTGTTAACGCCGGCCAGCCACAGCAACTGCCCTTTCTCACTTCTATGCAGACATCTTCTCTTGAGGCACCATCTGTATTTCAGACTCCACCCCAACTGTCCCCCATTCAGCAAGGCACTCCGATGGAGCAGCAACAATCACCACAGCGAGCCATGTTCCAGAGCATCTCCCAGTCACCAAGCAAACTCCCCCCTGGTCAGCAGCAGCAGGCTAATCTACTCCTTGGATCCTTAAGTTCTCCAGTGACACAAGAGCAAACCTCCAACCTGCTATTCGTTGGCCAAGTCCAGATAGGATCGATGAACAACAACAGCCTAGCTTCTCCAGACCAACAGAACACTTCCCTTCCCTTCTCTCAGGCCGGCATGGTTACAGTCAGGCAGCAGGAGTCGTCTGAACCCATGACATTTCAGGATCAGACTACTATGGTGGTCAACCCGTCCTCGAATAAGCCCATCTTCCAAGACCAGCAACCAATGCAGTTGGCACCAAGTTCTGGTACAGCCCCTTCACAGTCTGTAAACCTCTTCATGGGCCAATCCAGCATGCAAGGGGGTATGGCTTCTCAAGAAACCCTTTTTGGACCACAAAGTGATGTAACCAGAATTCAGACTAGCACTTCCTCTCCAGTACAACAGCCTGGTCAACTCTTTCAGACCACAATGAGTGGAAGCCTCAACCAGCCCAATCAGAATCAGCAGCCAGACCTGTTCCTCTTTGAGATTCAGAATGGTTAGTCAGTACTTTTGAACATACTTGCCTGTTTGACTCATAATTCAGATCTGTAACTCATTTTAACGTAGGGCTGGACGTAAGGCTGAGCAAAAAAATCAAATGAAATTTTCATGCGCATCTCGTCAGTAAAGCTGCTTCTGTGATTAGTAGTTAATCTCCAGCACGTGCTTTCAGATGGAGCGGCATTTACTACACTGCAGTTTTGCCAAGTCCGCCATTTTCCCGTGGAACTGGGCTACTTTAACACTGTTGCCACAGGTTGTTTTTCATGTCCGCGGGTTTAAGCGACCCCAATAATGTGATATTTAGCCCCTAAAATGCTGATTTTACCAGGGGAACCCCTCCAAAAATGTGTATTTTACCCATAGACTGTATAAAAACATGGACGTATTGTTTGCAGTTTTAGTCACTTCCTTGTTGGCTTCACGAGAGAGAGCGGGAGGTTGCCGCTTGATTTTACCCCACCAGAATGCGATTTTTACAGGGGGATCGCCCTTGAAAAGCCGTTGGGCTAGTTTTGAGTAGCAATTGGAAGGGTTTTGCTGTTAAACCTGGCAACCCTGCTTCGGATAGTCTAGTTTTTAGTTTTGATTCGCATAATCGCGTTTTTAATCTTTAATGATGTACAGCTCTGTGTCGTAGGGTTGCCAGGTTTTCACAACAAAACCCGCCCAATCGCTACTCAAAACAACCTGCGGCTACAGTGTTAAAGAAGCCCAGTTCCGAAAACTGCAGACTTGGCAACACTGCTGTGTAGTAAATGTCGCTCCATCTGAATGCATTTGCTGGAGATTAACTACAAATCACAGAAGTGGCTTTACCATCAGTATGCGCATGAAAATCGCATTCAATTTTTTGCACAGCCCTAACTGGACTGTATGCCCAAAATTTATATCATTAAATATTCAGTTGATACAATAGAATTCCAATATCAATATGAACATAAAAAAGCCTCAGAAAAACTGCTAAGAATGCCCTATAAACTTCTAAAACATTTTATTTGCCAAGTCTATGAAACCTCCTTCTACAAAAGTATAATATTTTAGAAATAAAAACGGTGCAAATAAATTAATGTTAACCTTTTTTTTGTATTTAGCCTTCATACAAACTAGAAATGTGAAATCTCCATCAAATAAACGTACTGTAAGATTCTCAGACTCACCTATTGATATTAATATCTTTAACTTTAAACTAGAACATTGGCTGATTATTCTTATAGATTGAAACAAAAGCCAGGATAAAAAATATGAAAAGTGCTCAGAGTTGCGATATATATTGATATTGAATTATTGTCTAGCCCTATTCAAACGATTTCTTTCCTGCAGAGTGCCGTCAGCTAATGAACAGCCAAGGATCTACACTGTCTGACCAGATCATTGCCATCAATCAGTCTGGACAGAGTCAGCAAGAGAGCGAAGGGCAAATCCAGTCTTTACTTGGGCAGTCTATAGCAGATCCAGGAACTGTGCAGACCACCTTGACAACCTCTCAGAACATGGAGAAGATTGACCACCTTCTGGTGAGCCTTCAGGAGCAAGGCAATAACATCTCCCACTCCTATTAGGGCCTTCAAGGTGTGGCTGCCCATTCCATTCCATACATGATTGTAGATATTTCTTGCAGACATATTGGATAGTTTGGTATCCTCTATCTTGGATATTTGAAGAATACATGATGTTGAAGATAATTTGAAAAAAATAGAGTTTTCAGAGCAGGCCATTCACTCTATATATTGACACTGAGAAAGTAGAGTCGTCTGTTGAAAGATCTGGCAGAATCAGCTTCTGTTTTGATCTGCAATTCTCCAGAACCCTCTGGAGAACCTCAATGCAAGAGCATTTCTCTGAGGAACTTACATATGTTCCTGCTATAAAGACTGTCATTAGTTCCGCAGCAACCCCACCATAAATAAAGGCTTTGAGGCGTCTGAGATATATATTGAAGTTCCTTGAGTACACAGTAGGATATTTGAGGCACCTGGAAACCTAGAGATTCTGCCTCAAGTATCTCTTTATTTTTACAGTGACAGAAAGAGAAGATCAGGACACATGGGACGACTGCAGTTATGCCCGAACATGATTTGTAGACACCCCACTTTCTCAGTGAGCCTCGGATAACTTTGTAATTTCTATTTTTAACTGTTTAACATAATCAAGAACGCTTGATAGAAGCAGTGTGCAGTAAGATTTTTATTTTCAACACTTTTTGCAAACAGCCGTTAATACCTTTCTGTCTCGGTACACTTGAGTATCTATAAGCTATTTTGCTTTTGTAAAACTATTTTATGCAGTCAATTGGGGAAAGAAGATATCTAAGTGAAAAATCTATCTTCCTAGCACTTTATATATACATATATGTTTTCAGTGTGACTCGTCGACATTTCATCAAGATGTCTATCTCAAACCATGTTTACTGTATTAATAATTCTAGTGTCTTTCATCTCTTTAGACTAATCCGTATAATACTATACCAATTAGAAATGCTCATTCCTGCTTTAAAAAAGCAGTTATCCGTAATCTGAAAAACAAATTGCTTCTGATATTTATGTTTGATTATTGTTTACGTTAGTACATTTAGTTGGTGTCTGCTTTGTTTAGCATGTCTGAGTGTCCTATATTACATGTGTATGTGTGACATATTATTTATATGTCTTTTACTGATTTTAAAATATTGATAGTATATGCTTGTATCATGCTGTGTCATTGTGATGGGTTGGGTTGTTTTATTTGCCAGTGTCTGGTATGCTGGAACAAAGCAGATTGTTTTTATTGGCAAATCAGAAGGGAGTGTCCAACCAATATTTTCGACAAGGCATACAGTAAATACAAATGCTGAATATGCTGGGGAAGCAACCCTTGGTCCCACTTTATATTAAGTGGGCTTAACTACTATGTACTTGCATCAAAAAATAAGTACAATGTACTTATTGTGTTCATACTGTATTGCAAAACACTTTTCCTGCTATTGAGGTGGAATATGGGTAAAGTTAGGGACAGGTTTGGTGGTATGGGTAGGTTTAAGGGTGGGTTAAGGTGTAAGGGATGGGTCGACAGTGTAATTATAAATGTAATTACAGAAATTAATTACAGATGTAATTACATGCAGGCATTTTTAAAATATAAGTACAATGTAAAAACATGTATGTACACAATACGTACATTGTACCAAATAATTAATTAAAATGTAAGTACATAGTAATTAAGGTCACTTAATATAAAGTGGGACCCAACCCTTTATCTTTTGTAATGGAAACAGTTTTTTTTTATCAATTTTCAAATTTTATAGCCAATAAATAGCCATCAGCATGTCAAAACTGAAGACCATGTTTAACCTTTGATCTAAAATGTCCATTTTTGTTGCTCAGGTGGTTTGTATATTCGGCTATGAAGTGAGTTTGTGTTGAATGTACTGTAGAGAAACATCACGTGAGCTGTACATTTAAAGCTCATGAATGTGAAGCTGCCAAACTAGTTTGTGGTCTCAGAATATTAGGCTGATGTGAAGTTAGTTGGCAGATTGTCTTGTTGTTAGCATCAGGATGAATATATACATTATGAGGGAGCTGTTCTCTGTAATGTCACAGAAATGGCTCATTTGAGCCTGCTATGGTATTTTTTCTTTGCTCAGAACCTTGGGTGATTTTTATGCCTACTTTTTAGTAGAGACTATTTTATCCTCTTCTTTAGAGAAGTTTTGCTTGAAGGGTGCTCTCATATATCTCTGCATGGGGAAGAACTGTGAATGGGAACTGGAAGAAGCATTTTATTGTGATTTAACTGTTATCAGTTCTCCATATTTATGTGAATATTTTCTTTTTCACCATACCTGTTTTTTTTTAGAAAATATTTATTTTTATCTCAAGAATTTCCAGAATTAGAATCAATGCCCAGATTTCAATTAAATTGCATAATTCCGACATATTTCTTATGTATTTTTTGTTTCTTTTTTTCATACAGAATGTCATCTTTTAAAGAAAATAATCTGTGTAACCTGTGTACTATTGTTACATCATGATTAGGCTGCACAGATATTGTTGAGAGTCATTATCATAATGCACAGTGATTCAGTTTCACTATTGCAAAAGGATATCATGTTTTTTTTAGGGGATTTAATAACTGGCTGGTCAGAACTGGACTTCCTGTAACGATTTCATTAATCTTTTGGGAAATACAAGCCATTAAAACAATCATTCCCCCTAAAAATTCTATTTTGTATGATTCTTGGGACCAATTATAAATTATTTATAGTTCAATTAAGAAATCTAAACATCTGTTTCAGGTGAAATAACATTTATAAATTTATATATATATATATATATATATATATATATATATATATATATATATATATATATATATATATATCTATATATATATATAAATGTATAAATGTAAGAAATCTAAACATCATATTTATAAATTTATATATATATATATATATATATATATATATATATATATATATAAATGTAATAGGTAAAGTGTGCAAGTGCAGTGTATGTCTGTCCTTTGGTAGTCTTTTTCTTAAAAAAAGAATAAAAGTCACAGTTCAATATTGCAAATGAGGCTTTGCATATCAAAAATTGTTTGATTTATTTGTAAACTGAGACACATTCTTCCTACTCATCCCAGTCACAAAATCTATACTAAACAATATGCCTCTAAAATCAGTTAATCTTTTAGTAATTAGTAGCTGTGCCTTCTGATTTGTACGTGACAGCAGATCATTTTCTGGCAATTGCCTGTTTTGACTGGTCATGAAACCAACACCCCTTTAAAATATGTTCCAATAAATATACATGTAAGTATCACTTTAAATGTGACTAGATGATATGCAATATTACTTTTCAATCTGTTTAATACAATATACGCTTCTGTTTAATTTTTGTGAGGCAGGTAATTTATTGCTTTAAACAGTTAAGCGGTTAGAACGACTGCAAGAAAAAACAGCTTTTCATATTCAGTTGGACTTCTTTGATCCACCAACAAAGAGGAACTTAAACTGTTATGGTTCTGTTGCTTATTAATATATGATAAATCCTAATGTGCCATAATGATGTGTACAGTAGGTATTATATCAGTCTTTTGTGTGTCAGTTTGCTATAATGTGTCGTCAGGTTCTGAAAGTCTCTGTTGGATGTGATGATAAAATATATGAGCTACTTTTGACATATTTGTGACAATTTATTACAAAAATCATATATAAGTATTTTGCTTTTGTTGGGGCATTTTTACTCTCACAGCTATTTTTTCTATAAATGTGCTGCTGTGAATCAATAAAAATAGGTTAAAGAAAAATAACTCCAGGCTTGTTTTTTTTATTATTTTTATTATGCAACAAAGTCATTTTAAAGTTAGGCTTAAATGACTAATTGACCAGTAATAATAATTACAATGGTTATACTGTATTATTTAGTTAGAGTTATTTCCAGTTTGCGATTAATGAAGAGAACTGCAGTTACTTTTTTTGAGCAATAGAGGTCCCTGCTCTCAGACTAACAAAAAGAAGAAGAGAGATCACATAGGCCTATGTTTTAAACCGTTTAACTATGCATTTTGTATCAATCAAGTACACATTACAAATATTCAGAAAATATAGAATCTGCCTTGTATATTGTGGACAACATATAGACAGGAACGTAGAGGTAAAATAAAAATTAAATTGAGAACTAGGCCTACTTCAAAAGACAAAACTTAAAATTAGGTTCATGTGTAGGCATATTTTAATTCATAGAATTAAATAAATGCTAATAAATATATTTAAACACCGTTACATTCCACATATTTAAGACAGAAACAAAAAAAAAATAGAATGACCAGAACTGATGCAACATGACACAAAATTTCATACATTTTGTGAAAGTGATGGCCCTATAATCACACAAAAACACACACACACACACACATTTAATGCTGTCAAGCGATTAATCTCATCCAAAATAAACGTTGTTTACATAATATATTTGTGTGTACTGTGTTTATTTATTATGTATATATAAATACACACACATTCAGTATATATTTTGAAAAAAAAAAATACATGTATATACATTTATATTGTTATAGTGTTAGTTAATTAAATATAAGTAGTTACAGTTATTTTATATATAATAATGAGTTCTGTATTGTCTAATTAGATGCTGTTACGTCATTACACGGGGACTAGTTCACTGATTGTTATGTTCAGAGTTAGTATGCTCGCAGGTTCTGGTGCAGATGGTTGTAGTCAAACCCATCAGCACTGGGCAAGAGCATGAACCCCATTGTTGTAAAGTTATGCTTTACTAAGTAAAGTTCCTGCAACGGATTATCTTTGTTGTGTGCTTCTCTCCACGCCTCAACGGACACTGATAGACTAACATTACAGACGAGAGCACAACAAGTGGCATCAGAAGTTGAGCGTGACAGAAAATCATCCGCAAATTGTGGGTGTTATGAACTGCTGGGACATCCGATGTGATTCTATGGACATTATAATCTGCAAAACGCAGTTGTTGAAGTAGTATTAAAGACTGATTGACACGTTTATTCAACACATTAACCAATCTTTCACGGAGATAAAAGCAGGAAGGAATTCCCCTCCCCCAGCAGAAAGACGTGGCACTGGAAGTCTGCCAAATCAATAGCTGCCATAGTGCCTGCCAAGTTTCACAGGCACTATGAAATAGCCTTGAACAGTCACATTGCAACTCACAGAGCAGAATATACTTCCATATTAATAAATAAATATTATAAATAAAACATTGACTCAACAGAAAATACGATGGATTCAACTGATCCGGAAGTCTCACTTGGAGCTTCAGCTGCCCCAGACCCCCACACTGGCTAGAGGCTGTGCTGTCACAACAAAATAAGCAACTTTGAAATGCCATTTCACCTCTGCTCCATAGACTGGAAGCAACAAAGACTTGTTTGTTAACTCTCACGCAGCAGCCCCATGCCAAAAAGGTGATGTGGTCCACACCCACAAGATGAAAGTGAAAGTCATGACATTTGCCAAGTAACCCATACTCGGAACTGGTGCTCTGCATTTAACCCATCCAAGTGCACACACACAGAGGTAAGAGGTGAACACAGCGTGAACACACACCCGGAGCAGTGGGCAGCTATATCGAGCACCCGGGGAGCAACTGGGGGTTCAGTGCCTTGCTAAAGGGCACTTCAGCCATGGGTATTTAGGTTGGAAGAGAGTGCTGTTCATTCACTCCCCACCCACCTACAACTCCTGCCATCACCAAGACTCAAGCCTGCGACCTTCTGGTTACAATTCTCTAACCGTTAGGCCACAAATGCCCCCATGATGACACTACCACACTTTCATCTGCCCCGGATAGAACACTTGTAACAAACAGAGATGCAACAGTGCCTTCAGATGCTGAACTTTTTGCTGCTGAGCTCGCTGTCATTGATAGACATGTACGGACCCCAGCTAGTCCAAATTCCTCAACAACTGGCCCTGATGTGAGACCCAGAAGCCGTGCACAGGGACCCAGCCATTATAATGGCTCATTCAACTTGGGCCCACACATGCACGCACCTTCCACTGCTTCAACGCCCACCCATCATCTCACAGCCCCTTATGGTAGAGCTCCAGATGGACCTAAAGCTAAACTTGACACTTACGATGGTAAGGATGACTGGGACTCTTTTATCATTCCTTTTGAGTGCAGAGCTGTCATTTACAGATGGAGTTTTCATGGGCTCAGAACTCATCCCAGCCTATATATCTGAAGGCAAGGGGCCAGACTAAGCCATTCTGAGGGTGAGGTTAGAAAGTGATTTCACTGTGCGGCTAGAATGTGAATGTTTAGTTTGGGGTGTGGTAGACAACCCAAAACCAGAAATTCCTGCTGTTCTAGAGCCTGTTAGCCTGGCTGATGGAGTGTCTTCAGGCAGTATCATGATTAACATGGAACATAGGCTTCCGGTCAGGCTATGCAACATCACAGCTTCCAGTAGACCCTTATCAAGGGGAGTCTGTTAGGGGGCGCTCATTGAAGCATATCCTGATGCTCAAGAGGAGGGATAGAGAGCCTATACAGTTCCAGTCGAGGCACAGTTTTATGCAAAAGGTGGGGACTCAGTGCTACAAGATCCTAACAGTGAGCCTCTGGATGAGCACCATGTAAGAAGAGTGTCGTCACCAAACCCCCTTTACCTTACAGAGCACCTCAGACAGTTCTTCTCTTCTGCAAGCGAAACGCTCACAGAACATCAGCAAGAGATGTTAATAGCTCTACTGAAAACTTCAAATAAGTTTTTGCAGCAACTGATGGTTATCTGGGGAAGTTCTCTGCTCTGCAGCACAGCATTGATACAGGAATGGCTATGTCTGTTCGACAGCCAGTGCCACATACCCCTTTAGGATTCTGGAATGAGGAGGAAACACATCTAAAAAAAAATGGTGGAAGCAGGTATTGTGATCCACTCAAGCTCTGAATGGGCATCCCCTATCGTCCTCGTAAAGAAGAAAGATGGCGGGGTCCACTGGTGCATAGATTACCGCCAGCTTAATGATCTTACCATTAAAGAGGCATATCCCCTACCAAAAATAGAGGAATGCCTGGATGTGCTGGGTGGTGTGAAGACATTCTCGACACTTGACCTTCAGTCAGGATACTGGCAGATTGAAATGAATAAAAAAGACAGATCCAAGACTGCTTTTGTGACAAGGTATGGATTATATGAGTACACCAGAATGCCATTTGGGTTGTGTAACGCACCCAACACATTCCAGAGGGCCATGGAGTTGGTTCTACGAGGGTTGCAGTGGGACACGTTGCTAATATACCTGGATGACATAATCATCTTTGGTGAAGATGTGGAACAGTGTATTGAGTGCCTTGCAGAGGTTTTTCAAAGGTTGCAGAACTATGGACTCAAGCTAAAGCCCTCAAAATGCCAGCTGTTAAAGGACGAAGTCCTGTTTCTGGGTCACATTGTGAGCGTTGAAGGAATTAAGAACAATCCTTCCCTCATTAATGACATTAAGGGTTGGAAGACCCCAACCAGCATCCAGGAACTCCAGTCTTTCCTGGGTCTTTGCAATTATTACAGGAGGTTTGTAGCCAAATTTGGTGAAATAACTGCACCCTTGACAATGCTACTCAAAAAGGGGACTCCCTTCTCCTGGGAAGAGGAGCAGCAAAAGGCTTTCAAACATCTTAAAAGGAGTCTCACGACTGCACCCATCTTGGTTTTCCCAATTACATCAGGACAGTTTGTCTTAAACACTGATGCATCAAACCAGAGCATTGGAGCAGTGCTCTCACAGTTACAGTGGGGGGAAGAGAAGGTTATCTCATTCGCCAGCTGTCTCCTCACACCAGCACACCAGTGGTACTGTGTCACACGTAAAGAACTTCTAGCTGTTGTTAGCTTTACCAGACAGTTCTGCCACTATTTGCTGAGGTCTAACTTCATACTGAGGACGAATCACAGAAGTCTAACTTGGCTATACAGGTTTAAGAGACCAGAAGGCCAACTTGCTAGGTGGCTTAAAGAACTTAGCCAGTACAACCTTGTCATCGAGCATGGGGGGCACACACCACGCCAACGCTGATGCACTGTCCCGAGGGGCACTGGATGAGGGACCTTGTGACTGTTATCAAGCAGGAAAAGAGCTGGTTAGCTTGCCATGCAAGGGCTGTCCGTTCTGTCGAAAGCTGCACCATCAATGGGCCAGATTCGAGGAAGATGTTGATGATGTTATCCCCTTGGTGGTAAGATGCACACACTCCATTAATTGTCAGAATGAGAGCAGTTGCACTAACACATCCAGTCATGTTAATGAAGTAGGTGCTGACAACCCAGGTCCTTCCACAAACTGGCTACAACCACTGGACCTCAAAAGTCTCAAGAAAGATCTGTTAGCTGACCCAGACCTTTCAATTCTCCATAAATGGATGTCTGATGGTTATTTGACTGCAAAGGAAGAAGTCCTGATGCTGAGCCCAGCAGTTCGCAAGTACTGGCTATGTTGGTCCCAAGTCGAGTAGAGAGATGGGATCCTCTACTACCATTGGGACAGTTTCACTGGAGGAATGTCGTCTCTGCGCTTACTTGTTCCTGCTTCCCTGAAGAAGGAGGTTCTCCAAGCCTGTCATAATCCAGCACAAGCAGGTCATGCAGGGGAGGAAAAGACACTCATGCGCCTCCGCAGTCGTTACCACTGATACAATATGGGAAATGATGTACGCCTTTTGTCAATAAGTGTCCACAGTGTAGTTGTTGTAAGATCACCAGTCCAATTGGAAAGGCCAAGCTCCACAACTACCAGGCTGGAGCACCTATGGACCGACTCCATCTTGATGTCCTAGGACCATTTCAAGAATCTAAGTCAGGCAACCGTTACATTCTCGTTATAATTGACCAGTTTACCGCTGGGTAGAGGCATTCCCTATTCCCGAACAAGGAACGGAGACAACCGCAAAGAGGTTGGTGTTTGACTTTATTTCCCGCTTTGGAGTCCCCCTTTATATTCATACTGACCGAGGACGGAACTTTGAGAGCTCACTGTCACCCGGACCACACTATACCATCCAGCATCAAACGGACAAGTGGAAAGATTCAATAGAACATTATTGCAGATGAAACAGTGTTACGTGGATCAAAGTCAACGGAATTGGGATGAACATCTTCCCCTACTCACTGCGGCGTACAGGAGCACTGTGCATTCAGCGACAGGTTTCACAGCAAATCAGCTGATGCTGGGGCAAGAAGTTTTCCAGCCACATGACATCTGGTTAAGGACAGCTGAAGTTACCAGGGAAGCTAGAGAAACACCTGAATTTGTTCATGAACTGCAAGCTAACCTGCAAATTGCTCATCAAGTAGCGCGTCAGAACTTACACTCTGTTCAGATTCGCCAGATCTTGTTTTAGTGAGGGTCTGTAGCAGGAAAAAGGGATACAGTCCAAAACTTCAAGCTCCATGGCAGGGGCCATTTGTTGTCACAGAATGCCTTGGACCTGTGCTCTACCGAGTCAAAGACAGACGAGGTGAGAGAGTACTGCATCATGATCGTTTACAACCCTATCTAAGTGATCACATCCCTACCTGGATGCAGTGGATGCGACAAACATACACCGGCACTGAGGAAGGCTCGTTGGTTCCAAAAACTGCCCAGAAACCTGTAGTCACTGCGGCAGAGGCGTCAAATCCTTCTCCCTCAAACAACTCTTTGTCAAAAGAGCCTCAGACCCTTCTCACAATGGATTCCAACAGTGATCCAGATCACCGTGGAAAAGAGGGGACGAAGACAAAAAGGGTGTGACTTGCTCGGGCCCCAAGTCGTTATATGGACTAAAAAAAAAAAGAAGAAAAGTAACTATTCACCCTCAGTAGTGCAGAGGGGAGTCTGCCAAGCTAAAAAAAAAGGGCGAGGGGGGTGTTATAGTGTTAGTTAATTAAATATAAGTTGAGTTACAGTTATTTTATATATAATTATGAGTTCTGTATTGTCCAATTAGATGCTGTTACGTCATTACACAGGGACTAGTTCACTGATTGTTATGTTCAGAGTTAGTATGCTCGCAGGTTCTGGTGCAGATGGTTGTAGTCAAACCCATCAGCACTGGGCAAGAGCATGCACCCCGTTGTTGTAAAGTTATGCTTTACTAAGTAAAGTTCCTGCAACGTATTATCTTTGTTGTGTGCTTCTCTCCACGCCTCAACGGACACTGATAGACTAACATTACAGATAAGAGCACAACAATATATTTATATTATTATATCTTATATAATATATAAATATATAAACAAAATATTTTTCTTAAATATATACATGCATGTGTTTGTATTCATACATACATAAATATACACAGTACACACACATATATTATGTAAACAAAAACTTTTATTTTGGATGCGATTAATCATTTGACAGCACTAATACTTATATATACTTATATATAGATACATACATACAGTATATATGTGTGTGTGTTTATAATTTTGTTTTATACAGAATACTATAAAATAAAATTATATACAGTATATACACACACACACACATATATATATATATATATATGCGCATTTATATAATTTTATTTTATAGTATTCTGTATCAAACAAAATTGAAATGAAAATTGAAATGTGGTTGAATATTAGCGTGTTTATTGCTGCTGTGTAGTGTGTCTGGTGTTCTGAAATAATCGGTGTCTGAGATATTTGGTGTCACTGGGCGGAGTAAACATGAATATTCATGAGTTTCCTGTTTCGCGTTAAAGTGACTGAAAATATTAGTGCGTTAACTCTCGTTATGTATGGGAAAACATTTTTTCCTTTCTGCTGAAGCCTGATTTGTTCACATTTATGTACAGTAGCTGCACAAACCAATGGCGCTTCAGCCCGCCAAAAGGGGCAAGGCCGACAGCTATATAAGTCGGTCTGTAGTGCCATTCATCAGATTATTATTATTTTTATATGCCGAGGCCAAAGCCAGACACAGAGCTAATCCAAAGGCCATGGAGGATCTGGGCCTCGAGTGGGCGGCTCCGGACGAGCCCGCCCATGGCTTATTGGATCCCCCAGCGAATAGCGAGTCAGGCTTTTTCAGCCGCTATTTCCTCGTCCCAAAGAGAGACGGCGGGCTCGGACCCATTCTAGATCTCTGACATCTGAACAGCTCGCTTATGCGCTGGTCATTCAAGATGATGACGGTCAAGAAAATTCTCACACATATTTCCCCCCGAGGATTGGTTTTTGACCGTGGATTTGAAAGATGCTTACTTTCACATCCACATAGCCCCCCGTCAAAGACCGTTCTTGAGATTTGCGTTCGAGGGAGTGGCCATCAGTATGCAGTCCTTCCGTTTGGACTGTGCCTGTCCCCACACACTTTTACGAAGTGCATAGACATGGCTCTGTCCCCTCTCAGGCAGATGGGAATCGGCATATTGAACTACCTCGACGATTGGCTAGTTTTAGCCAGATCAGAACGGGAACTGAACGCTCACAAAGAGCTGCTGCTCATTGACTTAGAGCGCCTCGGGTAGGTCATCAACCCACGCAAGAGCCAGTTGTTGCCCAGACGACGAACTGCCTTTTTGGGAATGGTTCCAGACTCCGCCCTAATGCGGGCGTGGATTTCGCCAGATCGGTCCCTGACAATTCAGCGATTGACGGCTTACGTCAAACCGGGGACTACACGCTTCCTGAGGGTTTTTCAGAGGTTGCTCGGCCTCATGGCCACTGCTGCCTCTGTAACTCCACTGGGCCTGCTCCACATGCGGCCCCTCCAATTTTGGCTAAAAGCCCAAACGGCGGGCTTTTGGCGGGCTAAAGCGCCATTGGTTTGTGCAGCTATACAAACGTGAACAAATCAGGCTTCGGCAGAAAGGAAAAAAGGACTTTTCCCATACATAACGCCCATTCCTTTATCTCAGGGAACCGAGGTTACATTAAGTAACCGAAGCATTTTCACTGGATCAGAAACACTTTTCAACAAGGTAATTACATTTCAGCTTCGAACGAAGTTAAGCAATCTTAGAATATAATTGTTCGTTTATGCACAAAATGTTATAAATTATTTCCTGTTTTATATGTTTTTTCAGTGATTACAGCTACTGATTTGCCAGACGTAGCCTATCGTTAGAATACGCTACAAGTAAATGATCCAACAGCAGTTAAATATTTTCTTATATTTATCTGTTTTGCATTTAAGAGTATGTCGTATGAAGTGTGTAGCCTATATATGGTGGCATAATAAAAATTGCTCACTGTATTGTAAGACTGTAAGGTGAGAAATAAGGGACAATATAAAGACTGTTAGGAAGTAACAACTTTTTAACTTTTTTTTCTCCTTCAAAAAGTTGTCACATGGAAGTTCATGACAGCCTACAACAAGATTGCAGTTCATATGAAGCTGTTTGTTTGTAATTAATGTATCTGTTACACATCAGTAGAGTTTGCTACTTGCACTTTTGCCTGTTATTTTTTTCCTAGTTTGCAGAAGCATTTCTATTTTCTCTAGTTATATATGAGGCCACTATTGCACACATACATGAAGACATGGGTAAACGTTCTCAGAATTAATTTTTTTTATTTGTGTTAATCTTTTTTTTTTTTTTTTTTTTTTTAATCCAATGCAGTGGATGGTGGATGATGACCAATAGAATGTGTACTTTATCACTGTAACAAATCAAATGCAATATATATATATATATATATATATATATATATATATATATATATATATATATATATATATATATATATATATATATATATAAATAAATACAAATACAAATGTTGTATAATTTGACCAGTTTTAAAGTTTAACTGAAATCCACACTTTTGGAATCAAGATAATCAAAAGCAATCAATGATTTATACATTTCATGGATAAAGGGTTTTGGCAAAAAGAACATGTGGATCATTCTATGAGTATAAACAATCTGGTCCCATTGATTTGGAAGTATGTTTATTCATGGTGTATAAATCTCTATTTGCCAGTTGTTGTTCATATAGGAATTTATAACAGAAATCCTATAACAAGTGCTTGCTTGTGTTGATCAGTAGGCCTATCCCTAAACACCTATACAAAGTAGACACTTGTGTAGCTTTCACCGTTTTTCTTTTTTTTTTTCTTTTAAAAAGACCATGTATTTGATATTTATACAGGTGCCTTGTAAATGTCATTTATGTAATGCCTTCACAACATCTGTTAAGAAAACTTTTAACACTGAATCAGTTGCTGTCTTTATTATGCAAAAGGAATATACTTTTATCTTTGAAATGAAAATATACAAATTACTGCATGGTTTGATTTAGCCATTTGTTATTAAACTTTAAAACATTTGAATTGTTATAAGTTTGTAGAATGCCAGTCAAACATTGTTAAAGTACTGCAAGGTTGCTGATTTCACAACTTGACCAACACACATTTGAGTCAAAATGATTTTCATCTGAATCTCAAATTCATCTCAAAGTGCACCACAATGCAGTTCACAATCTTGCCCTTTTTTTCTTTAATTATGTAGTAGGCCTACATTTTGTCCACTAAATGTATCATTTTGGGCTGAAAAAAAAAAGATTATATTTAAGTTCATGTGTGTAAAAACATTCAGTTTTCGCTTTGTTATTAAAAACTGTATTGAATGATTGAGCAAACGATTAGGAATGCCACAGAATAATCACAGCAAATTTTATTATGGCACAACAGATACATTTTGGCAAATTTATTAAACAATACATTTTAGGGAGTCTCCAGGTAAAATAAGAATATTATAAAAATGGTTAATAGTTGTAGGTGTTACACCAAATTCTGTGACCATCGTATTCTGTGACCCTAGTAGGCGCTGTTGTCACTGTTTGGCTTGAACTCGATCAAACAGGAGAATTGGGAACGCAAACAGCGTACAGGTTCATGGCGCGCGTGCACATTCAATGAGGGCGTCTTTACAGTCTGGTCGCGTCAATTCAACGTGCAACCTCCTCTATTGTATAGCCTATCCAGGAAAGAATCTGGGTCTAATATGAACAGTACAGCTGTCACATTAAATTATTTGGATTTATTTATTCATTTTCTTATACTTTTAAATGGATCAAAACCAACTTTTTTAAAAAATTTTAATTAAAAAAAATCCTCTGCTTATGTTTTAGCCTTAAGTGTTATGTAAGCTAATGTAGATACTCCTGAATGTTTTTGAATATGTTTGTACAAATTTTTAACCGCTTCTTAAATAAATAAAAATTAAAGTGACTGTGTGGAATGTTTATTTAGAAATGCTCGTTATTCAACAGACTTATTAAACCAATTAAAATGTCATGAGAATAAACACAATCCTGTTGCTTGCAGAGTAGCCTATTTTTGCATTTTGTATGCAACTTAAATGTTTAACAAAGTTCATGAAGCTGATGTCACAAAACAGGCTACTAATGTATTTAAAGGGGGCATCAGAATATGTGACCCCATTGTTATGTACAGTTCCCACAGGTAAATTCCATTTCAGGTAAACTTATCTGTCCTTTCAAACTTATTGTATATATATATATATATATATATATATATATATATATATATATATATATATATATATATGTTTAACCACTGCTTTAATTTGCAATGAAATGCTTTATTTTTCAAACAATGTGAGGTAATATCAGGTTAATAGTACCTTTAATTAAACAAAAACTGAAACACTCATAATATTAAGGCAGGGGAGGTGGAGATTTAAATTGACACGCTGCACAGCTGTAGGCTTTCATGGGGTCAGGCTCTTGTAATAATGCTCCCAAGATATTTAGGGTGAATTTCTGAGATACAGTAAAACATATAGCTAGCTGTGATACATATACTGTGTATATCCTCTGAAGAAAGATGTACCATGCATGAATGGGGCCTCAGAATGATCATAGCACTGAGATGGACTGTCTTATTTTAAAATTAGCCAAGGTATCGATTGTCTTTATTTTTTCCCTGTCTAACCTGATTCCTCCATAGTATTCTTCTCCCCACAGTGTTGGCACAGCTCGCTAAGGTCAATTGGTCACCATTGGACCAAAAAATATACATATTGAAATACAACACTAAAATGTATCAAGAACAATATGAAGAGTTTATCATTTAAATAATGTCTCAGTCATGGGTAAAAAATAAGTGCTTCCCATGAAAATAGTCTATGAATTGGAACATTTTGGAGAAATTTGCATAGTTATACGACAAAAAAAAAGTCAATAAATGCTTCATCTGCATTTATTCTATTTATTCTCTGACTTGTAAGGCAAAGGCTTTAACTGCTTCTTGTGTGATGTTAGCTTCATGAACAATTATAATCGTTGTTGCATTTTGAAACAAAAATAGGCTATTCTGCAAACAACTGCATTGTTTATTCTCATGATATTTTTTCATTTTTTTAAGTTTAATAAGCCTCATGAGTAATCAGCATTTCAACAAAAACATTCCACACAGTCACCTTGTATTTTTTTAACAAACGGATAAGTAGCAAATTTGTAGGAGATGGATAGTTTTGTTTTGAAGAAATATTTTTTTTCTCCTGTTTTAGAACAGACAGGCAGACAGGGAAGATGTCTGCATTTTTGTTCACTTATTTTGTTAGGCTATGATAGTGTTTAAAGTCCGCACTGTTTTGTTTGTTGTTCATCTCTAAAGCTTGTGATATGGCATTTAGGTGAAAATGACCGGAACGCTCCCACAATAAATGAAAATGAATTGTACTTCTTGTTGCTGATATTCATCTGTTTCATGTTGCTTCTCTTTGCTCCTTCACTGGGCCGTAGCAAAACTGAACAAGAATATAGGTGTCATCCCTGTCTGTTCCAAAACAGGCGCCCATCTCATACAAAGCAATTTATGCATGCAATCAACACATTACCTTTAAAACTGATACTATAATAATAATAATAATAATAATAATAATAATAATAATAATAATAAAGAGAAAAAGGAATTCTACTACAAGCATTGTCTCTCTTTACAGTTTACCTTTTAATACTGATAAAATAATAATAATAATAGTAACAACAGGAAAAGGTAAAGAGACAAAAGCCAACAAAGTGTTGTGTGTAAAAGTATGTCGACTAGCTTTGAAACAACAACTGCGTCCTCTCAACACACACAGCCATAATCTCTCAGGATGAGACTTTTAAAAGATGTACACGTGCAGAGAAGCCAAACCACTTCTCCAGTCAATTATGAGCAGGAACCTGGAGTAAAGGAGAGAGAGCAACTGGACAGAGAGAAGAGAGACAATGCACAAAAAAACACAACTTCACACCATTATTTTTAAAATAGGAAGTACAAATATAAAAACTAAAAGTATTAGAAAATTAATAAATAAATGCCAGTTAAATATTGTAAAAGCTGTAGTTCGTATTAAAAGTTAGGGTTAGGTTTTTAGTGTGTATATATATATATATATATATATATATATATATATATATATTTTTTATAAAGTACACAGTGCATTTGGAGTACATCAAAGTCTTTCTGTGTGAAATTCCTTAGGCTATATATATATATATATATATATATATATATATATATATATATATATATATATATATATGCGCGACCAGACTGTACAGACGCGCTCATTGAATGTGCACGCGCGCCATGAACCTGTACGCTGTTTGCGTTCCAAATTCTCTTGTTTGATCGACTTTAAGCCAAACAGTGACAACAGCGCCTACTAGGGTCACAGAATACGATGGTCACAGAATTTGGTGTAACACCGGCTCATTTACTTGGAGCATAGCCTACCTCAGGTGAATCATTACAATCACTATAGTATTTACAGAGTCGCTTTAACGCGGAACAGGAAACTCATGAATGTTCGTGTATGCTCCGCCCAGTGACACCTTATATCTCAGACACCGAATGTTTCAGATTCAGAACACTGGCTTCACGGTCCGCGGCTGCTGCAATTTGACGGAGGATCACGGCGAAGATGGCAGACGGAGATGTCGTGGATGGAGAGAAACTCAGCAAAAAGTACATGCATTTATAACATTACAGCGCTTAAACTGATTCTGTACGAAATGACACTCAAGATAAGTTTGCCTATGTGTATTATGTGGCTTATCGCGTCCGTAGTGATAAATGAGATTGATAGAGTGTTTTTACTTTTCTCTTGCCAGTATTTTTTATGTATGTAACTATGCAAAAGATTCACGCGGTTGCGCTTAAGTTGTCCAAATGACAATTTAATTGCACATAATTCCGAGGCGGTCTACAGAAAGCTAATGGCCTGTTTGTTTATGAGAACCGTTCAAAAATAAGATTGAGCGATTATTGTACGTCGTGACTGCGTAGGCTTATCTTATTGTGACTTTTCTGCTATTAGGCTATTAAAGTAACTTATTTTTTCGGTATTTACTCGGTTCACTCTAAATACTTTCACTATCGGTTCTCGGGTCATTACAAAGCTGACGCAAGATGAATGCAGAATACCTTGCGAGCATAAGAGTTAACTACTATTTCAGTTTCTGCAGTTTCTTTATAGGCATATCACACAAGCAAATAACAGTATGCTCAAAGTATAAAGGGGCACATGGAGCACAGATTTTAATAAGGGCTGTGCTCCTTGCATATACGTGTATCGAAACTTATGCTTTTGTATTGATAGCAGCAATTATGCTGTGACGCAGTTTTGAAAAATAAACATGGAACAGAAAATAAAATTTTAAGTTTAAAAGTTAAAGTAGTTTTTTTTTCTTTGCAACTTTTAAATACTCTGGAATTAGACACTGAGTTATAGTATTGATATTATTATTATCATATCAATTCTATTTCAATCCTGTTCTGAATGTATTCATTTTTTTGAATGATAATGATAATAAAAACAGGATTAATGAGTATAATTCGGATAAAGTATAATTAGGGTTGTGACGTTGAGGAAATGTTCCAACTGGTTAATCGACGTGTGACAACAGGTAAAACCGGAATCACCGTGTGGGGCGTTCCGTCTTTTTTTTCTTTGCTTTTAAATAGCTTGGCATGCGCATTTTACTTTTACTTTCATATAGCGGCATTTCGGCATAAAGCAATTGTTTGTCTTTACTTTGTTTGAATTTTCCCGCTTTTTCTCGCTTTCCTTCGCTTTTAAACAGCCTAAATGCGCCGTGAGCATTTTACTTTTACTTTCGAATTAGCAGCAGTCAATTGCTTGAATGCAACAACAAAATACAACGTCAAACTCACTTTAGCCTATATATAAAACAAGTAAACATATATAATATATAACCAAATAAATAAGAAACGTAGAACGTTTATTAGCAAAACGAGTAAGAAAGCTTGGAGGCACGGCATACACCTTGATGTCAAATAAAATAAATAAATGAGACAAAGTTTAAATAAAGGACGACCCAGCCAACAATGTGGAACCAATTAAAAAAGAAACGAATAATTAAAAAAAACTTCCAAATTCACCTTAGATAAATGGCAAAAGTCAACAGGCTTTTCAAAATCCAAAATATTGCAAAACAGGCGCTTTTGTTTTTTGTTGCGGCTTAACACCGAGCGGCAACCTCCCGCTCTCTCTCGTGAAGCCAACAAGGAAGTGACTAAAATTGCAATTCATCGACTGGCCGCTTGAGGCTGGCTGCAAAAGGGAGTCAGTCCGCAAAAGGGAGTCAGTCTCATAGACTCCCCGTGTTAAAATGCCCAATTTTACAGCAGAAAAAAACGTTTACAGCCTGGTTCAAAACAATTATTTTGGTCTATATAGCTAATTTTGCCCTTCATGACAACTGTGAGGAGGGTGAATTTTTTTTATAACTCATCCGTTTAAATTATATTAAGCCTTAAAGTTTCGCATAATTAAGGGCGTGGCCACTTGAGTGACAGGTGGATTGCCGCTGCTGATAATGATGTTGAGCTAGGTGGGCGTGGCTTCAGCAACCAGCTCCCGCCTTTTTGCCCATTTTCAATTATCTGGGAGAGTTGCGCGGTGACGCACTGCCAAGATGGCGATGGCCCGCTCTGCACACTTTGGGGTTCAAAAACGCTCTTCAGGAGTCTATGGGTGACGTCACGGACACTACGTCCTTGTTTTTATACAGTCTATGCTTAACACCGGTATCACCGTCAGCACTGGCTATCACGCCAAGCCTAATTCGGAGGATGAGAAAATCAGTATAAGCCTATTTTACCAGTGTTGTGATAACGCTTCGGTTACTTGACGTAACCTCGGTTCCCTGAGATAAGGGAACGGGCGTTATGTATGGGAAAACTCCTTTTTACCTTTCTGCTGAAGCCTGATTTGTTCACTTTTGTGTAGCTGCAAAAACCAATGGCACTTCAGCCCGCCAAAAGAGGCGGGGCCGACAGCTATATAAGTATTTTATGAGTGTTTATGAGAAGTCCGAGTTATTTCCGTGACCCTGTTTGTTTATAAGAACCATTCAAAAATAAGATTGAGCGATTATTGTACGTCGTGACTGCGTAGGCTTATCTTATTGTGACTTTTCTGCTATTATCTCATTAAAGTAACTTTTTTTTCGGTATTTACTTGGTTCACTCTAAATACTTTCACTATCGGTTCTCGGGTCATTACAAAGCTGACGCAAGATGAATGCAGAATACCTTGCAAGCATAAGAGTTAACTACTATTTCAGTTTCTGCAATTTCTTTATAAGCATATCACACAAGCAAATAACAGTATGCTTATCAGGGCCGTGCGGAGACCTTTGGATGGGCAGATGCTCAAAGTACAAAGGGGCACATGGAGGACAGCTTTTAATAGGGCTGTGCTCCTTGCATATACGTGTATCAAAACTTATGCTTCTGTATTGATAGCAGCAAATGCTGTGACAGTTTTGAAAAAGAAACATGGAACAGAAAATACCATTTTAAGTTTAAAAGTTAAAGTAGTTTTTTTCTCTTTGCAACTTTTAAATACTCTGGAATTAGACACTGAATTATATTATTGATATTATTATTATCATAGCAATTCTATTCTAATCCTGTTCTGAATTTATTCATTTTTTGATTGATGATAATAAAAACAGGATTAATGAGTATAATTCGTATATAGTATAATTAGGGTTGTGACGTTGAGGAAATTTTCCAACTGGTTAATCGACATGTGACAACAGGTAATATCGGTATCACCGTGTGGGGCGTTCCCTCTTTTTTTCTTTGCTTTTAAATAGCTTGGCATGCGCATTTTACTTTTACTTTCAAATAGCGGCATTTTGGCATAAACCAATTGTTCGTTTTTACTTTGTTTGAATTTTCCCTCTTTTTCTCGCTTTCCTTCGCTTTTAAACAGCCTAAATGCGCCGTGAGCATTTTACTTTCACTTTCGAATTAGCAGCAGTCAATTGCTTGAATGCAACAACAAAATACAACGTCAAACTCACTTTAGCCTATATATAAAACATATAACTTTTATTGTTTGGAAAGATATGAGTGTGAGTTGTTATTGGGATGGTTTTGATTTTTGTATGATAACAAATAACTTACATAAAGTTTAAATAGGTATACAAAAATGGAAACAGGCAACAAGTAAACATGTATAATATATAACCAAATAAATAAGAAACATAGAACGTTTATTAGCAAAATGAGTAAGAAAGCTTGGAGGTACAGCATGCACCTTGATGTCAAATAAAATAAATAAATGAGACAAAGTTTAAATAAAGGACGACCCAGCAAACAATGTGGAACCAATTAAATAAGAACGTAGAATGTTTATTAGAATTATGAGTTAGAATTATTTGAGTGGCGAAAGTCAACAGGCTTTTCAAAATCCAAAATATTGCCAAACAGGCGCGTTTGTTTTTTGTTGCGGCTTAACACCGGTATCATCATCAGCACTGTCTATCACGCCAAGTCTAATTCGGAGAATGAGAAAATCAGTATAAGCCTATTTTACCAGTGTTGTGAAAACGCTTCAGTTACTTAATGTAACCTCGGTTCCCTGAGATAAGAGAGCAAGCTTTATGTATGGGAAAACTCCTTTTTTCCTTTCTGATGAAGCGTGATTTGTTCACGTTTGTGTAGCAGCACTAACCAGTGGTGCTTCAGCCCGCCAAAAGGGGCGGGGCCGACCGCCATAGAAGTCGGTCCGCAGCGCCATTCATCAGATCATTCGACTGAAGCAAGGATCATCGATTCATGCAGCTTATAGTGCGGCAAGTGAAATAACGCTCGTTCCCTTATCTCAGGGAACCGAGGTTACGTTAAATAACCGAAGCGTTCCCTTTCAAACATTCACTCTCGTTATGTATGGGAATAAATCCAATCATGCCGCATTACGAGCAACAGTTGTTCAGACTGCCTAAACAGTTTAGAACGTTCCACATAGACTCTCAGAGCCCTAAAAGGGCAGAGAGTGTTTGGTTCCTGCTCGCCGTCTGCAGCGGGGAGAGCCAATAGGGATATTACTTGCGCTCTAAAGGGAGTAGAGAGCACATTAGGAACATCAAAATGACCTTGCAGTCATTGAGCCCAAACTCAAGACACGAGGCGCTGAACGACAGCGCTTGTAAGTCACCCACATGCTTAACCAACGGCAAAGCAAGGAGAAGGGCCATTTTAAGCGATAAGGGCCGCAAGTTAGCCGAACTGATCGGCTCAATTGGGGGCCTTTTTATGGCCCCTATGACCATGGATAAGTCCCAACACAGCACAGTCTGAGGTTGAGGAGGATTCAGTCTCCTCATGCCCTTCAGAAATTTAACGACCAAGTCGTTTCTGCCTATTGAATGGCCGGCCTCGAGAGAATGATTCGCTGCGATGGCCACCACATATACTTTGAGTGTGGATGGGGCGTGCCTGTTATCCAGCAGAACTTGCAGAAAAGTCAGCACACAAAAACCGGGTCCACTTGCCGTGCAGAGCACCAATTGAGGAATACTGACCATTTCTGGCCATAGAGCCGTGATGTGGACGGTGCCCTTGCCTCAAGAATGGTGTTGCTTACTCTTGCTGGGAGCCTATCAGACTCCTGTCGAGGCACCAGACATGAAGGCTCCACAACTCTGGGTGGGGATGCCAAATCATGCCTTTCGTCTCCGATAGAAGGTCCCTCCTCAACGGGATGGGCCACGGGGCCATCGTTCCCTGCTGCATCAGCTCTGGAAACTAAGTCTGGTTCTTCCAGAGTGGAGCTACTAGGAGGAGGGAGCATTTGGTTTCCTTGACTCGCCTGATGATCTGGGGAATCAGGGCGATAGAAGGAAACGCATACAGTTGTTCTCCGTATCGAGAAAAATGTTGGGCAATGAGAGTTGTCTTCTGAGGGGAAGCTGACTTCTGCCTTCCCAAAGACCACCCAAAATCGCTGTAACGTCTAAGGATGCAGCGCCCAATCGCCCGGGGCTACCTTGCCTCTGGACAGCATGTCCACTCCCAGGTTCATCTTGCCCGGCACATGAACCGCCCTTAGTGAGAGGAGTTCTCTCTGTTCCCAGAGAAGGAGACGATGAACCAATCTGTATAAGGCGTGAGACCGCCTTGGTGATTGATGTAAGACACCACTGTCGTGCTGTCTGAATGGACCAGGACGTGGTGGTCTTTGATGGCTGGAAGGAAGGAATACAGGGCTAAGGAGACAGCCAACATTTCCAGGCAGTTGATATGGAGTCATCGCTGCTGAGTTGTCCAGGATCCAAATGGAGGATTGCCCTCCAACAGAGCGCCCCACCCAGAGTTGGAAGCGTCTGTTGTGATCACTTTCCTTCTGGAGGCCACGCCCATCCTCACTCCTGTCTGAAACAGGCGAGTGGTCCTCCAGGGGGCCACAACTTCGATACAGTGGCGGTCCACCCTGACCGGAAATCTCTTCAACCGCCAAAATTGGAGGTGCCGCATGTGGAGCAGGCCCAGTGGAGTTACAGAGGCGGCAGCGGCCATGAGCAGCCTCTGAAAAACCCTCAAGGGGCGTGTCATCCCCTGTTTGAGGGAAGCCGTCAATCGCTGAATTGTCAGGGACCGATCCGGCAAGTTCCATGCCCACATTAGTGTGGAGTCTAGACCCGTTCCCAGAAAGACAATTTGTCATCTGGGCAACAACTGGCTCTTGCTCTTTGTGAGCATTCAGTTCCTGTTCTGATCTGGCTAAAACCAGCCAATCGTCGAGGTGGTTCAATATGCGGATTCCCATCTGCCTGAGAGGGGACAGATCCGCGTCTATGCACTTCGTAAAAGTGCGTGGGACCAGGGACAGTCCAAACGGAAGGACTGCATACTAATAGGCCACTCCCTCGAACGTGAATTTCAAGAACGGTCTGTGCCGGGGGCTATGTGGATGTGAAAGTAAGCATCTTTCAAATCCACGGTCAAAAACCAATCCTCGGGGCAAATATGCACCAAAATTTTCTTGACCGGCATCATCTTGAACGACCGGTGCATAAGCGAGCTGTTCAGATGACTGAGATCTAGAATGGGTCTGAGCCTGTCGTCTCTCTTTGGGATGAGGAAATAGTGGCTGAAAAAGCCTGACTCACTGGGGGCACTATTTCCACAGTGCCTTTTGCAAGCAGTACTTGCACCTCCTGCTGGAGAACAATAGCTTCGTTGTCCGGGACAGAAGTTTAATCAATGCCTCTGAAGCGGGGCGGTCTGCGAGCGAACTGCAGCGAGTAGCCACGTCGAATTGTTTCCAAATCCCATCTCGAGATTCCTGGAATGGCTGCCCAGGCTGTATAATGGGAGGCGAGAGGACTTATTTTCTCAAACGAGAGCTCGCCTTGAAAAAGTGGGGAGTCTACATTCGTATAAGTGATTGAGAGAGGATGAGGAATTTTGCTCTTTAAAGCATGTAGGTCTGCTATTACAGCAGTAAAATATTCGAGCACGTGCTGCACCTGCAGGACGTGACCCGCTGAAAACGAAACTCCGTCTCTCAGAGGTGTTCGAAGTGGTGAGGAGTGAAGGCGAGCTGTTTTGGGGGCGTTCCGGCCAAGGTGAGAACGGGGCCCCTCCTTTTCCTCTCTAGCGCCTCAGGACAGCTTCGGCGGCTAAGTTTCCAGCACAACTCGTGGGCGGGGACCTTGACGCTTCGGGAAGTGGAAGCGTTTCGCCGGCCTGGATTGCTGTTTCAGCCGAGGCTCTGTCTTCCGCTGAGGCTGATGCTGCGCTGGCTTTGCAGGCTGAGCAGCGGGGCTCTTCTCACTCTTTTAGCGAGACCGGCGATTCGAGGAAGGCCATTTTCTCAGCATCCCTGATCTCTGTCAACGTTAGCCAGAGGAGGCGGTCCAGCTATGGTCTATGGTCTTGCTGATCGCTTACGCTGTGGCCTTTGTAGCACGCAGAGTGAGATCTATTGCTGTGCGTGGCTCCTTAAAGGCCTCCTGGTGCTCTTGGAGTTTGGTGTATCCCCTTTCATCAGCGCTGTCAATGTTGGTAGGGATGTGCAGTATACCGGAACTAGAAAAATACCGTTATCTATTATATTTCAAACGGTACAATATAATAATTCTGCTCAATCCGGTATTTCATGCTCTGCTGTTTCGAAGTTCACCTGTGGGTGGCAGTGCTTCCCAAATTGATGCAAAACTGGTAAATCAAGAGAATTAAGAGATCGACAGGTTAGTACATCATTCATAAATTCAGACTTAATTTGAACTTTTATTCACGACTGATCAACGCACAAACATAAGATGTGACGCAGTAAACACGAAAGCTCAAACATGTGACGCTAGAACTAGTGACATTTTAGTCACATTTTGGCAGTTTTGCTATATTAATTTTAGTATCAATAATATGAAGGGAATGTTTCTGCCACATTGTCGACCGCTAACATGAAGCAGCCGAGAGAGAGAGAGAGATTTATATTTAAAGCTTTTTCTTTGCCTATCTGAGTCTGAAATCTAAAAAACATTCTGAGGGAGAGAGAAATAATAACGTGATTTTGAATATTACTTTAACTGTTAGAATAACACTTGAAAAAAAAAATTGTTATAACTCATCAACAGCATTACAGCACTTATATATTTAGGTCAATGATTATTTATAAAAGATAAATGTAGGCTACTAATACATGTTTAGTATGTAAACATTACTTTATGCATTAAACACATACCTAACATTAACCAAGATTATTAAATACTATAAATGATGATAATTCACTTTTATTATCCTCCATTTTTTAATTTTTTTTTATTTTTAGTCTTCATTTCACTTATTTTTTCAGGCTGGTTATTTGCCACCTATGTTATTGATTTAGTATCGATACCGAGTAGGGGGCTCGCCACGTCTTGGTGAGCTTGTCATGGACGGCTGGCAAGAATGGGGCTGGGCGCTGGCAGGAGGATTGCTGGCAGGTCTCTGGCAGGAACCATTCATCCAATAAGCCATGGGCGGGCTCGTCCGGAGCCGACCACTTGAGGCCCTCGCCTTTGCGAGGATGCGGATTAGCTCTGCGTCTGGCTTTGGCCTCGGCACTTGAGGGGGAGGGGCTACTTCGGGCTCCTTGCCAGAATCACCCCATTCCTCCGTTTCTGACGCCGCCAAGGACACAAAGTCGTTGGCGGTGATGTCATCGATGACGATGTCCTCCTCGACATTTGAAGCAACACGCACTGAAATTTGCTCTAGGAAATTTGCTCTTTGCCCAGATGCCGGATGCCTGCAGTGATGCTTACGCGGCGGTGAGCAGAGCTGGAGCTTCTTTCTTGCAGAAGAGTCAGTGAAGAGATGATCATCGTCGCTGAAGGAGAATAATCTGATGAATGGCACTACGGACCGACTTATATAGAGGTTGGCCCCGCCCCACCCCGCCCCATTTGGCGGGCTGAAGCATCATTGGTTTGTGCAGCTACACAAATGTGAACAAATCAGGCTTCAGCAGAAAGGAAAAAAGGAGTTTTACCATACATAACGAGAGTGAACGTTCGAAATGGAACTATTTTAATGCACTCTACATTTTTTTTTTAAATAATGTAATAATAATAGTTCTACGTATGAATAGTTTTTAGTCAGATAACATAAAAAGACAAGATCCCTCGATGCGCTTTAAACTTTCCCAATCAAACAGTAAGAATGAAAGAGAACAGGCACCTTTGTTTATATTGCTGTTTGCCGCATTTTTAATATTTAATAAATATTTAATTTTAATAAAATGTAAATTTGTTCCCCGCATTTTATTCGGGCAGGTGTGTTGACGTAGAGGCTTGTAAATTTAAATCTAGATTTAAATTCAAAGAGACAGTATCGATAGTCTTTGCATGACCTGACATTTTATTCGTATCTAAAATGAGGAGAATATAATTATCAAGAATATGAAAAGTGAACACTTTCATGCAGTGTATGTTTCGTTCATACAGAAAGTCCAAAACAGACTCATAGAAGTAATAACTTATGACGTGCAGGAAATCCCTGATATGGACAAAAGCACCCAGCTATCGCTGTAGCTGAGCTGAATAAAAAGCAGAGATGTTACTGATAAACACAGGATTGTGAAAATATATGGTTAATGTGCGTTTTTCAAGTTTCCAGGTAGTTAAACTATATGAATAATCCCAGTACTGATTGACATATCATTTAGTATAGAAAACTATAAAATATATTTCCTGCCTTATTCTGTGATAAAAATGGGGGAAAGGTGTTTGTAGTAGACTTTAAAAACCAATCATAAAATTGTCATTAGGAAGATGTTGAACAAAAATATTATAGCTCCTTGCTGCAGCTACTTCCACAGACTACACACAACAATATAAACAACAGCTGTGCATGCTCTCTTCATGTCGTTCTTGTAAAATAATAATAATTTAATAATATAAGTTTACAAGCACACCGCTCCGCTAAGAACTCTACTTACTGGCAGCCGCGGACGTTATTGTAGGCAACCTGGTAGGACACTAAATTACTTTATTTTATTTTTTTTATTAATGCTATGTAACATAAGAACATTGTCAAGGAATGACATACAAATACATATAATAAAACACAGAGAAAAAACAAGGATTATACAAAAAACAAAAGATGACAAGACAAGGATGCATACACTACCATTATTAATACAATAACATACAAACATTAATATACAGGGAAAGCTTTTAAATACATGTATTTACATTTTCTTTAAACATTTCTTCATAATATTTAATAAATCTTAGGCATTTTTTGTTATTTATGTAACTAAGAGATTTAATAAGTGATATTAATTCAGTTTTAAAATGGGGATAGGATGGAATTATTATTTGCAAACCTTTGTTTACAGCGTGCTAAATTACTAAAGGTGTCTGAACGTGAGGGATCGTCTCTGATGAGATTGTCAGGTGAAATGTCATCATGTGGATCATTTAATTTACGGCTAAATTATTATTAGTTAATTTTACTGATAGTTAGATTGGGCAGGCCTTCACAAGAGGGTGTTTAATTACAAAAAAAAATAAAAAAATTGCCTTGACAAGAGGGCACACTGGGCATCAAGGGAAAAAAGGGGCAGCCACCCCCTCTGCATGTGCCTGATGCTTATGCTGTTCCGAATTCAACGAAAGGACTGCTTTTATTTGTGAACCGATAAAAGTGATTCATAGAATCGTTCTGACACAAAAAAAGAACGAATCATTCAGATTCCGCTGTGTTTGTCATGTTAAGGTAGCTGTTAGCACCTGCCAGGACGCAAATGTGTTATTATTCTAGAATGAGAAGCATAATACATACATCTGTCCCCATTCATTTGAAAAAAAAAAAAAAGAAAGAAACGGCGATACCAAAATATATTTATGATAGTGAATACTAATTCCGGAGTACCATATTAGGAACTCCATACAGTACCATCCGTAAAGTACGTTTTGCTAAGGGTGCAATGACTTTGACCCTGATTTTTCTTGATTCATCAAATAGGACGTTTGCATCATGTTGACTCTGGTCAGAATATGCAGGCTGCAAGCGTTCAGGCTGCAGACGTTTGCTCTTCCCAGCTCACAAAACCTGCATTTGCTTATTGAAGGAAGTCGCTGGAGAAGTGGCAAAAGGTTGGTGGTGTTTCCATTTAATGCAAAAAGCGACCAACCTTTTGTCACTAAAAAACTGTGCTTGCTTAAGGCTTCCAAAGCTAGATGTGTGCAACACCAATGCCTGTGTAGTGTTTCAAATCATTTTCTTTTTTATATGTCCTCAGTGAGCTGAAAAGGCGCATGAAAGCTGAGAAGAAAGCAACTGAGAAGGAAGCCAAGGACAAAGAACAGCAGGAACAGAAGGAGACCAATGAGAAGTCACAGCAAGATGCAAATGAGGCAGATGAGGAAAACTTTGGACCCAAATGTAAGTTGAGTATTGATTATAGAAGTCACATTTCTGGCACATAAATTCAGAATTAATTGTAACAAGGGTTGGGCATGGTTTGAATTTGCTCAATTCCAATTCTTATCGATTCCAAGTTTCAATTCCAATGTGTTATAAAAAAAGTAAAAACTTTAGATATCAAGCATATTTATTCTGTGTGTGTTTTTATTTATTTATTTTTTTTGGCAAACGTTTAATTGCTGCTGAATGCCATGAACAAAAATCAGCAGGCTGCATAAAAACCGGACTCTGTTAAGAGCTGTTTGTGTGCAAAATAGAGCTGCGTGATTCTGGATAAATTGAGACTGTAGTTCTCTCGCGATTCTGAAGAATAAATATTAGACAACTGAACAAAACCTCATGGAATTTATAAATGGAATGATTCAATGACTCAGTCAAGATTTGCTTGTTTCATTAGTGGATGAATCAGTGTTTTGGAATGAATCTCTTGAATGAATGAAGACAAATACATTTTTAACAGCCCCTTTTCGCCAACTAAAAAAAAGATGTGCACACAGGAATTGATATATGGTATTAAAATTAAAATTTAAAAGTATCCGATTCCTGACCTTAAGTATCTGATTCTGGAACTGGAATTGATTTTCGATTCCCAACCCTAATTGTAACAGTTTTTCATCCCTTTCTGTTTTCAATGCAGCAATACTTCAAGATTCGTTCACAAGCCATTCAAGCCTTGAAGGGAACAGCTGAAGACCCATACCCTCACAAATTCAACGTGGACTTATCGCTTACAGAGTTCATTGACCGATATAACAACCTTCAGCCAGGGGACCACTTGACAGATGTCGTCCTCAGTTTATCGGGTAAATGTTTTCTGCTTGTATTTTACATAATGGTGCACTGAACTGAACTAAACGGAATATACAAAACTGAAATTAAAGCCGAAAACCGAAGAAGTTTCATGTTAAATTTGGGAAACTTAACTTAGCATGCATCATAGTATTGAGTTAATGATGTAAATGTAAGGTAACGTGACATTTGACATGTTTTATTGATGTCTTTCCATGGTTAAAACACTGAATGATTACATGAGACATGATAGTAAAGCGGAAGTTAGTGAGGAGGAAGGATGATTGGTTTACGTGTACTGCGTGTTGCCGCTTGAACTGTTGCTGCTGCGATCTGTCATGACACATTAAAGAGCGTCAAAATGACATTTATTCATTTTGTGATAAAATTGACAAAGCTGAGACTTAGTAAAGTAAAAAATAACCAAGCAAAAAGCTTGTTGCGCTTAATATTGAAAGCCAAATCCGCTACAAATAACGTTTAGTTGAGTTTTGCTCATGCATCAACAGAAAACGGCATAGACTGAAAGAGCGATCTTGTGATTTAAGAATTGATATCGGTTCTTCAAAATGAAGATTCATCAATAATCAATATCTTCAACCTGTTTCCGTCAATGATTTTATGATTTTTTTATGATGAAATTTTTTTGCTGTTTGACATGGAACATACATTTAAAGACAGTTTGATCCTTTTCTAATTTAGTACCTTTGCGTTTTGCTTGATTGAAAGGTCGTATCCACGCCAAGAGGGCTTCAGGTGTCAAGCTGCTGTTCTATGATCTGCGAGGAGAGGGAGTCAAGCTGCAGGTCATGGCCAACTCCAGGTCTGATTTGCACTCTGCTCCATCACGTTTCAGTCATGTTTTTGTTTTATCGTAGTAGCATAACAAGTTGTTATTCTGCTATTTTTAGGAACTACAAATCAGAAGAAGATTTTGTGCACATCAACAACAAATTAAGGCGTGGGGACATCATTGGGGTCGGGGCAACCCTGGGCAAGACAAAGAAGGGCGAGCTGAGCATCATCCCGATCGAGATGACCTTGTTGTCTCCATGTCTTCACATGCTTCCCCACCTTCACTTTGGCCTGAAAGACAAGGTAAAGTTTAGTTGTTAAAAACTTTCCAAGGTGTTTCAACTTTTTAAGCTTTGCTCCTCATCAGCATCCTCTTTGACTCTTTTTTTACCAGTACAGAAGCACAGCACAAACACCTTGTGAAAAAGCAGTACACTTTAGCATACTTAAAAAAGTTACTTATTATGGAAAAAATTATACTTTATGAGAATATACTTAAGTGCAGACTGAATGTAATGTTTTTGAGCTCATAATTGCATTCTACATAGTTGCAATTAATTGAAAATGTTTTATAGTTGAAATTTATATTATTTTCAATTGACTGAAATTTAGAGTGCTCCTTTTGACCAGCTTAAGTAGGATTTAAGAAAATCTTTATATGTTATTTCTAGTGCAGTCAAACGATTAATCGTGATTAATCGCATCCAAAATAAAAGTCTTTGTTTACATAATATATGAGTGTGTAATGTGTATATTTATTATGTATATAAAAATACAAACGCATGCATGTATATATTTAAAAATATTTGTTTATTGTATTGTATATTAAATATATGTATATATAATATAATATCTAATAATATAAATATATTAATGTATATACAAGTATTTTGTTTTTCAAAATATATACTGTATGTGTGTGTATTTATATATACATAATAAACACAGTACACACACATATATTATATGTAAACGAAAATTTTAATTTTGGATGCGATTAATCCTTTGACTGCACTAGAAACATGGTTGAAGGGTTCTGCCGAATGCACAGACAAGCATTTATGGGAAACTAAAATATACTTTCATGTAATTTCTATTGAAATTTGTATGTTTTATATTGAAATATATTTGTAATTACACACATGTATTGAAGTTGCAATTTAGCACATTTAAATTAAGTAAGTAAGTGAACACAGTTCAGTGAGTGTTAGTTTGTAGTATTTTACATGTGCTTTACAATGTTGGTCAGCACATCTAAATAAGTACTATTTCAAAGCATGACAAAAGAATAAGACTTGATTTAAAATGCACTTTAAAACTTTTAATTTTAAATTATTCCAATGTGAACTTTTTAAAAATGTACTAAGTTATGAAAGTGGCCTTTTATTTCATTTAAGACTGTATTATCTGTAAGTACAGTTTTTTGAAAATATAAATGTAAGATTTGAAGTACACTACAAGTACACATCAAGTACACTTTTCACAGAGAATTTGAATGAGATTTACAAAAGGAATCAATATATAATATTTAGTATTTTTATGAATAGTGCATATTGTTCTATGCAACATTGACTTACACTCAGAGATTTAGAATTTACAGATTGTTAAGTAGATACTTCAGCGCCCATTAATGAATTTATCTGATGTGTTATGCAATGTAGTCAAGTTATTCTTCATTCATAATGTTGCATGTACTGATCTACAGTACATGATAAACTTTGTCATTTTTCCTTCAGGAAACCAGATTCCGACAGCGATATCTGGACCTGATTCTTAATGACTTTGTGAGACAGAAGTTTGTGACCCGCGCCAAGATTATCACCCATCTCCGCAGCTTTCTGGACCAGCTTGGGTTTCTTGAAGTAAGGATGTTGGTTTCTGCAAAGAAGAGCAGTGCACATTTAGGTTGCCTGTTGCTGAGAGGTTCCTTCAGTTCTTTCATCGTTTTAATGCTTGCCATTTGTGAATGTGTTTAACAGATCGAAACACCAATGATGAACCTGATACCCGGTGGTGCTGCAGCAAAACCATTTATTACTCACCACAATGAGCTCAATATGAAACTCTACATGAGAATTGCTCCTGAACTTTACCACAAGGTAAACGTGTCACTGCAGTAGTAGTTCAGTATTGAAATTCCTGAGTTATATTGTACAATATCTAACCTATATCAACATTTCAGATGTTAGTAGTCGGAGGACTGGACCGTGTGTATGAGATCGGCCGTCAGTTCCGTAACGAAGGCATCGATCTCACCCACAACCCAGAGTTCACCACATGCGAGTTTTACATGGCTTACGCCGACTATAATGACCTGATTGACATCACAGAGAAGCTGCTCTCAGGTTTGTTAAACCCCTGCTGTACCTTGTTCTTCTCATTTCGTGCTCTGGAATGTCTGCATCCTGTAACTGAAGAGGGTGAAGCATCGCAAGAAAATATGCAAAACACATAAGCTTGTTAAGAAACTGGAAAAATGAAGTAGAGTTGAAACAATTGTTTAGTTTCTTACTTCTCATTCCTAGTGCTTCTTAAAGCAAATGAAAATAAAATTCAGTCATAATTTACAATGTTTTCAGGAGAATAAGTTCAGCGTAAGAATTGCATTCATCTTCAAAACACTGTTTTTATATTCTCTCTCAAAGTGAAGTTTCTTGGTTGCTATCACAGGAATGGTGAAGCACATTACCGGAGGTTATAAGGTGATTTATCATCCTGATGGTCCAGAGGGACAAGCCTGTGAAATAGACTTCACTCCTCCCTTCAAACGGATCAGCATGACTCAAGGGCTGGAGAAGGAATTGGGGGTGAAGTTTCCAGATCCTGACACCTACGACAGTGATGGTAAGGGTTACAGTCCATAAGCCAAGCATAGAGAACATGTTCAACCACTTGGTTTTTACAAAGTATAAGTAGTTCCATGTAAAAATTAATTGACACATCCTAATGTAGGTGCTGGGGCTTTACTGTATTGTTAGAATGATTAAAGCTCATTATTTATTTAATTATTTTTGTTGTTTACAGAAACACGCAAGTTCTTAGATGACCTTTGTGTTCAGAAAAAAGTTGAATGCTCTCCTCCCAGGACTACTGCCCGTCTTCTGGACAAGGTATGAAGTACTGGACACTGTAATAAACCAGTTAAACCAGATACAATGAAAAAAAGTGCACTTATTAGTACAGAAATCTACATTAAAGCAAAGAAAGATGGTCTTTGTGTATGTGTATTTTTTTTTTTTTTTTTTTGAGAACATCTTTACAAAATTAAGATTTGGAACATTCCTTTGAAAATTCTTCTCATTAAATTACTTTCTCTTGAGATTTTCATGAATGCTGCCCCAGAAGCCTTAGTTTGGCCTTTTTAAATGGCAGATACGTGTTTGGCCACACAAAGCACACTAACAGACCAGTTTAATTATATGCAATACTTGTTTTTGACTCTCAAAAATATGCACTCAAGACACTTTAAAAAAAAAAAAACTAATTTATACTTTTCATATTCTTTGTGTTCTTCATCGTACACACATTTTAAACTAATTTTGGCACATTATTGTTGACAGTTAGTGGGAGACTTCCTGGAGGTGAAGTGCATCAATCCAACTTTCATCTGTGATCATCCACAGATCATGAGTCCTCTAGCAAAATGGTATGTGCTTAACTTCCAGTTATGACTTTTCACTGTAGTGTATGTTTGAATCACAAATGTGACCATGGACCACAAAACCAGTCTTAGGTGTCAATTTTACAAAATTGAGATTTATAAATCATCTGAAAGCTGAATAAATAAACTTTCCATTGATGTATGGTTTATTAGGATCGGATAATATTTGGCAGAGATACAACTATTTGAACATCTGGAATCTGAGGGTGTAAAAAAAATCAAAATACTGAGAAAATCACCTTTGAAGTTTTCCAAATAAATACTTAGCAATGCATATTACTAATCCAAAATTAAGTTTTGAGATATCTACGGTAGGAAATTTACAAAATATCTTCATGGAACATGATCTTTACTTAATATCCTAATGATTTTTGAAAAGAAAAATCGATAATTTTGACCCATACAATGTTTTTTTTTGGCTATTGCTACAAATATACCCCAGAGACTTAAGACTGGTTTCGTGGTCCAGGGTCACAAATGATCTAAAACATTCAACTGATGTATATACTGCTGTCTCCACCCCAGGCACAGATCCCAGAAAGGTCTAACTGAGCGATTTGAACTGTTTGTGATGAAGAAGGAGATCTGCAACGCCTACACTGAGTTGAACGATCCCATCAGACAACGAGAACTGTTTGAGCAGCAGGCTAAGGTGAAGATAAACTATTGAATACATAATTTTCTGTTAATCTTGCACAAATGTTGTTTTTTAGGGGACTATCTTAGTTTTCAAATGTTGTCCAAAGAAAAAAAAATTCTAGAGGATGGAATATATTGATCAAAAGTGAGAATAAAGACTTCTACATTGTTACAAAAAAATTATATTATAAATAAATCCTATTCTTTTGAACTTTCTGTTCGTCATAGAATCCTGAAAAGAAAAATGCATCAGTTTCCACAAAGCAGAAAAAACGGTTTTAAGCATTTATAATAAGAAATCATGTTGATGATTTCATGTGGAAAGATCATGTGACAATGCAGACCAGAATAATGATGCTGAAAATTCACAGGAATAAATTATATTATAAAAACGTAAAAAAAAAAAAAAATCATTTTGCCATATTACTGTTTTTACTGTATTTTTGGTCAAATAAATTAATAAGCATAAGAGACTTCTTTTTATTTTTTATTTATTTATTTTTTTTATGCTTGTAAGTCTTTGTTTGGTTTGTAATCTCATCTGCGATAGCTGCTCTGTTAAATGGCTATAAAGAGCGTGTCTCACCATACTTGGCTTTTTCTTTACTGTGTCCACAGGACAAGGCAGAGGGTGACGATGAGGCGATGTCTATTGATGAAACCTTCTGCACTGCCTTAGAGTATGGCCTTCCACCCACGGCAGGATGGGGCATGGGCATCGACCGCCTCACCATGTTCCTCACAGACTCCAACAACATCAAGGTACGACCCTTTTTTGGATTGTGAAACATTGTGTACTAATAAAACAATGGACATTGTGGCCCTGTAAATAGACTTGTCAAATCTCATTCTGTAAATACTTTGATATTAAAACTGCTTCTGACTTGATGTGCTTTACTTTAGGAGGTGCTTCTCTTCCCGGCCATGAAACCGGAAGACAATAAACCAGCTCCACCTGCAGATGGCACATCAGTGTAACGCCGTGAATGACTTTATAATAGGAGTGAAAAGTCACACCTGCGGATTTCGTCCATCTCTGGATTTCTTGATTCAGTCTGAACCGTCAAAAGTTACTGTCACTTTTGCGGGTTATAGCCTAAATTTTTAAGACCTATGCACTGTCCATAATGAAGGGAAATATTTAAGCATATCACATTTTAACATATAGCTCACAGTTTTATGGGGAATGGGAACACTGCTGTCCTTTCTTTGATATCCATTATCAATTATCTGTATTTTTGTGGTGTGGGGTGATTAAGGGTTTATCAGCCATGTTTGGATATTTTATGATCTTCTGTCCAACTGTGCTTTTTTAACAGTTCAATTGTATCACATTAAATAATGATTTGGCCAAGCCAAATGGTTTGTGTTTTTTTTTTTTTTTTTTTTTTCATATTGCATCTTGTGCTTTTGGTTTAAATAAGAGACATTCCCTTGCAAAAAATTAAAGCGCTCTTGTAAATGACAATTAAATTAATGGTAGTTGTCATAACAATGTGCAAGTTTTATTTTACAGTTTTAAGAACTCCAAATTTCTTCACACAAGTGAGCCTAAAATGTGTAATTGTGTTAGCGAAATGTATCAATTTTAAACAACACTAGTCAGCATTTGAAGTGGATCAAAACCTTGCATCAAAGTTGTCCTAAAATCAAAATGCGTTCTTGCCTTAAGACAACTTTGATTAACTTTTTTGATCCACTTCGAATGTTGACTACTGTATTTTTCATAGTGAGAATGTACAAGGTTTGATATATGTTAAAGATTGACAAAACATTAGACTGAAGTAGTGTGAGCTTATGTTTGTCAAATGTTACTGCAACCAGGTTAATGTGATTAATTACACCTGTTGTTATACTGCTATGACACCTGTGTGAACTTAAAAAATCACTAGTTAATTAAAAGTAATTGGTAAAATGTTTGGGTTCGTTTAATTGCAGGAACAATCTAGCCTTCTTAAACTTTATTCAGAGTGACAGTCTCAATCCGATTTTTGTGCTTATCTGATGGGAATCGGATAGTATTTAGCAAGTGTGAATGGCAAAAATCACATGAAATACGACTCGAGCTACATGCATATGTGGTTTGAAATCTTGTGTCATAATTATTATTATTAGCCTATGTATGGCTTAAAGTCCGCATGTGAAGAAACTTGCTTTGCTTTTCCACAGCTCTCAAAACCCGAATCTTTCAACATGAGAAGAAGAGAAAAAGAAACCGTGACAAGCCGCTGGTCTCGTTTAGTCTTTGATGGAGATGAGAAAAACCATGAGCTATGGGAGACAAAGTTTTTGGGCCATCTTTATTTGCAAGGACTGAAACGCAACATGCAGACGGGGAAAGCAGCGGGATAACGCACAAAAAGTTTCCGCCGAGCCAAGTGACAAGGAGTAGGCTTTCGGGCAAGCGACGCTGAAATGCGGGTACAAAATACCAAGAGGAAAGGCCTAATGGTGGATGCAGGTGCAACCTCACACATCATCACGGACATAGAGAAGTTTCTGAGTTTTGACAGCAGTTTCCAGGCCAACACACACTGCGTGGAATTGGCTGACGGCACTCGGTGCAACGGGGTCGCAAAGCACAGAGGGGACGCAGAGGTATATTTGGTGGACAGCACAGGACGGCGCGTCAAAGCAATGCTAAGAAACGCGCTGTACATCCCAACATATCCACAGGACATTTTCTCTGTGAAAGCAGCCACATCGAAGGGAGCGACGGTGATCTTCAAAGAAGGGAAGAACGTTCTGCTACATAAAGACGGTACCAAAAATGCATAAGCTCTGACAATGGTACAGAATTTACAGGAAGGGAGTACCAGGCATTATTAAGCAGAAACTGTATTAGACATGAGACCTCAGCGCCGTACTCTGCACACCAGAACGCCACGGCTGAGCGGAACTGGAGAACAGTTCGGTAAAATTGGCAAGATATTCACAGATTCGACTTTTCCGGATCAATAACTCGCTAGCAAAACATTTTTGGTACACGAAATATGCCTCTTTTTACTCGTAGTGATGTAGTAAACGAGCTACAAGCGAGTTTGTCTGAAAACAAGCTTTCCTCCGCTCTGTACAAAATAAGTTGCTCTCAATGCGCTGGCGTCTGAGAGACAAGTCCGAAGGGACCGTCTGCAAAGTGCGAAACGCGAAAAAGGTTACTAATAAAATACTCAATAACTTCACAGTAACACACTGTAGTGTCACCAAATTCAGTTCACACATCACTGCTCTCCTGATGGTTATACTACAACTTTCATTTTGAAAGTAATTGCTTTGGCACATTTATGATAATTTTTTATTATGAAAAATAGTTAATAACTTCACCATTATTAAACATAACAGTTAATAACTTTACTGTAACACACTGTACTTTCACCAAATTCAGTTCACACATCACTCCTCTCCTACTGGTTATACTACAACACTCATATTGAAATATTTTTTTTTTGCGATTTTTTTAATGATTTTTTATTATAATAGAACAGTTAATAACTTTACTGTAACAGACTGTACTTTCACAAAATTCAGTTCACAAATCACTGCTCTCCAGCTGGTTATACTACAACTTTCATCTTTGAAAGTAATTGCTTTGGCATATTTTTTTTTATAATTTTTTATTATGAAAACGTTAATAACTTTATTGTAACACACTGTACTTTCACCAAATTTAGTTCACACATCACTGCTCTCCTGCTGGTTATAATACAACACTCATTTTGAAATTAATTGCTTTTGCACATTTTTTTAGGATTTTTTATTATAAATAATAGTTAATAAAGTCACTGTTATTGAACATAATACTTAATAACTTTACTGTAGCACACAGTACTTCAACCAAATTCAGTTCACACATCACTGCTCTCCTGCTGGTTATACTCCAACTTTCTTTTTGAATGTAATTGCTTTGGCACATTTTTCATAATTTTTTATTATGAAAAATAGTTAATAACTTCACCGTTATTGAACACAATAGTTAATAAATTTACTGTAACACACTGTACTTTCACCAAATTCAGTTCACACATAACTGCTCTCCTGCTGGTTATACTACAACTTTCATTTTGAAAGTAATTGCTTTGGCACATTTATGATAATTTTTTATTATGAAAAATAGTTAATAACTTCACCATTATTAAACATAACAGTTAATAACTTTACTGTAACACACTGTACTTTCACCAAATTCAGTTCACACATCACTGCTCTCCTACTGGTTATACTACAACACTCATATTGAAATATTTTTTTTTTTGCGATTTTTTTAATGATTTTTTATTATAATAGAACAGTTAATAACTTTACTGTAACAGACTGTACTTTCACCAAATTCAGTTCACAAATCACTGCTCTCCAGCTGGTTATACTACAACTTTCATTTTGAAAGTAACTGCTTTGGCATATTTTTTTTTATAATTTTTTATTATGAAAACGTTAATAACTTTATTGTAACACACTGTACTTTCACCAAATTCAGTTCACACATCACTGCTCTCCTGCTGGTTATACTACAACTTTGATTTTAAAAGTAATTGCTTGGGCACATTTTTTTATGATTTTTTTATTATGATCAATAGTTAATAACTTTACTGTAACACACTGTGCTTTCACCAAATTCAGTTCACAAATCACTGCTCTCCAGCTGGTTATACTACAACTTTCATTTTGAAAGTAATTGCTTTGGCACATTTTTCAGAATTTTTTATTATGAAAAATAGTTAATAACTTCACCATTATTGCACATAATAGTTAATAAATTTACTGTAACACACTGTACTTTCACCAAATTCAGTTCACACATAACTGCTCTCCTGCTGGTTATACTACAACATTCATTTTGAAAGTAATTGCTTTTGCACATTTTTTAGAATTTTTTATTATTAAAAAAATAGTTAATAAAGTCACCGTTATTGAACATAATAGTTAATAACTTTACTGTAGCACACTGTACTTCAACCAAATTCAGTTCACACATAACTGCTCTCCTGCTGGTTATACTACAACTTTCATTTTGAAAGTAATTGCTTTGGCACATTTTTTATGATTTTTTATTATGAAAAATAGTCAATAACTTTATTGTAACACACTGTACTTTCACCAAATTCAGTTCACACATCACTGCTCTCCTGCTGGTTATACTACAACTTTCATTTTGAAAGTAATTGCTTTGGCACATTTTTTACGATTCTTTTGTTATGAAAAATAGTTAAGAACTTTACTGTAACACACTGTAATTACTTAAAATAATTTTAACAGATTAAATCACGACTGCATTTCTACCACACTTCACCAGCCAATCAGAGAAGCAACTTTCGTCTTTACTTGCAATGATGCAGGTAGAGATTAACTGAAAGTTGCTCCTGATTGGGTACTACTACAGTTACAGTTACGTCTATTTTAAATACACAGGTGCATCTCAGTAAATTAGAATGTCATGGAAAAGTTTATTTATTTCAGTAATTCAACTCAAATTGTGAAACTTGTCTATTAAATCAATGCACACAGACTAGTAGTTTAAGTCTTTGGTTCTTTTAATTGTGATGATTTTGGCTCACATTTAACAATAACCCACCAATTCTCTCTCTCAACAAATTAAAATATGGTGACATGCCAATCAGCTAATCAACTCAAAACACCTGCAAAGGTTTCCTGAGCCTTCAAAATGGTCTCTCGGTTCGGTTCACTAGGCTACACAATCATGGGGAAGACTGCTGATCTGACAGTTGTCCAGAAGACAATCATTGACACCCTTCACAAGGAGGGTAAGCCACAAACATTCATTGCCAAAGAAGCTGGCTGTTCACAGAGTGCTGTATCCAAGCATGTTAACAGAAAGTTGAGTGGAAGGAAAAAGTGTGGAGAAAAAGATGCACAACCAACCGAGAGAACCGCAGCCTTATGAGAATTGTCAAGCAAAATTGATTCAAGAATTTGAGTGAACTTCACAAGGAATGGACTGAGGCTGGGGTCAAGGCATCAAGAGCCACCACACAGACGTGTCAAGGAGTTTGGCTACAGTTGTCGTATTGCTCTTGTTAAGCCACTCCTGAAGCACAGACAACGTCAGAGGCGTCTTACCTGGGCTAAGGAGAAGAAGAATGGGACTGTTGCCCAGTGGTCCAAAGTCCTCTTTTCAGATGAGAGTATGTTTTGTATTTCGTTTGGAAACCAAGGTCCTAGAGTCTGGAGGAAGGGTGGAGAAGCTCATAGCCCAAGTTGCTTGAAGTCCAGTGTTAAGTTTCCACAGTCTGTGATGATTTTGGGTACAATGTCATCTTCTGGTGTTGGTCCAGTTTGTGTGTTTTTTTGAAACCAAAGTCACTGCACCCGTTTACCAAGAAATTTTGGAGCACTTCATGTCTCCTTCTGCTGACCAGCTTTTTTGAAGATGCTGATTTCATTTTCCAGCAGGATTTGGCACCTGCCCACGCTGCCAAAAGCACCAAAAGTTGGTTAAATGACCATGGTGTTGGTGTGCTTGACTGGCCAGCAAACTCACCATATCTGAACCCCAGAGAGAATCTATGGGGTATTGTCAAGAGGAAAATGAGAAACAAGAGACCAAAAATTGCAGATGAGCTGAAGGCCACTGTCAAAGAAACCTGCTTCCATACCACCTCAGCAGTGTCACAAACTGATCTCCTCCATGCCACGCCGAATTGAGGCAGTAATTAAAGTAAAATGAGCCCCTCCAAGTATTGTGTACATGTACAGTAAATGAACATACTTTCCAGAAGGCCAACAATTCACTAAAAATGTTTTATTATTATTATTATTATTATTATTATTGGTCTTATGAAGTATTCTAATTTGTTGAGATTTGGTGGGTTTTTGTTAAATGTGAGCCAAAATCATCACAATTAAAAGAACCAAAGATTTAAACTACTTTAGTCTGTATGCATTGAATTTATTTAATACACGAGTTCCACAATTTGAGTTAAATTACTTAACTAATTAACTTTTGCACGACATTCTAATTTATTGAGATGCACCTGAACATAAAAATAAAGTTTTATTCTCATATATTTACATAAAAAAGATAGTTTGCTCAGAATCGACATTACATTAATAAAAAGATTAAAGATAGACCTATTTCATCATTTAACAGCATTCCAATTATAATGTTTTTTTTTTGTTTTGTTTTTGTTTTTTTTTTTTTTTTTTGGAAAGTTTGTCAGGAAACTGTAGCTTTTTCCAAACAGTAACTGTATCTTACTCTCCAAATAAATAAATATGAATAAATGAATAATTTCTTTAATCATTGAAATGAAAAAAAAAAAAAAAACCTTGGTTGTGTGTATACAATTGACAGACAAAAAAAAATACATTGGTAAAATGAAAACAGTGTCTTAAAAGCAACCATGGACTCAAAAAAATAAATTTCAAATTTTAATTACTTAGAATTATCCCAAGCATTTAATGCACACACAAGAATTTTGTCTTGGTGACAGGTGCTTCCAGTGTTGCAAAAATAGAGACATAGGCAATGAAAAATGGAAAACAACAAACAAAGTACAAAATGTTGTGGTGTATATACAATAAAATATTGTACTTCAAACACACAAAAAACATAGATGTCTTGGTGCAGAAACCTGGACAAACATGGAGATGATCGTGGTCAGAAAAAACCCCCTGAAATCATGTGTCTGCAGTGGAGTAAAAATTCCTGGGAACCCACCATCTCTCATGGACCTGAAGGTGGGACAATCACATTGACTCCATTGTAAAAAAGGCCCAACAGATAACTTTCGCCAGCAGGAAGTTTTTGCCAATTAGCTTGAAAAGTTTTTGCCGTCATTGAATTATGTCCTTCAAGAATGGTTCAGCTACAAAATCAGCACAGAAGACACACGGTTCGGAGAAGGCATATTTGTATCCCCTGCCCACCCTTCAGGTGACAGGGTGCTCCCTCACACCCAAGTTACCCCAGAACTCTTGCCATTCTGTTGCAAATACCAGGAAATAGGAGAACATAGGCAACCTGAAACATGGAATGTTCCCCACTTACACAATAAAAATGTGCATACCTTATAATTTGTAAGCACATCCCTGCATCTTACTCAATCCAATTCCATTATCATTTATTTATACACTATTTACAAAGGGTTTTTAAAATACTGTGTGTTGTTGTCTTTTGGGTACTGGAAGCTTATGTCACTAAAACTTGTACAGATACTTGGCAATAAAGCTCTTTCTGATTCTGATTCTGATTCTGATTCTGATTCTAGATAGAGAGAGAGAGATGTACAGTTCTGTGCAAATGGATGTCTAGAGTGTGCTGTTATTGTAGTACTTATATAGTTCCATGTAAATAAATACAAGAAGGTCATACAACACAATTATTTTATGATGTTGGCACAACTTAATTTTAATCATGATAAATCGGTTTACTTTAATCCGTTTGAGCTTACACCACATGTATTTTTTGTTGTTTTACATTTTATTATAGAAGCAAATACAACGATTTACACTTCCAATCATTATCTGCTCAGGACTGCAAAGGAAGAGAAATTTAGAAATGTAGAATACAGAGAAGAAAAATTATTTTTGTGTAAAAGCTACAGTCACAATATGCTAAATATACAAAGATGCATGTTTCAAAAGTTTTTAATCCAACACACAGGCAATCCAAACTAGGTGATTAGTTGCACCACAGCTAAATGAAATGACAAAAATCAGTGACCATGGCAATTAACACAGGCAGGGAAAGGTGCACACACAAAACAAAGTCCAAACTTAATGACACTGTGAGAGTATCTATGTTAGGTGGGTAACAACATAATTTATGTTAAGAATTCTTATTTTCATTATGTGCTATTACTGTACATCCTACAGTTAACTGAAACGTAAACTGCATTAGGTATCTAAGTTGAGATACATGTTTGTATTGTGTGGAACCAAAGTCCATAAAATATGTAATTTTATTACATCATGAAGTTATGTAGTTACAAAGTTATTGCATATTTTTCCATACTGAACAATCATTAAAAAAATATGCAAAAGCAATTATATTTACAATATATGAAAATTGTAGTATAACCAGCAGGAGAGCAGTGATGTGTGAACTGAATTTGATGAAAAGTTATTAACTATTTATTAACTTTTTTTTTTAACTTATTTATTAAGTTATTAACTGGTGTGTGGAGATTCTAAGAAGAAGTCTACGTATTTAAATTAAACCCAAGTGTTGTTGAGAGATTCTGAGAAGTCACGTACTCAGAATGTGTTCTATTCATAATGATAAGTTTTATTTCAAAAGTTAAAAATTAATATTTCATGGTAAGGATCTGTCTCATATATATATATTAACAGGTTTCATTTTTATATTCAAAAAAATGTTTTTGGTAAACTTTATGGTATATTTCATATGTAATTTCACAGTATTTCTAACTGCGTAGTCAGCTGTACAACAATACAACAATGTATTGTTCTTTTGTATCAATATTTCTTAGAATTATCAGTATGATACTTTGAATCTAAAAGAGGAAGAAGTCCAAAATCGAGACATTGACTAGACTATTTTTAAAGGTCAGGTGTTATTAGTGATAGCCAGATGACGACTTATGTCTAGAACAACAGTATATAAGACTGCAAAATAGAATGGGTTTTTTTTTTTTGACTTTCTGAGACTCTGGTCTCTCTATCTTTTCAGCTCACTTTCTCTTCTTTGGCTTCACTCGACAACTCTTAGTCTCAGACTTAGAACTCTTACAGGTTTTTTATTCAAATTCAGATACCTTGAAACTCAGATACTTTGATACTCTGATACTTTGATATTTTAATATTTGAATACTTAATATTTTGGTACTTTTGATTCGAACAGAATAATTGTTTATGTTTTAATTACAATTGTATTAATGTTTGATTAATACTGGTTGGGTTCAATCCATCATAAATGGATTGTTATTAAAAATGTACTAACATTGGATTTACATTTTCTATATTTGAAGGTTGTTATTATTATCTAGAACTTCATTTCCAAGTTATGATTTGTGGTTTCTGTTCTCTATATTCTTTTTAATAAATTTACATATTATTACACCTTGACCGTCTGAATTGGATTAAATTTTGCATCATTAACTATTATGTCCAATAACGGTGAAGTTATTAACTATTTTTCACAATAAAAAATCATAACAAATGTACCAAAGCAATTACATTCAAAATGAAAGTTGTAGTATAACCAGCAGGAGAGCAGCGATGTGTGAACTGAATTTGGTGAAAGTACAGTGTGTTACAGTAAAAATATTAACTATTTTTCATAATAAAAAATCATAAAAATGTGCCAAAGCAATTATTTTCAAAACGAGTGCTGTAGTATAACCAGCAGGAGAGCAGTGATGTGTGAACTGAATTTGGTGAAAGTACAGTGTGTTACAGTAAACTTATTAGCTATTGTTCATAATAAAAAAAAATCATAAAAAATGTGCCAAAGCAATTACTTTCAAAATAAAAGTTGTAGTATAACCAGCAGGAGAGCAGTGATGTGTGAACAGTGAGTGTGTGTTACAGAATATTAGGTTCATAATAAAAAAAAATCATAAAAAGTGCCAAAGCAATTACTTTCAAAATAATAAAGTTGTAGTTACAGTAACAGTGATGTTAACTTGGTGAAAGTACATTCATAAGTAACGGTAAAAAAAATAAACAGTGTGTTACAGTAACGGTATTAACTTTTATTCATAATAAATGAAAGTTGTAGTATAACCAGCAGGAGAGCAGTGATGTGTGAACTGAATTTGGTGAAAGTACAGTGTGTTACAGTGAAATTATTAACAATTATGTTCAATAATGGTGAAGTTATTAACTATTTTTCATAATAAAAAAATCATAAAAATGTACCAAAGCAATTAATTTCAAAATGAGTGTTGTAGTTTAACCAGCAGGAGAGCAGTGATCTGTGAACAGAATTTGGTGAAAGTACAGTGTGTTACAGTAAAGTTATTAACTGTGTTTTCTAATTTAAAATTCATAAAAAAATGTGTAAAACCAATTATTTTCAAAACGAGTGCTGTAGTATAACCAACAGGAGAGCAGTGATGTGTGAACTGAATTTGGTGAAAGTACAGTCTGTAACAGTAAAGTTATTAACTATTTTTCATAATAAGAAATCATTAAAAATGTGCAAAATAAATTATTTTCAATTTGACTGTTGTATTATAACCAGAAGGAGAGCAGTGATGTGTGAACTGAATTTGGTGAAAGTACAGTCTGTAACAGTAAAGTTATTAACTATTTTTCATAATAAGAAATCATTAAAAATGTGCAAATGAAATTATTTTCAATTTGACTGTTGTAGTATAACCATAAGGAGAGCAGTGATGTGTGAACTGAATTTGGTGAATGTACAGTGTGTTACAGTGAATTTATTAACTATTATGTCCAGTAACTGTGAAGTTATTAACATTTTTTCATAATAAAATAATTCTAAAAAATGTGCCAAAGCAATTACTTGCAAAATGAAAGTTGTAGTATAACCAGCAGGAGAGCAGTAATGTGTGAACTGAATTTGGTGAAAGTACAGTGTGTTACAGTAAAGTTATTGACTATTTTTCATAATAAAAAAATCATAAAAAATGTGCCAAAGCAATTATTTTCAATATGAGTGTTGTAGTAAAACCAGCAGGAGAGCAGTGATGTGTGAACTGGATTTGGTGAAAGTACGGTTTGTTACAGTAAAGTAATTAACTATTATGTTCAATAACGGTGAAGTTATTAACTATTTTTCAAAATAAAAAAATCATTAAAAAATTTGCAAAAGCAATTACTTTCAAAATGAAAGTTGTAGTATAACCAGCAAGAGAGCAGTGATGTGTGAACTGAATTTGGTGAAAGTACAGTGTGTTACAGTAAAGTTATTAACTATTATGTCCAGTAACTGTGAAGTTATTAACAATTTTTCATAATAAAAAATTCTAAAAAATGTGGCAAAGCAATTACTTTCAAAATGAAAGTTGTAGTATAACCAGCAGGAGAGCAGTGATGTGTCAACTGAATTTGGTTTAAGTACAGTGAGTTACGGTAAAGTTATTAACTATTATGTCCAGTAACTGTGAAGTTATTAACAATTTTTCATAATAAAAAAATTCTAAAAAATGTGCCAAAGCAATTACTTGCAAAATGAAAGTTGTAGTATAACCAGCAGGAGAGCAGTGATGTGTGAACTGAATTTGGTGAAAGTACAGTCTGTTACAGTAAAGTTATTAACTATTATGTTCAATAACGGTGAAGTTATTAACGTTTTCATAATAAAAAATCATAAAAAATGTGCAAAAGCAATTACATTCTAAATGAAAGTTGTAGTATAAACAGCAGGAGAGCAGTGATGTGTGAACTGAATTTGGTTTAAATACAGTGTGTAACAGTAAAGTTATTAACTATTATGTTCAATAACGGTGAAGTTATTAACGTTTTCATAATAAAAAAACATAAATATTGTGCAAAAGCAATTACTTTCAAAATGAGTGTTGTAGTATAACCAGCAGGAGAGCAGTGATGTGTGAACTGGATTTGGTGAAAGTTCAGTCTGTTACAGTAAAGTTATTAACTGTTTTTCATAATAAAAAATTCAAAAAAATGTGCCAAAGCAATTACTTGCAAAATGAAAGTTGTAGTATAACCAGCAGGAGAGCAGTGATGTGTGAACTGAATTTGGTTGAAGTACAGTGTGTTACAGTAAAGTTAACTATTTTTCTTAATAAAAAATCATAACAAATGTGCCAAAGCAATTACTTTCAAAATGAAAGTTGTAGTATAACCAGCAGGAGAGCAGTGATGTGTGAACTGAATTTGATGAATGTACAGTGTGTTACAGTAAAGTTATTAACTATTATGTCCAATAATGGTGAATTTATTAACTATTTTTCATAATAAAAATTATAAAAAATGTGCCAAAGCAATTACTTTCAAAATGAGTGTTGTAGTATAACGAGCAGGAGAGCAGTGATGTGTGAACTGAATTTGGTGGAAATAAAGTGTGTTACATTAAAGTTATTAACTATTATGTTCTATTACGGTGAAGTTATTAACTATTTTTCATAATAGAACATGTGCAACATCAATTAATTTCAAAATGAGTGTTGTAGAATAACCAGCAGGACAGCAGTGATGTGTGAACTTAATTTGGTGAAAGTACAGTATGTTACAGTAAAGTTATTAACTATTTTTCATAATAAAAAAATCATAATAAATGTGCCAAAGCAATTATTTTCAATATGAGTGTTGTAGTATAACCAGCAGGAGAGCAGTGATGTGTGAACTGGATTTGGTGACACTACAGTGTGTTACTGTGAAGTTATTGAGTATTTTATTAGTAACCTTTTTCGCGTTTCGCACTTTGCAGACGGTCCCTTTGGACTTGTCTCTCAGACGCCAGCGCATTGAGAGCAACGTATTTTGTACAGAGCGGAGGAAAGCTTGTTTTCAGGCAAACTCGCTTGTAGCTCGTTTACTACATCACTACGAGTAAAAAGAGGCATAATTGGTGTACCAAAAATGTTTTGCTCGCGAGTTATTGATCCGGAAAAGTCGAATCTGTGAATATCTTGCCAATTTTACCGAACTCTGGAGAACTTTATTTGACATGGCTAGATGCATGTTAATAGAAAGTGGGTTACCAAGAACATTGTGGACATATGCAGTCCAGACAGCTGCTGTAGTGAGAAACCAATGTTTTAACAATCGCACTAAACAGACAGCTTACTTTATGTTGACAGGTAGACAGCCTAACATTTCAAGGATGCAGAAATTTGGAGTATGCTATGCTTACATACATGACAGAGGGAAGTTAGGAAAGTTGGATTCAAGGTGTGAGAAGGGTATTTTTGTTGGATACGAAAAGAATAGTCCGGCATACATGATTTACTATCCTAACAGCAAGAAGGTACAGAAATGCAGACTAGTGGAGTTTGTATCCAAAAGTACTGAGACTATACTGATAGATGATGATGATGATGGTTTTGAGACCAGAAACAATCCTCAGAGAATCTGTGAAATCAGAATCAGATGTTAGTTCACAAAGTACTCAAGAACCAGTAGTGTATAGTAACCAAACACAACAGGAAGAAGATCAACCTGAAAGGAGAAATCCTGCAAGAGACAGGAAAAAGCCAACTTATTTGAGTGACTGTTTGTGGTATTGAAGGTGATGTGACTAATATTGATTACTGTTACAGACTTGTGTGTAATGTACCCCAGACCTACAAAGAAGCTGTAACGTCAGTAAATGCAAATGAATGGGTTAAAGCTATGGATGAGGAAGTAGAAAGAAGTAGTGGGGGGTAAATGGGTCTATGCAATTAAGAAAAATAGTGATGGATCAGATAAGTACAAAGCACGATATGTTGCCAAAGGGTACAGTCAAGAGAAAGGTGTAAACTATGATGAGACTTTTTCTCCAACTGCTAGCATGACTAGTATCAGAGTGTTGATGCAAAAAGCAGTTCAAGAAAATTTGATTGTTCATCAGATGGATGTAAAAACAGCATATTTACATGCACCAATAGAATGTGAGATTTATATAGAACAGCCAGAGGGTTACAAGGTAAAATCTCAAGGCAATGAAAAATTGGTGTGTAAACTAGAAAAATCATTGTACGGGCTTAAACAGTCTGGCAGAAACTGGAACAGAATGTTACACGAATACCTATGTGAAAACCAGTTTGTTCAAAACCCAGCTGATCATTGTGTTTACACAAAAGTTACAAAAAGTGAGAAAGTTTTCATAATTATTTGGGTTGATGATTTGATTATTGCTGCCAGTGATCTGAGTGTGCTTAAAGATGTGAAAGAGATGCTCATGTTAAAGTTTAGAATGAAGGATTTAGGAAAACTGACACATTTTCTTGGCATTAACTTTGAGCAAGGTGTTGATTTTGTCAAAATGTCACAACACGGGTATGTTGAGAAACTACTTGGAAATTTTGACATGCAAAACTGTAAACCCAGAGCTGCCCTTTGTGAGCAGAAACTAAGTTACACTGAGAATGCTGATGTAACGGGTGATGTGAATAGAACAGTGGAGTACTGTAAAGCATGTTTTGAGATATTTGCAAGGCACCAAAGACAAAGAACTGTGTTACAGGAAAGGTGCAAATGAGAAAGTTATACATGCATACAGTGATGCAAATTGGGCAGCAGATGTCAATGATAGGCGGAGTACTACAGGTTACTGCATTAGCCTAAACAGAAATGGTCCATTGGTCTCATGGAAGACCAAAAGGCAGCCTACTGTTGCACTTTCCACATGTGAGGCTGAGTATATGGCGTTAGCTGCAACTATACAGGAGTGTTTATACTTGCAGCAATTGTTACAAAACATTGATGGTATGGTGTATGAGTCTATAGTCTACGAAGACAATCAGGGTGCTATAGCTTTAGCGAAAAATCCTGTGTATAGACAAAGATGTAACATTTTGACATTAAATACCATTTTGTGAGGTCCGTAATTAATGAAGGCAGAATTAGTCTGGAGTACTGTCCAACTGAAGATATGCTTGCAGATGTACTAACTAAACCAGCAACAAAGCTTAAGTTGATGAAATTTAATTTGTTTATGTTCGGTTTATGAAATTTGTATATATGAGCTGTGGACTGATGAAATAACAATGTGAGAGCAAGTGGGGGACTTTTAATAGCAATGGTTCTGGACTTCCAGAGACATTTAAGCCATTTGCCATTCATGTTAGCCAGAGAGATGATAAATTGACTTTTGCGGAATTTAAAACAAGGCTTCGAAGTTATGAAGACATTGAAAATATGCGGGCAACCGTATCCGAGGACAATGTTATGAAAACAGGAGCGCAGCCTGGCAGTAAAACCGCTTTAGCGAGTACAGCTGTTTGTGGTGCTGGAAGTACCGACATTGTCACAGGTGTGGTACAAAAGGCCACAAAGCAAGGACATGTCAGCGTAAACAGTGGTGTAGTCAGTGTAGAAGTACCACTCACCGATGAAATAACAATGTGAGAGCAAGTGGGGGTGTTGACATGTATAAATGGTATGCTCTCATTTGTATTTTTGTTGTTTTTTTTCTGTTTGGGACAGGCAATCCAGTCACACTGTGAAATGTCATGTGACCTAATCAGTGACTGAATGAATGCAGGTGTTTTTTCTGTTTTAATAAAAATGCACCAGTCAGAGAGACTGTGCGGTTGGTAAAGACGTATCTTCTCGTCTGTTATTTAGCGTACTCTGTTAACAGAAAGTTACTTTTCGGATTCGAATTTTCCGTTTAAATTGCCTCGTATTTTTGGAACTATTACATATGCTTCCTTTTATGTTAAGTGTTAAAATTGCACAATGTTCTTTAACTGGTCAGTGTGAATATTTTTTCTTTTTTTTGCTGACGCTTTCATCGGATCAAACTCTTGACTAGTTTTCTCGGTTCAGTATTATCATGTGGCTCTAATCATTTTGAGATCGAAGCTAATTAAAGTTAACGCGAAACGAGACCAGGGGGCAAGGAAGTCGACCGGAAGTTGAAGTCGGCCGCGTGCCGCCATCTTGTAGCAGAACTTCACTTGCGTTAGCATCCCATTGACTCCCATTCATTTTTGCGTCACTTTGACAGCGAATAACTTTACATCTGAGGCGTTTAAAGACTCCATTTGTCCATTATTTATTTCTAAAGATACACACGACAATGTATAAAGGGCTCCATTACCTTCTATGTTACATTATGGCCCCGTAGAAAACAGTTTTTTAAAAAATAGGCTAACGATTGCGTCATAACCACTAGACTCTCTGTCACACAGTAGAGAAATTACCGTACAGACAGGAGGAGAAGCTCGCAGGCAATCGGGGAGACGTCAAGAGATATGGCGTACTGGCGTTACATTTTAAAATACTATACAAAATAATTAATCAGAATACTTACTCCTGCTCACTCACGCCAAAAGAGAACTCCCCGCTCAAGCTCTCCGTCTCTGCAAGATTAACGATGGCAGTTTGCATGCACAGCTACTAGAAGGTTTACATCTGTCAGACAGGTTGCTGACGTCATCAAGCTTAGTTTGAGTCTGCGCGTCAGAAACGGAAGTTCTAAAAATCGCTAAAAACGGGCTTCACTTGTCTCAATTGAGTTCCAATGGGGTCGCTGTGTCCATTTCTTTTACTGTCTATGAACGAGACGGGTAGCTGCTGGAGCAATGGTACGGAAAGGTAGGGGCGTGCCGAAAGGTTTCTCATTGGTGAAAGGAGTTTTACTGTGTTGGCCAATCAGCGGTAATTATACGTTTACGTAATTTCCTTGAGATGAGAAGGTGACGGCGATAAGACGTGAGGAAATTATTCATCATACGTTTATCTATACTTCATATACCACAAATATGTATATTACGATAGCTTGTTACAATACGATCATAATTTTATCATAGTTTATTGTTGTTGACAGACATATGTACAGTGAGACAAAACGATGACCGCATCTGCATTGAAGGCGAAGCCTTCAGAGTTGATAGTTTGTATCGGCGTCCTTTTTGTGCAACACAGTACAGAATACATCATGTAAGTATAATAATTATTACCGCCTCTGGTATTACAACTGAACTAAGATCAATTCACAATCTATGAAGACGATTAGACAAAATAAAAAAATAAAAAAATAAACTAATTTAGAGTTTGTTTCTACGTTTCTGCTAGGTATCCAACTAATGTAGAGTATATTCAAGTTGCCAACACACTGGTTGTTTAGTACCCTTTCCAGAGAAATATAAAAGGAAATGACTGTGTAAGTTGCATTATTTTTAATCCATTGATTTATCTCTTTCAACATAACCACACACGATATAGTAACAATATATTGTAATCTTTTTATTTGCTGGAAAATGACAAACAGCCAAATCAGTGTTTTTAGCACACCTGACACATCCCTAAACGGAAATGTAAAGCAGAACGTGCACCACTTGCAGGTTTGTGTCAAAAGCCAGCTAGTGTAAGCATATGTAAGCACACTGCGTATGAATAATTTATTTTTGCACTGCTAATAAATTTTACATTTTCACTTAGTGCAGGTCAATGTAAGGAAATACTACAGACATTTAAATCTTTTTTGTATGTACTCTATTTCACTGCCTGACCATCATCTTAATGTTTATGCAGTTCAATGTTTTAGATGTTTTGCATATCTGTCACGGTCTAAGCATGATCTGTTTCTGTTGTTCTGATGAAGGAAACTTGTGTTGGGGAGGATTCAATGTCTGTTGAGGCTCATGTGAATTTGTTAATGTAATCAAAAAAACACCCATACTTAAGAACACCTGCTGGAGTGAGTATAGTAAATAAATCATCAACTGTGAAATATCTTGTTTCAAATCTTTTAATGTAACATTTTATTCTTCTGTACCCTTTTAGCCCATCTGTTAAAAAATTAAAGCAATAGTTTTAGAAAACAATGTAAGATTTATCAGTGTATAAAAGAACATAAAATGCATCGTATATTGTGACCTTTATACATTAGCTTCTGATTGTTTTTGCAGTTCTGCACTGTATGTAGCTACTCTGTCTGAGCCAAAGAAGATGGAACAGAATCTGATGAATTTGAAGAAAAAAATAATAATAAAAAATCTTCTATTTATTTATTTAATGTAGGGGGACCCTGCTACACCTTTCCTACGATACAGCTGATGGATACTGACTGTAAAATGGCAATCATAGGAGGAGGGTTCAGTGTGGTGACAGAAGATGGAATAGACGTGTGCCAGTGCACCAGCTGATGAAGCCTTCATAACAGCCTTCTGTATGTATTTTGCTTTCAACATTGCATATCCAACATACCTGAGAAAGACACTGACTTTCCTTCAGAGGCACATTGTCAACACTAGAAGATGGAGACAAGCACTGCCAGTAACATTACTCTGAATGATTCGTTTTTTGTATTAGATCCTCATGCCTCAACTGTACCATTGCCCAAAGTGCACTCGAAGGACATTCACTCTTTTGAAGTTAATCCAACATGTTGGAGTTGTACATGTACATGAACCAAATATTAGTATAACCTATGGTATAGATGAGTGCCAGTCAACTTTTCTTGTGATTCCATTCTTTTAGAAAACATGGACAGGAAGCATATGTACTTCATTTTTGGTCCTTTTGGTAACAAAAATGACTGTCTCAGTGCAGAGTCAGCAATAGAGTTGTATTATAATATAATGGAGAAGGGTCTGGCTGCAGACTTGCACTCTCAGACACTTGTGCTTCCGCTAGTGACAACACTTAAAGTCTTTTTTTATTTTATATTTAATTAAACTTATTGGATACTACTTGTTTGCATCTCTCAACATTTGTTTTTTTCTTGTGTAGGTATCGTTGACTGGAAGTCTGTCAGTCCAGATGTGAGGAGGACACAAAGAGTGGAGTTGGAGCTCAGCAGGTGTGATGGCTGTAGATACTGTGGTCTTGGAAAGAAGGGGGTCTTCACAGCTTTCTATTCAGACAGAGTTTGCTGGATTCTGTTCTATGGACTGCTACTACAGAATAAATGAATGAATGAGTGGTTTATCTATCTATCTATCATCTATCTATCTCTCTATCTATCTTTTACTTGAATTGGGGACTGAAACTAAAAGCGAAATAAATGTTTTAGTGGATAAAGCTGTCTGTTTGCTTAATTGGTTAATGTCAGGTAACATAAGGTTACTAAACTTCTGACTAATTTTTAAATTTGATTATTTAGTGGTTTTGTCAACTATATATTTTTCTCTATCAGGCAAAACCTAGTTTTTAGGGTAACACTTTACAATAAGGTTTCGTTTGTTGACACTGATGTATTAACTAACATTAACTATGAGCAATACAGTTGATACAGTATTTATTAAACGTAAGTTAATAAAAATACAGCTGTTCGTTGTTTGTACTTGTTAGTTCACTTCACAGTGCATTAACTAATGTTAACAAATACAACTTTTGACTTTAATTTAAGAACAGCTAGTGCGATGCTAAGAGACGTTTGTATCCTCGAAAAATAATAGGAATTTTTTTTTTTTTTTTTTTTTTTGATTATTGATAAATCAAGACCTAAACTTGCGGTGGTGATGACGTCAGTAACCCGCGCCATGCAGAGTAAGTAATTTAAAATAATATTCTTAATATCATTAACGCCGTTTTTACCTTGCAAGAATTTAATTTGGTTTTATAAGATTATATTGAATTTATTGCTTCATTTTAATCTGTAGGCGATTAAGAGTATGGCTCGCCAGGTTTTTTTTTTTTACAGCCAACTTTCGCGTTACCTTTTGGCACGCCCCCTACCTTTCGTTTCACCAATGAGAAACCTTTTGGCACGCCCTTTGCTTCAGGCTGCAGTTACCCATACTTGCGCGAAACAGGAAACTCATGAATATTCATGCATGCTCCGCCTTGACACACCTTATATGTGAGACACCGAATATTTCAGATTCAGAACACTGGTGCAGGTTCAAGCTCACACCGGTGCGCAACGTTTTGCTACGTTTTCCGGGTTGAACGACACGTTTCCTGGAAACGTGTGTGCAACGGTGTGCAACGGGTTTGAGATGCGTTTTCTCTTGTTTGGTGGGTGTGTCAGAAATGTCGGCCCAATCAGCGGCAGCATGTATATATAAAAACCACGCGGTATTAAAGAGACACCTCGCACAATGGGTCCTAGTAAGGTAGTTTACAAATGTGTCCGCTGCAGCTCGGTATATGCAACAATTGAAGACATTAGAAGACATGTTTGCCGTAAGAGTTTTTATAGTAAAATATAGCATATCACCATGATGATGTAGTTGTTTATATTTTTAACTTCATTGCAAGGCAAGTTTATTTATATACCAAATTTCATACACCGTGCTTTACAAAAAATGAGAATGATAATTAATACAAGGTATTTAAAAATTAAGAACTAGAAATAAAATAATTTAAATTAGAATTGATCAGCTACCAGGAGATAAAATAGATGTGTTTTCAGTCAGAATTTGGTAAGATGTGTGCTTTCATTCTGGACGGCAAGGGCAGTGACTGTAACATCGAGGGTACTTTGCAGTATTAAAACAAGTATTTATATCAATATCATCAGGCTCCGAAAATTCTTCAAAAAGAACACAGAGAATGGCCTTCTCAGCTGCCATAGTTGCAACGCTTGCGTCATCACAACAGGGGGTGTTCAACACGCCACCGTTTCCGTTTAAAAAACGTTTTGCAACGTTTTGTCGGGGCTGAACGCAGCCCTGGCTTCACGGTCCGCGGCTGCTGCAATTTGACGGAGGATCGCGGCGAAGATGGCAGACGGAGATGTCGTGGATGGAGAGAAACTCAGCAAAAAGTACATGCATTTATAACATTACAGCGCTTAAACTGATTCTGTACGAAATGACACTCAAGATAAGTTTGCCTATGTGTATTATGTGGCTTATCGCGTCCGTAGTGATGAATGAGATTGATAGCGTGTTTTTGACTTTTCTCTTGCCAGTATTTTTTTATGTATGTAACTATGCAAAAGATTCACGCGGTTGCGCTTAAGTTGTCCAAATGACAATTTAATTGCACATAATTCCGAGGCGGTCTACAGAAAGCTAATGGCGTGTTTGTTTATGAGAACCGTTCAAAAATAAGATTGAGCGATTATTGTACGTCGTGACTGCGTAGGCTTATCTTATTGTGACTTTTCTGCTATTAGGCTATTAAAGTAACTTATTTTTTCGGTATTTACTCGGTTCACTCTAAATACTTTCACTATCGGTTCTCGAGTCATTACAAAGGTGACGCAAGATGAATGCAGAATACCTTGCAAGCATAAGAGTTAACTACTATTTCAGTTTCTGCAGTTTCTTTATAGGCATATCACACAAGCAAATAACAGTATGCTTATCAGGGCCGTGCGGAGACCTTTGGAGGGGCAGATGCTCAAAGTATAAAAGGGACACATGGAGCACAGCTTTTAATAGGGCTGTGCTCCTTGCATATACGTGTATCGAAACTTATGCTTCTGTATTGATAGCAGCAAATGCTGTGACAGTTTTGAAAAAGAAACATGGAACAGAAAATACCATTTTAAGTTTAAAAGTTAAAGTAGTTTTTTTCTCTTTGCAACTTTTAAATACTCTGGAATTAGACACTGAATTATATTATTATTATCATTGCAATTCTATTCTAATCCTGTTCTGAATTTATTCATTTTTTGATTGATAATGATAATAAAAACAGGATTAATGAGTATAATTCGTATATAGTATAATTAGGGTTGTGACGTTGAGGAAATTTTCCAACTGGTTAATCGACGTGTGACAACAGGTAAAACCGGTATCACCGTGTGGGGCGTTCCCTCTTTTTTTCTTTGCTTTTAAATAGCTTGGCATACGCATTTTACTTTTACTTTCAAATAGCGGCATTTTGGCATAAACCAATTGTTTGTTTTTACTTTGTTTCAATTGTCCCTCTTTTTCTCGCTTTCCTTCGCTTTTAAACAGCCTAAATGCGCCGTGAGCATTTTACTTTCACTTTCGAATTAGCAGCAGTCAATTGCTTGAATGCAACAACAAAATACAAAGTCAAACTCACTTTAGCCTATATATAAAACATATAACTTTTATTAACAAAACAAATAAAAATACACCATGCTATAGGGCAGGCTATGCCTAATATAAAATAACAAATAACTTACATAAAGTTTAAATAGGTATACAAAAATGGAAACAGGCAACAAGTAAACATGTATAATATATAACCAAATAAATAAGAGACATAGAAAGTTTATTAGCAAAACGAGTAAGAAAGCTTGGAGGTACAGCATGCACCTTGATGTCAAATAAAATAAATAAATGAGACAAAATTTAAATAAAGGACGACCCAGCAAACAATGTGGAACCAATTAAATAAGAAACAAATGTTTAAAAAAACTTCCAAAATCACCTTAGATAAATGGCAAAAGTCAACAGGCTTTTCAAAATCCAAAATATTGCCAAACAGGCGCTTTTGTTTTTTGTTGCGGCTTAACACCGAGTGGCAACCTCCCGCTCTCTCTAGTGAAGCCAACAAGAAGTGACTAAAATTGCAATTCATCGACTGGCCGCTTGAGGCTGGCTGCAAAAGGGAGTCAGTCCCATAGACTCCCCATGTTAAAATGCCCAACTTTACAGCAGAAAAAAACATGTATACATCATGGTTCAAGAAATGATTTTGGTCTATATAGCTAATTTTTCGCTTCATGACATCTGTGAGGAGGGCGAATTTTTTTATAACTCATCCGTTCAAATTATATTAAGCCTTAAAGTTTTGCATAATTAAGGGCGTGGCCACTTGAGTGACAGGTGGATTGCCGCTGCTGATAATTCTGTCGAGCTAGGTGGGCGTGGCTTCAGCAAACAGTTCCTGCCTTTTTGCCCATTTTTCGAATATCCCGGGAGAGTTGCGCGGTGACTCGCTGCCAAGATGGCGATGGCCCACTCTGCACACTTTGGGGTTCAAAAACGCTCTTCAGGAGTCTATGGGTGACGTCACGGACACTACGTCCATGTTTTTATACAGTCTATGCTTAACACCTGTATCACCGTCAGCACCGGCTACCACGCCAAGCCTAATTCAGAGGATGAGAAAATCAGTATAAGCCTATATTTTACCAGCGTTGTGATAACACTTCGGTTACTTAACGTAACCTCGGTTCCCTGAGATAAGAGAACGAGCTTTATGTATGGTGAAAACTACTTTTTTCCTTTCTGCTGAAGCCTGATTTGTTCACGTTTGTGTAGCAGCACAAACCAATGGTGCTTCAGCCCGCCAAAAGGGGCGGGGCTGACCACCATAGAAGTCGGTCCGTAGCGCCATTCATCAGATCATTCGACTGAAGTGACGATCATCGATTCATGCAGCTTATAGTGCGGCAAGTGACATAACGCTCGTTCCCTTATCTCAGGGAACCGAGGTTACATTAAATAACCGAAGCGTTCCCTTTCAAACGTTCACTCTCCTTATGTATGGGAATAAATCCAATGATGCCACACTACGAGCAACAATTACATACTGCTCCGCGAGCCCAGTGTAAGAGCATTAATAAGGGCCCTAAGGGACTAAGGCATTGTCTCGCGCCAATATTAGCTGAGGGCATGAGAAATCACTACCCACATGGGAGGTTTAAACAGATAGAATCCATAGCTGCAGGGCGGAGATGTCTAAGTTATAGAATCTGGCAAAAGTGGACGGCGACGACCAGCTGGTGGCCGCACAGATGTCACTGATAGATATGCCACTGGACCACACCCATGAGGAGGCCATTCCCCTTGTGGAGTGGGCTCTCACACCAATAGGGCATTCCAGTCCTTCTGATGCATAAAGCCAGAGCTATTGCATCAACAATCCAGCGAGACAGTCTTTGCTTGGTAACCCGCAGACCCTTCTGGTGGCCTCCAAAGCAAACAAACAGTTGTTCAGACTGCCTAAACAGTTTAGAACATTCCACATAGACTCTCAGAGCCCTAACAGGGCAGAGAGCGTTCGGTTCCTGCTCGCCGTCTGCAGCGGGGAGCGCCAATAGGGATATTACTTGCGCTCTAAAGGGAGTAGAGAGCACTTTAGGAACATAGCCGTGTGGCTCGGTTTTCAAAATGACCCTGCAGTCATTGAGCCCAAACTTAAGACACGAGGCGCTGACCGACAGCACTTGTAAGTCACCCACACGCTTAACCAACGCCAAAGCAAGGAGTAGGGCCGTTTTAAGCGATAAGGGCCGCAAGTCAGCCGAACTGATCGGCTCAATTTGGGGCCTTTTTAGGGCCCCTAGGACCATGGATAAGTCCCAACACGGCACAGTCCGAGGTCGAGGAGGATTCAGTCTCCTCGCCCCCATTCAGAAATTTAAGGACCAAGTCGTTTTTCTGCCTACTGAATGGCGGGCCGGCCTCGAGAGAATGATTCGCTGCGATGGCCACCACATATATACTTTGAGTGTGGATGGGGCGCGCCCGTTATCTAGCAGAACTTGCAGAAAAGTCAGCATGCAAAAACTGGTCCATTTGCCATGCAGAGCACCAATTGAGAAATACTGACCATTTCTGGCCATAAAACCGTGATGTGGACGGTGTCCCTTGCCTCAAGAATGGTGTTGCTTACTCTTGCTGGGAGCCTATCAGACTCCTGTCGAGGCACCAGACATGAAGGCTCCACAACTCTGGGTGGGGATGCCAAATCATGCCTTTCGTCTCCGAGAGAAGGTCCCTCCTCAATGGGATGGGCCACGGGGCCATCGTTCCCTGCTGCATCAGCTCTGGAAACTAAGTCTGGTTCTTCCAGAGTTGAGCTACTAGGAGGAGGGAGCATTTGGTTTCCTTGACTTGCCTGATGATCTGGGGAATCATGGTGATAGGAGGAAATGCATACAAGCAAGCCCTGGGCCAGTCGTGGGCCAGGGCATCTCTCCGTATCGAGAAAAAATGTTGGGCAATGAGAGTTCCGAGGCGAAGAGGTTGACTTCTGCCTTCCCAAAGACCACCCAAATTCGCTGTAACGTCTGAGGATGCAGCACCCAATCGCCCGGGGCTACCTTGCCTCTGGACAGCATGTCCGCTCCCAGGTTCATCTTGCCCAGCACATGAACCGCCCTTAGTGAGAGGAGTTCTCTCTGTTCCCAGAGAAGGAGACGATGAACCAATCTGTATAAGGCGTGAGACCTGAGACCGCCTTGGTGATTGATGTAAGACACCACTGTCGTGCTGTCTGAACGGACCAGGACATGGTGGTCTTTGATGGCTGGAAGGAAGGAATACAGGGCTAAGGAGACATTTCCATAGCAGTTGATATGTAGGCATCGCTGCTGAGCTGTCCAGGAGCCGAATGCTGGATTGCCCTCCAACAGCGCGCCTCACCCAGAGTTGGACACATCTGTCGTGATCACTTTTTCTTCTGGAGGCCACGCCCATTCTCACTCCTGTCTGAAACAGGTGAGTGGTCCTCCAGGGGGCCACAGCTTCGATACAGTGGCTGTCCACCCTGACCGAAAATCTCTTCAACCGCCAAAATTGGAGGGGCCGCATGTGGAGCAGGCCCAGTGGAGTTACAGAGGTGGCAGCGGCCATGAGCAGCCTCTGAAAAACCCTCAAGGGGCGTGTCGTCCCCTGTTTGAGGGAACCCGTCAATCTCTGAATTGTCAGGGACCGATCCAGCGAGATCCATGCCCACATTAGTGCGGAGTCTAGACCCGTTCCCAGAAAGACAGTTCGTCGTCTGGGCAACAACCGGCTCTTGGGTGAGTTGATGACCAACCCGAGGCGCTCTAAATGACTGAGTAGCAGTTCTTTGTGAGCATTCAGTTCCCCCTTCTGATCTGGCTAAAACCAGCCAATCGTTGAGGTAGTTCAATATGCGGATTCCCATCTGCCTGAGAGGGGACAGAGCCGCATCTATGCACTTCGTAAAAGTGCATGGCGACCAGGGACAGTCCAAACGGAAGGACTGCATACTGATAGGCCATTCCCTCGAACGCAAATTTCAAGAACGGTCTGTGCCGGGGGCTATGTGTATGTGAAAGTAAGCATCTTTTCAAATCCACGGTCAAAAACCCATCCTTGGAGCAAATATGGGAGAAAATTTTCTTGACCGTCATCATCTTGAACGACCGGCGCATAAGCGAGCTGTTCAGATGTCTGAGATCTGGAATGGGTCTGAGCCCGTCGTCTCTCTTTGGGATGAGGAAATAGCGGCTGAAAAAGCCTGACTCACTGGAGGCACTATTTCCACAGCACCTTTTTGCAGCAGTGCTTGCACCTCCTGCCGGAGAACAATAGCTTCGTTGTCCGGGACAGAAGTTTAATCGATGCCTCTGAATCGGGGCGGTCTGCGAGCGAACTGCAGCGAGTAGCCACATCGAATTGTTTCCAAAACCCATCTCGAGATTCCCGGAATGGCTGCCCAGGCCGTATAATGGGAGGCGAACGAGAGCTCGCCTTGAAAAAGCGGGGAGTCTACGTTCGTATAAGTGATTGAGAGAGGATGAGGAATTTTGCTCTTTAAAGCATGTAGGTCCACTATTACAGCAGTAAAATATTCGACCACGCGCTGCACCTGCAGGACGTGACCCGCTGAAAATGAAACTCCGTCTCTCAGAGGTGTTCGAAGTGGTGAGGAGTGAAGGTGAGCTGTTTTGGGGGCATTCCGGCCAAGGTGAGAACGGGGCCCCTCCTCTTTCCTCTCTAGCGCCTCAGGACTGCTTTGGCGGCTAAGGTTCCAGCACAACTCGTGGGTGGGGACCTTGACGCTTCGGGAAGTGGAAGCGTTTCACCGGCCTGGATTGCTGCTTCAGCCGAGGCTCTGTCTTCCGCTGAGGCTGATGCTGTGCTGGCTTTGCAGGCTGAGCAGCGGGGCTCTTCTGGCGGCCCGCAGCTGCGTCTTCTGAGCCTTCGAAAACCGTTCAGTGAATCCATGAAAAGCGGAGCTGAATAGTCCTTTCGGTGAGACCGGCGAGTCAAGGAACGCCATTTTCTCATCATCCCTGATCTCTGTCAATGTTAGCCAGAGGAGGCGCTCCAGCACCACCAGGCTGGCTATGGTCTTGCTGATCGCTTGGCCTTTGTAGCACGCAGAGCGAGATCTGTTTGCTGTGCATAGCTCCTTAAGGCCTCTTAAACAGCTCTGGTGCTCTTGGAGTTTGGTGTATCCCCTTTCATCAGCACTGTCAATGGTGGTAGGGATGTGCAGTATACCGGTACTGGAAAATACCGGTATCTATTATATTTTAAAATGGTACGATATCATAATTTTGCTCAATTCTTTATTTCATGTGCTGCTGCTGTTCCCGAAGTTCACCTGTAGGTGGCAGTGCTTCCCAAATTGATGCAAAACCGTAAACCTGAAGAAACCGCCCATGGATCAACCAGATGAAACTTTATTAACGTGCCTGCAACTAATAAATCCAGAGAGCAGCAGAAGTGAAATATGTCATTACTTTACATACAAAACCGATGATAAAGGTGAACGAACTGACCACAGGATTCAGCACATCAAATCTTGCTAACTTGCTTAATCGTGTGCTCATCCTGATCTTTTCTGAGAATTAAGAGATCGACAGGGTTAGTGCATCATTCATAAATTAATACTTAATTTGAACTTTTATTCACAACTGAATCAACGCACAAACATAAGATGGTGACGCAATAAAACACGAAAGCTCAAACATGTGAAGCTAGAACCAGTGACATTTTATTCACATTTTGGCAGTTTTGCTATATTAATTTTAGTATCAATAATATGAAGGGAATATTTCTGCCACATTGCCAACCACTAACATGAAGCAGCCGAGAGAGAGAGAGAGAGATTTATATTTAAAGCTTTTTCTTTGCCTATCTGAGTCTGAAATCTAAAAAACATTCTGAGGGAGAAGAAATAATAACGTGATTTTGAATATTACTTTGACTGTTAAAATAACACTTGAATTTTTTTTTTTATAACTCATCACAGCCGTACAGCACTTATATATCTAGGTCAATGATTATTTATAAAAGATAAATGTAGGCTACTAATACATGTTTAGTATGTAAACATTACTTTATGCATTAAACACATACCTAACATTAACCAAGATTATTAAATACTATAAATGATGATAATTCACTTTTATTATCCTCCATTTTTTTTTTTTTTTTTTTTTTTTTCATTTTTCATTTAATTTTTTGAGGCTGGTTATTTGTCACCTATGGTATTGATTTAGTATCGATACCGAGGTATTACTTTCTGGTATCGTACCGAAGCCAAAATTATGGTATGGAGCCATCCGTAAATGGTGGTGAGAGCTGATGCAGTAGAGGGGTTCACCCGTGCCGAGTAGGGGGCTCGCCACGTCTTGGTGAGCTTGTCATGGGCGGCTGGCAAGAACGGGGCTGGGCGCTGGCGGGAGGATTGCTAGGGCGGGTCCTCTGGCAGGAACCTTTCATCCAATAAGCCATGGGCGGGCTCGTCCGTAGCCGACCCACTTGAGGCCAAGATACTACACACGGCCTTTGCGAGGATGTGGATTAGCTCTGCGTCTGGCTTTGGTCCTCGGCACTTGAGGGGCGGGGCTGCTTCGGGTCTCCTTTTGGCCGGAATCTCCACCATGACCCCTTCTTCCGTTTCTGGACGCCGCCAAGGGCACAAAGTCATTGGCGGTGATGTCATCGATGACGATGTCCCTCCTCGGTCATGCAATCCAAATGATGACCAGCTCCGCGCTCGCAGCTGCAGAGGGCTTGCTGGTCCTCATGTGCGAAGCACACCGGCTTGTCGCGAGGTACGCGCGGGGAAGGGTTGGGGCCGCGCAGGCGCTGAGCCGACGTGACACCTTGTGTGCCCGGGCTACCCGCTGGAACAAGATCCACTGCCCCACTTGTTTTTGTATCCCTCTCTCAGGTGGAGGAAAAAGACGGATCCTGTTCTTTTTCCTTCTCGACCCTTAACGTGAGAAAAAACATCGTGGGGCAGTGGATCTGTTCCGCGGGGCCGGGCAGTTTCACGTCGGCTCGCGCCTGTCCTGTGCCCCACTCCTTCCCCGCGTCCTCGCGACCCGGTGTTGCTTCGCACATGATGGACCAGCACCCGCTTCAGCTTGCGAGCGGACGTTCTCATTGTGCTCCGAGGAGGCTACGTCATCGATGCATCACACCCGCCCATGACTTTGTGCCACTGGTCGTCAGAAACGTAGGCCATATGGGCGTTCATTCCTGCAAGGAGCCCTGAAGCAGCCCCTGCCCCTCAAGTTGCCGAGGACAAAGCCAAACGCAGAGCTAATCCACATCCCGCAACGGCCGTTTAGTATCTTGCTCAAGTGGTCGGCTCCCGATGACCCGCCATGGCTTATTGGGATGAAAGGTGCCTGCCAGAGACCCGCCACAATCCTCCCGCCAGCGCCCCGCCCCGTTCTTGCCGCCGCCATGACAAGCTCACAAGACGTGGCGCTCCCCCTACCATCACGGGTGAACCCCTCTACTGCATCAGCTCCACCCCATTTACGGATGGCTCGATACCATAATTTTGGCGTCGGTAAGATACCGAAAGTTAACCCTCGGTATCGATACTCAAATCAAATTACCATAGGTGGGCAAATATACCAGCCTCAAAAATTAAGTGAAAAAAAACAAAACCATACACAACTGAGATAGATAAAAGTGAATTATCATTCATTTTATAGTATTTAATAATCTTGTTTAATGTTATGTAGATGCTTTAATGCATAAAGTATTGTTGACATACTAAACATGTATTAGTAGCCTACATTTATCTTTTATAAATAATCATTGACCTTGAATATATTAGTGCTGTAAATGCTGTTGATGAGTTATAACCTTTTTTTTCAGTGTTATTTTCTAACAGTCAAAGAAAATTCAAAATCACGTTATTATTTCTCTCTCCCTCAGAATGTTTTGTGTAGATTTCAGACCTCAGATAGGCAAAGAAAAAAGCTTTAAATATAAATCTATCTCTCTCTCAGCTGCTTCATGTTAGCGGTTACAATTGTGGCAGAAACATTCCCTTCATATTACTTGATACTAAAATTAATATAGCAAAACTGCCAAAAAATGTGACTAAAATGTCACTGGTTCTAGCGTCACATGTTTTGAGCTTTCGGGTTATTGCGTCAAATCTTATGTTTTGTGCGTTGATCAGTTTGTGAATAAAAGTTCAAATGAAATATTACATTTATGTAATGATGCCACTAACCTGTCGATCTCTTAATTCTCAGAAAAGATACAGGATGAGCACACGATTGTAGCAAGTTAGCAAGATTTGATGTGCTGAATCCTGTGGTCAGTTTTTTCACCTTATCATCGGTTTTGTATGTAAAGTAATGACATATTTCACTTCTACTGCTCTCTTGATTTTATTGAGTTGGCGGGCGACATTATAAAAGTTGCATCGTGTTTTGATCCATTGTCGTTGTTCTTCAGGTTTACCCGGTTTTGCATCAATTTGGGACAGCACTGCCACCTTACAGGTGAACTTCGGAACAGCAGCGCATTAAATACAGAACTTGACAAAATTATGCATATCGTGACCATTTGAAATATCATAATATCCGGGTATTTTTTCCAGTACCGGTATACTGCACATCCCTACCACCATTGACAGCGCTGATGAAAGGGGATACACCAAACTCCAAGAGCACCAAGAGGCCTTTAAGGAGCTGTGCACAGCAACAGATCTCGCTCTGCGTGCTACCAAGGCCACAGCGTAAGCGATCAGCAAGACCATAGCCAGCCTGGTTGTGCTGGAGCGCCTCCTTTGGCTAACGTTGACAGAGATCAGGGATGCTGAAAAAAATGGCCTTCCTCGACTCGCCGGTCTCACCAAAAGGACTATATTATAGCTCTGCTTTTCATGGATTTCACTGAACGGTTTTCGAAGGCTCAGAAGAACGCAGCTGCGGGCCGCCAAAAAGAGCCCCCCGCTGCTCAGCCTGCAAAGCCAGCACAGCATCAGCCTCAGCGGAAGACAGAGCCTCGGCTGAAACAGCAATCCATGGCCGGCGAAACACTTCCACTTCCCGAAGCGTCAAGGTCCCCACCCACGAGTTGTGCTGGAACCTTAGCCGCCAAAGCAGTCCTGAGGCGCTAGAGAGGAAAAGGAGGGGCCCCGTTCTCACCTTGGCCGGAACGCCCCCAAAACAGCTCGCCTTCACTCCTCACCACTTTAAACACCTCTGAGAGACGGAGTTTCGTTTTCAGCGGGTCACGTCCTGCAGGTGCAGCGCTGGTGCTCGAATATTTTACTGCTGTAATAGTGGACCTACATGCTTAAAAGAGCAAAATTCCTCATCCTCTTTCAATCACTTATACGAACATAGACTCCCCGACTTTTTCAAGGCGAGCTCTCGTTCGCCTCCCATTATACAGCCTGGGCAGCCATTCCGGGAATCTCGAGATGGGTTTTGGAAACAATTCGACGTGGCTACTCGCTGCAGTTTCGCTCGCAGACCGCCCCGCTTCAGAGGCATTGATTAAATCTTCTGTCCCGGACAACGATTGTTCTCCGGCAGGAGGTGCAAGCACTGCTTGCAAAAGGCGCTGTGGAAAAAGTGCCCCCCCAGCAAGTCAGGTCCTTTTTCAGCCGCTATTTCCTCATCCCAAAGAGAGACGACGGGCTCACATCCATTCTAGATCTCAGACATCTGAACAGCTCGCTTATGCGCCGGTCGTTCAAGATGATGACGGTCAAGAAAATTTTTCGCGCATATTGCCCCGAGGATTGGTTTTTGACCGGGGATTGAAAGATGCTTACCGTTCTTGAAATTCGCGTTCGAGGGAATGGGCCTATCAGTATGCAGTCCTTCCGTTTGGACTGTCCTCTGGTCCCATGCACTGTTACGAAGTGCATAGATGCAGCTCTGTCCCCTCTCAGGCAGATAGGAATCCTCATATTGAACTACCTCGATGATTGGCTGGTTTTAGCCAGATCAGAAGGGGAACTGAATGCTCACAAAGAGCTGCTGCTCAGTCACTTAGAGCGCCCTCGGGTTGGTCATCAACCCACGGCACGAGCCAGTTGTTGCCCAGATGACAAACTGTCTTTCTGGGAACGGGTCTAGACTCCGCACTAATGGGGCATGGGATCTCAGCCGGATCGGTCCCTGACAATTCAGCGATTGACGGCTTCCCTCAAACAGGGGACAAACCCACGCCCCTTGAGGGTTTTGCAGAGGCTGCTCATGGCCGCTGGCTGCCGCCGACTCTGTAACTCCACTGGGCCTGCTCCACATGCGGCCCCTCCAATTTTGTGGCTGGTTGACGGAGATTTTTCGGTCAGGGTGGACCGCCACTGTATCGAAGCTGTGGCCCCCTGGAGGACCACTCACCTGTTTCAGACAGGAGTGAGAATGGGCGTGGCCTCCAAAGGAAAGTGATCACGACAGACTTTGTGTCCAACTCTGGGTGGGGCGCCGCTGTTGGAGGGCAATCCAGCATTCGGCTCCTGGACAGCTCAGCAGCGATGCCTACATATCAAACTGCCATGGAAATGTCTCCTTAGCCCTGTATTCCTTCCTTCCAGCCATCAAAGACCACCACGTCCTGGTCCGTTCAGACAGCATGACAGTAGTGTCTTACATCAATCACCAAGGTGGTCTCAGGTGCTCACCGCCTTGTACAGATTGGTTCATCGTCTCCTTCTCTGGGAACAGAGAGAACTCCTCTCCTAAGGGCGGTTCATGTGCCGGGCAAGATGAACCTGGGAGCAGACATGCTGTCCAGAGGCAAGGTAGCCCCGGGCGATTGGGCACTGCATCCTCAGACTTTACAGCGAATTTGGGGGGTCTTTGGGAAAGCAGAAGTCAACCTCTTTTCGCCTCGGAAACTCTCATTGCCCAACATTTTTCTTGATACGGAGAGATGCCCTGGCGCACGACTCGGCCCAGGATGCGTATTTCCTCCTATCGCCATGATTCCCCAGATCATCAGGCGAGTCAAGGAAACCAAATGCTCCCTCCTCCTAGTAGCCTCTACTCTGGAAGAACCAGACTTAGCTTCCAGAGCTGATGCAGCAGGGAACGATGGCCCCGTGGCCCATCCCGTTGAGGAGGGACCTTCTCTCGGAGACGAAAGGCATGATTTGGCATCCCCACCCAGAGTTGTGGAGCCTTCATGTCTGGTGCCTCGACAGGAGTCTGATAGGCTCCCAGCGAGAGTAAGCAACACCATTCTTGAGGCAAGGGCACCGTCCACATCACGGCTCTATGGTCAGAAATGGTCAGTATTTCTCAATTGGTGCTCTGCATGGCAAGTGGACCCGGTTTTGCGTGCTGACTTTTTCTGCAAGTTCTGCTGGATAACGGGCGGACCCCATCCACACTCAAAGTATATTTGGTGGCCCATCGCAGCGAATCATTCTCTCCAGCCGGCCGGCCATTCAATAGGCAGAAATGACTTGGTCGTTAAATTTTCTGAAGGGCGCGAGGAGACTGAATCCCCCTCGACCTCGGACTGTGCCGTGTTGGGAACTTATCCATGGTCCTAGTTTTTTGAGCCGATCAGTTCAGCTGACTTGCGGCCCTTATCCGCTTAAAACGGCCCTATTCCTTGCTTTGGCGTTGGGTAAAGCATGGTGGGTGACTTACAAGCGCTGTCGGTCAGCACCTCATGTCTTGAGTTTGGGCTCAATGACTGCAAGGTCATTTTGAAAACCGAGACACCGGCTATGTTCCTAAAGTGTTCTCTACTCCCCTTTAGAGCGCAAGTAATATCCCTATTGGCAACTCCCCGCTGCAGATGGCGAGCAGGAACCGAACTCTCTCTGGGATGGGGCCCTGTGCTGCTGGGGGCGGGGAGGGGTGTGGGCCGCGGTTACCGACTGTTAGGCTCTGAGAGTCTATGTGGAATGTTCTAAACTGTTTAGGGAGTCTGAACAACTGTTTGTTTGCTTTGGAGGCCACCAGAAGGGTCTGCGGGTTACCAAGCAAAGACTGTGGGGTCCTCGCTGGATTGTTGATGCAATAGCTCTGGCTTTATGCATCAGAAGGACTGGAACGCCCTATTGGTGTGAGAGCCCACTCCACAAGGGGAATGGCCTCCTCATTGGTGTGGTCCAGTGGGATATCTATCAGTGACATCTGTGCGGCCACCGGCTGGTCGTCGCCATCCGCTTTTGCCAGATTCTATAACTTAGACATCTCCGCCCTGCAGGTATGTATTCTATCTTTTTAAACCTCCCATGTGGGTAGTGATTTCTCATGCCCTCAGCTAATCTTGGGGCAAGACAATGCCTTAGTCCCTTAGGGCCCTTATTAATGCTCTAACACTGGCTCGCGGAGCAGCATGTAATTGTTGCTCGTAGTGTGGCATGATTGGATTTATTCCCATACATAACGAGAGTGAACACGTTTGAAAGTGAACGCTTCGGTTATTTAATGTAACCTCGGTTCCCTGAGATAAGGGAACGAGCGTTTATGTCACTTTGCCGCACTATAAGCTGCATGAATCGATGATCGTCGCTTCAGGTCGAATGATCTGATGAATGGCGCTACGGACCGACTTCTATGGCGGTCGGCCCCGCCCCTTTTGGCTGGCTGAAGCACCATTGGTTTGGTGCTGCTACACCAACGTGAACAAATCAGGCTTCAGCAGAAAGGAAAAAAAGGAGTTTTTCCCATACATCATAAAGCTCGTTCTCTTATCTCAGGGAACCGAGGTTACGTTAAGTAACCGAAGTGTTATCACAGCTGTTGTAATATGGTTTTATTGTTTTTTTCTTATTCTGTGAATTAGACTTGGCGTGATAGACGGTGCTGATGGTGATACCGGTGTTAAGCCGCAACAAAAAACAAAAACGCCTGTTTGTCAATATTTTGGATTTTGAAAAGCCTGTTGACTTTTGCCATTTATCTAAGGTGATTTTGGAAGTTTTTTTAAACATTTGTTTCTTATTCAATTGGTTCCACATTGTTTGCTGGGTCAATCCTTTATTTAAACTTTGTCTCATTTATTTATTTTATTTAACTTGTTGCCTGTTTCCATTTTTGTATACCTATTTAAACTTTGCGTAAGTTATGTTATTTTATATTAGGCATAGCCTATAGCATGGTGTATTTTTGTTTGTTTTGTTAATAAAAGTTCTATGATTTATATATAGGTAAAGTGAGTCTGACAATGTATTTTGTTGTTGCAGTCAAGCAAATTGACTGCTGCTAATTTGAAAGTGAAAGTAAAATGCTCACGGCGCATTTAGGCTGTTTAAAAGCGAAGGAAAGCGAGGAAAAAGAGGGAAAATTCAAACAAAGTAAAAACGAACAATTGGTTTATGCCAAAATGCCGCTATTTGAAAGTTAAATTAAAATGCGCATGCCAAGCTATTTAAAAGCAAAGAAAAAAAGAGGGAACGCCCCACACGGTGATACCGGTATTACCTGTTGTCACATGTCGATTAACCAGTTTGGAAAATGTTTCCTCAATGTCACAACCCTAATTATACTATATACAAATTTTTTACTCATTAATCCTGTTTTTATTATCATTATCAATCAAAAAATGAATAAATTCAGAACAGGATTAGAATAGAATTGCTATGATAATAATAATATAATTCAGTGTCTAATTACAGAGTATTTAAAAGTTGTAAAGAGAAAAAAACTACTTTAACTTTTAAACTTAAAATGGTATTTTCTGTTCCATGTTTTCTTTTCAAAAACTGTGTCACAGCATTTGCTGCTATCAATACAGATGCATAAGTTTCGATACACGGATATGCAAGGAACACAGCCCTATGAAAAAGCTGTGCTCCATGTGCCCCTTTGTACTTTGAGCATCTTCCCCATCCAAAGGTCTCTGCACGGCCCTGATAAGCATACTATTATTTGCTTTGTGTGATATGCCTATAAAGAAATTGCAGAAACTGAAATAGTAGTTAACTCTTATGCTTGCAAGGTATTCTGCATTCATCTTGCGTCAGCTTTGTAATGACCCGAGAACCGATAGTGAAAGGTTTTTTAGAGTGAACCGAGTAAATACCTTTAATAGGCTAATAGCCAGAAAAGTCACAATAAATAAGGCTACGCAGTCACGACGTACAATAATCGCTCAATCTTATTTTTGAAACAGTTCTTATAAACAAACAGGGTCACGGAAATAACTCGGACTTCTCATAACACTCATAAAATACTTATATAGTGGTCGGCCCCGCCCCTTTTGGCGGGCTGAAGTGCCATGGTTTGTGCAGCTACACAAACGTGAACAAATCAGGCTTCAGCAGAAAGGTAAAAAATAGTTTTCCCATACACAACACCCGTTCCCTTATCTCAGGGAACCGAGGTTATGTCAAGTAATCGAAGCGTTATCACAACACTGGTAAAATAGGCTTATACTGATTTTCTCATCCTCTGAATTAGACTTGGCGTGATAGACGGTGCTGACGGTGATACCCGGTGTGTTAAGCATAGACTGTATAAAAACATGGACGTAGTGTCCATGACGTCACCCATAGACTCCTGAAGAGCGTTTTTGAACCCCAAAGTGTGCAGAGCGGGAGGAGTCCAAGATGGCATCCTGCTAACTTAACTTTCGCCGAGCTCTGCTGACAAATTTTAAAAACGGCATAAATATCACTCCTTAAAGTTACTTTTATGCAAAATAACCCATATCTATATTTCTGCTTTCTCTGATGTTTGAAATATGAAAGTCGACCGCTGACAAAAGGAAAGATATGTCCCGTGTTTCGCGGGCAATCTGACAAGATGGACTTTCACAACTATGTGTCTGTGGGAAGAAACGCTGCCTGGGGCCAGAACACCACTTTCTGATAGGCCCAGCTAAACCTCCCTCCAAGAAGGGCAAAGCAGATGATGATATCTCTTCTGTTGTTCGACGCTTTCCAACTTGATCAATACTCGCTCTGACGTCTTAGAGAAAATGGTGAGTGAAAATGCTCTTAAAATTGAAGGTTTAAAAAAAACTGTGGACTTCGTATGTGCTGAACTAAACGACATCAAAGGCCAAGTCAGTCACGTTGAGAAAAAAGATTGAACCTGAAGAGAAGAAGATGGGATTCTGTGAACAACGTCTCATTGACTTGGAAAGATATTCCAGACGCTGGAATCTACGTTTACACGGTGTTACTGAGAAGGAAAGAGAGGATGTAAGAGCGGAATCCATCCGTATCTGTGAAGCCACTTTCCCTGAGGGGAAGAAGCAGTCTAGCAGACAAAATCGATACAGTTCACCGCATTGGAAGGAGGCTCCAGAATAGTTCACGTCCACGATCGATCATCATTCAGTTTTTCTTCGCGAGTTACGAGAGACGGTGTGTGGAAGGCAGCGAGGACGTCGGAGTTTCTTCGTGCCAATCATCTTCGTTTCACTGAGGATCTCATTGCAACTGATCGAGAAAGAAGACAGCTGCTTTTGGCCTGCTGTAGATAAGGCTCGAAGGAGGGAAAGAAAGCTCACTTCATTGGAGGTCGTGCCTTTGTTGATGGATCTGAAATTTTTCCACCTTAAGCATGGGAAATCAGTTCTTTTTTAGTGGGTGTAATATTTCATTTAAGAAAGCTCACTAAACCTGTTTGACTGAATTCATGCCGAAAGATTGGTTTTACACGGCACTGTTAGTCAGCTATCGATGCACTTTTTTTTTTTTCTCGAGGGTTCTACTACTGGTATTTTTGTTCTATTATCTCTTGTTCTGTTCTTTTGAATGTCTGTTTCAATTGTTTCCCTCAATGCCAGGGGGGTTGCGTGACAATGTTAAAGCGCAAAGCATTGTTTTTTGTATGCTAAGTCTTTTAAAACTGACTTTTGTTTTTTCCAGGAGTCTCACTCTGTTTCCAATGACATTTCTTTTTGGAAAAAACCAATGGGGCAATGAGGTTTGGATGGCTCATGGTTCAGAACATTCTGCTGGTGTTATGATAGTGAAAAACCATTTCGCAGGTTCAGTGTTACACAGTTATATAGATCCTATGGGACACTTTCTTATTTTGGTAATTTGTATTAATAATATATTTGTTTTATTGGTAAACATTTATGGGTAATACCTCTAGAGAAAATGACTTGTTACTTGATGAGATAGGAGACAAAATTTATTATGGTTTAATAAATTTCTGATGCTGTAATTTGTATTGGTGGAGATTTTAATATCACTCCTGATAATAATCTTGATAGATTTCCTCCTAGGCAGTCTACTTCTCCTAATTTAAAATTGAAAATGTTCATGGAGAAGTTGGATTTAGTTGATATTTGGAGGGAGACAGTTTCCAAATACTAAATCTTATACATGGGGTAACAAGAGGTCGCTCAAGAATTTCTCGGTTTAGATTATTGGCTTGTACCATACTCTTTCAAAGATTATAATGTTTCGGTTAGTATTCTTCCCTCTCCCTTAACGGATCACCACACTTTCTACTCCTCTGTCCACAGGACACTCAAATATAAATTCTAGAGCCTTTTATTGGAAAATGAATTCATCTCTACTTAAGCATGATGAATTGAAAAAAAGAATTTCCTTTCTGATTCGATATTACTGGGTGAAAGCTTCTTCGGAAAAAAAATTTAGCTTAAATTGGGATTTGTTAAAATATGAAGTAGGAATGTGTATTAGACATTTTAGCAGCATTTTGGCAAAGAAGAGAAGGGATGAAGAGGAGAAGGTCATATTAAAGATCATAACACTTCAAAGCAAAATTCAGGAAAGCTTATCGGAAACTGATCTAACAGAACTTACAGAGCTCCAATCTAAATTAGACAATATTTATAAATACAAAGTTGAAGGCTCTTACGTTCGTTCAAGGAGGAAATGGCTAGAACAAGGTGAACAGAGCTCTGCTTATTTTTTTAGAATGGAAAAACACAACCCTAAGAATCTTTCTATTAGTTCTCTACAAATCAATGGCATTCTGACAGATAATTCTAAGGATATTGCCTCTTTTTGTAGTAACTTCTATTCAAACTATATAAATCTAATTACTGTAAGGACTCAGCCTCCCCTTTTTTTTCAGTCATTAAAGGAGGTTAAATCAATATCTAAAGATGAGCAGCTTGCCTGTGAGAAAACTATAACTATCTCTGAAGTAATTGAGGGGATTGAGGGCCTTAAAAATAACAAATCTCCTGGCACCGATGGCCAAACGGCCAAGTTCTATAAAAACTTTGCTGAAGAATTAGCACCATTCCTGCTAAAGATGTTTTTGGAGAGTATTCAGTCAGAAACTTTGCCTTCTAGCTTAACTCAAGGACTTTTAACTCTGATACCTAAACCTAAAAAAGATACAACATTGATAGATAATTGGCGACCTATCTGTCTTCTAAATAACGATTATAAAATATTAGCTTGGGCTTTGGCCAAAAGACTTAAGTGTGTTTTGAGTTCAGTTATTGATGAGACTCAATCAGGATTTATGCCAAAAAGACATATAGCAAACAATATCCGACTTGTTCTAGACTTATTAGACTATAGCGAATTAGTTGTTGATGACAGTCTTATTTTTTTTTAGAGATTTTTACAAAGCTTTTGACTCTCTTGAACACGAGTTTATTTTTCTAGCTCTCCAAAAGCTTGGGTTCGGTGATCCATTCTGCAAGTTTATAAGAACTCTTTATAATAATGCCAACTGTTCCATCAACCTTAAATCAGGTACCTCACCTAGATTTCAATTGTCAAGAGGAGTTCGTCAGGGCTGCCCTGTATCCCCTTATTTATTTCTTGTGGCTGGCTGCACAACTTCTTTCCCTCCTTTCTTCTGAGTACTCATCTGCAAGGTATTACTATTGCCAACAAACATATACTTATTAGTCAGCTCGCTGACGACACTACCCTGTTCTTAAAAGACGAATTACAGATTCCGATTGCAATCCAACACATTAAAGTTTTCTCTAAAGCTTCTGGTTTAAACCTAAATCTTAATAATGTGAGTTGTTAGCCATTAAAACCTGTCCTTCTCTCTCTCTTTACGGTATTCCAGTTAAGTCACAGGTGACCTATCTGGGTATATCCATATGTAAGGATGATAAAGTCAGATGCAGACTGAACTTTGACCCAGTTGTTGGGGAAAGCTAAAAGGAAGTTCAATTCATGGTTACAGAGAGATTTATCTCTGAGAGGACGAACTCTTTTTGCTAAAGCTGAGGGTATCTCAAGAATGACTTACCCTGCTCTCTCCTTATATGTGGATAAAGCTGCATGTGCAGATATTGATAGAATGCTATTTGATTTTCTGTGGAAGCATAAGAGGCATTATATTAAAAAGTCTGTGATTATTAATAATTATGAATGTGGTGGTCTAAACTTTTTAGATTTTGCTTCTTTAAATAATTCTTTCAAGATAAATTGGTTAAAGCAGTACTTAATTAATCCTGATTCATTCTGGAATACTCTTCCTAGTCTTGTTTTCTCTAAGGTGGGTGGTCTCCCTTTCCTATTGCTATGTAACTACAACATCACCAAAATTGCCCCGTAAAAATTGTCTAATTTTCATAAACAAACGCTTTTGGCCTGGCACCTAATTTATAAACACAATTTTAGTCCTCACCGGTACTTTATTTGGAATAATTGTGATATTATCTATAAAAATAAGTCGTTGTTTTTCCCAAACTGGGTTAAAAATAATTTTATTCTGGTTTCTCAGTTAATCAATACTGATGGATACCTGTATTCATATTCAGAGTTTTTGAACAAGTACAATATACCTGTCACTCCACAAGAGTTTGCTATTGTAATGGATGCCATCCCTTATGGAGCAATAACTCTTCTCAGAGATTCAGCTAGATCCCAGATTTCCTTATCAGTTGCTCATCCTTTTGATACAACGATTGGAAATATTTGTTTTTTATCTAACTCTTGTAGTCGGAACAGGAAAATTAGACAACTATTTCAAAATGAGATTGTTTTCTCTCCATACATTGTGTCGTACTGGAAATGGCCCAGTTTGTTGATATTCCATGGAAGAAAGTGTGGACTTTGTCATCTAAATATTTAATAACCAATAAGGTTAAGGATGTGTCTTACAAATTACTTCATCTTTTCTATCCTGTGAAGCTTTACTTAAAAAAGATGTTTCCGGATATTGACACTTTATGTTCTTTTTGTGGTGCTGAACACGAATCCATTTCTCATCTCTTCTGGGAATGCACATATACAAGTCTGTTCTGGAAGAATTTTTGTATCTTTGTTCACACATTTTCATCACAGAGTTTTTTCTTTGTTATATAAAGATGTTTTATTTGGTCAGCACAACTTTGATAAAAATGTAAAGGACCAATATTTTTTGATAAACCTATTTATTTTTTCAAACAAAATTTTTGTTATACATAAATGTAAATTTCAGGATGCTAAGCCCTACTTTTTTATTTTCTATAAGGAACTTAAATCCTACCTGGACACTCTCAGTACATCCAGCAATTCCAAAGCCCTTAAAACTGTCTCACTATGTCATTTGCATAATATTCTCCTGACTATATAATCTGTAGCTGTGCTCACAATAGTATTTATCCCTGGCATTGACTTTGTATGCTCTTAGCAATTCAATAATAAAAGAAAAAAAAAAAAAGTGTGCAGAGCGGGCCATCGCCATCTTGGCAGCGCGTCATCGCGCGACTCTCCTAGATAATCGAAAATGGGCAAAAAGGCGGGAGCTGGTTGCTGAAGCCACACCCACCTAGCTCGACAGCATTATCAGCAGCGGCAATCCACCTGTCACTCAAGTGGCCACGCCCTTAATTATGCAAAACTTTAAGGCTTAACCTAATTTAAACGGATGACTTATAAAAAAATTCACCCCCTCACAGTTGTCATGAAGGGCAAAATTAGCTATATAGACCAAAATAATTTTTTTGAACAAGGCTGTAAACATGTTTTTTTTCTGCTGTAAAATTGGGCATTTTAACATGGGGAGTCCATGGGACTGACTCCCTTTTGCAGCCAAACTCAAGCGGCCAGTCGATGAATTGCGAGAGAGAGCGGGAGGTTGCCGCTCGGTGTTAAGCCGCAACAAAAAACAAAAGCGCCTGTTTTGCAATATTTTGGATTTTGAAAAGCCTGTTGACTTTTGCCATTTATCTAAGGTGAATTTGGAAGTTTTTTTTAAACATTCGTTTATTTTTTAATTGGTTCCACATTGTTGGCTGGGTCGTCCTTTATTTAAACTTTGTCTCATTTATTTATTTTATTTGACATCAAGGTGTATGCCGTGCCTCCAAGCTTTCTTACTCGTTTTGCTAATAAACGTTCTACGTTTCTTATTATTTGGTTATATATTATAGCCTACATGTTTACTTTACTATGTTTTATATATAGGCTAAAGTGAGTTTGACGTTGTATTTTGTTGTTGCATTCAAGCAATTGACTGTTGCTAATTCGAAAGTGAAAGAAAAATGCTCATGGCGCATTTAAGCTGTTTAAAAGTGAAGTTAAGTGAGGAAAAGAGAGAAAATTCAAACGAAGTAAAAACAAACAATTGCTTTATGCCCAAATTCCGCTATTTGAAAGTAAAAGTTAAATGCGCATGCCAAGCTATTTAAAAGCAAAGAAAAAAAGAGGGAATTAACGCCCCACACGGTGATACCGGTTTTACCTGTTGTCACATGTCGATTAACCAGTTGGAAAATTTCCTCAACGTCACAACCCTAATTATACTTTATACGAATTATACTCATTAATCCTGTTTTTATTATCATTATCATTCAAAAAATTAATAAATTCAGAACAGGATTAGAATAGAATTGATATGATAATAATAATATCAATAATAGCCTATAATTCATTGTCTAATTCCAGAGTATTTGAAAGTTGCAAATAAAAAAAAACTACTTTAACTTTTAAACTTAAAATGTTATTTTCTGTTCCATGTTTATTTTTCAAAACTGCTTCACAGCATAATTGCTGCTATCAATACAGAAGCATAATTTCGATACACGTATATGCAAGGAGCACAGCCCTTATTAAAATCTGTGCTCCATGTGCCCCTTTATACTTTGAGCATACTGTTATTTGCTTGTGTGATATGCCTATAAAGAAACTGCAGAAACTGAAATAGTAGTTAACTCTTATGCTCGCAAGGTATTCTGCATTCATCTTGCGTCAGCTTTGTAATGACTCGAGAACCGATAGTGAAAGTATTTAGAGTGAACCGAGTAAATACCGAAAAAATAAGTTACTTTAATAGCAGAAAAGTCACAATAAGATAAGCCTACGCAGTCACGACGTACAATAATCGCTCAATCTTATTTTTGAACGGTTCTCATAAACAAACAGGCCATTAGCTTTCTGTAGACCGCCTCGGAATTATGTGCAATTAAATTGTCATTTGGACAACTTAAGCGCAACCGCGTGAATCTTTTGCATAGTACATACATAAAAAATACTGGCAAGAGAAAAGTAAAAACACTCTATCAATCTCATTTATCACTACGGACGCGATAAGCCACATAATACACATAGGCAAACTTATCTTGAGTGTCATTTCGTACAGAATCAGTTTAAGCGCTGTAATGTTATAAATGCATGTACTTTTTGCTGAGTTTCTCTCCATCCACGACATCTCCGTCTGCCATCTTCGCCGCGATCCTCCGTGAAGTTGCAGCAGCCGCGGACCGTGAAGCCAGTGTTCTGAATCTGCAATATTCGGTGTCTGAGATATAAGGTGTGTCAGGGCGGAGCATGCATGAATATTCATGAGTTTCCTGTTTCGCCCAAGTAGGGGTAACTGTAGCCTGAAGCAAAGGGCGGGCCAAAAGGTGGGGGCGTGGCGAAAGGTGGGGGGGCGTGCCAAAAGGTTTCTCATTGGTGAAACGAAAGGTAGGGGGCGTGCCAAAAGGTACCGCGAAAGTTGGCTGTTAAAAAAAAAAAACAAACGAAAAAAAAAAAAACCTGGCGAGCCACACTCTTAATCGCCTACAGATTAAAATGAAGCAATAAATTCAATATAATCTTATAAAACCAAATTAAATTCTTGCAAGGTAGAAACGGTGTTAATGATATTAAGAATATTATTTTAAATTACTTACTCTGCATGGCGCGGGTTACTGTCATCACCACCGCAAGTTTAGGTCTTGATTTATCAATAATCAAAAAAAAAAAATTACAATTATTTTTCGAGGATACAAACGTCTCTTAGCATCGCACTAGCTGTTCTTAAATTAAAGTCAAAAGTTGTATTTGTTAACATTAGTTAATGCACTGTGAAGTGAACTAACAAGAACAAACAACGAACAGCTGTATTTTTAACTTACAACGTTTAATAAATACTTTATCAACTGTATTGCTCAGTTAATGTTAGTTAATACATCAGTGTCAACAAACGAAACCTCATTCTAAAGTGTTACCCTAAAAACTAGGTTTTGCCTATAATAGAGAAAAATATATAGTTGAAAAAAAAACACTAAATAATCAAATTTAAAAATTAGTCAGAAGTTTAGTAACCTTATGTTACCTGACATTAACCAATTAAGCAAACAGACAGCTTTATCCACTAAAACATTTATTTCGCTTTCAGTTTCAGTCGCCAATTCAAGTAAAAGATAGATAGATAGATAGCTAGATAGATAAACCACTCATTCATTCATTCTGTAGTAGCAGTCCATAGAACAGAATCCAGCAAACTCTGTCTGAATAGAAAGCTGTGAAGACCCCCTTCTTTCCAAGACCACAGTACTGTGCCCCAACTCCACTCTGTGTGTCTTCCTCACATCTGGACTGACAGACTTCCAGTCAACGATACCTACACAAGAAAAAAACAAATGTTGAGAGATTCACAAAAGTAGTATCCAATAAGTTGAATTAAATATAAAATAAAAAAAGACTTTAAGTGTTGTCACTAGCGGAAGCACAAGTGTCTGAGAGTGCAAGTCTGCAGCCATACCCTTCTCCATTATATTATAATACAACTGTATTGCTGACTCTGCACTGAGTTACATTTTGTTACCAAAAGGACCAAAAATGAAGTAATTATGCTTCCTGTGCATGTTTTCTAAAAGAATGGAATCACAAGAAAAGTTGACTGGCACTCATCTATACCATAGGTTATACTAATATTTGGTTCATGTACATGTACAACTCCAACATGTTGGATTTACTTCAAAAGAGTGAATGTCCTTCGAGTGCACTTTGAGCAATGGTACAGTTGAGGCATGAGGATCTAATACAAAAAACGAATCATTCAGAGTAATGTTACTGGCAGTGCTTGTCTCCATCTTCTAGTGTTGACAATGTGCCTCTGAAGGAAAGTCAGTGTCTTTCTCAGGTATGTTGGATATGCAATGTTGAAAGCAAAATACATACAGAAGGCTGTTATGAAGGCTTCATCAAGGCTGGTGCACTGGCACACGTCTATTCCATCTTCTGTCACCACATTGAACCCTCCTCCTATGATTGCCATTTTACAGTCAGTATCCATCAGCTGTATGGTAGGAAAGGTGTAGCAGGGTCCACCTACATAAAATAAATAAATAAATAAATAATAATTAAAAAAGAAAAAATTCTCTCTTTTTTTTCAAATTCATCAGATTCTGTTCCATCTTCTTTGGCTCAGACAGAGTATACAGTGCAGAACTGCAAAAACAATCAGAAGCTAATGTATAAGGGTCCCAATATACGATGCATTTCATTTTCTTTTATACACTGATAAATCTTACATTGTTTTCTAAAACTATTGCTTTAGTTTTTTAACAGATGGGCTAAAAGGGTACAGAAGAATAAAATATTACATTAAAAGATTTGAAACAAGATATTTCACAGTTGATGATTTATTTACTATACTCACTCCAGCAGGTGTTCTTAAGTATGGGTGTTTTTTGATTACATCCTCCACAGACATTCATTCCGTGCTTTTTCAATGTCTCCGGGAGAATGTTCCTGCCGTGTGGTCTTTGACAGTCCAGGTGTCTGGATGTGTTTTCTGATACTCACTTTGTAACACATTCACATGAGCCTCAACAGACATTGAATCCTCCCCAACACAAGTTTCCTTCATCAGAACAACAGAAACAGATCATGCTTAGACCGTGACAGATATGCAAAACATCTAAAACAGTGGTTCTCAACCTTTTTTTCCAACGGGCCGCACTATGGTCCAAGTGCAAGTCTCGTGGGCCGCACGCATATCATTTACATATTACGTCACCAATACAAACCAACTTGATTTATAATATTATAGCCTAAATATTATGATATTTAATCGATTACATTCATTGAAATAAATTAATAATTCTACTCCCCATAAATAAAACACCTGATGCTGTCGGGAGCTGACCAATTTTGTGAAATTCGGCTCGAAAGGAGTAACAGCACAATGAAGTTGCGATTGTAAGTTGCAGTCTGTAAGACGCGCACGGGAGCATGACTTGACGCGCGACATTGCAGAAAATGTGCGTTCACAAATGTAGCCTATGTTGATCAAAATATGGAAAGCACTTTCGAATTTAATAATATGAGGTTCTCTCCAGAGATGTTTTGCCACATTTCTGCAATTAAGGATGATTGCTGCGTAGTATGGGCAGGGGCGGATTTAGTGAATTGGGGGCCCCAGGCAAATATAGGAATGGGGCCCTATACATTTGCACACATTTACCTAGATCAAACCCTCGGGGTCCTTTTTTTGTCGTGATGCTTGCTGCTGCACAATGGTGCCACATTGTTGTGTCCAATGTTTCTACATTTTTTATGTACATGTTCTAATGGGATTCTTTAATTTACATTTATTCATTTAGCCGATACTTTTATTATTTCATGTTGTAGACCACGAAATAGCAATTGATTTACCGTTTTTTTAGTTTTATCATAAAACAAAATAAATTATAAAATGATAAACCTCACGACTGAAACTTTATATTTCTGGGATGAGTCAGAAGTATAAATTATTATATTATTTAAAACAGATTTATGTGAGTGAATATTCGCATTGGTCTGAACAAAAACTGCAGACTGGATTATTGAAAATGCACATTCATTCTCTGCCAGTAGGAGGTGCTTTTGGAGTCAGAAATATAGTGATTTCCCCGGTAAAAGCTCTAAAACAAAACAGCTCAGCTCATAAATGGTACTTTATCAGGTAAAATGAAAATGTGAGTTACCAGCATAAGCCTACATTTCATTTTAGTCATTTTAACTTGCTGTCAAATCAATTAAAAAATATAATCACGATTAATGGCATGATTGTCATGAGTTAACTTGTGAATAATCGCAACTTAATCGCACATTTTTATCTGTTCTAAATGTACCTTAAATGAATATTTCCCCCCATGGTTTCACAGACAAGGCTTAAGCTAGTCCCAGACTAAAATGCATGTTTTGAGGTGTCTCAACTGAAAATATCTTGCTCTGACATATCTTAAAAAGCATTGTTCTGTGTCAATATGCACACCTGTAACACTTTCTTTTAAGGCATTTTTGTAAAATTTGCTTAAATATCTTAAGTCCTGGCTTAAGATAAGCCCTGTTTGTGAAACCGGGGCCTTCAAGTTTTTAATCCAATCAACATGGGCATGGACAAATATAGATGCTTTATGCAATATGTGTTTATTATTAGTGAAACCATAGTTAACAGAGCATGAAGAGTAGACATGTTTCATAGGTCATAGATGTTTTTCAAAGAACTTGTTCATGTCTATTAGACACATGAAAAAAAAAAAAAAAAAAAAAAAAAAACAGAAATACTAGCTTCCTATTTACTTCTCTTTCTTTGCACTGAGCCCTTTACATAAACCTGTTTGCATTTTCGCACGACAGGGCAGCTCACTTCTTCTGAACATGCAAAATGTACATTTATTATTTATTATTACATTTGTTTGCCTCTCTGTGCCACACACTGCACTCAAAAAAATAACTCATTGGACAAACTCAATTTAATTGAGGGCAGGATTTCCATCCAATAAATATGTGTAGCCCCAACTCATAAAAAACTAATTCATGCAATGAAATGTAATTGAGTTGGTCCAACTCAATTATGAGCAACTTACTGAGTTGGTCCAACTCAATTATGAGCAACTTACTGAGTTGGTCCAACTCAATTATGAGCAAATTAATGAGTTGGTCCAACTCAATTATGAGCAACTTAATGAGTTGGTCCAACTCAATTATGAGCAACTTAAGTGAGTTGGTCCAACTCAATTTTGAGCAACTTAATGAGTTGGTCCAACTCAATTATGAGCAACTTAATGAGTTGGTCCAACTCAATTATGAGCAACTTAAGTGAGTTGGTCCAACTCAATTATGAGCAATTTAAGTGAGTTGGTCCAACTCAATTATGAGCAACTTAATGAGTTGGTCAAACTCAATTTTGATCAAATAGTTTAGATGAAATGGATACATTTATAAAATTAGTTTTATGCTTCTTAAATTAAAACATTTAATTGAAAAATCAATTAGGAAATCCTTCTTTTCCACCCCATAAAGACAAGAGACAAATCTTGATCGAGATTTTTATTTAGATAAGTTGTTTAATGTGAAAAGTACTTAGAAAAATGCAAGTACACATTTTAAAGCCTTTTTTTCCAGCCTTTGTGGCGCATGAGCAGTTTATGGAATTCTAAAGTCAAAAACTTGCCTATTAAAAACAAACAAAATAAACTTGACTCCAAAATAAACTTCAGAATCATGTAAACATATGCATAATGGCTTGTCTTAAAAGGGATAAATGAAAATTTTGTCATCATTTACTCATTCTCAGGTTGTTCCAGACATGTACAAATGTCTTTATTCTGTTGAACACAAAGGAAGATGTGTTAAAAATATGGGAAGCTGAACAGTTCTGGGCCACCATTGACTTTCATAGTAGGAAAAAAAAAAAAAAAAAACTATGGAAATCAATGTTGGCCCAGAACTGTTCAGTTTCCCATATTCTTTAACACATCTTCCTTTGTGTTCAACAGAACAAAGACATTTATACAGGTTTGGAACAACCCCAGGATCAGTAAATGATGACAGAATTTTCATTTTTGGGTGAACTATCCCTAAAGACCAGAATGACTAACTAGAAATACTAGAAATACACAAAAAGTGTGTAAGAAAAAGCATGCAAGAATGTATAAAAAGGACATGTACTTTTTTGTGTGTGTGGTGTGTGCGCATGCATGTATTCTCAAATAATTCTCGTGTTCTCAAAAAAAGTGCACATCTCATGCAAACAGCTTGATTTTGAGTTGCTGGATCTTTGC